>NC_138054.1:3464206-4778596 GCF_964194185.1 Rhinolophus hipposideros | reverse complement strand
CAAGGTTGCCAGTTTGATTCCTTGACTCCCTCAAGGGATGGTGGGCCGCGCCCCCTGCAACTAGCAATGGCAATTGGGCCTGGAGCTGAGCTGCGCCCTTCACAACTAAGACTGAAAGGATAACAACTTGACTTGGAAAAGAGTCCTGGAAATACACACTGTTCCCCCAATAAAGTCCTGTTTCCTTTCCCCAATAAAATCTTAAAAAAAAATAATTAATTAAAAAAAAAAAAAAAAAAAAAAAAACTTCTGCCAGTTCCAAACGGAACTCTCTCTCTCTTTTTGACTTTCAATAAATCTTTTCTCTGGATACTCTTGTAGAGTCTTGTCAATGCTTGTACATTCTGCAAATAACCAGGGGTTAATTCTACACCAAGACAATCTGGACAAAGTCTTTGGTTTCACACCAATGGTGACTATGACATGGAAGTATCATGTCCAGTCTTTCTAAGTCTCAACCGAAAAATCAAAGTGGAGAAGGAAGGCACTCACACACAAAAAAAGTCTCCTATCCCTCCACCTCTTCCATGTTGCTGCCTTAATATATTCCCTCAATCACCCCACGAAGTCATGCATTATTATACAAATATTTACTGGGCATTTGCTCAGTGCCACGCATTTTGTCAGGAAGTGCTCCCATTGGTGACTCTTTCTATGGCTTAATGGCTTAATGCTTAAAGCTTTGTTCTTTATTCTTTGTTCCAATGCTACTTGCCCTAGAGTGGGTCACCCGTTGCACAGAATATTGGTGTACTGAACAGTGTTTGATCCTGTAGTGCAAGCAGAAGTGGTTGTGGTCATAAGACATGGAGAAGAGTCCCAGCTCTGGACTAATGAGGTGAATGTCCTTGGACAACCTTTTAGCATTCCTGAGCTTTATTTCTTTATTTGTAAAGCTTAGCACTTAGTGCTGAAGAATTCATTAAAACCCAGACGGATGAAGACATGAGGAGGAGAAAACATTCAAAAGTTGCAAGCAGGATCTATGAAGTAGAGGCTTGATTTTGCCTCTGGGATAGGATGTCCCTTTTTTATGGAAAAGGGAAAAAACAAGATGTTGCACAGCACACATGGATTGTCTCTGTTCTGGAAGGTGCTGATCCTGGAGGTGGCCCCAGTTTTCCCCTCTGTGCTACACAGTCCTGCCCCTCTGGCCATGACTGACATAGGTGAGCCACCTCCAGGTACAGACTGAATCAATCATATAGTATCTCCTGGGAATTTGAAACTACTCGGTGTCAGAGAAATTGAGGATTATTGGACAAGTTTATGTTCAGGAACTTTTTTATGACCTCCATTGTTGGGGTGCAGGGAGTAGTTCTTGCTTTTCCCAAGGCTTGAGTTTTCAGTTCTTGTCTTAGATTCTATGAATAGCACCAATATCCTTTCCAAATTTTCCTTTTTAAGCATAAGCTAGCTATAATTGATTTTTGTTGATACCAAAAGAAATTTACTGAATACAAATATATAATTTACAGGCCTATTTGATTAAACAATATAATATATGTAAAAGACTTTTATAAGCCAAAGTTTATATTATAGGCTTGTCTTTGTAAGCGTGCCTTTGCTTTTAAACAGTTAACACACATGACTTGGCATTTGTTGTAATTAGAGCACCCAGCTCACTCATTTGTTGGATCTTGGCTCAGACCCATTTTTATATGATCTTGGATGAGTTAACTCCTCAAGCTTTAGTTTCCCAGCCTGTAAAATGGGGATAGTAAGCTCAAGGTCATAGGGCTGTTATGAGAATAAAATAAGATAATACATTTAAAGTGTTTAGCCCAGCACCTAGAACATAAGTGTTTAATAAATGTTAAATATCATAATTTGATAAATAGTAATGAACAATATCTGCATAATTAGGATAGAAAACCATTATGAATACTTGAATGTAAATATTTCTTAATTGTAGATTTTGAGTTTTCACCTGTCAAACTGATTATGTAGTCATCACATTCACCTTACTACAGACGAATTCCCATATCAATTTTTCTATGAAAATTAAGGTAATTTGTTGTTAGTGTTGTTGTAATTTTTGAACCACATTCCAAATGAATATGTGAAGTCCTAGCCAATGTCTCTTCCTTTGTGGGACTTTCTTACTACTGTGTAAACAGCCATGTCAGCAACAATTTAATATCCCAAAAAATGTCAATCTTTTCAGGCTTCAAATGAATAACGGTATGTATTTTGACATGGTAGCTACAAAATTAACATTATGCCTATTATTATTATTTTCATTCTTACTGTATGACTTCTCCAACTTATTCTCTAAGATTAGTACTTAAATTCTGGGAGTGAAGTTCTTAGAGGCTGACATCACATATAATTGAATGTTCCTTGAAGGTACCAGCTATTCAAAATGTCTGCCTCTAAGAAAAATATTCTTCACTTTAATGGATGGTAATTTTCCAGGGGCACTGCTAAAGGAGAGGGCTGTCTCACCATTTACGAAGATATTAGTCACACCTTGAGACTTGTGACTAATCCCTAATGGTGTCCCCGGGTGCCAGGAGCCATCCATCTCCTTTATGTGATTGCTTGGTCTACTAGGGCAGATTCTTCTCCTCACTGCTTTCTCCAGCCTCACTCAATTCACACATGTTCTGGTTGCCATTTTTCAAAACAAATGCAAATCCACATAGGTTTACAGAGCAAGATAGTGAAAATTTTCTGTCATCTTTATATCAGAATCTTTTATTTTCAAACAAATGTGTCTCTGGAACCAACTGTTGATGGCTATAGACTGATTTAATTGAAATAAAAAAATGTAGAATTTTAATAGTATGAGTATGCAGCATACATGTCTTATTTAGTTGGCATGGTATCCACTATTTAGCCTCTGTTCTCTGATGGGACTGTGGCCTCTTCCAGTCACCAAGTGAAAGTCACATCACTTAAAAACAAATTTATCATTAAACTTCTGTAGCTCTTAACCAGGACAACTAAGAATCTTAGATTTTGTTGCAGGTGCTGGAAATTCAATTCAGATAAGTTTAATTCAAGACTATTTGTATTTTTTTAAATTTATTGGGGTGACAAGGGTTAATGAAATTACATAGATTTCAGGTGTACAATTCTGTATTACATCATCTATAAATCCCACTGTGTGTTCACCACCCAGAGTCAGTTCTCCTTCCATCACCATATATTTCATCCCCCTTACCCTCATCTCCCACCCCCCACCCCCAATACCCTCTGGTAACCACTAAATGAATGTCTGTGTCTATGATTTTTTGTGTCTCATTTGTTTGTCTTGTTCTTTTGTTGTTTTTGGTTTATATACCACATATCAGTGAAATCATAGGGTTCTCTGCTTTATCTGTCTGACTTATTTCGCTTAGCATTATACTTTCAAGAGCCATCCATGTTGTCGCAA
The DNA here is from genome assembly GCF_964194185.1 of Rhinolophus hipposideros. Lineage (NCBI taxonomy): Eukaryota > Metazoa > Chordata > Mammalia > Chiroptera > Rhinolophidae > Rhinolophus > Rhinolophus hipposideros. The sequence goes on along the minus strand of NC_138054.1, from coordinate 4,775,214 downwards.
ATGTTCCTATATCATCTTTCCTTACCGCCGAATAGTATTCCATTGTGTATATATAAACCACAACTTTATCCATTCATCTATCGAAGGACATTTTGGTTGTTTCCATGTCTTGGCCACTGTAAACAAAGCTGCAATAAACATTGGGGCACACAGGTCTTTAAGTATAAATATTTTAGGAATTTTTGGGTAGATACCCAGGAGAGGGATTGCTGGGTCATAAGGTAATTCTATTCGTAATTTTTTGAGGAACCTCCACACTACCTTCCATAACGGCTGTACCAGTCTGCATGCCCACCAACAGTGTATGAGGGTTCCTTTTTCTCCACAGACTCTCCAACACTTGTTACTATTTGTCTTGTTGATGATAGTCATTCTGACTGGGATGAGGTGATATCTCATTGTGGTTTTTATTTGCATTTCACTGATGATTAGTGATGTTGAGCATTTTTTCATATGTCTATTTGCCATTTGTATGTCCTCTTTGGAGAAATGTCTCTTCAAGTCCTCTGCCCATTTTTCAATTGGGTTGTTTGTTTTTTTGTTGTTGAGTTTCATGAGTTCCTTGTATATTTTGGATATTAGCACCTTATCGGAGGCACTGTTTGCAAAAATCTTCTCCCATTCAGTCGGTTGCCTCTTTATTTTGTCGATGGTTTCTTTTGCTGTGCAGAAGACTTTAAGTTTCATATAGTCCCATTTGTTTATTTTAGCTTTTAATTCCATTGCCTTTGGAGTCAAATTCATAAAACGCTCTTTGAACCCCAGGTCCATAAGTTTAGTACCTATGTTTCTTCTATGCAGTTTATTTTGTCAGGTCTTATGCTTAAGTCTTTTATCCATTTTGAATTAATTTTGGTACATGGTGACAGCAGCCCAGTTTCATTCTTTTGCACGTGGCTATCCAATTCTCCCAGCACCATTTATTGAAGAGGCTGTCTTTCCTCCATTGTATGTTTTTAGCTTTTTTGTCAAAAATTATCTGTCCATATTTATGTGGTTTTATTTCTGGGTTCTAAATTCTATTCCATTGGTCTGTGGTCTGTTTTTCTGCCAATACCATGCTGTTTTAATTATTGTAGCCCTGTAGTACAAGCTAAAGTCAGGGAGTGTGATACCTCCAGCATTGTTCTTTTCTCTTGAGATTGCTTTTGCTATTCGGGGTCTTTTGTGATTCCAAATAAATCTAATGATTTTTTGTTCTATTTCTTTAAAAAATGCCATTGGGGTTTTGATGGGGATTGCATTAAATCTGTATATTGCTTTGGCAATATGGACATTTTAATTATGTTGATTCCTCCAATCCATGAGCACGGAATGTCTTTCCATTTCTTTGTGTCTTCTTCAATTTCTTTCAAAAATTTCTTATAGTTTTCAGGATATAGGTCCTTCACATCCCTGGTTAAGTTTATTCCTAGGAACTTTATTCTTTTTACCGCAATTGCAAAAGGAATTGTTTTTTGTATTTCTTTTTCTGAGATTTCATTGTTAGTATATAGGAATGCAATGGACTTTTGTGCGTTGATTTTGTAGCCAGCAACTTTACTGTATTCGTTGTTTCTAATAGCTTTTTGGTGGAGTCTTCAGGGTTTTCTATATTTAGCATTACTCTGCAAAGAGTGATAATTTAACTTCTTCATTCCCAATTTGGATGCCTTTTATTTATTTCTCTTCTCTGATTGCTCTGGCAAGGACTTCCAACACTATGTTGAAAAGCAGAGGTGATAGGGGACTGCCCTGTCATGTTCCTGAACGTAGAGCAAAGGGCTTCAGTTTTTCACCATTAATTATGAGATTAGCTGAGGACTTGTCATATATAGCCTTTATTATTTTAAGGTATTTTCCTTCTATACCCATTTTATTAAGTGATTTAATTATAAATGGATGTTGTATCTTGTCAAATGCTTTTTCTGCATCAATTGATGTAATCATATGATTTTGCCCTTTATTTTGTTTATGTTATGTATCACATTGATGGATTTGTGGATGTTGAACCATCCTTGTGCCCCGGGGATGAACCCGACTTGGTCGTGATGAATAATCTTTTTAATGCATTGTTGTATTCGATTTGCTAGAATTTTGTTACGATTCTTTGCATCTGTATTCATCAGAGATAATGGTCTGTAGTTTTCTTTTTTTGTGTTGTCCTTACCAGGTGTTGGTATCGGGGTAATGTTGGCCTCATAAAATGAGTTAGGGAGTACTGACTCTTCTTCAATTTTTTGGAAGAGTTTGAGCAGGATTGTTATTAGATCCTGTTTGAAAGTATAGTAGAATTCACTAGTGAAGCCATCTTGTCCTGGACTTTTGCTCTTGGGAAGGTTTTGGATGACTGATTCAATGTCGTTACTGGTGATCGGTCTGTTTAGATTTTCGAGTTTTCATGGTTCAGCCTTGGAAGGCTATATGTTTCTAAGAACTTGTCCATTTCTTCTAGGTTATTGAATTTGGTGGCATATAGTCCTTCATAGTATTCTTAGATAATCCTATGTATTTCTGTGGTGTCCATGAAAACTTCCCCCTTTTTCATTTCTGATTTTGTTAATTAGTGTCTTCTCTCTTCTTATCTTAGTGAGTAGAGCCAAAGGTTTTTCGATTTTGTTAATCTTTTCAAAGAACCAGCACTTTGTCACAATAATTTTTTCTTGTCTTTTTGTTCTCTATTTCATTTAGTTCTGCTCTGATTTTTGTTGTCTCCTTTCTTCTGCTGACCTTGGGTTTCACTTGTTCTTCTTTTTCTAGTTCTTTAAGATGTGATATGAGGTTATTTATTTGGGATTTTTCTTGTTTCTTGAGATAGGCCTGTAATGATAAAAATTTCCCTCTTAAAATTGCTTTCGCTGCATCCCAAAATTTTGGTAGGATGTATTTTCATTGTCATTTGTTTCTATGTATCTTATGATCTCTCCTCTAATTTCTTCTTTGACCCAGTCGTTCTTTAAAAGTATGTTGCTCAATCTCTATGCATTTGTTTTTTTTCCCTACTTTCTTTTTGCAGTTGATATCCAATTTCAATGCCTTGTGATCAGAGACTATGCTTTGTATGATTTCAATCTTCTTAAATTTGCTGAGGCTGATTTTATGTCCCAATATATGGTCTTCCTTGAGAATGTTCCATGTACACTCGAAAAGAATGTACAGTCTAATGTTTAACGATGAACTGCTCTATATTTGTCAATTATGTCATTTCATCTAATGTGTCATTTAGGGCTACTATTTCGTTATTTATCTTCTGTTTGGATGATATATCCATAGCTGTCAATGATGTATTTAAGTCCCCTAGTATAATTGTGCTTTGGTCAATTTCTCCCTTTAGTTCTGTTAGTAGTTGCTTGGTATATTTCGGTGCTCCCTGATTGGGGGCATAAATATTGATGACTGTTATGTCTTCTTGTATAGTCCCCTTTACCATTATGAAATGTCCATCTTTGTCTCTTGTTATCTTTTTCACCCTGAAGTCTGTTTCATCTGATATCATTATGGCTACACCTGACTGTCTCTGGGTACCATTTGTTTAGAGTGTCCATTTCCACCCTTTCACTTTGAGTCTATGCTTGTCCTTGTAGTTGAGATGTGTCTCTTGGAGACAGCATATGGCTGGGTTTAGTTTTTTGATCCAATCTGCTACTCTGTGCCTTTTCATTGGTGAGTTCATTCCATTTACATTTAGGGTGATTATTGAAACGTGAGGATTTCCTGTCATTCTGTCTTTAGTTTTCTGGTAAGGCTGTGACTCCATTGTTTCTTTGCCTTTTTGTTGTTGTCTATTATTTCTGTGTGGTGGTATTTTATGATGTTTCCCTCTGTTTCTTCTTTTATTACAGTATATATTTCAATTCTGGATTTTTTCTTGAGTGGTTACCCTTAAGTTTATGTAAAAGAAAGTTTGATATTTAGAGTATTCCATTTTCTTTAGCATGCCTACTTTCTCCATTCCCATATTCTAGTTCAGGCATTTACTCTCCCCCTTTTTTTGTTTTGGTTGCCACAAATTGTCCCTGTTGATGGTGGTTGAATAGCCTCCTTTAGTATTTCTTGTAGTGCAGGTCGTGTATTGGAAAATTCCCTTAGCTTCTGTGTGTCTGGAAAGGTCTTTATTCTTCCTTCATATCTAAAGGATATCTTGGCTCTTAATTTCTCTCTTGCAATAGTTTGAATATTTGGTTCCACTCCCTCCTGGCTTGTAAAGTTTCTGCTGAAAAATCTAATGGGCTTTTTTTTTAGGTTACCATCTTCTTTTCCCTGGCTGCACTGAGGATTCTTTCTTTGTCATTGATTTTAGACAGCTTCAATACAATATGCCTTGGAGAATGTTTGTTGGGATTGAGGTAATTAGGTGTTCTATTTGCTTCTTGGTTTCGAGGATCCAGTTCTGTCCACAAGTTTGGGAAGTTCTCATCAAGAATTTGTTTGAATATATTCTCTGTTCCCTTCTCTCTTTCTTGTCCTTCTGGTATGCCCATTATTCTTATATTGCTCTTTCTGATGGGGTCAGAAAGTTCTTGTAGAGTTTTTTTATTTCTTTTAAGTCTCAAGTCTTTTTCTTCTTCCATCTGTGTCATTTCCAGGTTTCTATCTTCGATGTCACTGATTCTTTCCTTCATCTGGTCAACTCTACTACCTGAACTGGTTATTTCATTCTTAATTTCTTCTACTGAGTTCTCAATTTCCAGAAATTCAATATGGTTCAGTTTTCAAATTTCAATCTCTTTCATAAAATGCTCATGTTGTTCTTTGATTGTGTTTCTGAGTTCATTAAACTTCCTTTCTGTGTTTTCTTGCATCTTGTTGAGTTTTTTCAGAACTGCAATCTTGAATTCTGTCATTTAAATCACATATTTCCATATCTTTAAGTTCCGTTTCTGGAGACTTTGCACTTTCTTTCTGAGCTGTCTTGTTGCCTTGGTTATTCATGGCGATTACTGATTTATTATTTCTCTTTCTAGACATCTACAGGAGTTGCTTCTTGAACAGGTAGATAGGAAGAGTTCTTTCTTTTGTTTTCCAGTACTTGTTGGTAGAATGTTTTATTTTCTCTCCAACTGCAGCCTTTTTTTTTCTTTCTCACACGGTATTGCTGTTTTCTCTGCACTATTGTAGCTTCTCACACAATGGGACGATTCCCTGCGAAGTGGACTTCTCCTCTGTTAATAGTTCGCCTGCATCACAGGGCACAGTGTCCGTGTGGTTATGTGGAGAGCTTTTGAAGTTCCAAAGCTCTTCCTGCACCAGATTCAGAGCCCATATGTTTCGCAGTTCTGCATACTCCTGCAGGGATCCACCCAGATAGGTGGGGCCACGGGCGGGGTGAGTTGTGAGAGGTGGCCCAGAGCAATGGCGGCGACCACCACCACAGCCAGTCCTGCTTTCACAGCTCCCTCCCCTTTGCCAGAACTAGTTGGGCTGGGAATCTGTGTCTGCGTTCCACAGTTCTCAGAACAGCAAATATTCTGTTCTTTTGATCTACCACTGCTACAGTTCCACTTCTAGCACCGGGCAGGTGGGGGCGGGGTGAGCTCTGGGAGGGTAGGGAGGGGGCGGCTAGTCTCAGTGCCTAAGGCTTTCTGTTTGGCAGTGAGGGCTTAAACCACCATTTTCAGCCTTCTTCTCTCAGTCTTTGCTCCAAGGTCTCTGCCATGAGCCTTGGGTTCAGCTGTGTTATATGCTGCCCCCTCATCCCATTGGGCCATAAGCGGAGCCCTAGCAGTCCGAGTTCTTCCCTCTCCCGCAGCTGCGGTAGTTCCAGGATGCAGCGAGCTCGGAGCACTGAGCTATGTCTGCATCCTGTGCCCCTGCGGCTCCGTCTCTGCACTTCTCCCTTCCCTTCTCCCCTGCTCGCATGATTCGTCCACCTTTAGGTGAATTTATAGTGGGCTTCTTTGTTTTGCCTGTTCGCTGTGCAGGGAGTCCTTTGTGGAGTTATTGTTGTTCAATTAGTTGTAAATTCTGGAAAGCTTTACATAGGCTAGCCTCATGCCACCATTTTGATGACATCTCAAAGACTATCTGTATTTTTGAGATGAGTTCTGGCCAGTTCAGAATTTCAGTTAACCCTATGTATAGTGATAGCATTAAATAAAGAATACTTAAATTTTCAACTATTTATACATTAATAACATTAATTAAAAAGAAATGTCATATGAAATCTCTAAATAACATTAAAGTTATCTAACAGCTATAGTGGTATCTATTTTACACTAACTTCTTAGAGCTATGCTTCTGTTAAAACCATGGTGCAGGCTGACTGTCCCATCCAATTACAGACTTGTCACTTGTCCAGGTGGGAGGCCCCAGCAAGTCTCTGACGGGATCAGACACCCAGCTGAGCTCATCACCACTTTGTTTACTTTTTAACCTAGTTAAGTGTTTGTTAACTTAGAAAGCCTAAAGGTTTTTCTTTCAGTGACAGTCAGCCTGCAGCCCAGGCAAGCACATGCTGTGCTTGAAGTAGCTGCCTCATCATCACAGACCCCCTTAGAACAGACACCTTCTCCTCCCAGCTCTGAGGGAAGCCCTCCCTCAGTTACAATGGGTTGTGAGCCAAGAATCCCCACACCTTTTAGAGTTTCCAATTAAAGCAAATAATCTTAGGCACAATTTATCAGAAGACTAGGAGGAATTGCTAAGGGAATGCCTACTGGAGACCTACTTTGGGCCAACAGGAAGGAACAGTTGGTGAAACAGCTGAAAAGAACCTTGAGATAAGCTGATCATTTTGCCACTCATCCGTCATGAGAAAGCAGGTACTCTAGGAGCTAAGCAGATTGATTTCTGAGTCTCATTCAATGGCATAAGCTCCTTGAAGGGAAGACATTTCAAGAAAAGAGGCTATTGACTGGCAAATTAAATAAAATGAGTTAAGAGGAAGACAGAGTCATCCTTCTAGTCCAAATCAAATAATCTTTATATTGTTAAAGGGACTTTGATAACTGAGATTAAAAAATGGACACAGACTAAATGAAATGTGGAATCTTAGACTGGATCTCAGAACATAAAAAGGACATTAGTGGGAAAGCTGATGGAATCTGAATAAAGTCTGTAACTCAGTTAACAGTTGTGTACCAATGTTAATTTCTTAGTTTTAATAAATGTGTCATGGTGACATTAGATGTTAAGTGTAGGGGAAACTGGGGGAGGGGATGTATGAAAACTCAATATACTATGGTTGCAACTTCTCCATAAACTTAAAATTATTCCAGAATAAAAGGATTATTAAAGAAAATGAACCAAAAAATGGAGGATGCACCTATTCCAATGATTAATATGAAAAGAGCCTTGATCTGTAAAGACAGGGTCAACAGGTCAAATCCTAGAATATGCCACCACCTGCCAAGACAAGAAGAAAGCATCTGTGTTATGTTTAGAATAAGAACAGTAATACGAGTGGTAGATGGTGTGATGTAGACAACACAAAATCAGCTGAGCTATTTTGAGAGTGAAGGTAGGAAGAGCACTGTTTAAGGGAGCCAATGGCCAAGAGAGCTGAAGAGAGTGTAAAAGAGTGGCCAGCTGCTTTACATAATTGAAATGCCTGGCCAGGCTGAACTACATTCCAGCTCAGTGAGATGATCTTTGAGAAGCTGTGGAAAATGGGAGAGGAGCCAGAGATTGAAGGGAGACAGATGTGGTGCTTATTTTGAATAATAGGAAGAATGCAGACGCTCCAGATTATAGACCAGGGGCTTGATGTGGATCCTAGGGAAAATGCTGACACAGACAATCAAGTAAGTGGTCTTTGAAGTCTTAGAAGAAGAGACCATGGGCAGCCGACACAGATTCACCCAAGGACAAAGAAGGCCAGACAAACTACTGACCTTTTTTGGATAACATTACTCAAATTATAGGTCAGGAGAATGACATGGTCATAGTATATTTGGAGTTCTAGAAGACAAAGCTTCTCATTATGTCTTTGTGGACACAGTGGACTTTTGAGAGATGGATAATAATATGTGAATTTAGTATGCAAAAAGTATAAATTTATGGATGATACCTATCTAAATAAAGATAGTTGGTGTCTAGTGCTCAGCTTATCATTACTTAACACAATGAAGCCATTGTGTTAATATAGATTGTGTTTGACTTCTTGTAATAGAAACCCAACAGCAGTAGCTTAGCCAAATAGGCATTTGTTTCTAACAATTAACAGTAAGAACAAAGATAGTAGTCCAGGTCTGATGAATGCTTCATGCTGCCCTAAATGTCCTAACTTCTTTCCATCTTTTTCCTGTGTCATCCTTTTTATGTGGCTTTCAAATCTCATCGTTGCCTCATGGCTGCTTCACCTCTAGCCACATGTCCAGATTCTACGCAGGAAATAGACTAAGTAAATGGCAAGGGATATGGAGAAGCATCTATATCAGGAAAAAAAGAATGTCACAGAATCCCCATTCCAACTGGCCAGAATGCCGAATGCTAGCAGTAAGGGAGGCTGGACAAGAAAGGGTGTGTTATGTATGTACGTAGGAGGTCTGACAATTAGGTTCACGAACTTGTTGCAGCGATTCTGCTAACCTTTTTAGATATCAGAGGAATTATTCATTATGAATTTGTATCAACTGGACAAACAGTTAACCAAGTTTACTATTTGAAAGTGCTGAAAAGGCTGTGTGAAAAAGTTTGACAAAAACGACCTGAACTTTTTGCCAACAATTCATGGCTCTTGTGTCACGACAATGCACCAGCTCACATGGCACTGCCTGTGAGGGAGTTTTTAGTCAGTAAACAAATAACTGGATTGGAACACCCTCCTTACTCACCTTATCTAGCCCCCAATGACTTCTTTCTTTACACAAAGATAAAGGACATATTGAAAGGAAGACATTTTGATGACATTCAGGGCATCAAGGGTAATACGATGACAGCTCTGATGGCCATTCCAGAAAAAGAGTTCCAAAATTGCTTTGAAGGGTGGACTGGGCACTGGCATCGGTGCATAGCTTCCCAAGGGGAGTACTTTGAAGGTGACCATAGTGATATTTAGCAATGGGGCATGTAGCACTTTTTCTAGGATGAGTTCCTGGACCTAATGGTATGTATGCATGTATTTGGTTAGGCATCTAGACACACTGATTAGAATCCATGTCTGTTTGAAAAGAAGAAACAGAGAATTAATATTGGGCTGGTAATTAGCAGTGTCTTCCAAAGATGGCCTACTTATCAAAATCAAGTATGATTTTTTAGACTGCTGCCCTTTCTCACCTAAACGTGTTCCACTGCAGATGAAGATCTCAGTGATGCATAATCCCTCACTCTAGTCTCTCAGGTCAAAGTCTTGGTGTCAATCTGGACACCAATCTTTGTTTCTCACACATCACATCCAGTCCCTCACATTCCATATCAAAATATGTCCAGAATATGACCACTTTTCACCACCTCTACTGCTACTACTCCAGTTTGAGCCATCATCATTTCTTATCTGATGATGAAAGACTGAAAGCTTTCTCTCTAATATCAGAAAAAAGACAAGGATGCTTATTTACATCATTGTTATTGTTATTCAACACTATACTACAAGTTCTAGCTGGAGTTATTCTACGTTCATAGTAGCATTATTGATAATAGCTTATCAAATGTCCACCAACTGATTAAAAAATAACCAAAATGTGATATGTCTATGCAATGGAATAAAATTTAGCAATAAAAAGGAATGAAGTATTGACACATGCTATGACATAGATAAACCTTGAAAACACTATGCTAAGTGAAAGAAGTCAGACACAAAAGGCTACGTATTATATGATTTAATTTATATTAACTATCTAGAATAGGCAAATCTATAGAGATAGAAAGATTAGTGATTTCCAGAGGCTGGGGAAGAAGGAGTGGGGAGTGAGTATGTGAGATGTTCTCAAATTAGATAGTAGTGATGATTATATAATCTTGTGACTAGTACAAAATACTGAGCCATACACTTTTAAAAATAATAAGACAAAATTTTTATAAAATATGTAAACATATTTACCAATATTTATCCAAAATAGGGGTAAATATATCATCACTCCTCAAATTTTTGGTGGATATGTTCACTATCTTGGTTATGGTGATGCATTCATAAATATAGACATATGTCAAAACTTAATAAATTATACATTTAAATATGTGCAATTTATTATGTAACAGTTGTACATGAATGCTGATTGAATTTTGTCAGATGCTTTCTCCACATTTATTGAGATGGTCATATTCTGAAGTCTGTTGATATGATGAATGATATGAATTAATTTTTGAATATTGAATCAACTCCACTAAAATGCAAACCTCTTCTCCATCTGAAAGCAGGGGCAATCATTACCTAAGTCTAAGGGATTTTTAAGAGCATTTAGGGTGATATAATATATGTAAAGCCCTCAGCACAGCATGTGACATATGGTAAGCCCTTAATAAATGGTAGTAGATATCATTATTTAATTATTAACTCTTGCGAGTATCTCCCACCCTACCTGCCACCCCTGCCAGAGGACTGGATTGTGTCACCTTGTGGTTGTGCCTGCTGTGTGGGTCTAGGGCATGCAGAACACAACTGCAGCCTACTTGGCTCCTGAGTATTTCGCCACAGCCTGGATTCCTTGCTGCTGTGCTCTGTTCCACAAGATTGGCCTTTCTGGCACCGAGGACTTTCCTGAAATCGCCTTTGAGAGGCTCTATCTTGAGCACTGTGACTTGGAATGGCTGGCTGCCTTCACAGAGCTACCCCTGTAATTGGGGTGTTTCTCCCAGCACATGCCTCTTACTATCCCTGCTGATGCCATGTGTCAATTATGATGTCTTCAGCTGCAAATAATAGGAAAGCCAATGCAAAAACTATTCCTTAGCTCACACAAACTGAAATCTGCAAGGGCAGACCAGCAGAAGTTGGGGTCAATGACGTCACTAAGAACGAAGTTCCTCCATGTTTCTCTATTGCCCTCAGTGTGAGCCCTATGCTAAGGCTGTTTTGTCCCCTTACGGGTGTAGAATCCCAGCTACATGGTGGCTCACACTCAGCGAACACCTTGGTGAGTATTTTTCTACCAATCACAGAACCAAAGTCTTCTCTTCAGAAGTCATTTTCCTACTTTTGACCAGTATCTTCTGCAATGGGAATGCCTTTTGTGAACTGCTGAGATCTGGATTCCAGAGCCCAAAACTGAAAAAAGGAAATGAGTTTGCCAATTAGCTGATTTATTCAAAGCCCTGTCTCTACTTAGAGCTAGAGTCAGTTCCTCAAAGTACGCTGCTGCTGCCCAGTGATTGCAAAGGAGAATGGATTCAAACAAGTCAGCCCTCCCATGCTGCACAGCTCCTGTACACTGTGCTCTGGGTTCTGTGTTCAAGTCACAACAAGAGCCCTTCAAGTGCTGGTGGATTGAACTGAAGTTATGTGGGTGGACATTTTTATATCACCCTCAGTAGAAGGGCTAAATTCTTTCCAATCAAGCTCAGGTCTTCTGTTTGATCATCAGAAGAGTCTTATGTTTATTGACTCCTCTTCCTTCCCACACTCCTACATTTATACACTCTTGGCCCTGAAACATGGCTATGATTTAAAACACTTTTCTGAAACGGCTCTTTTAGAGGTCACCAATGAAGTCTAAATCCAACATTGTTTTTTCTTCACCTGACCCAGTGGTTCTCAGTCTTGGCTGCACATTAGAATTACCCGAGCAGCTTTAAAAAGCCCAGATGCCCAATCTGTACTCAGAACAATTCAATTCAGTTCAAATCTCCAGGAATGGGACCCAGTTATTATTAATCTTTAAAACTCCCAGGTGATCTCCGTGTCATCAAGGTTGAGGACCACTGTCCTAGACATTCCCTTTGTAGCATTCAGGGTTTCGCTTTAACTCTGTTTGCTTGGGGCTCCTGGAACTGTTTAGCATTAACAGTTCTGCATCTCAGTAAGCCCCACAGTACTAAGCAAACCCAGATGGTTGTTCACCAAAGTGGCCTCTGTCCCAGTGGTTCTCCACCCCGGATTCACTTTAGAATCATCCGAAGAACTTTAAGAAAACTACCAATGATCAAACACTACCCTCTGAGACTGACTCCATAAGTGTAGGCTGGGGCCCAAGCACCAGTTTACTTTCCTAAGCTCCCTGAATGATTTTAGTAATCAAACAGGGGAGAGAATTATTCATCTATACCAGTGGTTCTCAGAATGAGGTCCCCAGCCCAGCAGCAGCACTTCACCTGGGAATTTGTTAGAAACGCACATTCTCAGGCTTCACCCCAGACCCACAGATCAGAAGCTCTGGGGTGGGGCCACGGTCTCTGTTTTAGAATTCTTCTTTGGGTAACTGTAATGCACATTCAAGTGTGAGAACCACTGATGGATAGTGTTGACCGGACCGACCCATCTTTTGACACATTCTGACTCATTTTTAATGATTGTTTACATTATCTGTCTACCTTACATAAAATGGTACGTAAGGTACATATAAGAACCTTACTTATATTAGGCCCCCAAAAAGGGTATATTAAAATGGTTGCTTCTTACATAGGGTCACACTTTGTAAGAATGGAACTCTAACCCCAAAATTGCAGCCTGACAATCAAATACCAACACTCCACTAGCTAGGATCGTGCAACATGAATTTTAGGAAAAGAAAACCTAACTTGAGGGTTTTAGCATCGATGTTAATAGTGCAAAGTTTGGAGCAAAGGACTGTGATCGCTTTGTAGTTCTGCCACTCACTAGCTGGCAATTGCTTAAGCTTTTTGTCATTAGTTTCTTGATCTGATTTCAAAAAAGGGTGGGGGGCGGTGGATAATAATGTCATTTACCTCTCGTTGTGAGGGCAAAGTTAAGTAACAGATGCAAAGCCTCATTTTTCAGAGCCAGCTTATTTCTGTGCCTCTAGAACACCTTCCAACACCCTCAAACTCACCCTGGAGTCTAGGTTTTCCCCAGTGGGAGTTCCATCTGTTCCACATCCCACAAACAGTTGATTTTGTCAGTCTTTTTCATTTTAGCCATACTGTAAGAGAAGGGAAGTGATATCTCATTGTGGTTTTAATTTTCACTTCCTGGATGACTAGGTTTGTGGAGCAGTTTTTCTTGTTCATACTGGCTGTTTGTTTTCTTTTGTACAGTGTCTGCACAATATTTTATCAATTTTAAAAAATTAGTTGTCTTACTGAGTTGCAAGAGTTCTTTATACACTCTGTATACAAGTCTTTTCTCAGATATACGTATTTTCAATATTTTCTCCATTCTGTGGCTTGACTTTTCATATTCTTAACAGTGTGTTTCAAAAAGCAGATTTTAACTTTGATAGAGTCAAATTTATCCATTTTTTTGTTAGTGCTTTTATGTCTTGTGTATGAGATTTTCACCTACTACCAAGTTACAAAGATTGTATCTAATGTTTTTATTCTAGTTATTTTATAGTTTTATCTTTTACTTTTAGGCTTATCATCCAAATCAAGTTAGCTCTTTGTCTGGTGAGAATGAGATTGTAGTTCAATTTTTAATATAAGAATACCCAGTTCTTCCAGCAACACTTGAATTTGATAAAGGTGCTAAGGTAATTCCCCATTGACTTACCTCAGCATCTTTATCAAAAATTAATTGACCATAGATGTATGGGTCTATTTCTGGATTTATATGTCTATCCTTTTGCCAATATAATACTGTATTGATTATTGTAACTTTATAGTAAATCTTAAAATCAGGACATATAAGTCCTTCAACTTTGTTCATGTTTTTCAAAATTGTCCTGGCTATTCTAGGCCCTTTGGATTTTTATATAAATTTTAAAATCTACTTGTCAATTTCTCAATGGAAGAAGGTGACTGGGATTGTGTTGAATGTATAAATCTTTTTAGGGAAAATGGACCCCGGAGCAGTTGGTGAATATCATATGTGTCTCTCCACTTATTTAGATCTTTTAAACTTATCTCAGAAATGTTTTATAGTTTGCTACATAGAGGTCTTGTACATATTTTATTGAATTTACCCTTATTTTATGTTTTTTTATGTTATTATAAATGGTATTTTGAAATTGTTTTCTCAATATTTGTTGCTAGAACATAGAAATGCAATTTATTTTTGTATGTTGACTTAGACACAATTCTGTCATCTCCAAAAAAGATAACTTTACTTCTTCCTTTTTTGCAGTCTTTTCTTTCTTTTTCTTCTCTTATTGCATTATGAGGACCCCCAGTACAATATTGAATAGATGTAGTTGCTGACAGCCTTACCTTGTTTCTTGTCTTAGGAGAAAATATTCAATATTTCTCTATTAAGTATGAGGTTAGCTACAGATTTTTGAAAGATGTCCTTTCTCTTTCATCCTATTGAAGTGGTCAATTACATGGATTTATTTCCAAGTGTTGTAACAATTTTGTATTCTCAGGTGAGTCCCACATAGTCACGATGCATTATTTTTTTTATACATTGCCAAATTCATTTGTTAATATTTTATTGTGGATGTTTGCATCTATGTTCATGAGGGATATTAGTCTGTAGTTTCCTTTTCTTGTAGTGTCTTTGTCTGTGTTTTAGGTTTATTTCATGGCTATTTCAAGTTCATAAAACATGATAGAATGCATTCCCTTCCAATGTTCTAAAAGAGATGGTATAGGATGGGTATTATCTATTTCTTAACATTTGATATAATTCACCAGTGAAACCATCTGAGCTTAAAGTATTCTTTCAAGGCAGGTTTTTGATTATAAATTAAATTACTCATATATATTTAGGTATGCATTTTCTTCCTAAGACACTTTTGAAAAATTGTCTCTATTAAGAAAAATTTCTATGATATCTAAGGTATGTACTTTATTGGAATACAGATGTTCATTATATCATCTTATTATCATTTTAATGTCTATAGAATCATTAGTGATATTCACTTTCATTTCTGATATTGATCATTTGTGTTTTCTCTTCTTGATTGGTCTTCCTAGGAACTTATCAATTTCATTAATCTTTTCAAAGAATAAACTTTGGTTTTGTTAATTTTCTCTACTATTTATTTTCTATTTCATTAATTTCTGCTATTTTTCCCAATTCTGTTTTTCTTTCTACTTAACTTTTTGTTGAACTTGATTTTCTTATTCTTTTTTTTTAAATTTATTTATTTTTTAATTAATTAATTAATTTATTAGTTTCAGGTGTACAAAACAAGGTAATACTTAGACGTTCATCATTTATATCCCTCATACTGTGAACCCCCCTCCCCCCATCCACTATCCCTCCGACCTCACACTGAACCATCACATTATATATATAAAATTATAGTTGGCATTCATTAATGTTTAGCTTCTGGTGTACAATGCCATGATCAGGTATCCACAGTATCCCTGAGGTGGTCTCCCAAATAGGACGCATGTCCATCGGATACCCAACAAAATCTTTACAACATTATAGAATACCTTCCCCAAATTAATTTTCAAAAAAAACCCTGAGGCCATCTTGTGGTTACCAGCTGCTTCCAAATCCCTTCACCGTTCCCCTTATCCCCAACCCCCTCCCACACACCCATCTAACCACTCTCGGTTTTTTCTCTGCGTCCCCAAAACTGTCTCTGATTAGTTCATTCACATAGTCTTTTCTTTAGATTCCATATATAAGTGAGATCATATGGTACTTGTCTTTCTCTTTCTGACTTATTTCACTTAACATAATGTTCTCTAGATCCATCCATGTTGCTGCAAATGATAAGATTTCTTTCTTCTTTATGGCTGCGTAATACTCCATTGTATAAATGTACCACAGCTTCTTAGTCCAGTCATCTACCGATGGGCATTTTGGTTGTTTCCATATCTTGGCTATTGTGTAAAGTGCTGCAATAAACATAGGAGTGCATACAGATTTTTGAATTGGAGTTTTGGATTTCTCCGGGTAGATGCCTAGGAGTGGAATTACTGGATCATAGGGTAGTTCCATTTTCAGATTCCTGAGATACCTCCATACTGTTTTCCATAGAAGACATATGAAGAAATGCTCAACCTCACTAACCATCAGAGAAATGCAAATAAAAACCACAATGAGATACCACCTCACTCCAGTCAAAATGGCTATTATCAATAAATCAACAAACAACAAATGCTGGCGCGGATGTGGAGAAAAGGGAACACTAGTGCACTGTTGGTGGGACTGCAGATTAGTGCAGCTTTTCTTATTCTTAATGATCATGATTTTAAATCATTCTTCTTTTCTGATACAGGCTTTAAAAGCTATAAAATTCCTTCTACACACTATATTTACCAGAAGTTTTGATGTATCCAATAAGAAGTTATTTTCTAGTTTCACTTATGAATTTTTTCTTTGGATGATGGATTCTTTTGATGTGTTTTTAATTTCCAAATATTTGGCAATAAATGAAAGCACTTGCTAGGATGGAGGAGGAGGATGTGGTGGGGCCAGAGAAGGAGAGAGCGCTCTGTGGTAAATTCTTTATCAAGATTAGAAGCAAGCCCCTTTGATTTGATAGCAGCCTGGAAAAAAAGATTCTGAAGAGAAATTGCTGTTGAGAAGGTTGAAACTGGGCCATCGGTTTATCAGTGGGTAGGTAAGATATATTTATATTTTAAAAAAGTCGAGTGGAAACCAGAAGGTCTTTCAAAACAAACGTGGCACCTAAGTCCTGTGGATTCATGGGCCTGAGCCTAGAGAGGCACAGTTTGCACAGAAGCCTGCAAAACTCGGATAATGCTCACTATCTCGACTGACTTTCTTGTTCATTCACAGGGTGAAGTGAGCATAGCTGACATTAGAAAAGTTTCATCCTTATTGATTTAAAAAGGAGATGCTATTTACTTTCACCCTAAACAAAGAGCTTCCTTCTTTCTTATTTGGAAGGAACCATCCCTGAGTTACTAATTATCACGTAACTCTCACGTGGCAGTGGAAACACAGGCCTAGAAGTCAAGAACCTGGGACTCATCAACCACTCATTTCCAAACAAGACCCCAATAAAGCCATCCTCGCAACCACACTGTTTTCCCCACATACTGAGTAGACATGATACACTTTCGCTTAATAATTTGCTAAGAACATACTTTAAGTATGCTCTAAGTGTTTTACAATCATTATCTAATTGAATCCTCACAGTCATCCTATGGAACGAGATGAAGAAAATTGTATTCACTAAATTTTCACCAAGGAAGGGGTGGGTAATTAGGAATAAAATTTGTGAAAAAGCTCCTTAGAAGGGTGATAATGAAAATCGTGGCGAAACACTGGTCTAGATATACTAATTCATTAGAGGCTACATATGCATCTTGAATGTTATAAATGATAAGTAAATGACTGTTGAGTAACAGCATCACAAGGCGTTGTGATCGTGGAGTTTAGCGCTACGGTAGGATTATGTCATCATTAATTTGACCCACATTCAGTGGTAAAGTCTTTCTGAACATGGTAAGTCACCCTAAGTGATAAGCCAACGTCATAAATGGTCTGGATTTTATTGACATTTTTATGCTAAGCCAACTGAGCTTTCCCCTTCTTTCATTAGCTCTCTTGGGTCCATCAACATCAGCAGCATGGGACTGACAGGTGTCTTCATTGCCTCTGTAGTCACTCTCTGACTCATACCCCTCCAGCCAGGCACCTTCACAGTTATTAGAGGACAAACATCCTGATGCAGTCCCTCAGTGGCCAGGAGATCCCTGTGTCCTTCCTTTATTCGGTTGGCTTATTCCAGGGCTCAGGGCTCAGGGCTCAGGGTCCCAGTCTCCACCCCCATACCCCACCATCAGAGAAGCCTTTGTGGAACATAACCATTCACTCCCTGCTCCCTTGCCACATTAGGCAAGTCAGCTGTGGGCAGATGTGAGTGATGTGTGGAGGATGGATCAGGATGTGAGGGTTGGTGCAGGACAAGCACCACCTAGCTGCAGGAGAGGAATTGAGGGGATATACGGGGAAAGGTTATGGAGGCTAAAACCTCAGGTAAGTGGAGCCAAGGTCAGAGAAATGAGCTTCACCTCCTGAGATTTTTGGTGGAAGGATCAATCCCTATAATGCTACAGTGCTCTATGATTTCGAGGCCCCTTTATGCAACCAACATTCAGTTTTTAATCTCATAACAAGCTGTGAACTAGCCAGGGCCATTATCATTATCTCTATTGAACAGATGGTGAAACTGAGGCACAGAAGTCAAACAAATTGTCCAAAATCACAGATAATTTGTGGTGATTGCTTGTCTATTAATTCTCAAAACAGCAACCGTTTTGCAGAGAAGGAAACTGACACCCAGAGGGAGCAAATAAGGAGTTGGGATCTAAGTTCCTCCCAGTGGCTCCCAACCATGCCTAACAAAGAAAGCTGCAGGCCCTCTGGCCCATGCAGGTGAGGGTTGTCGCTCTCCTATCGAAGCCCCTGCTCTTTGTACTACATCCCATCATCTGTAAAATAGTGGAGAAACACTGTCATACAGCAGGCGCCCAATGTCCCCTTCCAAGTTAGTCTCTGATATGACTGAGGAGAGGGTTGGGGCAAGGTCCTGTGCATTGAGGGAATTGGACTTAAGACAATGACACTGTACCTAAGAGCAGGGTTGGGTGAGCAGGCCAGACTGAATCAAGAGCTCGTTCAGAAGCAGGCAGCTGTCAGGGCCACCAGGTCTGTATGGTGGAACTCTCTCCTCCTGTCATCCATGGCTGCTAAACCCAACCCTAACGACCACCCTCCCACATAACGCAGATGCAGTCCTCCCCGCCCCTCTCCCACACCTTCCTCCCTTCCTCACTGTACCTTACCCCAGTGCCCTAGCTAGAGGCGTGGATGTCTGTGCTAGGAATGTTGGTTAGATTCCGTAAGTTTAGCTTTATTGCAGCATTCTGTCAGGTAAGATTGCCAACAGGTTAAACTGCTTTTTTCCTGACAACCCCAGGTTTGGGATGATAGTAACTGCCAGCAAAATACCTCAGGGACCCTGACTTCTTGGCTGCTATTGATGTGAACTGACCTTCTGAGGCATTTAGTTTCTATTCTGTTTCAATTATGTATACTTTCAAAGGAGAGGGGGTGGGATCCGTTCTGCAGATTACCCACACTCCAATTCTTGCTGGATTGTGTGACATCTTTGTGTTGCTGTTGTTTTCTTTTTAAGCCGGGAAATCCTCTATTGAATTTGTTCTACACAGTTTCTGGAAATCAAATCAAAAGCTGACAAAGGATAAAAGTGACCAAATGTTGTGTGGCCCTTAAATATGTTCTCAGTTAATGGAAGCAAATTATACCAGAGGAACAGTTGGGTCTAAGAGTTCTTTGCTCCTGGTAGAATGTACTTATTCTACATCATGTTCTCTTCTGGTGACTGGGATGCCTTGGGAACAAGGCAAAGTCCTGCCTTACATTCTAGAAGATTCCATGTCGAAGTTGCATGTACTTTAGTTAGGTGCTATGACAGAAGACATCGAACTTTATTTCTCTTATTTTTAAAATTTCTTAAAATTATTTTTTTCAGTTACAGTTGACATTCAATATTATTTTATATTAGTTTCAGGTATATAGCATAGTGGTTAGACATTTTTATAATTTATGCAGTTATGTGTTATGAGAGAAGACACCTAACTTTATTTCACTTATTTATTTTTTCTTCTAAATGTATTTTCCCTAATGAGTTAGCAGCTGTCCCTGCTGCCATTCAAAAAGTGTATTGAAATGGTTAAGAGTCAGGCTTTGCAGAGGGATCGACCTGAATTTAAATTAAATCCCATGGCAGCAGCTCTAATCCATCCCAACTCCTTCCCTCTGACCCCGGCCTGATCCCGGAATTCTTTCCCACACATGTACACAGTCCAATCCACTTGCATGAGTGCTGAAAGCCATCTGCCATCTCTGATCTAAACAATTTCAGACAAGAAACCTGCTGGCTTTTTCTCATTTTTTAAGGGATAAGATGTTTTGAAGTGCAGCTTCACAGAGTCCTGAAACATAAAACATGTGGCAATTTCACAGGATGGAAAGGATAACTGAAATTACTTGTCTGCTTTCCAGAAGACATTTGCATTTCTACAACTATTCTTGCAGGGGCAGCCATTTCAGTATACCTGATTTTATGTTCTTTGTCTCATACTAGTCCCAAAGCTCTTCACCAACTCTTCTCTAACCCAGTTGGCAGGAGGGACATGTTAACTTATAAAAGATTACAATTTATTGATTTTATGCATGAGTATATCTGAGCTTGGTTGGCAGTGTTATTTTAATATCTTTGCTGTTAGATTTTTGTTTTGTTTTGTTTTTTTAAATTAAAGCAGGAAGTCCAGTGATTTCCTAGACACAGGGAATTTAGATTGGCTTCAGCCTGTAGACAATTACTATGATACAATACGTGGAGCCGTCTCCACCAGGACACAGTATGCACAGAGTGCTGTAAATTCTTTAGAACTTGGAAGGTTCCCTGTGGGACATGAGAGACTTGTGATCCATCTAACCTTGCTTGAGAAGCCTGGCCAGATTCAAGGACCAGCACACCACGTAGACCTAGCTATGTCTCTCCCTTTCTGCAGAATCTTTCTTGGCAACTATTTGTCATTTAAAATTAGGGTTTGGCACTCCAGGGCCCATCAGAATCAGACCTCCATATGCCTTCTCAGCCATCTGTGTGATCCTGCTTCATTGCCCTGAAGCCCAGGATCCCAGTGGCTCCACACTGCTCCTGGCCTGGATCTACCATGCTCATCAAGCTTTGGTGCCCTCATGTCTTGTCCCTCAGCCTGGAATGACCTTCTTCCTTGCCCACGGTGAACTCTTGCTCATCCTTCAGGATCAACTGACTCTTACGTTCTCTCTGAAGCCTGACCCACTCTGGGCACAGTTAGCTGTTGCTTCCTGGTGATCCAGTAGGATCTGGAATGACCACCTCCTCCCAGGCACAATAATGGCTTGCCGGAGATGGTATCCATCCTGCTTGGAATAAGACACACTTTGTCCCCTTTATTAACATGTTAATACATTTAGCTAGAGTAGTACGAGACACTCTGTTCACACCAGAGCATCTCTCCTATCTGAATTAAGATGGCCAGGTCAGTGGGTCCTCCATCAAAATCATGGTAAGCTAGAGTTACGACTCGTACACTAATGCTGCCAATTATCTTCCCTAATTTTGTTGAATTCCAAGTGCTATTGTTTTATTCTCGCCATTTTTTTAAATAATAGAGAAGTGATGAGATGAGTTTCTTTAACAAGATGAGATTTCTTCAACAAGCATTGAATTGATTTCCTTTACAAAGGGGTAAGATCAACATGCCTCATGTTTTGCAACTACGTCTTGGCAAGTCTTAAGGGGTCGACCATAGCCTCAGCCAAAACACATTGATAGGGGAAGATACCTGCAGATGCGCGTCTGTGCAGCAGCACCCTGGGGCTCTGCCAGGTGCCAGGCACAGTAAGGTGCCTGGTGGCCCGCTAGGTGACCTGTTCCGTGTGGTCACTCCACAGCTGGTATGTCAAGGGGATAAACTACCTTCAATGTGCTTGTAAACATGCACTGAAACATTGAAGAAATGTCACTTCTCACCCTCTCCCAGACGTCATTTGTTATGAATTGAGAGAAGGCAGAGAAAAGGTGGCCACAGGAAGAACAAGTGATGGACCACTTGAGCAGGGGACTATACCAAGTTTTTACTCACCAGAGCATCCAGACAGGGGAGTCGGTTGGCGAGTGAGACAGAATTGGTTCAGTGTAATCTCAGCAATTGTATCATCTGCGCCATTCGTATGAAGCGCAGAGCTGCTCAGAGCAGACACGTGGTAACTGTTTGTTGGAAGAACGGTTCTTGTCGTTTTGCTCCCAACCCCCTTGCAAGTGTGGGGGAGCTTCATCTGTCGATGGCCAGCTCGTATTTGATGAATAGGGGCTGAGGCTCCACGAAGCCTACCTCCATGCAGAGGTTTGGAGCAAGTTGCCGAGGCAGGCCAGATTGTTGGGGGGCGGGGGGAAGTTGGTCCACGATTATAGATGGCAAGAAGCAAAACAGAGTTTCTCTAACCTTCTGTAGTCTAGATATGGCATATGTCTGAAATTTCAGCCCCTTTTAGTTATATACCCATCATTTTGGTAAGTAGATGTGTCTGACCTGAAATTCACCAACAGGACAGGCCCAGCTTCCAGAAACTGAAGTCCTAAGAGGGAAATTGAGCGAACCTGAGAGGTGGGCATGGAGTTTAGAACTTATTGTCCTACTGAGTCAGAGCACTGTGGAACCCTCACATCTGAACGTCATCATGTGGCATAATGCATATTTACTGTTGCTTATACCTTTTCGAGGTGGGTATTCTGGTTCTTGAAACCAAAGGCAAAGGTATTCCATCTGATTTGTTGAGCATCTGATTCCTATTGTTAAACAGGCCTGGACAGCCACCTCTGCCAGCCTCTGTCGGCTTGTGACAGACAATTGTAAGTTGTGCCATAAGGTGTTTCCTCCAATCAAATATCCTGGAAACGCCACGTCAAAGATGAACATCATCCCTGTTTTTGTGATGTGATGTTTCTGACACTGATAAGTTTTTCCTGGCTCGTCTTCCTGCTCTTGGATGAGGGCAGGGAGGTTAATGGGGACACATGTGTTCTTGAGTGTCCACTATAAGAAACCAAGTGCAGGAGAGAAGGTGGCAGGCAGGAGTGGAAGGAAATTGTCCATCTCCTATTGTCCTCTTCATTTTTCCTTCCCATCCTCCCTGCTTTTCTCAACTATTAGCCTCATATCCCACGGAGAGTTCTCTCTGAATCACACTTAGTTAAAAGGAGAATGGCAGAAATTAAGGACAGTCATGTTAAATGTTTTTGCATGATTCTGAGCACTACCCCAAACTGTGAAAAATGTAAATATTCTTGTAAAAAGATTGAATGGAGCATGGTGAGGTGGAGTAAGTTCAGCAGAGAGTTGGATGTAGGGGCCGAGGCTCAGGCAAGAGACCAGGTCAGGCACCACAAGGGGTAATAGACTCATTCAGGAGGGATCTAAGGCAGTGATCCTCAACTGGGGGCCATTGTGTGCCCCAGGGGACATTTGGTGATGTCTGAAGATGTTGGTTGTCACAGCTGGGGGCGAGGGGTGCTACTAGTATCCAGTGATAGAGACCAGGTGGCTGCTAACCATCCAGAACAGCCCCCACACTCCTGAGCTGGCCCCAGAGGTCAACAGTGACAAGGCTGAGAACACGGGTATGGAGCAGTGTTGTCCGAAAGAACTCCTGTGATGGGGGAGGTGCCATGCTAGCCACCTGCCCCCTCACCTCACCCATCGTGCTCATCTGCTCTGTGCTGCCTCTTTCCATCTTATTCCTCCCTCTCTGAGGGGAAAATAAAGGGGGTGGGGGGGAATTTTTGTAATTCTGAAAGGAAAAAAAGAAGTTCCCCCTCCTCCCCCCGGTTTTTAAGCCGTTATTTCTCAGTCTAGTTGTAGGACACAGCTCCCTGGCCCGTGCTGGTGTTATGCGCCTTGTGCTCCTCCCCTGGCCGAGGCAGCCCTTCGCCGTGGGCCACTCACAGCAGCTCTCGGCAGCTCTCGTTGGCTGCTGGCCACTCACGCCGGCTGCCAGCCACATGGCCACCGGCCGCTCACGGTCGCATGTGTCAGCACACAGCAGCCCACAGCAGCCCACAGCAGCCCACGGAAGCCCACGGCGGCTCACACCGACCTCCCACTGCTCACAGCAATCCAGCTCCAGGGAGAGCCGTTGTTCACAGTCTTAGCTGTAGAGGGCACAGCTCACTGACCTAAAAAGGAGGTGTTTAAATCTGTTGTGACTATGCATTTTTATTATGTGCGGTACTGTCCACATTGGCATGTAACACAACAGCCTTCAGTGTACAGTTGGCTGTTCTTTTATAATGAACAAGAGAGTCTCACATGAACACTTGAAATGTGGCTAGGGCAGTGGAGACACTGAGTTCTCGATTTCATTTTATATTAATGAACTTAAATAGCTATCCGTCACCAGTGGCTGTCAGACTGGGCAGTGCAGTTCTAGTAGGAGAGAAAAAGGGCCAAGGAAGGCAGGTTATTCCAGAAGAGAGAAAGTCAGCTTTGGAAGTCTGCCACACACAGTGGTACCATCGGCAGATTACCGTCATGCCAGGCAAGTGACAGGGGTTTCTGCCCCTTATTTCCTCTTGCTGCCTTCTGTGCCTGTCCCCAAAGGGGCCCAAAACAGAGGTTAGTGAGCATGGGAGGAGGTAGAACAAAAAGAAGCCGCCCCTCACCCACTGTAGGATTTCAATTGTGAGGTAGAAACCATCTGGGAGAAGCAAGAAGTTTTAAATGAGATGGGAGTTTGGAGTTTTGATATTAGAGTGGAATTTTTATTACCCACAAGTGTGTCTGGAAAAACATTAGGGCTTGTCATATTTCAACTAAAGGCAAGAAGTACTGTTTGACAGAACAAATCTAATGGGAGAGATAAGAAAGAATAAAGCTGCTTTCTCCTGGTGCCCTGCTCAGACTAGTTCACTCCATAAACTGGTTACGCCAGCTTTTAGAGCAAAAGAGAATAGAAACCTGCAAATAAAGTGGTCTGAGGTGAGGAAGAAAAGTCAGTATATCAAAGCGTTACGAAAAGTGTTTAAAATTTGTCAATAAAGCAAAAAAGTGGGCAGCACAAACTTTCAATGGGATCCTGGGGCATTATTGAACAGCTCACCTAATAATAATAGATGATTATTACATAATAATCTAGGGGAATGAACCTGTGTTTGACTTTGCTATTCTCTTGTTTGATGTGCAGTTGCATGTGAACTTGTAGACTTTCTACCCAGTAGAAAAGATAATAAACATCCTTACAGAGGAGGACTCTGTCCCTATAGGACATTAGCCAATTCTGCATATAATCAGCAATCTAAGATTCCATTTGAAAATGCCTTTTCTGATGGACAATATTAGTCTTTATTTCTGAAATCCCTTGAAACTAATTTTTATTATCTTACTGGTTTCTTCATGGATGAGTTATATAAAATCTTTGACACTTGTTTATTCTATATTCGAATGACTTTTTAACTTTTAAAAAACTCTACTTAGACAAAAGGATTTAGATTAATATTCCCTTTATCACTATATATTCCCTCCTGTTTCCTTTTGTTACTTCCCAGTAAAACGCTTGTTTTTAAGGGAATCCGGTATAAAATTGTTCCCTGTTCAGCTTCTCTAAGTGTGTTTTCAGGCCTCTTTCTATCTAAACACGCAACCCCCTTAATTCCTTTGGCCCTTCTGAGTTTCTCTCCTGCCCGTTTCCATAAAGTTGATGTATGCATCGATTTATGTAGCCAGAATCCCTTCCCCTGGAAGAAAACATTTAGCTGGTAGCTGATGTATGGATTTGAGGATCAGATATGCATATGTTTAAAAACTGATTTTGCCAATCACTGAGCTTAAATGGGGTGACCTTAGACAAATTATTATTTTCTCTGGGTTCAGTTTCCTTTTCTGCAAAAGAGAGGCCAAACCCTGTCTCCTGAGGCCACTGTGTCAATGACATGAAACGGACCACAGAGCATCATGGGTGAGCCATCCTCCTGTTCTCATTCTAGGTGCGGCTGGGATGTTCTCAGTACACGTAGCTATTTGCTGGGGGGCATCTTTCTGTCTCCAAGATTACAAGTCCAAATGTCTGTTCAAGCCATCTTGGTCAGCTGTGACTATCACCAATGTGCACACTGATTTGGCAGTAAACTGGCAGATGGCCTCCAGCAGCCACTTCACAGATGATGCCAAATGCCCTTTCCTGGCACAAACAAGGCCAGCTTTCTGGGGCAGGGAGCAGGTGGGAGTAGAGCAGGAGAGAAGCAGAGAAAGGGAGAGGGAGAGGCAGAAGGAGAAGGAGAGGAAGAAAGACATGAAGACACACGGAAGAGAAGAAGGGAGAGAAAGAAAGATGAAGAGAGAAAGAGAGAACGGGAGAGGCAGAAGACAGATAAAAAGAGAGACACGGAGAGGGGTCGTGTAGAGAGAAAAGGAGAGAGTAGGGGAGGGAAGAGGAGGGTGGAGAAGGGAAGCGGAAGAGAAGGGTCTATGGCGTTGGTTTATAGGGGCTGGAATCAGCTCCCAGCTGTATTACCTTCTGTATTAGCTTCCTGTGACTGCTGTGACAAATTACCACAGATTCTGTGGCTTAAAGCAACCTTACATTTATTCTCTCACAGTTCTGGAGATCGGAAGTTGAAAATCAGTTTTGCCGAGCCAAAATCAAGTTGTTGGCAGGGACACAATCAAGTTGTTGCCAAAGAGTCTAGAGAAGAAACATTTTCCTTGCCTTTCCCAGCTTCTAGAGCTACGTTCCTTAGTTCCTCCATCTTCTAAGCCAGCAGTGGGGCATCTTGCTTCAGTGGTCACCTTGCCTTCTCTGTAGTGTCAAAGGTCCCTCTGCCTGCCTCTTGTATGGATATGGTCCACCTTGACAATACAGGATAATTTCCCCATCTCAGTATCTTTAACTTAATCACATCTGCAAATGTCCTTTCTTCATATAAGGTGACATTCACAAGTACTGGGGATTAGGATTTAGATATTTTGGGGGACGTTATTCAATTTGCCACATCTTTCTTAACATGCCTTAAAAATTATTTTCCTTGTTTTGGGCCAGAAGTCCCAACACCAATAGATTCATTGCAGGTAATATACTCCCTCTTCCAATACAGGTACCTTGGGAAAGTTACTGGGAAATCAACTATCCTCAGCCCCTTTATCATCACCCCCTGACCTCCAGCTGGTGTCACTGCAGGGTGTCACTGATGTAGGTGATGTTGGCTCTGCTAGCAGTTTCTGAGTGTGAGCCGGGATTGTGTCTCATGAAGCCAAAGAATGGAAACATGAGGAGAGGCAAAAAGTTTTTAAAAAGAGGATAGTTTATTGAAAGCAAAGAGTCAGAGCTCCCAAGTGGGAGGGGGTCCCGAATGGGGGTGCCCCCTGACTGAGGCAAAAGCTCTTACTTTTATACCTTCCCTTGCCTGCTTGGGGAAGGGGAGCTGTTTGGAGAAGGGAACTTGTTTGAAGAAGGGACCTGGTGCCTTCTAATGAAATTTGTCTACCAGGTTTGTTCTGCTTGCCCATCCTAAAGGAATTAGCAAAGTAACCCACTCTTTATCTATCGGATCAGCTCTGTTTGTCAGGCCAAAAGGAATTTTATGGTTAACTTCAAGGCCTTGTTACATTATGTCCTGGAACGAAGGAGTGATTTCAAAACCTGGAGTTTTAGGATATGACTTTGTTTATTCCACCAGGGACCTCCCTGTCTACCTAGGGACATGCTAACTCTCCTGTATCATCACTCTTCATCCAAAGGGAATTCACGGTGGTGGTGGTGGGTTAGGGGGGAGGGGTGGGAGCGTAAGCACAGGTAGGGGGCTGCCCTCCCTCACTATCCTCTGTCTCAAGCCCCAAGGACCTTCAGGAAGTGACATGATCACACAGGCCACACACAAGCCACCTGTGGGTTCCTGACAATTTTTTAAGGGCTAGGATGGAGACAGAAGACAATGCAGAGAAAGAACAATAGGCCAGGGCATCTATTTTAGACTGATGGTCAGGGACAGCCTCAGAGGAGGTGACAGTTAATCTGAGATGAGATGGATGAGAAGGTGCTGGGTAAAGAGGAGAGAAGAGCTTTCCTGGCAGAGGAAACAGAAAGTATCCATGTCCTAAGGGAGCGAGTCTCCTCTTTTTCCCCCCTCCCTCCTTCTTCTCTCCCTCTCCTTTCCTTCTTTCGCCCTTTCGTCTTCCTTCCTTCCTTTTTTCCTTTCTTCCTTTTTTCTTTCCTTCCTTCCTTCCTTCCTTCCTTCCTTCCTTCCTTCCTTCCTTCCTTCCTTCCTTCCTTTCCCCTCCCTCGCTCGCTCCATCCTCCCTGGAACATTAGCAGTGTGCCAGGCATTATGTTAGACAGGAAGAACACGAGGAACAAGACATGCCACCACTCTGATGTGGATCTGTGTGCTCTGGGCCCATGAGAAAGAAAGTAAAGTACGCATATTTATTAGGTTGGTGCAAAAGTAATTGTGGTTTTTGCAATTATTTTTAACCTCTTAAACCACTATTACATTTGCACCTACCCAATATATGCAGCAAGAGGTATGGGCATGAGCCCCAGCAAGATGGCATTTATGGGGTAAGTGTTGCTCCAACTTCCTCCAGTCATAATTTAGGTGGCTGACTACGAGGGGTGTTGTTTGTTATTGAAAGACAGGGAGGAAGAAGAGTTTTGTAGACAAGGGTTTGAGAGAGAGAGAGGGAGGACAGGCAGGGAAATGGAGGCCCAGGTTTAAGTCTATTGCGCCAATCAGCTTCAGATACCAGGTTTGATCTCCCCAAAGAACAGAGGTATAGAAGGTGCCATTTTGTGTAAGCCTTGAGGTATAAGCAGTGTCACCTCAAGGCCCAGTTAACAACTTGGGACTGTCAGTGGCCCTCAGG
Source organism: Rhinolophus hipposideros (assembly GCF_964194185.1). Taxonomy (NCBI): domain Eukaryota; kingdom Metazoa; phylum Chordata; class Mammalia; order Chiroptera; family Rhinolophidae; genus Rhinolophus; species Rhinolophus hipposideros. The sequence goes on along the minus strand of NC_138054.1, from coordinate 4,746,879 downwards.
CCCTATGTGCCCATTCTTCACCTGGTTCACCCCCACCCACTCTTCCTCAGGCCACTGTGGAGATTCATCACCCTGAGGGTTGTGCCCAATGGAGAGACACCTGCTGTTGGTGAAGTGGAATGCTACTGAAGCTTAGCAGCTGAGCTTCAAGCCATGTGGCCTGGGACCGAGCCTGGAGTCAAGATGGATCCATGTGCGGGCTTTGTCCCTGAGCCTACATGGAGAACTGGGGTGGGCAGGGAGACATTGGGCCATATATCCAAGTAGGAGGAGGAGGTGCCAGACAGAGGTGGGCGTGAATGGACTGCATTTCTACCTTGGTCTCCTGAGGTTGGAGGATATTATAGTAGGCATTAGATGTTACGTTAGGACTCCTCCCATGCTGAATAGCCCTTTCCATGAAGATTATAAATTTACTTCAGGAGGAGTGGAACTGTGTCTTTGCAGCTTGTGTAGCCCTTCTACATGTAGTTCCCCCCGAGCACAGATTAGGTGGTTGTGGACTCCAGAGCCTGTCAGTAGCTGGGTCCTATTACCTGTGGATGATTTGAGCATAGTGCCACCTGAGGGTGCTCCAGAGATAATTTACATTGGTTTGTGGAGAATATGACTGGCATTTGCAAGACATTTGCTTTCCTAATCTCACTTTGCCTAAGATGCTGTTTAAATTCACATTTCCTGCACATACACCCTGCCTCACTGCAGTGTGGGTGAGTTGCAGAGGGTAAGCAGTGAAGAGTTATGAGACAGGAAGAAGGAACCAGAGGGACTAAACACTTTCCAGAATAATCTACCATGCCGAAGATAAAGGAGGAATTCATTCAGTGCTTATTCCTTATTTTGCAGGACGGGAACCTGGAATTCAATATGATTTTATACCCATCCCTGTTCAAATCTGTACTTCAGGCAAGGCTTTTTTTTTTCCAAAGAAAACTGCAAACCATTTTGGGGGGGCAGTTCTATATGTCTCTTTACCTTCAGAGGAATGACTATCACTGATTCTTATCATGAGAGTCAGCTATTCAAGGTTCAGCGTCATTTAGGTTGCAATTTCGCTACCCATAGCAAAAACTCCTACTACATCAAATAGCATAAATAGGATGAAAGTGAATTTCTCTTTCAAGCAAAAAAAAAAAAAAAGGAAAGAAAAAAAGGAGTTATTAGTCAAAGCAGGTCCACAGTGTCATCAGAGACTCAGAGTCCTATCTTTTCCCTCTGGCTCCTTCAGTCTGTGGCTTCGGGACACAAGGTTTCCTCGTGGTCCAAGATGGCTTGTGGAGTACCAGCCATCACGCTGATGTTCCAGATTAGCACAGGAGAAACAAAGGAGGAAAAAAAATTTTCTTTGGGCTAAATCGCCTCTCTTACAATCTTCCCTCACTGAGCTTCAAGAAAGACTGGCAAATGGGGTTTTTATCTAGGTATGTTCCCATCCTGAATTAAATTTGTGTTTGATACTAAGAAGAAAAGGGAGTTTCTTCCATGACGCCAAGCCCCACTTAACACGGACGGAGATCATTTCCGATGCATCCTAGTACTCCCACTACTGTACCAAGCATAGCACCCAGCCAGAAATAAAGCTTGTTCATTGAATGGTAAAGAGAGTCACTTCTCAGACAGCTATCCACAACTGTTCAGGACAATGGTGGTTCATTTCACAAAAGACTTGCTGATACTGGGGATGGATAAACCCACCCAATGCAGTGGACATGTCCCAGCGACCACATTCCCTAGAAATACCACCATCATCAGCTCAGTGTATTATATTTTCTTTTCAAGATATAGTGTATATAATCATAATGGAGTCATACTTTCTTTTCACTTGGTAACATATTTTGGAAAACTTTCATTATCCCTCTTCATAAAATCGCTCTATTTTATTATTTTAAATACTCTGTGATTATTAAAATGTTTATTGAAGTACCCTATTTACAAATAATAACAATCAGTTTGTACTTCTCCTTCTTCATCCATTCCCACTTTCAAAACCTGCCCAGGCATAATTTTAACTCCTTTAGCCTTTTATTTTGGTAATTACCTTCATGGTTTTAAAGAATATGTTTGTTTTTTTTTTTCTATTTGTTGAATCATCAGTATTAAACATATGCTACTGACTTTGTATTACGGTTGATAATGATTTCTCTGTCTTACACCTACCTGTCTAAGCCTCCCCAAATAGTTACATCGCCATGTTTTAAAATGAATGCCTACGATCTTTTGACTACACAGTTTACCCACAAGACAAGTGTCATAGTAAGGTTATGTTCTCTTTTTTCTACAAGTTTGATTTTCCCAGAGTTTTTTCATTTGCATTATTTTCTGTGAAAATATTCTCTAAATTTTCAAACAGCTCCATCAGACCCAACAGACACCTATCATTAGTTTTTATCATATAAGATACTTTATTCTTTCACTCATTTGTCTGTTTATTGATTTATTCAGTAACCAGTTAAGCTGTTCAAGTTTCCCTCTCTTATTCACATTTGCCGTCTAGTAATTATTTTGACGCATGCCCACCGGGAGGCCACCAACCCTAGAACAGGGCCCAGAGAGGCCCAGCCTCCATTGACTGCATGCCCTGAAGGCTGGCACAGGTGAAGAGGCCAGATTCCAAAAAAGCCCAATAGACTATGAACTGCTGGGATTGTTCTGTCAGATATCGTAGAATGTGCATGTATTAAGCAGTGAAGTAAAAACAGTTGAGTTGCTTTTGTGCAGTATTTCTACTCTTCTGGTAAGAATGAAATGCATATGTGTGTGTATTTGCTATGAAATAGAAATTCGTGGTCGGGAAAAAAATGGCGGCGTGAGGTGAGCCTCTGTAGCGCTCCCCTGGAATTTACAACGAATCGGACAACAATAACTCCACAAAGGACTCCATGCACAGCAGACAGGCAAGAGGAAGAGGCCCACTACTGAATTCACCTAAAGGTGGGTGAATCGCGCGAGCGGGGGAGGAGGGAGAGGAGAAGTGCGGAGACGGAGCCGCGTGGGCACAGGACGCAGAACGCAGACCTAGCTCAGTGCTCTGAGCTCGCTGTTCCCTGAACTACTGCAGCTGCGGGAGAGGGAAGGACTCGGACTGCTAGGGCTCGGCTTACGGCCCAAAGGGCTGAGGGGGCAGCATATAACACGGCTGAACCCAACGCTCACAGCAGAGACCTTGGAGAAAAGACTGAGGGAAAAAGGCTGAAAACAGTGGTTTAAGCCCTCATTGCCGGGCGGAGAATGGAAGCCTTAGGCACGGAGACTAGCCGCCCCCTCCCTACCCTCCCAGAGCTCACCCCGCCCCCACCTGCCCGGTGCTAGAAGCGATAAAGTAGCAGTGTCAGATTAAAGGATAGAATATTTGCTGCTCTGAGAACTGTGGACCGCAGACACAGATTCGCAGCTCAACTAGTTCCGGCAAAGGGGAGGGAGCTGTGGAAGCAGGACTGGCTGTGGTGGTGGTCGCCACCATTACTCTGGGCCACAACTCACCCCGCCCCTGGCCCCACCTATCTGGGCGGATCCCTGCAGGAGTAAACAGAACTGCTCAAACATACGGGCTCTGACTCTGGTGCAGAAAGAGCTTTGGAACTTCAAAAGCTCTTCGCATACCTATAAACCTGTTGCAGAAGCCTGTAGATGTCTAGAAAGAGAAATAATAAATCAGTGATTACCATGAATAACCAAGGCAACAAGATAGCTCAGAAAGAAAGTGAAAAGTCTCCAGAAAAGGAACTTAGAGATATGGAAATATGTTATTTAAATGACAGAGAATTCAAGATCGCAATTCTGAAAAAACTGAACGAGATGCAAGAAAACACAGAAAGGCAGTTTAATGAACTCAGAAACACAATCAAAGAACACCATGAGCATTTTACAAAAGAGATTGAAATCTTGAAAAAGAACCAAATGGAATTTCTGGAGATTAAGAACTCAATAGAAGAAATTAACAATAAAATATCCAGCTTAGGTAGTAGAGTTGACCAGATGGAGGAAAGAATCAGTGACATCGAAGATAGAAACCTGGAATTTACACAGATGGAAGAAGAAAGAGACTTGAGACTTAAAAGAAATGAAAGAACTGTACAAGAACTTTCTGACTCCATTAGAAAGAGCAATATAAGAATAATGGACACTCCAGAAGGAGAAGAAAGAGAGAAGAGAACAGAGAATATATTCAAACAAATTGTTGATGAGAACTTTCCAAACTTGTGGACAGAACTGGATCCTCCAATCCAAGAAGCAAATAGAACACCTAATTACCTCAATCCCAACAGGCATTCACCAAGGCACATTGTATTGAAGCTGTCTAAAATCAATGACAAAGAAAGAATCCTGAAGGCAGCCAGGGAAAAGAAGACGGTAACTTAAAAAGGAAAGCCCATTAGATTATCACCAGATTTCTCAGCAGAAACTCTACAAGCTAGGAGGGAATGGAACCAAATATTCAAACTATTGAAGGAGAGAAATTATGAGCCTATCAACCTATCAAGAATAATATATCCAAGAATAGTATATCCAGCAAAGATCTCCTTTAGATATGAAGGTGGAAAAAAGACCTTTCCAGACATCCAGAAGCTGAGGGAATTTTCTAGTACACGACCTGCACTACAAGAAATACTAAAAAAGGCTATTAGACCACCACCAACAGGGACAACTTGTGGCAACCAAAACATAAAAAGGGGGAGAGTAAAGGCCTGAACTGGAATATGGGAATAGAGAAAGTAAGCGTGCTGAAGAAACTGTAATACTCTAAATATCAAACTTTCCTTTACATAAACTTAAAGGTAACCACTCAAGAAACATACAGAACTGAAATATATACTGTAACAAAAGAAGAAACAGAGGGAAACATCATAGAATACCACCACACAGAAATAATACACAACAACAAAAAAGCAAAGAAACAATGGAGACACAGCCTTACCAGAAAACTACAGATAGAATGACAGGAAATCCTCACATATCAATAATCACCCTAAATGTAAATGGACTGAACTCACCAATAAAGAGACACAGAGTAGCAGATTGGATCAAAAAACTAAACCCAACCATATGCTGCCTACAAGAGACACATCTCAGCTACAAGGACAAGCATAGACACAAAGTGAAAGGGTAGAAATTGACACTCCAAGCAAATGGTTGGAGCCATAATGATTTCCGATGAAACAGACTTCAGGGTGAAAAAGATAACAAGAGACAAAGATGGACATTTCATAATGGTAAAGGGGACTATACAACTAGAAAACAACACAGTCATCAATATTTATGCCCCCAATCAGGGAACACCAAAATATACCAAGCAACTACTAACAGAACTCAAGGGAGAAATTGACCAAAACACAATTATACTAGGGGACTTAAATACATCATTGACAGCTATGGATAGATCATCCAAACAGAAGATAAATAATGAAATCGCAGCCCTAAATGACACATTAGATGAATTGGACATAATTGACATATATAGAACACTTCATCCTAAAACATCAGACTATACATTCTTTTCTAGTGTACATGGAACATTCTCAAGGATAGACCATATATTGGGACATAAAATCAGTCTCAGTAAATTTAAGAAGATTGAAATCATACCAAGCATATTCTCTAATCACAAGGCATTGAAATGGGATATCAACTGCAAAAAGACAGCAGGAAAAAACACAAATACATGGAGATTAAACAACATACTTTTAAAGAACGACTGGGTCAAAGAAGACATTAGAGGAGAGATCAAAAGATACATAGAAACAAATGACAATGAAAATACAACCTACCAAAATTTTTGGGATGCAGATAAAGCAGTTTTAAGAGGGAAATTTATATCATTACAGGCCTATCTCAAGAAATAAGAAAAATCCCAAATAAATAACCTCATGTTACACCTTAAAGAACTAGAAAAAGAAGAACAAGCGAAACCCAAGGTCAGCAGAAGAAAAAGATGACAAAAATCAGAGCAGAACTAAATTAAATAGAGAACAAAAGGACAACAGAAAAAATTAATGTGACAAAGAGCTGGTTCTTTGAAAAGATTAACAAAATTGACAAAACCTTGGCGAGACTCACTAAGATAAAAAGAGAGAAGACACTAATTAACAAAATCAGAAATAAAAAAGGGGAAGTTATCACGGACACCACAGAAATACAAAGGATCATGCAAGAATACTATGAAGGACTATATGCCACCAAATTCAATAACCTAGTAGAAATGGACAAGTTCTTAGAAACATATAGCCTTCCAAGGCTCAATCATGAAGAACTGGATAATCTAAACAGGCTGATCACCAGTAACAAAATTGAATGAGTCATCCAAAACCTCCCAAAATCAAAAGTCCTGGACCAGATGGCTTCACTAGTGAATTCCACCAAAACTTCAAACAGGATCTAATACCAATCCTGCTCAAACTCTTCCAAAAAATTGAAGAAGAGTCAGTACTCCCTAACTCATTTTATGAGGCCAACATTATCCTGATACCAAAACCTGGTAAGGACAACACAAAAAAAGAAAACTACAGACCAATATCTCTGATGAATACAGATGCTAAAATCCTAAACAAAATTCTAGCAAATCGAATACAACAATGCATTAAAAAGATTATTCATCACGACCAAGTGGGGTTTATCGCCGGGGCACAAGGATGGTTCAACATTCGCAAATCCATCAATGTGATACATCACAAAAACAAAATAAAGGACAAAAATCTTATGATTCTATCAATTGATGCAGAAAAAGCATTTGACAAGATACAACATCCATTTATGATTAAAACACTTAATAAAATTGGTATAGAAGGAAAATACCTCAACATAATAAAGGCCATATACGACAAGCCCTCAGCTAATCTCATAATTAATGGTGAAAAGCTGAAGCCCTTTGCTCTACGTTCAGGAACACGACAAGTTTGTCCCCTATCACCTCTGCTTTTCAACATAGTGTTGGAAGTCCTTGCCAGAGCAATCAGGCAAGAGAAAGAAATAATAGGCATCCAAATTGGGAATGAAGAAGTTAAATTGTCACTCTTTGCACATGATATGATGCTATATATAGAAAACCCTAAAGACTCCACCAAAAAGCTATTAGAAACAATCAATGAATACAGTAAAGTTGCTGGCAACAAAATCAATGTACAAAAGTCCATTGCTTTCCTATATACCAACAATGAAATCTCAGAAAAAGAGATAGAAAAAACAATTCCTTTTGCAATTGCAGCAAAAAGAATAAAATACCTAGGAATAAACTTAACCAAGGATGTGAAGGATTTATATGCTGAAAACTATAAGACATTTTTGAAAGAAATTGAAGAAGACACAAAGAAATGGAAAGACATTCCGTGTTCATGGATTGGAAGAATCAACAAAGTTAAAATGGCCATATTACCCAAAGCCATATACAGATTTAATGCAATCCCCATCAAAATCCCAATGGCATTTTTTAAAGAAATAGAACAAAAAATCATCAGATTTTTTTGAAACCACAAAATACCCTGAATAGCCAAAGCAATATTTTAAAAAAAGAACAATACTGGAGGTATCACACTCCCTGATTTTTGCTTGTACTACAGGGCTACAATAATCAAAACCACATGGTATTGGCGAAAAAACAGACACAGACCAATGGAATAGAATTGAGAACCCAGAAATAAAACCACATAAATATGGACAGATAATTTTTGACAAAAAAGCTAAAAACATACAATGGAGTAAAGACAGCCTCTTCAATAAACGGTGCTGGCAGAATTGGATAGCTACATGCAAAAGAATGAAACTGGACTGCAATCTGTCACCATGTACCAAAATTAATTCAAAATGGATCAAAGACTTAAGCATAAGACCTGACACACTAAATGGCATAGAAGAAAACATAGGTACTAAACTTATGGTCCTTGGGTTCAAAGAGCATTTTATGAATTTGACTCCAAAGGCAATGGAAGTAAAAACTAAAATAAACGAATGGGATTATATGTAACTGAAAAGCTTCTGCACAGCAAAAGAAATTATTGACAAAATAATGAGGCAACCAACTGAATGGGAGAAGATTTTTGCAAACAGTGCCTCCGATAAGGGGCTAATATCCAAAATATACAAGGAACTCATGAAACTCAACAACAAAAAAACACACAACCCAATTGAAAAATGGACAGAGGACCTGAAGAGACATTTCTCCAAAGAGGATATACAAATGGCAAATAGACATATGAAAATATGCTCAACATCGCTAATCATCAGAGAAATGCAAATAAAAACCACAATGAGATATCACCTCACCCCAGCTGGAATGGCTATCATCAATAAGACAAATAGTAACAAGTGTTGGAGAGGCTGTGGAGAAAAAGGAAACCTCATACACTGTTGGTGGGAATGCAGACTGGTGCAGCCGATATGGAAGGCAGTGTGGAGGTTCCTCAAAAAATTACGAATAGAATTACCATATGACCCAGCAATCGCTCTCCTGGGTATCTACCCAAAAAATCTGAAAACATTTCTCTATAAAGACACGTGTTCATTGCAATGTTCATTGCAGCTTTGTTTACAGTGGCCAAGACATGGAAACAACCAAAATGTCCTTCGATAGATGAATGGATAAAGAAGTTGTGGTATATATACGCAATGGAATACTATTCGGCGTTAAGGAAAGATGGTATAGGAGCATTTTTGACAACATGGATGGATCTTGAGAGTATAACGCTAAGTGAAATAAGTCAGACAGAAAAAGCAGAGAACACTATGATTTCACTGATATGTGGTATATAAACCAAAAACAACAAAAGAACAAGACAAACAAATGAGAAACAAAAACTCATAGACACAGTCAATAATTTAGTGGTTACCAGAGGGTAAGGGGGTTGGGGTGGGTGATGAGGGTAAGGGGGATCAAATATATGGTGATGGAAGGAGAACTGACTCTGGGTGGTGAACACACAATGGGATTTATAGATGATGTAATACAGAATTGTACACCTGAAATCTATTTAAATTTACTAACAATTGTCACCCCAATAAATTTAATATATAAAAAAAGAAATAGATATTGGGTCATTTCAATGATTCCCATATAAGTTACATTTTACATTTGTATTTAAAACTGGTGTCGCACAATCCAAACAGGAACAGAATAATTCATGCTAATAATTTAAAATATTGTTTTTTCTCTTCTTAGAACAATATTAAAGAACAAATAAAAAGCAACATGACAGGTTGAGCAAAAGACCCCCCAAAAAAGGAAAAAACAGTATTTTAGTACCTTTAACAGCACTTTTTTTTTTCTGCTTTTTGAGCAAGGAGCTTCACATTTTTAATTTGCACTGGGCTTCTAAAATTATGTAGCCTGCCAAGATTTTTCTTTTGACTCAGTCAACAGGAATTTTTTAGGTTACCTTTGTCTACCTGGGTGCTGAGGCAATAAGGTAGAAAGTTTCAATCAGAATCATCACTTTTGAGGAGTTTATAATATGAGTGGAAAACTAAATTTACACACAGACATACACAAATCCATGACCTTATAAAATCTAAGGTAAATTGTCTGAGAATGACCATAAGTAACAGAATAAGGAAGAGAGAAAAGTGTTGCTGAAAAGTACTGCTTAAAACAACTGCCATAAAAGAAAAACAGAAGATGGGCCTTCTGGGAGGGGAAGTAGGAGTGTGCCCTGACTTCCTGCTTTCATAGTTTCTGAATCTCAAATAGGAACATGAAGGTAACACATCACCTAGCAAAAGGACAGAGCATTTGAATGTGTGGTCATTTCCTGAATATTGAGACTTCATTTTCTATAGCTCATTCCCATACCTACTCCACATTTTAGATTTAAACCTAATATTTTCTACTTCAAACATCTGCTTAGACTCCCTAAAGCCCACAGGGCTGTGCCTTACTTCTCAGAAGTCATGCATCTGTCTGGCACCTGAGTCATTCTGTAATTAGCTATGCACACCGTGAGCTGAGCAGCCAGACAGTCCCTTCGCCTGGGTGGGAGATGGACAGCTATTTGGCAAGAAAAATTAATCCAGAACATGCAAACATTTCATTAAATATTCCTTGGCTTCCATTAGCCTTGGGCTTTCTAACAGCACCGAGTAAGCCTCTGCTTTGTTTACTTAGCCTTTAAAACACTAAGGCCACATTTCCCAAGTGAGGAAAGGACAGTGCAGAAAAGAATTGTAATTTGCTTCCTCAATCAATAGGTGTCTGTGAGGAGACTGAGACCCAGAGACACAAGGACACAAAAAAGCCATATTTCTGCTTTCAAATGCAGTGGATTTCAGGGCATAGCAGTGGAATTTTGCCTGCATGCTCCCCCAGAAAGTTTGGCCCTTCAGCCCCCACTATCAAGTCCAATGTAATATTTCCATGCAAGACAGGTGGAAAATATAATGTAAGGAAACTTGTTAGTACATAAACCATATTTATGAAATCAGTTACCTCAACTGTGAAACATGTATGCACTTCAGCTTGACAGTTCTTTTTTTTTTTCTGACACCATATTTTAGCTGGGAGGAGACTGGGGAAAATGAATCAAGGAAACAAGGAAAACCCATAGTGCCATTTTTTGTGGAGTGACCCTTACTGCTTCCACAACAGTTTAATGCTGCTACCATTGGGGGTCTGAAATCATTTACAGCAGAGATACATGACTGGTATAACACCTACCACAGGGATGTAGGCTCAAGGTAGGCTGATGCAAATCTCAGTACCCCACCTGAAATGGCATTATTTTCCTTCTCAAAAAAAGCACATTCAAATACATGTGAGTGAAAGTAATGTTACTGTAGAGATTACCTTAGAAACTGCTTTCATTTGTTATTTTTTTAAGTAGCATTTTGGATAATAATGGTAACTACTCTTAGTTACTACCATTACTAACGAACTATCCCTCCCAACCCAGTGGAACACACGGGTCACGCTCTAGGGTGAGGACTGAGGATGTTCATCCTGAGGAGCCCTCGGTCTCCACTGGAACCCGAAGAAATGAGATTTTGATCTGTAGCAAAATGAAGTCAGGCCAGAGAACAAGCAACCAATTCTTCTGAAAGTCTATCAGTTACAATACTAATAAACATTCAAGTAAAAAGTTTGAAGATTACAGGAAAGCACACATACTCACAATCATTAAATACCTATCATCTCACTACTCAGAAATACTTACCATCATCATTTCCCCTAATGTTTATCATAAAAAAATTTAAACACATAAAAGGTTGAAAAAACATTACAATGAACATATATATCTACCACATGGATTCAACAATTAACATTTTGCCATATTTTTTCATATTATTTGACAATTATCATTTTAGTTTCTGATATTCTAGCCTTTTTCTCTGCACATGAATTGTCTCCTTCATCCCCAAAATTGAGGTAATAGAGACTATTGTGCTTTGTTTTGTTTTTTGTATACATAGTATCTTAACACATGACATAAAATTTATTAGGTTGGTGCAAAAGTAATTGAGGTTTAAAAGGTAAAAATAATTGCAAAAACTGCATTTACTTTTGCACCAACCATCTTGACCATTTTTAAGTTTACAGTTTAGCAGTGTTAGGTACACTCACGTAGTGGTAAAATTGTCACCATCCATCTCCTGAACTTTTTTTGTCTTGCAAAACTGAAACTCCTTGGTTAAATTGTTTATTCCTATGTATTTTATTCTTTTTGATACTATTGTAGAATTCTTTTCTTAATTTCATTTTTGGATTGTTGTTAGTATATAGAAATGCAACGGATTTTTGTGTGGTGATTTTATATCATGGAACTTGCTGAATTCATTTGTTAGTTCTAACAGTTGTCTCTCTCTCTCTCTCTCTCTCTCTCTGTCTCTCTCTGTCTCTCTCTCTCTCTGTCTGTGTGTGTGTGTGGGGGGTGGGGTGGGTGTGTGTGTAGACTCTACATATAAGATCATATCTGAGAACAGAGATAACTTTACTTCTTCCTGTCCAATTTGGATGTTTTCCATTTCTTTTCCTTGCTTAATTGCTTTGGCTGGGACTTCCAGCACTATGTTAAATAGAAGTGGTGAAAGTGAGCGTCCTTGTCTTGTTACTGATCTTAGAGGAAAAGCTTTCAGTTTTTCACCATTGAATATGATGTTAGCTATGGGCTTTTCATATATGGTCTTTATTATGTTGAAGAGATTGAGCCTGGTGTTTTTGAACCCACTCTTTAAACTCAATGTGTTGTCCAGATTTTTCTATGTCATTTGTATTCTAAAAAAAAAAAATCTTAAGACATTTTTAATAAGTATTTAATAAGTTTTTTATTATACAAATAAAGCCTTCCAGTTGCAGAAAACCTAAGGAATACTGTTATGAAAAGGTAGTAGATTAAAAGAATTGCTTGTTAGACAACCAAGATGTCAGAGTAAGTAAACTCTGTGTTTACCTTCTCTCACAACCACATCAAAATTAGAACTCATCTACAAAACAACCATTATCAAGAATCGCATAAAACCAAGCTGAAGTGAAGTGTTTCAACCTAGGGACGCTCAGAAGAAGCCACCTCCAGACTGGTAGGAAGGGCAGAGATGCGGAATGGGCTGGTCCCAAATCTGCATGTGACAAGTAAAGATCAAGAGGGATATTTCGGGTGTGGAAGTCTCCCCCACCCTGCAGAGGAGTGAGAGGTTCCAGCCTCACGCCAACCCAGGGTTCCAGTGCTGGGGCAAGTTCTCATATTTTTTCTGGTTGTGAAAACCAGAGGAGATTATGACTGTGTTAGACTGAGTGCAGCTGCACTCCCAGGCGCTCCTCTTTATTTTATTTATTTTTTTAATTAAATTTATTGGGGTGACAATTGTTAGTAAATTTAAATAGATTTCAGGTGTACAATTCTGTATTACATCATCTATAAATCCCATTGTGTGTTCACCACCCAGAGTAGTTCTCCTTCCATCACCATATATTTGATCCCCCTTACCCTCATCACCCACCCTCCACCCCCTTACCCTCTGGTAACCACTAAATTACTGTCTGCGTCTATGAGTTTTTCTTTCTCATTTGTTTGTCTTCTTCTTTTGTTGTTTTTGGTTTATGTACCACATATCAGTGAAATCATAGGGTTCTCTGCTTTTTCTGTCTGACTTATTTCACTTAGCATTATACTCTCAAGATCCATCCATGTTGTCAAAAATGCTCCTATATCATCTTTCCTTAACGCCGAATAGTATTACATTGTGTATATATACCACAACTTCATGGCGCTCCTCTTAAAGAGACTGTGTGCAGACTTACCCAGTAACGGAATCACTCGCTCTGAACTCCAGGGCTGGGACAGTGGTTGCAGAGGTGGCAGGGACATATGGGGGGAACTGAGTTATTTCACTTGGGATGGGGTCTGGAGAGGATGCTTTCTCCTTGATGGAGGAGCTGGTGGAGGCCATTATTTTTTTGCTGAGCCCTCCGCATTCCTGGCATGCAGACATAGGTGGCCACCATTTCTGAATCTCCACCATTAGTTTGCCATGCCCTGACGATTTCAGATCCTGCTCCACCAAACTTTAGCGTTCATCCTGGCTGCTTCCAGTGGCTTTTCGTGCAGACCACCTGCCTTGGCTCAAGCTGCAGACTTTCCTAGGGTTGCTCAAAGGTTCGTGGAACCCAGACAAGCAGCATCTGGCTTGAGCGAGTCCTGTACCTCGGACTGAGCAGCCTTAAGCCAGCACTAGCAGCAGCCAGCCTTGGCCTCTCAAGGTGCTTCCAAGCACAGCATGGGTGGCAGCCATCTATCAATTTTTTTGTGGTTCCTGCCAGGTGGCGGATTGGGCACAGACTATGGCTGAACATGACGTACAGCTGATCCCCTCCAAGGTGGTTCTGAGGCTGGTGCCCCCAGTGGCCATCTTCAAAATAAACTGGAGTATTACCTAGCCACTTCCAAGTACAACACACCCAAGGGGTGCATTGAGCAGGCACCAGAGTCCTGCTGAGGCAGATCCTGCTCTGTAGGATCAGCCCCTGCACAACAACTCTTCCACTGTAGTCAAGGCCAGTTCTCACAACCAGTGAGCCCAGGGGTCAGTCCCTCCCATTGATGTGCAATTATCAACAAGGCTTAACTGAAAGAGGAGTGCACACACAACCCCACAAGGGACACACCTGGAATGCGTGGCTCAGGTGACCAGAAAGACTGCACCACTGAACTCTACAGCACACCTACTATATAAGGCCACTCTAATAAGACCAGAAGACATAGCAGCCCTACCTAATACATAGAAATAAACACAGGGAGGCAGCCAAAATGGGGAGACAAAGAAACATGTCCCAAATAGAGCAAAGCTCCAGAAAAAGAACCAAGTGAAATGGAGATAAGCAATCTATCAGACACAGAGTTCCAAGCACTGGTTATAAGAATGCTCAATGATCTCAGGGAAAACTTCAACAAAGATAGGAAGCATAAAAATGGAAATGGAAATCATGAAAAAGGATACAGAAATAAAGGATACATTGGGCGGACAGGTGGCTCAGTTGGTTAGAGCATGAGCTCTGGGCAATGGGGCTGCCGGTTTGATTTCCACTTGGGCCAGCGAGCTGCGCACTTTACAAATAGAATGAAGTAGATGAGGTGCTGCTCAGCTCCCGGGTGGCCAGATGGCACAATTGGTTGGAATGCAGTCTCTCAACCACAAATTTGCCTGTTCGACTCCTTGACTCTAGCAAGGGATGGTGGGCTGCAACTAACAACGACAACTGAACCTGGAGCTGAGCTGCACCCTCCACAACTAAGATTGAAAGGACAACTTGACTTGGGGGGAAAAAAGTCCTGGAAGTACACAATGTTCCCCAATAAAAGTCCTGTTCCCCTTCCCCAATAAAAAATAAAACTTAAAAAAAAGGAGTGCACCAAAAACAAACAAACAAACAAACAAACAAAAAACAAAAAAAGGATATAATAACAGAAATGAAGAATGTATTACAGGAAATCAACAGTAGATTAGATGAAGCAGAGGATCCAGCCAGCGATGTAGTAGATAAGGTAGCAGAAAACATCCAACCAGAACAGCAAAAAGAAAAAAGAATCCAAAAAATTGAGGTGAGTTTAAGGGGCCTCAGGGACAATATCAAGTGTTCCAACATTCACATTATAGAGGTACCAGAAGGAGAAGAGAGAGAGCAAGGAATTGAAAACCTATTTGAAGAAATAATGACTGAAACTTCCCTAACCTAGTAAAGGAAATAGACATACAAGCTCAGAAAGTACAGAGGGTCCCAAACAAGATAAACCCAAAGAGGTCAACACCAAGACATATAATAACTAAAATGTCAAAGGTTAAAGAAAAAGAAAGAATCTTAAAAGCAACGAGAGCAAAGCAGTTAGTTTCCTACAATGGAGCTGCCATAAGACTGGCAGCTGATTTCTCAACAGAAACTTTGCAGGCAAGAATGGAGTGGTGGGAAATATTCCAAGTGATGAAAAGCAACAACATACAAGCAAGATTATTCTACCCAGCAAGGCTGTCATCTAGAATTGAAGGACAGATAAGAAGCTTCCCAGACAACAAAAAGCTGATGGAGTTCATCACCATCAAACCAGTATTACAAGGAATCTTAGATGGATTTCTTTAAGATGGGAGGGGGATTAAGGATGGGTGAAAGGGGAAGGGATTAAGAAGTACAAATTGGTTGTTACACAGAAGTCATGGGTATGTAGGTTATATCATAAGGAATATAGTCAATAATAACTAGGTATGGTGTCAGATAGGTACTAGATCTATAAGGGTAATAGAAGGGAATGGGATTAGGGGCAGGGTGAAAAAGATGAAGGTATTAAGAAATACAAATTGGTAGTTAATACAGTATGGGCAGTATGGGGAATACAATCAACAACGTTTCAAAGATCATGTAAGGTGCCAGATGGGCACTGGACTTATGAACGGAATCACTTCAAAGACTGTGTCCAATGTGCTAGACACCTGAAGCTGAAGTAGAATAATATTGAATGTTGGCTATAACTAAATATATAGGTACGTATAGTCACAGGATGTGGAGTACAACATAGGGAAGATAGTCAATGGTATTCTAATAGCTATATAAGTTGTCAGAGGGGTAGTAGGTTGGTGGCTGTGTTATTACTTTATGAGGGGGTTTAAATGTCTTGTTTTGTACACCTGAAGCTAATAAAAAATAAATAAAAAGAAAAGAATTGAGACGTCATCAAAATGGCAGTGTGAGGTGAGCCTCTGGAAATCTTCCCTTGAATTTACAACAAATTGAACTACTCCCTGTGCAGCACACAGACAAGACTAAGAGGCACACTACTGAATTCAACTAGAGGTGGGCAAATTGCGCAAGCAGGGGGGCGGGGAAGACGAAAGGGAGAAGTGCTGAGACGGGGCTGAGCAGGCACAAGAAGCAGACCTAGCTCAGTGCTCTGAGCTCGCTCCATCCCAGAACTACCGCAGCTGCAGAAGGGGGAAAAACTTGGACTGCTAGTGCTCCGCTTATGGCCCACAGGGCTTAGGAGACAGGAAATAACACAGCTGAACCCAACACTCACAGCAGAGACCTCAGAGCAAAGACTGAGGGAAGAAGGCTGAAAATGGTGGTTTAAGCCCTTACTGCAGAGCAGAGAATGGAAGCCTTAGGCACTGAGACTAGCTGCCCCCTCACGACCCTCCCAGAGCTCGCCCTGCCCCCATCTGCCCAGTTCTAGAAGCGGAACAGTAGTGGTGTCAGATCAAAAGAACATAATATTTGCAGTTCTGAGAACTGTGGTCTGCAGACACAGATTCGCAGCCCAACTAGTTCTGGCAAAGGGGAGGGACTGTGGAAGCAGAACCATCTGTGATGGTGGTCAATGCCATTGCTCTGGGCCACCTCTCACAACCCACCCCATCCCCGTCCCCACGTATCTGGGCAGATCCCTACAGGAGTAAACAGAACTGCTGAAACACACAGGCTCTGAATCTGGTTCAGGAATAACTTGGAACTTCAAAAGCTCTCTGCATCCCCACATAGACGTGGTGCCCTAAGACCCAGGGAAACTGTTAACAGAGGAGAAGCCTGCCTTCCAGGGAAACCCCCCATTGTGTGAGAAGCTGGAATAATGCTGTAATGACAGAGCCCCAGAAAGCAGTTTCCAGGCTCTCGGCCTTACATAGAAAGGTACTGGCTCAGGTAGTAAATGGCCATCAACTGTGATTAGATGGCCATCAGCTGTGGCTAGTTGGCCGTCAGCTGTAACCAGTGAGCCATTGGCCACTAATATAACTGCCGTGGCTACGCTAGCAAAAAATGGGAGCTAGCAAGAGCGAATTGCAGAGAGGCGGATGCCGTCGGTGAGAATATAGTGATATGACTCCGCTACTTATGGCTCCGTGGGTGTTCCTTTTTGGCCTCACCATGTACTGCATTCTTGTGCGGGGAGCAGGACTAGAATCCCTGCGTGACAAATGCAGAGAAAACATAACACTACAGTGTGAGGAAGAAAAAAAAGGCTACAATTGGAAAGAAAATAAAACATTCTACCAACACATACTGGAAGACAAAACAAAGAACTCTTCCTATCAACCTGTTGCAGAACCCACTTCTGTAGATGTCTAGAAAGAGAAATAATAAATCAGTAACTCCCATGAATAACCACGGCAACAAGACAGCTCAGAAAGAAAGTGAAAAGTCTCCAGAAAATGAACTTAAAGTTATGTAAATATGTGACATAAATGACAGAGTTGCAAGATTGCAGTTCTGAAAAAGCTCAACGAGAGTTTTTTCAACAAGAAACGAGTTTTCTCAATGAGAAAACACAGAAAGGCAGTTTAATGAACTCAGAAACACAATCAAAGAACAACATGAACATTTTACCAAAGTGATTGAAATTTTAAAAAGGAACCAATTAGAATTTCTGGAGATTAAGAACTTCATAGAAGAAATGAAAAGTAAAATAGCCAGCTTAGGTAGTAGAGTTGACCAGATGGAGGAAAGAATCAGTGACATCGAAGATAGAAACCTGGAAATTACACAGATGGAAGAAGAAAGAGACTTGAGACTTAAAAGAAATGAAAGAACTCTACAAGAACATTCTGACTCCATCAGAAAGAGCAATATAAGAATAATGGACACTCCAGAAGGAGAAGAAAGAGAGAAGGGAACAGAGAATATATTCAAACAAATTGTGATGACAACTTCCCAAACTTGTGGACAGAACTGGATCCTCGAATCCAAGAAGCAAATAGAACACCTAATTACCTCAATCCCAACAGGCCTTCTCCAAGGCACATTGCATTGACGCTGTCTACACTGTACGACAAAGAATCCTCAGTGTAATCAGGTAAAAGAAGACGGTAACCTACAAAGGAAAGCCTGTTAGATTATCATCAGATTTCTCAGCAAAAACTCTACAAACGAAGAGGGAGAGGAACCAAATATTCAAACTATTAAAAGAGAGAAATTATGAGCCAAGAATACTATATCCAGCAAAGATATCCTTTGCATGTGAAAGAGGAATAAAGACCTTTCCAGACATACAGCAGCTGAGGGAATTTTCTAACACACGACCTGCACAACAAGAAATACCTAAGGAGGCTATTCGACCACCATCAACAGGGACAATCTGTGGCAGCCAAAACATAAAAAGGGGGAGAGTAAGGCCTGAACCGGAATATGGGAATGGAGAAAGTAGGCATGCTGAAGAAAATAAAATACTCTAAAGATCAAACATTCTTTTACATAAACTTAATGATTTTCACTAAAAAAAACAACAACACCAGAACTGAAATATATACTGTAACAAAAGAAGAAACAGAGGGAAACATCATAGAATATCGCCACACTGAAATAACAGACAACAACAAAAAGGCAAAGAAACAGTGGAGACACAGTCTTACCAGACAATTAAAGATAGAATGACAGGAAATCCTCACATATCAATAATCACCCTAAATATAAATGGACTGAACTCACCAATAAAAAGTCACAGAGAAGCAGATTGGATCAAAAAACTAAACCCATCTAAACCCGTATGCTGTCTCCAAGAGACACATCTCAGCTACAAGGACAAGCATAGACTCAAAGTGAAAGGGTGGAAATTGACACTCCAAGCAAATGGTACCCAGAGAAAATCAGGTGTAACCATAATGATATCAAATGAAACAGACTTCAGGGTGAAAAAGATAACAAGAGACAAAGATGGACATTTCATAATGGTAAAGGGGACTATACAACAAGAAGACATAACAGTCATCAATATTTATGCCCCCAACCAGAGAGCACCAAAATATACCAAGCAACTACTAACAGAACTAAAGGGAAAAATTGACCAAAACACAATTATACCAGAGGACCTAAATGCATCATTGACAGCTATGAATACATCATCCAAACAGAAAATAAATAAAGAAAGAGAAGCCCTAAATGACACATTAGATGAAATGGACATAATTGACATATATAGAGCACTTCATCCCAGAACATCAGACTATACATTCTTTTCTAGTGTACATGGAACATTCTCAAGGATAGACCATATATTGGGACATAAAACTAACCTCAGCAAATTTAAGAAGATTGAAATCATACCAAGCATATTCTCTGATCACAAGGCTTTGAAATTGGATATGAACTGAAATAATAAAGCAGGAAAAACCACAAATACATGGAGATTAAACAACATACTTTTGAAAAATTACCAGGTCAAAGAAAAAATTAGAGGAGAGGTCAAAAGATACATAGAAACAAATGACAATAAAAATACATACTACCAAAATTTGGGGGATGCATTGAAAGCAGTTTTAACAGGAAAATTTATATCATTACAGGCCTATCTCAAGAAACAAGAAAAATCCCAAATAAACAATTACACCTCACATTACACCTTAACGAACTAGAAAAAGGAACAAATGAAACCCAAGGTCAGCAGAAGAAAGCAAATAATAAAAATCAGAGCAGAACTCAGTGAAATAGAGAACAAAAAGACAATCGAAAAAACTTAATGTGACAAACAACTGGTTCTTTGAAAAGATGAACAGAATTGAAAAACCCTTGGCTAGACTCACTAAGAAAAAAAGAGAGAAGACACTAATAAACAAAATCAGAAATGAAAAAGAGGAAGTTATCACGGACACCACAGATTTACAAAGGGTCATCCAAGAATACTATGAAGGACTATATGCCACCAAATTCAATAACCTAGAAAAAAGGACAAGTTATTAGAAACATATAGCCTTCCAAGGCTCAATCATGAAGAACTGGAAAATCTAAACAGACTGATCATCAGTAACGAAATTGAATCAGTCATCCAAAACCTTCCCAAAAGCAAAAGTCCAGGATCAGATGGCTTCACTAGTGAATTCCACCAAAACTTCAAACAGGATCTAATACCAATCCTGCTCAAACTCTTTCAAAAAATTGAAGAAGAGTCAGTACTCCCTAACTCATTTTATGAGGCCAATATTACCCTGATACCAAAACCTGACAAGAACAACACAAAAAAAGAAAACTACAGACCAATATCTCTGATGAATACAGATGCAAAAATACTAAACAAAATTCTAGCAAACCGAATGCAAAAATGCCTTAAAAAGATTACTCATCACGACCAAGTAGGGTTCATCCCTGGGGCTCAACGATGGTTCAACATCCGCAAACCCATCAATGTGATATATCACATAAACAAAATAAAGGACAAAAATCATATGATTATATCAATTGATGCAGAAAAAGAATTTCACAAGATACAACATACATTTATGATTAAAACCCTTAATAAATAGGTATAGAAGGAAAACATCTTAACATAATAAAGAACGTATATGACAAAACCTCAGTTAATGTCATAACTAACAGTGAAAAACTCAAGGCCTTTGCTCTACGTTCAGGAACACGACAGGGCTGTCCCCTATCACCCCTGCTTTTCAACATAGGGTTGGAAGTCCTCGCCAGAGCAATCAGGCAAGAGAAAGAAATAAAAGGCATCCAAATTGGGAATGAAGAAGTTAAATTGCCACTTTGTGCAGATGACATGATGCTATATATAGAAAACCCTAAAGACTCCACCAAAAAGCTATTAGAAACAATCAATGAATACAGTAAAGTTGCTGGCTACTCAATCAATGTACAAAAATGCATTGCATTCCTATATATTAACAACGAAATCTCAGAAAAAGAAATAAAAGAAACAATTTCTTTTGCAATTGCACAAAAAGAATAAAATACTTAGGAATAAACTTAACCAAGGATGTGAAGGACCTTTATGCTGAAAACTATAAGATAGTTTTGAAAGAAATTGAAGGAGACACAAAGAAATGGAAAAACATTTTGTGTTCCTGGATTGGAAGAATCAACATAGTTAAAATGGTTGTATTACCCAAAGCAATATACAGATTTAATGCAATCCCCATCAAAATCCCAATGGCATTTTTTAAAGAAATAGGAAAAAAATCATCAGATTTGTTTGGAACCACAAAAGACCCCGAATAGCCAAAGCAATCCTAAGAAAAAAGAACAATGCTGGAGGTATCACATTCCCTGAATTTAGATTGTATTACAGGGCTACAATAATCAAAACAGCATGGTATTGGCAGAAAAACAGACACGGAGACCAATGGAATAGAATTTAGAACTCAGAAATAAAACCACATAAATATGGACAGATAATTTTTGACAAAGAAGCTAAAAACATACAATGGAGAAAAGACAGCCTTTTCAATAAATGGTGCTGGGAGAATTGGAAAGCCACGTGCAAAAGAATGAAACTGGACTGCAATCTGTCACCATGTACCAAAATTAATTCAAAATGGATCAAAGACTTAAGCATGAGACCTGACACAATAAACTGCATAGAAGAAAACATAGGTACTAAACTTATGGACCTTGGGTTCAAAGAACATTTTATGAATTTGACTCCAAAGGCAATGGAAGTAAAAGCTAAAATAAACAAATGGGACTATATGAAACTGAAAAGTTTCTGCACAGCAAAAAAAAACCATCGACAAAATAAAGAGGCAACCGACTGAATGGGAGAAGATTTTTGCAAACAGTGCCCCCGATAAGGGGCTAATATCCAAAATATACAAGGAACTCATGAAGCTCAACAACAAAAAAACAAACAACCCAATTGAAAAATGGGCAGAGGACCTGAAGAGACATTTCTCCAAAGAGGACATACAAATGGCAAATAGACATAAGAAAAAATGCTCAACATCACTAATCATCAGAGAAACACAAATAAAAACCACAATGAGATATCACCTCACCCCAGTCAGAATGGCTATCATCAACAAGACAAATAGTAACAAGTGTTGAAGAGTCTGTGGAGAAAAAGGAACCCTCATACACTGTTGGTGGGAATGCAGACTGGTGCAGCCATTATGGAAGGCAGTGTGGAGGTTCCTCAAAAAATTAAGAATAGAATTACCTTATGACCCAGCAATCACTCTCCTGGGTATCTACCCAAAAAAATCTGAAAACATTTATCCATAAAGACACGTGTGTTCCAATGTTCATTGCAGCTTTATTTATGGTGGCCAAGACATGGAAACAACCATAATGTCCTTCGATAGATGAATGGATAAAGAAGTTGTGGTATATATACACAATGGAATACTATTCGGCGGTAAGAAAAGATGATATAGGAACATTTGTGACAACATGGATGGATCTTGAGAGTATAATGCTAAGCGAAATAAGTTAGACAGAAAAAGCAGAGAACCATATGATTTCACTGTTATGTGGTATATGAACCAAAAACAACAAAAGAACAAGACAAACAAATGAGAAACAAAAACTCATATATACAGACAATAGTTTAGTGGTTACCAGGGGTTAAGGGGGGTGGGGGGTGGGAGATGAGGGTAAGGGGGATCAAATATATGGTGATGGAAGGAGAACTGACTCTGGGTACTGAACATAATGGGTTTTATAGATGATGTAATATGGAATTGTACACCTGACATCTATGTAATTTTACTAACAAATGTCACCCCAATAAATTTTTTTAAAAAGTTAAAAAAAAAAAGAAATATTTTCTTACTCCAAAATCATAAAGACATTCTCGTATTCTGCCTTCTAGATGCTCTATTGTTTTCCTTGTCATTATGTAAACCTTTGATCCATCTGTAATTGCTTGGTGTGTACAGTATGTGGTATGAGGTCAATATTCACTTTTTTCTCCATTTGTTTATCCTTTGATCCAGCTATTGTTTCCCCAGTTATATAGCACTACTGCTAAGTGCAGTATATATATATATATATATATATATATATATATATATATATATATATATCCAGTCCTGTATATGTGTGTGTGTGTGTGTGTGTGTATACAGAATATATATATAGCTATTTCTTGACTCTATTCTCTTTCACTGGTCTATTTGTCTGTCTGGTGCCATCCTACAGCAATTTTGTTACTTTAGATTTGAAACTTATATTGATATTTGGGGTGTAAGTCTTCTTCAGGAAAAGCAGTAGAGAATGTCAAGCTCACCTCAATGCATCTATTTTTCCCCTGGGATCTTGGCGCTCAAGCCCTGACTGCTTTGGTGTGTCTTTTGATGCGTTCAAATGGCTGTTTTCTTAAAAAATTGTATCCACCTTTTACAGTTTTTCTCAGTATAGGAGTTGGTCTGATTCAAGCTGCTCAGTCATAGATAGAAGCGATAGTTCAACCATTTATTCTTTAAAAAAAGACTTGTTTTTATTATAGTAAAATACAAAAAACATAAAATTTACCATTTTAACCATTTTAAGTTGTACAATTCAGTGGCATTAAGTACATTCATAATGTTGTGTAACCATCCTATATAGTTCCAGAACTTTTTATCACTGTAAAATAGAAACTTTCATACCCACTAAGCAGTCACTCCTCACTCCCCTCTCCTCCCAAGTCAAGCCATTTATTCTTATTTCTATCAACCAACATCAGTAAAGTGTTTTCAGTTTCTAAAGTGCTTTATAGACACATTCCTTAATTTTCACACCAGCTATTGGTTGGTTGTGGTTATACCATGTAGCAGATGAGGAAAATGACACCCAGAGAGATCCTGATGGTTTCACAGTTTGGAGCCTTTTACCTGAGTTCCTGAACAGTCTGCTGGCACAAGCTTTGCAAACGCAATAATTCTTGTCAGACAGAGACATATCCTGTAAGATTTAAAGAGAATGGGTCTTTACAAACAACCTTATATTTACAAATAACAATCATAAAAATGTTGGCGCTCGTATGTGATTGCCTTTATAAGCTTCTAAATACAGTAAACATAACTCCAAAAATAGGCCAAACCATGTTAAGTTTTCTAATCACATCTACTCCCTTGGATCCATAAAGTTCCTTTGAGATGCAGTCTTAAGGACTCCTATATTCAAATGACTTCCTGATTTGAAAGCACCCGGTTCATTTTTGGAACATCATCCAGGGCCAAGAGTCCTTCAAGAAGTCACTGACATGACCTCTTATACATGGTTTTAATTCCCAGCTTCCCTTAGGTTCATGCTCCCAACAGCACATGTTCTACAATGGTAAAATCAATAAATACCTAACAGAGAATGCAGCCAACTGTGGGATTTTGAAATGTAAAACTTCTTGTGTGGTGGGAACTGAGAAAACGAGAGGCGTTGCACCGGCCTGGGTGTAAGGAAGATGGAGACAAAATCCCTGTGTGTGGGAAGAAGGATCTTTGCAATCTGGACACCCTCTCCATTACTTACCTGCAGATCCCCACCCTCTGTGGGGGTTCATAATCTCAGTGACACACTGGGGTGGGGGGGCTGGAAAGTCCTGTGATCCTGGGTTTCACATGCAGAAGCGCATATTATAGAACGTTCTCTGAATGAACCAATCGGTGGTCAGCCAAGGTAAAACTGACCATCTGCTTTGCCATCTTCCTAACATGGCTTCAGCAGAACACAGGAGCAGAGCTGCCAAAGAAAAAGGCTTAGGCCACAGCTCAGACCAAGTTAAGACCACAAGGCAATTGATTCACATTAGGCCTTGTATTATTGCCTCAGTGCTGTCTCTGTGTGGCCTTCACTTACAAGAGGCTAAAATGTCCTTTCTTAAGAAGGATCTAGGGCCACTGGTTCTTGGGACAAATACGTAGAGAAGGGGACATGTGGGGACCCGGAACAGGTCTGGAGATGTGCTTGAGTGAAACGTACTGTCATAAAGGCACATGTCCTCTCTATGCACACCAGGAAGTAGGCAGGAGCATACTCAATCTACCTGTCACCATGGTGTATGTGTAGCATACAATGAGTTTGGTCCTGGCCCTTAGTCTCATATTTACCGTGCTCCCTACCATGCTGGGCACCCTCTTGCCCATTCCAAAAAGAGGACTGATAAAACTGACTCCTGGAACACATACGAAGTCATTTTGAGTAGCCTGTTATGACTAGTCTTAGGCAAAACTGCGAACTTGTAGTACTAATAATGACAAATAATGAAAAACAGTGATATTGGTTAGCTGATATTTGCAAAAAAATATTTACAACCAATGTCTCATTTGATCCCCTCTGCTGTATTGTGAGGTAGGTAGATGTCACCCAGTTTTACTAGTGCGAAGATGAGGCATAGTGAGGTTCTAGAACCCTCTTTTAGTTTTCACATGGTGTATTGGAGGCTGAGCTGCGATGTGGGCCAAGAGCTCTGAGGAAGCCCAGGGTTTCCTTGGTCCCCCCAATCTCTCCCCAGGCATGTGCCTGTTTCCCACTAACCTGGGATCTGGTGATCTCTCCTAAAACACTAACCAATAATTAATACCTTACACAAAGCCACACTGGAAGCTGGAAAATTCCATGTGGTTGAAAAAGAGCCACTGTATCTCCTTACCCACAAGGGAAAATGAATAATTGACCATCTGGCCTGCCTCTTTGAAACCCCTGCTCTCTATCATGAGACGGAATGTGTGACTGCCAAGGGTCCTTCTCAGATATCAGAAGCTCTAATGCAGTGGAAAAGGTTATTCTTTGTTCTGGGACCATGTCCAGTACCTAGCATGCTACCTGGCTGTATCGATCAGAGCAAGCATCTGAGTACCCATCATGTGGGGACCCGCCCACTGTACTGTGTGCAGCCGACTGGAGCAGGCTGCATCCCTTACCCAGGGCATGCAGTCTGTGGCAGTGGCCTATGTGAGAGCCCAGGAGACACTGACCAAACCAACCTAGTGCCAGGAGGCTCTCACTGGGCATGCTGGGGAGTCAGGGCACACAGAGAGGGAGAAGGGGAGAGGGTGACAAACACACATTTAGCAGCAGAGCTCCAGAAGCAGAACCTGAAGCAGCTGAGTCACCAAAACGGTAAAGCCCCAGGGACTGTTGAGCTGCTCTGACAATTGGAACCACAGCAGCCCCTATTGGATACCTGTCTTCTCTGTGTCCCAGAGCCTGCTGGGCACCCTCTTGCCCAAGCTTCCTCCCCAGTGGTGCTCAGGAGAGGTTCAACAATGTGTGCTGAGTTGCAGGGGTTCTCTCAGTGGCAGCATTGCATCCCAGCATTTCTCTCTTCGGATGGCCAAGCTGCAGTAAGAACTCCCTGCGCCATCACACCAGGACTGGGCAGGAGAGTAGCACTGTTCTGGGGCTGTGAGCTTCAAGTGAGAGCCTGATGTCAGGTTAGGCTCCCCTGCCAGGAATGGGAGACCCCGGGGCCAACATCAAAGCAGCCAAGACAGTCCGCAGACAACATAGGCTCTTCCCATGCAGCTGCTGGGCGGTGATATAGAACAGAGTTTGCTCATAATTGAGCCTCTACCAAAAACAGTGCAGCTCAAACTGATCTTAACAAGAAAACCAACAATAACATCCACCAACATTCAGGAAGCCCCTGCAATGTGCCAGACACCGTGCTATACCTTGTTCAGGCTCTACCCTGTTTACAACAACCATATAAAGCGAGCTCCTATTAGCTTTGTTTTAAGAACAAGGGGAACCAGCCTCCAGAGTCTGATTGACTTGCCCAAGTGACACAACAGTCCAAACTCTGATCTGTCTGACCTGCTACTTTTTAAAGTTAATACAGACTTTCTTTTCTGTATCAGGATAGATAAATCCACTCCATTCTTTTCAGTGATTTATGTATTGCATAATGTGAATATACCATAACTATTTAAAGAAAGCTCTGTTCATATGAATGTAGGTGATTTCAGTTTCTCGGTGTTACAAACACTGCTGTAACGGATATCTTTGTACATATATCTTTGCACATGTGTGCAGAATGTGTAGGGTTTTATTCCTCCAACCAAAAAGCTAGATCAAAAGGATGTGCAGTTATTTTTTTTTCATTTTTAAATTGGGGTGAAATTCACGTAACATAAAATCAAACATTTTAAAGTGTATGCAATTCAGTGCCATTTAGTACATTCACAGTGACGTGCAATGAGCACCTCTCCCTAGTTTCAAAACCTTTTCATCATCCCAAATAGAACCACATATCCATTAAGCAGTTACCCTCTTTCCCCTCTCCTCCCAGCTCCTGGCAACTACCAGTGGTTTCTGTCTCTATGAATTTGTCTATTCAGGAGATTTCACATCAATGGAATCACACTACATGAGAACTTGTGTCTGGTTTCTTGCACTTAGCATAATGTTTTTGAAGTTCATCTACATTTTAGCAAGTACCATCAATATTTCATTCCTTTTTATGACTGAATAATTTTCCATCATATGTATATACCACAATTTGTTTATCCATGCATCTATCGACAGACATTAATGTTATTTTCACCTTTTGGGTACTGTTACGAACATTTGTGCACAAGAATTTGTTTGAGTGCCTATTTTGAATTCTTTTGGGTTTATACACTTAGGTGAATTGCTGGATCATCGTCGTTAAGCTTTTGATAGATATTGGCAAAATGCTCTTGAAAACTTGACTAATGTTTGCTCCTGCCAAAAGGAAAGTCTAATGCAAGTTTCCCACAATCTTGACAATACTTGGTATTACCAAAATGTTTACAGTTTGCCAGAATGACTGGTGAAAAATGAAACATTATTGTAGTGTAAAATTTCATTTCTTTCATTAGAGTGAGGTTAGGTGTCTGGGCAGCACCCTAAATTACCATTCGATATTCATTCTCTTTCTATTTTGTTGACAGAACCTGATGTTGCTTGGAAGGACAGTGTGCCTGGTCCCAGGGAGTCAGTCTTGATTAGTCTGGGCTGGAAGTTCTCAGCTGGAGTGTGGTACTGCCAGACAGGAAGCATTGGGGAAAGTATGGCAGAGTTTGAGGGTGCTGTCATTTAGTGTTCATGGGTCAAAAATAATAGGTGCCCCATGATTCATGGAATAATCCTCTGAACAAAGAATTTTCTACTCCCAAAGTGCTTTCTTGAGAAACATAGGTTGCTAATCACCACAGAAGTACTGATGTGCTCGGAAAGTAATGCACCCTGAAAATGATGGGAGCTTCACATTTGGTACCCTCTCAGACTGTCCTATGTGTCTGTTCTTTTGGCTGGTTCTGATTTGTGTTCTTTTGCAATATTAAAACCGCAATTATAAATACAATGCTTTCAGTGAATTCTATTTGTTTTTCTAGTGAATTATCAAACCCAAGGATGGTCATAGGAGCCCCGAAATCTGTAGCCAGATGGTCAGAAATGAGGGTAGCTCTGTGGACTCCAAATTTGCAGCTTGTGTCTGAAGAGAAGGCAGATGTGGAAGTGTGGAGGACTGTACCCTTAACTTTGAGTTTGGCTACCCCAGAGTTGTTATTGGGGTTTCATTATGTAAGCGTGACTGATCGAATCATTAGCCAGGAGGCTGCGCTCAATCTCTGGCCCCATTCTCTCCCCACAGGTCAGGCTAGTATCAGATGGCTTAAAGCCCCAATCCTCTGCCTGAGTCACCTTGTTAGCTAAACTCTCAGGTGTGATCTGAGGGCTCACCAGGAATAATAAAAATATCCCCACTTGGGAAATTCCAAGAGAATAGAGGTCACCCTCCAGAACTGGGAACAAAAACCAACTGAATTCTCTATTACACACCAATCCCCAATTGCTCAGCCTCTCTTGCAGCAGGAGGAGGCCATGGGACAGAGTTCTAGCCAGTAAGACATGAAGGGAAGTTTGCTAAGTTTATAGGAAAGCTCTTGCTGTCTTCTGTTGTCTCCCAAACCCAGCTCCTCTTCTACGTCTTAAACTTGGTTGCAATATTTGGAGCTGTGTTACATCTTGTGACAACTAAATGGAAGGAACAAATACGTAGAAAGAGGGTTTTGTTTCTTCATGGTGTTTTTTTTTAATGCCAGTAAGGGTTCCGTCCTGCTTGTAGCAGATTTTTTGTTATGTGAAAATGTAAACCCCAGTTGGCTTAAGCTGTTGTTATTTGGGTGCTCTTACGTGCTCTTACTTGCAACCAGGAGCTCTCCTGACACAACATCTTACCATATGTTTATGGGCTGCTTCACTATTTTTTTCTGAGAACCATTTGCTCTTGTTCCTAGCCCATGTCTCTAATGGGTCATTTCTTTTTTTAGTGTTGATTTGTTAGAGAGCTTTGCGTATTAGAGAAATGATCTCTTTGTCTGAAATATGTGTTGCACACTGTTTTCTTTAATACAGTATTTACCTTTTAACTTTTTATTCAGTAGTTTTACAATGCAAAATATTTTTCTCTTATTTTTCTATTTTTGTTCAAATCATGTTTTGTTCTGTTTTTAAATTTATTGGGGTGACATTTGTTAGTAAAATTACATAGATTTCAGGTGCACAATTGTGTTACATCATCTATAAATCCCATTGTGTGTTCACCATCCAGAATCAGTTCTCCTTTCATCACCATATATTTGATCCCCTTACCCTCATCTTCCACCCCCTACGTCCCCCTTACCCTCTGGCAACCACTAAACTATTGTCAGTGTCTATGAGTTTTTGTTTCTCATTTGTTTGTCTTGTTCTTTTGTTGTTTTTGGTTTATATACCACATACCAGTGAAATCATATGGTTCTCTGCTTTTTCTGTCTGACTTATTTCGTTTAGCATTATACTCTCAAGATCCATTTTGTTGTCACAAATGTTCCTATCATCTTTTCTTACTGCCGAATAGTATTCCATTATGTATATATACCACAACTTCTTTATCCATTCATCTATCAAAGGACATTTTGGTTGTTTCCATGTCTTGGCCACCGTAAACAAAGCTGCAATGAACATTGGAGCACACGTGATTTTATGGGTAAATGTTTACACATTTTTAGGGTAGACACCCAGGAGAGGGATTGCTGGGTCATACAGTAATTCTATTCTTAATTTTTTGAGGAACCTCCACACTGCCTTCCATACCTGCTGCACTGGTCGTCATTCCCACCAACAGTGTATGAGGGTTCCTTTTTCTCCACAGACTCTCCAACACTTGTTAATATATGTCTTGTTGATGATAGCCTTTCTGATTGGGGTGAGGTGATATCTCATTGTGGTTTTTATTTGCATTTCTCTGCTGATTAATGATGTTGAGCACTTTTTCATATGTTTATTTGCCATTTGTATGTCCTCTTTGGAGAAATGTCTCTTCAAGTATCTGCCCATTTTTCAATTGGGTTGTTTGTTTTTTTGTTGTGGAGCTTCCTGAGTTCCTTGTATATTTTGGATATTAGCCCCTTATCGGAGGCACTGTTTGCAAAAATCTTCTCCCATTCAGTCGGTTGCCTCTTTATTTTGTCGATGGTTTCTTTTGCTGTGCAGAAACTTTTCAGTTTCATATAGTCCCATTTGTTTAGTTTAGCTTTTACTTCCATTGCCTTTGGAGTCAAATTCATAAAATGCTCTTTGAACCCCAGGTCCATAAGTTTAGTACCTATGTTTTCTTCTATGCAGTTTATTGTGTCAGGTCTTATGCTTAAGTCTTTGATCCATTTTGAATTAATTTTGGTACATGGTGACAGATTGCAGTCCAGTTTCATTCTTTTGCACGTGGCTTTCCAATTCTCCCAGCACCATTTATTGAAAAGGCTGTCTTTTCTCCATTGTATGTTTTTAGCTTCTTTGTCAAAAATTATCTGTCCATATTTATGTGGTTTTATTTCTGAGTTCTAAATTCTATTCCATTGGTCTCCGTGTCTGTTTTTCTGCCAATACCATGCTGTTTTGATTATTGTAGCCCTGTAATACAAGCTAAACTCAGGGAGTGTGATACCTCCAGCATTGTTCTTTTTTCTTAAGATTGCTTTGGCTATTCAGGGTCTTTTGTGGTTCCAAACAAATCTGATGACTTTTTGTACTATTTCTTTAAAAAATGCCATTGGGATTTTGATGGGGATTGCATTAAATCTGTATATTGCTTTGGGTAATATGGCCATTTTAACTATGTTGATTCTTCCAATCTATGAGCATGGAATGTCTTTCCATTTCTTTGTGTCTTCTTCAATTTCTTTCAAAAATGTCTTAGAGTTTTCAGCATATAAATCCTTCACATCCTTGGTTAAGTTTATTTCTAGGTATTTTATTCTTTTTGCTGTAATTGCAAAAGGAATTGTTTTTTGTATTTTTTTTTCTGAGATTTCATTGTTAATATATAGAAATGCAATGGACTTTTGTACGTTGATTTTGTAGCCAGCAACTTTACTGTATTCATTGATTGTGTCTAATAACTTTTTGGTGGAGTCTTTAGGGTTTTCTATATATAGCATCATGTCATCTGCAAAGAGTGATATTTTAACTTCTTCATTCCCAATTTGGATGCCTTTTACTTCTTTCTCTTGCCTGATGGCTCTGGCGAGGACTTCCAACACTATGTTGAAAAGCAGAGGTGATAGGGGACAGCGCTGTAGTGTTCCTGAACGTAGAGCAAAGGGCTTCAGTTTTTCACCATTAATTATGAGATTAGCTGAGGGCTTGTCATACATGGCCTTTATGATGTTACGGTATTTTCCTTTTATACCTATTTTATTAAGTGTTTTAATCATAAATGGATGTTGTATCTTGTCAAATGCTTTTTCTGCATCAATTGATATAATCATATGATTTTTGTCCTTCATTTTCTTTATGTGATGTATCACATTGATGGATTTGAAGACGTTGAACCATCCTTGAGCCCCAGGGATGAACCCTACTTGGTCATGATGAATAATCTTTTTAATGCATTGTTGTATTCGATTTGCTAAAATTTTGTTTAGGATTTTTGCATCAGTATTCATCAGAGATATAGGTCTGTAGTTCTCTTTTTTTGTGTTTTCCTTACAAGGTTTTGGTCTCAGGGTAATGTTGGCCTCATAAAATGAGTTAGGGAGTACTGACTCTTCTTCAATTTTTTGGAAGAGTTTGAGCAGGATTGGTATTAGATCCTCTTTGAAGGTTTGGTAGAATTCATAGGTGAAGGCATCTGATCCCGGACTTTTGCTTTTGGGGAGGTTTTGGATGACTGATTCAATTCTGTTACTGGTGATTGGTCTGTTTAGATTTTCCAGTTCTTCATGGTTCAGCCTTGGAAGGCTATATGTTTCTAAGAACTTGTCCATTTCTTCTAGGTCATTGAATTTGGTGGCATATAGTCCTTCATAGTATTCTTGCATGATCCTTTGTATTTCTGTGGTGTCCGTGATAACTTCCCCTTCTCATTTCTGATTTTGTTAATTAGTGTCTTCTCTCTTTTTATCTTAGTGAGTCTAGCCAAGGGTTTGTCGATTTTATTAATTTTTTCAAAGAACCAGTTCTTTGTCACATTAATTTTTTCTATTGTCTTTTTGTTCTCTATTTCATTTAGTTCTGCTCTGATTTTAGTTATCTCCTTTCTTCTGCTGACCTTAGATTTCGCTTGTTCTTCTTTTTCTAGTTCTTTAAGGTGTAACATGAGGTTATTTACCTGGGATTTTTCTTGTTTCTTAAGATAGGCCTGTGATGATATAAATTTCAATCTTAAAACTGCTTTTGCCGCATCCCAAAAATTTTGGTAGGATGTATTTTCATTGTCATTTGTTTCTGTATATCTTTTGACCTCTCCTGTAATGTCTTCCTTCACTCAGTCGTTTTTCAAATGTATGTGGTTTAATCTCCATGTATTTGTGTTTTTTCCTGCTTTCTTTTCGCAGTTGATATCCAATTTCAAAGCATTGTGATCAGAGACTATGCTTGGTATGATTTCAATCTTCTTAAATTTGCTGAGGCTGCTTTTATGTCCCAATATATGGTCTATCCTTGACAATGTTCCATGTACACTCAAAAAGAATTTATAGTCTGATGTTTTAGGATGAAGTGCTCTATATATGTCAATTATGTCCATTTCATCTAATGTGTCATTTAGGGCTGCTATTTCGTTATTTATCTTCTGTTTGGATGATCTATCCATAGCTGTCAATGATGTATTTAAGTCCCCTAGTATAATTGTGTTTTGGTCAATTTCTCCCTTTAGTTCTGTTATTAGTTGCTTGGTATATTTCGGTGCTCCCTGATTGGGGGCATAAATATTGATGACTGTTATGTCTTCTTGTTGTATAGTCCCGTTTACCATTATGAAATGTCCATCTTTGTCTCTTGTTATCTTTTTCACCCTGAAGTCTGCTTCATCGGAAATCATTATGGCTACACCTGATTTTCTCTGGGTACCATTTGCTTGGAGTGTCAATTTCCACCCTTTCACTTTGAGTCTATGCTTGTCCTTGTAGCTGAGATGTGTCTCCTGGAGACAGCATATGGTTGGGTTTAGTTTTTTGATCCAATCTGCTACTCTGTGCCTTTTTATTGGTGAGTTCAGTCCATTTACATTTAGGGTGATTATTGATACGTGAGGATTTCCTGTCATTCTATCTTTAATTTTCTGGTGAGGCTGTGACTCCATTGTTTCTTTGCCTTTTTGTTGTTGTCTATTATTTCTGTGTGGTGGTGTTCTATGATGTTTCCCTCTGTTTCTTCTTTTATTACAGTACATATTTCAGTTCTGGATTTTTTTTGAGTGGTTACCCTTAAGATTATGTAAAAGAAAGTTTGATATTTAGAGTTTTACAGTTTCTTCAGCACGCTTACTTTCTCCATTCCCATATTCCGGTTCAGGCCTTTGCACTCCCCCTTTTTATGTTTCGGTTGCCACAAATTGTCCCTGTTGATGGTGGTCGAATAGCGTCCTTTAGTATTTCTTGTAATGCAGGTCGTGTATTAGAAAATTCCCTCAGCGTCTGTATGTTTGGAAAGGTCTTTATTCCTCCTTCATATCTAAAGGATATCTTTGCTGGATATATTATTCTTGGCTCATGATTTATCTCTTTCAATAGTTTGAATATTTGGTTCCACTTCCTCCTGGCTTGGAGAGTTTCTGCTGAAAAATCTGATGATAATCTAATGGGCTTTCCTTTGTAGGTTTCTGTCTTCTTTTCCCTGGCTGCCTTGAGGATTCTTTCTTTGGTGTTAATTTTAGACAGCTTCAATACAATGTGCCTTGGAGAAGGCCTGTTGGGATTGAGGTAATTAGGTGTTCTATTTGCTTCTTGGATTTGAGGATCCAGTTCTGTCCACAAATTTAGGAAGTTCTCACCAACAATTTGTTTAAATATATTCTCTGTTCCCCTCTCTCTTTCTTCTCCTTCTGGTATGCCCATTATTCTTATATTGCTCTTTCTGATGGTGTCAGAAAGTTCTTGTAGAGTTCTTTCATTTCTTTTAAGTCTCAAGTCTCTTTCTTCTTCCATCTGTGTAATTTCCAGTTTTATATCTTCGATGTTGTCGATTCTTTCCTCCATATGGTCAACTCTATTACCTAAGCTCATTATTTCATTTTTTTTTTTCGTTATTTCATTCTTAATTTCTTCTATTGAGTTCTTAATCTCCAGAAATTCCGTTTGGTTCTTCATGGCAATTACTGATTTAGTATTTCTCTTCCTAGACATCTACAGGAGTGGCTTCTGCAACAGGTTGATAGGAAGAGGTCTTTCTTTTGTATTCCAATACTTGTTGGTAGAATGTTTTATTTTCTCTCTGACTGCAGCCTTTTTTTTCTCTCTGACACAGCAGTGCTATATTTTCTCTGCACTTTTTCAGCTTCTCACACAATGGGGGGATTACCTGGGAGACGGGCCTCTCCTCTCTTAACAGTTCACCTGGGTCATAGGGCGCCACATCCCTGTGGGGGTGCGGAGAGCTTTTGAAGTTCCAAAGCTCTTTCTGCACCCGGTTCAGAGCCCGTATGTTTCAGCAGTTCTGTTTACTCCTGCAGGGATTCGCCCAGATACGTGGGGCCAGGGGTGGGGTGAGTTGTGAGAGGTGGCCCAGAGCAATGGCGTTGACCACCACCACAGCTGGGACTGCTTCCACAGCTCCCTCCCCTTTGCCGGAACTAGTTGGGCTGCAAATCTGTGTCTGCGGTCCACAGTTCTCAGAACAGCAAATATCCTGTCCTTTTGATCTGACACTGCTACTTTATCGCTTCTAGCACCGGGCAGGTGGGGACGGGGTGAGCTCTGGGAGGGTAGGGAGGGGGCGGCTAGTCTCAGTGCCTAAGGCTTTCTGTTTGGCAGTGAGGGCTTAAACCACAGTTTTCAGCCTTCTTCCCTCAGTCTTTGTTCCAAGGTCTCTGCCGTGAGCGTTGGGTTCAGCCGTGTTATATGCTGCCCCCTCAGCCCTGTGGGCCGTAAGCGGAGCCCTAGCAGTCCGAGTTTTTCCCTCTCCCGCAGCTGAGGTAGTTCCTTGATGCAGCGAGTTCGGAGCACTGAGCTAGGTCTGCGTCCTGCGCCCACGTGGATTCGTGCCCACACTTTTCCCTTCCCTCCTCCCCAGCTCGCACAATTCGCCCACCTGGAGATGAATTCGGTAGAGGGCCTCTTCGTCTTGCCTGTCTGTTGTGCAGGGAGTCCTTTGTGGAGTTATTTTTGTTTGATTAGTTGTAAATTCCAGGGGAGCTTTAGAGACGCTCACCTCACACCGCCATTTTGATGACGTCTCAAACCTGAGGCATTTGAATCCTGAATCCGGTTATCCCTGTAATGAACTCCATCTCTGTCCTTGATTACAAGAGCCAATAATTTGCTCTTTTCCTAAATTACTTTTGAAGTGGAGTTTCTTCACTTGCATTTTATCTTTATGGAAGGGAAAAATGTATGTGTTTTAATTTATTCTTGAAAAGTTCCATGCTTTCTTTTCAAGGGTTGCTTATACACCTAAGCAGCTCCTATCATAGAAAGTGTCATTTCAATGATTTAATAAATTACATTTCCTCTGATGTGCTCAGACAAAAATTAAGAAAATGGCTCATTAGATACGAACTTTCAAGGCAAAATAAAAATGGGCAGATTCAGTTGGGTTTAATTATCTGTATTTTAAGAGATTGAATTTGAACTTAGTTGTGGAGGTGAATCAAGCACTGACACACTTGACTAGTGTGAGTGGAGCACAGTTTACTGAGGTCCTTGGCAATCAAAATAGGTTTTAAGAAAGTAACATTGTTGGCAATTAGGCAAATCATTCTCCAGCACAAACCATTCCCTACCTACCCCTCAAAGAAAGGAATGTTAATACATCATCTCTACTGGCAGCTGCTGCTACTTGGAAATGAGATGTGGGCGGGAACTGGAGGAGGAATGCCAGGAACCTTACTGCACTCATGTAGGAAGACAACATGGCTCCACTATCAACACCCTTTGACGTTATCATTTAATAGCCCAATGCCATTGGCTTGTCCTTGCCAGTGCTGGCAAGCTCATCAGTGACTCAGTGTTTCTCACTTGCTTATGCTTATCTTGCTTCTAACCTTGTTTATTTAACTTTTGGCTCTTTCACATGCAACTTGAAGTGTTCAAGATTAAAATACACACACACACACACACACATACACACACACACACAAATTTTGATAATTACATTCGCCAACTTGTTGCAATGATGTTTCTAACCCTTTTGGTATCAGAGGGATTATTCATTAAAAATTTGTACCAACTGGACAAACAG
Organism: Rhinolophus hipposideros; assembly: GCF_964194185.1. Lineage (NCBI taxonomy): Eukaryota > Metazoa > Chordata > Mammalia > Chiroptera > Rhinolophidae > Rhinolophus > Rhinolophus hipposideros. Next base: position 4,710,104 of record NC_138054.1, on the reverse strand, counting down.
TGAATCAAGTTTACTATTTGGAAATGCTGAAAAAGTTGCATGAAAAAGTTAGACGACCTGAACTTTTCGCCAACAATTCATGGCTCTTGCATCACGACAATGCACCAGCTCATAGGACACTGTCTGTGAGGGAGTTTTTAGCCAGTAAACAAATAACTGTATTGGAACACCCTCCCTACTCACCTGATCTGGCCCCCAATGACTTCTTTCTTTACCTGAAGATAAAGGAAATATTGAAAGGAAGACATTTTGATGACATTCAGGACATCAAGTATAATACGATGACAGCTCTGTTGGCCATTCCAGAAAGAGTTCCAGAATTGCTTTGAAGGGTGGACTAGGCACTGGTGTTGGTGTATAGCTTCCCAAGGGGAGTGCTTATAAGTTGACTATAGTGATATTCAGCAATGAGGTATGTAGCACTTTTTCTAGGATGAGTTCGCGAACTTAAGTGTCTGACCTTGTGTGTGTGTGTGTGTGTGTGTGTGTGTGTGTGTGTGTATGCATATACATATGTCATTGGCACTTGACCTATGTGCCTCTTCCACAAATGAAATTAAGCTCTAAATATAAAGCAGAAAACTGCCCAGCCCCCAGATCCCTTTGCAAAGAAGAGAACCTGAAATGGTTTTACAGTGATGCTAAGCTGGAGGGCACCTTGGGTGGTGGATGGCTGGTTTGATTAGCCATGGGGATGGTAGCCCACTGTAAACCTCAGTCACACTCACTCATGTGTTCTTCTCAGCGCTGTCTTTGGTTGCTTGGGCAGGTTAACCAGTGGGTATTTTTACTTCTGTATTCACTAATAACAATTGACTTTAGACCATAAAGTTGGAAATCCTTCTCCAAATATTTTTTGAGTGAAAAACTCTTGGTGTCATCACTAAACCAAGTCTTGCCCTTTTCCTTTTTTATAATACCTGACCTCTTTCTGTGGTTCTCTTTCTAACACCTGACTATATCTCAACCTTAGAATACAGGTGTGGTATTGTTCCTATTGCCCTTTTCAACCTGCTTCCTGGAACCCTCAAGGGAAAGACAAATATTTAGATAATCATCAAGTAAATAAGGATCTCCTTTGACTTCCACATGTGTCTAATTTGTGAACAAAACTCTGACACTCAGCAGCAGTTACCCTTGTTATTATTCATTCGTTCAGCTACATGTTCAGTAAACATTTATAAAGTGCCAGTTATGTGTGAATAAGTCATTGTCTTTGCCCTCTTGACATTCTTGTCTGTGTGCTTCTAAAGCTCATGTTCTAATTATGGAGATGGGCTTGTGAATGAATAGCCAGGTGACAGTATGGTCATGTTTTATCCTTGTCACTGGCTGCTTATTTGGGGTTGTTGAGAACACCCTCCTCAAGAGTGGACCTCAGGGAGCACTCCCCACGTACCAGGTACAGAGAGTTTACACCTGCCAGCTCAGTGAGTCTTCCAACGAGCTTCTAAGACAGCGGATACGGTCCGTGTCTGCATTCCCTCATGAGGAAACAGGATAATGTGGACTCAGTAACTTGTGCAAGATTACAGAGTGGAGATTATAACCTAGCCAGTCTGACCCCAAGTCTATACTCACCTTGTGATAGTGTACCCTCCTTCTAGTGAAAACAAGCGAACAACAAAACCCTCTATTGGTTGGCAACAGTGATACCACCCTCTCCAGTGTTTTCTTCACTAATTCCTACCTCCAGCCATGAAGGGGTGGTCGACGTTTCTTGGGGACTTGTTGGCCCTGATGTCGTTGTATACATTCTACCAGGTGAGTGAATATAATAGTGCACATGCAAAGGGGTATGAGCATATAGTGGAAAGATGGGTTTATTCTTATTTACTCTCTTTCAGTTTGCAGGAGGTATGAAGATGGGCATTGTTGTATTACAGAACTTCAGGCAGAATAAAATTTAATCTATGATATAGTCTCTAGTCATACGATGAAAGGAGTGGGCCAGCATGATTATACACTGGAAATGCCCGTATTCAAAGGAAATGGACATCAGCTTTTGCGACTATAGGAATAAGTGGGTGTCCTGTCAAGGGAGGAGGTTCTTTGGCCTGGATCAGGGCAGACGGCTGGAGCTAGTTGAGGAAATATCCATCACAGGCACAAGTTCAATATACCACACAGCAGCCTGCATCTCGTGTGTCCAGCCGTTGCAAAGGATCGCCAAATTACACCTCATGTTCTGTTTCAGATTTGGTGATGTAATTATGTACTCTCCCTTCTTTGAGATAAGGGACCAGGTTTTGTTTTGTTTTTTAAATGTCTTTCTCTGTGGCACCCAAAACTGTGCTGAATAGATATTTACTTAAAATGATTTGTTTGATAACCTACTTGCCTCATTTGTAAAATACTCCATAGCTCCTTAATTCTCACCCCTCAAGGCACTTAGCTGGCTTTCTCTAATAACAGAGTGCCCAGAATCCTGCTAAGCAGCATTGGGAATGGACAGCGTCCTGTCACATTGACCGTTGGGCACACTGTGGTTACCTGATCACCAACACGAGACAGCTGGACTGGAAGCGCCCAGGGTGGCTTTGAGACCCTCTATCCCTGGCATCTCCCAAGGTGTGTAAAACTTTGGTTGACCCTAGGGACCCCTCACATTCCAGAGCTTTAGTCCAGCCTCAGAAGTTTCCTCCTTCACTCACCATGCCAACACTGTGCTCACTTAGAGATGGCGGTTCTTCCCTAAGAAACCAAGTGGAACCCGTGGAGAGCTTCCACTGAACTGAAGTGAAGGGGGAATTTCAGAGAGCTTTGTTCAGGGCCCAGGTGGGAGTTCCTGCCCTTCCTCCTGCCCAGGTGCTTTGAGGTGGGAGTCAGGCTACATGTCAATGCTGAGGCAGGTCAGAGGCAGCCCCAGGATGGAAAGAAGCGGGGCAACTGGGGACCAGGTCCTCCACACTTGCCTGGTGGTAGTGGAGTTTGTACCAGAGCAGCAAGATAGAGGGCAAGCACTGACATCCCAGTGTCCCCAGGGCCACTACTCTGTTTCCTACACCTTTCATACTCCTATTTTTTGTGCATTTTTATAGCCGGTTGCAGGGCAGAGGCAGCATGGCTGGTGGGAGGGCCAGGATAGGAAACATAAAGGAGGGTCAGCATTGACTGCAGGAGGTAGGGCTTCTGTTGTAGGGCCCAGTTAAATCTGAATTTCAGATAAATAGCAAAAACATTTTTAGTATAAGTATGTCCCAAGTATTACCTGTGTTCTTATTTTCTAAATCTGGCAACCCTATTTTGTCATCCTAAGCTTCCTGCACCATGCCCCTTCTCACAGCTTCCAGGCTGTGACTCCTCCCCACTCCCGCCAAGAGTTTGGGGTGCCCGCAGTGAGCTTTGCTCAGCACAGGCATTCCCACCACACCTTCAACAGTAGAGACCATCCATCACAGCCCAATCCTGGCTGGGTTCCCACAAGGCTGATTTAAGTATCGCTTTGCTAGTGTGGAATTGTGACTCCTGAGGGCTCCTATGTGGGAAAGTTGTTTAAATCAGTGCGTCTTAAATTTTAATTATGTGTGAATCATCTGGGGACCTTATTAAAATGCTGATTCTGATTCATCAGGTCTGGGGTGGGGTTCTGCATCTCTAACAAGCTCCCAGAGGATGCCCAACCCAGGATACAGTTTAGACTTGGAGCAGGAAAGTGACTCTTCACTAACAGTCTCAACTTACACGTGGCACCAGTTATGGGCTGAATTGTATCTCCCCAGATTCATATGTTGAAGTCCTAATAGACTTCTGAGACACACACAGAGGGAAGACCATGTGAACACACAGGGATAAAATGGCCACCTACAAGCCAAGGAGAAACCAATCCTGCCAATACCTTGATCTTGGACTTCCAGCCTCTAGAACTGAGAGGAATAATGTCTATTGTTTAAGCCTATGGTACTTTGTTATGGCAGCCATAGCAGACTAATTAATATATGTTCCTTAGTGGAAGTAGTGGGACAGGGTCACACAATCGGGCCCACAGCATCTTGAAAATAAAGGAAGAAATAGCTCATCAGGGAGTCAATATCATGTAATTAATAACCAAGCAGAACAATCATTCTCAAAAAGGTTTAACTTGGATCCCAGAATTTAAATACTGGGAAGGAAATGTGATTTTTTTTTTTAACATTTTTTGGGCTTTCTTGTGATTTTCACAACCCCCTGAATAAAAAAAAACTGATCATGTGTTTTAATCCACATAATTCAGATGAATAATCTGAGTCACATGTGAGCACGTAGTCTTCAAAGGCCACAAGTTATGGTAAAGAAGAAAGGGGAGGAGGAGATGGAGGTGATGGAAGACCTAAATTTTCCTCTATCAACTTAATTTCTACCTTTCAAAAAGTAAATCTTCATCAATTCAGGGTAAATTTAAGTAAATCCATCTTTTCAGTTATTCAGGACTTGCCCCTCCCCTTATCACTAGGGCTGGGTGGCTTTTGGGGGGCTTTACACATCACCAAGGCCTCTGTCCATGCTGGCAGCCACCAATCTCCACACACTCCACCAGGTCAACCACGGGCATTCTGTCCTGTTGGCATCTCTGAGACACTCAAGCTCCACACCTGGGGTCCAGTCATTGGCCCTTACAGGACACCCTACTTCCCCTCACCCTGACCTTGAGGGTTCTCCAAGTCACTTGGAGAACTGAAGAGGGTTCTCCAGCTCTTCTTTTCCTACTCCCAAGCCATTCACTAGGGGGTGTTTTGGGTGCCCCTCCATTTTCTCTGGAACCACCAGACACTCTGGATGTCTTGAGCCTCCCTGAATAGGCCATGCCACCATTTCTGTTCTGACTCCACCAGGCCGATAGGGGACCTCTGCTGGGTTTCCAGCCTCCCCAGGCAAACAGAAGTGAGGTGTAACCTTTGCTCTGAGTCCCCAGTGTATTTGGGGGTTTTCTAGTTCCCCTGCCCCAAAGCTGGGCACAAGGGGACAGAGAGCACGACCCCTGTCCCAACCAGCACTGTTGACTAGTTCTAAATCCTCCTCCCAACCCACGCCTGCCCACTGCCTCCCATCCTCACCCATCCAGCCAAAGTGATTTGTGCCCAGTCTAGGGTGGGTGGGTGTAATGGGGAAATCTATCTCTACATCTAATCTTCCCAAATCACTTACAGTATTAAATTAATGCCCTTGACCCTCTGAGTCTGGCCTTTTGAAAAGAAAGAAGCCCAGCCTCTTGCAATTCAGAAAGGCTCCCCCCTGACCACTGGCCTTAAACTATTGCCTCTATTATAGGTTTTAAGACCTGTCTTGAAATTCAGATACTGGGTCTATTATAGGTTTTAAGACCTGTCTTGAAATTCAGATACTGGGTCTTTGACTCTATTTTTGCTCTGGCATTCCTGTTCTGACAACCCTACGGCACGTGCAGTGGGTAGAGAAGAACACCAGGGATGCCTGAATGGGGAGGTGATGGCAGGGGTGGGAGTAGTTACAGGGAACACACACAGTTTTTAAAACTACTAAACACCATTCCAGTTCACATTGAATGGATCTCCAAACACTTAAGCCCCGTCATTTCCCTGCCATTCCAGGGCTTCTCTCCCGTAAATGTTACTGGAGTCCCTGAAGCGCCTGTTAAAAATCCAGTTGCCTGTTCACCAGAGCCAAGAGGTGGAAGCAACCCAAGTGTCTGTCCACCCACAGATGAACAGAGAAACAAAATGTGGTGTATTCATTCAGTGGAATAGTATTCAGCCTTAAAAAGGAAGGGAATTCTGACATGCTAAAACGTGGAGGAACCTTAAGGGCATTAAGCTCAGTGCAACAACCACACAAAAGGACAAATACTGGATGATTCCACTGATATGAGGTACCTAGACTAGTCAAATTCACAGAGACAGAAAGTAAAATGGTGGCTGCGAGGAGCTGGGAGATGGGGGGATAGGGAGTTAGTGTTCAATGGGAACAGAGTTTCACTTTGGAAAGATGGAAAAGTTCTAGAGATGAATGGTGGTGACAGTTGTGCAACGGTATGAATGTACTTAATGTCACAGAACTGTGTACTATAATTATAAAAACAGTTAAAATGGTAAAATTTTTGTTATGTCTGTTTTACCACAATTTTAAAAAATAATAAAAAAAATCCTAAAAGTAATAATAATAATAATAATAATAATAATAATAATAATAATAATAGCAACAACAACTAGACTCTTGTTCAAGCCCAGATTTCCTGCAACTTTGCTGGTGAGGCCAAGAGTCTTCACTTTTCATAAATGACCCAGAGGATTTTGAGAACCCATTTTTTTTTTAATTAAAAATATGTGTGTGCGATGTTGCAGAAGGAACGGAAGGACTGGGACAGAACAGAGGATGATGAGGAAATCGGTGGACACAGGGAAGGGATCATCAGCGGAGCAATCGTAATGTGGCACTGTCTGCAGCTGGAAGAACTGAGTAAGCCCTTTGGCCTTTGAAACTCACACCTGGTGCTAAACTTCGAACATCAGGTCCAGCATCTTAACGTCTTCAAAAGGTGTAGAGAAGTCCATCTAACTGTTGAGGAAATTCTCCAAATCATGGGGTTTTAAATCGAATCTGTTTTCAAGGCAGCTCGATATAGTCCTTTTCTGTCTGTTTTTAAATCAGATGCAGGAGAGACACAATTGGAAAAGAAACCCTGCCAGCAAAACATAGACTTTCCACATCAATATTATAAAATATCACCATGATCTCAACATCACCAATAGTCAACTCTGACCTCTTCCTCAAATATTGGACACACAAAGTGCCTTGTGAGATACGTTTTTATTCAGACACCTGCTCTGCTATGAAAACAATTCCATCTTTCTCTGCGTCTTTCTGGAAGTTGAAGTAGAAACTCAGCTCCCTCATTACCCCCATTTGAACGGGGAGCTGCACAGTGGCTTGGCCATATTAACTGTCAGAACTTTAAAGACTTAAACAATTGAAATAGGAGCTATTTTGTCAGACTCCCTGCAGTGAGAGACTGAATCTGAATTTAAAGAATTATCCCAGGAGAATCTGTAGTCGAAGGACCACCGTATAGATAAGAACACCACTTTTGTCCCTATGGGAAGAATCCTTATGTTGTATTCTTCACCTGACCCCAAACTGCAGCCTGGAAAGGACACACTACAGGCAGCATCACTCTCCTTTATAGCTGAGGAAACTGACTGAGAAGATTGAGCAAAGTGAAACCTCCAAGTATCTGCAATGTGAAGTTTTGAAGCTCAAGTCTTTTTGTCCCCTCTTGAAAATCCCCATGGCCTGTCTCCTTTGTCACAGAACTACAGCTAGTTCAAGTGTCTAGTCTCTTCTTCACAGAGAAGTCTGGGGAAGGGAAAGTACTGACCAGGTTAAGTCAGTCATGATGATGGGGATCCCTGCTGAAAATAAACCAACTACGGTGGTGGGTGTGTCTGGAACAGAGTCAGTCAGTCATGGTATTGGTAGGGGTGGGGGCCTGGTTAGAACAAGCCCATTTTGGTATGCTATTGCCTTTGCAACTGTGGCTCCAGACTGGCCCATGAGAGAGGAGGGCAAGGCCAGTGAGTTACTTCTGGAAAATTTTCTCAGCTTTTAAGAAAAGATTAAAGTAACAAACAAGGTCATATATTGCTGATAAACATTTGTAAGGAGTGATTATGATGCTTGAAACTGCAACTACCGTCTTGCAACCCTGAGGATACCAGCTTGAGGACAAAGCTGGACCTCAAGTAGGGCCAATTGGAAAGTGCATCTTAGGCCCTTGAAGATGGCTTTTAACTGCTGGAATAGCGTTTGGAAATCTACCTACCTCAGGGCTTCTTTTTGTGTGAAACAATAAAATGTTCCTGCTGCTTAAGTTGTGTTTTGGCTGGGCACATTTGACTGGAACCATTTCTACATGGAGTTAGCAAAATAAACAACTAAAATATTATTATACTGCAACAAACAGATGCTTTATGGGGAAGAAAACAAATTTTGCATAAATACCAAGATAGAATAGGAGATTTTAATGGCACTGAAGATAGGACCCTTTGGGTTATGTTTCTCCCTCTCCAGTTGTGCTTGCCCCTCCTCCAAGAGGATTTTAAAAAGTTCTTTAGTTAATTTCGGTAAAATACACATAGCATACAGTTTAGCAAAATTAAGTACATTCACATTGTTGTGCAACCATCACCACCACCCATCCACAAAACTCTTTTTATTTTGCAAAACTGAAACTCTGTGCCCACTAAACATTAAGTCCCCATTTTCCACCACCCACAGCCTCTGGCGAGCACCATTTTACTTTCTGTCTCTATGAATTTGTCTCCTCTGGGGCCCTCATACAAGTGGTATCATCCAGTATTTGTCTTTTTGTGACTGGCTTATTTCACTGAGAATACTGTCCTCAAGGTTCCTTCATGTTGTAGCATGTGTCAGAATCCCCTTCCCTGTAAAGGCTGAATCATATTCCATTGTGTGTATACACTATATCTTGTTGATCCATTTATCTGTTGATGGACACCTGGGTTACTTCCACCTTTGGGATTTCGTGAACAATGCTGCTATGAACATGGCTGTGCAAATATCTGTTCTAGTACTTACCTTCAACCATTTTGGATATGCACCCACATGTGGAATTGCTGGATTATGCAGTAACTCTATGTTTAACTTTTTTGAGAGACTGTCATACAGTTTTCCACAGCAGCCGCACCATTTTACATTCCCACCAGCAATGCACAAGAAGTCCAATTTCTCACAGGAGAAAGTGAGTTTCAAAGCATTGGATCAAGACAATAGGAGGACCCATTTTTAAAAGGATTCATCACAGCCTTCGTCAGCCATTCAAGAACAAAGCAGGAGACCACATATTATTATTTTTAAATTTCTATATATAATTTCAATAAATTCTATAGTGGATGGAGAAATGACATATGTGCATTAAAATTTTATTGTGGGAAAAGCAGAACTCTCTATCCAAATACGAATTTTGGGAATTCGGGTTTTAAATGAGGACTGAGTGACATGCAGCCATTTTGCACGGGTCTCAGAGCTGTGTGGAGGTGTGTCCCGAGTGGGAGGCAATGATTAAAGAAAGACAAGAAGCTGTCAGAAAGTGTAGGCCAAAGCAGGTGATGGCATGTGGGGAGGAAAGAACCCAGGGGAACCCCAAAGAAGGCATAAATAGGCCAACTTGTATCAGATTTACTGGAAACAAAAAAAAACAACAAAAAATTCAACTGCCCAGGACAGAACAAGGTCTGATCGAGAGGGTGAGAGACATTTTTGTGTGTAGAGACCAGGAAATCCTAGAGCTCATGATTTTAGGGAATGGTTCAGACTCAATTCTATCTGATGATCCTAGTAGGACCTAAATCATGTTTTTTAAACTGTGGATTGTGACCCATTAGTGGCTCATAAAATTGGGTTAGTAGGTTGTGAGCAGCTTTAGATAAAGGCTGAGATGTGGGCAAAATAAAATAGGAAATATCAGGACACATTGCACTTTTAGTTATGTTGTGTGTATAAGTGTGAGTGTGTGTGTGTGTGTGTGTATGTGTGTGCGTGCGCATGTGGGCGCATATGCATATTCCGGATTCCAGTGTGCAACATCTTTTTTACAGAGACTGTGCTGCAGACACAGCTGCTGACCTGGAGGTGACAGAGCCACACTGTCCGAGGCTTGGAGGCACTAAGGGAAAGCTGTTTGGTCTGGGGCAGGAGAGGAATAGAATGAGGAGGTTTGCAGGAACCACTTACCTCCTGATCAGGGTCTGGCGCTTTGCCTACCTGTGTGAAGTTCTTTTCAGAATGGCTATAAGTTTGGATTTGTTTATGCACTTAAATGTCTTTGAAAACAGATGACAATAAAAACAACCAGACCAGTAAATATGTCTTGTGCCCAAACTGGAAAGAACCTAATTCTTCTGAGTTCACCTCAGCGAGAGATGATGAAACCCAGTTAGAAACCCAATTGCTTTAGTCAGGAAGGTAGGAAGTTAGAAGAGGCTTAGATTAGTCATGGCTACAGAATAGAAAGGGCTCTTGAACACTTGAATGCTTTTCGGGGGGCCTACAGGTACCTCACTGGCCATCATATTGGAGCTTTAATTTCATTGAGAGGTCACTAGATGTTTAGACTTCCATACTTTTACTAGGGGAAGCCTCACCTCTATTATGTGGTGGTGAAAAATAACTATATTTAAGAGTCATATTGTGTAGAGTTTTGGGCCTTTTCCAGAGGAGAAAAACCTCACTCATTTCAGTTTTCAACATTTGAATATGTAGACTTCATATTCTCTTCCATCAGGATGTTGTTTAGAGACAACTGGATATGTGGTGCTCAGGGGACATTCCCACTAAGGATGAAGAAAGTTGTTATCGAGAACATGGGCCACATGAGCAGATCCAGAGACTCTGCCCAGCGTCTGCCTACATGTCTTTCGTGTAGAAACCTGGCAGTTAGGGTAGCTACGCCGAGCACGAGTTATGTTTTCTGGGATGCTGATGTCACACGCTAAGCCTGTCTCCCCACCTGCAGAGCACAGTCCTTTGTCTTTGTGCAACCACGAACAGCACAACTGGTCCTTATTTTATTTAGACTTTTAAATAAACAAATAAAACTAGACTGTAAATATTTAATAAATGTTCAGTATTATACATTTAATTATATTATTATATTAAATAGTTAAATTTATAATATTAAATAATTAAATATTAAGTATTAAATAAATAAACTAAACTAAATAAAGTCTAAGCTTCAGGAAGTTGACAACCCAGATATTGTAAAAGATTCAAGGTAAGGTCTGCACTGAAGGGTGACAAGCGTGACGTGGAGCCCATGCTTTCATGGGTAATGTTTTCCTGAGGCAGACAGTGTGTCAGAAAGATGGCAGCTAACTGAAGATGTCAGGAGACTTCCTCCTCAAAGCACTAATGCCGAGGGGCTCTCTCAATGCAAAGCAATCGAGCTTTAGCTGTAGCAGCCAAACCTCCTTATAATTTTAGCATCCTGCCGAGAACTCAGGTCTCAGGAACAACTGGGATCCTTGACTATCAACCAAAGTTTTCTCCTCACCCTGGGGCCCTTGCAACCCCTCTCTGAGAGTCAGGTTAATTCCCTCGGCAGACTGGTTCCTCCATACAGCAAGAAGCTTGGCCACTGATGGCACTGCTCCTACCATCACAGCTCAGCAGCCGGTGCCAACCGGAAGATCCTGGGTTGGACCAGCCTGGACCAGGTGGCCACTCTCGGACAAATGAACCATGATGGGAGAGGAGTTATTTAAGAAAGTGGCAGCTCTCATGAGAACCATAGAGTTGAACTTCAGTGGGAAGAGTTCCCAGACAAAGACAGGGAGGGAGACTATACTAGACAAACAAAACAAAATATGCTCAATAAAGTGTGAACCAGGACATTCAGAAGAAGCCATTCAAAGAGAACATGACATTTCACCTGAGCTCTGATGCTTAGAAAAAGTGAACAAAGTGTTCAGGGGTGGGACAGTGTGTGTGTGTGTGTGTGTGTGTGTGTGTGTGTGTGTGTGTGAAAGGACTTGGGAAGCACAGAGATGACAATTTGGAAAGTGGCTCTGTGTTGTTTCTCTCTCTTGTTTTCCTACTGCACACCAAATGAGCAGCCTTCACTTCATTGCCCCGCACTCCTCCTCCTCTTTACTCTTCTCCCTCAGGCAGAAAAATTAATGACAATTTTCTGTCATTATGTCAAGTTAAATGTGCTTTAACTTGATCAGCACTTATATCTTTCTAGACTCTCTTGACCTTCTGGTAATGGTTTGATGCCAAAACTGTGACAGAGTCAGGGGCAGAGTTGTGCCGATGTAAGCTCCAATTTCCTATTAGAAAACGTTGGGCATAGAGAGGCAGAGTACTGTACTGGAGAGAACATGAACTTTACATTTAGATAGAGTACAGCTACTTACTGATGTGGACCCCGTGTTCTGTAAAATGGGAATATCCTACCTACCTGTTATGGACTGAATTATGTCCCCCCCACCAAATTCATTTGTTGAAATCCTAGCCCCCCATACCTTAGAATATGACTGGAGATAGGGTCTTTAAAGAGATGATTAAGTTTAAATTAGGTCATTATAGATGGGCCTTAATCCAATAGGACTGGTGTCCTCAAAAGGAAGAATATTAAGACACAGTCATGCACAAAGGGAAGACCATGTAAAGACTCAGGGAGTCCTTGTGCAAGCCAAGGAGAGAGGCCTCCAAGGAACCAATCTGCCAGCACCTGATCTTGGACTTCCGGCCTCCAGAACTGTGAGAAAATAAGTTTCTGTTGTTTAAGCCATCCAGTCTGGGGTACTTGTTATGGCAACAGACTAATGGTATTACAGACTAATACACTATCTCATACAATTCTAGTAAGAATTAAATAAAATAATGCCTGTGAAATAATGTAGCATTGTGCCCAGTGTGAAAAAAAACTCTATAAATTAACTTTCCTATCCTTCTTCCTATTGCCACAGTTTCTATTTACCTGGCTGCCCTATATTCCTACCGGTTTGGTTGTGAGCTGAGTTAGAGACTCGAAGTGAGAGGACTGGAATCTCAGGCAGCCCATTGATGGAAAGTCGGCCCAGGTGCCCAGGCTCTCAGTCTCCACCTGCCACTTCCACCTGCTATGGGTCATATGGCACAATCATTTTCCACACCCCTCCTATACATGTGGTTCCCTCTAAAGTGAATAAACTATACAGAGAGTGGTCTCTTTACCTGGTTCCACAGGTGGGAGGCGCATTTTGGCCAAGAGGGAGCCCAGAGTCTCTCCAGGATTGCTACAGTGACACTCACAACCTGGAAGCCAGCTCAAACAGAGGTAAAGCAGGCCCTGTTGGACCTGCAGAACAGGTCATGGCTTTCCAATCTGTGAGCCAGCTTACTTAGTCGTATGCAATTGTGTTTATTTCCCTTTTGCTCTTCCTGAGCTGTCAATCAAATTGACCTAAATGTTCCTCAGTCTTGAATTAAGTGGATAGGGAGTTAAAGAAAGGGAACTGTCTTCATGCTGGCGATACAAATAAAGTAGGAATATCATCGAAACCACCACCTCCACTTGTGGCGGATGTCACTGTCAGTCATGGCCTGTCTCCAGCTAGGCTGAGGCCTTCAGATTATAACTTTGTCAACATAGCCCTCCAGGGAGTCACCAACAATCGGTGACAATCAGTATATGAGACCAAACCTACTCTCAGTCCTGTGGGCAAGCACTGAGATGTCGAACAGCACCCTGCTGTCTTGGACAGTGACATGGTGGCAGCCGTGGCTGATGTGTGGGACACCCTTGCCACAGTTGGAGGATCCACATTGAGTTTACTGAGGACCTGTTTCCCTAAGCACGACAGAGATGCTCTCCAGCTGGTTTTCCCTGGCCCATGGCGCTGGCCGTAACTGCTCGAGTGAACTCTGTCTTAGGCATTTTCTCTAAGGGAGAAGGGGCTCTTCATATTTCCCACTTACTGCTTGAGGAGGGTGAACACATGAGACTGGGAATATTACCTTGCAAATTGAGCCCTATCCCAGAAGTGAGTATGTATGTTTTAGAATGAAAATCTCTTCACAGTGCTATCAGCTCTTACAGAGACAGCCATGAAAGTGATGCTGACACACCCTAAAATTATTGCTGGCCTTGCCTGGGAAGCAGGGAGCCGGACCCAGGTGTTTATCATAGTTTCTCAATCATGAAGAGGGTGGCCCCACACGCTCAACCCTCCGCCCCATATTTTTTTGTGAAACTGGACTCCCCTGGGAAGTTAGAGAAAGACCCCACCTTTGAAGTCCTTCCTTGAGTTGGGGGCTCTGCTGCCCTTCTTGCCCCAACCGACCAAGTAGCAGAAAGAGAAATGTCCATCACTTCTAAAGGGGTGCTGAGACATGGACAGCTTTTCCCCAAATGATGAGGAATCCACCCCCCATCTCCAACCCTAGGGCAGGTCGAAGAGGTATGGGCATCCTGAGAATAACCTGGACCCCTTTCAAGACAATGTTCTTTAAATAACAATCCATCATTTATTTGGCAGAGGTGGCAATTTTTACAAATAAATGTTATATATCATTTTTTATTTATGCCCAAAATAAGGGCTTTATTACATGCATTCATTAGATGTGATTTTCCAGACTTCACAATCTATTGGCAACTATAAAGAAATTAAACTGCTTAAAATGTGCATAATAATAAATCACACATTCCCAATAAGAAGCACTATGCTGTGCCTTCATTGTTTACAAAATTTTAGTTGATTCTGACTGTTGACTTTCAGTAACTCTCAGTCGCCTCATCTCAGAGTCAAGGCTGGGCTTGTAGTTTCACCTAATTACTCAACAGACAGATCCCGTGGCTACTGACTTGTGACAAAGTGCTGCCGCTCCTGTGCACAGGGGAGGGGGGGGAGGGAGGTGGGGAGAGGGCCTGAGTCAGTCACCCTCAGGGAACTGTTCAGGATACCTGCACTAGGAAGGCAGGCAGGCAGGCACAGATCCTGGGGCTCAGGAAGAGTCAGAGGGTCTAAAACCTCTGGAAAAGAAACAAAAGATTGCTTCTTGACTGATCAGGCCAACCCTCCCAGAACAATCAATTCCGATACAACCTAGGCGCCATCACGGCAGTGGGAGGCCCCGGGAGACCAGGTGTCTAGCCAAGAGAGCGCTTGTGCCATGTGACTGGTGTAGCTGTCCGTGGGTGAGAAAGGTGTGTACTTCACCTACACTAAAGGAACATTTACTTCATGGTCTGTTGGTGTATCTCCTTTGCTCTGGCACCATCTTCTTCAGTAGAAGTGGACCCAATGTCCTTATCACGATTATGTAAGGAATGAACAAAGAAAGCTGAGATTTTTTTTTTTTATTCCATGTACATATGTTTTTTTTTTTATTTTTATTTATTTTTTTTTTGGTTCTTAAACATTTTTTTTTAAATTTCTGTTTTATTTATTTAAGAAAGCTGAGTTTAACTGGCAACAGAATTCCAATTTATCCCAGTGATGTCTCCATATTTGTTATGGACTGATGCCCCTGGGAAGCTCTCTTGCTGAACTGTCCCTTGTCCTGTCTCTGAACCAACAGATACAGAAGAAGAATCTAGGATCCTCCCCAATGCAATCACTTGAGATTGTGCCTCCAATGCCCCTCCTGTATTAGCCTTGCTCTTTCCTCTGTCAGAACATGCTGGGAGGAAGACCCAAAGGTCTGCAGGGTCAGAGAACACCCATGCTGACTTTTCCCTCCTTAACTCACTGAGAGCTTCAAAATCATAACACAAGGCTGCGATATTGACTCCAAGTTTGCAAGCCCCCAGCCCCTCCGTTAGAAATTTTTGACAGGTTTGGTTATAGAATCTTTTTGTGTATAATAATAAGAAAGCTGTCAGGCTAAATGCCATTATGACATTTAAAGGAAAGGCTCATGTGATTTTTGGTTGTTTAAGGGCAAGAATCCTGGAACTCTGTCTTCCAATTAAAATGACAAAGATCAATAAGCAATTTTTCTCTTTTCTTCTCCCTTAAAAAGTAGAAGCTAATAGGGAACTTGACGTATAACGAACTTACCATATAAGAGAACTGTTCATGTGGGAAAGAAACACTTCAATAAGGCGCATTTCTGCTCATCATTGTTATCATCATTATTGCACTTTTTTTTTACGGTAAAACAATATTTATAAAATCACAAACAAAGATGAAATTAAAGGAAAATCAGAATAAAGGTAAAATATAGATGTTTGTTCAATTATTCTTAGTCCCTTGACAAATGGATTCTCTGATTTACTTTTTTCTTTTTTTAAATTTATTGGGGTGACAATTGTTAGTGAACTTACATAGATATCAGGTGTACAATTGTGTATTACATCATCTATAAATCCCATTGTGTGTTCACCACCCAGAGTCAGTTCTCCTTCCATCACCATATAATTGATCCCCCTTACTCTCATCGCCTTCCTCCCACCCCCTAACCCTCTGGTAACCACTAAACTATTGTCTGTGTCTATGAGATTTTGTTTCTCATTTGTTTGTCTTGTTCTTTTGTTTTTGGTGTATATACCACATATCAGTGAAATCATAGGGTTCTCTACTTTTTCTGTCTGACTTATTTCACTTAGAATTATAATCTCAAGATCCATCCATGTTGTCACAAATGCTCCTATATCATCTTTTCTTACTGCCGAATAGTATTCCATTGTGTATATATACCACAACTTCTTTATCCATTCATCTATCGAAGGACATTTGGGTTGTTTCCATGTCTTGGCCACCGTTAACAAAGCTGCAATGAACATTGGAGAATACGTGTCTTTATGTATAAATGTTTTCAAATTTTTAGGGTAGATACCCAGGAGAGGGATTGCTGGGTCATATGGTAATTCTATTCGTAATTTTCTGAGGAACCTCCACACTGCCTTCCATAACGGCTGTACCAGTCTGCATGCCCACCAACAGTGTATGAGGGTTCCTTTTTCTCCACAGCCTCTCCAACACTTGTTACTATTTGTCTTGTTGATGATAGCCATTCTGACTGGGGTGAGGTGATATCTCATTGTGGTTTTTATTTGTGTTTCTCTGATGATTAGTGATGTTGAGCATTTTTCCATATGTCTATTTGCCATTTGTAAGTCCTCTTTGAAGAAATGTCTCTTCAAGTCCTCTGCCCATTTTTCAATTGGGTGGTTTGTTTTTTTGTTGTTGAGTTTCATGAGTTCCTTGTATATTTTGGCTATTAGCCCCTTATCGGAGGCACTGTTTGCAAAAATCTTCTCCCATTCAGTACCTATGTTTTCTTCTATGCAGGTTATTGTGTCAGGGCTTATGCTTAAGTCTTTGATCCATTTTGAATTAATTTTGGTACATGGTGACAGATTGCAGTCCAGTTTCATTCTTTTGCACGTGGCTATCCAGTTCTCCCAGCACCATTTATTGAAGAGGCTGTCTTTCCTCCATTGTATGTTTTTAGCTTCTTTGTCAAAAATCATCTGTCCATATTTATGTGGCTTTATTTCTTAGTTCTCAATTCTATTCCATGGGTCTATGTGTCTGTTTTTCTGCCAATACCATGTTGTTTTGATTATTGTAGCCCTGTAGTACAAGCTAAAGTCAGGGAGTGTGATACCTCCAGCATTGTTCTTTTCTCTTAAGATTGCTTTCGCTATTCGGGGTCTTTTGTGGTTCCAAACAAATCTGATGATTTTTTGTTCTATTTCTTTAAAAAATGCCATTGGGTTTTTGATGGGGATTGCATTAAATCTGTATATGGCTTTGGGTAATATGGCCATTTTAACTATGCTGATTCTTCCAATCCATGAGCACAGAACGTCTTTCTATTTCTTTGTGTCTTCTTCAATTTCTTTCAAAAATGTCTTATGTTTTTCAGCATATAGATCCTTCACATGCTTGGTTAAGTTTATTCCTAGTTATTTTATTCTTTTTGCTGCAATTGCAAAGGGAATTGTTTGTTGTATTTCTTTTTCTGAGATTTCATTGTCAGTATATAGGAATGCAATGGACTTTTGTACGTTGATTTTGTAGCCAGCAACTTTACTGTATTCGTTGACTGTTTCTAATAACTTTTTGGTGGAGTCTTTAGGGTTTTCTATATGTACCATCATGTCATCTGCAAAGAGTGACAATTTAACTTCTTCATTCTCAATTTGGATGCCTTCTATTTCTTTCTCTTGCCTGATGGATCTGGCGAGGACTTCCAACACTATGTTGAAAAGCAGAGGTGATAGGGGACAGCCCTGTCATGTTCCTGAACGTAGAGCAAAGGGCTTCAGTTTTTCAGCATTAATTATGAGATTAGCTGAGGGCTTGTCGTATATGGCCTTTATTATGTTGAGGTATTTTCCTTCTATACCAACTTTATTAAGTGTTTTAATCATAAATGGATGTTGTATCTAGTCAAATGGTTTTTCTGCATCAATTGATAAAATCATATGATTTTTGTCCTTTATTTTGTTTATGTGATGTATCACATTGATGGATTTGCGAATGTTGAACCATCCTTGTGCCCCAGGGATGAACCCCACTTGGTCGTGATGAATAATCTTTTTAATGCATTGTTGTATTCAATTTTCTAGAATTTTGTTTAGGATTTTAGCATCTATATTCATCAGAGATATTGGTCTGTAGTTTTCTTTTTTTGTGTTGTCCTTACCAGGTTTTGGTATCAGGGTAATGCTGGCCTCAAAAAATGAGTTAGGGAGTACTGTCTCTTCTTCAATTTTTTGGAAGAGTTTGAACATCATTGGTGTTAGATCCTCTTTGAAGGTTTGGTAGAATTCACTAGTGCAGGAGGAGCAGCTGCGGGAGAGCTGGATCCCAATGGAGGGGTGGAAAGACATGGACGGTTCCCCAACCAGCATAAGCCGGAGAAAGCGAAGGCCTTTGCGACCCTGTGGTCTGGAAAGTGCTTGCTGAGGCAGCCCGGATGCAGGACTTATAGTCCCAGGAGGAAACGCTTGCTGAGTCCTCCTTGGGAGATGCAGGTGAGGTCAAGGTCGACCCTCACCCCCAGGACAGCCCTGGCGAATGACTATGGACTATGGGGAATTGCCTTCCATCCCTAATTTAATGGACCGCTTGACTGTTTGCTTGGGAACGTACCACCATGTAGTGGGACTAGCGGATGTTTGCTTTTGTGTCTTGACTGGTCGTCATTGAGAAAATGTGAGAAACCCTGACAGTGTCCTGAGAGGCCCAGAGAGAGTGGCAGTGCCCTGAGAGCCCTGGCTGAGTCCAGGAAATCTGGCTGAGCCCAGAGAGAGTGGCAGTGCCCTGAGAGCCCTGACTGAGTCCAGGAAATCTGGCTGTGCCCAGAGAGAGTGGCAGTGCCCTGAGAGCCCTGCTGTTCGCAGGAAGTCTGGCTGTGTCCAGAAAGAGTGGCACTGCCCTGAGAGGCCCTGGCTGTGCCCGGGGAGACTGATGGTACCCTGAGAAATCCAGGAAGTCTGGCTGTGCCCAGAAGTACTGGTGGTGCCCTGAGAAGCCCTGGTTGTGCCCAGAGAGGCTGGCTGTGTCCAGAATATTGCATTCACCTCCAGGCTCCTCGCACAGGGCCCCTCGCGGAAGACGCTTGTCATGTAGATTGTGAGGCGAGACCCTGTAGGGGTGGAGTGTGGGGACAGAGCCCCAGAAAGCAGTTTCCAGGCTCTTGGCCTCACAAAGAGAGGTGCTGGCTCAGGTAGTAAATGGCCATCAACTGTGATTGATGGCCATCAGCTGTGGCTAGTTGGCCGTCAGCTGTAACCAGTGTTCCATTGGCCACTAAGATAACTGCCATGGCTTTGCTAGCAGAAAAAATGGGGCTTAGCAAGAAGATGGTGGCTGGCAAGCGCAGATTGCAGTTAGCACGGCGGAGTGCGGGTTGCAGATTGCAGAGAAGTGGACAGCAGGTTGTGGACAGTGTGGCTCCTGCTTCCTGTGTCTCCAACCCAGCTGCCAGCGAGAATATAGTGGTATGATTCCCCTATTTATGATTCCGTGGGTGTTCCTTTTTGGCTCACCATGTCCTGTGTTCTTATGTGGGGAGCGGGAGCAGAGACCCCGCATGCCACCCTGCATGACAATGACTTAGGTGAGATATACACCTCTCTGGGGGGTAAGTCTCTCACCTTGTAACAGTTCTATAAAGATAAGTGGAGAGAGCTGATCTTTATCGCTCTCATGACTTCTCTCACAATCAGGTGAGAGGTGAAAGCCAGAGTCAGCAACGGCTTTTCCCAGGCAGGGGCAAGGTGAGGCAAGGCCCCTTCCATATTTTTCTAATGCAGCTCATTGGGGGGTCCCCACTTGGTTCCACCTGGCTTGGGTTGTATCTCAGGTGAGATATCTTACCCGTCTTTGGCTGCAAACCATCTTTTGGGGACCAGACAGAGAGACATGAGGTGTAAAACATTGAGATAAGCAAAGTCCCAAAAAGGCAGTCTCACAGACTTTTCTTTCCACAGGGAAAGATATGGGGGGACAGTCTGCTAGGCTGTTGTGTGACAACAATAGTTTATGAATGTATAAATATTTTGGCAACTTGCTTTGTCAAAAGATTCTCTAGAGCCCCAGTGACTCATGGGATTATCCTGACACCTTCCTCTTCCGATACCCTCATTTCCAGAAATTATCAGGTTTTAGTATAAGTCCTACAGGGTATTGGTTTGAAGTAGTTACATAAAAACAAAATTTTCACCCTTCAATCATAATCTGAATAGGCTAGACTCAGGTGTAGTTTATCATTCCTGGCTGTACTCCACCCCTTTTGTCTCTGTTGTTGGAGTGAGGTATTTAATCTTCCTTTATCCTAGTTTTAGAAGGGACTCACTCAATCATTTGTTGATCCACTGACGCCATTAGACATCTATGGAGCCCCTGTTGTTGCCAGGAATTACATAGGTGCTGGAATATAAAGATGAATGACTCGGGCTTTGCCCTCAAAGGACACTCAGTCTAGTGAAGACTGTAGTTCCAGCCCAATCATTGCCACAGAGTGGAAGCAGTGGAACTGAAACAAGCAGAAGTTATATGGATGGCACAAAAGAAAATGATCCATTTTTTCCTGGCAACACAAGAGGCTTCACAAAGTATCACTTGAGCTGCTTCCTACAAGATTAGTAGCAGTTCTCCATAGAGAAAGAAACAGGGGAATGATGAGTACAATGCTGTGGGGGTAGGAAACAGCATGGAAAGTGTAGAGAATTATGGATTTGCAGCTTGTGGTGTAAACGTGTGTGTGAGCGTGTGTGCACACATGTGTGTTCATGCTTGCATGTGTCTGTTGTAGGGGAGCAGCTGAGGAATGCTATGGTAGCAGATGAAAATGAAGTAGGCAGAGACAAATCATATGTGGCATGATAAGAAGTTTTAATTTATTCATAAAAGAATAGAGAATTTTTGAAGGATTTTAAGCTGAAGGAGGGATCACATTTGCCTTTTAGGAAGATATCCAAGGACCAGAGTGGAAGCTGGAACAGAGTAGGTTGAGAGAGGTGATAAGAGTACCAGTTAGAAGATTGGCCGTGGTCCAGGTGAGGGGGCACTAGTGAGAACCAACACTCTGGGCCAAAGCACAGTGAGGGCAGTAAGGGCTTGGGGAAGAGACATTTGGGGGATGGACTCAATAAGAGAGGTGAGGGAGGGCTGGAAGTCTAGAATGATATCTAGATTTCAGTCTTTGGGACAAGGTAGATAAAGGTGCCATTTATCCAGAAGAGGAATCCAGAGAAAGGAAGAGGTTTTGGAAAAAGATAGTAACTTTTGTCAGCAGAATATTGCATGTGAATTGTCTGTGGAACAGCCAGTTGCAAAGGTCTGGTTCTCCATCTGTAATATGAAATTTCATTATAAAAATATGATTAAAATTAAAGAAGCACTTTGAAATCCTCAGATGCAAGGTGCTATGGACACGTAAAAGTCCATTATTTTAGTGTATGTCATATACTCTCTTCATTGCCTCATCAGTCAGTCTCTCATGATGAAGAGAACTCTTTCCTAGTCTTAAGTTTAATTACCTGTGATGCTTGTAGTAGCATATTCTAGGTGTGAAAAACTTAACTGTTGCAAATACAAGACTTGGAATGGGCTGGCTCAGGCAGGGAGGATTCTAAAACTCCAGTCCAGGCAGCTGGAAACAAGAAAAGAAGGCTCTGTTCTTAGTCCCATAAATTGTAGATTCAATCCCTTTCACTGAATCGCTTGGTAAATCCATGCCATTTTCTGGTGTGTTTAATGAAACTTAGAATTTTTCTGCAACACTAAGATTTCTTCTATTCTGGTGCCTACTATGTGGTTGGTATTCAGGATTTAATATTGACCAAGACTGACATGATCCCAGCCCTCACAGAACAAACTGTCTAAGTCTAACAGTAAGAGGAATTTTTTAAGGTATCTCATGATCAAGAGAAAGAATCAAGACTGAATCAATAGTCTCCAAGCAAACTGCTTAACTTCAGGAACAAATGGACACTCTGCCTTTAAGAGAGCATTTGTAAAAGCAGCCCTCCCTCCTGGAGGCCTCCTGGGTCAGGGAGCAGGCAAAGCAGTTTCTCTGGTCAGGCTGACACACAGGATGAATCATCACTTGTGTATAATCTTCTGCATCCTGGAGATTCAAAACCGGACCTTCCATCTTCCCTGGTTAAAGTGTTTACATGGCAGTATTACAATGACTATGACTTGCCTTGCTGCTCCAGGTACAAGGATGAGGATGAATTGGGAGCTTGTTTCAGGCAAAGGTGAGTGGAATGAAATGATGCTAGGACCTGTACCTAACGCCTGCATGAAGATGTATGGCTCCATCTCCTTGGTACACCCTAGGGATGGGAGAGTTTCCGTCCTGGTTAGTGCACTGGAGGAAACAAAGGAAAAGCCACTGGTGGAAGCAAGGAGCACAGGTGTTCTGTTTACATAAACAAGCAAAAAATGCCGCTATCCCAAACCTGTGGGCATTGCGCCCAGAACAATGCTTTCCTCGTTCCCAGCTCCTAAATTCCCTCCAATCCTTTGGTTCCTCTCTCTCATTTGTCCTCATTATTGCACACCTGCTCTTTCAGGTACCATGTTGGTGCTGGAGAAATCAGATAAAACACAATCTCCACCCTCGAAGGACTCTCCCTATGTAATGATGATGTCCCTGATCATCTTACCTGGTCAAGGCGTCTTGAAGTGGCTCAGCTTATTTCCCCTGACCATCGTGACCATTGGATGGTCTTGGAGATGCAAGGAATGGAGCATTGCAAGGGGACTGTGTGCATAAGGGTAATCAGCAGAGACTAGGCAATACTTCAAGGCTTGAACAGGAAGAGACTCTGTTCATTGGTAGTTGGAAAATTAGTTAACTGCCGCTGGTTTAACACCTCTACTCCTCATTCTCAGAGAGAAGCACTGTGCAGCTCGGTGCCTGGGCACAGGAAATTTGAGGCACCAACCTGAGGAAAGGCTCAGCAAGGAGCCAGGAATTAACACATGTTTCACATGTACCTCCCACAAGCGCTAGGCTGCTCTGGTACCAGGCTTGGGGCAAGAGAATCTTTGGGAGCTGTCCGTGGTTCCATCACAGGAGACAGCCCAGATGAGTGTCTTGGGGTCTGAGGGCCAGGCTGGGTGGACCAGGCCATGCTTTTGGTTGGGGTGAAGAGGACATCTCGAGCACAAAGGTTCCATCTTTGGCCACTTCCTCTACTCTCTTCCTCCCATATGTCTTCCACTAACATCTTTTCACTCTTGTCTTAATTTTGTATTAAAATAATACCCCCCCGCCAAAAAATCCACTTTCAAAAAACGTTTTATTCTTATTTTTTGCAAAACATTTTTGTCCCTGTAAATCTTCTTTTTCTTTTTTTAACTTCCTTTTAACTTGAAGAAGTCTTCCTTCTCCCGTACTGTTCTTTCATAAGAACAAAACATCATGGCAAGGAACTGAACACTGGTTCCCCTTTGGCTAAAGGCAGAAAGCATCCATTCCAAACCTTTCTTAGATGTGAAAGAGAGCAGGGCACCTATAAGTAGTTAAGTTCCTCTTTGAAAACTGTTGGAGTTTCCTATCCTGCTGCGGTATTGTGTTAGGCACTGAGGAAAGTACACGTGTTGTGGGATCTCAACAGGGAGTGTCTAGTGGGACCTGGGGAACAAAGGGGTGGCATCCAATCTGGCTTTGGACGATGAGTGGGATTTTGCCAGACATCTCCACCTAAATGGGCTCAAATAAACATTAAAAGTGACTTTAAAGAAGAAAATGAGAGAATGGAGGGTCGGGGTGGGGATGGGGGAGTGGATGTGTTGGCAGAAGAGCAACTGGGCCAGGGTCAAGTATGTGACCTTGTGCTGTCTTTAAGGTTCTTTCATCAAGTAGCCCCCTTCTCTTACTCTGGCCCATGGCTCCCCCCCTTCCCACACTGCGCAGCACAGCCTGCTATGAGGGCTCCCAATGTGAAGGCTCGAGGAGAATTTACCCCAGTTTCCCGTGCTCTAGGGGTGACCCGAACTGAAAATCGAAAAGCTGCCAGCCTGAGAGGTCACCGTACTTTTTAAAAAGTATGGCATGTCATACAGCTGGAAAACATAAGATGGGATAAGGGGAAATAACCAGAAGCAAAAGCAGAAGGCAAATGAGAGCAGATCACGGTGGGAAGTCTGGTGGGCTGCGTGTTTAAGCTGTACCAGGTACCTGCTAATATTCTACATTAGCACTTGATTCAGGATCAGGTTGCCCTAGCATATTCCTGGAGGGAAGTTGCAGAATTAACTCCCTGATACAGTTGACTGTAATGTCCATGTGTGTCCATGCTTTCATTTTGTAACAATTTATTGACAAAGATTATTGCCTGTCTGCTGATATTCAGGCCAGAGAGTGAGTATCTGTGCGGATGTCACCAAGGTGGATCTGCAGATGGATAGACATTTCGGCCTCCCACTTCAAGGCCATCTTGTCCCCATACGGAGTCCCTCCTCTCTCCTGTAGGCATGCTCCCTGCAGCTTTTTGCTGCTGCTGCCACCCTTGCACTGCCAATCTGGGCCTGAGTTCTAACCCAGTGACTTTACAGTGCCCTGCGCAGAAATTATCCAGACTGAAAAGAAAAATAGACTGAGTGTACAAGATCTGTGGAACAATATGAAGTGATCTAAATTACAGGTCATTGAAGTCTCAGAAGGAGAGGCGAGATAGAATGATGTAGAATAAATATTTGAAGACATAATAGAAGGAAATTTTTCCAAAGTTGTTGGAGCATCAATCAATAGGCCCAAACAAATCAGTATAAATACAAAAACAGTATCACACTTAGGCACATTCAGGGTGAAACTGCTGAACACCAAAGATAAAGAGAAAATCTTAAAAGCAGCTAGAGGGAGGGAAAAAGACACATTTTATACAGGGAACAATAACATAAATGTTAATTGACTTTTCATAAAAACAATAGAGGCCAGAAAGTAAAAGATTAACGTCTTTAAAATGCTGAAAGACCTAGGATTTTATTTCTAGTGAATTGATCTTATAAAATTGGAAACGAAACACATTTGCAGACAAAGTTAAATGTTGGTCTCCAGCAGACTTGCTCTGCAAGAAAGCCTGAAGTAAATTCACCAGGCGCAGGGAACCTGGGCCGGCCGGATTTGCAGGAAGAAATGAAGAGCGTCATTTGACCATAGAAAGCCAAAACCAGTCACCCACTGTCCTTGCCTCCCCTGGCTCTTCCAGCACAAGCACAGAGTGAGGTGTCCACAGCCAGTGGCTGTAACAGAAAAGCCTCAGGTGGCCTGAACCCCATTGGCTACAACAGACCGGGGGAAACACAGAGCTTCTCCCAGAACCAAAGCCCATGCCGGACAGACCAGCCGGAGTGCAGGTAAAGGGGTAACGGGGCAACAACAGGGCTTCCTCACTTTTTCCACATCACAGCATGCCCACACACGGGTGGTACTGGTGATGTGTACTGGGGAAGTGAGTGAGCCTGGTCACAGGACCACCTACCTGGCAGGCTCCAGGGCTTTTAGAATCCATGTCCTGTCCCACATGCGATCTCTTTCAGAACCACTCGCTGGCCCTCAGGAACTCTGTACTCCAGGGCCCACATGTGGTTATTCATGGCCCCAAACCCCTCTAAATTAAACTTTGTGTTGAGGAACCCTAGAGGTGTAATCCTACCTGCAAAGGTCCGAGTCCCCTGCCCTCAGCAACCCCTCCCAGTGTATTCTGGTCAGGCTGTAAGTATGGCATGTGCATATGAGTATGTGTGTGAGTAATAGTGTATGAGTGTGTGAGTGAGTGAGTGTGTGTGTGTGCCTGTTGGAGGAGGAAGGGCCTTAAAGAGAACGTCTACTTACTAAATTTTCAATTAGGAAAAGTCAGATAGAAATGACAAATTCTACTTTCCAAAGATTTCCAGTCCAAACAGAAAAGAGTTAGCCAGAGATACAAGATGTTTTAAAACTTATTTGTGGCATAGTATTTATATCCAGGAACTATTAAAAAAATTAAATTCCCTGCAAAGTTTTGCCTTTTAAAAAATTATACACACTCATTAAATTTTTTTTTGAAATTTCAGAGAACTAGAGAAAAATAAAAAATAATCCTAAAGATGATAGTAATATCATTTTTATCTTTTTTTAACCTCTACTCTATAAATAGTTATATGGGCTTTGTGTCTGTTTGTTTTGGATGGAGGAAGTCTTATTTTGCTTTGTTTTAAAAAAAGTAGTTCTTACACTGAATATACCACTTAGAATTCTGTTTCTTTCTCTAAATTTTGCTAGAAGGATCTTTTTACATTGTACATAAAAATAAAAATGTTTAAAATATTAGTTAAATCATAAAATAATATGTATTTATTTTAGGAAATTTAAAAAGTTTAAAATATAGATAAATCCAAAGAAAATTATGTGAAAAGTATCACTAATCACACTTCTGCAGCCTTCTGTTCTTGTGCTCCCACTACCCGTGCCAATGCAGTAGACATGAATCTTAGCCTACTACGCCCTGGAAGCCAGACTATTATTATATATTACACATGTGTGTATGATGTATTATGCATGTATATGTATGTGGGTGTGTAGCTATACATATAAAGAACAGATACATGCTTTCAATTGACACCAATCCCACTCTGACCCCTTACGTCTTCCTGGACATCCATGCTTACAGTGAGGGTTATGAGAGGTCCTGGGCGCTTCTGCGGTCACGAGGACCTCCTCCCCTCCGTCACCGTCCTCTCTGGCCGCCTCTGACATGCTCCGGGTCTCTCTGCATTGTGCCTGCTGACTCCAAGGCCTCTGCTTTCTCCCTGCCATTGTGGGCTGCACTCCTTGCCAAGGTGTGGAAATTAGGTGCCAGTGTCGCGCCTCCTGCAAGGATGGTGAAGGCTGAGGCATAAGGCAGGGTGCTCACTGCCAGTTCACTGCTCACAGGACCGGCACACCTCGTCCACTTTGCATTGGACAGCAGCAAGACCCTCCTGTCCCTGTCCGCCCGAAGACCCCTTCCAGAGACTAACACTTCTACAGAAGACCAGATAAGCAAGACACTCCTGCTTTCTGGCTTCCAGCTTGGAATAGGAAGGAAGGGAAAATATGGGGAACAACACATGTATTACTTGCAGAAAAGATCCTGCCACGGGTAGAAACTCTGCCAAAGTGAGATGTGTTTGCTGGAAGACGAGAATCTCTTGTGAGCATGCTGGGCAGAGAAAATGATGGAAACTTCTAGGTCAGAAGGAGCTGTAATGATATATTAGATCCTACACATTGATGGGAACTGCAAACGGTGTAAAAATTGGCAACTCTGTTCTTATGTGACTTCCTTCATCTTTAAAGAAAGATCCATTAAAGGTAGTCCCATGTGTCTTTTTTGCTACTGTATTAGTCAGGGTTCTCTAGAGAAACAGAACCAATAATACATATATTATTACAATAATGTCCAATATAATACAATACAAAATACAATGTAATTACAGTAATATATAATGATCATTACAATAATGCACATTCACACAGAGCAAGAGACAGAAAGAGAGATTTTTAAAAACCTAGCTCACATGACTGTAGGGGCTGCAAGTATGAATTCCACAGGGCAGGCTTGCAGCCTGGGAATTCAGGTAAGAGTTGACGTTACAATCATAAGTTCAAAACCTGCAGGGCAGGCTGGAAACTCAGGCAGAATTTCTAAGTTGCAGTCTAGAGACAGAATTCCCTCTTCCTCAGAGAACTTCATTCCTTTCTTTTAAAGCTTTCAACTTATTGGATGAGCCCGACCCATGTTATGTATGTAAGGTAACCTGCTTTACTCAGTCTACTTGATGTAAATGTTAACCAAGTCTAAACAATACCTTCACAGCGACATCTAGACTGGTGTTTGACCAAACTATTAGGCATCATGGCCTAGCCAAGTGGACACATACAATTAGGCATTACAGCTACTCTGCAAATTCAAGAGAAACAGAAGAATTAAAACTCAGCTGCAAACGTGAAAAAGTGCCAAGAACTCAGTCTGTGAAATGCATTTCTCATGGGGCCTGAAAAGTGTCTGTACTTACATGTATTCTTTTCAATTAAACTCATTTCACTTGACTTCAAAAATGTCCTGGTCTTCTTACAACACTGTGTGTGCAAACATGGGTGCAAACATTTTAAGTCAGACAGACCAAGCTTGAATCCTGGCTTTACCATTTATTAGTTGTGTGGCCTTGGGCAAGGTAGGTGGCTTCTCTGAGTCTCAGTTTACACATCTGCAAAATGAGGGTAATGACATCTATCCCACAGGAGGAAGGATTTAATGTGATTAGTGCAGTGTCTGGAGCAGAGGTAAGCACTCAAGAAACAATAGCTTTCTTGGTAAATTACCAAGAGGTGTGAGATGTACTCCCTTTATTTGATTTTCATGGAAGCCACTAATATCCCATCAGCCTTCTGAGGCTGGGTTCATGGTTCACACTGACTGGTCCTGCGGTCTTTTTTGCCCTTGAGCTTCTGTGAGGAGGGGAAGCTCCCCTAGCTGGGCCCTGGACACCCTGGCTGGCTCCATCCCGTGCAATCTACTTACCTTCAGAGAAGTTGCTGCCTCAAGAGCAGGCTCTGTTAGTTGCTGATTTATGCAGATACCCGGTCCCTGGATGGAGTGCTTGTAGTAAAGTACATTGTTACATCATGGGACACACTCCTTTGATCAGGAAAGCAAATCTCTGGGATTCTCAGCTTCAAGGGTGTGGGTGACGTTGGGGTGACCGGATGGGATTCTCCCATTTGTCTGGCAGACAGAAAACAGTAATTGAAAAATACAGTACAATCCTGTTATGAAACACCTTGCTATTCCAGAGGTTCAGTTTTGCTGTGTAGCTATTTTTCTCTCAAAGACGTGAAAATTCTACATCTCAGGTTCTGTCCTTGGCGTGATTACACTCTGGATGATCCAGAGCTCTAAAGCTATTACAGCATCATCCATTGTCAGCAATACATGCCACGGGTGCTGGCTTATTGTCACCGTAGGAGGGATGCATCTGCCGGGACAGCCCTCCAAAGGGCCACAGCAAATGAGGAGGGGCAGGGAAATCCCAGCACTGCTCTCTATCAGGAATTCTCTCCCTTTCCTTTTCTTTCTAATTATAGGTAGCCATCCTCCCTGTAGATTGTATATCTCACTCAGTGAAATCACTCATTTTTATAACCTCTGCATGTATCAAGTAGCACCAAATTCTGTTAAAAATGACAAAAACTATACATCTTTGAAAATTTTTATCAGCCAGCCTACTGTTTGAGGATTCACCTCAATTGAATTTACAATGCACGTGGCTACCATTCGGTAATAAACCAAATTTTTAAAAAGTTAGACAACTTTTTGCAAAAGAGAGACAAACAATAAACTACTGACAAAAACAAAAGCTGAAATTAAACAGAGACATATGAAATGTTGAGCAGTTTAATTAAAACAGAGACCTGATATCAACTGGACAATAATATTAGGTTGGTGCAAAATTAATTGCAGATTTTGTAATTGTTTTTAACCTTTTAAACCTATTTCCCCTACAGGTGCCCCCCTTCCCCAACTCAAGGATTGGAACTTAATTATTGTTATATCAGACTCTCAAAGAGGGGGTCAGGAAAGTGAGGAAGGTGTTTGAGTAGCCAAACACTCTCTTTTTAATGTCATGTTTAAAATTCCCCTCAACTTTTAAATTCAATATGCCCTGAATAAATGCTTTCATTTATTCACAATGAACTTAATTGTTTTTTAGAAGGGGGCTTAATAAAAAAATTCCCATGGCCCAGCTCTTCAAGGTTTTGGCCGTTGTACTGTGACAGTGTGCCTAGTTCTCAGTTAAAACCAAACACATGTCCCTAATTGTGGAAGATATTGAACCCATGAAATGTGCAGTGCTTTTGAAATGGACTTTTGTGTATTGGTAACTCTTATTACAAAAGAAATTACATGCGCATTCGAGAAACATCAAAAATACAGATGAGCAAATGAACCATATCAAACAGCTACAATTTCAATCATCTAGAAATGATCACTGAGAACCTCTTGGTGTATTTGTTCTAAGTGCTTCCACATGCATACAAACATGGAAACACATCACATGTATACAAACATGAGTATATGTGTCTCCCATGTGTGTACAAACATATATACACATTACATGTGTCTTATACATCAACGTATCTGTATAACACATATCTTCTATCTGCACACAAACATACATGTACATCAGTTGTATCTTTCACATGCACACAAACGTGAGTACATCGTATGGATCTTCCCTTGTACATTCAAACATGTATGTGTATCATGTGTGTTTTGTATATAAACGTATAAATATATACATCACGTCTTCAATACATAAGCAAACACATGTGTACATCAGATGGTTCTTTCCCATGTGTGTGTACATGCATGTGTAGCATATCTTTCCTGTGCACATGCACGTACATACCACATGCCTTCACAGACACACAAACATATGTGCACATAATGTGTCTTTGATATGCATACAAACATAAATCTATGTGAACATATGAACATAAAAGTATGTTCATATAAACATGCATATCATGTGTTCATATGTGTGTGTATCTGCTGTTTTTTCAAAAATAAATGATGTATAACCTGGTCTACTCTAACCTGATATTTTCACTTGGTTTTGTTTTTCACTTTTGATGGTGCACATCTTTTTTTTCCACACCAATAGACCTTTTTTTGCTGTGACATAATTTTAAATAGCTGTCTAATATTACATTGTGTGAGTACATAACAATTTATGTAATTGTCCTCTATTATTAGATATTTAGGAAGTTTTCTACATGTTTTTAGGAGAACATCCTTGGGTTTGCCATAGGCTCAATGGACCTGTCTGTGGGTCAGAATTAATTTCTCACTTTACTAGGCTCTCATAGCACATTTTGTTGTCATTTTTGAAGCATGCTTCAGGCTTGAATTAGAGTCATTTATGTGCAGTTAAATTGTCCCCTTCTGTCTTTGCTTGGGGGCAGAAGCTGTGCCTAGGGGACAGGGCTCCTTCATTAACTGACTTCTGCCATCTTGAACTGCAATTCAGTCCCATTCAGTTTAATAAACATTTACTGAGCTTTGTCCCACAGGCTTGCACATAGTAGATTCTCAATCAATGTTTGTTGAATGGAAAACTGTTTCTACAAGTGGAATCCTACAAAAGAAACTGGTGGGCTTTTTTATTTGTTTTAGAAGCAGAACAGTGTAGTGGTTCTGAGTGCAAGCTTTGGAGTCAGGCACACGTGTGTCTGAATTTGGGTTCTATGACTTACAAGATCTATTACCTTGTTACTTAGCTCCTCAAGCCTCAGTTTCCTTACTTATAAAATGAGGTTAATTACATACCTTCCCCATGGGTCTATGAAGATCGTTCAGGACAACATAAGTAAAATGACCCACTGTTTAGTATGCAATCAATGTTGGCTCTTATTATTATTATTGGTTATTGTTTCCTGAATAATGTACTCTAAATAAAAATTTTTAATTAAGTACTAAGTTCTTAGTGGATACCTACTTGAATTTAATTAGATAATTTCTCAGGTATAAGAGAAACAAAAAGAGAAAAGGAAAACAGAAATTTCTCACTGACATAGCTTTTGAACTTCTGCAGGGCCTAACCACCCAAATCATCAGCCGGGATATCTGGTGAGCAAGCCTGCTGGAGGCTTACTCAAGGCTCAGTGGGTGTAATGATAACTTAGTTCTCCGTGGCTGCACAGTGTGTTTTATCTGAAGGACTCAGGGCCTGAACTGTGTTACTTGTGTGTACATGGCTCTGGTTTCTAGATGGAGAAATTGCACTGCAGAGAGCTGTTTGAAAAGGATGACACCATATTGCAGACTGCTGGCCTGTATCCACACCCAACACTTAGCCTCAGATCCCTTTAGAATATTGGTAGGTGTTCTGCAATGTCTGCCTAAAGCCGTAAGCTTTCTCCTCCTGCTCTTACTACATCTCACTATGGTTCCTGTGACATTTTGAGCAAGAATAGCTTCTGTTGATGGGGGTTCTTACACTCCAGAATACATAAAAGCACTTTAAGACATTTTGCTTTTACTAAAGCAAAACTTTACTTTGTCTCCTCCATGGTTTAATAAAATAGAAGAAAAGAAAAGGAGAAATTTTCTTTAAATATTTACAAAGTTTTAACTCAATCAACTTTTAAACATCCAGAGTCTGCAAAATACTGTAATTACACTGTGGTGAATAATAAAGCAAACTAATACTAGGGATTTTCTATTTTTTAAATATGATCACTTTAATTTCATATTTACAATAAGCCTTGTGAAATAGACATTATTATCTTCATTTTAGTGGTATGTAAACTGAGGTTTATTCAGAATCACTGGGACCTAAGGTATACACACATACAAGTTAATAGCTACAACCAAACAATTTTTTCAAGGGTTGTACTAATTTATTTTCCCATCAGTAGTGTAAGTGTTCTAGTTGCTCCACATTATTTCCAACCCTTGGTATATCTGTCTTTTTCATTTTAACCATTATGCCAGTAGG
Source organism: Rhinolophus hipposideros (assembly GCF_964194185.1). Lineage (NCBI taxonomy): Eukaryota > Metazoa > Chordata > Mammalia > Chiroptera > Rhinolophidae > Rhinolophus > Rhinolophus hipposideros. The sequence continues at coordinate 4,677,648 of NC_138054.1, read as the reverse complement.
CATGCAGTGGTATCTCACTGCAGTTTTTATTTTGCATGAACTTGTGACTAGTGAAGATAAGCATCTTTCATATGCTTTTTTGGACCACTTGGAGATCCTTTTTGAAAGGGCTCTTTTGCCAATTTTTTATTATATTTTCTGTTTTATGATTGATTTATAAAAGTTCTTTATATAATCTGAATATAAGTATTTTCTAGATATATGGATTTCAAATAACTTCCTCTACTATGTAGCTTGTTGTTTTACTCTCCTAAAGATATCTCTTATTGAACGAGAATTTTTAACTTTAATGGCATCCAGTTTATCTCTTTTCTCTTTATGTTCTGTTTAATAAATTTTTGCCAACTCCAAGGTCATGAAGATATTCTTATATGTTTCCTTTCAAAAACTTTATTGTTTTAACTTTTACATATTTGATTGATTCTGAAATTGAATTTTCTGTATGGTGTGAGGTAGGTGTCAGGATATAATTTTTCCATCTGGATAACTAATTCACAGTACCTTCTCTACTGCTCTGCAATGTCATACATCAGTAAGCTCTTTAAGTGCAATCTGTTTCTTGATTCTCTGTTTTATTGGTCTCACTGGTGTATGTTATGCCAAAGCTACTCCTATTTCATTCTGTATCTCAAGTCTTACTTCTGAGTTCATTTTTACTTCTTCTTGAATATCTTTTTTTAAATTCCTTTCAGCAAGATTTCGGAAAGTGGAAAACTCTTTGTTCTTTTCTGTAAAAATATTTTCCTTTATCCTAAAGGTAACTTAGCTGCTTAGATTTACAGTTCTATTCTCCCAGTATTTTGAACATATTATTATATTCTAGCTTCTTTTAATGCTGTCAATCTAATTGCTGTCTTTTTGTAAACAATATGTTTTTCTTTACCTTTCAAATCTTCTTTATTTTATACGCTGCTGTTTCACTTCTTGAATTCCTAGGTGTAATTTGTTGTTGTTGTTTTGTTGTTGTTTTTACTTATCCTGTCTCAGTGCTTCCTACATCAAAGGATTTGTGTCTTTTGTCAACTCTGTAAAATTCTCGGACATCATCATTTGAGCAGGCATTTTTATTTTCTATTTTCAGCTATGGAACTTCTATGATCCGAATGTTGAATTTTTCAGTCTATCTGACAGATGTCTTAGGTTTTCAATATATTTATTTCTATATTTCTCTTTCTGGGTAATACATTTGAATGCATAATACCAGTTAAATCATCATCTTATCAGTGCATGTAATTTTAAAGGAAACACCTTTTTTTAATTTCTGAAGATCTATTCAATGTTTTTTCCAAAACCACCCATCTTTTGGTCATAGTATCTTGTTCACTTTCTATGTTTTGTAAATTATTTCCTTTTGATTTTTGTCATTTTAAAAACATTATTTTAATAGTTTCTCTCCAATATTTCTATTATACAACAAAATCAGGAGACCTACGCTATTCTGTTTGTTCCTACTGACTCTTGCCTATATTGGATTGTTTCTTTGTGTTGTTTCTGGTAATTTTGGACCGAACTTATCTTCACTGAGGTTTCTTTTGGACTTTTCAAATGCAGATCTTCAGTATGGTATTTTGTTTGTTTGTTTGTTTTAAGTTTCCCCAGGAGTACCATTGAACTTGGACCTTAAGAGACTTTTCAAATGCACATTCCCTACCCCTACCAGACACTGATTCAGTGTCACTATGAGCCAAGAATCTGAATTCTCAAGCCATTGAAGAGGTTCTGATTAAGATGATTCATAGACCACACACTGAGAAAGCCTGTTCAGTGAGCACTACAAATGTTCTACACATGACAAAGCAAGCATTGTGTATTTCTTCATTCTATTCTTTAATCACTGGGCTACACCTTCTCTTTAAATTCCACTAATAATACGATGTGAGGATACATCTGAGCTTGAAAAGCTGATGTTCTAATAAAACTATTCTTCACAGCTCTAGAAAATTAACTGTTAGCTTCAATTGCCCCCTTTCTTCCATTCAGAAATTTTAGAGCTCTGTGAGATATACAATTACTTTATTTAAGCGTTCAGGTAATTTTTGTTGCCAAAATGTTTTGAAAATCAAAAATTGTTATATGAGCTCTCAGTAGTGTTATTGTCCTATTAGACTCCCCAATAATAAAAATAAGGCTTTTTGTTTTCATTATTTATAGTAAGTATAGTTATTGTACTAAGTATAAAAAGTACTTCATTTTCTCAGAAAGTAAAAAAAAGAGTTAGTCAAGACTTATTCAGTGTAGATATAGAAAAATAAAATAAATAATGAAGATTTGTATTTAACAATAATTTTTAAACCTTTTAAAGTATTTTTAATTAAAAGTTTATTTCCCATGACTTACCTTCTGTAATTTTTATCAATTATTACTAATCAGCATGATGAAACTGATTAGTTTGTTTTGAAACAGCTATTAGTTTGTTTTGAACCTAATGGCATTAAAATCACCTGATGGCTGCCTTATGTTAAATGTGTTACAAGAACACCAACTGCTACAGGTAATATAACTTAACTTTAATGCAAGTTTTAAATAAATATATGGATACACACACACAAAATGGAAGCAGTGCTGTTTAGTGGAATGAGTTTCGTGCTGGCTTTAGTTTCTGTGTCTATTATCTTCTCAAAAGATACTCGGGTTAAACACCTAAACCTGAACTCGGTAGTCATCATGAGTAAAATAAAGAATGTGTCCTTCCGAGACAGAGAGGGCTCTAGGTAAAAACGATTTCTCCAAGCATTGCTCTGGGGACCCTTTCAGAGGGAATGTCTAAAGGAGAGAGTCAGTTCTCCCTATCCCCACCCCATGACCTCCCTGCAGTTTTGAGGATGCAGGGCACTGATGGTGGGGCTGAAGCAGCAGCAGCAGCCACTAGTAAGGAACCGCAGTGACTCATAAGGGGTTAAGAGAAATAGCAAGCCAAGGGAACCAGCAGTAAAACTCCAGTGCTTTCTGTTCAGCAGTAGCCCCTGAGAGAGGAGCCCAACACAGGGTGGGGAATCTATTGCACCTGCAGAGCATATTGGGGAACCCAGCAGCAGCCAGCAAAAAGTGCAGGAGCACATGTGAGGTATACCAAGGAAACTATAATTGCCTGAGGGTGGGAGAGCTGTAAGGTAATAGTCAATGGCCCCTGGTCATCTGACCACAGACTTTTACATTCAGGTAACTGTTCACAGAAGTAGAGTATTCATAGCTTTGAGTCTTAGATGACAAAACAGAATTGCAAGGCATTTAATGGCTTGCTTGGAGATATATGTACATTATTGTATAGATGATAATCCTAGAATTTGTGTTCTAAATTACATTTTTAAATGCAGCCATAAATGCAAAATGAAGCCATTTTGTAGATACTGCTACACACCTATTACAATGGTCACAGTTAAAAAGACTGATCATGCCAAATGTAGGATAGGGTATGAGGAACTGGAAATCTCATACACTGTTGGTGGGCATGTAAATTGGTACAACCACTTCGGAAAATAGTTCATCGGTTACTTTAAAAACTCCTTACCTTATGACCAGATATCTATTCCTGGGTATTTTCCCCAAAGGAATGAAAGCACATGTTCATGCACAAGTGTACACAAATGTTCATAGCAGCTTTATTTCTAAGAGCCCCAAACTAAAAGCAACCCTAATGCCCATCAACAGTTCAATGGTAAACAAATTATGACATGCCATAGAACATTACTTAGAAATAAATTCTGCTGATACACTCAACAACATGGAGGCATTGGGAATAATTATGCTGGGGGAAAGAGCCAGACCAAAGAAAGAAATATATACTGTGTAATTCTATTTATATAAATTCTAGAATGAGGAAACTTTTGGAGGTGGTGGACACATTTGTTATCTTGATTGTAGTGATGGTTTCACAGGTACAGTCATAGATCAACATATTATATTGTACATGCTAAATATGTGCAGTTTACTGCATGTGTACTGTACTTCAGTAAGAGCCCTACACTACACTTAACCTTATTCTGTAATTTAGTCAGTATGAGTTAGGGATTTTTTGATCTCATGAAATACTTGTAAAATTTCCAGAGATTTCTGGGACCGTTTTAATTCTCTTTCCTTTTGGGTATGTCATTGGATTAATGCTTGAGTTTCTTACCCGACTCATCACCTTAAAATATCAATCATGGCTTAGAGCCCCAAAGATCAAAATCCAAAAGCATATTTAAATGCCCAGAGGAGCAGGGCCAACCTACCTCCTTGAAGGTACCAGGACATATTATCCAAATATAGGAACAGAGGACAGTACAGAAAAAAAGTGGGGCTTATAATATTTAAATGTAGACCAAGGTATTTAGATAAGCTTGCAATTCCAAATAATAACTCATAGGAAACTTCTCCTGCATCATTATCAGGGTTACATGGACCATAAGGTCTCAGAGGAGGTGCTAATTACGGGACCACCAGACCCTGGAATCCAGGAGCCTCTGTGTAACTTCATACCACACAATCAAGTTCAGTACTCTGATGCACAAAGCCCAAAGAATCCAGGCTAATTCCTTGAGCTGCTCTGATCGTAGCCAAGCAAGGGGACATGCACAGTGAGATTGTTCTCTTGACTCCACTAGGGAAAGAAAAAGTTGTAAATTTTCCCAGCCCACACAAGTGTTGCATTGATGATTTGACATACAACTCAGGCTCAGAAATCTTGAAGAGAACACAAAATGACAGTTGAGGTGAGCCTCTGTAAAGCTTCCCTGGAATTTACAACTAATCAAACAACTATAACTCCACAAAGAACTCCCTGCACAGCAGACAGGCAAGACAAAGAGGACCACTACTGAATTCACCTAAAGGTGGGAGTATCGTGCGAGCGGGGGGAGGGGGGAAGGGAGGAGAGAGAGGAGAAGTGCGGAGACGGAGCCGCCCAGGCACTGGACGCAGACATAGCTCAGTGCTCCAAGCTCGCTGCATCCCGGAACTACCGCAGCTGCAGGAAAGGGAAGAACTCGGATGCTAGGGCTCCGCTTATGGCCCACAGGACTGAGGGGGCAGCATATAACACGGCTGAACCCAACGCTCACGACAGAGACCTTGGAGAAAAGACTGAGGGAAGAAGGCTGAAAACGGTGGTTTAAGCCCTCACTGCCGAGCAGAGAGCAGAAGCCTTAGGCACTGAGACTAGCTGCCCCCTCCCTTCCCTACCAGAGCTCGCCAAGCCCCCACATGCCTGGTGCTAGAAGTGGAACGGTAGCAGTGTCAGATCAAAAGAACAGAATATTTGCTGTTCTGAGAACTGTGGACCGCAGACAAAGATTCACAGCCCAACTAGTTCCAGCAAAGGGGAGGGAGCTGTGGAAGCAGGACTGGCTGTGGTGGTGGTCGCCGCCATTGCTCTGGGCCACCTCTCACAACTCACCCCGCCCCTGGCCCCACCTATCTGGGCGGATCCCTGCAGGGGTAAACAGAACTGCTGAAACATATGGGCTCTGAATCTGGTACAGAAAGAACTTTGGAACTTCAAAAGATCACCGCATCTCCACAGGAACATGGCGCCCTATGACCCAGTTGAACTGTTAACAGAGGAGAAGCCCATCTCCCAGGGAATCCCGCCATTGTGTGAGAAGCTGGAATAGCGCAGAGAAAACATAGCACTACTGTGTGAGAGAGGAAAAAAAAGGCTGCAGTCAGAGAGAAAATAAAACATTCTACCAACAAGTATTGGAAAACAAAAGAAAGACCTCTTCCTATCAACCTGTTGCAGAAGCCACTCCTGTTGATGTCTAGGAAGAGAAATAATAAATTAGTAATTGCCATGAATAACCAACATAAAAAGGGGGACAGTAAAGACCTGAACTGGAATATGGGAATGGAGAAACTAAGCATGCTGAAGAAAATGGAATACTCTAAATATCAAACTTTCTTTTACATAAACTTAAGGGTAACCACTCAAAAAACATCCAAATCTGAAATATATACTGTAATAAAACAAGAAACAGAGGGAAACATCATAGAATACCACCACACAGAAATAATAGACAAAAACAAAAAGCAACGAAACAATGGAGACACAGCCTTACCAGAAAACTACAGATAGAATGACAGGAAATCCTCACGTATCAATAATCACACTAAATGTAAATGGAATGAACTCACCAATAAAAAGGCACAGAGTAGCAGATTGGATCAAAAAACTAAACCCAACCGTATGCTGTCTACAAGAGACACATCTCAACTACAAGGACAAGCATAGACTCAAAGTGAAACAGTGGAAATTGACACTCCAAGCAAATGGTACCCAGAGAAAATCAGGTGTAGCCATAATGATATCAGATGAAACAGACTTTAGGGTGAAAAAGATAACAAGAGACAAAGATGGACATTTCATAATGGTAAAGGGGACTATACAACAAAAAGACATAACAGTCATCAATATTTATGCCCCCAATCAGGGAACACCAAAATATACCAAGCAACTACTAACAGAACTCAAGGGAGAAATTGACCAAAACACAATTATACTAGGGGACTTAAATACATCATTGACAGCTATGGATAGATCATCCAAACAGAAGATAAATAACGAAATAGCAGCCCTAAATGACACATTAGATGAAATAGACATAATTGACATATATAGAGCACTTCATCCTAAAACATCAGACTATACATTCTTTTCGAGTGTACGTGGAACCTTCTCAAGGATAGACCATATATTGGGACATAAAATCAGCCTCAGCAAATTTAAGACGATTGAAATAATACCAAGCATATTCTCTAATCACAAAGCTTTGAAATTGGATATCAACTGCAAAAAGAAAGAATGAAAAAACACAAATACATGGAGATTAAACAACATACTTTTAAAGAACGACTGGGTCAAAGAAGAAATTAGAGGAGGGCTCAAAAGACACATAGAAACAAATGACAATGAAAATACATCCTACTAAAATTTTTGGGATGTAGCGAAAGCCGTTTTAAGAGGAAAATTTATATCATTACAGGCCTATCTCAAGAAACAAGAAAAATCCCAAATAAATAACCTCATGCTATGCCTTACAGAACTAGAAAAAGAAGAACAAGTAAAACCCAAGATCAGCAGAAGAAAGGAAATAACAAAAATCAGAGCACAACTAAACGAAACAGAGAACAAAAAGACAATAGAAAGAAATTAATGTGACAAAGAGCTGGTTCTTTGAAAAGATTAACAAAATCGACAAACCCTTGACTAGACTCACTAAGACAGAAAGAGAGAAGACACTAATTAACAAAATCAGAAATGAAAAAGGGGAAGTTATCACGGACACCACAGAAATACAAAGGATCATGCAAGAATACTATGAAGGACTATATGCCACCAAATTCAATGACCTAGAAGAAATGGACAAGTTCTTAGAAACATATAGCCTTCCAAGGCTGAAGAAGGCATGAAGAACTGGAAAATCTAAACAGACCAATCACCAGTAAATAAATTGAATCAGTCATCCAAAACCTTCCCAAAAGCAGAAGTCCGGGACCAGATGGCTTCACTAGTGAATTCTACCAAACCTTCAAACAGGATCTAATACCAATCCTGCTCAAACTCTTCCAAAACAATTGAAGGAGAGACAGTACTCCCTAACTCTTTTTATGAGGCCAACATTACCCTGATACCCAAGCCTGGTGTGGACAACACAAAAAAAGAAAACTACAGACCAATATCTCTGATGAATACCGATGCAAAAACCCTAAACAAAATTCTTGCATATCGAATACAACATTACATTAAAAACATTATTCACTATAACCAAGTGGGGTTCATATCAGGGGCACAGGGATGTTTCAACATCCTCAAATCCATCAATGTGATACATCACATAAACAAAATAAAGGACAAAAGTCATATGATTATATCAATTGATGCAGAAAAAGTATTTGACAAGATACAACATCCATTTATGATGAAAACACTTAATAAAATAGGTATAGAAGAAAAATGCCTTAACATAATAAAGGCCATATATGACAAGACCTCAGCTAATCTCATAATTAATGGTGAAAAACTGAAGCCTTTTGCTCTATGTTCAGGACCACGACAGGGCTGTCCTCTATCACCTCTGCTTTTCAACATAGTGTTAGAAGTCCTTGCCAGAGCAATCAGGCAAGAGAATAAAAGGCATCCAAATTGGGAATGAAGAAGTTAAATTATCACTCTGCAGATGACATGATGCTATATATAGAAAACACTAAAGACTCCACCAAAAAGCTATTAGAAACAATCAACGAATACAGTAAAGTTGCTGGCTACAAAATCAACGTACGAAAGTCCATTGTATTCCTATATACTAACAATTAAATCTCAGAAAATCAAATACAAAAAACAATTCCTTGTTCAATTGCAGCAAAAAGAATAGAATACCTAGGAATAAGTTTAACCACGATGTGAAGGACCCATATGCTGAAAACTAGAAGACATTTTTGAAAGAAATTGAAGACACAAAGAAATGGAAAGACATTCCGTGCTCATGGATTGGAAGAATCAACATAGTTAAAATGGCCATATTACCCAAAGCAATATACAGATTTAACGCAATCCCTATCAAAATTCCAATGGCATTTTTTAAAGAAATAGAACAAAAAAATCATCAGATTTGTTTTGAACAACAAAAGACCCCGAATAGCCAAAGCAATCTTAAGAAAAAAGAACAAACTGGACATATCACACTCCCTGACTTTAGCTTGTACTACAGGGCTACAGTAATCAAAACAGCATTGTATTGGCCGAAAAACAGACACATAGACCAATGGAATAGAATTGAGAACCCAGAAATAAAACCACATAAAGATGGACAGATTGTTTTTGACAAAGAAGCTAAAAACATACAATGGAGGAAAGACAGCCTCTTCAACATATGGTGCTGGGAGAATTGGATAGCCACGTGCAAAAGAATGAAACTGGACTGCTATCTGTCACCATGTACCAAAATTAATTCAAAATGGATCAAAGACTTAAGCATAAGACCTGACACAATAAACTGCATAGAAGAAAACATAAGTACTAAACTTATGGACCTTGGGTTCAAAGAGCATTTTATGAATTTGACTCCAAAGGTAATGGAAGTAAAAGCTAAAATAAACGAATGGGACTATATGAAACTTAAAAGCTTCTGCACAGCAAAAGAAACCATCGACAAGATAAAGAGGCACCCGACTGAATGGGAGAAAATTTTTGCAACAGTGCCTCCGATAAAGGGCTAACATCCAAAATATACAAGGAACTCATGAAGGTCAGCAACAAAAAAAACAAACAACCCAATTGAAAAATGGGCAGAGGACCTGAAGAGACATTTCTCCAAAGAGGATATACAAATGGCAAATAGACATATGAAAAAATGCTCAACATTGCTAATCATCAGAGAAATGCAAATAAAATCACAATGAGATATCACCTCACCCCAGTCAGAATGGCTGTCATCAACAAGACAAATAGTAACAAGTGTTGGAGAGGCTGTGGAGAAAAAGGAACCCTCATACACTGTTGGTGGGAATGCAGACCAGTGCAGCAGCTATGAAAGTCAGTGTGGAGGTTCCTCAAAAAATTATGAATAGAATTACCATATGACCCAGCAATCCCTTTCCTGGGTATCTACCCTAAAAATGTGAAAACATTTATCCATAAAATCACGTGTGCTCCAATGCTCATTGCAGTTTTGTTTACGGTGGTCAATACATGGAAACAACCCAAATGTCCTTCGATAGATGAATGGATAAAGAAGTTGTGGTATATATACACAATGGAATACTATTCGGTGGTAAGAATAGATGATATAAGAACATTTGTGACAACATGGATGGATCGTGAGAGTATAATGCTAAGCGAAATAAGTCAGACAGAAAAAGCAGAGAACTCTATGATTTCACTGATATGTGGTATATAAACCAAAAACAACAAAGGAACAAGACAAACAAATGAGAAACAAAAACTCATAGACACAGACAATAGTTTAGTGGTTACCAGAGGGTAAGGGGGTGGGAGGAGGGATATGAGGGTAAGGGGGATCAAATATATGGTGATGGAAGGAGACCTGACTCTGGGTGGTGAACACACAATGGGATTTATAGATGATGTAATACAGAATTGTACACCTGAAATCTATGTCATTTCACCAACAATTGTCACCCCAATAAATTAAAAAAATAAATAAAATAAAAATAAAAAAAGAAAAGCATCTAGGAAACTCCATGATGCTTCATCTTATTCAACTATATAAAAAAAAGAGAGATTGTTAAGAGACTCATCCATCATTTGTTGTGACTTTAAGACCCCTTGTGTCTATAAAAACCCCTTGTATCTATACAAGCTCTTGTCTTGTGTTTCTTCTTTCCATGATTGTTTTCAAGTAAGCACTGAAATAGGATTACATAATCACATTCAAAAGAGAGAAATTCATACAGTTGAAACTAGGCTAATATCATTGTGGGGGAGTGGAATTTAGAGAGAAGAGTTGGTTTGCTTGGTTCAATTGTCTCTCTGCAAGTAAAAACTTTATTTTCAGAATTGAAAACATCTAAGTTTTTGTTTTGAAAACAGAGACAATGTAGTTCTGTCAGAAGATGTCCTCTTCTTTGGAAATGCATGCTGAGTTTAGGTGTCAAGTGTCATGATATCTACCATCTATTGAAAAATGGTTTAACAACAACCACCAAAAAAAAGCAACAATAGCAAAATCCCAGTATATAAGAAAGATATATACTGGGCAAGTGTCACTGACTGTCAAGGGGTGTATAGACATTCGTTGAACATATCTTTCAACTTTCCTTTATATTTGAAAGTTTTCAAAATAAATTTGGGATGAAAACAGGCATAATTCCATCAGAGCATATTTTATTGTTCAAGCTAATACAGGTACAGCTTCCGATGGCCAGTGGCAAACTCAATTTATTCACCAGAGGAAAGACTTTCATGGGCTGCTACAATGATCTAAGATACAAAAATGCATTGCTCACACAGAGTAGATATTCAGCAAATATTTAAGGTAGTAAATGGGCAATCAAAGATGATGATAAGGAAGATAAAACTTTGTTATAAATCATAATCACCAAGCATAGATATGAAGCAGAGTGCTCACATTCTTTTTTTAAAGTATTTTTTTATTTTTATGTTATATTTGAAATACAGTATTATATTAGTTTTAGGTGTACAACACAGTGATTAGACATTTATATAACTTATGAAGTAGTCATCCCAATGAATCCAGTACCCATCTGACACGACACATAGTTATTAAAATACTGCTGACTATATTCCTCATGCTATTCTCTACATCCCCATGACTATTTTGTAACTACTAATTTGTGCTTCTTAATCCCATCGCCTTTTTCATCCACCCTCAACCCGCCTCCAGGCTGGCAACTATCAAAATGTTCTCTTTATCTATGAGTTTGTTTATTTTATTCTTTAGATTCTACTTATAAGTGAAATCATATGACATTTGTCTTTCTCTGTCTGACTTACTTCATTCAGCACATTACACTCTAGGTCATCCAGGTTATTGCAGATGGCAAGATTTCACTCTATTTTATGGCTGAGTAATTATTCCATTGTATATATGTACCTCTTCTTTATCTATTCATCCATTGATGGATACTCAGGTTGCCTCTATATCTTGGCTATTGTAAATAATGCTGCAATGACATATGAATGAACATGTCCCTTCAAAGTAGAGTTTGGGGTTATTTTGGAAAAATACCCAAAAGTGGGATTACTGAGTCCTACTTTGTCTCTTGTTATAGCCTTTGTTTTAAAGTTTATTTTGTCTGGTATAAGTATTGCTACCCTAGATTTTTGTTTTCATTTCCATTTTCATGAAATATCATTTTCCATCCCTTTACTTTCAGTCTATTTGTATCTTTCTATATGAAGTGAGTCTCTTGTAGGCAGCATATGTAAGGGTTTTGTTTTCTTATCCATTCAGCCACCTTATATCTTTTGATTGGAGCTCTTAACCATTTACATTTAAATTAATGTTGATAGATATGTAGTTATTGCTATTTTATTGTTCAAATTTTTAATCTTTTTTTCCTTTTTCTTCTTAAAGAAGTCCCTTTAACATTTCTTGTGATACTGGTTTGGTGGTGATGAAGTCCTTTAGCTTTTTCTTGTCTAGGAAGCTCTTTATCTGTCCTTCGATTCTAAATGATAGCTTTGCTGGGTAGAGTCGTCTTGGTTATAGGTCATTTCTTTTCATCACTTTGAATATTTCCTGCCAATCTCTTTTGGCCTGCAAAGTGTTTGTTGAGAAATCAGCTAAAAATCTTATAGGAGCTCCCTTGTAGGTAACTAACTGGCTATCTCTTGCTGCTTTTAAGAGTCTCTTTGTCTTTAAGTTTTGGCATTTTAATTATGATCTGTCTTGGTTTGGACCTCTTTGGGTTCATTTTGTTTGGCACTCTGTGCTTCCTGAGCTTGTATGTCTATTTCCTTCACCAGGTTAGGGAAGTTTTCCATCATTATATCTTCAAATAAGTTTTCAATTCCTTGCTTTCTATCCTCTCCTTCTGGTACCCCTATGATGCAAATGGTGGTGTGTGTCATGTTGTTCCAGAGGCCCCTTATACCATTGTCACTTTATTATTATTATTTTCTTTTTCTGTTCTGTTTGGGTGTTTTCTGCTACCTTCTCTTCCAAATTGCTGATTAGAACCTCTGCTTCATCTAATCTACTGTTGATTCCCTCTAATGTATTCTTCATTTCAGTTATTGTATTCTTCACGTCAGAATGGTTCTTTTTTATGTTTTCTATCTCCATTTTTATGTTTTTTATCTATTTCTTTAAGTTCTCCCTGAGATCATTGAGCATTTTTATAACCATTGTTTTGAACTCTGCATCTTGTAGATTACATGTCTCCATTTTGTTTAGTTCTTTTTCTGCAGTTTTTTTCTGTTCTTTCATTTGGTACATATATCTTTGTCTCCCCATGTTGACTGCACCCCTGTGTTTGTTTCTATGTATTGGGTAGAGCTGATATATCTTCTGGTCTTGAGAGAGTGACCTTATGTAGTAGGAGTTCTGTGGGGCCCAGTAGCAGTCTCCCTGGTCACCTGAGCTGGATGCTCCAGGTGTGTCCATTGTGTGGGTTGTGTGTATCCTCTTGTTGTAGTTGAGCCTTGATTGCTGTTTGCATGTTAATGGGAGGGATTGACCCTCGAGCTCATTGGTTGTGAGAACTGGCTGTGACTATAGTGGAGGAGCTGTTGTGCAGAGGCTGACCCTATGGAGCAGGATTTTCTTTAGCAGGGCTTTGGTTCCTGCCCAGTCCTCCCTTTGGATGTGTCATTTGTGGAAGTGGTTGGGTGGTACTCTGAAGTAGTCTGAAACTGGCCACCAGGTGTGTTGCTTCTGAGGTGTTTTGGGAGGGCTCTTCTGTAAGCCAAGGTCAGCCACTTACTGTGGCCTACCCAGAGCCACTTATTATGAGCCTTAAAGTAATCTGCAGCTTATTGCCACTTGTTAAGGGTTTGGAGGTGCATGGTAGAAGTTAAGCTGTAAACCATGCCTGGCTGCCATTAGTGCCAGGCTTCAGGCTGCTTACCAAGAAGTATGGAGCACACCGAGACCAGATCCTGGTTTTTCGGGATTTGTGAACTTTTGAGAGATTATTAGAAAGCCTGTGGCATGCACCAAGACAGGCCTCATGTATGGAAAAGATATTGGAAGCAGCTTGGGTGGGCCCACAAGTTGTCTGGGGTGAGGCTTCAGGGAATCACCAGGGCTGGATAAACAGTGTTAGCCAAGTTGATGGAGACTCGGATATGGCACCTACCTAAGTCTGCAGAATGGGAAGGGCCAGGGCTCAATAAAGCAACAATAGATTCTGCCAGCACCTCCATAGGGGAGAAAGCTACTGCTTCAGACCTCATCCTGCAGCCAGATAATTCAATTCCTCCCCATATGTCCCTGACACCTGTGGAGCTCCTGCCCTAGTGCTTGAGTTTAGAGTGAGTCAGTCAGTCAGCAAGAAAGTCTGTGTGCAGGCCCTTTAAGAGTAGCTCCAGCCATTCTTCATTCTCCATCTCACTCAGCCACCACATATGCTAATTTTCACAGCGGAAGGTGTGAGGACTTCTCTTCCTGGCACTAGAACCCTGGGCTGAGGGACGTGGTGTGTGCTGGAACCCCTCATTTTCTCATGGGGACCTCCACAGCCAACTTAACCCTCCTCTTTTTTACCTGCCCCATGCGGGTGTGGACCTGCCTGTTCCTCATCTCTACTCCCCCTACCATTCTCGACATGGCTTCTTCTTTATATCCTTAGTTACAGGACTTCTGTTCAGCTAGACTTCAGGCAATTCTCAATGATGGTTTTTCTGTAGTTTAGTAGGAATTCTGATGTAGTTGTGAGAGGGTATAAGCGTTTACCCAATCAGCCATCTAGACTAGAAATCCCATTCTTATACACTATTTTATTTATTTATTTATTTATTTATTTATTTGGGTCAGCATCAGAGACAAAACATTGAAACAGGTAGGATAAGGCCTGATCTTGTATAACTTGTATCTTCTGGAAAGGATTCACAGATATGAGCTACGAGACTGACAATTATCCTTGTTCTGCCTCTAACTAGATATGTGATCTTAAATGAGTCATATATTTTTTCCACGCCTTAGTTTCTTCATCTTTTAAAAGGGAATAATAAAGCAAGCACTATCCCAGAGGATTTTTTAAGGTTAAAGAAGAATAAAAAATATATAATGAAAACTAATCTGAAAAGTTTAAAGTGCCACGCAAATGTAAGATATATGTGTTAGTAATCTTTATGTCCAATAATAAAGAATACTTCTTTACAGACAGCCATTTGTTGAATTGAATTAATGTCTACGTATCAATTGGAAAAGCAAAATTAGTAGCATTAGTTGTTTTATACTAGCAAATACATTCCAAACTATTTTATTTAACTAAAGGAATAATTATATATTTTAACATATGCTCACTAACTTGAAATTTCCCAACTACTATTTTGTGAGTGTGTTTCTACGAAAAGTTCTGATTTAAGTATAAATATTTGTTTCACTTGTGACGTCAACAGGGTGAGGAATCCGTTTATAGGACAAATAAACCTTGTAATAAAATGTGTAGTGTTTGAAAATGGTGGAGTGGCAGGGATACTGGTATGGCAAGCTGTATGAGTCACATGGTTTTAATTTGTTATGCTTGTGACTCATCACACCAGCTCTCTCACTGAATCAGTACCCCTCTGGCTATGAAGTGATAAGCAAAACAGTGGATGTAGGTTCTAGTCCTGGTTCCTCCACTGACTACTTGTGTGACCGTAGCAAAGCTACTTCCTCTCTCTGACGACTCATTGATGAAATAAGGTCATAAACAGGTGATCTTTAAGACCCTTCCAGCCCTAGCATTCTGTGAGTGTAAGATGTGACTAGTGAAAATTGTGTTCCTATTTAGTGCCGTCCACTTTAGTACCTTTCCTTTGAGCTTCGGGGTGTCTACATGGTTCCGGGGTGCACAACTATGACTAGAGAGCAGGAACTGCAGAATTGTAGATTTCAGCTGAATTTAAACCATAGTGTTTGGAAGATTAAATCTCTTTAAAAGTATACCGGAATAGAAGTATACTTCTGTACTTCTGGTCTAGAAGTTGTTGTGAGCTTGCTCTTTGAGGTGTGCCCTAGCTCCTAGCTCCAAACACAGCAGTGGCTGACAACGCAAAACCAAGAAAGTTGCAACACAGCTCTTTTCAAAATCAAGAAAGCATGTACCTGGACCAGAAACGGAACAAAAACAGAGCCAGTTGGAGAGGCCACAGTGAAAGCTGGGCTCTGGATCCTACAGTAGGTGAAGGTCGTGGAGAGTTCATTCAGGCAGCATAACACAGACCAAAATGTGTCATCAAGGGTGAAAACAGAGCGAGGAATACTATGGAAAACAGAGGCTGAACTGAACGTCCCCACAGAGGAGGCTAACAAGCTACGGTACCAGATCTGTGGCTACACAGCTGCCTCCTAGGAAGGGGCTGAGCAGCTGGAAGCCAGAACGCAGTCCAAGCTGCTTGCTAGCTCAGAGACTGCATCTGTTCTTCCGTTTCTTTAGCACATGCCCTGGGAGCTGGGGAAAGGAGTCAAGGGGACGCCCGAAACTTCTCAGCCTTGGAATATAAGTGATCAAGGAGAGAGGAAACAAGCAGACAGAAATACTCCATCCAAAAATAAGGGCAGAAGACCACTTGTGCCATGTCTTCTAACTGGTCTCCCTCCAACCTTGCCCAGATCAGTCTATTTTCAACAAATAGTCAGAGGGATGCTGGTAAAATGGAATTTGGGCCAAGGCATTCCTTTGCTCACATCTTCAATGGCTCCGCATTTTCTTCAGAGTAAATTACAGCTTCTGCCATGGACTATGACTGAGTACATGACTTGGTTTCCTGGTCTTTTCATTACTGCTCTTGTCTCACCTCCTATTCCCCCCACCTCACTCACTCCACTGCCACCTCATGGGCCCCCTTGTCGTTTCTCCAGCATTTTTGTTAGGCATGTCCTCATCTCAGGGTCTGTGCCCCGACTTTTGCTTCAGTCTGAAAACCTCCAACTCCCCAGCCAAGATGCCCTCTTATTTATCTTCTCCAAATCTTTGCTCATATGTCTTTCCTCACTGAGGCCTTCATTGACCAACCCCATTTAAAGCGAGGTCACTCCTCTTATTCCTCGCAATCCCCCTTACATTTGCACGTACCTTCAAACACTTTGTTATTAAAAGTGTGCTTCCAGGGTGGGCAGGGCAGTATAGACCAATGAGCTCCTTAGAGATGCAGAATCTCAGGCCCCACCCAGACCTACTGAAACACAGCCTGTGTTTCAACAAGGTCCCAGGTAAGCACATGAAAGTTTGAGAAGCACAATCTAACATACAATAAAAGTGACTTTGTTATATTTATTGTTTACAGCCCTAATTCCCTGTGCTAAAATGTTAGTTCTACAAAGTTATGGATTGGGTCTGTTTTATTCATGTTGAATTCCAGAAGCTAAAACAATATCTGGCATATATTTGTTCAATGAGTGAATGTTTTTCTACAAATACCTGTGAAGGAATTTATTTCAACATTTCCTGTAGGAGCCAGAAGTTTAAATTAAGAGTCTTAGATTTAAGTCTGTTAGAGAAGAGTGAAAATTAAGAATTTTTTTTTTTTCACTTCTGGACATTAAGAAAATCAGTGCACTGAAGAATATATTCAAAAAATAAAGCATGAGTGGGGAAAACAAATGCGTAACCACCTAAGACTATGGAAAAAAGAAGAAGGAGGACACAGAGGAGGAGAAGGAGGAGGAGGAGGAGGAAAGAAGGAGGAGAAGGAGGAGGAAGAGGAGAAGGAGAAGGAGGAGGAGAAGGAGGAGAAGGAGGAGAGGAAGAAGGAGAAAGAACATCGAACAGCCTGTGGTGTCTGCCTCCCCTTTGTCCTCAGACTCATCCGCTCATGCATGACGCTGTTGTCAGTGCTGAGTTGGGGCCAGACAGTGGGAAGCCCCTGACTTGGGTATCAGAAGCCCTGACGCCTCATTTCAGATTTTGCACTCACTAGCCAGGTGAGCTATTAAACCACTCAGCCTCAAAGTCTCCATCTACAAAATAAGGGAGTTTAACCACAGGCTCTCTTAGGTTCTTTCTTGTTTTGTATTCTATGAATCAATCCTGTGAGGGAGTTCCCAGATCTTCATGCTCATTTCTAGGAAAACAAGCCCCAGGTGGATATTACTTTTTCCCTTTTCCTTGTCTGTGGTACTGATTCTGGCCTCCACCTATGCTAAACATCAACAACATGTGACTAGAACCTATCTGTGTGTAAACCCCTACAACTTCCCACTGAGGGGTTTGGGGTGTGTGTGTGTGTGTGTGTGTGTGTGTGTGTGTGTGTGTGTGTGTATGGGAGGGTGACCCCATAGAAGGCACTAAATCCTGGCCTCCCTACTGCCATGGCTAAGCACCACCCCCCACCCACCCACCCCCAAGCACGCACACTTGCTATAGCCTTAGGTCACTGTCCCAGAAACACTCTAGCCTGAAGTTGGGCCAGGGATAGTGGACTGATATTGGACTGACATTCACTGTGGCTTTCCCTTCACCCCATCCATAATCTTGGTTTGGAAATAATATTTTCTGTCCCTCCTAGACTTTGAGGCCTTACTGGAAACTGCATAAATGGGTGAGTTTAGTAGACAAAAGCCCTAGAGTTCTCAAGCCGTACTTGGGCATGAGAAAAAAACCAAGGAACACATTTTTAGGTACCTACTATGTGCCCAGTGCTGTAGGGTAGTTTCCCAGTTGTGTACTGCCACAGAACAAAAGTTTTGTGGGGTGATCAGTGATGTAATTTGGAGAACAGTTTCCATGATCTAATAAGTTTGGGAAATACTGGGTTAAATAAAGTCAAATGTGTTTCCTTCAGGTGCTGCTTCTCAGAGTTTTACGCAAATGTGCCTGGGAATTTCCAAAACAAAGGATATAAGGTGTAGCAGCTCCCATACTTATGTGGCTATGCAGCCCCTTTTTTCAAGGATCATATTTTGGAAAATGCCTAAGAGGTATAGGACACAGAATCTCTGGCCACTTGGCCCAGCCAGGCCATCATTTCACAGATGTGGACCCTGGTCATGAGAGAGAGGTGAAGCAACTTGGCCCAGGGTCCCACAGCTAAAAATGAAAGCCACATTTCCCATCTCTCAGCTTAAGTAAAAGGTGAATTATTTTTGCGGATATTTAGCTGACCATTAATTCACCTTGAGCCAGTGTGTTTCATAGAGACACACAGACGTTAAAGGTATAAAATAATTAATAATGTGAGACAGGGGACTTTTAGGTAACTGTAGCTTTTTAACAGCCAAATATATGTTTTCCATTATTCTGAATCCCAGTGGATAAATGAATTAGAGAACAGACTTCATATATGTTGCACTGTCAAGTCTGAAGGTGATACTTTTTATCAAAAGAAATAAAATTGAGAAAATAAAACAAAATAATAAAGACAATTATAAATTGTAAATTCTTCTAAGTGTTGATAAAAATTTAGAGTAAATTATATAACAACTCTTGTTATTATTTTGATTACATTTTTAAAACAAGATATAATATTTTGACTGTAATACATGTGCTAACATCACAAATTTTAGTCCTCTAACCTAAGTGGAAACAATTCTTTAATCCTTCCAGAATTCCAGTTATTCTCATTTTGGTAGAGGAGAAAGTCCTCCGATGTCAGAGAAAACCAAAGTTCAGGACCACAGTAAATTGACTCATTTTTCTAGAATTTCAAAGTTATGTACAGTCCTTTTAGGCTATTAGGGAAATTATAAAAATTACTTGAGAGTTGTTTCAGCTAGTCATTGAAGGAGTTCAGAACAGGCCTCCCCAAGACGTGCCACTTTGCCCTGTGGATTATTTTAAGCTGAAAGCAATATAGACCTTGCAGTTTCAGGAGAAACTTCTGCCACTCCCTTTACTCAGAAGAATCTAAATTGGATGCCTTGCCCATAATAAAAGTTATCACGGGAGATAACCTTTTATGACCTATCTGTAGGGCAGGGCAAACTTTTAATTACTCAACATCTGCTCTTCTTATCATCCTGTAATGACCTTCTTCCCCTCTGAAGCCCCAAGGTGCCTCACCTCATCCTTACTCAAATGCCACATACCCCTCATTTTAACTTTCTGTCTCTGAACCTCTCGTGTATGTGAGGTCTCTGAACCTCTCATACATGTGAGGTTCCCATATGTGCATATGCAATTAAATTTGGTTATTTTCTCTTGTTAATCTGTCTCATGTCAATGCAACTATTAGACCAGCCAGAAGAACATAGAAGAGTAAAGGAAAGTTTTTTCCTCTTCTACATCATTCAAATCAGACTGTTTCTGAAACTTAGTGAAGTACAATATTTGGCATCTCGTATAAGTAACGATAAGCCAGTTACCTGAATTTTTCCCTCTTTCTGTTGTGCTATCCTATTATACAAACACAATAAAAAAGGATTGCAAGCAGTCATCACCAGTTTTGTTTCATTAATACAACTGCAAAAATGACTACTTAATGGAGCAAAACAAGTTAGTAAAAGTATTATTTGCATACACAAGGTTGTATAACACCTAAGTATCTGGCAATGTTATTTTTAAACAAAGCCAAGATAATTAATTTTGTTTTATTTTATTACTTTGTTCATTAACATGGGAAAACCTTTCCATAGCAAAAGCCCATTTTCCTTTTATGTACTTTTCTGTGCTCTCCCATTGAACAAACATAGAAACTTAATTTCAATACTGGATAGAGAGTGTGAACCTATATTCCCTTTTTATTCTGGAAAAAAAAAATCACACAGGCACTTCTAAAGCGAACAACTGAAGACATTTTTGCAAAGACAGATCACGGCTGTCTGTAATATCTGTAAACTTTTTAAAAAGACAATGCTACAACTTTGCTGCGACTGACCAACAGAGCTGCCATTGCTTTTGTTTGTTTTGCAAATAAGCCCCAATGAGATTCAGTATATAGCCACATAATTGAGGATGGCTTTTTATCTTTGACTTAACTTGATGTGTAATTAATAATTTGAGTAAATGATACATTTAAAAATAATTTTTTAAGGTTTCTAGTTCTGACCATTAAAATATCCTATAAACAATGTCCAACCCAGTAGCAATGAGTAGCTCCCGGCTCCCAGATTATGATCTTGAAGTGCTGTTCTCCACAAAAAAAATTAAAAAAATAAAAAATAAATCCACAGGGCTCCTGGGAGAAATGGATAATTCCAGGTCTGAGGTGGAAAACGGAGAAGATGAGTCTGGACTACCTGTCCTCTCAGATAGCAAGGATGCTATTAAAGACCACTAGGACTTACAAACAAATGTGAAGAGGCTCCCACTGGTTGAAGCAGATAGGAAAGTTTGAAGACCAATGCATATAATAGCTTTGATGCATTAAAACACATGCAGTCTAATTATATTTATGAGATCATTATTGTTAAAAACAAACAAACAAACAAACAAACAAAACCCAACCAGCCACTCTTGGAGGATGCTGGTGAACCAGCTAGTTTTCTTAAAAATGGGTAAATAAATGAAAAGAATCAAATAGTCATTCACCTTTACTATACAAGTAACCAAATAGTAGATAAGGGAAAGTTTCTGAGGTTTGTTTGCTTGTTTGTTTGTTTTTTAACAGAAGTATTCCAGCTAATAAACAAAGAAAGCATGATAGAGAATCACCATTGCGAAACTTCTAATCAACAAATGGATATATTTCTTGAGCCTCAACAACTGCTACTATGAGAGAGAGAGAGAGAGAGAGAGAGAGAGAGAGAGAGAGAGAGAGAGAGCTGTGAACTTCATGATAGCAGAAAATGCCACCACCTATGAAATATTGCCTTCCCCCAACTTTCTGCTAAAAAAAGAAACCTAAATTTGATCAAGCCACTTGAGAGAAAATACAGAAGACTGAGGAACATGTTAAACCACACCATGGGGATGCCATCAGCAACTCTAGTCTGGGGAAACCGAGTTTCATCACAAATAAAATGCAAGGAGGCCTTTTGATTGACAGGTACTCAGAGACATGATAATAAATCACAGTTATGGTCCTTATTTAGACCTTGATTAAAACAAGCAAACTGTAAAAGGGGGAAAAATATGACATTTGTGAGTCAACTGAAAATTTGAATATGAGTAGATATTTGATAGGTTGAAGAAGTATGCTTTATGGTTTAAAGATGTGATAATGGTATTGTGATTATGTGTGGAGGGGACTTATTCTTTCAGAAACATATATTGAAATATTTACAGATTAAATGATGATGTCTCTGGGATTTGCTTCAATTTAATACAGGAGGGGGTATGTAGGGGTGGTAAAAATGAAAAAAAATTGCTCATGAGTTAATAATTATTAAAGCTGGTGGGTTCATGGGGATTTATTATCTTTTTTCTCTATTGTGCTACTTTGGTAAAAATAATGAAAAGTTAAAAAAATAACTACAAGTGAACAATAAAAGCAAAAGCAAGCATATCTCAGATTATTCAAATAACAACTGAATCAAGATATACCTTTCGTCCTTTATTCAGAGGCTCATGGCATTAAGGATCTGTCTACAGCCACCCCTCCCTTGCTAAACAAGGATAAGGATTGCAAGTGTTGAGTGAAATTGTGATGAATGTTGCATGTCTCTTAAGTTGAATGAAAACTTCTATGCTATTTCTACCAATTGCCACTTTTTGAATACTGATGTGTGCTAAAGGCATTTCAAAGTGCAATTAAATCGTTACAATGCAATTATAATCCTTTAAATGGGCATGGAACTTGCCAGTTTAATAAAAACTTTCAGAGACATTTTATTTAATTCTCAACAAACAATACGATAGGTCAGCTAAACATTTGTAGTGTCTTTTTATAAACAGGGGGATAACAAAAACATCCAAAGTTGCACAACTATTAATTAGCAGAAGTAGAATCCACACTCTTTTGCTTACTGTTTAGATTTTTCTCCTACATAGTGATGTTTCTTAGAAAAGCAAGGTAAATTTTAGTTTAAATGACACATGAAGATAAAAGCACATTTTATTGTGTGAAATCAAGAAATTTGATTAATATGATGTAAATGATAAAATTTTAATTCAAGAGCTAAATTAGTTTACAAGTATTTCTTAAATGTGACTCAGTTTTTCTATAAATATTTAGTGCTCTCAAGATTTTCAAAACAAAAAAATAGACTCTTTAAGGTAAGAGAGACAAACTTGCCACTAACAAATGATAAGGTAATTTGCTGGCATACGTTATTAAGGAAGACATTTATTTAGTTCAGTTACAACCCTCAATTACTTTGGGTTTAGTTATTTTATTGTCTCCTTCTGACTGTATATATAATATCACTAATGAATTTTATCCTTGTGTGATCCTGCAAACTTAAAGAAGATATCTACCATCAATGCTATGATTAGCATCATCTTAAATGTCCTAGCCAATGTATAAAGATAAGAAAAGCAACTGTAATGATGGAAGAGGAAAAGTAAAAGATATGATTATCTCCTGAATAACCTAAGGGAATCAACTTAGAAACTATTCAAACTTATAAATGACTTCAATGCTTTTCCTTTTAGACAGTGATAACCAGTTATAAAACACATGGGAAAAGTGCAGTCAAAATATCAAGCAAAATATAAAATGTGACAGTAAATTTAATCATAAAAATAACAATCTTTGTGAAGAAAATTGCAGGACTTAACTTAGAGATTTAAAGAAATACTTGAATAAATGGGGGAATAAAATATTCATAGAAATGATGACTACAAATATTTCAATTTTTTCCTAGTTAATCTATAAATTTAATATAATTCTAATCAAAATCAATGTTGTAAAGTGTCTTGTTTTTGTTTTGTTTTTTGTTTTGGTAATGGGAAGAAGAGGGTGTTGAAGAAACTTAACTAAATAAATGTAAAATTTATCTTGAAAATTAAATGCACTCAAGCAACTTAGTGTTTGTTGTTGTTGTTTTTTGAAAGGCAATGAGAGTATGGCCTTGCATTATGAAGTTACAACAATGAAAATGGTCTTGACATGGAGTGGTGTCCAGAGTCAGACCTAAATATAGATGAATTTAATGTATGAAAATGATAACATATCAGTAGAGTGGAAACAACTGGTTAACCCTCTGTGAAAAAATAAAGTTTCCTCAAACATCAAATTAAATCCCAGATAGATTAACAAATTAAATGTAAAATTAATGAACTACAAAACAACTTTCACTGTCATAAGCCACAGAGAAAAGATGAACAGATTAACTACATAAAATTCTTAACGTCTCATATGCCAATTACCCCCCCTCACTTCAAATATAATAATGAAACAAAATACAAACCTGCTTTTAGCTGCAAGTAACAGTTACTGAACAACTAGTGGTTTAAGAAGCAAACGTATTTCATTATCTCCCATAACAAAAATTTGGAGGGAAGTGGTTCCAGGTTTGGTATAGCAATTCACTGATACCATCATGGAGCTATACTCTTTTCATTTTCATCTCCACCATCCTTTAAGTATGGGTTTTTCATCCTGTTTGTCATCTCATGGTGCAAAATGGTTGCCATAGCTCCAGCCATTAAATCCAAATTCAAAACAGGAATAAGTGGGAAGGAACAGCACCAGCCATAACTTTTATTTTCTATAAGAAGCAAAAACATTCTCAGAACTCCCTCTGGCTGACTTCTGTTTATGTCTCAGTGGCCAGATGTGTGTCACAAGGCCACTCCTAGATACAAGGAAAAGAAGGATTTCTCTTTGTAGTGTCCAGAGAAGAAGGCAGGCAATAGACAAGAGGGATGGCAGTGGGCGATTGACCTACCCAGGATTCACAGACAAATGTCAATCTAAGAAGAAATTACAGTATCTGAATATATAGATAACAAAGAGATGTATCCTTACTCTGTAAGGAATTCTTATAAATCAATAAGAAAAAAAGGAAAATTATAATAAAGAGTCTAAGGATTTTAAAAGGCAATTTACTGGGGAAAAATAATAGCCGTTAAATAGGTGGAAAAAATGATCAATCCCATCAGTGATATAAGAAATATCAACTAGGAAAATATAAAATAGGAATATAATGTTCAGTTTTGCCTGTTTGTGGGTAAGTTACACTGCCATCAATCTCATTCATGCCTCCTTCCAATCAATCTTCTCTCTACAGGCAACCACTATTTGTGATTTATAGTATATATTATTTTGTAATTTAAAACTTAAATATAAGAAAATTCTCACAGGAGAACGCTGCAACCAACACAAAATTACAACAAAGAGGCTGGAGCAAATCTGGCATGAAAGATATTGCTATTGTAGAATGTGAGACAAGATTTTGTTATATTATTTAAAGATTAGCAAACTTTGATTATTCTGCATCAAATCCTTATCATTTCTTTTTGTGCTCTGGTGATTAAATATGTTTTGCACACAATATTAAATATGAATATATTATTTAGAAATAGAATTTCAGGAAGGAGAAAATTTAAAGCCAGTCATTCATCTGGAAAAGTTAATTTTCTTCTCCTCTTTTAGACTGACTGTTTTAGGGGGACTAGTGAGAGAGAATCATTAATGTTGTGAGATTCATAATGAATGTAATTAGGAAAATTATATAAGACTTCTGTCCCCAGGAAGCTTAAGTCCAGTTAAGAAGACAAGACCTTAAAAAAAAAAAAAATGAGTCCATAGCACAAGATAGGAGATTTATTAAAGGCCAAATTGTGAGGTCCGTTGGAGGAAGGAAATTTGTCATCCTTACCTTGCCCAATGGTTGTAGGGTTGTAGGAGCACATGGCTGTGGAAGTGCTTTGGAAACTGACTACAGCTAACTTGACACATGCTAACTGTGGTTCTCATGAGGAAACTGGAGAAGTTAAGGAGTCCAGTTCATCAAACTCCATGTACTAAGTCTCGAACCTACCACCTATTAGTGATGACCTGGGTGCTGTGAAAGATCCACTGTGTTTGGTGGCTGGGGAGTGGGGGGGGGGGAACTAGACAAGGACCATGAGGCCAATGAAAATAATACCCTCTCATGGAAGACCAAAGTGGCCCAGAGTGAGGGAAAAGGTAGGACAAGGAGGGGACAGTCTGAGCAAAGGCCCGTCTTAGTCTGCTGCGGCTGCCATAACAGAAGACCACAGACTGGTGGCTTAAACAACAGAAATGTATTGTCTCACAGTTCTAGAGGCTAGAAGTGTGAAAACAAGGTGTCAACAGGTTTGGTTTCCTCTGAGGCCTTTCTCCTTGCCTTGTAGACATCTGCCTTCTTTCTCCCCATGTCCTCAGTGGCCTTTCTTCTGTACATGTGGGGAGACAGAAAGATCCCTGGTGTCTCTTTCTCTTCTTATAAGGACATCAAGTGCTATAGGATTAGAACTCTACCCTAACAGTTTTATCTAATCCCAATCACTCCCTTAAAGGCCCTATCTCCAAATATGGTCACGTGGTAGATTAGGGCTTCCACATATTAATTGGGAGGGGGGCTATAATTCAGTCCATAACAGGCTCCAAGGTGAGAATCCATGTCCTATAGCAAAGGGAAATGAGAAGTTTAGTTGAGGGACCTGAAGACGTGTGTTCCAGCATCCTGAGCAAAAAGAATGGATGGAAGTTCAGCTTTGCGTTCACCAGCTGCCATGGGACCACCACCATCTAAGCGATGCCCTGTCAAGGCCCTCGGGAGGTGGTTGAGTGTGCACAGCCTCTCTCGCTCACTCAGGAATGTAGGCACATAGCCCTCTTCACATTACTAATCAGACCCCGGCCTGTCCACCCTGAGGAAAACGTCAAGTCCGTGTGTTTTGTAATTTATTTTAATCCAGGTGCCTCTTACTTGCACAGTAGCCTCTCCTTATTTACAATCTCAGTTACCCATAGTCAACCATGGTCTGAAAATATTAAATGGAAAATTCCAGAAATAAACAGTTCATACGTTTAAAATTGTACACTCTTCTGTGCCGTGTGATGAAATCTTGCACCATCCTGCTCTGTTCCCTCACAGCTGTCAATCATCCCTTTGTCCAGCATCTCCACTCTGTGTACGAGTCCCACCCATTAGTCACTTAATAGCCATCTTGGTTATCAGGGCAACGGTGATGGTAATGTGGTGCTTTTGTTCAAGGCATCCTTATTTTACTTAATAAGGACCCCAAAGTAAAAGAGTTGTGATGCTGACAATTCCAATATTAAAATGAAACCATAAACTGCTACCTTTAAGTGAATAGGTAAAAGTTCTCAATTTAATAAAGGGAAAAAACTTATATGCTCAGTTTGCTAAGATCTATGCATATAGGAAGAATGAGTCTTCCATCTGTGAAATTGTCAAGAAAATGAAGAAGAAAAAAGACAAACAGACTAGTTTTGCTCTCACAACTCAAACTGTAAGGGTTATGGCCACAGTGTGTGCTAAGTGCTTAGTTAAGATGGAATAGGCATTAAATTTGTGGATGGAAGACCTGAACAGAAAACATGTTGCAGTTGAACCAGAAAGCATTGAACCTATGATGAAGACTTCAGCAAGTGGTCTCCTGAAAGCAGTGACACAAAGTCATTTACCACAATAAGGGATGGTTACACAGATTCAGGAACAGGTTTGGACTGAAAAATAAAAAAATTAATGGACAGGTTATGTCTCCCAATGAAGAAGCTGTGGTCACATTCCTGGCAGAGTTGAAGAAGTTGATTAGAGTTTGGTACTAGTGGTTTCTGGCATCCAAAGGGGGCCTTGGAATGTACCCCACGCACAGATAAGGGAGCACTACTGTACAAAATTGGAAGGCCTGGCACACCTTAATCAGAATGTCTCCTGGTTTGAGGGAAATATCCTGCTGTTTTCACACAGCCTACTATTCCAGCTGTGCCTCATATTTCTTTTCCCCTGAACCTCATTGTTATAGTTTGTTTACATCTGGTAGTGGAAGAACTTTCTACTTTCTCTCTGGATTCTTCCCAGAGAGAGACCTCCAATGAACCCTGTCCAATTCTCAAGACCCAGGCACACATTCTAAGAGCCCTTCCAATCTTGAATTTTGACTGTAAAAACCCATGGAAAAACAAAGTTTCAGCCCTAAACACCTTGTATATGCTGCTGTAGTCTCAATTTTGCAACTTGGGTTCCTTTAAAGCTATCTGGGAGACGGTGGGCTGGGCAGCTCAGACGCCCCACTTCTGGGACTCTTGCTCCATTCAAAGAGCCCGCGTTCCTCAGGTTTCCTGTCCTAGGACAGGAAAACACGACTAAACCTGCTCATAGGGGCGCGCGTGTGTTGAAGAGCAAGAGCGCTGGTAGAAATAGCCCCGACATCTTGGCTGAGAACTTTCGTGCTCAGAGAGGGACTCAGCTCCTGAAAGCTCCCCTGTACTTTTAGTGGTTTGGTCCACCCACGTGCTGACGTCCGGGGGAGCTTCTGAAGTGAGGTCTGAGGAGTCATAACTCTGGAGGAGCTAAAGGTTTCTCATTGCTGAATTGGGATGAATGGAGACCAAGGAGAAGATGGAGCTTGGAGCTGAGAGCAGCCTGTGAGGGTTGATGGCACGTGGCCACCTCTCCTTCCTCTAGTCTAATAAAGTGAGTTGTTTCTAATGAAATAAAAAAACATGTATATCGACATCTGATTATGTACCAAGCACATTGCTGCATTTATTTCCATTTCTATAGTATAACAAGAATACATACTTTGAAATGTTGTTGTGAAAAATATATATATAGAGAGAGAGTCTAACTTCTTTCTTACTTACTTTATTTCTCTTTTTCTTTTACTATTCTATAATCGTGTAATACAAAGAGTTCTTGAGGACCTTCCTCCTCCCAGGCTGTCATTTATATACAACCGGTTCTGATACCATTTCTACCTCATCCTTCTCCACAAGGCCAAATACAAAAGAAACCAACCAAGAGGCTTTATTCGCTTCTCAGATCTTTACCTGTTAACTTGTTTTCACACTTTAGGAGCAATTTGAATCCATCTGAGATTTTCCCCAGCCTGATTCTTTTATGGCAAATGGGACAAGATGGCTGTTCCTTGTTCCATTGGCACCAAGCACTTGTGCTGGTGAAGGGGCTGGCTGTAGGCTCATGCCTGTCAACCTCTGAGCTCCCGTGAGCCTTCAGTCCAGGGCTGGATTTAGGGATTTTCATTAGGCCACTGTCTTCCAACTAGCTTGACTACTTCATTACAAGCATTAAAGTCATTTTATTAACTATAAATAAGATCTAGTACTGACTAAGACGTTATAAAAATTATGTGTGCTTTATTTTAAAGAAATTCAAAATATGAAAAGCTGAATTTATAATAATGCCCCATGAAGCAATTTCTTGTATCACCAAGGATTCTTTCTTCCATTAGTAGCTTTAAGACAATCAGAGGGATTAAGAGACAAAAGAAACTTCTTCAGTCCAGTCATCTTTAAACTGGATTCCAAGGAGTTGTGGGTGTTCCTTGGAGATGAGTTCCCAACCTTCCTTCAAAAACAGTCCCTTAAAACAAAACAACAAAACACAGCAGTTTCAGTCTATCTGTTCTCTGTACTGGGTTTCCATGTGTAAGGCTTGGTTAGGAGAAAGATTCTGTGACTAAAATGTTTTCAGAAACCCTGGACCCAGTCTAACATCATTGGTTATATAAATGAGAACACCACAACAAAACAACAGAGAAGTAGCGAGACGTAGAGTCAGAAGGTAAATTTATATATCTTAATCCCAGCCCAGTGTTTTCTAGTATTTCATGCTGCTTTTCCATGAAGGTTATGGGAAGCAAGAAGGGAAGGAAATTAAGTGAATGTGTATCTTTAAAAACATCAGTAACTAGAGATTAATCAGAATTGAAGAAAGAGCATCATTAAAAATATGACCCAACTTCACTAATAAACAGTTTGGGAATGAAATACAAAGGTCTGGAAAGTCCAAAGGGATTACTTGAAAGAGAGACCTTTAATATTTGCAAGTACACACAAGTAAGTGCAGAGGGCTGTACGGCACACATTGTAATTAATTGATGAGAACACCTTAAAATTTAGGTAAATCATTTGTAGAAAGGAACTTCAAAGATACCTGAAGTAATTTTTTTCTCTTAAGTACTTTAACCGTTTTCCCCTACCATTGTGTTTATATATGTAGTTTGCTTAACAATTCACTTTTACATTTAATGGTATAAAGTTAAATGTCAAATGATCTCCTGGGCAAATTATCAGCATTAGTGGAAATTTTACTCTATGCACACCAAACAATGGAAGAAGGGCAGCATTTTGGGGGGTAGAGGGGAAAGGGGTCTATCACAATTGAGTGATCCAATATGAGCCCATGAGCATCATTCTGGCTGCCCAATTTCTTCTGCTTCCATGAAAAAAAGATTGGAACCAGCCAGTGAGAGTGAGCTGCTTGCCAAGCAACCCCCAGAATGACCTTTCTGTGGGAGGCCCAGAACTCCAGGCCAGGGCAGGGTATTGGAGACTGTCCCAAAAAGGAGAAATAAGGGCTGGGACCCACATGGTCACAGACCAGGCTCAGGGTACCTGCCCTAACAACACCGCTGTTCTCAGCTACCACAGGCAGCATCTGGCTTGCCTGGATCAAAGGGTGGTATTGACTCTATAGGTCAAAACAGCGAAAGATGTGCTTCCATAAAAATTCTACATATCCGCAACTTTTCAAAAAATATCTCTCTGGGCACTAATTAAACTTGGAATTGAAAATCAAAAGAGAAATGACTTCCATTACTGTCAGACCTTGCATTTTGAGTATCTTTGATGTGAACAACTTGCATTTCCTGTTTCATGTATCACTGCCATGTTTCTAAAGAACTCCTTATGTGTTTCGACTGAAGACAATTGATTATTCTAACAGAATGTAAGGCACCAACAGACTTCATGGAATTTTCAGTCACCACAGAGATTTTGTTTAAGTATATCTTTCATGTTAGGCACGGTAGGGAGTCAAGCTCGGAGGATCCATTTTTTTCACCTGTGAAGACATTAAAGACCACGGTAATTGGAACTTGACAGAACAGCTTCTGGTTTCCACGGCCTAAGGGTAGGCACACACATTGGCAACATCAGGTATAAAGTTATCTTTCTCCTTTGTGTCAACCACACTGGTGTCTGTGGGCGCTGCAGCAAGTTGTGAATAATGCAAGACATGGAATGGGCTGTGTTCTCCAGTCATGAAGCAAAGAGTGCTTGTGATAAAACCTTGGTGGCTAAATCCTAAATTTCCACCCCAGAGGCAAGACACTTATGTCCCCAGGGTGCTATGGAGAGCAGATCTTCCCAGGGGCAAACTTCTCATGGGTGGAGCTTGGCCTGGCAGCTGGCTTGACCAGGCAGGAGCCAGGGTCTGCAGTATCTGCGTGTATTTCAACATCAAATGTACGAAGTCAGTCCTCTCATGAAATACAAACATTGGCTGTTGTGTCATCCCTCTTCAGAACAGGGAAAGATCACACGAAGCACAACTGCTGCTGACTTTAGAGTCCAAGGGAGAGGGATGAGAGAGGGTTATCTTCTGTCAGGTGTTTGTCCATTTTTCCGATTTCCCTCATATAGTTCTTCCTTAGTGTTTATCCCATGCCCCACTAGATCCACAGGAATGCCTCTGTTTGGTGCCCTTGTCCACAGCCTTGCCAACAAGGAGTTGTTGGGGAGTCTGCTCTCATGGTAAAACCAGCCTCCAGGCAAAGTAAAGCAAATCCAGCCACAGCTTCTCCTGCACCGTCTCTGCCCTTGTGGAGACCAGTGCCATCCAAAGTCACCCCAAGACAGCAAGTCCAAATCAGTCTCAGAGATGGGACACATCCTCTGAAAGGATGTGTCCCTAAATCCTACTCAACATAAGCAGCCGACACAAGTCTTTATCTTTTTCGCTGTGCAACTCAAGTACCTACAGCCATGGCTGTCATGAAGAAGATTATCATGGGTTGTTTTTTCTTTTTTAATTAGGTAAGACATTCTATTCTACTATCAGATTTTTAAAAATAAAGTATTCAAACATTAGCAGTGGTTCAACTTCACTATCTTATTTTAATGAATAATTTACTTATTTAGAAACCATATCTACAACAACATGCATAGACCTAGAGGGTATTATGCTAAGTGAAATAAGTCAGACAGAGAAAGACAAATACCATATGATCTCACTTATATGTGGACTCCAAAGAACAAAACAAACAGACAGACAGAAACATATTAATAGATATAGAGAAGAAATTGATGATTGTTACATGGGAGAGAGTTGGGGTACAGGGTGAAAATGGTGAAGAGATTAAAAAGGACAAATTTATAGTTACGAAATAGTCATGGGGATATAAAGTACAGCATATAGTCAATGTAGTCAATAATATAGGAATATAGTCAATAATATTTTAATAACTATGTATAGTGCCAGGTGGGTACTAGACTAATTAAGGAATCACTTCGTAAATTTCATAAATGTCTAACCACTATGCTGTACACCTGAAACTAATATAAAATAATATTGAATGTCAACTGTAATTGAAATAATTAATTAATTAATTAAAAATAAATCAAAATTGAAAAAAGAAACACATCCCATCATGTGGACTCTATTCAAGAAGAAAGGAAAAAAGAGGAAAAAGTACATGAGTGAGGAGGGTTGGCGATTAAGCTAAAAGGGAAATCAAGAAGACAAATTCCTTCATATGAACCTTCATATGAGCCTAAGTCTGCTCTGTCCAGGCTAATTCTAATTTTTCAAAGCCAAAATCTCTTCCCTAGCTATTGATGACTTGAAAATCTTCCACTGGGTTCTAGAATTGCCCCAGAGCTGGAGTTGCCATGTACCATGCATTATTTGGTCTTATACATTAAAAAAAAAATACTCTCTGGGGGCAGGACATTTTACAAAACTTTTGAGATTCAAATTTATTGATAGTGACAGCTGCCTTGGGCAAGAGTTCCTAGTGGGTAATACTTCCCCAGACGTGGCATGACCACTGGAGTAATGGTGATATACATCAAGCCTGTCATCAGCAGAGATTCTCCCAGTCTTCCTTGATGAGCAATCATTAGTCTCCTAAAAGGGAAAACCAACACCAGTTCCAATTTGTTTAAAACAATAACAACAAAACCAAAAAGTTGTTGAGTGCTCAAATGCTTTCACACCTTTCCTCCTGGTTTAATTGTTCCAAGTAAAGAGTGAGGATAAAGCTATGATATAATGAGATAAGTCTAGTTTTTAGAAGCTGAGACTTGCCCTAACTATATCATTAAACCAGTGTGTCCTTGAGCAAATTACTTAACCTCTCTGATGTTCTCATCTCTAACATGAGGGGCTTGAAGCTAATAATCCAAGAGCTCTGCTTCTCCTTATAGCAAGGTCCTTAAGCTCAGTTTCCCCACCTGTAAAATGGAAACAATGCCTAGTATGTAGTAGGCACAAGGTTAATTGTGGTTCCCTTTACCCCACTTTTTCTCCCTTGTTTTCCAAGCATTGTGAGGGTGCTACATCCATTTGGCATCTGTTTCTCCTCAGAGCCTGTCGGAAG
This sequence comes from Rhinolophus hipposideros, assembly GCF_964194185.1. NCBI lineage: Eukaryota > Metazoa > Chordata > Mammalia > Chiroptera > Rhinolophidae > Rhinolophus > Rhinolophus hipposideros. Next base: position 4,644,657 of record NC_138054.1, on the reverse strand, counting down.
GTTCCTAACAGAAATTCTTCAGGGGGAGGAGAAATAATGAGGAAAACCATATTTGCAAGGCGTCCACCAGGACTCCTCCTTCCCACTCATTATCAGAGGATGGGATTTGCGAGAAATGTCCCCATGGACCTATTAACAATAACAGCTATCCTTTAATGAGCTCCTTCTCCACCCCAGGCTGTGCTGGGAGCTGAACACGTCACACTGAAGCTCCACAACCACCGTTCGAGGTAGACACCTTTCCTATCCCGTGGGTCCAGAGAGGCTACATTAACCGTAAGTTACAGAGGCAGGCTTCCGTCCGAGGCCTGTGTGACTCTAAAGTCAATGTACTTTCTATGTCCTTCTAACTGCACAGGAGAGGTGGCTCTGCCGTTAGGCCAGGCAAACAGCCTCCTTTCCCTGAAGGCTGTGCCCTCCACCCCTAAGCTGAGCTTTTCCTCGCTACTCGAAGGTGCTCTGTGGCCCATGGAGGGGTCTGCATGCTGGGTGACCAGCACCATCTGTAGGTCACAGAGGGTTGTGGCCAGTCTTATACTTGCCATTAACTGGCTGGCTGCTTGTCTCTCAAACACCTGAGAAGCAGCATGGCCACCACGTGGGAACTGGTTAGAAATGGAAACTCGCAGCCCACTGAGACCATTGAATCAGGAACTCTGAGGTGGGCCAGCAGTCTGTCTTCAGAACCTTCGAGGGGATTCTGAGATGGGCTCAGGTTTGAGAAGCACAGATGCAGAATACCATGCCCTGGAAAGCCTTACACACTAGGCTGTTGGAACAAGAACTGAGCTCAGAGGTATCTTCACATCCTTGAATGTCTCTGACTCCCCCTTTGGCAATGACTGACCAGTTGGCCCACAATGTATATGGGGGTAGGGGTGGTGGTGAAGAGCAGGCTCTATTCCCAGCAAGAACAAGCTGTTTCCTGAACCAGAATTAGCATGAGCTAGCCAGCAGCCAGCCAGAGGGATTAGTCAAGGAGAACCAAAGTCCCCGAGGGAGGTTCAAACACAGGGAGCTGGTGGACAAACACCAAATGCAGATGACAAGAGATGAGTCAAGGTAAGAGCCGGGGCCAAGAGAGCAAAGAGTGGTGACATGTAGAGGGGTCAGGAGCACAGCTGCAGACAGACCCAGGCCATGTGCTGTTCAGGCAGTGGACAAAGGTACAGGGTGTGTCCAATGCTGTGGTGGACCCCAGCCAAGCAAGCAGGACACCTGCCACATTATCTCAAGGCAGAATCAAGTCCTTCCCTGTACCAAGGCCAATGCACAGGTGGCAGTGGCCAGTGCTGTTTGGGGAATGGGGGTAGAGGTGAGGAATGCTTTGGAAAACCTTTCTTGAGCCCCTTTGTCAGAATTCCTCACAATGGCATAATAATCAGAAATGCCACTTTTAGTGGACAGAATTGCTGCAATAATGAAACCCATATTTGCCATGAGATGTAATGTTCAGATCAAATAATAAAGCATACTTACAAGCATTTTTATTTCTCTATATACAATTTTAGTAGATGCTTAAGACAGAGGACAACCCCTCCCTTTTTCTGGAATCGTGTTGAGACCAACCTGCTTCACAGTCCACACCTCAGGCCAAGGCAGGGAGGGAGTGGTGACACCATATGTGGCACCTAATAGAGAATGACGACCCACCCTAAATAGCTCGCTAACCCCTACTGGATCAGGGGATGGCAACAGTTCTGAGAATCAATTTTGAATGCTTCTGCATGTGACCACCAATTCCTTTTTATTTCCTCTTACAAAGTAAGTCACAGTGTAACCTGTGGAACGATCACAACAAAATGACAGATTACAGTGAGAACGTGGTCAGAACAAGGAGATTCTCATTGGTAATACTTTTCTTTTTCATTTTATCAAAAAGTAAAAGCCTTGTGTTAAGAAATTAAATTATTTTTATATTGTGTACTTCATTGGTGTATTAAATACCACTTATCAAAATGCGTTTAATTCAGGAAATGTTAAAAAGAAACATTAGCCATCTAGCAAATCAAATTTTGATAATTAATTCTGATGTTAATGGAGAAGAATTTCCAGAAGACAATGGCTTTGTATCACTTTTTATTATGAAAAGAGCAGCAGATGTGGGTAGAAATAGGGAGGGTGAGAGTTGGTGTAAGATGGTCAGAGAAGGAAGAAACAAGGAGACAGACGTGGTGACAGGAACAGCTTTCAGGAGGAGAGGAGGGGACAGGAGGAGTGCTGAGAGGGACTGAGGGGAGCAGGCATATGAGTGGAAGCTCCTAGAGCATTCTTAGTGACCCCAAAGATGAGGTCTGGGTGTCTAGAACTTTTTCTCTAGGCAGGAAGCTTCAGGAGACCCTGAGCTGGTTTCTAAATTTCTGTGGTGCCCTCCAAACCATTCTCAACACTTTAGCCAGACTGATCCTATAAACCCAAACGGTATCCCTAAATCCTTCCTGTCTGTAAAACACTTTAAGAGTGAAATCCTTAACCAGGCTCACGGCCTACCTGATCAGCCCATGCTTCCCTTTCCAGCCTCACCTCCACCGTGCCTTCACTCTCTGAGCCGTCTCTAGGGGCTGCAGTCCGTAGCCCTCCTGCCCCAGGAACTCCTGGCATCGCCTGGCTCCTGCACATTCCTCCTCCTTGTGATTTCAGCTCAAAAGCCACTCCTCAAGAAAGTGAGTCCTTGGCGTAAGTCAGATCGCACACTGGCACAGCCCCCTGCCCTTTTCTTCCCTCATCATGAGAATCCATGCCCTTAGAGGTTTGTGTGTGACTGAAGTCTAGCTCTGCTGACCCTCCGTGAGCTCTCCGAGGGCAGACACACCTGTATTGCTCCTCATTAATCTCCAGTGGCCAGCATAATAGCTGGCACATAGCAGGTACCTAACACGTGTTGGATGAATGAATGAGGGAATGAATAAAGGGAAGAAGGAACAAATGAAGCCCATTTGGTCTCCTAGGAAGTTCTGCATCCTTTCTTTCCTATCTTCCCGTTGCTACAATACAGCATTGTGAGACAGACCGTCTGTGCCTCCATTACAAACTTTGCTTTTGGAGTCAGATAGCCCTAGATTCAAATCTCTTCTGTTCCACCTACTGCCATGTGACCTTGGGCCAGTAACTGAAGTCCTTCCAAATGCAGTTTTGTCATCTTTAAACTGGAATCATAACAATACCTCACTCACCCAGTGTGGGGATTAATCGAAATGCACTCGGCCACATGGATAAGTAACACTATCATCTACTACGCATTGACTATTTACCAGGAAGGGTCAAAGTTTTTAAAATATATCATCCCATTTAATTCTCATAATAACCTAATGAGGCAGGTCGTCTTTTCCCCCCACTTTGCAGATGAGAAAACTGAGTCACAGAGTCAGCAGCACGAGTGGGCACAACTACTAAGTAAGCAGTGGTCCTGGCTGTGGGCTTCCTGGGCCCACACACTTGGTTGTCACACTACCTGCCTCTCACACAGGGAGTGCTACTCCAGGGAAACTGCTGTCTAGTTTATAGAACCGAGGAACTTCTTGGAATAGCCACAAAATAATGAGGATCAGTAACACTCAGAGGAATCTTACCCTTCACTTCTCACCTCAGGGAGCCAGCACACCAGAAGTCAGAATGACCATGGAAACAGCTTCAGGGAGTTCCAAGAACTTGTTTGCACATTGAAGAGGTAGCTCCCAGGGAGACACACAGGACTTTGTTAGCTATATGGCCACTTCCTTCCCACATCCTGTGCTGTCACATGAGGCTCCAGGGGACAGGAGACAGCAAAGACTTCTGCAGGCTCTAATCACCTCAGGGAATTGGTTTACTCCTCAGAAAGGGCCACACAAGGAACTCAGCTTGTCAAGCAGCAGTGCTTTTCAGGAGACTGTTTTCTAGGTATTTCCACTGGTTCCTAAACGTAAAGGTGAGGCCTGCTATTTCCCAACAAGACAGCCCAGACCTCAAGCCTCCCATGTATACACCTGGCTCAGTGCTGCTGTAGGAGGCTGCGAGTGAGAGGCTCTGGAAGGACAAAGCAATTGGAGTATACCACGACCAATAGATGTTTGTCGAAGAACGAAAGAATGACTATCAATCAGTCAAGAGATGACTGAGTGGCCATTTTTAATGCAGTGGAAATGACGAGATCAGTTACACGACTCCATTGCAATGTTGTACCTAGATGAGACTGATGCATGTATGTGTCGTTTCCGTTCGTCTCTCTCTTCACGAAGTTCACTTTCAATGCATCTAGACTGACCCAAAATCTCACCTGTGAGTCAAAATTTGGTGATAATTCGTCTTGTAGGCTTTATAGTTTCATTATGATATTTCAACCCAACAACAAGTTTATCAAGAGGAGAGCAGGCTTTTATTAAATAAGAATTTATATGGCTCAGATTTGTTTTTTAAGTATGTTCTCTGGAGGTAAAACAAGCAGAAGAAATGCCAGTTTCTAAAACATTAAATAGTGATACCTAATTTACCAAAAGTTATCCTTAAAAATATAACTCGCCGTCATTTCTCATATGCAGTTTTATTAAACCAGTGTCATTTCCTCTTGAAGCAAGATTTATATTTTTTGTAGACTTTGATGGATAAGGTAGTAGTTAAGAGACCTGGACATACTGTATTTAGGGCCTCCAGCAAATTATTTTATGTCCCCTAGTCTTTGGTCCCTTTCCCCATGAAATATGGAAGGAAAAAAAAAAAGAATCCACCTCATAGCACAATGCAGGGCATATTAGAACACAATAAATGGTAGCTGTTATTTTTACTTCAACTCTATTTTTCTGTAAACTAGAAAACAGTGGAGAAAATGGTAGAGAATTTTTTTTATACCAACCTTACCTTAAAAATCCTTTGTTTTTTTTCCAGTCTTGGGGATTAAGAACTCATTAAGAACAAAGAAGTTAGGAGAAGAGGTAATATCTTCCTTCAAGTCTTTATAAATAAACAAATCCTTAGTTAAGGACTGTTGAATTTACATTTATAATTCTTCTCAAGGAGAAAAAACAAGGGGAGGGGGCAAGAGACCATGATGAATCCATTTGGAATAATGTGGGATGTAAAAACTTTAACAAAAGATTTGCTTGAGGTTTATCGTTCTTCGATGATGCTTTTTCTTTCTGGTGGTTTTCAATATAATTACTGCCTACTATGGTAGTTGGGAAGGAAATAATCAGTTAGAACCCATTTCAGAACACCCCCAGACATTTAATTGTATCCTACTTAGGCTCAAGCCTTACTTGATTAACATAAATAAAAACTGAAAACCAGATAAATATTCCAAAGAATTTATTATGTTTATTAGTAAATATTTCTGATTATGCCTCATTCTTAGTAGTACTTTTCCATTAATTCCAACTTATACTGAGTGCCCCAAGTCTCTATCATCAACAGACCTCACTGGGTACCTCCTACCTAACCAGACCTGTGTCAAATTTTGGCCATAAAAAGATGTGTAAGAATCAGCCACCCCTCAGAGGAGGTTTATGGTAGTCAGACTCCAAGATGGCCCTCAATAATGCTATCTCCGGGGGTTCACATCTTTGTGAGGATTTCTCCCACAGGGCAGAACCAATGGGGAGTCACTAGTAGTCTAGGTTATTAAACACGTTGGCTTCTGCCTTGCTCTTTCTTGGATCACTCATTCATGGACACCTGCTGCCCTGTTGCCTTGTGGAGAGCTCTACATGACGAGAAACAGGGAGGAACTGGGGAAGTCAAGTCTCCTGCCACAGCCAGGGGAGTCACTTTTGGCAGATTTCTCGGCCTAAGTCAAGCCTTCAGATAACTGCAATCCTGGCTGACAGCTAGAATGCAACCTCTTGAGAGACACTGAGCCAGACCCACCCGGCTGAGCTATCCTCAGACTCCTAACTCTCAGTAACTGTGAGATAATAAATGCTGGTTGTTTTAAGTTTCTAAAATTTTGGAGTCATGTGTTATGCAGCAATAGATAATTAACACAAGAGTACGATCTAGTTGAGAAGGCTGTCCACACACTTAAGGAAAAAAATAAATGCAGCATAAGAATCCAATAAGCAGCAGAAATCAGATTGGAATTAATGTTGAGGAGAGGGCTAGAGAGAGAGAGAGAGAGAGAGAGAAAGAGAAAGAGAAAGGGAGGGAGGGAGTGAGGGAGGGGGGAAGAGGGGGAGAGGGAGAGAGAGAGAGAGAGAGAAAGAGAGAGAGAGAGAGAGAGAGAGAGAGAGAGAGAGAGAGAGAGAGAGAGAGAGACACTGACCAAACTGTGGGATGGGAATTCCACTAAATGCACCATCTAAGAGCTTGCTTCTTATATTATAACATTTATTCAAAAGAACCATCTTCTTCTCTAAAACCCGGAGTCATTCTAGCTAGGCTGGGGGCTTGCCAATAGGGCTGATGCTTACCTGATATCTTTTGGTATGGCCATACAGGTTAGCTGATGTCCCAAGGCTCAGTTGTTCCCCCACTCAGGTCTACTCCCATTGTAACTAACAGATTGTTGAGTGGCCTAGCAGGGGAGCAGGGGTGTCCAGGACCCTGATCCGACTATTGCCCCCCAAACTAACCTTAGTCTCATGGGCCAGTGCCCGTGCCATATTGCATGCCAAGTCAATGTGAACTGACCCAGGACAAAGCATGTGGTAGTACTGTAGGTTTGTGACACTTCTCTGAAAGCAGGGACTTTTTTCTGTTCCAGTGACACTCTTTCTGCTCTGCTGTGGAAAGAAATTAAAGGAGCTTTAATAAGAATTGTCCCTTCTAACCAAAGCTTTGTGGTCCTCCATACTACTCCAAAGAGATAAATGCTAAGGTTAGCTTTAGTAAATGAAGGGGAGCATTAGGGTCTTGTGGGGCCAAATCATATACATAGATATAGATATACAGATAGATAAAACAATATGTTGATAAAACTATATATGTGACTATACGTATATACACATTTGACTATGTATTTGAATATATATATGTATATATATATATAGCAACGATGTTGCTAATCTTTTTGATATCAGAGGGATTATTCATTATGAATTCATATCAACTGGACAGTTAACCAAGTTTATTATTTGGAAGTGCTCAAAAGGCTGCGTGAAAAATTTAGACAACCTGCATTTTTTGCCAACAATTCATGGCTCTTGTGTCACGACAATGCACCAGCTCACAAGCTCTGTCTATGAGGGAATTTTTAGCCAGTAAACAAATACTCACCTGATTTGGCCCCCAATGACTTCTTTCTTTAGCCGAAGATAAAAGAAATATTGCAAAGAAGACATTTTGATGACAGGACATCAAGTTTAATACGATGACAGCTCTACTGGCCATTCTAGAAAAAGAGTTCCAAAATTGCTTTGAAGGGTGGACTAGACACTGGCATCAGTGTATAGTTTCCCAAGGGGAGGACTTCAAAGATGACCATAGTGATATTCAGCAATGAGGTATGTAGCAGTTTTTCTAGGATGAGTTCGCGAACTTAATTGTCTGACCTTGTGTGTATGTGTATAAAGATCAATGGAACAAAAGGGTGATTTGATTTGACTGCTTGGGAAAGTTGCTTGGTTTTTAGTCCTTACCTCTCCTTTTTAAGTGTGAAGCCTTAAAACAAAACAAAACAAAAACCTTTCTAATTGTTTATGATGCCCTATATCAGGGGTGTCCAAACTTTTTTCAATGTTTTTTACCAAGGGCCATACGCGGTAAAATACACAAACAGCCGGGCCACTCACTCGAGGTGAAGTACTCATTGCCTCACCTGGTTTATTTAAGTAAACTAAATATATTTTTAGAATTTGCTGCAGGCGAATTAGCAATGGATTGCGGGCCACAGTTGGCCCGCGGACCGCAGTTTGGACACCCCTGCCCTATATGATGTTTGTAATAGTCTCATATAAATTTAATGCACGTCTCAGATGAATGCTCCTCTCCTCATAATTGAGGTAACATGCTTTACGTGCTAAGGACAGTGTCTGGCACATAGTGGGCCCTTAATGAATGTCAGCTTCCTTTCCTTTATTTTCTCTCAGCAAATCGTATGACTTTGTTTTATTGGAAGTAGAAGCCTTAAAATGCACAAATATCATGAATTTTCAGAAATGGAACAGAGATTCATTTACAGTCAACCATATTATGAGTGAAATGAATAGTATCTGAGTTTGTTGATAAGCCCAAAGTGCCTGGGCTTCTCTTGGCCCCTTTAAAAGGTTTACAGATGTTCAACCTAGTGATTTAGACAGGTAACCAAGAGCAATTTCTCATCAACAAAGAACTGTCTTTTCAAAGGGCTTATTACCATTTCACTTCTTCCTAATAAAACATCCTGTGTGAGGCTTAGATGCACTTCGATACAGAAAAGGAATTCCCCTTTTTGGGGAAGAGGCTAAGGATGAACACGTGGGTAAAATGAATGCTAGCTCTTCAGATACAGCATAAACCACATTCTTTCTACCTGCTTTCTTACAAAGCATGCATTTCCGCATTTAACGCAGTGTCACTGTCCCTCGGACGTACAAAGCACATCAGCGGCTGTGAGTTTGGGTTACATATGGCATCTCCATGTCCCGAGTCTTTGCCCTGGGTGGTAGCTTCCGCCTCGTTAATTCAGCACATGGCACTGCTGATCACTCGAGTGGGGTGCTGGCCCAGTAGGAGTTTATACCCCAAGTAGGCGGGCAGCCCACCCCTGGACCGCCATGGCCACATGCCTGCCTGACCCCAAAGGCAGTACTTCGGCCCTCTGGCAGTTCCCTCTGAGGTGTCACCTGGGCCTGTTTTGTCTTTGGTCTAGATGCGACATGACAGTGTGTTAATTAAAAGGTAGTTGAACCAAAACTAAAAAGCAATCCAAAAACTTGGAAAATATATTTATAATATGTAAGAGAAAAAAGACAATAAGTAAACACAAACGGACACACACAAGCAATTTATGAAAAAAGAAATACAAATGACCAAAACATTTTAAAACTAGTCAACCTCACTGATAATCAAAGAAATTAAAATTGAAACAAGATACTTGGGAGTCAAGGAGGTGGGGTCAGTATTGCCAGGATACTGACAGATAACAAGATGAGGGTGGGCCTGGGTATGGGAACCAGGCATTCAGCTACTGCTGGTGAGGGTGTGGACGGGTACAACTTTTCTGGAAGGAAATTGGCAGCGTGTTTTTGAAATGCATATAAAATATACTATGACCACAAATTACACTTCCAGGAATTTATCTGAAACAACTGGACAAGTGTGTAAAATGTACATTGAACCATATGTAGCTCAGCCTTTGTTATAACAACGGAAATAAAAATAACACAAATGGCCAACAGTAGGGGATTCGTTAAGTAAATCATGATATAGCAACACAAAATATTATATATCATGACAAATGTGAAGTTTTTTGATGTGGAAAGATGCTAATGATATACTAAGAGGAAAAGAAGAGTTATGAAATTCTATATTTCATTGAATATATCATGCCTTTGATTATAAGATGCACCAATTATACCATGTATCACAATGGGGAAAAACTCATTTGTACACACCTAAGGTGAGCAAATTAGTTAAGGTGCCCCTAAAGCTTCTTCGCCTTCAGAGTCCAACACTCCTGAACAACAGTTGAGGAACAGTTGATGTTTTCCACGCAGAATCATCCTCTGTACCAGCAGGAATTTGGTGGTTTGCATATCTCAAAAAAGTGCTTCACTGTTGTCCCTAGTATTTCCTACCAAGCATCTGATATCCACTCTGCATGTTTTGATGTACAGCTGAGAAAATAACAACTATGCCACACTATTATAAGGGCAACAGCAATTGTAAACTATATCCCATTTTCAGTGATGTTAAAATGTGGAAAAAAAAATGCATTTCAGAATCATTGAAATATAGAAGTAAATATAGTATGGTGTCTCCTGTGTGATATTTTGGATGGCTTTGTCCCTCGTTCTTGGGACGTAGCTGCCAACTCCTTGGGTTTTCCCAAGTGTTAGGAGTGTCTTTGCTATTCATGGTGAACCCTGATAGTTCTGCTAATGAGAAGGTTCAGTATGGGGTCCATAATGCCTGGAAGACCAATCATATGATTCGACAGTTGCAACTTTGAGTCCTATGATATCAGCCTAACCTAGGAGGGGAGGGTGACTGAAGATTGAGTTCAGTCTCATGGCCAATGATTGAATCAATCATGCTTATGTAATGAAGCCACATTAAAAACTCTGGATATTGAAGCTTGGGTGAACATTCGGGTTAGCAGTCCTCTGCATATTGTCATACATAAGGATGCTGGGAGGGTAACATATCCTGAATCCATAGAGAGAGGACATGGAAACATCACATTTGGGACCCTCCCAGACCTCATTCTATGTATCTCTTCTTTGGCTGATTCTGACTTTTATCCTTTGCCCATAATAAAACATAATTATAAGTATAGTACTTTCTAAGTTCTACAAGTCATTGCAGGGAATTATCAAGCCTTGAGGATATTAGAAGCCTGGAGAGCCCCAAGCTTGTAGCTGGTATCTGGAGTGAGGTCAACCTTGTAGAGGAGTGAGCGCCAATCATGTCTGTGCTAATTCTGGGTAGTTGGTATCATCGTAGTCCATTTTGTAAAAAATAATAAGGAAATAAATATGTATGCACATTCATAGACAGTCAAGTCTGCAGAAGCATATACATTAAATTGTTAAGAATACTTACCTGGGTGGTGGTATTATCAGTGGCTTTTATTTTGCCACTCTTTTTTATGTTTTCTGAATTTGGAAAGTGATTTTGTGTTACTTATTTAATCAGAAAAATAACCCAACTTATTTCCTTTTCAAGAGAAAGATAACTTTAAGTATTGATAACTTTCCTTCTCACAGAGTGGATTCCAAGGGATTCTTTTGACAAATACATTTTAAGGCATCCTTTTCTGTCCCGCTTTCAGGGCATATAGAGTTAGGCCACACTTATAAACCCAAGAAATAAAAACTGTTTTAAAAATGCATACTTAAAAGTGAAACAATATCTGTCCTTCTGCCTATCCTCAGTGGGGAAGGTGGGGGCAGATGGTGGGTCACAATGGCACAGGTGTGGAAACTGCTTTTGTACTGAAGGGAAGATTGACTATGGGAAATAAAATGGAAAAAAATTACAAATTTCATCTGAGATTATGAAAACTACTAACTCTGAATAGAATGTTGTTTTTTAAATTTAACAACAATAACAACAATAAAAAACCACCTGCCCAAGGAAGAATGAGTTGAACTGCTTTCTCAAGTAATCCTATCTGAGGCCTTACTCCTGACTGCTGTCTAAAAGCCACTTTCAGCAGCATGTATCACCTGCAGCGTGGGTTGAAAAGGGTGCTGAGACCAGCAGTGGATCAGTGACACATGCTAGGACAAAATAACAACCTCCACCAAGACAGGGGAAGGCCCATGATGGCCCATGCTCCACCTGCTCCAGCAGCCTCACCACCCCCCCACACACACCCCACTTAAGCTACGGCTTCCAGCCTGCCATGGGCAATGAAATAATCACATTTATAACTAAATTAAGTGGTTACTGTGTGAGGCACTCCAGGGAGTGAGAGGCTTTAGTGCTTTCCCATGTGTACTCTACGGCCTCTCTTTTGCCTCTCTGCAGTCTGGACTGGACTCTCACTGTATTGCAATGTGTTGGAGCAGCCTTGGGAGTGATCTTCACAGAGATGTGTCATTATTATGTCCAGCTGTGGTTCCTGAGACCTAGAATAAGCCTCTCTGCCTCACACACAGTGGTTACTGGCCACTTTCTTACCCTTTACCTGTTCACCTGATGTTCGATGCCTGGAGAGATGAAGCTGGGGCTTCAGCCGCAGAAGTCTATGACATTCTGACACCAGCAATTAGATCTAATAAAAACCAAGTGTCCTTTGGCATTGCATTTTATAAAGCTCATCAATGGAAAGGCAAAATGGAGCATGCATTCATTTGCCAAATATCTGGTGAATACCTACTATGTGTAAATCTTTGGACAGTAGAGACTAAATAAATCTGGAGCCCATAAGAGAAAAATAACAAGAATTGTGTGAATGTTGACATTAGAACTATGAAAACAAACAACAACAAGAAAAAGGAGATGAGAATCTCTGCTTTATCCAACCCCACCCCACCCGTCCTTGTTCTTGGGTTGCTGACATACACATTATGTCTATCGTATCCTGGGTGCCTTAGACTTCTCCAAATACCACTGTGGGAATGAGGGGAGGGAAGTGCCAGCCTTCACTGTCGTTCTTTAAAGAACAAGGCAGTGTTTACTTGCTTCTTGTTAGACTTCAGGTTTTGTTTCATAAAACATACATGTATGTACATGTACATACACTCCAACTCTGTGAACAGTAGCTGAGCCCACTAACCTGTTCCATTTGGAAAACAATGTCAGGTTCACTGGAGTTTGCAGATCACAGAGCCTGGATGAAGTGGTTGCTTTCACCACTAAAGCAAAAAATCAATAGATCACCTGTGCCGTTCCCACAATGGAAGTCTTTAGTTTTCCCAGAGCATGTGGAGCTGGGTGCCTGCAAGCTTGAAATAAATGCCCTGTGTGTTGCCAGTACCTGCTCCTTCAAGGCCAGAAAATATCCCTGAATAAAATATATCTGCTGAGCAGGGGAAGGTCACAGGCAGAGGGCCTGTGGAATTCAGCATCAATGCATTTTTAATGATAAGCATAAAGTAGACCACATTATAGGGAACAGAAGCCTGTAAATTTCAGCACCATGGAAATTAGATACCACAAAAATATAGTAGTTAAAGCAAACAAGCATAACATGAGGAAGTGGGCTTTGAAATTTGCATGTGTTACCTTTTCTACACCAATTAATACCTATGGGGAAGTTTGTGAGGAAGACTCAGGGGTCTAGATGGTACTAATTGCAGGGGAGATGCAGATTCTAGAGCTGTACTCATAGGGTAGGAATCCTGACTCCACCACCTACTAATTGGGTGACCTTAAAAAATTATATAATTTCTCCATGATGCACTTTCCTCACCTGTAAAGTTAGGCATATTAGTAGCGTTATACTGTTACAGTGTTATAAGAAATAAATAATTAAATTTTTTGGTAAGCACAGTATTAAGTTTTGTCTACAATGGTAGAATCACTGAGACTTCCTCATTCTCCCAGGTCCCTTTCCTCATCTAGAAAGACCCTGCAGTAGATGTGTTTCCAAAGACAGTCACAAAAATGTCTCCCCTCCCAAATGCTCTTTTACATGGTACCCTCACCACTCTTCCATCAAGAGGTGAAGTTTACGTCCTTTCTTTTAAATCTGGACTGAACTAGTTGCCTGTTTTCACCAATTGACTATCATAGAAGCAACACTGATAAATTCTAAGATTGGAACTTAAGAGATATATAGCTTATCCCTGCCTTTTAAAATACTCCTTCTTGGGAGATCAAAAAAAATGGCGGCATGAGGTGAGCCTCTGTAACGCTCCCCTGGAATTTACAACGAATCGGACAACAATAACTCCACAAAGGACTCCTTGCACAGCAGACAGGCAAGACGAAGAGGCCCACTACTGAATTCACCTCCAGGTGGGTGAATCGCGCGAGCGGGGGAGGAGGGAGAGGAGAAGTGCGGAGACGGAGCCGCGCGGGCGCAGGACACAGACCTAGCTCAGTGCTCGAAGCCCGCTGCTCCCGGATCTTCCGCAGCTGCGGGAGAGGGAAGGACTCGGACTGCTAGGGCTCCGCTTATGGCCCACAGGGCTGAGGGGGCAGCATACAAAACCGCTGAACCCAAAGCTCGCTCACGGCAGACCTCGGAGCAAAGACTGAGGGAAGAGGGCTGAAATCGGTGGTTTAAGCCCTCACTGCCGAGCTGAGAACGGAAGCCTTAGGCACGGAGACTAGCCGCCCCTCCCTACCTCCCAGAGCTCGCCCCGCCCCCACCTGCCCGGTGCTAGAAGCGATAAAGTAGCAGTGTCGGATCAAAGGACAGAATATCTGCTGCTCTGAGAACTGTGGACCGCAGACACAGATTCGCAGCTCAACTAGTTCCGGCAAAGGGGAGGGAGCTGTGGAAGCAGGACTGGCTGTGGTGTTGGTCGCTGCCATTGCTCTGGGCCACCTCTCACAACTCACCCCGCCCCTGGCCCCACCTATCTGGGCGGATCCCTGCAGGAGTAAACAGAACTGCTGAAACAAACGGGCTCTGAATCTGGTGCAGAAAGAGCTTTGGAACTCCAAAAGCTCTTCGCATACCTATCAACCTGTTGTAGAAGACACTCCTGTAGATGTCTAGGAAGAGAAATAGTAAATCAGTGATTGCCATGAATAACCAAGGCAACAAGATAGCTCAGAAAGAAAGTGAAAAGTCTCCAGAAAAGGAACTTAGAGATATGGACCTTTGTGATTTAAATGACAGAGAATTCAAGATCGCAATTCTGAAAAAACTGAACGAGATGCAAGAAAACACAGAAAGGCAGTTTAATGAACTCAGAAACACAATCAAAGAACACCATGAGCATTTTACAAAAGAGATTGAAATCTTGAAAAAGAACCAAATAGAATTTCTGGAGATTAAGAACTCAATAGAAGAAATTAACAATAAAATATCCAGCTTAGGTAGTAGAGTTGACCAGATGGAGGAAAGAATCAGTGACATCGAAGATAGGAACCTGGAATTTACACAGAGGGAAGAAGAAAGAGACTTGAGACTTAAAAGAAATGAAAGAACTCTACAAGAACTTTCTGACTCCATCAGAAAGAGCAATATAAGAATAATGGGCATACCAGAAGGAGAAGAAAGAGGGAAGGGAACAGAGAATATATTCAAACAAATCGTCGATGAGAACTTCCCAAACTTGTGGACAGAACTGGATCCTCGAATCCAAGAAGCAAATAGAACACCTAATTACCTCAATCCCAACAGGCCTTCACCAAGGCACATTATATTGAAGCTGTCTAAAATCAATGACAAAGAAAGAATCCTCAAGGCAGCCAGGGAAAAGAAGACGGTAACTTACAAAGGAAAGCCCATTAGATTATCATCAGATTTTTCAGCAGAAACTCTACAAGCTAGGAGGGAATGGAACCAAATATTCAAACTATTGAAAGAGAGAAATCATGAGCCAAGAATAATATATCCAGCAAAGATCTCTTTTAGATATGAAGGAGGAATAAAGACCTTTCCAGACATCCAGAAGCTGAGGGAATTTTCTAATACACAACCTGCACTACAAGAAATACTAAAGGAGGCTATTAGACCACCATCAACAGGGACAACTTGTGGCAACCGAAACATAAAAAGGGGGAACGTAAAGGCCTGAACTGGAATATGGGAATAGAGAAAGTAAGCGTACTGAAGAAACTGGAATACTCTAAATATCAAACTTTCTTTTACATAAACTCAAGGGCAACCACTCAAAAAAATCCAGAACTGAAATATATACTGTAATAAAAGAAGAAACAGAGGGAATCATCATAGAATACCTCCACACAGAAACAATAGATAACAACAAAAAGGCAAAGAAACAGTGGAGACACAGTCTTACCAGACAACTAAAGATAGAATGATAGGAAATCCTCACATATCAATAATCACCCTAAATGTAAATGGACTGCACTCACCAATAAAGAGACACAGAGTAGCAGATTGGATCAAAAAACTAAACCCAACCATATGCTGCCTACAAGAGACACATCTCAGCTACAAGGACAAGCATAGACTCAAAGTGAAAGGGTGGAAATTGACACTCCAAGCAAATGGTACCCAGAAAAAATCAGGTGTAGCCATAATGATTTCCGATGAAACAGACTTCAGGGTGAAAAAGATAACAAGAGACAAAGATGGACATTTCATAATGGTAAAGGGGACTATACAACAAGAAGACATAACAGTCATCAATATTTATGCCCCCAATCAGGGAGCACCGAAATATACCAAGCAACTACTAACAGAACTAAAGGGAGAAATTGACCAAAACACAATTATACTAGGGGACTTAAATACATCATTGACAGCTATGGATAGATCATCCAAACAGAAGATAAATAACGAAATCGCAGCCCTAAATGACACATTAGATGAATTGGACATAATTGACATATATAGAGCACTTCATCCTAAAACATCAGACTATACATTCTTTTCTAGTGTACATGGAACATTCTCAAGGATAGACCATATATTGGGACACAAAACCAGCCTCAGCAAATTTAAGAAGATTGAAATCATACCAAGCATATTCTCTGATCACAAAGCTTTGAAATTGGATATCAACTGCAAAAAGAAAGCATGAAAAAACACAAATACATGGAGATTAAACAACATACTTTTAAAGAACGACTGGGTCAAAGAAGAAATTAGAGGAGAGCTCAAAAGATACATAGAAACAAATGACAATGAAAATACATCCTACCAAAATTTTTGGGATGCTGCGAAAGCAGTTTTAAGAGGGAAATTTATATCACTACAGGCCTATCTCAAGAAACAAGAAAAATCCCAAATAAATAACCTCATGTTACACCTTAAAAAACTAGAAAAAGAAGAACAAGCGAAACCCAAGGTCAGCAGAAGAAAGGAAATAACAAAAATCAGAGCAGAACTAAATGAAATAGAGAACAAAAAGACAATAGAAAAAATTAATGTGACAAAAAGCTGGTTCTTTGAAAAGATTAACAAAATCGACAAACCCTTGGCTAGACTCACTAAGATAAAAAGAGAGAAGACACTAATTAACAAAATCAGAAATGAAAAAGGGGAAGTTATCACGGACACCAAAGAAATACAAAGGATTATCCAAGAATACTATGAAGGACTATATGCCACCAAATTTAATAACTTAGAAGAAATGGACAAGTTCTTAGAAACATATAGCCTTCCAAGGCTGAATCATGAAGAACTGGAAAATCTTAACAGGCCGATCACCAGTAAGGAAATTGAATCAGTCATCAAAAACCTTCCCAAAATCAAAAGTCCTGGACCAGATGGCTTCACCAGTGAATTCTACCAAACCTTCAAAGAGGATCTAATACCAATCCTGCTCAAACTCTTCCAAAAAATTGAAGAAGAGTCAGTACTCCCTAACTCATTTTATGAGGCCAACATTACCCTGATACCAAAACCTGGTAAGGACAACACAAAAAAAGAAAACTACAGACCTATATCTCTGATGAATACAGATGCTAAAATCCTAAACAAAATTCTAGCAAATCGAATACAACAATGCATTAAAAAGATTATTCATCATGACCAAGTGGGGTTCATCCCCGGGGCACAAAGATGGTTCAACATTCGCAAATCCATCAATGTGATACATCACATAAACAAAATAAAGGACAAAAATCATATGATTCTATCAATTGATGCAGAAAAAGCATTTGATAAGATACAACATCCATTTATGATTAAAACACTTAGTAAAATTGGTATAGAAGGAAAATACCTCAACATAATAAAGGCCATATACGACAAGCCCTCAGCTAATCTCATAATTAATGTTGAAAAGCTGAAGCCCTTTGCTCTACGTTCAGGAACACGACAAGGTTGTCCCCTATCACCTCTGCTTTTCAACATAGTGTTGGAAGTCCTCGCCAGAGCTATCAGGCAAGAGAAAGAAATAAAAGGTATCCAAATTGGGAATGAAGAAGTTAAATTGTCACTCTTTGCAGATGACATGATGCTATATATAGAAAACCCTAAAGACTCCACCAAAAAGCTATTAGAAACAATCAATGAATACAGTAAAGTTGCTGGCTACAAAATCAACGTACAAAAGTCCATTGCTTTCTTATATACCAACAATGAAATCTCAGAAAAAGAGATAGAATAAACAATTCCTTTTGCAATTGCAGCAAAAAGAATAAAATACCTAGGAATAAACTTAACCAAGGATGTGAAGGATTTATATGCTGAAAACTATAAGACATTTTTGAAAGAAATTGAAGAAGACACAAAGAAATGGAAAGACATTCCGTGCTCATGGATTGGAAGAATCAACATAGTTAAAATGGCCATATTACCCAAAGCCATATACAGATTTAATGCAATCCCCATTTAAATCCCAATGGCATTTTTTAAAGAAGTAGAACAAAAAATCATCAGATTTGTTTGGAACCACAAAAGACCCCGAATAGCCAAAGCAATATTAAAAGAAAAGAACAATACTGGAGGTATCACACTCCCTGATTTTTCCTTGTACTACAGGGCTACAATAATCAAAACAGCTTGGTATTGGCGGAAAAACAGACACATAGACCAATGGAATAGAATTGAGAACCCAGAAATAAAACCACATAAATATGGACAAATAATTTTTGACAAAGAAGCTAAAAACATACAATGGAGAAAAGACAGCCTCTTCAATAAATGGTGCTGGCAGAATTGGATAGCTACGTGCAAAAGAATGAAACTGGACTGCTATCTGTCACCATGTACCAAAATTAATTCAAAATGGATCAAAGACTTAAGCATAAGACCTGACACAATAAACTGCATTGAAGAAAACATAGGTACTAAACTTATGGACCTTGGGTTCAAAGAGCATTTTATGAATTTGACTCCAAAGGCAATGGAAGTAAAAACTAAAATAAATGAATGAAATTATATGAAACTGAAAAGCTTCTGCACAGCAAAAGAAACTATTGACAAAATAATGAGGCAACCAACTGAATGGGAGAAGATTTTCGCAAACAGTTCCTCTGATAAGGGGCTAATATCCAAAATATACAAGGAACTCATGAAACTCAACAACAAAAAAACAAACAACCCAATTGAAAAATGGACAGAGGACCTGAAGAGACATTTCTCCAAAGAGGATATACAAATGGCAAATAGACATATGAAAAAATGCTCAACATCGCTAATCATCAGAGAAATGCAAATGAAAACCACAATGAGATATCACCTCACCCCAGTCAGAATGGCTTTCATCAACAAAACAAATAGTAACAAGTGTTGGAGAGGCTGTGGAGAAAAAGGAACTCTCATACACTGTTGGTGGGAATGCAGACTGGTGCAGCCGCTATGGAAGGCAGTGTGGAGGTTCCTCAAGAAATTACGAATAGAATTACCATATGACCCAGCAATCGCTCTCCTGGGTATCTACCCCAAAAATATAAAAGCATTTCTCTATAGAGACACGTGTACGCCAATGTTCATTGCAGCTTTGTTTACGGCGGCCAAGACATGGAAACAACCAAAATGTCCTTCGATAGATGAATGGATAAAGAAGTTGTGGTACATATACACAATGGAATACTATTCGGCGTTAAGGAAAGATGATATAGGAGCATTTGTGACAACATGGATGGATCTCGAGAGAATAATGCTAAGTGAAATAAGTCAGACAGAAAAAGCAGAGAACCCTATGATTTCACTGATATGTGGTATATAGACCAAAAAGAACAAGACAAACAAATGAGAAACAAAAACTCATAGACACAGACAATAATTTAGTGGTTACCAGAGGGTAAGGGGGTGGGGGGTGGGTGATGAGGGTAAAGGGGATCAAATATATGGTGATGGAAGGAGTACTGACTCTGGGTGGTGAACACACAATGGGATTTATAGACGATGTAATACAGAATTGTACACCTGAAATCTATGTAAATTTACTAACAATTGTCACCCCAATAAAATTAATTAAAAAAAAAATACTCCTTCTTGGAACCCAGTCACCATACTTGAGGAAGACCAAACAGCCATACGGAAAAGCCCATGTGGAGGAGAACTGAGGTCCCTAGCTGACAGTCCCAGCTGAGTCCCCAGTTGGGGGCCAACACCAATTACCACTTAGTGATTGAGGCCATTTTGGACCTTCAAGTTATTCCAGTGCCCTGGTTATGTAAAGCAGAAAAACCTCTTTGTCAATCCACCAAATCATAAGATTTTGCTACTAAGTTTTGGACTGGTAACCAAAACTGATCCCCACATGACTTAAATTCTTCAGTGACACAGGAAATGTAGCTGGTGCTTTTGTGTGCAACTGTGGTCCGTGTTACATTCCAAAGTGCCATCATGTAGCTACCATGCACATACCCTGAGGTGTTCCCATTCCCCTCTATAGCTGACTCTTTAGGTTGTGGAGAACTCTCTCCCTACTAGAGTTACAGCTCTCTTTTCTCACTTACAAAGGGGCCCTATGCTTCTTCAGATTATCATCCCCTCTTCTGAGGAAATGAAGACAAATTCTCCCGACCTGGACCATTGTATGCCCTTCACTCCTCCTGCTCTAATGCTTTGCCTCTCTCTTCCTCTCCCATACTCATTTCTGCAACAGTTTCCTGATCCCTCAGTTGACTAAAGCCTGTCTCCATCAAGACAGTCCTCCTTCATTAACCCCTGCCTCTCATTCAATGTCATAGCCCCTTTTCCTAGAGGGTCCTGAGCCTATAACACACCCATCAGGACAAAGAACACAGACAGTGAGAGACTATCCCTCCTTAAGATTAGAGTTATGGCTGTCCAGACACTCCCCACATAGGCCAGGAGCAGCTTTCACTTCCATTCTTAAGAGTCCAGTGTCCTAGACCTCAGCCTACAGCCCAAAGTCTTCTCACCATGACTCCCAGGCGCCCTAACAGGTCCTCATGTAATTGAGACTCCAGGTGATTTCTCTGGTATCCCAGAGTTCCTGAGATAACTTTTGACTTTACATTCCGCAACTATTGGATTGTTGTGAAACTAGTAGAGACAAGACATTTACTTAAATGTCAATATACAATAAATTAATAATGAAATAGATTAAAAATTAAATTGAAAATTATTTTCCAGTGAATTACATAAACACATACACACACACAAACACACACACACATACACAAACATCAGGACCAATATTAAATTATTATCAGTGACATATGGGGCAGGGATTGTAAAGCTAACTATCACTCCAAAATAAAACCTCATACTCACTAGGCAGTTACTGCCCATTACCCCTTCTCCCAAGCCACTGGCAATCACCAATCTGCTTTCTATAGATTTACCTATACTAGATATTTCATATAAATGGAATCATACAGTATATGACCTTTGGGTGTCTGGCTTCTTTCCTTAACATAATGTTTCAGAGATTAACATACATTGTAGCATGTATCAGTGCTTCATTCCTTTTTATGGCTGAATAATATTGCATTTTATAGATATACCATATTTGAGCATTCACTTATTCATTGATGAACACGCAGATTGTTTCCACATAGACCTACAAAAGAGAGATGATCTGAGGCTTAGAAATTAAAGAATAGATCAGATATTGTGAAGAATTGGGAGATGGTGAAAGTCTGACCAAGCCTGAGTAGAGAGGTTTCACCAATGACTTGAACACTTAGTTAAGACTGAAAAAACCAATGTTTTAGTAATAAGAATAACTCACTAGAGTAAAAACCATGCCTTAGGAATAAAGTACAAAACTGAAATAAAGAAGCCATAACAAAAACTAGAATCAAACTTGACAGGATCAAGACCCATCAGTAATTTACTGTCTGCAAAAACAAAACCCAACACACATTGTACCTATTAAAGGAAGAGGAAATGATTCAACCTTCTAAAAATATACTATCCATAATGTCCATCATACAATAAAAAAAACCCTAATAGATAATTAAAGAAGCCTAATAGAGCATTTAAGAAGATAATTAAGGAAATGTGAGCCATACTCAAGCAAAAAACTCAGTATAAACAGATTCTGAGATTTTCTAGATGCTGAAATTCACCTACAAGGAATTTTAAGGAGCTATAATAAATATGTTCAAATATGTAAAGGAAAACATGAATATTATGAGTGAACAGATAGGGTACCTCACCATATAATTGGACACTTTAAAAAGAACAGTATGAAAATTCTAGAACTGAAAATTACAATACCTAAATATTTAAAATTCATTGAAATTACTATTTACTTTAGAGAAATAAAAAGTGCTATAAGAGAATACTGTAGAAAATTGTAACCAACAAATTAGACAACCTAGATGTACCAAATCTCAGCAATATTCATTTTAAAAATCATTTAGATAATAGAATGGATAACTTCCTAGAAAAAAACAAATTACAACAACTGTCTCAGAGAATATAGAAAATCTGACCAGACGATAACAAGTAAAGAAATTGAATCAGTAATTAAAACCTCCACAAAGGACGGGTCAAGATGGCAGCATAAGTAAACACTGTGCTTGCCTCCCTGATGACCACATCAGAATTGGTCATCTACAGATGACCACTAAACTAAACTACAGAATAACCATCACTAAGAATCACCTAAAGTATAGGTGAACAAAAGTCCTACAAAGAAGGACATACAGAAGAAGCCACCTTGAAACTGGTAGGAGGGGCAGAGATGCTAAATGGGCTGGTCCCACTCCCACATGGGGCATTTAAAAATTGGGAGGGATATCTCAGCTGTGGAGGTCCCCCTGAAAGAGCAAGGAGTCCCTGACCCATACCATGCAGCCCAGTCCAGAGATCCAGTGCCAGGAAGAGAGGTTTTCACAAATTCTGGCTCTGAAAACCAATGGAAATTGTGGCTGAGTGAGAGAGAGGATGGCTGGAAATGAGGTATTCCTATTAAAGGGTCTGAACATGGAATTACTCACTGACAAACACACTGTCGCTGAGTTCCAGCACTGGGGCAGCAGCTTCAAAGGCTCCAGGGACATAGGGGGAGGAACTGAACTGTCTGGCTGCAGGGCAAGGGTTAGGGGTGCAGCTTTCTCCCAGGCAGAAGTGCTGGTAGAATCCATTATTTATTTGTTGAACCATCCCCACCCCAGTGTGCAGATGCAGGTGGCCACCATATCTGAGTCTCCATCAACCTGGCTAACACTGTTTACCCTGCCCTGGTGATTCCCTGAGACCCCATTCCACACAACTTGTGAGCTCACTCAAGCCACTTCCAATGTCTTTTCCATCCAAATGTCCTGTCTTGGCTCATCTGCAGACTTTTGTAAAACTCTCAAAGGTTCACAAACCCCAAAGAAGCAGTATCTGGTCTCGGTATGCCCCATACCTTTTGCTAAGCAGCCCCAAGCCTGGTACTAGCATCAGCAAGCCTTGGTTTGCAGCTTAGCTTCTCCCAGGCAACTCCAAGCATAGCACAAATGGCAATAATCGGCAGATCACTTTTTAGATCATACCAAGTAGCCCCAGGCAAGGCACAGGCATCAGTTGACCTTGGCCTGCAACAGAGCCCTCCCAAAAATCTTCAAAAGCAACACACCTGGTGGCCAGCTTCAGACCACATCTGGGCACCACCAAACCACCTCACAAAAAGACACACCCAAAGGGCAAAATGGGAAGACACTGAAGCCCTGTTAAAGAGAATTCTGCTTGGTACTGTTGGTCAGCCCCTGCACAACAGCTTCAACACTGCAGTCAAAGCTGGTCCTCACAACCAATCAGCCTGAAGGTCAATCACTCCCGCTGATGTGCAACCAAAAGCTCAACTGCAACAGGAGGGTACACACAACCCACACAATGGACCCATACAGCTCACCTGGAACACCCGGCTCAGATAACCAGGGAGACTGCACCACTGGGTCCCACAAGACACCTACATAAGGCTATTCTACTAAGATGGGGAGACATAACAGCCCTATCTAATACATATAAACAAACACAGGGAGGCAACCATAATGGGGAGACAAAGAAATATGTCCCACATGAAAGAACAGAACAAAACTGCAGAACAAGAACTAAACAAAATGGAGACAAGTAATCTACCAGACGCAAATTTCAAAATACTGGTTTTAAGGATGCTCAATGAATTTAGGGGAAGAGTAGATGAACTCCATGAGAACTTTAACAAGGAGATAGGAAACATAAAAATAGAGATAGAAAACATAAAAAGAACCAGTCAGAAATGAAGTATACAATAACAGAAATGAAAAACACATTAGAGGGAATCAACAGTAGATTAGATGAAGCAGAGGGCTGAATCAGCAATTTGGAAAAGAAAGCAGAAAACACCCAATCAGAGCAGGAAATAAAAATAATGAAGACCGTTTAAGGGACCTCTGTGACATCAAGCATACCAACATTCACATCACATTCACAAAAGGAGAAAAGAGGGAGCAAGAAATTGAAAAACGATTTGAAGAAATAATGATTGACAACTTCCCTAACCTGGTGAAGGAAATAGACATACAAGCCCACGTCATGATTGAAATGTCAAAGGTTAAAGACAAGAGAGAATCTTAAAAGCTGCAAGAAAAAAGCTTTTAGTTACATACAAAGGAGCCCCCATAAGATTATCAGCTGATTTTTGGAAAGAAACTTTGCAGACCAGAAGGGATTGGCATGAAATATTCAAAATTATAAAAAGGAAGGACCTACAACCAAGATTACTCTGCCCAGCAAAGCTATCATTTAAAATTGAAGAAAAAATAAGAGTTTCCCAAACAAGAAAAAGCTAAAAGAGTTCATCACTACCAACCAGTATCGCAAGAAATGTTAGAGGGACTTCTTGAAGATGAAGGAGAAAAGAAAATCAAAATTATAAATAATAAAATGGCAATAATTACATATCTATCAACAATTATTTTAAATGTAAATGGATTAAATGCTTCAATCAAAAGATAGGATAGCTGAATGGATAAGAAAACAAGACCCTTATATATGCTGCCTCCAAGAGACTCACCTCAGACCAAAAGACACACACAGATTGTAAGTAAAGGGATGGAAAAAGATATTTCATGAAAATGGAAAAAAATAAACAAATTTGGAGTAGCAATACTTATATCAGAAAAATGGACTTTAAAATGAAGGCTATAGCTAGAGACAAAGAAGGACCTACTTCTGGGTATTTATCCAAAAAAAAAAAAAAACCCAAAGCTTTATTTTGAAGGGACATGTGCATCCATATATTCATTGCAGCACCATTTACAATGGCCAAGATATGGAGGCGGCCTGGGTATCCATCCATGGATGAATGGATAAAGAAGAAGAGGTACATATATCTAATAGAATATTACTCAGCAATAAACTAGAATGAAATCTTGCCCTTTGCAACAACCTGGATGGACCTAGAGGGTATTGTGCTGAGTGGAGTAAGTCAGGCAGAGAAAGACAGATGACATACGATTTCACTTACATGTGGGATCCAGAGAACAGGATTAATGAACAATCAAAACAGAAACAAACTCATGGATACAGAGAGCATTTTGATGGTTACCAGATTAGGGGTGGATGGATGAAAGGGAGGAGGGGATTGAGAGGTACAAATTGGTAGTTACAAAATAGTTATGGGGATGCAAGGTATAGCATAAATAATATAGTTAGTAGTATTGTAATAACTATATATAGAGTCAGAGGGACACTGGATTTACCAGGGTGATCACTTCGTAAGATATGTAAATGTTTAATCACTGTATTGTACACCTGAAATTAATATAATTTTGTATGTTGACTGTAATTGAAATTTTTAAAAAAATATTTTTAAAAGGCAAAGTGATATAGGCAAAAAGCCAAGAGACAAACAAAAGTAGAATACTGAAAAATTTTCCAATTATCCAAAGAAGCCAGATAAAGGGCAACAGGAGAACCAGAAAAGGCAGAAGGGAGACAAACCAAAAACAAATAATGAAATAGTAAATAAAATAACTTAAAAATGGCTTTCAAATGCATTATGTTAATTGTAGAAAGCCAATTAATATAGTTAAGTACTGTATGATTCCATTTATATCACATTCTGAAAAAGACAAAACTATAGGGATGGAGAAAAGATCAGTGGTTGCTAGGTATAGGGGTAGATGTTGGTTTGATTATATAATGCTAAAACAAGGAAATTTTTTTTTTGTATAATGGAAGTGTTCTACATCTTCATTATGGTGCTGATTATACAATTGTAAGCATTTGTCAAAACTCATATTAAAATTTGCTGTATGTAAATTTAAACATTTTTTTTAATCCTGAGAACATGACTGTCCATCACTGTACACCTCTTTCCTATGGCCTGGGTGTCTCCAAGACCCTGGCTTGAGGGTTCCTTATAAATCAGGGACTTAAACACTGTCACACTGTAATAAACACTCATTATCTAAACAGGGTAGCCCATTTGAGGAAAAAAAAATATCTGTTTAGCCCATTAGCTAGCTGGAGTGTATTACTAATTATTCCAGAGAACAAAATCACTTTTTTTAAAGATTGTTTTGTAAAGCTACTATCATTCCAAGTTGGAATGCCAGGAATTCACTTATCCTGGCGTAGCGTTGGCAGTAAATCCAGGACTCCACCCCACCTACTGCCCTCCCAGAAGCCTAGAGCTGAACAGGTGCCAAGGAGTTTCCAAGAGGGGAAGGGATTTGCACTGATTGGGGTGTTCTTCCTTGTTGGTAGTAATATGTTTCAAATGCGTCTAGAGGATTTGGGGGAGCCAATATGAAGTAAGCAACATAGCAACAATATGTACAGTAGAAAAACCATAGCAGAAAAAGTAAAATATGTATATTTTATAGATAGTATCTGACAGTTCATACAGAACTGTATACCTAATAACATAGCTTATTTTTAACAATATCCACAATGCATCCCAATAAGTGACTGGCTGCACATGCATGTTGAGAAAGGTGAAACTACCTTACTCTGTAATAGTAACTCATTCTCCCTCCAATCATGCCACGGGTGTTCCCTAAACAAATCTGGCTTCACTGTAATGCTCTCCTTGCCTGACCATGACTTCTCCTAGAATATCCAAACCTACACATGAGACACAATGGAACTGCTCAATTAGCACTTCTTCAGTATATTGTTCCAGCTTGTGAAGAGGTTCACAACAGGCCTCTCCGAGGTGTGCCACAGTGGCATGTGGATTATTTTGAGCTGAAGGCAACGGGACTGTGAGGACTCAGGAGAAACCTTTACTTCTCCCTTAAAGAATTTAAACTTGAGACTTTGTCCATAATAAGAGTTATTACCAGAAATAACTTTTTATGACCTACTTATACAGTAGGATAAACATCTAATTACTAAACAACCGTTCTTATCATCCTGTGAATGACCCTCCTCCCTCCTGAAGCCTCAAGGACAGGGTTTCTGACTCTCTCAAGTATGTGGGTTTCCATACATACATATGTAATTAAATTTGATTATTTTCTTTTGTTAATCTGTCTGATGTCAATTTAATTATTAGACCAGCTGGAAGAACCTAGCAGGTTAGAGAAAAATTTCTTCCTGCCCCACAGTTGCAAAATTAGAAATACACTTACAAGAAAGTTAGCTTCTGAAGACCATGTATTAGGAGTCTGCACTGCACTACCATTTTCAGTGGGCAATTTCTAGCTCAAGGGCCATTGCTTGGAAGAGCTTTGCTGATGTGTAGCCAGTAACAAGGTGAAGTTCGGTGAGGAGCTGGCAGCAGTGTCCACGACACGACTGGGGAGGGGACAGTGATCACTCAGCCTAATGAAGGGCAGCAATGAGCAGGCTATCTTTTGTTTAGAATGGCTCTGCATGGACTACTAACTCAATCAAGATGACCATTGGACCTGTAAATTTAATGTCATACTTATGATGAATTATTCAGCAGGAATTTTTGCCAATTCCTGGTTATCCTCTGCCTTCATGAGGTTTCCAGCAGCCTAGCCTGTTCTGACAATGATAGCTGAGGCCAGCTCACCTTACTTTCTTATCACCCCCATCATCCTCTACTTTTGCTGGGAATGCAAACCCTGCTGGCCATCCCCAACAGCTATCCTCCATAATACTGTCATCCCCAAGCAGCTACTCCAACTTCTTTCCACTCAACATGACACTCTTTCCCATCTTTCCTATCCTCTCTTTGGTACCCTCTGGATTCTTGTCACATGGAAACCAAAAAACAAAAATTTAAATCCTCACCAAATGTTTCTTCCACTACTAAAATGTCCTGAGGTCATTGCCTCCCTAGCTTCTCCGAGTGGTACCTGCCCCTTTTCTGGATCTCTATCCTCAAGGGAGTCAGCATTCTCCCATTACCATTCTGTAAACCAATATTCTTTCTCTGTGAGGCCAATGCCATCAGTTCTGTTATACTCTCCCCTAATAAGCTCTACCTTCCTTTCCTGGGCTCCGGATCATCTCCTGGAATGTCCATAGGTCTCTAGGAAGTCTTCGTCTGTGCCCCAAACCCACTGGTCCTCCCAGCCCAGTTACATGTCCTCTATCCTTCAGCTTATGCTGATCCTTTTTCTTGGATGCTCACTCGTTCCTGTGACAATCTCCTGGTTAGCCTTTGAACTCAAGTTTTGAGTTACCTCTATAAAAGAATCCCCAATCACTTTCTAACTTCCAGGAGGTGTGAAGACCCCACTCATCTCTTCTATTAAATACTGTACATTGGTGTAGTACAAGTACTGAAAAATTTTGGAATTAGTTAATATAGTCTCTCCCAATTGACCTACAACATACTAGGCATTCTTCTCCTCTTTCTCCTTTTCTACTCCTTTCTCCTCCTCTTCTTTCTCCTCTTCCCTCTCCTTTTTTCTTCTTCTTTTACTATTTTTACTTTTATATCTTTGTGCATAGTGCCATATCTGGCTGAATGAAGAAATGAATAATTTTGGTAGGATGCAATATGTCCGAATAATCTACCATTATTTGACAGATGAGAAAATTGAAGGAGGTCATGTGATTTCTCAGAGTCACGCAGCTTGTGTCAAACCAGTACCAGAAACCAGGTGCTCTGAATCCTAGTTCAGGGATGCTTCATAATGTGCTACATTTCCTGTACTTAAATGCATTTCAGTTTTTAAATTAATGATTTCAATCATTAAAATAATATAAATATACAGAAAGATACAGTTTAAAATGTTTGGAAGTCTTCTAAGAATGGTAACGGTATATTTATTTTAAAACAAAGAAAAAGAAACTTCCCAGATACCTACAAAAAGGAATCATAAGAATTGTAACTGTACTGAAACTAAGGAAATTTTCTGTCCTTTTTACCAACTTGAAGACTATCAGTCAGAGGAAACATGGTTTGGATTGAATTAAATTACATTTTACTCACTGAAATACAACAATGTAATGTGTTGAGTGAATCAACTGTGGGGAGGTGGGATGGGCAGAGAGCCACTGAGACACCTCAAAGGCTCTCAAGCAAAGTGACTGGTTGCCGTCCTTGATCCTAGAATGTTCTCCAGTTAGTACCTTCCCTGGGTCAGGAGGGTGGTGTAGATTAAGATGTTCTAAAAAGGAAATTACACATTAATCTTTACTAGGTACTGAGGGAGTCCTACCAGCCCAGAGTGTGATTTATAAAAATGATGAAGCAAGGGGAATTTACTAGACTTTTCAGGAGAATGAGCAGCCAGAAAGAAAGAGGCTACACTAGACAGCTAGAACAAATGGCTCCCAATTTAAAAGATTTAATGCAGGAAACAAAAGATAATCTTTTATAAATTCTGATTGGTATTCACAGTAACATCCAAGATGGTAAAACAACAACCAAAGGCTCCTATGAAAATAACCCGCTAGAGAGGTAAAAAGTAGTTGTAGATAGAAAACAATGATATATAAAGAAATATAAAATTTAATCAAGGAATTGACCAGCAGAAAGAACACTGGTGAAAATGTAATTTTGGAATTGGTAAGTCAGTTCAAGAAAGTCCCCCCAAACATGACAAAGTGGTAAAAAGCCTAGAAATCGTAAAGTAAGAAAGATAAAGAACTCATAGGATAAGTCTGAGAGAGTCAATATCAATATCTCTTGAGTAGCAGTTGCATAAATTAAAAATATTCACAATGAGCAAAGCCATTACAAGAAATGCTAGATGACTGACAGGAAAACCTTTTATTTCCTTATGAGTTGTCCAACCCATCCACAACATTCGGTCCCATTCTCATGGGCCAGTGTAAATAATCTTAATTACCCACAGTACTTTCTCCCAAACACGTGGCCATTCCTCTTAAAGAACCTGTGCTGGGACACAGCTGGGCCAAAACAGTTGGCTCTGTGCCAAGCCCCGTCATTCCTTCTACATGAGCAAGAGAGAAAATCAGTTTTGCATAAAACCCAGACTATTGACCAGCCTGACTCCTGAGCAAATGACTTGCAAGTACTCCTTACTTAAGAACAAACAGTGATTTTCCCCATAGGTCAGTCTTAATCCAGTTTAACAAATAGTTACTTCACTGAACAAAACATTTAACATCTCAATCTGAAATAGTTGCACTTGGATTAATTCAAGATTTTTCCCTAATGAGTAGATACTTTTCTTATATGATTAAAGGGGTTCATCAAAATGTACTAGCGAGAATAAAGAGTTGTACACACTCCAAAATGATTTTGTTCTCTATCCTAATATATTAAATCTGCTGCAACCTCCAAATCTCACCATTACATATAATATTGCAAATTAATTAGTTTTAAACTATTTTTTGAGGAATGAATGAGAGGAAGAAATATGAATAAAAGTTCAGATCACAATAAAAACCAGGTGATAAGGGGAAGAAAAGGGAAGAAAATGCATGCTAACATTCTTGGCTGTGAAGGCTGGTAGTCATGAATAACATTTAATTCTTAACTTTGATAGAAGAATGTAGGATAAAATATGTCTGTAATAATTTAAGGGTAACTACTATTAGAATAACATTTAGATGTAGTATTTCATATCACTAGAAGAGAAAAAAAGGACTAAAAATTATCAAACAAAGAAGAGGCAGGAAAGGTGAAAAAGGAAGCAATAAGAAATCACAATGAACATAAAACATAAAATAAGCTGTCAAGAAAAAGATTGAATATATCATTAATTATAATAATGTGCATGGATAAAATTATTCTCTTTGCTATGTCTTGTATTCTTTCATTAAGAAAAGAATAGGCTCAGTGGCAGAACAAAAATCAGATGAATGCTATTTCTAACGATATACCTACAACAAATGGTAAAAGGTAGAAAATAAAGAAGCAAGAATATGTCAGAAAAATGCTAACAGTGACAAATGGTAAAAATATTAATATCATACAAAGTACACTCTAAAGTCAAAATATCAAATAAGGCTAGGAGAAATTTTATTGATAAAAGATACTATCTCTAAAGAAATTGTAACAGTCATAAATATTTACACACTAAACTACATTGTATGGAAATAATATGAAGAAAAAAATTTAGAAATTCAAGAAATCTTGACAAGATCACAAGGAGTTTTAAATTTATATACCAAAATTTAACGAATACAATGGATAAAGAATATGATTAGAGTATTTGAATTACACGTACACACAATTTTTGTAGAACACACAAAAAAAATTAAATTTCTTTACAGAAATTATTTATAGACTGTGCCATAAAGAAAATCTTAATAAATTCGTGTAGGTAGTTGAGAATGTCAATATAAGAAACATCAAAACCTGTAAAGAATTTTTATAAAAGTTTATTTGAGCCAAACTGAAAATTGCTGGAGAGCAATATCTCAAATGCTCCTGAGAATAACACTTTTGCAGTTTCTTTTATCAATTTGAGATTAAAGAGGGAAGATTACATGATGGTGGAAGAAAGCAAGATGGGGATTCGATTACAAGAGAGTTAACAAGATTGTGTGCGCTCTTGAGGGTGGTTATTTCAAAGGTGTGTTAATTTAGATACACAAGAGCAACGGACAGGGCTTACTTAAGGCAAAGATAAACCTTTTACTAAAAAAGTTATAGGCCTGGGCTGTGACTACCCACCATGACCTCCCCAGTTATGAATTTATAATCAGGTCACCCTGAGAGGTTGCTTTCCATAGAAACCTTTTGTCACCCACAATAGATGATATGGATGGATAGATAGATGATGATTGATAGACAGATAGATAGATGATAGATAGCAATTAAACATACCATGTTCTCTGACAACAAAACTAAAATAAACTACTATAAAATAGCCCCCCAATCTACTTAGAAATTTTAAAGTACTCATAAGTAATTCTTAAATAAAAGATGAAAAATGACAGCAACAGATTAATTAATTAGACAATGACATCAAAAAGAGCTCAAAATCTATGGAATGTAGCCCAACTCTTATCAAAAAAAGAAACATGCAAAAATATTTGAAAAGTAGTATCCTTATTGCCTAACAGCATAGATTCTATAGTCAGGTTATACAGGTTCGACTCCCAGCCCTTTCACTTACTTAATTTGTGTGACCTTGGAATAATTATGTAACCTACAAGTACTATACTCAGTTTCCTCATATGTGAAATGGGAAAAATAATAATACTTATCTCTTAGGGTGTTATGAAAATGAAATGCGATAAACCATGTGGTCTCTTTCCATTAGTACTCTCTAAGGAGATAGATTAGATAAACAGATAGATACGTAGACATACAGAGAAAGAAGGAGAGAGGCGAAAGAGAGAGAGAGAGAGACTGAGATGGAGAAAAGGTGGAGATTGATGGAGAGATTTCAACAATGCTACGGGCTGAATTTCATACCTCTCTCCCCAAAATTCATAAGTTGATGTCCTAACCCCCAGTACCTCAAAATGTGACTACATTGGAGATAGGGCCATTAAGAGGTAATTAAAATTAAATGAGATCATTAGTGTGTTTTAATCCATTCTGACTATGTCCTTATAAGAAGAGCTTTACTGACACAGCAACAAGGAGGCCATCTGTAAGACAAGTAAAGAGGCTACAGAAGAAATCAACCCTGCCAGCAACTTGATCTTGGACTTCCAGCTTCCATAACTGTGAGGAAATAAATTTGTGTTTAAGCCACCCAGTGTGTGGCACTGTTACAGCAGCCCTAGAAAACTAATACAGGCAATGCCTGCACACCCGCCCGCTGTGGCAGTGTGAAGTGGGCAGGAGAGAGAGCTGGGTTCTGCTGCTCCGAAAAGTCACAGTTACCCGAGCCTCTCCCTGAACCAAGTGTGGGTCTAACGTTAAAAATACGTGTATTTCTTACAGCACTGCCCCTAAGGAAAACCATCCTTTTCCCCCAGTAGCCAAGTGGAAAAACAGAGATTAGATCCAAAGATAAAGGAAAAATTGTCTGTGCTGAGCTACTGAACCCAGTGCTCTCTACACTGCACTTTCTGGTCAATTTAAAGGATTTTCAACAGCAATTTTGTCTACATGCAATTTTAGCTTTATAGCTACTTTAGAGCTTAACCTTTAAGCTGTCATTCCACAGAATAGCATGGTATGAGGTTTGGTGCTGACAGAAGTGCAGAAAAAGATCACCAGAAAAAGAAATAAGCAAGTGTGTGTGTGTGTGTGTGTGTGTGTGTGTGTGTGTTCACTACATGGAGTGTGGGTTCTAGCCCCACAGCTCAACTCTCCTACTTGGAGATTCCTCCCCCAAAAAGTTTACATCCAACAGCAAAAGAGGCAATAAAAAATTGCTTTCAATCCCTGCGTGTGAATGGAGTGCCCTCTCTGCCCGTACTGTGCTACCAGTAGACTGTCCTGGATGGAGTCCACACAGCCAAAACCCACCTCAGTGACATACAGATCTGGATGCCTTAGGATTACCTGTGAGCTCTTGACCCATCCCCAGGCATCCTGAACTACTTGGTCTGAGCGAAGTCAGGGAGGTGAGCAGAGGAGAGAAAAGGCGGTGCTGCTCACGGGTCACCTGGGGACTTTGAGGACTACTCAGTAATCACTGCAGAGCAGAGGTGGGTGAGCTTCAACCTGCCCACAGCGGGGTCTTGAGGGACATGAAAACCCCTCGTCTCTCCAGGAAAGGAGGCGGGAAGGGAGTCAGACAAGGGAAAGGGGTAGACAAGGAAAGGTTTACTTAGACTCTTCTATTTGGGCAAATGACTTGCAAGCTCTAAAGGCATTGTACTAGGAGAGCACTTTCACACAATTTTTTAAAGGTGGATTTTATTTAACAGCTTTATTGAGGTGTATCTTAATTAATTTTTACACCCTACTTTAAAAATATATGCAAGTTACTACACTCATTCTTCAGATAAAGAAGAGGTTTGGAGAAGTTGGGCAACTTCCCAGCATCACACAGCTTTTACTCAACAGAGCAGGGATTTCATTCAAGTCTCCAAACTCCCCACACCACACTGACTATCATTTCTGCCACACCAACGAGGGACACAAATAAGCATTACCAGGGAGGATCTGAATTGCTACTGAGGGAAAAACCATTAACAGAAATGTGAGTGGGGCTCAGGCACATTTCTTCCTCTTTTTTATCTAAAACATTGTCAAACCATGTGATTTGCCTCCTAGACCAGACTAAACGCCTTCCCCCTGCCCTACAACTGTGCACCTGGAAACTTTGTCCATCATTTGTACACTTTACTTGCTGAAAACAGTGGCCTGAAGTAGCAGAGATCAAATGGCTCCTTCTAGGCTATGAGAGTCCACTGGAAGTATGCGTTTCCTGGCCCCTGTCCAGCATTCCAGTTTGGGGGTCCCTTTGCTTTGGGATATTCATGCTCCCCTCTCAGTTAGAATGGCTTCCTGAGAGCAGCCCCTGACACTACAGTACACAAGTAAATCCAAATAGGAGAAAAAATCTCCATCTCTCAGAGCAAGGGATCTGAGGTTTCTTCAGGTTATAGCACAAGGAAAGAGGAGTGGAGAAAGGGCGCCCGCGGTAGCACACTGTGACAATGCTGCTTGCAGTCTGCTTGCCCTCCCTATTCCCTACGGAGGCTTTGTGACCACTCACCAAGCCAAAAGGAAACCACCTCTACCTTCTGAGTCCATGTGGACATAGGTCCTGAGTGCCCATGAGCTTCTCTGACCGAAGGCTCCTAAAGCCACCCCGCTGTATCCTCAGAGGTGCCCCTAGGGCTTGGGACCCTCAGCACATCTTCACCATGGGCTTCCCCACTCTTGTTCTGAACCCCACAGACACCTCTGAAGGACCATGTCACCCACCATCCTTTTCAGATGGGGGTTAGGGGGCCTCCACTCCCAAATGCCTCATCGATTCATTTATTCATCCATTCAGTACTTTGAACACATTCAACACAGGTTTATTTAACTCCTATTATACAGAAAGCACTCTTTTGGTATTGTGCCCTGCACTCCTCTAGGTGCTGTTCCAAGGCCAAGTGTGAACCTTTAGGAGACGGGATATAGAAAAATATACAACAACTAATTTCCTCAAAGAGGTCAGATAAGTCTATACACGCTCTGCACTAAAAATGAGGCGCTCTCTTTCTGCTGCTGCCTTTGAAATGAGGACGAAAAAGGAGTGAAGACCGAGACTTGAGGCTAGAACGAGCTCTTTCGGTCCGGCTCCTGGCTGTCCAGGCTGTGTGGGGACAAGTTCACATGCCACTGCTAATGCCTTGAAGGAAGCTGGTCTGGGGCCCTGGAGTCCCCAGGTACATGTAAAATGGAAGTCTCCAACACAGGTTCCCTTTTGAAACACCCACTGAATATGGCATGTCAACCCTCTGTGGTGACAATTAGAGCTCAGGAGAACCCCTACCACCACCATCCCGCTTTTTTTTTTTTTTTTTTACAATACTTGTGAAAATCTCACATTGAAAATAAGGAAATGGAGAAAAAAAAAATGGCGGCGTGAGGTGAGCCTCTGTAACGCTCCCCTGGAATTTACAACGAATCGGACAACAATAACTCCACAAAGGACTCCTTGCACAGCAGACAGGCAAGACGAACAGGCCCACTACTGAATTCACCTCCAGGTGGGTGAATCGCGCGAGCGGGGGAGGAGGGAGAGGAGAAGTGCGGAGACAGAGCCGCTCGGGCGCAGGACACAGACCTAGCTCAGTGTTCGGAGCCCGCTGCTCCCGGATCTTCCGCAACTGCGGGAGAGGGATGGACTCGGACTGCTAGGGCTCCGCTCACGGCCCGCAGGGCTGAGGGGGCAGCATACAAAACCGCTGAACCCAACGCTCGCTCACGGCAGACCTCGGAGCAAAGACTGAGGGAAGAGGGCTGAAATCGGTGGTTTAAGCCCTCACTGCCGAGCGGAGAACGGAAGCCCTAAGCACAGAGACTAGCCGCCCCCTCCCTACCCTCCCAGAGCTCGCCCCGCGCCCACCTGCCCGGTGCTAGAAGCTATAAAGTAGCAGTGTCGGATTAAAGGACAGAATATTTGCTGCTCTGAGAACTGTGGACCGCAGACACAGATTCGCAGCTCAACTAGTTCCGGCAAAGGGGAGGGAGCTGTGGAAGCAGGACTGGCTGTGGTGGTGGTCGCCGCCATTGCTCTGGGCCACCTCTCACAACTCACCCCGCCCCTGGCCCCACCTATCTGGGCGGATCCCTGCAGGAGTAAACAGAACTGCTGAAACAAACGGGCTCTGAATCTGGTGCAGAAAGAGCTTTGGAACTCCAAAAGCTCTTCGCATACCTATCAACCTGTTGTAGAAGACACTCCTGTAGATGTCTAGGAAGAGAAATAGTAAATCAGTGATTGCCATGAATAACCAAGGCAACAAGACAGCTCAGAAAGAAAGTAAAAACTCTCCAGAAAAGGAACTTAGAGATATGGACCTTTGTGATTTAAATGACAGAGAATTCAAGATCGCAATTCTGAAAAAACTGAACGAGATGCAAGAAAACACAGAAAGGCAGTTTAATGAACTCAGAAACACAATCAAAGAACACCATGAGCATTTTACAAAAGAGATTGAAATCTTGAAAAAGAACCAAATAGAATTTCTGGAGATTAAGAACTCAATAGAAGAAATTAACAATAAAATATCCAGCTTAGGTAGTAGAGTTGACCAGATGGAGGAAAGAATCAGTGACATCGAAGATAGGAACCTGGAATTTACACAGAGGGAAGAAGAAAGAGACTTGAGACTTAAAAGAAATGAAAGAACTCTACAAGAACTTTCTGACTCCATCAGAAAGAGCAATATAAGAATAATGGGCATACCAGAAGGAGAAGAAAGAGGGAAGGGAACAGAGAATATATTCAAACAAATCGTCGATGAGAACTTCCCAAACTTGTGGACAGAACTGGATCCTCGAATCCAAGAAGCAAATAGAACACCTAATTACCTCAATCCCAACAGGCCTTCACCAAGGCACATTGTATTGAAGCTGTCTAAAATCAATGATAAAGAAAGAATCCTCAAGGCAGCAGGGAAAAGAAGACGGTAACTTACAAAGGAAAGCCCATTAGATTATCATCAGATTTTTCAGCAGAAACTCTACAAGCTAGGAGGGAATGGAACCAAATATTCAAACTATTGAAAGAGAGAAATCATGAGCCAAGAATAATATATCCAGCAAAGATCTCCTTTAGATATGAAGGAGGAATAAAGACCTTTCCAGACATCCAGAAGCTGAGGGAATTTTCTAATACACGACCTGCACTACAAGAAATACTAAAGGAGGCTATTAGACCACCATCAACAGGGACAACTTGTGGCAACCGAAACATAAAAAGGGGGAGCGTAAAGGCCTGAACTGAAATATGGGAATAGAGAAAGTAAGCGTACTGAAGAAACTGGAATACTCTAAATATCAAACTTTCTTTTACATAAACTCAAGGGTAACCACTCAAAAAACATCCAAATCTGAAATATATACTGTAATAAAAGAAGAAACAGAGGGAAACATCATAGAATACTACCACACAGAAATAACAGACAACAACAAAAAGGCAAAGAAACAATGGAGACACAGCCTTACCAGAAAACTAAAGACAGAATGACAGGAAATCCTCACATATCAATAATCACCCTAAATGTAAATGGACTGAACTCACCAATAAAGAGACACAGAGTAGCAGATTGGATCAAAAAACTAAACCCAACCATATGCTGCCTACAAGAGACACATCTCAGCTACAAGGACAAGCATAGACTCAAAGTGAAAGGGTGGAAATT
The DNA here is from genome assembly GCF_964194185.1 of Rhinolophus hipposideros. Lineage (NCBI taxonomy): Eukaryota > Metazoa > Chordata > Mammalia > Chiroptera > Rhinolophidae > Rhinolophus > Rhinolophus hipposideros. Next base: position 4,606,991 of record NC_138054.1, on the reverse strand, counting down.
GACACTTCAAGCAAATGGTACCCAGAAAAAATCAGGTGTAGCCATAATGATTTCCGATGAAACAGACTTCAGGGTGAAAAAGATAACAAGAGACAAAGATGGACATTTCATAATGGTAAAGGGGACTATACAACAAGAAGACATAACAGTCATCAATATTTATGCCCCCAATCAGGGAGCACCGAAATATACCAAGCAACTACTAACAGAACTAAAGGGAGAAATTGACCAAAACACAATTATACTAGGGGACTTAAATACATCATTGACAGCTATGGATAGATCATCCAAACAGAAGATAAATAACGAAATCGCAGCCCTAAATGACACATTAGATGAATTGGACATAATTGACATATATAGAGCACTTCATCCTAAAACATCAGACTATACATTCTTTTCTAGTGTACATGGAACATTCTCAAGGATAGACCAAATATTGGGACACAAAATCAGCCTCAGCAAATTTAAGAAGATTGAAATCATACCAAGCATATTCTCTGATCACAAAGCTTTGAAATTGGATATCAACTGCAAAAAGAAAGCAGGAAAAAACACAAATACATGGAGATTAAACAACATACTTTTAAAGAACGAATGGATCAAAGAAGAAATTAGAGGAGAGCTCAAAAGATACATAGAAACAAATGACAATGAAAATACATCCTACCAAAATTTTTGGGATGCCACGAAAGCAGTTTTAAGAGGGAAATTTATATCATTACAGGCCTATCTCAAGAAACAAGAAAAATCCCAAATAAATAACCTCATGTTACACCTTAAAAAACTAGAAAAAGAAGAACAAGCGAAACCCAAGGTCAGCAGAAGAAAGGAAATAACAAAAATCAGAGCAGAACTAAATGAAATAGAGAACAAAAAGACAATAGAAAAAATTAATGTGACAAAAAGCTGGTTCTTTGAAAAGATTAACAAAATTGACAAACCCTTGGCTAGACTCACTAAGATAAAAAGAGAGAAGACACTAATTAACAAAATCAGAAATGAAAAAGGGGAAGTTATCACGGACACCACAGAAATACAAAGGATTATCCAAGAATACTATGAAGGACTATATGCCACCAAATTTAATAACTTAGAAGAAATGGACAAGTTCTTAGAAACATATAGCCTTCCAAGGCTGAATCATGAAGATCTGGAAAATCTTAACAGGCCGATCACCAGTAAGGAAATTGAATCAGTCATCAAAAACCTTCCCAAAATCAAAAGTCCTGGACCAGATGGCTTCACCAGTGAATTCTACCAAACCTTCAAAGAGGATCTAATACCAATCCTGCTCAAACTCTTCCAAAAAATTGAAGAAGAGTCAGTACTCCCTAACTCATTTTATGAGGCCAACATTACCCTGATACCAAAACCTGGTAAGGACAACACAAAAAAAGAAAACTACAGACCTATATCTCTGATGAATACAGATGCTAAAATCCTAAACAAAATTCTAGCAAATCGAATACAATGCATTAAAAAGATTATTCATCATGACCAAGTGGGGTTCATCCCCGGGGCACAAGGATGGTTCAACATTCGCAAATCCATCAATGTGATACATCACATAAACAAAATAAAGGACAAAAATCATATGATTCTATCAATTGATGCAGAAAAAGCATTTGATAAGATACAACATCCATTTATGATTAAAACACTTACTAAAATTGGTATAGAAGGAAAATACCTCAACATAATAAAGGCCATATACGACAAGCCCTCAGCTAACCTCATAATTAATGGTGAAAAGCTGAAGCCCTTTGCTCTACGTTCAGGAACACGACAAGGTTGTCCCCTATCACCTCTGCTTTTCAACATAGTGTTGGAAGTCCTCGCCAGAGCTATCAGGCAAGAGAAAGAAATAAAAGGCATCCAAATTGGGAATGAAGAAGTTAAATTGTCACTCTTTGCAGATGACATGATGCTATATATAGAAAACCCTAAAGACTCCACCAAAAAGCTATTAGAAACAATCAATGAATACAGTAAAGTTGCTGGCTACAAAATCAACGTACAAAAGTCCATTGCTTTCCTATATACCAACAATGAAATCTCAGAAAAAGAGATAGAAAAAACAATTCCTTTTGCAATTGCAGCAAAAAGAATAAAATACCTAGGAGTAAACTTAACCAAGGATGTGAAGGATTTATATGCTGAAAACTATAAGACATTTTTGAAAGAAATTGAAGAAGACACAAAGAAATGGAAAGACATTCCGTGCTCATGGATTGGAAGAATCAACATAGTTAAAATGGCCATATTACCCAAAGCCATATACAGATTTAATGCAATCCCCATTAAAATCCCAATGGCATTTTTTAAAGAAATAGAACAAAAAATCATCAGATTTGTTTGGAACCACAAAAGACCCCGAATAGCCAAAGCAATATTAAAAAAAAAGAACAATACTGGAGGTATCACACTCCCTGATTTTTCCTTGTACTACAGGGCCACAATAATCAAAACAGCTTGGTATTGGCGGAAAAACAGACACATAGACCAATGGAATAGAATTGAGAACCCAGAAATAAAACCACATAAATATGGACAGATAATTTTTGACAAAGAAGCTAAAAACATACAATGGACGAAAGACAGCCTCTTCAATAAATGGTGCTGGCAGAATTGGATAGCTACGTGCAAAAGAATGAAACTGGACTGCTATCTGTCACCATGTACCAAAATTAATTCAAAATGGATCAAAGACTTAAGCATAAGACCTGACACAATAAACTGCATTGAAGAAAACATAGGTACTAAACTTATGGACCTTGGGTTCAAAGAGCATTTTATGAATTTGACTCCAAAGGCAATGGAAGTAAAAACTAAAATAAACAAATGGGATTATATGAAACTGAAAAGCTTCTGCACAGCAAAAGAAACTATTGACAAAATAATGAGGCAACCAACTGAATGGGAGAAGATTTTTGCAAACAGTGCCTCTGATAAGGGGCTAATATCCAAAATATACAAGGAACTCATGAAACTCAACAACAAAAAAACAAACAACCCAATTGAAAAATGGACAGAGGACCTGAAGAGACATTTCTCCAAAGAGGACATACAAATGGCAAATAGACATATGAAAAAATGCTCAACATCGCTAATCATCAGAGAAATGCAAATGAAAACCACAATGAGATATCACCTCACCCCAGTCAGAATGGCTTTCATCAACAAAACAAATAGTAACAAGTGTTGGAGAGGCTGTGGAGAAAAAGGAACTCTCATACACTGTTGGTGGGAATGCAGACTGGTGCAGCCACTATGGAAGGCAGTGTGGAGGTTCCTCAAGAAATTACGAATAGAATTACCATATGACCCAGCAATCGCTCTCCTGGGTATCTACCCCAAAAATATAAAAGCATTTCTCTATAGAGACACGTGTACGCCAATGTTCATTGCAGCTTTGTTTACGGTGGCCAAGACATGGAAACAACCAAAATGTCCTTCGATAGATGAATGGATAAAGAAGTTGTGGTACATATACACAATGGAATACTATTCGGCGTTAAGGAAAGATGATATAGGAACATTTGTGACAACATGGATGGATCTCGAGAGAATAATGCTAAGTGAAACAAGTCAGACAGAAAAAGCAGAGAACCCTATAATTTCACTGATATGTGGTATATAAACCAAAAAGAACAAGACAAACAAATGAGAAACAAAAACTCATAGACACAGACAATAATTTAGTGGTTACCAGAGGGTAAGGGGGTGGGGGGTGGGTGATGAGGGTAAAGGGGATCAAATATATGGTGATGGAAGGAGAACTGACTCTGGGTGGTGAACACGCAATGGGATTTATAGACGATGTAATACAGAATTGTACACCTGAAATCTATGTAAATTTACTAACAATTGTCACCCCAATAAAATTAATAAAAAAAAAAAAAAGAAAAGAAGGAAATGTTCACATAATTAAGATAAGTCACCAACTAAAGGGCGTGGTCTTATTCTACAACTATTATCTGGATCAGGTGCTGATATCGTAACCAACTCTCCTGATCCCGGGACAGCTTCCTGCTGAGATGAGAGGGAAATTTGTGGGCTGCTCGCTGTAGACAGTCCACTCAGCAACCATTAACTCACTGCACACTGAGTCAGCTTTCTGAGCTAGAGGCCGCTGTTATTCCCTTTTAGGGAGGAGGGATTTGAAGCACAGAGAGGTTTATTTTTATTTATTTATTAAATGGATTTCAGCTTCTTTTTTTTATTGGGGAAGGGGAACAGGACTTTTATTGGGGAACAATGTGTACTTCCGGGACTTTTTTTTTCCAAGTCAAGTTGCTGTCCTTTCAATCTTAGTTGTGGAGGGCGTAGCTCAGCTCCAAGTCCAGTTGCTGTTGTTAGTTGCAGGGGGCGCAGCCCACCACCCCTTGCGGGAGTGGAACCGCCAACCTTGTGGTTAAGAGCCTGCACTCCAATCAATTTAGCCATCTGGCTACGCGGGAGCTGAGCAGCAGCTCATTGACTTCATTCTAGTTGCAAAGGGTGCAGCTCACTGGCCCATGTGGGAATCGAATTGGCAGCCCCATCGCCCAGAGCTTGCGCTTTAACCAACTGAGCCACCCATCCGCCCTCTGAGAGGTTTATTAACTTGCCTAACATCCCACAGCAGAGTCAGGATTCTAACCTAGTTTGTCAAGCAGCTGAATCCATTGTGCCTCTAAGAAAGACAAAATAACACTCAATTCCCAGCTTTAGGCCCCTGGTAAGATCCTCATTATGCCCCAGTGACCTGTGAAGTTAGATTAATGAGAGAGTAAGAGGATACATTTTGCAATTCAACTGGTCCTCCTGGCCTAAGGACTCAAAGGGTAGTTACTTTTCCTTAAATTCATTTGCAAACTTAAAAGGGGACAACTTTCTTTTAAAAGTTGATCTTTTATCATTTTACAACTTTGATGTTTTATTCTGATTAATAAATTGTAATCTCTTAGTATCATACAACTTGAAATAAGTTTTTGTCCTCCCCGCCCCCAAGAAATATGATGTGCTTAGTGCTGACATAGACTTTACAGGGTCCTTTCTCAGGTGTCTGGAAGGCTGAGCAGTTTCTGGGGACGATGATGATAAGCATACATTTTAAGATATCCTCTATTACGCAAATAAAAGAAGCTCTTTGGAATCCATCAATAACCCCCTTCAAGGCTCTCCTTAATGCCTGTTTATCAACTGATTTTATCTGGGGGAAAAAAAGGTCGGAGGCGCGGTGGTAAATATACAGCTAGATTCTCACAGATTAGAAACAGAGCTGGACACCCCAGCCCCATGGACAGCCTTGCTTCCAAGGGGCCGTCTGTGAGACTGGAGGTGGACCTTCAGTGGGCTACTGGAAGTGTAAGTGGGCCCAGTGTCTGGCCTAATTCCCCCAGATTTGAGGAAACTCAGCTTCCCGATGCACTGGGGGATGATTTATCTGGGAGAACTGAGCTTCAAAATGATTCTTTACACTGGAAATGGCCGTTTGGCTTCTGTTCCAGGATTAGAATAATCGTAAAAGAAATTGTTCACACTGAGCTCCATGTTCACTCCTGTAAAATGAAAGCTGAAAAAAAAATCCGTTTCTGCGTTCAGAAAGAATGTTGCTGTCATAATTTCTGGATGACAGATAAGTTCCTATAATATGATTGAAGATTATCCAAGGGAGCTTGCCTCTCCCCACTTCGTCCTGAGGGACTAGATCATATTGCTGTAATAAAAATCCTGGTGGCTTTTACTAAGTTCCACACTTTAGGAGAGAGAGACACAGCACATAATCATTAACACACCTCCACACTCTAATTGCCTCTATAAGTCCTGACTGCAGTGGGGAAGATTCAGAGCTGATTTTGTGAAGACCTGGTTATTTTAAAATAAAACAAAATGAAGACTATAAATTTTAAGTCAATAAGTGCAGTGTCTGCTGATAGAATTAGGACCTGGTGTGACAGCGAGAAGTAATCCCACTAAGCTTATGGGAGCAGTGCTTCTAGATTTGTCTTCTGTGCTTTGGTCACCCTTCCATCCCTGTGAATATTTACAATAAAATTAATTAACTCTCGAGGGCTCTCAAGCTGCAACTGCTTTTGGAGCCAGGGTTATGTTCAAATCTTACCATTTGGTGGTAATAATTGATTTCCCATACTTTAGATTCATAACCTTTCTAAACCTAACCCCCTCTGAGAACAGGCACTCACTTTCCTGGTTGTTGGAAGCACTGCAGCTGATGGCTCTCAGCGGCATCCTCAGGAATTGCTCTCTGCAAAGACAGTGACCTTGCCTGGGGTCATAACCCCTTCCTGGGCTGCTCACAGCAGAGCCAGTGCCCTTCTCTCCAAGGTCAGTGACTCTGAAAGGTTACCCTAGCTAGAGGTCCGAGTGGGAACTAATCGTTTTATTGTAACAAAGAATCTCTCCTTGACTGAACTCTAGCCAGACTCCTCTGAGGCCTCTTTTCAACCAGGCCTCAACCAAGGTCCATAAAGACTTGAACAAACATTAACATAAGTTTCTAATAGCTCAAGGCCACATCCCTAGGATAACTCTAGGCCCCTCAAAGTACCTGCCTCAAAAATTCAAGGCTGCCAATAGAATTCACCATTTGTTCCAGCAAACACCTGAGGAGAGGGCTCATCTTCCAGCTTCTCCGGGAGAGGAGGAGCCTAACTTCCATAAGTACCAGGGAGCAAATCCAGATGGGTTTCATAAGGACCAGCCCTCACCTGCTCTCCGTAATGTTTCACTTCCCTGACTCTACTGAACCCCACTCACCCCCCTATTCTCTCCACTCAATCACCTCTGTACACCTCTGTATAAATCAAAGTTGAGTCCACATTGGACTCTCTTCCCTGTTGCAGTAGTAAGTTCCTGATTAAAATCTGTCCTTACCACATTAACTAGTGTCCAGCTTTGCTTATCTTTGATAGTTGCAATGCCCCCTTAGTTCAGCTTCTGCCCAGTGAGTCTCCAGCCCTAATCCTGCTTGTTTAACGCCCAGGTTGATCCCGAGAGAACTCCCCAATACACTTCCTGTAAGTCTCCTTCTCAGGGTCTGCTACTGGGGAGCCACAGTATTTGAATCTTAAAGACTCACTGAGCTCTCCAAGGGAGTGAGTATCATAAAGAAACAAAGGATTCCAAGGACAGAACTTGGGGTGCTGTAATATTTAGAAGTCCAAGAAAAAAGGAGAAAGCAGCCCAGGGACTAAAAAAGAGCAGGCAGGGTGGGGCGGGGAGGAGACAAGCCAGGCGAGCATGCTCCTAGGGAAGCAGGGGAGGATTTGCAGAGGGTAGTGATTCCGTGTCACACACTGCTAGTCAGTAAGACAAGAACTGAAAGCTAACCTTGGTATTGAACAATGCCAAGTCATTGTTGACATTGATGGTGATGATTGTCTTTGGAATAGTATATCACCTTTTCCACAATGCCTTCAAATATGTGGTTTTATTTAATCGTAATAATAACCATGAAGAATGGATGGGCCAGATGTTTATTCCACTTATAAAAGTGGCATATTAGTTAGGGTTTTTCAGAGAAACAGAACCAACAAAAAAAATTATACAGTTGACCCTTGAAAAACACAGGGGTTGGGACACTGACCTTTTACACAGTCAAAAATCTTCATATAATTACTGTCGACCCTCCCCATATGGGGATTCCCAACTGCAGCGTAGACCCCTGAACAACTCGGGTTTGAACTGCACAGGTCAATTAAGTTGCGTGGGTCAACTGAAAAATATGAACGTAAGTGGACCCTCACAGTCCAAACTCATGTTGTTAAAGGTCAACTGTTTATATATACGTATATATATGGAGGGTGCCAAAAATATGTATACACATTTTAAGAAAGGAAAACTGTATTAAAATCATAATACTCAATATATACCGATAGCAAAAGATGAATACAAGTCACGTTTGACTTCTGCAATGACAAAAGGTGCTCAAAGAGGTTACCATCAGTGTCCAGACCCTGCTGATTATGGTGAACTGCTGCTGGAGCAACATTGACAAAAGTGCCCATTGGTATGCAATTTTAGTCACCCCCAGTGTGTAGCATTTGTTATAAGGATTGGCTCACATGATGATTACGGCAGCTACCAAGTACTACGAAGTGCAGGGTGAGTCAGCAAGCTGGAGTCGGTGGTGTAGTCCAGTCGGAGTCTAAAGGACTGAAAACCAGGAGAACCAATGGTGTGAATTCCAGTTCAAAGGCTGGCAGTCTCAAGATCCAGGAAGACCTGAAGCTTTAGTTTGAGACTGAAGGCAGGAAAAACGCAATGTTCCAGTTTGAAGGCAGTCAGGCGGGAGGAATTCCCTCTTACTCAGAAGATGGACAGATTTTTCTTGTGGTTCTGTTCAAGCCTTCTACTGATTGGCTGAGCCCCACCTACATTAGGGAGGGCCATCTGCTTTCCTCAGGCCACTGATGTGTTAATCGCATCCGAATACAACCTCACGGAAACACCCAAAATAATGTTTGGCCAAATGTTGGCATCCAGGGGCCCAGTCAAAGTGACACATAAAATTGTCCATCACAGATAGTAAGAATGAGTTTTAGAGATGCAACATCACTTGGTTGATATTGCAGGCCTTGTGCTCTCTTCGGCAGCACGTATACTAATATTGCAGTCCTCGTAAAAGGCAGAGTTGAGAACCAAACCTAACTGACCCCATCTCTTCCCACTCCATCCTACTGTGCTTAATGGGCTATATCAGGAAATAGTTTGTTTTGTTCTTTTTAAGGTTAATAAGCCCGAATCTGTAATAGTTCAAGTGTGGCTCTTTTGGTGGTTAGGACCAGGGCAGGGTAACCATCTACCAACGGCTTGCCCAACTACAGGAAAAGTAGTGCCAGCCCTGGTGTAGTGTCTCCATTTCAAAGAGTTTTCCCAGGCACGAACCAAACATCACACAGACAATTTTCTGAGAAGTACTCAGAGTAGTACCTAGTCATGCTGTGACAAAGACACAGCACCGTGGGCGTTACGGGCTGAACTGTGTCCCCCGAATTTTATACATAGGAGTCCTAACCCTCAGTACCTCCAAATGTGACTGTATTTGGAGAAAGAGCCTTTAAAGAGGTGATCAAATTAAAAAGAGGTCATTGGGGTGGGCCCTAATCCAATAACACGGATGTCCTTATGAGAAGAGGAGACCAGGACACAGACACACACAGAGGGGAGACTGTGGGAAGACACAGGGAGCAGAGGGCCATCCACAAGCCAAGGAGAGAGGTCTCAGAAGGAACCAACACTGCCAACACCTGAGCTTCCAGCCTCCAGAACTGTGAGAGAATAAATTTCTGTTGTTAAGCCTCCCAGTCTAGGGTATTTTGGTATGGCAGCTCTAGCAAACTAATAGATTTTGGTGCTGGGATGTGCGGTGCTACTGTAACAAATTCCTAAAAATGTGGAAGTATCTTTGGAATTGGGTAATGGGTGGAGGCTAGAAGAGTTTTGAGGTACATGCTAGAAAAAGCTTGAAGAAGTCATTAGTAGAAATGTGGACTTTAAAGGCAATTCTGGTGAGAGCTTAGAAAGAGGAGAACTGGAAAGAAGGCTTCTACAGTCTTAGAGAATACGTATATGAACCGAGTGTTGCTGTAATATCAATGTGAAGGTGCTTCTGGTGAGGTCTCAATCAGAAATGAGGAACAGGTCATTGAAAGCTGTGGGAAATGTTATTCTTGTTATGAAGTGGCAGGGGACCTGGTCGAATTGTGTTCCTCTGTTTTGTGGAAAATAGAAATTGAAAGTGATGAACTTGAATACTCAGCTGAGGAGATTTCTGAACGAAATGTTGAGGGTGCCTGTTTTGTCTAAGCCACCCAGCCTGTGGCATTTGTTTTGGCAGCCCTAGGAAAGTAATACAGTGGGAAGCACCTGGTTGGCTCTGGAAATGCTTCTGCTCACCTATCGGTGATGACACGAGGTCTTTTGGAAAGGAAGGAAAAGCAAGGTAAGTTGGATGCCAAAGCAAAACTGGCTGATACCTGAGAACCAGGAGGCAGAGGCGCCCACCCTGCCCCCCACAGTCCCCTTCACTAGACAAATTCCATGGCTCCTGGTCATGCCCAGTCCCACCTGGCTCCCAAGGCTGAGCATATTCTCTAGAGCCTAACCTCTGTGCAAAGGAGAACTTAGTGGAGAAAGGAGAATGCACGCAACAAAATGAAATGCAGCTCAGTTTTTCCCTGAATAGCAAGCAGTTCCCCCAAGGAGGCAACGGGGCAGCAACAAAAAGAAACCATGTTATCCACCGGTGGGCAGCAACATCTAGGGGCCAGGATTGCCCTAAATGGAGTACCTCAGTAAGAATTCTAGCCACAGAGAGGGGAAGGAAATATGTGCAGGCACACTAAGCACCCTTGTCATGCAGGGTGTCAGACAGGGTCTCAGCTCCCGCTCCCCACACATAAGAACGCAGGATACAGTGAGGCCAAAAAGGAACACCCACGGAGCCATAGGTAGGGGAGTCATACCACTATATTCTCGTTGGTGGCTGGGATGGAGACACAGGAAACAGGAGCCACACGATCCACAACCCTCGTCCACCGCTTGCAGGTTCAACCACCATCTTCTTGCTAGCCCCCATTCTTTCTGCTAACATAGCCACAGCAGTTATATTAGTGGCCAATGGCTCACTGGTTACAGCTGACAGCCAACTAGCCACAGCTGATGGCCATCCAATCACAGTGTATGGCCATTGACTACCTGAGCCAGCACCTTTCTATGTGAGGCCGAGAGCCTAGAAACTGCTCCTGGGGCTCTGTGCCCACACTCCACCCCTATAGGGTCTCACCTCACAATCTATGCGACAAGCATCTTCCGCAAGGGGCCCTGTGCAAGGAGCTTGGAGGTGAATGCAATATCCTGGACACAGCCAGGCTCTCGGGCACACCAGGGCTTCTCAGGGCACCATCAGTACTTCTGGGCACAGCCAGACTTCCTGGGCTTCTTAAGGTACCACCAGTCTCCCCAGGCACAGCCAGGGCTCAGGGCACCACCCCAGTACTTCTGGGCTCAGCCAGACTTCCTGGACTCAGCCAGGGCTCTCAGGGCACTGCCACTCTCTCTGGGCCTCTCAGGGTACGTGCTGGAACAATAGCGGCTCACAGTCAAGGTGCTTACATATTCTTGATGGCGGCTGGTCACGATACAAAAGCAAACATCCGCCAGTCCCACCACGTGGTGGTATGTTCTCAAATAGTCAAGCTGTCCATTAAATCAGGGATGGAAGGCAATTCCCCATAGTCCATAGTCATTCGCCAGGGCTGTCCTGGGGGTGAGGGACGACCTTGATCTCACCCTCATCTCCATGGAGGACTCAGCAAGCTTTTCCTCCTGGGACTACAAGTCCTGCATCCGGGCTGCCTCAGCAAGCACTTCCCAGACCAGAGGGCTGCAACAACCTTCGCTTTCTCTGGCCTCTGCTGGTTGGGGAACCGTCCATGTCTTCCCACCCCTCCACGGGGGTCCAGCTCTCCAGCAGCTGCTCCTCCTGGTCTTCCTGAGACAGAGCTTTCATAGGCACAAACTGCTCCTCCGCCCTTCGGAAAGCTTTGGCCGGCACAGTACCCTGCTCGCTGTGCCATGTGTCGTGCGGGGGTGTCATGCGAGGTCTCAGCTCCCGCTCCCCACATAAGAACGCAGGACATGGTGAGGCCAAAAAGGAACACTCATGGAGCCATAGGTAGGGGAGTCATACCACTATAGTCTCGCTGGTGGCTGGGTTGGAAACACAGGAAGCAGGAGCCACACTATCCGCAACCTGATGTCCACTTCTCTCTGCCAACAAACCTCACTTGCTAGCTGCAATCTGCTGTGCTTGCTGTAATCCACTCTTGCTGGCTCAGCCACCATCTTCATGTTAGCCCCCATTTCTTGCTAGCGTAGCCACAGCAGTTATATTAGTGGCCAATGGCTCACTGGTTACAGCTGACGGCCAACTAGCCACAGCTGATGGCCATCCAATTACAGTTGATGGCCATTTACTACCCGAGCCAGCACCTTTCCTCATGAGGCTGAGAGCCTGGAAACTGCTCTCTGGGGCTCTGTCCCCACAACCCTCCTTTGGAGTTTTGTACAATGGGGCCCAATGCCCCAAGGACCTGTCAAACACACAATTTACTAGGATTGCAAAGGGATGGGTACCATAACTGACACACACCCACTTCCCTCACTGGTCAAGACCACTGCTGTGCTCCCTCAGGACTGCCGTTCACCTAGCCAGTCAACCAGGTGCCTTTATTTTGCCTGACATTTCAGAGCCTGATTCAAGGATTGAAACTTGCATTGCAAGCCTTATTGGCCCCCCATCACTGGGTCTTAGACCCCCCATTAGACATGCTGGAAAGACACACTGAGTGAAAACTGAGCTAAAGTAGATTGCCTCTAAAGATACTTAAGACTCTGACATGCATTCCTTTCAGCGGTGTGCCAATCAAATTGATTGTAACGTGATTTTGGGTCAAGCAAATCTGATTCTCATTGTCTGCCACTATAAAATATAATACGGTTCCTGAAACAAACAGAATTATTCCCATAGACTGAAATGAAGATGTTGATAAGAAAATCTTTATCAAGCTACTCACCTCTCCAGGAGAGCTTGGCCACTGGACATTCATTCCACTCCCTCAGGGATTCTCTTTTCCTCCCTGACCTTGGGCAGCTGGCCAGTTTGCTCTCATCAAGAAATCTGACTTCGTTCTTCCATCATGGTTACCACCCTCTCTCTACTTTGAATTCCCCAGTACCCATTTGACCCTAAATCCAACTTTAGTTTCATGCCGACTCCTGCCTCCTCACCACCTGAAACCCACATTCTTCATTTGAGAAATAGAATTGATTGTCAACACAGACACATGAGTGTTGGCCTGTTTTAGTTCCTAAGTAACTCAAATACAGGTGCTTCTCCTCACCTCCACTGGTATCACCTCCTGCAGGCCACTATGGTCTCCGCCTGGACAGCTGCACAGTCTCCAGGACCACAACCCTCCCAGTCCTTTCTCTGCAAGGCAAGTAGATGGATTTTTCTTTACATGTAAATCTGATGGTGTCACTTCTCTAAATCGCCCTGAGGACAAAGTTCAAGCTTGGGTCCTTGACTTCCTGGACCCTGTGTGGTTCAGCTTCTCCCTCCTTTCCAGTTCATCACTCACCACCTGCCCCAGAATTCAAGGCTTCAGGATTCAATATTTCTTTTCCATTTCCAAGATTCACATTGTTTCCTCTTCACTAGGATGATCTCCTTTCTCCTCCCCAGCTGACCCCCTGGACAGCCTGGCCAATTCTTACTCTTCCTTGAATCCACAAATCTGAGGCCACTTCTTCCAGGAAGCCTTCCCTGACCTCTCAAGTCTTGGCTAGAGAGTCATTCTCTGCTCTCAGTACACCTTAATTCTTTCACTGCATTAATTGTAATTGATTTCAAGCTTCTTTTTCAAAATGTGTTGGAAATCCACAAAAACCAAAAAGTTGATATTTTGACTATTTTATGCACTTAACAATAATAATTTGAGCTGCTTTTACATAAATGACATTATTTTCCTGCATAGTAATTTCAGATATATTCATTCGGATGTATCCGACTGTCACGGCCAGAGGGTTTAATGACCCCATACAGTGGTGTCATGGCCGGTTTGTTTATCTATATTCTCCACTAGACCTGACTATACAAGGTGTGATCAAACAATATGGTGAATGTTTAAATTAAAAAAAAAAAAATTACAGTAAAAGACACATTGCCATTAAACCCCCTCAAAACACTCCCCCTTACCTCAAACGTACTTATCCCATTCTTCTTGCCACTTTCTGAAGCAGTTCTGGAAGTCCTCTTTTGTGAGTGTCTTCAGTTGGGCTGTCGTAGCTGCCTCGATGTCCTGAATTGATTAAAAACATTTACCTTTCATGGTCATTTTGAATTTGGGGAAGGGCCAGAAGTCACACGGTGCCAGATCCAGTGAATAAAGTGGGTGAGGACACACCCTAATATTTTTATTTGACAGAAATTGCCATCCCAGAAGTGATGTGTGACACAGAGTCTTTCCATTGTGATAATAAAATATGGAGAATGCTGCCGAGTGCCATCCAACGGAAAGGCAGGGATCTTCAATAGGGGAAGCGACACATCGAACCTTAGTAATAGTGTGTGACAAGTTTCAGGTTGTTCGGTGCAGTCAGTCGGGTGTGAGCTACGGTTGAGAGAAGGTGTGTTTTAAAGTGTGCTGTAAATCTTACTCCATCATGACAATGCTCCGTGTCACACATCACTTCTGGTACGGCAATTTCTGTCAAATAAAAACATTACAGTGTGTCCTCATCCACTTTATTCACCAGATCTGGCACCACGTGACTTCTGACTCTTCCCCAAAGTCAGAATGACCATGCATCTGTGGTCCCTTCAGCAGGTAAATGGAATCTCAGTCAAAGGGAAATAAAAAACATGGGTAGAATGCTCACTCAGGGTCACACACTGTGTGAAATATTTTACAGTTATTACCTCAGTAATCCTCTCAGGGATCTTGTGAAGTGCCTGTCAGTGATGCACACACGCCCATAATACAGATGAGAAAACTGAGGTGCAAATAAGTCAGGTGCTCAAGGTAACTTTCTTAATCTGGGCTTCCTCCAGAGCAGAGCCCAAGACAGACTAGAGTACAAGTAGGTAACTTGAGAGTTGATCCTGAAAAATCCAGGGCAAGGAAAATGGCATAAGGAAGAAGGGTGTCGCACAGTATGTGCTGTCCCATGATGAAATGCACACAGAAGACCTTCCAGAACTGTGCCACTGAAAGAGAGCATGCAGGCACCAGCATGACCTCTCCAGGGCACAAAGCAAACAGACTTGCAGTACACTCTTCAGGCAAGAGATTATCAGGTACTCCTGAGCTATGATCAGGGGGCAGAGTGGGTGCATGAGCCAGGGGTGCCTGCTGCAGTAACAAATAAGGAAGAATTCAAGTGTGGGTCTCCCTGACTCTGGAGACCACCCTCTCCACACCACTTGGCCATTCAGCTGTCCTTGTGAGCAGAGCTTAGTCTGGGCTGCCGGGAGGACAGGAAGCCTTGCTTGGCATCAGGGGTCTCACCCCTAGCTCCTTGGTAACTTGATTCCAGGTGTAGTGAAGAAAATTGTCCCATGGTCCCCATGGAAATTCAGTTTGCTCTGTGGCATGGTGAACATAATCTGGCTTGATGAAGACACACAAAAGTCCAAAGCCACATGTCATTCTGCAGTCTGTGCACCGTACAGGCTGCAGAACACTATTCCCAGTGCCATGTAAGTAAACAGCATCCCCTAGAGTTGTGCAGAGAACAACCTGGGTGATTGTATACATTGGCCCTGGACCCAGTATTTTCAGTCAGCTTTTTCAAAAGTGCATCTGCCTTCAGATGCTCTGGGCCACTTGCTCTCTGATGGGACCCATCAGTGTAACTCCTTCACCAATCTCAGTTGTCCCCTGTTTCCCACCAGTTGTTGGTGCCCCATTCCCAACTGACATTAATCACCCATTTGCCTCCCATGCCCCACTGAGCAAACCCAGGTCACTTCTGAAAGAATGAGAACAGGACAAGCACCACTGGAGAATGTCTGCCACTGAAGAACTTTCTTTGATGAGGTCTGTGATGGTTTCCAGGACCAGTGGGGTTAAAGTCGCCTTGCAGGGAGCCTTCTATTATGAATAGGAGCCAGCTGCCCATTTCTCCACAGCCAGAATTAGAAACTGTCTCCATTGTCACAAAGTGGAGAGAGGGGTGAGCATTTCAGGGGACAGAACCCTGCTCTCCATTTGCTGCACTCTCCTGTACCCTGTTTGAGGCCGAAGACCATCTGCCTTCTTCTCTCAGAAATATGATAAGTATGGCCCAGGGTCCATCTAGGATTTAATAGGAACCTGAATATTGTGCTAAGAATGATACATACCATAAGTAAAAGAAGTTCCTAAGAGATTTTCTAAAGGGTAAAATTAAAAGCTCATGCTGAAAACACGTCCTTGCTTTTTTTTTTTTTTTTTGCCCTGAAAAATTGCAATTAATCAATCTATGTGAACTCACTGGTAGGGAATAAATGTGCAATTAATGAAAGCCTAGAAGTTGTGGGACCCAACTCTGTAATCCATCCAACCTTTTCCTGGACACCCATGGCCTCACAGGTATTTGATCATCCTAAAAATATTCAGAGAAAATGTGGATATTCATTCTCATGTAAAAAGATATTCACTCATTCACTCTTCAAAGGCCAGGCACTGTCCTGATGCAAAGTTAAAGAGATGCAATCCCCACTTTTAGGGGCCCACATTTAAGGGTCCAGGGGCAAGTGTCAAATAATATATAATAGTTACAACACAAGGGGACAAGTACTACGATAGAAGAAAATTTTCTTTTGTTTTAAGAGCAATAGAAGCACAGAGAAGGGAGCATACTAATGCGGCCTGAGTAAATCAGGAAAAGAATGAGTCACAGAGGAACATTTCAATTGGGTTTTAAAGGATGAATAGGAGTTTCCTGGGGAGGTAGATGAAAAGGGGCATTCCAAGCAGAGCAGGTAACATATGCAAAGGTTTAGAGACTTGAAACATTGTGGCATATTCAGAGGGCTTAAATAGTTTTGTGCACTGGAGGATTGGGTAAAACAGGCAAAGGATGAGAAATTGGAGATTACTGAATGAGCTGAGGCTGGAAACTTTGTCGAAACCCCACTACAATGATAGCTTCAGGTTGCAGGTCCTGGGGACCCTGCTGGGTATGTTAATTATTATATAGAGACCAGGATTAAACTAAATGAAATGCTTAGATTAACCAAAAATGCAGCCTCTATCACCTTAGCAATAAAAGGAGGTAACACTCTCTCACTTGATGAGATGTGAAAAGCAAGGGATTCTTTGCTCCAAATATGCGTTTATATTCTCTAGCAACGTGACCTGTGACCTGAGACTGGACATGTCACCATGTGAGTGCTCTCACTTTTGATCACATAAGTGTTTTTGGTCTTCAATGTCCTTTAATAAAAATGCAAATAGTTTGGGAGGAGAGAGAGCACTCTGTGTCCCTGTGGTTTGTCACGCATTTTCCTGATTACTGATCTGGTGAGCACCTTTATCTGTTACTGGCCATTCATGGTTCCACTTCTGTGAAAACAGCTGTTCAGTGCTTTTCCTAATTTTTCTATTGAGTTATTTCTTATGGATTCGTAGTCTTTCTTTCCGTCCTATGGTTGTTAATCTGTTGTCAGTTACATGTGTGGCAAATATCTTCTCCTAGTTTGGTGGCTTGTCTTTCAAAGATACCTACCTATCTGTCGGCTACCTCTCCTGGAATTACGGACTTCTGTGGCTTACAGGCAGTCAAGAGCTAGGTTACTACTCAAGACAGAGTCTCTGACCTGAAAGGGAAAGGTTAGGCATGGCACAGAGAGGATCAAGTCCAGGAGCCTACCTCAGCCCTGCTTACGAGGCCTTCGGGGCTTGGCACCTGCTCACCTCTCTTGCCAGACTCCCTGTTCAAGGCACAGGAGACTTTCCAGATCTCTGCATGTGCCATGCTCTCCCTGCTTCAGGGCCTTTTCCCACACTGTTCCCTCTACCGGAGCCTCATTCCCACTCCTCCCCAACTTGCTCTACCTGGGAAGTTCTACTGGTCCGTCAGTTTTACCTGGTTGTCCTCTACCTGTCAAACCAGGACCCAGTTAGATTCCCTCCCACAGGCTCTGAGAGGAAACTGACTCGCCCCTGCTGACACTCTCACTCATTGCTGCCTCCCAAATTATACGTTTCTCTCCTCAGATAGATTCTTAACTTTTTGGGCAATGCCTTCTACTTCTTTTGCATTCCACACATTGTCTAGCACAGTGCTCAGTGTATGATAACTATTTAATACACTTTGTTTTTGAAGAACGAAATGACTTGATTAAGGTAGTTTGGAATGCAATGGTACTCTTGAATTAGGCTTCCCAGATCACTAGTATAAATAGAGTCATTTGTAAAATCAACATTAAAGACTTTCATAATCCGTGTTGGACTCAGAAGATCACCTTCTGTCCAGATTACCTGTGGGTGGGTGGTGCAGTGACAGAAGCAGCCCAGCCCGTTTCACTGCTGGAGAGCAGGCCCTCTAGACCCACACTAGACTAGGCTGTAATTGCAAAATGAACCACTGTTGTGTTAAGCCTTTACAACAGCCAGTGCTCATTTCTTCAATTTTTCTGGCTAACACAATTTTCTTTTAGAACTGCCTCTGAAATCTATTTGGAATATTCTCAGTGCTATCAAACCATTATCCTTTAAATATGAATGAATTCATTGATTGAAGTCAGTGCAACAAATATGTATTGAGCATGTAATGTGTTCAGGATAGAATGACAGGGACGACAAAAAACAACAAACTAAATTGGGTAGTCTCTGCTCACCTGAGCTCACAACATGGGGCATAAGAAACATCTCTGCAGCCAGCTTTACCTCTAAGGCTGAATGGAAGGTGCAGCCAGGAAGACATCAAGAGGAAAACTTGACTTTTAATCATAGGGTTGTTTCCTTGGGAAACACTACATTGAAATGATTGCACCTATAGAATAAATAGCCCTTGAAACAACGTCAAATAGCCATATTCTCTGCCTAGAGCCCAGCTCCCTAGCTTTGGGTGGGCAGTGAGGAGTCTACCCGAGAGGCAGTGCAGCCTGCAAGGGGAGGCGTTGGGCCTGAGGCCCTCCCTGTCTCAGCAGGTGATCTCCAGGGGGAGTTGTTGAGGTTTTCAGTTGTCGAGTGTCTCTTGGAAAGAGATTGACCACTTTGGTACCTCTCTTTCCCCACAAATGACCCAAAGAAGAGAATAAACTCCTTTCTGCTACATCATCAGGCTGTGGAAGGATAATGAGGGAATGCCTGGTGAGGGCTTTGGGTTCAGAAGGTTTGTTGTGATGAATAAATCATGGCAAGTATTGACGCTGTTATTGATTATGTTGAGGCTCCCATAGCACTCACCTAAGTGCTTTTTATAAAAATTCCTCCCCAAAGGGGCATATTTGGTAAGAGTGAAAAGCCAACGGAGAAATGTGGGAATGTAAAGACTGCCCCACTGGGATAGAGGAAACATTTTACACAAATAGAATAATCTGATGATAAGGGCTCAAGCACCTGACTGACTTCAGACCCTGCTTCAGATGCCACCTCTGGCAGCACCAGTGGCCCTGACAACTGGACTCATGTCATAAAGCTGAACAGACTTGCCAGCTCCCTGTCTCACAAAGTACACTGCAAGGTACAGTCTGACCTATAGTCTCACTTTGTATCTGATATTCTGGGCACCACACACAAATTCCATCACCTTCGCATCTCCTCAGAGGTAGGCTGAGCTTTTCTGGGCTCTGCTTTCATTGTTCCTATATAACAAATAAGAAAGGATCAGATTGATTTGAAGATACCTTCCAGCTCAAGCTTTCTAAAATTCCAGTCACAAAACTCAGAGCTTTCACTCATTATCACCTTTTATCCTCACAACTAACTCTTGTGACAGTTCCCTTTTCATTCCCATCTGACAGATGAAGAAACTGTGTCACAGCGAGAGGTTAAGTAAACTAGAGTAACACCACACAGCATATAAATAGCAGAGCCAAAAATCCAAACTTGTGTCTGTCTGACTCCAGGATCTAAATTCTTAGCTATTATGCTAAATGCTGCCTGTGGTAGTTAATTTTATGTGTCAACTTGACTGGGTCATGAGATGCCCAGATCTAGTTAAACATTATTCTGGGTGTTTCTGTGAGGGTATTTCTAGAAGAGATAGCATTTGAAACTTTAGACTGAATAAAGTAGAGTACCCTCTGCAATGTGGGTGGGCCTCATCTAAGCTGTGAGGGCCCCAACAGGACAACAAGGTGGAGAAAATAAGGAATTCTCTTCTCTCTCTCTCTCTCTCTCTCTCTCTCTCTCTCTCTCTCTCTCTCTCTCTCTCTCTGTCTCTCTCTGCCTGATTGCGTGAGCCGGAACATTGATCTCCTGTCCTGGGACTCAAGGACCAACACCATTGGCTTCTCTGGTTCTCAGGCCTTCAGACTCAGAACTACACCCCCAGTTCTCCTGCGTGTCTGCTCTTGCACACAGCAGACTGGGGGACTTCTCAGCCTCCATAATCACATAAGCCACTTCCTCAGATAAATCTCTCAGTAGATAAACAGATGACAGATAGATATAGATGTAGACAGATATAGGTATAGATGGAGAGAGAGACAGAACGACAGAGACAGAGACAGACACAAAGACAGAGACGGAGACAGAGACAGAGATAGAGATAGATCTCCTATTGGTTCTGTTTCTCTGGAGACCCCTGACTAATATATTGTCTCTCAAGCCAAAACCATCTTTCGTTGTCTTTTGTGGTCCTTTCCTCTTTGCCAATCCCCTAGGTTAAGGATGATGGAATTAGAAGTCTGACAATAAATTCATCCATCTACCTATTAACGTTAGTTGGTATTATGTTAAACATAAGTTCACTATTTTTAATAGAATTTCCCTTCCCAATTTTCAATAAAAATAAGAAGAAAAAAAATTGAACTGCCAAAAGAAATAATTTTTTTTCAACAGCAGCCGAGGAAAAGAAAGGGTATAATAATAATAATTTTTTAAAATTACATTTCAAAAACTGGAAGCCAAGGAAAGGAAGATTCTGGGATGGAGCACAGAGCACAGACCCTCATAGCTAAGTCTCTAGGCAGCCTCACACCACTACTAACCACACTAGTGGATGCCCCAAATCCTGAGAGCCAAGCAGAGAGGAGAGCTCTCTCTCTCTTTCTCTTCTGACCAAGGAGTAATGGAATCAGCTATGAGGGAGAAACTGGTAAAATAGGGAAATGGGACTGAAGGAAGGCCTTCACGTCTGCACATTGAATCAGGGAAAAGAGCTGAAACTCTAGAGTTCCCCATGGAAGTGGGGTATGCCCTGCAACTAGGTGGAGTAGGTCCTGGTACCAAATACTCAATAAAATTTCCTTTCATGAAAGAAAGTCCAGATCGTGCAACAAATATACCAGATCACGTCAAATGAATTCCTTCCTCTGCCACTGCAGTTCCCTACAGCAACAGAAAGGGAAATAGTCTTCAGATGGCTTGTAGAGAAACAAGTCAGTCTCAGAGAAGGAAGGAGTAATGTCAAGTTACCCCTTTAATTCAGAGCAAACAGAGTGTCTGGAGAGAGCTACTCAAGCACGTGTCAGATGGAAAGAAATGGCTGAGTGACTATGGAAACATAGCACAAAGAAAGAGAAGAGGGAGGGGGGAGCATTTACCAAGAGTTTAAAGATGAGAAGATAAAATAACAAGGTGAGAGAAAAGGGAGACTGTACACCTAGAGGAACAGGTGGTGAACAATGAATCTATTTAAATATAAAACATATGTCACCCACCAATAAGACTTATGCTTGCGATAATGTGATTAATGTAAGCCTGGACAACATGAAAATAACTGTATTGGTTTGTTAGGGCTGCCACAACAGAGCACCACAAAAAGGGGGCTTGAAAGAACAGAAATTCATTCTCTCACATTTCTGGAGGCCAGGAGTCCAAAATGAATGTGTCTACAGGGTTGTTTCCTGGAGTCCCTGAGGGAGAACCTGTTCCGGGCTGTCTCCTGGTGGCAGCCAATAACCCTTGGCATTCCTTGGCTTATCAGCCTATCACTCCAGTCTCTGCCTCTGTCTGCACATGGCTTTCTTTCCTCTGTGTGTCTATGTCAAAATTTCCATCTATAAGTACATTCATCAACTGGATCAGTACGACCTATAATCCAGTACGACCTCATTTTAACTTGATTAGATTTATTTCCAAATAAGGTCACACTCACAGACACCAGGGGTTAGGATTTGAACATGTTTTTTGGGGGACTCAATTCAACCCAAGATAATAATATAACTTTAATAAAATTAAGAGGAAGAGGAGGGTAAAAGAAAGCAGTTTGAGAATGCCAATATCCTCATCTAACCTCATCTTTGTTTGGAAGGAAACAATTGGTAATGTTCTAAAATTGAGACATTGTGTGTGTGTGTGTGTGTGTGTGTGTGTGTGTGTGTGTGTGTAAATACATAAAATCCAACCCGATAATTTTTTCTGTAATCTCTTACTCTTGGAGAAATAATCTCTTTTGTGGTAAACAAATATTTTTTTAAGGTTCAACAACTTCAGTTTATTTTTGTTCTTCTATAAAATACATAAAATTTAAATGTAATAATTTTTATTCTTTTAAAGACTGTAATGACTACTTAAGAGGCTGTTCCATTAAGCAATTTGAACACATACTACCTTCCTGCCTGACAGCCATCAAAACCATCAGAAAGCATATGAATAAGCCAGTCTTAGTCATATTTTAAGCTCCAGAAGCTAGCAGTTGGCCTGGCCCATAGGTGCTGCTTAATACATGGCTTCTAAACTAGATGATTGTGTTGTTAATTATGCACAGTGTTGTACCAGACAACATGCAACAAAACCAATGCTGCCATGTCCTGTGGAACCTTGCATCATAGAGGTACAAAGAGTCCAACTTTCAAGGACTGCATTTTTCATTTCTCTTTTGCATCCAACAGTCTAACTCTGGGAGATTAATCCCAGACATAGCTGAGGGGGATAGAACACAGTTGTCCTCAGATGGGCTGACCCTGAACTGAACGAGAAAATGAATCCCTTCTTTCCGTCTGGATTTAGTGCCCCTGTTCTAAAGTCATATTCTTTGGCAACATAGTAATTTCACCCCTGGACAACGGAATCTGCTGGTGAAAAGCCAAGGGAGCATTTCAGGCTATACCCACCCCCTCAGAGGACATTATCATTGCTGATATACTGGGAATGCCAAAAAAAATGTATACAAGTGGACACTTAGGTCAATGTTGCTCAAGCAGTAGTTCGCCGTAATCAGAAGTGTCTGGACGCTGATGAGAACCACTTTGAGCACCTCTTGTCATTGCAGAAGTCAAACGTGACTTGTATTTATCTTTTGTTATCGGTGTATGTTGAGTATTACAATTTTAATACAGTTTTCCTTCCTTAAATGTGTGCACCTTTTTGGTCCCCTCTGTATGTAGCCCAGTGCAGAACTGGACTGATGCTGCTGGTTAACGATGCTGCCGGGCATGCTGAGATACACACAGACCGTCCGTCATAAGCCCTGCACGTCCACTGTCCTCCCGCCCCTTCCCACGCCAGCTCACCTCCAGCCTATTTGGAAGGCAGCAGAGTGGGACTCATGGTTTAGTAAAAACAACTTGCAAGTATGGCACTAGCCTTAGCTATTATTAACAGGCTCTTGGGAATGAAAACCAGGGTTAATGCCTCTGGCTTTTTTATCTGCATCTATCTGGTGTGAATGTCTTTCCCTTTCTCCCTCTCTCTTTCTCTGATTTGCACCCCAGTGCAATCAATATTCTGCTCAATCACAGATTCAGACCTGCCAGGCTGTGTTTGCCCTTCCTATGCTGACTCATCCATGGAGGCCATCACAGGCCAAGCATTCCCTCTGGCCAGAAATATCATTTGGTGGAATCTCCAGCTCTGGCTCATCTTTGCTCCAATCGGTGTCCTTTTTCCTTTTCCATTTGTCCTTTTCCTTTTGGGTCTTCTGCACCCTGCCACCCTGGGAGTCCCAGAGAGGCATTAACACAGGCCGGGGGCTGGGGGCAGGGGGGTTTGCAGGACTCTGATGGAAGGTGGGTACAGAATAGCATTGTCTCTTGGAAGTATCAAGAAGCAGCTGCTAAAGAGAGGGAAGCACAAATGCTGATGACTCAGGGCGAGGTCTAGAGCCAATAAATACACTGTAAATAGATGCAGCCCAAGCATGGTATTTTCTGTCTCCAGGCTTGGTTTGATTTTCCAATTTTGTGTCCTAACTAAGAAGAACCAGTGGGTGGAGAAAAATAAATACTCATTTGAATTTTTTCCTAGTTGTAGAGTGATGAGTTTAGAACCTGGCTGAACCTCCAAGATCACTGTGTTCAACATCCTCTCTCCACAGAGAGGAGACAGAGGAAAGCCAAGATGGGCTATGGTTTCCCCAATGTCACACAGGTGGACAGGGTCCTGGGTCCCAATCCAGGGCTATTTTCTTGCTCCTTTGAAGTGTGATCTCTTTGTATGTTACCATCCAAATTTTTGATGCTGTCAAGTGCTTCTCTTTGCAAGGCATAAGGTTTGAACCAGACAACTGATAGCAACACCAACGCAGCAACCTGTTGGGAAATGACAAGCATGCTTCCTTCCACACTCAGTAATGGAAGGTCACAATGCAGCCAGGGGGACTCCACAAGGCCAGGGAGAGCTGGCAGAATTGACGAATGGAGCTTCATCTTAGAGGATTCCTGGGGATTACAGGACAGAAGGCGCCCACCTGCCTCTCTATTCTGGTTCAGTGGCAGAGCACAGACAAAACGGCCGCACTTTTGAAGAAGGTAATGAGCGATTTGGCATTCTGCATCTTTGTGTCATGAAGGAACATGATCTCTTCTGAAAAGTCCTCTTCTGGCCTGGTGGAAATCTCTGCAGAGTGACAGTGTTTGTCTCCTATTAATTCTGCTCCCTTGATTTGCAATGAAGTTGGTGGGTGGGGTAATAGGGAGTAAAGGGAGATGAAAGGAGGGGGCAGGATGGGGACACAATGGGAGGGAGGGAGGTGAAGAGAGAGGGAGAGATGATGGGGAGCAGGGAGGTTCCCTTGGAAGGCCTGGCTGTTGCACTGTGATCCTGCAGAAACAACAGGGTTGAACAAACTGAATTTGGGATTTCAGAGGACATCGGCCCAGCAGAGAAAAGGGGATCATCAGGGTCTTGCCAAGCCAAAGCACTACTCCTTGGACAGTCAGCCCAGGGTTCTCCTAGAGGAGCATGTGAATGGGCTGCTTTGATGTAACTATGGGCAGGAAGTAATCACTTGAGAAAAGAAAGAGAATATCCCCAAGGTACTTTCTTTATGTCTGTACCAGACAACATGCACGAGATTCTAGACCTCAGAGTTGATTCGCCTTAGAGGCTGACTCACTCGTGCGTCCTGTGTAAGACTCAACTCAGTCAGCCTTCTTTGAACAATTACGAGAGAGCTTGTCTCCTTGAGGATTAACCACTCAATTTGGGGGAGCTCTAATTGTTAAAACCTCCATCCTTATATGGAGTCAGAATGGGCTGCCCTATATCTTCTAGCGTTTATTCTAGTTCTCCCATGTGATTCTCAGAAGTCAGATTATTACACCTTGACAGTGAGGGGGAATTCCCACATCACTTAGATGTGCAATCTTGGCAATTATGGACAATTAGTGAGCCAGCCAGTGATTTATTTCATTAGAAGTTTTCAATGACTAATTCTAAAAATTGTATTTTCATTTCATAAGTCTATTTGAATTTACAAATCCTAAATTTCACACCAAGGAAACAAATTCAGCCAATTTTCAAATCTTAACATTGGAAATATTATAACAAACCCCAGACTTTTCGCAAGCTGTACCCCCCATCTTCAATAACAATGCTTCTTCCCTGTCAGTGAAGCCAGAATGCTGGAGGTGTCCTTGACTTCAGCTTTATTCCCACATCGTCAGTGTCGTATTAGCGTCCAACCTCTCCCCTGCACCAGACTCCAGCTCTTTGGCTTCCTGTTCCCACATCACAGAGTCCAAGCTCCCCAAATTGCTTGGCTTGCATCATCAGCTGAGCGCCCCTCAATACCCCCCCTCTGCTTAGCAGCCCCAGTTTCTTCCCATGTTCTCCCCTCTCTCAGGGCATTTGAGCTGGGCACAGGACCCCTTCCCTGAGCGCCCCCTACTATCTCCATGCCAGCCGCACCTGGCCTGTTCTCCTGGCTCTCCAGTCCCGATGAACACTCCCTTCAGCACCTCACATGAGCTGGCTTTGCTCTGAAACTTTCTTGTGACCAGTCTGCTCCCCTCCCCTTGCCACTTACCTATCTAACTCCAGCTTCTCTGAGACCCTCACAGAGCAGTCAGGCCATAGCACCTCCTTGCTCTGCACCGGGGGTGCCCTGTATTACTATTTCTCAGGGTGGCCCTGCAAGTCTGTCTGCCACACGGATTGGTACCTGGCGTCAGTGTGGCTGTTTCTCCTGTATGCAGCATAGCATAGCACCTGGCTTGGAGGAAATGCTCAGCACACTCTCTGAGTGAATAAGTGTCCTCTTGTCCACTGAATGCAGCTCAGATCCCCACAAGGCCCTATAAAGATAAATCCTGAAATTGCTTTCCATCTGTCTGTCCTACTCTATGTCCTTGCACAGGCCACACATAGCAGACTAAGGTCTCTTCTCGCCTCAGCAGACCACAACGGTCCCACCAGAAAACCCTTGCTCACAATAATATATACTATATATCATATAGTATCTAATAGACTAATACATGATAATATTCAATTTTATATATTAACTTAATAAATCATATACAATTAAATTTTAATAGTATTTAATATACATTTTAAAATAAATTACTAGGCAATATGTCAATATATTATTCATATGTTAATATAACATAACAATATAACATACATAGTATAGTAACAAGCTAATATAATTTATATATAAAATATTAATATAATAATACACGTAAGATTATCTAACGTGTTATAATCTAATAATTTATTATTATTCAACACTGAGCATTCATATATAATAATTAACTAATTAAAGTGATGTGTGAAATTACATGTGTGCATGTGTATATATAATAACAATGTACAGTATCTTTTTCTTCTGGGCCCCCCACTCTCGGAGACACTCTATGCAAATTCTCCTATTTAATTCTCACCACAGCGCTATGACCTCAGGTGGTGTCACACCTCATCCCCAACCCCTACTGCTCAGTAAGAGTGGGTCTGTCCTCCCCCTTCACAGAACTGACACTTTCTATATGCCTCGTTGATACTGAGCAGGCCTCAGAGTCTGCCCTGCAGCATGGCTATTAGGACGCAGTTCACAGCTCCCTAACATGTGAGAAACTGTCCAAAGCCAGAGGCAGGACTGGTGCTCCCATTTTCCTGCAGCATCTGCAGCACAGAAGCTCATCCATAGCAGGTCACAGTGACTCCCACATGGCTCCCACACAGGCTGACACTTCATCTTGAGAATTGACATAAAAACAGCTGAGTGATCCATACATTTACCAACTGTTCTCTGATGCAGACATTAGCTCGGCCACATCTTTAGTATATTTGTTGGGCCCATTAGTAGAATGTCACTTATCCTGTTAATTTGCTCATGACACAGACATTCCTCAAAAATTCAGCCTTGAAACAAAAGGCTGACTTTGAGTAGTTGAGATGAGAGGGGCTGGCTCCTCTATGGAGTCGTAAAGAATATCCCATGCTTCTCAGACGCACAGATGAGAGGACGTTGCAGGAACTGCATCAGACCCCACTGTGACTTGTCCCACAGGGTCATGGAGCAGCACCTCTGGTTCCACTGTCTGATACTTACTCAGGCCACTGGGAAAGGGTCCAGGAATACCTGGTCTCTAGCATCCTCCTGCTCCTTCAAAGACTTCTCAGTGCCACACAGATAGCCCTTCAAATGTGTCACCCTCAGTACTGGCAGCCCATGCCTTTTCTAGTTCCCTTTCACAGGTCCCAGCGGAAAACACACCCTTTTCTTACTAAGAAGCAGGGTCTGTTGGAAGCATGTGAGTACCCCCAAAAAACTAACATTTTAATGAAATTGAGTATTATTCAGTATCTATTCCAAGGTGTTGCTGTTTCCACCCTTCCTCCTTTTCCCCTCCAGGCAATACTCAAGCTCTATACCAGGCCCAAGGAATTTCCCTCAGGCCCTCCATTTATGTCCCTAGACTAGAAAACAAGAAAATGCCCACAGAAACTGGACCTGCGTGCCCTAGAACGCACTTTGGCCAATGCATTGGTGGGAGGTGGGGAGACTCACCTCTCACACTGAATTATCTGAGAATGCCTCCCAAATACACTGGGCCAGCTCCCTGAGCCATGTTCTATAGGAAAATGTCACTTCTAGGACTATGCTAGTGGTCGTCTTAACTCAGACTCCCCACAAGCAGGGCTGGATACCAGGATTTGTGTGCACTTGGTTTATTCAGACAGTTGCCCTGGAGAAACTGATTAAGGGGTGGGGACAGCAGAATAGGAAATGGGAGGTGGCAAGGGGAGGCTGTAAGAGCAGCTTCAGCCCATCCTGTAGAGGAATCAGGAGTGAAAATTACATTTCAGAGTTTGTTCTCTATCAAAACAAGGGACTTGGGCTCTCATGTGCCCAGATACTTTTGGAACTCTGCAAGTGGAAGCAAACGGCTCCGTCATCAAGGAGAGTCCAGGCACAGGGGCGGCCGCTGGAAGCAAAAAACAAGGACGCTGGGGCTTGGGTACGTCGGAACAGTAAAAAGGGGACATGTTACCTGGGCAGAGCACCCACAGTACCCACTGCTCTGGTCCATGTTGAGAGGCACTTTGAACAATGGCTGCCCAGCTGGGTCACTCCTTAATCTGGCTCTGCCAAGAATTGGGGATTAATTACTTAGTAGAATCCAGTTATAATCCTGGCATCATCAGGTAACCAAGATGAACTTAAGTCTTAATATCTTCCTCTCTCTCTCTCTCTCTCTCTCTCTCTCCCACCCCCAACCCCGTCATGCATACACATGCACATTCACACACACACACACACGGAGTGACTCATGGCACATACAATGCACACACTCCCAACTGCCTTCAAAGCACAACATAGGAGCATAAGCAAAAGCCAGATCTCACTCACTGCAGGCTTTGAGATGACTAGCCCAGGTGAGGTGGGAACACCCCTCCCCCCTCACAGTCCCTGTCATCAGCACTCTCGTGTGGCTCCTTCCTGCTTCCACCTCTTCATGCTTCTGGGAGTGTTAGGGAAAAAGCATTCTGTTTCCTGAGTCCTGTTTCCTTTGTCACTGACCCTGTGTTTTCATCTGCCTCCACAGGATTTGTTTGTGAAGCTTTTCTTGGAGCACGCACAATTTGTACACAATCCATTCTCAAACCCTCCTCACAGGTTTCTGGAGGCTGGATTCCGGTTGTCTGGAGCACTGGTCCACATTTTGTAAGGCAAGGAGCTTTACAATTAGAAAGCTTTATAATTTTCCTAGCAATTATCATTGTTTCTTCCAATTTTACTGTGTCCAGAGCCTTCTGGAGACCAACTCACGTGCCACCCCTGACCTCCCAGGCTGCACCCAACGATGTTGGGCATTGTGGACATGCCACAGAACATATGAGTATATTCTAGAAACAGATGGCCAGCTTTGAGACCCATTCCTACCACTTGTCAGGGGAGGGAGAGTTAGCTCACTTTTCCCACCTGTCAAAAGGGGATAATGATAGTATCTACCTAGGAGGTTCTGAGAAAACAAGATCATGATGTCAACATAAAGCCTGGAGCACTGTGAGAATTCCACAAATGGTGGTGGTGGGCCCAGTAATGTCAGCTATTGTTCTTATCATTACGGGAAACGACATAATGAAGAGCTTGGGGGGGATCCCCTCTTGGTTTTACAAAACAAAATCAAGTATCATTTCTGGTCATTGACACCAAGAACACACAAATACCAGAAGCGAGCTCTGCCCCCTGCCTGTTCTCTTGGTCCTATAAGAAGGAAGTACGAGCATATGGCAATAACCCCCCAAACTGACAAATTGGACCTACTGTGGGCTGAAAGGAATTTATGTGTGTAGCTGTGTGTGTGTTGTAATCCAAGTAGTGGAGATTAATTATGGGAACTGAAAATAAAATTGACTAATAATAACTTATTGACTGATATTTTTCTGTATTTGGGGACAATGTGTTAAAAGGCAGAATCAAGCTTAAATTGGCTAAAAGGAGGAAGAACATTCTCTTCTCCCTATCCACTCACCCAATTTTTTTTTGTTTTAACATTTATTACAATTTTAAGTTTACAAAAGAGTTACAAGAACAGTAACAAGAATCCCTATATATTCTTCATCCAGTTATCAGTTAATAACGTTTTGCCACATTTACTTTATTACTTCACTCTAAATACATATGTATACTATTATTTTTTCTGAACAATTTGAAAGTTAGTAGCAGACACTCTCTAAATATTTCATCATGCATTTTGCAAGAACAAAAATATTCTCTCTTTTGCAAACAACGCCCCCAATAAGGGGCTAATATCCAAAGTATATAAGAACACATACAACTCAACACCAACAAAAACAAACAAACAATTCAGTTTAAAAAATGGGCAGAGGACTTGAATAGACATTTCTCCAAAGAGGACATACAAATGGCAAATAGACATATGAAAAGATGCTCAACATCACTAATCATCAGAGAAATGCAAATAAAACCACAATGAGATATCACCTCACCCCAGTCAGAATGGCTATTATCAACAAGACAAATAGTAACAAGTGTTGGAGAGGCTGTGGAGAAAAAGGAACCCTCATACACTATTGGTGGGAATGCAGACTGGTGCAGCTGTTATGGAAGGCAGTGTGGAGGTTCCTCAAAAAATTACAAATAAAATTACCATATGACCCAGCAATCCCTCTCCAGGGTATCTACCCAAAAAATCTGAAAACATTTATCCATAAAGACACATGTGCTCCAATATTCATTGCAGCTTTGTTTACGGTGGCCAAGACATGGAAACAACCAAAATGTCCTTCGATAGATGAATGAATAAAGAAGTTGTGGTATATATACACAATGGAATACTATTCGGCAGTAAGAAAAGATGAAATAGTGCCATTTGTGACAACATGGATGAATCTTGAGATTATTATGCTAAATGAAATAAGTCAGACAGAAAAAGTCAAGAACCATATGATTTCACTCATATGTGGGATATAAAACTGAAAAAAAACAAAGGAATAGGATAAACATAAAGAAACAAAGTCTCAAAGACACAGACAATAGTTTAGTGGTTACCAGAGGGTAAAGGGGGAGGGGGAAGATAGATGAGGGTAAACGAGATCAAATATATGGTGATGGAAGGAGAAGTGAATGGTGAACACACAATGGGATTTATAGATGATGTATTACAGAATTGTACACCTGAAACCTATATAACTTTACTAACCATTGTCACTCCAATAAACTTTAATTTAAAAAAAAAATTCTCTTATGTAACCATGGTACAATTATCAAATTCAGGTGATTTGACATTGATACAATACTATGATCAATTCTATAGTGCATATTCAATTTCTAATTGTCCCATTAACATCTTTTGTGGATATTTCCCCCCGATCCAGGATCAAACAAGACCACACAGTTCATGTAATTGTCGTGTCTCCTTCATCTCTTTTAACCTAGAATAGGTCTTCATCCTTTCTTTATTCTTAAAGATACTGATTTTTTTTTCAGCTTTGTTGAGCTGTAATTGACAATGCTGATGTTTTCGAATAGTACAGGTCACCTCTTTTGGAAAATGCCGCCAATTTGGTTTCATATAACATGCTCTAATGATTAGGTTTAGGTTATGTATTTTGGCAGGAATACTACTTAAGTGATATTGTGTTCTTCTCAATGCATCACACCAGGATGGGCCTAATGTCAGCTGGTACCATTATTGTGAGTGATAACTTTTCTCAATTGGCAGGATGGTGTCTTCCAGGTTTCTTGACAGATCATTGTTTTAAAAAAGAAATCAATTATGTTCTAAAGATGTAAGTCCTCCATGGATAAATTGATAAATTTAATATAATCTCCCAAAATTTCCTAACAAGTTTCCTTCCTTCAGAAGTAGACAAACACTGTTTGGCTCTAATAAAGTCTTATAATTTTTTTTAAAAGAAGTTGACAAACAGATTCACTCAAAATAATCAAGCAAGAATAGCCCAGAAAAACTCTAAAATAGAAGAAAAATGAGGAGGGACTGGTCTCCCAGTTCTTAAAACACATCATAAGGCCTTGGTAATTAATACATATTGGCACATGAATATATACACATAGCCCAATGGAGCAGAAGAAAAATCCAGAAATAGACCCAAATGTACACGGGATATTAAAATGTCACAAATATAGATAGGCTAATCAGTGGGTAAAGGTGAACTTTGTAATAAACAGCATTGGAACAAGTGGACAGCTGTTAGGGAAAAGGTAGAGTCAGAACCATACTGCACATCAAGACAAACTGCGATGAATCAAACTTTTAAATATAAAAAGTAAAACCATGTAAGTACTGTCAGAAAGCATTCTATTCCTCCACCCCCACCCTCAACCCCACAGAGTTCAGATTCGCTCACTCTCCCTCATTCTCTGCTTTGGAAGACCCCCCCGCCCTCCACTCAACCTGTTCCACGGTGGATGACTCCAGCAGCCTCCTGCACCCTTTGGCCAATGGGGAGCCATGAGAAGACATGTGAGGATATGAGAGAAATGAAGGCAGGGTATTCACTTTTTGGTTTCCTCCTGCAGGTGCTGTTTTCCTAACAGACATGAGTGCTCTTCTCTAGGCAGCCTGATCTACACAACTCTCTCTTCATCCAGGCTGTAATAACTTCTCTGTCTCCTTGGCCCCCTGGGGCCAAGGATGATGACATCTCTGTTGCTGCTAAACCCTGATTCTTGCACCAACCCTTCGGAGGCCCCTAAAACTTGCCCATGCTCTTATAATTAGTCCCTTTGTACATAAACCTCTCCTGAAATATCCTAACTTGAGTGTGTCATTAACTTCCGATTGGGATTCATATTGCTAGAATAACCTTGCAGTCGACTGGCGTATCGAACTATGTCTCAAAATTCAGAAGCCAAAAAAGAAAAGATTAATAATTGTAAATGTAAACTGCAACAACTCGACATAGAAAACAAAACCAACACAACACAAAGAAAATAAAAAGACAAACACTAGGGGAAATATCTGTAGCTCATGAAACAGAAAAAATATAGGAAGAGCTCTCAGAGATGAAAAAGACAACAACCATAAAACCAATAGAAAAATGGGCAAAGGTCATGGCAGTTCACAGAATAAGAAACACAATGTTCCCAAATACTTGCAAGCACTCATAATCAGAGACATGAAAATTAAAATTACACCAGGATACATTTTTTCCTGGATCAGATTGGAAAAATTCCAAAAGTCGACAAAACGCTGCCGGCCAGATGCTACAGAAGCAGGTGCTGCTGTTTTTTCTCAGCTGGATTGCCAACCGGTGCAACCCCTGCTGAGGGCGTTAGTCATCCAGATTTCAAATGTACTGTCCCTCAGACTCAGTGACCCCACTCCCGGGGCTACATCTGCTGAGTAGGAACTGATGTATGACCAGGTTATTCCCTGCTGCACTGCGATACTGAAAACTGTGGAAACCACCCAAGTGTCCATGTCTGAGGAAATGGCTAAATAAACCTATGATTTATTCACACGATGGAATAGCCTGTAACTGTAAAAAAGAATGAAAAGGCTCCCTGTGAACTAAAATCAAAACATCTTCTGGACACATTGCTAAGTAAAATCAGAAAAGTACAAAGCGCAGTATGTTGTGGTATTTCAACTCTGAGGTAGGAAACATGAACATGCATTTCTAGAATCCCTACCAAAATACCAATAGTATTTTTCACAGAACTAAAATAATTCTAAAATTCATATGGAACCACAAAAGACCCCGAATAGCCACGGCAATCTTGAGAAAGAAGAACAAAGTTGGAGGTATCAGGCTACCTGATATCAAACTACACTACAAAGTATAGTAATCAAAACAGCATGATACTGGCATAAAAACAGAAACATAGATCAATGGCACAGAATAGAGCTCAGGTCTAAATCCCCGCCTGTATGACAAAAGAGGCAAGAATATACATTGGGGTACAAAGACTATACAAAGGCAGTCTATTCAATAAATGGTGCTGGGAAAACTGGACAGACACATGCAAAAAAGTGAAACTGGGCCACCTTCTTATGCCATATACAAGAACAAACTCAAAATGGATTAAAGACTTAAATGTAAGACCCAAAGCCATAAAACTTCTAAAAGAAAATGTAGGAAGTAAACTCTCAGACATTACCTTTAGTAACATTTTTACTGATATATCTCTTTGGGCAAGGGAAACAAAAGAAAAAATAAATGAGACTACATCAAACTAAAAAGTTTTTGCATAGCAAAGGGAACCATCAATAAAATGAAAAGATATCTTACTGAATAGGAGAAGATGTTTGCCAGTGACACATCTGGTAAGGGGTTAATATACAAAATTTGTTTAAAAACTCATACGACTCAACACCAAAACAACCTAAACAATCCAATTTAAAAATGGACAGAAGACCCAAACAGACATTTCTCCGAAGAGGACATACAGATGGACACACACATATGAAACGACGCTCAACGTCACTAATCATCAGAGAAATGCAAATGAAAACCATGATGCAATATCACCTCACTCCTGTCAGAATGGCGATCATCAATAAATCAACAAACAACACTGTTGGTGGGTTTGCAAATTGGTGCAGCCACTATAGAAAATAGTATGGAGGTTCCTCAAAAAATTAAAAATAGATCTACCTTGTTACCCAGCAGTTCCACTCCTGGATATTTATCAAAAGAAATCCAAAACACTAATTTAAAAAGATATACTCGTATGCACCCATCTGTTCACTGCAGCACTATACACAATAGCCAAGACATGGAAACAACCGAAATGCACATCAATAAACAATTGGATAAAAAAGAGGTGGTATGTATATACAATGGAATATTAGACTGATATAAAAAAAAAAGAGTGAAATATTGGGGCAGCCGGATGGCTCAGTTGGTTAGTGCAGGAGCTCTGAACAACAATGTTGCTGGTTTGATTCCCACATGGGATGGTGGGCTGCGCCCCTGCAACTAAAGATTGAAAACAGCAACTGGATTTGGAGTTGAGCTCCACCCTCCACAGCTAGATTGAAGGATAACAACTTGGAGCTGATGGGGCCTGGAGAAACACACTGTTCCCCAATATGTCCCAATAAAAAATTTTAAGAAAAAAGAGTGAAATCTTACCTTTTGCGACAACATCGATAGACCTAGAGGGTATAATGCTAAATAAAATAAGTCAGACTGAGAAAGACAAATAAATACTATATGATCTCACTTATATGTGGAATCTAAAGAACAAAATAAATGAACAAACAAAACAGAAACAGACTCATAGATACAGAGAACGAACTGATGGTTTACTAGATGGGAGGGGGGTTTGGAACCTTGGGTGAGAAAGGTGAAGGGATTAAGTACAAATTGGTAGTTACAAAATAGTCATGGGGATCTAAGTACAATATTGCGAATATAGTCAATAATATCATAATAATATAGGTGGGTAGATGACTTTTTGGGGTCTTCGCTTTGTGACGTACATAAATGTCTAATCACTATGTTGTTTTGTACACCTGAAACAAATAAAAAAATATTTTTTTAAATAAGTAAGTATATTTAATGAAATCTAAGAGAGAGAGAACACATTTCCATTTTCTTGTGTTTGCATAAAGAAACACTGATGGGTTACCAAAGAAACTAACAATAGCAGGCAGCTGGGGTGGAGGCAGGAGCGTGTGGGTGGGCAGGGTACACGTAAAGGTATCTTTCTCCCTGTGCACTTTCTCTATTCATGCGATTTTTGAACGATATGAACATAGGGCCTATTCCAAAAGATGAAGAAGATAAAAGAGGTGGTGAAGGAGATAGAGATGGAGAAAAAGAAAAAGAAGACCGGGAAGAAGACAAAGACAAATGAGATAAAGATGAGGGAGAAGGAAGTGGAGAAATTGACCATGATGCTTGAGTCTGAGGCTTGGTGATCTCTCCTTCATAAATATCTTTCTTTTTACCGGAGTCACAGGCCAGGAGGCCAGAGGCAAAGAACATGGGCTTTGAAATAAAATAGACTTTGGTTTGAATTTTGGTGTTTCTGCCTTCTTTCTGGAGAAATGACTTAACCGCTCAGAGCGATAGAGTGCATAATCAGTAAATGGGGATTTTAGTAGTACTCACTTCATGATGTTGTTGTGTGGACGGAATTAGGTAATTTATGTCCTTAGAAAGTGCTGGCTCATAGGAAATACAAGACATTATTATTTTTATAGCTTTTAGGCACATACATCAAAAGATAAGAATTTAATTGCCCACGTAAACTCTTTTTACCAAAATTTCTCCCTGGAAAATGAAATTACCACCTTCCAAATAAATACCAAAACTTCTATTTTGAGATGCATTGCTGAGGGCTCTATTCAACTGTGGTTCCATCATTTAATAAGCCTCCATTAAGGATACAAAATGTTAAATCACAACAAATGCAATGTTGGGTTTTCTGCTCCCTTTCCATTTTTCCTCCTCCTCAGACTTCTCTTTTCATTTCATCCTCTTTTTTCTCCTGTCCCATTTCCTTTTCTTCTTTCACTTCTGCCTACCTTCCTCTTGGCCTCTATACTCACAAATGACCTGAATGTGCCAAAAAAAGTGACCTCAGGAGACCATTAGTTCAATCCACTCTTGTTGCAGATGAGCAAATCAAGGTTCAGAGGGAATATGGGTTCACCCACGGCCAACCACCACCACCACCAGCTGGCTGCAGACCAGGACCAGAGCCAGCATTCCTGTGAAGTTTTTTTTCCACTCAGCTTCTGGAGGTCATCTTATACCAGAGTGTCCCAAACCCTGTATTGAAGCGAAATGTTATTTCTTCATTTCTCAATCTGCATTTAGAAAACAAATGAGGCAGGAATTGTTCTTTCATTTGGGAGTTTACGTGAGACCAAACGCATTGTGCTTTTGAAACTTCAGTAGTAGATGTGTTTGTCAGAGTGATAAAAATGATGCACATCACAGAAGGGGCTCAGTGAGGTCCTGCCTGTATGTTTGAGGATATGTGTGACTGAGGTCTCACAGGACCTTCCATCTTCATGGTTCTATAAGCAGAACTATTCTTCCAAGCACTCTCCTTTCCACAAAGGCCTGGCTGCTATATATCTTGAGTCCTCGTCCTGGAAGCTGTGGAACAAGAACCAAATTTTAGAGGAAGGAGGGAATGAAGAACAATAGTAGCAACCCTCTAGGGGACACTTACTCCCTGTCAGATGCTGTGCTAGGGGATTTACACAGATAGTAGGTCCAAATATCACAGGGCATAAAACTCAAATGTGCAAGAATGGCCACATTTTCACTTTTCCTTAATTCAATTTCATCTCTACCTTGAACCCCCCTTCTGCTTACAAGCCAAAATAATTTTAACAGAATCACTCCCAAGGTTTCCAGTCATTTCACATGAAATGTGGTCAGTTCAGGGTAGGCTCCCTCCACCTTCCCCCGAGAGTGCATCTAAGTTCTGTGTGGTATGCAGAGCACTCAGTTGTTGAGGGGTGGGGGGTCTGGTCTGAGGCCCTCTTCTGCCCTACTCCAAATTGGTCCTTGGTGCTCAGAAGAAATCCCACTGGCACCTCCGATCAATCTGAGGGCTTTGCATCACCTCTTCTGACAGTCTGTATACTCTCTATTATCCTCTCTCTAACCTTGAGCCCCCTTGGACTTCACCAACGCTCTCCTAGGCTTATTTCCAGTTTTCCTTTTGGGCACTCATCCCCTTAAAGTTGGGTGAACTTGTGACGTGTTTTGGCTGATGAAATGTTAGCAGAAGTGATGCATGTCACTTCCAGATAGAAACCTGTAAGAACCAGGAAACAAGTCACCATCTCCCTTTTGCTGAGCCTTAGTCAAAAGCAATGTTTCATATAGTGATGTTTTCATCCTCCCAGGAAAGGGTGAGGACAATGTGAAGCAGACATACCCACTTTTAAGATGGACATGTACCAGGAGCAAGAGATAAAACTTCATTGTTTTAAACCACTGAGATTCGGAGCTGTTTGTTCCATTGCATGCCTAGCCCATCCTGACTAATATGGAGAAAATGAAGTTTTAGAATGCTCTCCTGTGCCCTTCTGGGCCCTGGGTGAAAGAGTTCTTAGGGACCTGTGTACCTAGGCTGCCTGGCTATCATTTGCAGTCTATTGCTACCACACTATAATGGGTGTGTGTGGTTTGCTGTGATCTCAAACTTATCCTGGGAAGTGGAGCACAAGGTCCACATACTCTCAAATTTCTAAACTTTTTGAGGCTTCTCTTCTCTTTCCCACCAGAGGCTTTGCCCACAAAGTGGAAATGGGGGAGGGGCAGGGAGGAAAGAAGGAGAAAAGGCCACCGGCTGCTAAAAGGTAATGTCTGCATGCACCTCATGTAAAACCCCAGAGTTGAGTTCATTTTGCCTTTTATTTTCTCTCTGTCTGCTCCCTTAGGGAAATGGTGAATCTCCTGAGCGAACTAAATAAAAATCAAAGCTCCCTGAGGCCAGAGAAAAGTATTTTAAGATTCTGTTTCCTCCATGGAATCCAGCAAAGATGAGTGATCTATAGAATACATTTTTAATTGATTATAAGGGATCTTATTCTCCTGTCCCACGTGATTCTAAAATTATATTTTTATTGGCACTGGCCACATCTCCACCACCTGAGAGGCAGATAGAGAATGCCCTGTTGGATCCCTTTCCTTTTGGAAAGAAAATTTCTTTTGAGGGTGACCTGGGATTCATTCATACAAAACATGACATGTAAAAAAACAGCCAGTTGGGTCCCTGTGGGTTTTCCCCATTGGACTAGTTGTAATCCTGGCTGATTCCCAGTTAATCTGCCTATTTCTTTTCCAATTCAATGGTGCAAAAGTAAACTAAGCCTTTTGATTTCTCTGGTGACGCAGAGGTCTCAGTGAAGTAGGGCTACTCATGGCTGTAATAAAAATCTGGAGAAGATGTAGGGAAACATTTCCCTGATAAATGAAATGTTCAATTAGGTTTTCTTTCCAAAATTAAATTTGCTACCTTAGTGTCCTGATTTTGCAACATAGTGATTAATACATCAAACCAATTAAATTCTGCGCAACTCTTCACATTTGTTTGCATATTTTTTAGAAGCACACACACAGAATTAGTCTGAACCAAAGGTGTAATTTATTTGTCTGCAGTCTGAGTCATTGAGTTCCCTCAGGGTATCTTTCAACTTATTCTTTCTAGATCTCCATGGACTACTTTTTTTCAAAACATGTGATTTACTTAGAAACAGGCTACCCAGCACAGAATCCAACCTGTTCCATGTTTTGTATTGCAGAATTTGCTCATGTGACTTAAGAAATTTTAAAACCCTGTACTCTATGTTTTTATAGCTCTGAATTGGTATGTAGTAGTGAATATTGTTACTGTAGTTGCTTATCACAGAAATCGGAAAATGCCACCCCCCTAGTTGTGCCTGTTAATGTTGGAAAGGTGAAACAAGAAGATAGGACGGACGGCCTTCACACACCCATTCAAATCTAGTAAACTTTAGGAGACTACAGCATTAGACAAAATTTGACCTAAAGTTTAAAAGAAGTTTTCTTTCTAAACATTTATTTAATTTTTTTGGCCTTGAACTAAAAGAGAATCAAAGATACATTCAATTATTAGAACCCAGATATAAGACCACAATTTTTTCCATACCAACAACTCTTATAGAATATTCATGAACTCTATGGTGTGTGGCCAAGAGGACACCAGAACTCAATTGGAGGTCTGCTAATTACCATGTGATGGTGAGTGAGTTACTGGCCCTCTCTGAGCCTCGGCTTCCTCATGTATGAAATGGGGATACCACCTGGAAGGCCCACCTCTGGATGCTGTGTTTGGTTTCACACAGTTCAGCCTGTTGGAAGACCTTGGTAGTGTATAAGGTTGTCTTAACATAGAGCATTTTTATGTGACTTTTTGTTACTGCTCTTAAAGTCTCCACAGAGAGGTCTGCAATAGGAGCAAGAAGAAAATAGCAGAATGCCTAGAATGTTTACTCTCAACCTTGAATTTCTCTTTTTGTGTGCATTTGTGGAGTGTGTGACTTGTGTGTGACTTGACGGTAGGTTGGCTTCTTCTGGTTTGACTTCCTAATGGGCAGAGGCTAGAAAGCTAAAGAACCTCACATCCCAGCCCCCTTGTGGCTAAGGTTCCAGAGGTGATTTAGCTTTGTGTATTGACCATGTTTCTAGCTTCTGTAAACGTGATGCTTTCACATTTGTCCCACAAGCA
Source organism: Rhinolophus hipposideros (assembly GCF_964194185.1). Taxonomy (NCBI): domain Eukaryota; kingdom Metazoa; phylum Chordata; class Mammalia; order Chiroptera; family Rhinolophidae; genus Rhinolophus; species Rhinolophus hipposideros. Next base: position 4,566,941 of record NC_138054.1, on the reverse strand, counting down.
TATCCCAGACAGGTCTTATTCTGGACAACTCAGTGATATGCCTGAGTTACCTTGCCTTGGCCTCCTCCTGCCTTCCTTGTCACCCCCTTCCCATGGAGGGTTCGTTCTGGGGTGGGTGTGCTTTGCAAGTACAAACCAACAGATTCAGAGCCCACACAACCACTACCTTCTCTATGGGGCACACACTCTGGGCTACCATCCACCTGCCCCAATCACTCTCCAAGCCAGGTACCAGAAAACTAGAGACAACCCGTAGGCCGCAGAGCCCACTGAAATTATTAAAACTAGCCAATCCTAAACCTGTGTACCCTGACTCCCTGAGGAAACCACAACAAAGTCTCTTGCCAGTTTCCCTGAATAGGTGTGCCTCCTGACTGGGTCTTCCTGTGTGGTACTGCATGGCCTGGTGTGCCCCCTCCTCTTGGGATCCGTGAGAAGGACAGTTCTTTCCTGATCTCTTGACCTAGCTATACCTCAAATTTTCTATTAATACACATATTTTAAACATCTTGCCAATCACTGCACTCACAGAAGACTCGCATTTGCAGGGTTAAGAGGGTAGTAGGTGAACCATGCATTTTGCTGAGTCCCCAGGGGCATTGTGGCTCTGGAGCTAAGAGTTTGGCAGTGACTTCATAACCTCTGGTTTGCAGCTAAGACACTCTGTTCCTGGAGCCAAGAGACCCATCACATGCTTCCTGATACCATAACCTCCTGACTGTGGCAGAGGTGCATGTTTCTGGAGAGGCCCATTCTGTGGTGTGTTTCTGAGGCCATTCTCATGTTCCAGTCTAGAGTGTATTCTTCCAGACCTTTGTCAGCACCAGATTCTCTATGTTAAATCCCTTTCTATTTAAACTTTCTGTTATCTGCAGCCAACCCTGCCTGCATAATGTATCACTCAAGGTTCAGTCAAGAAACAGAACCCACACCAGAAATTTGAATAAAGTTTAATACACAGAATTATTAAGTGGTAATGGGAGAGTCACTCCTAATAGGGGTGAGAAAATGCTGAAGAACAGGGAGTAGCTGACTTAGGAAGTGGCTACTACCTCTAGGGCTGAGGCAGCACATCCAACAAAGGAACACACTGGGACAAGGGTCTCCCACCTCTCGCCACAGCTGAGATTCAGGCCTCATTGGAAAGTGTGGTTGAAGGGCTGTAGGCCAGGGATGGTGGGCAGGAAGTTGCTAGAAAGACTCCTACTGGAGAGTCAGAGAAACTGACTGGGGAACCCCCTCGGGTGTCCACAAGAGTTGCTGGGAAGTTACCTCTTGTACTGCTGGCATAAGTCACCAGTGGGAATATGCCGATGGTCCTCCCCTATCCCACGGGTGGGGGAGCATGCTGTGGGCAGCCAGGCCGAAGGCGCAAGGTGGAAAGGACATCATCCAGGGAGAGAAGCCCCTTCCCCTTGCAATGTGTGTCACCCTGGGTCCAATCAGAAGAGAAAAACTGTACAGTAATTTCAAACAGGTAAACTTTAATAAAAAGAATTAGTAACTATAACAGGGGAGGGAATAATAGGGATTGACTAGTAAGAAGTAAAGAAAACTCTAAACATATGGGAAATGCAGATATAAGGAGCAGCGATGACCCCTAGGGCTAAAATTAGAGTGCCCAAAGAAGCAACATACATCATCCTGATATCTAGACCCTCCTATTGAGGTCCTGGCCATGAATAGGTCAGTAACAAAGAAATTGCTGTGGTGCGTCATCAGTGGAACTTGCCAGAAAGCTGTCTTCTAAGGTACCCCAAAAAGTTGTTCATGGGAGATGTGATCAGAAGTAATGCTGTGCACCATGGCAGTGATGAGGCATTCTGGGGCCCACAACGGCAGTCCTGGCAAAGGAACTGCAGATTGGGAAGGCATATCTATATTCAGAATATGTGTCTATTCCTGTGAAAAGGAATGTCTGCCCCCTCAATGATGGAAGAGGTCCAATGTAATCTCCCCTACCCCAGGTGGCTGGTTGATCACCCTGGGAATGGTGCCATATTGGGACTCAGTGTGGTCTTCCATATAAGCCCCCAAATTGGTTTCTTGAGTTTGTACATTTCAGGTGTCAGTTTTCCCAGTAGACACTTGAGTTCACTAATATGCAATGGTCATTCTTCAGTGCAAATTTGCTTTTTTGTGTGACTGTAAAGAATCCCTCTTTCCTGTGATAAGCCAATTATTAATAGTACACTGTCCCTTCTTTCCCTCATTCCTGGCTTTTTTTTTCTTTCTGATTCAAGTTTTCATCTCTGCTTTTAAGGTTAGCCCCCCCCAAAATTAGTGCCCAAGTATCCTATTTAAGTTAGTTTTAAAATACTGATAATGGAATTGAAATGTTGCTTTTAGAAAAAGAGAAAGAGAGGAGGGAGGGGAGGAGGGAAGGAGGGAGGGAGGGAGGAAGGAAGGAGAAAAGAAATGGGAAAAAATGAGATGCAAGAAACCTGGTATTACAGCAGGCCAGGTTCTGAGTGTTTCACCATCTCATCATGCCAGAGCCCTTTTTTCTCTCCTACAAATGCAATCTCTATCCAGGAAGCATTTTCCCATCAGTGATCCATTGCTTTCAGGTTAGCTTTGTGTGGAAAACAAGAAATTTAGGGGCCCCATAAAAGCTTATTGATTACCAATGGCCCATTCTGTGGTAGGTACTTAGGCAAGGGGAAAAAAAGGAAAAATATAAATAAGCCCCAAGTTTACTTCTGCAGCAGAAAAAAATGGACCCAATACCAATATGGCACTTTCCCAGACTAGACCATTTCTTGCTCTCATTAAAATTCAGAAGCAGTGATCCAAGTGTGTCCTAGAGGAAACGTTCCAGAGTCTTGCTAATGGAGCTCTCTAGCCTCTTTCTCCACATCCAGCAAAGGTTCTCTGAGGGAAGAAGGGGAAAGGTCAGTGCTTCTCAAACTTGCACTTGCATCAGAATCACCTGGAGGACTTGTTAAAACACAGCTTGCTGGGCCTCCGCCAGAAGGTGTAGGCCAGCCCAATAACTCGCAGCTCTCACAGGTTCCCAGGTGATGTTCATACTGCTGATCCAGAGGCCAGCCTTTGGGAACCACTGGCTCCGAGGCAGTGGACTACAGTGGTGAAGAACACGGACCCTGAAAGTCAGACCCCCTCATCCAGATCCTTGGTCTACCTCTAGCTCTGTGACCCTGGGCAATTACTTCTTGGTGCCTCAGTTTCCTTGTCTTTAAAATGGGAATTATGGTATGTGCTTACTTTGTAGGGTTGTTGAGAGAACTGAATGAGTTAAAATCGATAAAGCACTTAGAATAACACGTGGTATGTGGTAAAGATCATGCATAAATATTAATTAACATAAATGTTTTAATTTACATGATCCCTGCTGTTTGTTCTGTGACCCCAGTCTGGCCCCGAGTCAGCAAACCTGCTCTGTGGAATGTCTTGCGTGTGAGTCCCCATTCTCCTCTCAGCTCTGCCACATTTTTGCCGTGGGACTGAAACTGGTCAACTCATAACTGGGCCTTGGTTTCCTCATCCATAAAATGAGAGGGTTGGCTAGTTGACTTTCAAAGTTCTTTTTCATATAAATCCAAAGTTACTTCTATAGCTTACTGGAAGTCTTTTTTAATGTTCCTGGGCTATAACTACACCCGTTCATGTTTTCTTTTTTAACTTGCAAATGTAACAAGCATCTTGTACATCTCAGAGTGCAACAGAGATGACTGTCAACAGGCTCTTGTGTTTCCCTTCTCTTTTTTGGTGTATCTCCTGCGTCCCCACGTGGTTAAGGTGGAAGGGAAGGGAGCTGAGCCAGGTGCTGTACAAGTACCTTACATATTCCTTAGGGCAGCGTAGAATTGTCCCATTTTCCAGATGAGGAAATTAAGGAAGGCTAAGATAAGGAGCTAAGGAAGGCAAAGTAACTTGCCCAAATTTGGGCTGGCAGGTGATAAAACTGAGATCTGAGCCCTGTTCAGAGGCCTGTGCTAAATGCTGAGGGGTGGAGAGATGTCAGTACAAACAGACAGAAATGAATAAACCAGAATGCCCCAGAATGCCCAAAGGAACAGAGTAGGAGCACCCCTTGTGTGGCTGCCAAACCAGTTCCCAGGGTCTATTTGACACAACTTCCCAGAATCAACCATTTAATAGGGGGTAATGGTACCCCTCATCTCTGCCCCAAAATCTTCACGGAGAACAAGAGGCGACCAGCTGCACCTTCTTGCATTCCCTTCACACAGCTATTCCCTTTCTCGTGGTTAGGGAGCTCTACCACTTCCTCACCTGCTCCTAGGCCCACAAGAGTAACTACTCATCTGTGAAGGCTCAGTGCATCACACCCCTCTAAGGGGTTTCTGAGAGCTGCTTTCTCATCCTGCAATGACCACTCTTCGCTCCTTGAAACAGCACCTTCCTTGTTTCTACCTTGGTCCCTGGGAACTTTAAAGCACCCTTTCCTTTTTATTGTGGGCTGAATTGTGTCCCCTCCTAAAAAAAAAATTCACATGTGAAAGCCCTAACCACAGAAGATAATTAAGGTTAAATGAGATCATTAGGGTGGGCCCTAATCCAACATGACTGGTGTCTTTATAAGAAGAGAAAATCAGGACACAGATACACACAGAGGAAAGACAGGGAGGACACAGGGAGAAGGTGGCCATCAGCAAGCTGAAGAGAGGGGTCTCCAAGGAACCCACCCTACTGACACCTTCATTTCAGACTTCCAGCCACCAGAACTGTAAGAAAGTACATTTCTGTTGTTTAAGCTACCCAGTCCTAGGTATTTGTTGTGGCAGCCCTAGGAAGTAATAATTCCCACCCCAACAAATGTAACAAATACCTTCGCATCTTGGGGATTGGGGATTGTTCATCCTGGAACGCCTCGCACCCCAGGTATTCCCTATGGTAAATGGATGTTGATTGAATCAATGAAGGGGTATCCAAATATATAGCATCCTGGTATTCTATTATAAAGCCGCTACTGTATGCCCCTCACCTGATATAAGAGATACGTGAGAAAAACTGAGGCGCCCCTCACCCCTGCCCAGAACTATGCTTGAGAAACACTGGGAAAAATGAGACAAAGCAAAACCACTTCATGATTTCATCCAAGCACAGAAAAAAACAAGGTCACTGTACTACCCTCAAAAATAATCCCTCCAAAATACCTCTTTTGGCTAAAATGGCTGTGTCATGCAGGGTGTCATGCGGGGTCTCCTGTCCCGCTCCCCACATAAGAACGCAGGACATGGTGAGGCCAAGAAGGAAGACCCACGGAGCCATAGGTAGGGGAGTCATACCACTATAGTCTCACTGGAGGCTGGAGACACACAACGTGCAACCTGCTGTCTGCTTCTCTGCTTGCCAACCGACCCACTGACTCTCGACTCTCTCAACTCCTGACTCTTCAACCCCGGCAGCCGTGGCAGTTACATCAGTGGCTAACTGGCTAGCTGGTTACAGCTGACGGCCAATTAGCCAAAGATGACGGCCATCTACTACTCGAGCAAGCACCTTTCATGTAGGCCGAGAGCCTGGAAACTGCTCTCTGGGACTCTGTCCCCACACCACTATATTCTTGCTGATGGTTGGGTTGGAAACACAGGAAGCAGGAGCCACACTGTCTGTAACCCACCGTCCTAATTGCAATCTGCGCTTTCCAGCCACCATCTTTTTGCTAGCCCCCATTTTCTGCTAGCGTAGCCACAGCAGTTATATGAGTGGCCAATGGCTCACTGATTACAGCTGACAGCCAACTAGCCACAGCTGATGGCCATCCAATCGCAGTTGATGGCCATTTACTACCTGAGACAGCACCTTTCCACTTGAGGCCGAGAGCCTGGAAACTGCACTCCTGGCACTATCCCCACACTTGTTTTAGTCTCCCCTCTTTATAAAGAAGATTTATTGAGATGCCCAGTCAAAGAATTGTCCCCACTTTCTGACAATGTCCAATCTCCAATCTGGAGCAAATCCCAGCTTCCTTAGCCCCTCCCCCAAATCCTCCAACCAAATCCCAAATCCTATAGTAGGTCCTTTCTAACACCTTCTTACTGAGATTCCCCCATGCTTCCTCATAGTGAGCCTCTCCCTCACTGCAAACAGTAATCAGCCCAACTTGTCTGAGCACAAATGTGCTCCTGGTGGCCTCAGGCTGGAGCTCCCTGACAGTGCTGTTCACTGGCTTTTGTTTGATGGAGTGGGACGTGCTAACTGCCAAATTTTTGAGAAGGAATGTTGAGAGGAAGATAAAGTAGAAATATGAAAGATTAAGTAGTGGGATTTGGCAATGTCTAAAGGGAGAGAGAAGTTGGGAGGGCATATTAAAATAGGTTGCCTATTTGAGGACAATGCAAACTTTTCCTCCATCTCCCCATCCCCCCAAGAAAAACCTTCAGGAAAATTTGCATTATTTATTTATTTATTTATTTTTATTAGTTTCAGGTGTACAAGACAGGGTAATACTTAGACGTTCATCATTTATATCCCTCACACTGTGAACCCCCCTCCCCCCATCCACTATCCCTCCGACCTCGCACTGAACCATCACATTATATATATAAAATTATAGTTGGCATTCATTAATGTTTAGCTTCTGGTGTACAGTGCCGTGATGTATTATTTATTAAGCTGTTAAAGTTGGGTTTGAGTTTGGGGCAGAGAGGGACTGAATCTTACCAAAACAGAATGAAGAAACTGGGTTATAAGCAGAACCTCAAGGGGTGGACCCCCAAAAGCTTTATCCAATTGGGTTAACTGAGACTTCCTCTCCACCAATCAGTGTGCAAATGTCTATGGGACAGTTGAATAATGATAAGAATAATTTAGACCCCACAGTGCCCTATAATGTATGCTGGTAATAGTGAGTGCTCAAGATTGACTGAGGGACTGAGTGAGAATGAGACCCCTCCATGACCATTCCAGGAAACCCTCCAGCCTTCCAAAGAAAGTTGGCCAGGGGACCACCACTATCCTGCCCACAACTGATGGAATTAACACTGGGCTACTGACCCCACGCAGCCATTCTATACGCTGGCCAGTGCCCATGAGGTGTCTGGCCTGTGGGCTCTGCAGATCAGGAATGACAGTGACTAATGGATCTATTCTGCTTCTTTCACAGGCAATTCGGATGTAAAACAGATAAAAGACAGCATAAGTGGATTAGTTTCCTATGGTTACTATAATAAAGTACCACAGAATTAGTGGCTGAAACAATAGAAATTTATTGTCTCTCAGTTATGGAGGCTAGGAATCCAAGATCAAGATATTGGTAGGGTTGGTTCCTTCTCAGGGCTGTGAGGGAAGGATCTGTTCCAGGTCTCTCTCCTTGGCTTGCAGATGGCCATCTTCATGTTCATGTGTTTCTCTGTGCCCAAATCTCCCTTTTTTATAAGGACAACAGCCATATTGTATTAGGGCCCACCCTAATGACCTCATTCTAACTTGATTTCCTCTGTAAAGACCCTATCTCCAAATTAGGTCGCCCTTTGGAGTACTTGGGGTTAGGACTTGAATAGATGAATTTAGAGGGATATAATTCAGCCCATAACAGTGAGCAGTGGACAGATACCCAAGGGAGACACTGAAAGGCATCATCTTGGACGGTCCCTTTAAACTTCAATATGCCCACGAGTCATCTGTGTATCTTAGTTCATGCAGATACTGATTCATTTGGTCTCGGGTGGGCCTTAGGATTCTGTGTTTCTGAAATGAATGGCCAGATACGGCTGATCCAGGAACCACACTGAGTACTGAGGGAGTAGGTTCTCTCCCCAGGCTCTGCTCGCCTCTCGAAGAGGACTCGCTGATCCAAAGGGCAGACTGTTCTCAAGAGTTCCCGAGTTCCATGACCAAGGCAGAAGTTCTTAACCTTTGCAGGACATTACAACCACCCAGAGAACTTGAGAAAAGTCCTCGTGGTCCCACCTTTCAAGATTCAGATTAGCAGGCCTGGAATAGGCCTCAATAATTTTAAAAAGCTCCCAGGTATCTCTACCACTGCTTTCAGGTATCCTTTCCACAGGTCATATATTTACATTTTAACAGATATACTTGTTTAAAATGTGACCATAACACATTTAGGGTAATGAAGTTAGTGAGAACTTCAACACCAATTTCAATGGTGGGAAAATATTTGTGGACAGACAAGTCTTTTATTCTTCAAATAACAGAAGAATGAGGTCATTTTAATGTTTTGTAAGATCATCCTTTCCAGACAGTATAGGAGGTTGAGAATGAGCTATAATGTCAGTTCCCTGATTTGGAACACAGAAATGTACTCATTCTCCAAGAATGCACTGAGTTGTTTTCAAGGCAAGAACTAGCTCCCACACTATACAACACCTGTAATCTTCACGAGACAGGAAATAGTCTTTCCGTTGGTGGTGCTTTAGCAGAACGAGGATGTCTGCATGGGAATGGGCCTTGTGCCACCAGTCCTTTGGGACTGTGACCCAGGAGGACATTCCCAAAACAGGGGGTTGAAAATCAACAACTATATCTATAGGAAAGTTACCCTATGTGGGAATGGAGTGCTGGCAATGAAGACAAGAGGCTGAGATCGGTCAAAACAGGAGAATGGCATTTCAGTGATACTATATAGAAGAGTGGTTTCTTTAATCACATAGAATTTAAAAAACAAAACAAGAATGAAATGTGCCCCTATTGAAGTTTTATTTTTCTCTTTGTGCAAGTGGATGATGATGACATGTGAGCACTAAGTCCTAAATAGTGTATTATTTAAAACGTGTGTCGCACATTGTACAGCAACTGCCTACTACTGATGACTCTTCCCCTCCCCGACCATAAATCCCTTCTTGTAAAGCCTGTGTTGTCTTCATCAAAGACTCTCCAGTGTCAAGCAGGATGCCTGGCACATCACAGGCATGACAGATTAGATACAAGGAGGGCGGGGTGTCTGTAGGATTTGCCCTTGGCTCTACCCCCGTACCAGGCACAGAAAGGAGTTCAGCAAGTATATAGTGAATGAGCACCAGGTCATTGAGCACTCGAAAGTCGAGTTCTTGCTACCCAAAGGCACGCCCTATGATTTTTCAGATTGTTTCATTTGCCCTGATTGATGCCCCTTTAGCAGGAGGAAGGATGGGACAGGTCAGAGATGGTGGCCGTAAGACATATAGAGGGTGAGGCATCATTGACCTCTAACTTCACTCTTGCCCTGTGATAGACTGGACTCCAGCAGCCCAGCCACCTACTTTCCAATCCACCACTGAGCTCTGAGAGCCAGGAATCCAAGCTGTCTTTCTATAGAGTGGCGTTTCTTCAGAAGATGACTAAGGTGTTCTTGTCGACAGCTCCTCTGTCTCACACGTGCTTCCCAGACAATCCTGTCCTGATGTTCCCAGCATTGCCCTCAAGTGACCCTGAAAGCTGCCTTTTTTCCAAATGAGAAGACCCAGCACATTTTTGTCACTGGCAGGCACCCTCGGACCAGGAGTGTACATCCTAAATATCATAGATTTAAAATAGCACAGCAGATATTTTGGAAGCTGATTAGTAACCTGATGTTTGCTCAGCTCAGCTGCCTAAATTGAAATCTATTCATATCAATCAACTAGTACAAATATCTCCTGGGAGTTTGCGATTCTTCTTGGTCAAAAGAAACACAAAGTGGTCCATACCAGGAAGCAGTTGCCTCCTTTCCAGGGGAGGTAGGAGGAATGCTGAGGAGCTAAGTGCTTCATTGTGCAACATGGGTGATGAAGGGAACAGGAGTTGAGAGGTGGGAAGATGACTGGGGACGGGAGTAGGTGGAGAAGGTGGGGTTGGAACTTAAGCAAATAAATGGGGCACAGAAAGGGGGAAGCATGGTATGAGGGTGATTGGGGGAGCAAAGTTGCAGAGGTGGGGAGGGCGTGATGTCTCAGAGCACCACAGACAGGGATGTTGTTCTGCCTAGACCGAAGGCGTGTGCTGGGACTACTTGTCAGCTGGGGTGGGGCCAGACGCCAGGGGACACAGAAAGAAAGCCTTGATGCGGCTAATTCAGAGAGATCAACTTGCTTAGCAGGCTGGACAGGAAGCAGAGGCTGCCGGGACACCAAGCAGGGAGGCACATGGCAGGCACAAGTTGCTGCAGGCCTGGGCTGGGGCGGCAGGATGGGGATGGGAAAGAAAGGACAACTCCAAGGTAAGAATGACAGGACGCTGTAACAGACTGGATGCGAAGAGGAAAGAAGCGAGAGACTTTCAGGCCCGGGAGCTAAGAGAGGTAAAAAGTTTAGGGCAAAGTTTAGTGGCATAAGAGTTAGCTGGAGAGCTTTTCTCTTTTTTTCTTTTATAAAAAAAATTAATAAAAAAATTATTTTTATCAGTTTTTTAAATTGTGGTAAGATATACTCATACGTAACATAAAATCTGCCTTTTTAACCATTTTAGTGTACCGTTTAGTAGCATTAAGTACATTCACATTTTTGTGTAGCCATCACCACCATCCATCCACAGAACTTTTTCATCTTCCTAAAGTAAAACACTGTACCTATTAAACAACTCCCATTCCTCCTCCCCCTAGTCCCTGGCACCTACCATTCTACTTTCTGTCTCTATGAACATGACAACCCTAGGAACCTCATATAAGTGGAATTATTCAGTATTTGTCCTTTTGTGACTGGCTTAGTTCACTGAACATGATGTCATCAAGGTTCATCCATGTTGTAGCATGTGTCAGAATGTCCTTCCTTGTTAAAATTGAATAACATTCCATTGTATATATAGACCACATTATGTTTATCTATCATCTGTGGATGGACACTTGGGTTGCTTCCACCTTTTGGCTATTGTGAGTAATACTACAATGAACATGAGGGTGAAAATATGTGTTCAAGTTCTTGCTTTCAATTTCTCTCTGTCCTCTTGCATTTTACCATAAGAAACCAAGTCACTTCTTAAACATTTTGCTTAGAAATCTCCTCAGCTAAATATCCAATTTTCTTGCTTGCAAGTTTTATCTTCCACAAAACACTAGAACACAGTTCAACCAAGTTCTTTTGCTACTTTATAATAAGGATTGTCTTTCCTCCAGTTTCCAATAACACATTCTTCATTTTTGTCTGAGACTTCATAAAAATGGCCTTTAACATCCATATTTCTATTGACATTCTGTTCCTGATGATAAGTGTAGTCTCTGAGACAATAAAGACTTCTTCTCCAGCTCTCTTGTTTTCTTCCTGAGTTCTCACCAGAATAACTTTTAACATCCATGTATCTCCCAATAGTCACTTTAGTGCACACAGTCTAGGATTTTTCTAGCATGCACCTCAAAGCTCCTCCATCTCTACTCATTACCCAGTTCCACAGCCACTTCCACATTTTTACGTATTTGTTACAGTAGCACCTCACTTCTCAGTACTAAAATCTGTATTAGTCAGGTCAGGCTGCCATAATAAAACACCACAGACTATATGGCTTAAACAATAGAAATTTATTTTCTTACAGTTCTGGAGGCTAGAAGTCCTAGATCAAGGTGCTGGCACATTCAGTTCCTGGGAAGAGCTCTTTCCTGGCTTGCTGACGGCCAGCTTCTTGCTGCATCGTCACATGGTCTCTTCTCTGTGCTCATGTGGTCAGAGAGAGAAAGAGATATTTCTGGTGTCTCTTCCTCTTCTTATAAGGACACCAGTTGTAGCGGATTAGGGTCCCAGTTTCATGACTTCATTTAGTCTTAATTACCTCCTTAAAGATCCCATCTTCAAATGTAGTCACATTGGGGATTAGGACTTCAATAGATGAGATTTGTTCCACAATTCAGTCCACAATAGCATCTGTCCCATGGGCCTCTGTTTAGGTGGCTGTGATATCATGGAATGAGCACTAGACCTCAGTCAGGTCAACTTTTGCTCCCATCATAGCCCTTCCTCTTTGGGAAACCATTTAACAACTATGGGTCTCAGTATTGTCATGCGGAGGAGGGACATAACCTTTCCTTGGAGTGGTACAAAGAGTTACATCCAGTCATGGAGGAGAAGGCATTTTAGTGCCCTGAACACCTAAGGAATTCCTAGTTATAGCCTTCCAGACCTCCTAAGTGGTCCAACAGTCAAGCAACCAAAGCGCAGCTCCATCCTCATTCCTGGGTGCACACCCTTCATACTGACTTCTTGCCTGCTAGGAAGTGTGGGAGAAGTACCATCCTCTTTGTTGGTTTTTGTTTTAGAAAGGAGATCGGAGATTGAGGATAACAAATATTGTGTTCTAAGAGATTCTCAGCTGTGTTCAGTCTCAGCATGGCTTGATAAGTGGTGGGGTCTGCCTCGGGCATAAGGGGAGGGGCAGACTTAGCTCAGACTACCTGGGGTTCTGGGGTCAGTCACTGGGCTCATGTTTTTCAGTTTTCTAGGCTCTCAGTAACCCTACTACCACTCTCCAGTATGTGGATATGTTGTTCAAGCATTCAGAATCACAACTTCAGAAGGCAGAAATAACTACCTAATAATTAAACCAAAAACAACCATCCTATCAATTCTCAGTATTCATAGAAATGAGCATAGTTCCTTACACTAAGTGAACATTTCATGAGTGGATTCCTGCACACATGCATGAAACATTGCTAAGGAAGCATTGCTAGACTTCATGTCTTAAACATCATGCCCTGCATGACAAAGCAAATGAACAGGAGACCACCACACATCACCTTAAACAAGACAAATATATAAGATAATTAACAAACCTGTAAGCAGACTTACCTATGATTACATGCTTCTCACTTCTGTATGCTCTAACAGCACTTTTTCATTCTGTCATTTAGCACTTCCCATGAGGTGTTATAATTACATGATTCTACTTTGTCTCTCTCACTAGACAATGAAATCCCTGAGGGCAAGGAGCACCTCTTATTAATCTCTGTTTTGCCAAAGCTGGGCACACAATCTCCTGCATTGTTAAAGTTGTATGCCAGGACTCAAGATAAACAAGGAGGGGTGTTGTCAAGCTCCCAGAGCCAGAGCTGCCAGTGATGACTTCCTTTTTTGTTCCTTTCTCCCATATCTCATCACCTAAGGGTACCAAAGCAGGCACCACTTGATTTATTTTAGTCTCTGTGTTTGCGGACGCATACATTAGTTGGCTTTTTTAAAAAAAGAGGTTGCTATTCAAAAGACTGGAATTAGATGTTATGTTGGATGCTTACAGAACTAATTATGGGATTAGAAAAATGCCCTTACCCGGAATAGGAATTGTGACGCTTCCTATTTTTTAATGTAAAACATGAAGTAAGCATAATTCACTGTCATTTTTAATGTCCTGGTACATTTCAGAGATTCATTTAAGATAAATGATTTTCAAATGCCTGATCTGTCTGGTTTGAAAGCCTCTATGGAATTAATGTGCTATAATATATTCAGATCATTTTAAATCCAGCCCCTGCTTTGCTGCTTTGATATTTGTTTTTCATTGCCATCACTGATGGAAGTACAAGTTCACATAAATAGGACCTTGCTAATGGGATGTTTTCTACCCCCGCCATTCATTCAAATGCTCATTTTCTGGTTCAACCCAGATGAGCAGAGAGGTTCCAAGATAAGCCACTGGAAATGTTTATTGTGACCCACATGTAGTGAGGTGGGACAGAGATGGAGGTGTGTAAAAGTGTGTGTGTGTGTGTGTGTGTGTGTGTGCACGCGCGCGCATGCTCAGTTTCAGATAACGTAGATATACACAGAGGAGAGATTTTGAAATCTGTTAAATATAATGGAGAAATGTTTTCTAAATAAATACACATAGTTAAAACTCTAGACAAGTGAAAACAATGATTTAAAAATATATACATTAAAAAGTCATTCTTGTCTTTTTCGTGTCACCTCGGAGGCAGTGGGCTGCTTCAGGATGAAGCTGAACATCTCTTTCCCAGCCACTGGCTGCCAGAAACTCATTGAACGATGAAAGCAAACTTCGTGTATTTTACATTACATTCCCCATACTGTATCTCATATCTTCATGACTATATTATGTCTACTAATTTGCACTTTCTAATCTCTTCACCAATCCAATCAACAATGTTGTAAATATTATGTAAGATGCCAGATGGGCACTGGACTTATCAGGAGATCACTTCATAGACTGTGTAGATGCCTGACTAATGCGCTGTACACCTGAAGCTGATGTAGAATAATTTTTTAAATAAAATTATAAACAAAAACAAACCTTCATATCTTTCATGAGAAGCGTGTGGCCACAGAAGTTGCTGCTGACACTCTGGGTGAAGAATGGAAGGGTTTTGTGGTTCGAATCAGTGGTGGGAATGACAAACAAGGTTTCCCCATGAAGCAGGGTGTCTTGACCCATGGCTGTGTCCACCTGCTCCTGAGTAAGGGGCATTCCTGTTACAGGCCAAGGAGGACTGGAGACAGAAAGTGCAAATCTCTTCGGGGTTGCATTGTGGATGCCAATCTGAGTGTTCTCAACTTTGTCATTGTTATAAAAGGGGAGAAAAGTATCCCTGGTCTAACCGATACTACTGTGCCCTTGTCGCCTGGGGCCCAAAAGAGCTTGCTGAATCGGCAAACTTTTCAGTCTCTTTAAAGAAGACAATATCAGCCAATATATTGTGAGAAAGCCGCTAAACAAAGAAGGTAAGAAACCTAGGACCAAAGCACCCAAAATTCAGCATCTTGTTACTCCGTCTGTCCTGCAACACAAACATCAGCGTATTTCTCTGAAGAAACAGCAGACTAAGAAAAATAAGGAAGAGGCCACAGAATATACTAAACTTTTGGTCAAGAAAATGAAGGAGGCCAAAGGAAAACACCAGGAACAGATGGCCAAGAGACATAGGCTATCCCGTCTGAGAGCTTCTACCTCTAAGTCCGAGACCAGTCAAAAATAAGATTTTCTAAGAATAACAAATACGATCAGACATCAAAAAAAAAGTCATTCTCCCACTTTTTATTTAGTAGTGTCTGGTATGTCTCTCCAACATTCCTTTATGCAAATATTGATATATTTTATTTTCCCCATAAAAGTAAGATTATAAAGGAGAAATGTTAATTGCAGATTACATTTGTTATGTACTTACAGAATGCTCTAAGTGCTCATTTAATCCTCAAATCAATTCTAAGAGGTATTATTATAATACCCATTTTATACATGCAGAAACTGAGGCAAATACAAACTGAGTTAAGTGACTTGAATCAGACAGTGTTGAAGCTCCTAACCTCTACATCCTTGCCGCTCAGGCAGAGAAAAATGTACAGAATCAAATAAACCATGGCTTCTCAGTTCTAGAAGACAGACTAAGGAGGTTCCTGGAACATGAGGGGCAGAGCGGCAGAGCGTTCCCAGCCTAAGAGCCACAGCGGAGTTGTCTCAGCGTCTGTGAGGAAACCTGTGCTATCTGAGGCATGTCCAGGGTGTGGTAGAAATGCAGATCACCCTGAGTGGTCCTTCTGTCTACTCCAGAATGAAATCCAAGCCCACTGGAGTGTCAGGTCTAGGTAGCAGTGACTTTGTGTGCTCAACACCTAGTATAGTCTCTCCCGTTTGAGATGCTGAATGAATCCGTTAAAAGAAAAAAATGATTGAAAACCATTATGGCCCAGATGTTGGGCTAGAATGGTGGGGATACAGAAGCGAACAGGACATGCTCTGCTTCGAGGAGTCTATAATCTAGAGAACATAAGCAGGCACACAGGGTGCTAGAATGCAGTGTTATGGATGTTGCAATGATGGTACATGCACATGGGGTACCGAGGACGGCCACTGTGTCTCCCAAGAAGTTGCAGGTATATGGGTAAGAAAGAAATTTCACCCAGATAATTCATCTGAACAGAACGTGTGTGAAGGGTTAGAGAAAACAACAAGGGGGGTTGTTATCATGAAAAAATTTATTTGGCCGTTGTCTTCAGTTCCTGGCACACAATTCCTAAAACCTTTGGCATCTCCTGAATATAAGAGTATTTTTGTTATTTATGATGAGTTATTTTTGACCATACCTGAGTTTGTGTTAATGAGGTTACTCTTAGTGGGTCCCTAGACAGCTTTAGGATGCGGCTAATCGACAGAGGAACCACCATGTGATTAGAGGGCTGGAATTTTTGGCCCCACTCTCTGAGCTCTTGAGAGAGGAGAGAGCCTAGAGATTGAGTTCACTCACTAATAGCCAATGATTTAATCAATTATTTCTAAGTAATGAAACTTCCATAAAAACTCTGAACAATGAGGTTCAGGGGAACTTCTTGGTCACTGAACATATTGATGTACCAGGGGGGTGGTGTACCCCCCTCTATAGGGACAGAAGTTCCTGCACTTGGGACCTCCACAGACCTTGCCCTAGGCATCTCTTCCATTTGGCTGTTCCTGTGTGGCCCAGAAATGGGCAACGCACTTAAGAACCAAAAGATTCAGAAATAAAGTGGACAACACCAACACTTGCCTTTATTTTTATTGTGAAGAATTTACCAGTCCTTTAGAGAAAAAGAGATCAAACATGACCACATCTAAGCAATACTACTGCCAAAGATACCATTATATTAATAGTTAAGAAAATAGTTAAGAAAACTGCAGTCAGAAAAACGGCACCCACAACGTCATATTAGCTCTTCTCAACCAATTCCTCTTGTTTGCAAGATCCTGAGTTAAGGAGCACATTTTTATCATTTCCTAAACAAGATATATTATAAAAAAGCACAAACAACAATAGAAAGAGATTGGCAAAATTGATTGCATCAAAATGTAATACTTCCATGTAACAAAAGCCACCATAAGCAAAGTTAAAACCAATAGCAACAAAAAAACAGGCTGGGAGAAGATATTTGCAATGCATACAAGTGATAGAGGATTAGTATCTAGCATACATAAAAATCCTTCCAAATCACTGTTTTTAAGAATGAACAACTGGAAACAACCTAAGTCTTCATCAATAGGGAAATGGATGAATAAACTGTAATAAATTCATAGGAATAATACCAAAATAGCTCAAAATAAATGTACTATGTCTCCAAAAATCAAGCAGTACAGACTGTGAAAACATAAAATTGAGAAAAGATGTAAGTTCCAGCAAACTGCATGAAGTGTAATTTATAGAAAATACAAAGCATCACTAAATATTAATTATTTACACATACACATGTGAAAATGTAAAAGCATGATGGAATAAACACCAGGTCACAAGAGGCGTCCTGCTGAGGAAAGGGTGGGGGTCCGGTGAGGGAGGAGCATAACGGAGTTTCTACCATATCTTTAAAAAGCCTGAAGGAGAAGAGTCAACATTTGTAATATCTAGATGGTACATGCTTACATCATTCTCTGTACTTTTCTATATGTTTGAATTATTTCAAAAGGAGAGGGGCTCTCCAGGCACCCTGAGTCCCTCTCTGAGCCCCAGCCACACTGAGCTACTTTTTGATCCCTAAATGGTCTGGTAACCCTCTTTTCCTCTTCAAAGTGGGGTCAGCCAACAGTGGATCACGTGACAGCTTCTTAGAAATGCAGATTCTCAGGCCCCACCCGGATCCACAGATTCAGAATCTGCAATTTAACGAGCTTCGGGTAATTCCTACCATGTTTCCTCGAAAATAAGACTGGGTCTTATATTAATTCTTGCTCCAAAAGACATATTAGGGCTTATGTTCAGGGGATGTCATCCTGAAAAATCATGCTAGGGCTTATTTTCCGGTGAGGTCTTATTTTCTGAGAAACATGGTATGTACATTACAGTCTGAGCAGGTTCATGAAATTGCTGCCTCTGTCCCTCTGCTCACTGTCCTTATTACCCAGCTAACTCCTAAAGCTCCATCCAATGTACCGGGTTGCCTGTTCTAAGATTTCTCTGAACCCCCGTCTAACTCAGGAGTCATCTACGTATGCCACCTACTTTTCTCAAAACAGGCAGCGTTATCGTTATAGGCTAACTGGACTGTGAATTCCTCATCAGTCCCTATAGCTTTGGGGCAGCTGTCCTATCACAGTATATGATACATGGCATAAGTTCAGTGAATGTTGTATGTATGGATGACCAAAAAGCCACATTTTTAGATATCAGTAAGGCCATCATCTATACTAAACTGTTTATCCAAGTAATGGGAGTGTTGGGTTCTGGAACACTTTAATACATGGAATTGCTTACTTACCGTCTTTTTAAGTTCTAAATCCAAAATAAATTAAACTTACTTTAAAATGATCCACTTTTTAAACTGGGCACGTTTAAAATTTTGTAACAAAGTGCTGTTTTTATGGCACATCCTTGTGAATTGATGTAAAAGATATCTCTACTTCAGGAACTCTTAATCCTTTGAGAAGTCTTGGCACCATTTCAAAGCCTGATGAAAGATGTGGACCTTCTCCCTAGATAAATGCACACAGTTATATATCCACAAACCCCAAATAAAGAGCTTCTGCCCTAACGTGGACAGGCTGTATGTGATCCCCTTACCTTGCATTGTTTGTAGTTTTCCACTGTACCACAGAAACAAAAATGCATCCGTTGGAACCTTCGACAGCAACGTGATTTATTTTGCTAATAAAATAATTTCAGCAACCCACCCAAAATTATGACCATTTTAAAAACTCTTACTGTCACTGGCTGGTAAAGTGATGTTTTGATGATCTTAAGTTTGAATTAATCCCAGTTTCCACCTCTAGGTGTAGAAGAAAAGAAGTCACTGTGAGACTCAACATTTACTGGTCAGAGGCCATCACGGAGGAGGAATGACCCAGTTCTGTCCTCAGTTACCTGGACCAAACAGTATTTTATCAAGTGGCTTTTCTTTTTCTTAAGATAGATAAAAAGGCCTTAAGTAGCAGTCAGAAAAGCAGTGGAAATGTTTTATTCTATTTGCAAGCACCATCAATCTACCACATGGTTTAAGCATAATAAACAAGAAGCACCGAAGGAATCAAGAGATGGATGAGCGCCTGCATAAGCCCCTGGTGATGTAAGAAGCCTGAATCATGAGGTCAGACTCCCCCAAAATGGTACTCATTTGTCTCAAAGAAAAGCCCAACAACCACCCAAGTGACTCCCAATCCTCTCCAGCAGTAGTTATCTCCCTGATATTCAGTCATTGAAACTGAGAGTACTTTAGTGGTAGAAGAATAACTTAATAATGAGTATTTGCAGTTTTTAACTTTGCAAAACTCTCTCACTTGTGTTGGTCTAGCATTTTAATTATCTTTTCAGAAAGAAAGAGAAACTTCTTCCTCCACTCAGCCACAAAGCCCCCTGAGAAATCCACATAGCCATGACACGCACCCACAGAAACCACGAACCTGTGCGGCTCTGAATGACTGCTAAGTCGTGGGAGCCTAGGCTGTCTGCTGCCTTGTTTGTGTGGAGCTCTAAGATGTTTGTGAAATGAGTCCCTGGAAACATAAGTCAGCCCTTCCTAGACTGAGTGCTGAGTCAGAGGTTGATTGAAAAAAGACATAGAAATATAAAAAAGGCTTAGAAATTTCAAGCAGGATAGAGTTCATAAGGGGCTAGCTTTTCCAGAAGAATTGCCTCTCTTTTGTGGACTCAAATAGTAATTAAGTTCCGGAGATAAAGTGAAACTTTGAATGGGTAATATTTTTATTTTGGATTTTTAAGTCACTTTAAATATTGCATTATTTTTTTTTTCGTTTTTTTTTTTTAAAGCCAACTTCATCAAAATAATAGAATTTAAAAAAAATGGAATTTGCTTCCACCTTTGGCTGGTTAACTAAATTAAGTGGCATTAACAGGAGAGTCAATGTGGTCCTAGTGGGATAGCTGGTTTTGCCTTGTTTTATTCATCTCTTCATCCAGACCCTACTAGGTACAAAATAGGAAGGATACCCAGTTGGATCCTCAGAGAGCTTAAAGTTTCAGGAAGGGACTCCAAGAGAGCCTCTTGTAATACACTGAAGCTGTCTGCTTACAGAGAGGTCAAGTTGGAGAATGATCAGGAAAAATGCCCTGTTGGTTGTGTGTCAATAGTTCTATGATTGATCATAAGGTATTCTACACAAATTCCTTTTCTAGAGAGGCAGTGCCGAGGATTTATTAACTGGGAATCAGAAGAAGTGAGCTCCAGTCCCCGATTAGCCACTGATGATGAACTCTTTAATTTGGGTCAAAGAATTCAATTTCCCCGGCCTCAGTTTCCTCTCCCAGAAAAATAAAGGTTTGAAAAATCAAAGTAGATGATTAGAGTTTCCATTTAGCTTCATTATTTGTTTTCATTCAAAAATGGTATTTTCCTGCCCAGGAAAGGGAGAAATTATGAAATTTTTGTTGTCTTGGAAGAAAACCAGTTGTAGTGCACTGACAAATACACAAATACCAAGTTCAACCCTTAACAAGCTGTTTCTTCCCCTCTTATACTTTAACCAACAACCACTGGACCGTAAGGTTGCTATTAAAACAAATGAAAGGACCCACTCCTCTTCGGCCTGGGCAGAAGTACAGAGCCTATTTGCAAAGCTACATAAAGGCCTTAATTAGTGTTAGTTCACACTTAGGTTTAATACAAAATAGCATCTCTTAGCAACAAAGAACTTCAAACAGTAAGGCTGCATTCCAGTGCAGACACTACTGGAAGCAAGTGAGGAATCAACTTGAAGGGAAAATGAGAGACTTTGGGATGGAGTCCAGAAGTGGTAAGACTTGGTAATCAGAAGAGGAAGAGAGGCCACCCAAAGTATGTTCCATCTAAATGGTTGACTAGCATGTTAATCTGAAGTAACTGAAGGTCTCTATCGAACTTGAGGAAGGTGCATTCGTGTGGAAAATTGCCAAATCAGGATCAGTACGATTTCACACGCTGAGATTTAATTAGGTGGGAAAATGAACAGGATACCCATCACATGGTTACTCCTCCGAAAGGAGGAGATATAAAAAGTGGAGAAGAGAGAGCCCAGTGCAACAGTTAGAAAGCTACGCCTCTCTGAGTGAAAGCACATATGAAACATACCTTGCTATGGAGGACATATAGGCTAGAAATGATTTAAATTCTTCCCCCATTCCTCTTGGAGTTTGGACACATTGTTACTCCTATTAAATGAAAATGTGATGGATAAATGCTCAGCAAAGATCAAAAAGGGGTGGTGTTTTAAAGTGGGCATAGAGAAGAAAGAAGAAAGCTCTTTAATAGCTAGTCAAAGCCTAATCGCACATTGCCTGGTGACCAGGATGGCGGGTTACCTCCCCTCAAAAGCTTTTGTGGGGACAGAACCCAAGAAAGCATTTTCCAGGCTCTCAGCCTCACATAGAAAGGTGCTGGCTCGGGTGGTAAATGGCCATCAACTGTGATTGGCTGGCCATCAGCTGTGGCTAGTTGGCCGTCAGCTGTAACCCATAAGCCATTGGCCACTAATATAACTGCTGGGGCTACGCTAGCAGAAAAAATGGGGGCTAGCAAGAAGATGGTGGCTGAGCCAGCAAGCGGTGCAGTGAGGGTTGCGAACAGTGTGGCTCCTGCTTCCTGTGTTTCCAACCCAGCCACCAGTGAGACTATACTGGTGTGACTCCCCTACCTATGGCTCCGTGGGTGTTCTTGTTTGGCCTCACCATGTCCCGCGTTCTTATGTGGGGAGCGGGACCAGAGACCTCGCAGGCCGCCCCGCATGACATATGGCGCAGTCGGCAGGATACGGTGCTGGCCGAAGTTCTCCAAAAAGCGGTGGAGCAGTTTGTGCCTATGAAAGCCCTATCTCAGGAAGACCAGGAGGAGCAACTGCTGGAGAGCTGGACCCCCGTGGAGTGGTGGAAAGATGTGGATGGTTCCCCAACCAGCAGAGGCCGGAGAAAATGAAGGTTGTTGCTGCCCTGTGAGCTGGGAAGTGCTTGCTGAGGCAGCCCGGATGCAGGACTTGTAGTCCCAGGAGGAAAAGCTTGCTGAGTCCTCCTTGGGCGATGAGGGTGAGGTCAAGGTCGTCCCTCACCCCCAGGACAGCCCTTGTGAATGACTATGGACTAGGGGGAATTGCCTTCTATCCTTGATTTAATGGACAGCTTGACTGTTTGGGAACATACCACCATGTAGTGGAATTGGCTGATGTTTGCTTTTGTGTCTTGACCGGCCGCCATCGAGAATATGTAAGCACCTTGACTGTGAGCTGCTGTTGTTCCAGCACAGTACCTTGAGAAGTCTAGAGAGAGTGGCAGTGCCCTGAGAGCCCTGGCTGAGCCCAGGAAGTCTGGCTGTGCCCAGAGAGAGTGGCAATGCCCTGAGAAGCCTGGGGAGACTAGTGGTACCTTAAGAAATCCAGGAAGTCTGGCTGTGCCCAGAAGTACTGGGGTGGTGCCCTGAGAAACCCTGGCTGTGCCCAGAGAGCCTGGCTGTGTCCAGGATATTGCATTCACCTCCAGGCTCCTCGCACAGGGACCCTCGCAGAAGACGCTTGTCATGTAGATTGTGAGGTGAGACCCTGGAGGGGTGGAGTGTGGGGACAGAGCCCCAGAAAGCATTTTCCAGGCTCTCAGCCTCACATAGAAAGGTGCTGGCTCAGGTAGTAAATGGCCTCACCATGTCCCGCGTTCTTATGTGGGGAGCGGGACCAGAGACCCCGCAGGCCACCCTGCATGACAGCTTTCATGTGCTCAGAGAAAACAATTATCTTCAGAGCCACTTCAACGACAACAAAAGCACATCTTACTCCTTATTTTATAGTCCCAGGTCATTTTAAGCCCCAAATGATATTTCTCAGTTTAATGTCTTAAACTTGGTTTCAACTGACTTTTACCCACTTTTCTTAAAGTCAAGAATGTAAAAAAATATTTACAGTTGAGAATGTTCAAAAGAAGGTGCTACAAACTCCAAATGTAATTTCAGAAAGAGAGGGCCGAAAAGGTTTGAATAATAAATAGCAGCACCTTTTTCATGAGTCTATTGGCTTCTGTTGGAAAAGGAGAAATTTGTATGTACACATTCGGGCCTGCTCATTTTAAAATATCTATTTCTATTTGAAAAGTCTCATTGATAGCAAGGCATTAAGGTCATTTTTCAATAAACTAGGTAGGAAAAAAAGGCAAAGACATATAAATGGAAATCACAGGAAATGGAGTAGAGATTCTCCCTGCTTGGATTGTTTCTGCAGAAAGCTTCTCCCAGGATCTAGAGAATCATACCTGGCTTCCTTGAAGACGCAAAGCAACTCCAGCTGCAGCCAGAGATGGTGAATTCCTATGAGTCCTCAAACGAAAGGTGAGGGATTGAAGTCATTCACCTGTGTTTCTGGTTAATTTCACTTCAAGCAAGCGGAGTTTTCTAAGTATTTCACACCAAGAAGACAGCAGACATAGAATTTTATATTCTAGAGTCTTTTCAGTGGGAAAATATTTCTGAACCCAAAACAAAATGGTATCAGGCAAATTTATAAGAAGACTTCCCTGTCTAGAGTTCTGTTTTGTTCATTAGTTAATGGTTAATGCTGAAATTATCTCCCTATGTAAATAATCTCGGGAGAGCGCAAGGACTCAGAGGTGTCTCCCAGGAGGGCAGTGGGTGACAGTGCCGGCCTGAGAACCTCTAAGCGGGCATGTTCTTGTAAGGAAGCAATCTGGGGTTTGTCGTGTGGGGGACCCTGCTCGCTGCGCCATGTGTCACGCGGGGCGGCCTGCGAGGTCTCAGCTCCCGCTCCCCACATAAGAACGCAGGACATGGTGAGGCCAAAAAGGAACACCCACAGAGCCATAGATACGGGAGTCATACCACTATATTCTCGCTGGCAGCTGGGTTGGAAACACAGGAAGCAGGAGCCACACTGTCTGCAACCTGCTGTCTACTTCTCTGCAATCCACAAGCCGCACTTCGCCATGCTAATTGCAATCCACGCTTGCCAGCTCAGCCACCATCTTCTTGCTAGCCCCCATTTTTTTGTTAGTGAAGCCATGGCAATTATATTAGTGGCCAATGGCTCACTGGTTACAGCTGTGGCTCTCTGGTTACTAGCCACAGCTGATGGCCATCCAGTCACAGTTGATGGCCATTTACTACCTGAGCCAGCACCTTTCTATGTAAGGCCGAGAGCCTGGAAACTGCTTTCTGGGGCTCTGTTCACTCAGGGTTTCCTAAGGTCATTGGTGTCAGAGCAGAGAGGAAGCCTGGTCCTGAAGCAAAGGCATTTTCAGGGGTCAAGGAAGCCTACTGGGCAGGAGTTTCTGTTGAGAGGACAAGACAAGAAAGGGGCAGCAGCCTTGCAGCTGGGGATGTGTCCTGGCAGATCTTGGATATTTGCCCACTTGAATCAGAAAGGCCTGTGGGGATTCCCTGCTTTGCTGAGCTCCTTTCTCCCAGAACAGGGTGCTTACTGAGTGATTAGAACACTGAGCTCTGGCATGACCTGATCTGAGTTAGAGTTTGGAGTCCTGGTTCTTATTCTACGTGCCCTTGAGCAAGTTACTTAACATCTTTAAAACTTGCTTTCCTCATCTCCAAAATGGTGCAATGGTACCTCCTTCATAGATGTATAGGGTACCTTAAGTGAGGTAATATATATGGAAAGGTATTTGAGTGCTCAAGGAATGATAGCTGTGGTCATTATGATTATTAGGAATGTGTCACATTTCTGGTTCCATCAGAGATGCAGACAGATATGTTTACATAGGACAGGACAAGCAGTATGAGGTGGAGCCAGGACCTAGTATTAGCTCTGCCCAGTGGATAATATTGGGGCAGGGAACAAGGATTGCTCCTAGTGGGGTTGGGTTGGGTGGACAAGCCACCGCTCAGGGTGTGACAGGCCAACACTCTAGATGTTTATTTAGCCTAGTAGACAAGATGGAAGACTGGCTCACCTGCCCCTGGGCAAAGTGAGGCAACTAGAGATTCGGGACAATACACAGAGATCTGGGCCAGCAAGCATTCACTCACAGAAAGTCTGACCACAGGCAACAAACTCAAGCTCTGTATCTATCTGACTCTACTGTAGAATTATTTAGCAGAGCTAATGCAATGAAATGTCCACTGGGTATTGCAACCTCTTTCATCTATTTGATTGCTATTGCAATCTGCCCCTGAGTTGGTAGTGATGAAGAATCCAATAAGCTCAATATAGATATTTTGAGTGCTTGGAGTCAAGATGACCACTTCTGGTAGCACCTAAATAATATAGGATATTATGTAATTGTTTATACTTCCAAGTTCCCTTTGTTCACATTATTTCATTTGTTCCTCACAGCAACCGTATGTGATAGGCAGATAAGGCATGTGTTATGATTATTCCCATTTTATAGATGAGGAAAGTAAGGCTCACAGAAATGATATGACCTGTTCAAGCTGTGGATAAAAAAAGGGTTCTATGGAAAGTCACCTCACAGTGTGATCTGATCATGAATTCCTAACTGGGTAGTCACACGCCAGGCAGATAACTTCCTTAGTAAATGGTTTATCTTTGCCTTAAGTAAGCCCTGTCCATTGTTTCTGTGTATCTAGGTTAACACATCACTGAAATATCAGAAGTAACACTGATAGTTGAGATCCTCCTCCCTGGCATATGTTGTCAGTTTGGCTCAAATAAACCCTTATAAAAAATTCTCTACAGGTTTGGACACTTCTTATGTCAGTAAAGCTTACATACTAGAAGGTTGTGAGGTCTGGCCAAGAAGTCAGGAAGTCTGACTTTAGATTTTCTGCTTTCTTCACTAGACCCGACCAAATGCATCTTTGAGCTTGAAGCTTTTGTCTCCAAGGACTTCTGCTTTGCTGACTAGAGGCAAGCCCTGAAATGAGGTTTCCTGTGTAAGGAATCAGGCAAGGGGTGGGGCTTTCAATGTCCCACGCTCACCTGTCACACGTTGGGGGGGGGGGGAGACTGAATTCCCAGGGATTTCTTGCTGACTTGGAAAATCAGCTCAAGTGATCCAAGAGCAATGCTTTGAACAAAAGCCCAAGTTGGAGCTGACGGAAATAAAAGCCCCTTGAAACTGGCCTCCGATCCTCAGCCCCCAGACCTCCAAGCAGTAATAGTTCAAAGGGGCCTGAGGGATTTGGACAAAGCACTGACTCATCTTCTATGGTCATTTTTGCCAGGAGGGCTTCGGAAAGTCCTGCATCCCAATCACCGAATAATGGGTCATGTTGACAGCGCCCCCACTCTTCATTTAGATGAAAGATGGAGTTTAGGTAACTTGGAGTCATTGGTGCTCTCATCGATAGTAGTTAACTCTAAGTTATTCGCTGAGTTTTCCTCAAAAGTGGAGGATTCTTTCCTGACATAGTTTGTAACTAATGCCTTATCTATTTTCTCTTTCAGATTAGGGACCCCAAATGACACCTGTATTTTTAAAAATCTAGAATTTGTGCATCATTTCTAACAAGAACACTGGAAATGGACATCCTTGTTCCTCCTTCTGGTAACTGTGCCTGGGAAATTTTGCTACTCCACTTTCAGTTATCATGGTTCACACTAGGCTAAGGCCACTTCCATGCCATGTGGACCAAGCCTGGCCAATCAGAGCATCACAGCCCAGGAGCCACAAGGATAGGTTGAAAAATAATATATAACCAAGCCAGCAACAGTCAGAGCCAATGAGATTGGTTGTGCTATTTTTGGAGCTTTCAGAGAAGAGGTATTCTCTTTCTGCCAGAGCCGCCAGGGGTGAGCAGAGGAAACACCAACAGAGCCTGAGAATGAAGGTAACAGAGAAGAAAGCAAACGCAAGAGGTGGAGACACACCAGAATTCAGCCATTCAACCTTTAATCTTTTTGGTTCCATAAGCTAATAAAGTCCCTTTTTGGCATAACTCAGTTTGCCTTGGGTTTTCTGTGAGTTTTCATATAAAAATACTAATACTCTCACAGTGTTGGTAATATCCTATAGATTTCTTGCTATGTAAGCAAGTATGAGACCATGATATGCTGCCTAAAATAAGTCAATTTTCAGATACTGACATGTAAAGTGTTCACTTTAGCTTTACAGTGCCTAACCAGCAAATTCTGTGCAATCTCCCCATTGTCACTTGTGTCCTCAGAGAATACAGGCATTATCCTATTTTCTTAAGAATGTAAGCTGTTCCATGCTAGCTCAGATGATGCTCTATCCAGCCTGGGCTTTTTGTTAAATAGTGGCCCTAAGGACAATTTTTGTGGGTTGGTGTCCCAAAAGGTATCATTTTCAAAAAGGGAGATATGACTTACCATATAACCCACCAATCCTACTCCTAACTATTTACCCTAGAGAAGTGAAAACGTATGTCTACACAAAGAACTGTATATGAAGGTTCACAGCAGCTTTATTCAAAATAGCCTGAAACTGAAAACAACACAATGCCTAGTAACAGGACAATGGATAACAAGTTCTAGCATATTCATACAGGAACACTACTCAGCAATACGTAAAATGGAACAAAATGCTGATAGTACATGCAACAACATGTGTATGAATCTCACGAGCACTATGCTGAGTAAAAGAAGCCAGACACAAGACAGCATGTGCTGCCTAGTTCCATTTATTCTAAGTTCTAGAAAAAGAAAAACGAATCTATAGTGAGAAAAAGCAGAGCAGTAGTTGCCTAGAGTGGTATGTGGGGTAGACTGGCTGCAAAGAGACACAACAGAACTCTTTTCGGTGAGTAAAATGTATCTTGATTGGGGTGATAGTTTGATGTGTGACAGGTGTACACACCACTGAACTGTAATTTAAAATGTGTGTACGTAAAATATGAAGTCATTTTTAAAAGTGGGGTATTTCCCTAGGATTTTTTTTAACTTCCTTTCAAAACTCATAATGTTTATTTTTAAAATAGTCTTTTGAAAGCACAGTTTTTTCCTTTCTATGTTCTTCCCTACTGTGAGTTTCTTCCCTGAAAGTCCCCTTTACTACTCACATAAAACAATTCACTTCTGGTCACCAAATATGTGGGGGTTTCCCTCACATTAAGCGATTCTCTGATACCAACTGGGTGTCCTACAATTTAACTCGATTCTGACACTAGACCGCGAGACAGTGTCAGATCCCACTAGACTACCCCTCCACTCACACACTTCAAATGGCAATTGCAAGCTCAGGTTGTCACCTGTGCTTCTGACCAACCAGCTACAGATGGGAGGTTCCAAGGACCTGCCTTGGTGGGTTCGGTTAATTTGCTAGAAAAGCTCGCAGAACTCAGGGAAATGAGTTTCTTACTTGCATTTACCCGTTTGTTAAAGGATATGATAAAGGATACAGATGAACCGTCAGATGAAGAGATACATAGGTCTGGGAGGGTCCCGAGTGCAGGAGCTTCTGTCCCTGTGGAGTCGCGGTGTGTCACCCTCCCAGTGTGGATGTGGTCACCGACACGGAAGCTCTCTGAGCCCCCTACTATAGGGATTTTATGGGGGCTTCCTCACATAGGTGTGATCAAGTATCAACTCCATTCCCAGCCACCTCCTCTCTCCGGGAGCTTTCAGTCATAGCTAGTCTTTCTGGTGACTAGAAGAAGCCATCCAGGAGCCCATCTAGTGTCACCTCATTAGGACAAATGATGTTTCTGGTGCTCTTATCACTTCAAGGGTTTTAGGAGCTCTGTGCAGGGAACTGGGGTCAGAGGGCACATATATACATATACATATACATACATACATACATATATATGTATGTGTGTCTGCATGTGTGTGTGTATGTATACACACACCGGGAATGCCAAAAATAATGTATATAAGTGGACACTTTGGTCAGTGTTGCTCAAGCAGTAGTTTGCTGTAATCAGAAGCATCTGGACACTGAAGGTAACCACTTTGAGCACCTCTTGAAATTGCAGGAGTTAAACGTGACTTGTATTCATCTTTTGCTATTGGTATATATTGAATATTACAATTTTAATACAGTTTTTTCCTTTCGTAAAATGTGTATACATATTTGGCACCGTGTGTGTGTGTTTCTTATTATTTCAAAAATAGTATCAAATTTTATTCTATAAACCCTATAATTAAATCATATCATAGACATGCCATTAGGTCCATCCATAAACTTTGCCAAACGTGCAATTCTCATTACTATCTTTGTGTCTTCATCCCTGCTGTTCCTTCGACTTGGAATACACTTTCCCCTCTTCCCTCCTTAGCAAAACCCTATATGTCATCCCATTCTTCGTTAATTCATTAATTCATTCCACAAATATTTGAGTGCCAGGGCCTGTGACAAGCAGGGAGGCTCCTGAGACATATAAATCAGGGGACCTGTCCTTTGAGGACATACACTAGAAAATGGAGTTTCACTTGAAAGCCCTTCGATTTATATTCCCAGCATTTTCTGGCTGACAAAAAGACTGTCACAGCTGGTTAACCTGAAGGCTACAGCCCGCTCTATTATATTACCTCAAAGCTTGTGGTTATTCCATACACATGTATTTTTCAGCCTCCTTACAGGTTGTATGCTAACTTTAAAGAAATGGCATCTTTGAGGAGGTTAACAAGGTAGGAGACAAAAAGCTCTGAGCAATTAAAGAAAAACTTGGTTTAAGTGCATTTCTGGGTCGATGATGAAAGCACAATAAAATATGGCAATATAAACTCCAATGCAACGGGAGAATTTAAACATAGTAGCTGCATTTGTCTTGTCCCCCAGGTGGGGCTTGAGGCTGGCCCCAGCTTGCTGGCCTTTTAGACCACAGCCTGGACCACAGCTGACAAGTTTGCTGATGTTGGTATCTTTTAACATTTTGGAGTAGTTTTAAAAACATGTTACTATAACAACGTGCTTTTAATAAGCATTACTATCATAAGCATTTATTAAAATTTAGTTTTTCAATTATTTATGCTTTTCCTGCTCCCCTATCAACTTTGTGTTCCAAACCACTAAACTTGATTAGTGGTTCCAAACCACTTTACTTGATTAAAAATATCTTCACAGAGCTAGAACCTATACAGAGGGAAATTACTGATTTAGAGCTTAAAATGAAATATTGTTTGAAAAGAGTGTTAAATCACCTTTTAAAATATAAAACTTTTATTTTAGAATAGTTTTGCATATATAGAAAAAGTTGCAGTGATAGTACAGAGTTCCCATATACCCCATACCTAATTTCCCCTATTATTAACATCTTACATTAGTCTGGTACATTTGTCACAACTAATGAACAAATATTGGTCATTTTCATTATTTGAAGTTCATAGTTCACTCAGATATTCTTAGTGTTCACCTAATGTCCTTTTTCTGTTCTAGGATCTCATCCAGAATGCCACATTACATTTCATCATGTCTCCTTACCTTCCTCTTTCTCAGACTTTTCTTGTTTTTGATGACCTGGACAGTTTTTAGTGCTGTTCAAGTATTTCGTAGAATGTCCCTTAATTGGGATTTGTCTAATGTTTTCCTCGTGGTTAGATTGGATTATTGGTTTCAGTGAGGAAGGTCACAGAGGTCCAGGGCCATTTTCATCACATCATATCAAGGCTACACGCTATCAACACGACTTACCATCATTGATGTTGACCTTGATCACCTGACTGACGTAGTAATTATCAGGTTTCTCCACTGTAAACTTCCTCTTTTTTCCCCTTTCTTTTGGTGGAAATACTATGTACTTGAGCATGGAGAATTCTGCTCAACTCTTTGAGTGCCATGTATCTACATATATCATTTGGAATTCTTCTGTATGGGAGATTTGTCTCTTCTTCCTTATTTATTTATTTATTTATTCAATTTTTTTATACCAGTAGGTACTTGTGGATAGTTATTTTATATTTTGGGTTAATATCCAATAAGACTTTATTTTGTTGCCCAAACTGGGAGCTCTTTTAGTTCACTCCTGCGTTCCTCTAACACACCTTATCATTTTGTTGTGTGGGTGGGAAAGGGTGCTCAACATTTCCTAACTTTCTGACACTATAAGATGCCAGGCTCATCTTGTATATTTCCTGTCCCAGTCCTGAAATCAATTATTTCTCCAAAGAGCCTTGGTTCCTTTTATCAAAGAATGATATTAGAAATTGTACTCGGTGTACTCATTGTTATTTGGGTTTTAAATAACCTAAAATAATAAAAGTGTTTCATGCAATCAAAGTTCAAAAACTCAGTCTCATTTTTAAAAATACTACTAACTTAGAAAGGAAAAAAATGTTTCAGTAACTTTATCTTTACATTTATATTGTTTTTGCAATACAGACACCAAATTTTTATTCGAAACCCTGTGAAGTGCCCCACAACTTGTGCTGAAGATAATATGCATATATGTGCAACTATTTTTTTAAATATGAAAAGTCCTCTATGACTAATAGTCATAAATTCAAACCGACTGTCTTAGAGATAAAAAGTTTATCAAAATTCTTTATGGTCAAAACATCATGCTTCAGGGTGTATGTTCTATATCTGTGATCCACCTTGTTCAGGGTCTTCCTTCCTCATATCCTCTAACTTCTAGTTATTGAAGGAAATCAGTTTAATCACTTTAGATTTGGCTAGAACAGCCAGACCATGTAGTTGCGGGTCTTTCTTCATCTCCATTAGAATTAGTAGGGAAAGAGTTAGGAGGGAAAAGTTGTTTAAAGAGCATATTTTGCCTCTTTTAGGAAGTAAAATTTCTTTTCCTTAAACCTTTGTTACTTGATGTTGTTCCCACAAACCTTCCTGACAATGATTATCTTCAGAAGATTGCTCACCCATTTCAGAAAGTCCCATCCATATATCCATACCCAAAACCTGAGGTTCATTTGTAAATTTGGGGATGATTTTCATTGCAAATTTGGGAATGTGCTATTTCCATGCTGGAATGAAACATATAATGTTCACTTGTAAGTCCTGGCATTCTGTATTTTTTCTTGTGTGTGTGTGAAAAAGAACATTCTTAAGCACAATAAGCCAAATATGACATCCGAGTTTTAGCAAAGAAAAGCCAACATCAGATTCTAGATCAATTTATTGTGCTAATTGTTTTATAACTCAACAAAACAATTCAAAATTAAATTTTGACCAAGCTTTTAAAAGTAATTGGGCCCTATCAATCATATTTACAATTGAAGAGCTTTTTGCATAGAAGTCTTAGCTTCACCTGGTAGTTTATTTTCACTTGGCCTTTAGATCAGGAGGGGTGAATTTGACTTGTGCAAGATGCTTAAATAGTTTTTCTCAAGAAATTACGGTTTTCTCAAGAAATGCGGTTTTCCTTAGGATAGATTATGTGACATTTGTATTGCTTTTGCCACTGAACAAAAGTAGCTGTTTCATTTTTGTTTATGATAGGTTTTGTAAATGTCAAATTCCTTGTTAGATAGTCAGAGTTAACATTCCAAAAGTCAAAGGCTGATATAAATATGTGATATAAATTGTGTTCATGCATGCACAATTAGATATATATTTTTATGTGAATATAGATTGTGTTCATGTATACACAATTAGAGTCTGAAGTAATTTCATATCACTTTCTGCCATCCTCCAAAAATCAAGATAACCTACTTTTTAAATTATTTGAAAGAAAGAAATCAAGCTGCAGTAAGAAGAAAAAAGAAAGACACATAATAGTCCAAAATGTGATACCTATCTATATTTCAAGTATAAATTAAAAATATGAACATACAGGTAAAACCAATGTGAAATCGATTTGCTATGACTAGTTTTGTAATTCTAAGTTATGAACCCTGACACCAATTCCTTGGAACTAACTTTTATAGAATTATGCAGGATTTAAAATTAGATTTCGACCACCTTTAGAAGCAAAATGTTTTTTCCTCCTGTTAGCTCCAAGGAAATAAAATTGTTCGTTTATTCGTGATTAGTTGTATCTTTTCTTTATCTTCTTGATTTTTAGGAAATTAGAAGCTGGTAGATTATTTACCATGCTTTCAAAAGAAGAGAGAATGGATGGGTTCTTAATGGAGATCAAAGAGTTCAGGATACTATCATAAATTTAGGGTCACAAACTCAGATGCTTTCTGGGGCCAGACAAATGCTATGCATGAGGGAGGTGTGCCGGGCAAAGATGTGGGCAGCTGGAGAAAACCTGCCCCTCCACTGCATTCCAGGGAAGCATGACCCTGCAAAAACTAGGCCTCGAAACTTCTGCTATGTGTTTTTAAAATTTTTAATGTTCAATCTCCTGATTTTGAAATGTTGACAATAATTTTTCTGGAAACATTGTATGTGGTCTGTGAGCTGCATTTGGCCTATAAGCCAAACCGTCTGCAAGCCACTAACTGCCCACAATAATTTCATATTGGAAAGCTAATCCATTAACCACAATTATTTATAATAAGAAATATAATTGTCAAGTTCATTTGAGTTCTCATTTTGGCTGATCTGAGCACTATATTTGAGAGCTTAAACAAATATGAAAAGGTTGCTTGGTAACTTAAGAATCAAAGTAAATGGAGTTATAGGATCCTAATAGATACTATTGTCGAGTGATAATAACTTGATAAGCTCATTTATTCAACAAGTACATACTGAGAGTCTTACATGTACCAGGCACTGTTTTAGGCACCAGAAATATAACTGAGTATAAGAAACCTATCTAGAGCGGGAGGTAGTCAATAAATAAGTAAAAGGAAACTAGTATTTAGTGATGACTGCCATGCAGAAAGATGGAATAGGGTAATGTGATAGCAGGTGCCTGATTGGCTACCCTATACTAGCCAGCGAACCTAAATACTCACCCTGGAGGCTGTCAGAGTGTCAGATTCTTCCTCTTCACTCTCTGATCAGGTCCCACTATGAAGTCACTTGTGGTATGTCTAAATGAATTGAAGGCCAGTTAATTTTAAATTAGTTACTTTTTAATCTTCTTGACTAGATTTGAGGATCATGTTGATCCAAGAGGGATTTAGGGAAACCTCTAATCTAACCAGCAACTTAATTACAATGCGTGGGTCACTGTTGCAGATGGCTAATTGGAAACATTTTATGTTGATTCCTTTTAGCTTGCATTTTAGAGAGTACCATTTTCCAGTGTGTTCCCAAACTCTGGGACTATATCATCTGAGGATTTCTACCACCTTTTGGCATCAAGAACAAATAATGGCTTAGCAATGAAACTGCTCGCCAGAGCCAGGGCTTCTCCCACCTAAAAATGCACATTAACAAGTATTTTTTAAAATCCTTCCCTCTGGTATTGTAATCTGTCCCTGCACATTGAAATGGAAAAACTCTGGAATGTCAAGTCAGAAGATCTGGGTTCAAAGCCAGCAATTTTATCTGTGGTGGGCCACCTCTTTGACCCAACTCTCACAGCCTCATCTTGAAGATGCACCTCCTGAGGGTCCTGGGAGGACTGAATGGCAGTGTCTATAATGAAAGCCAACCCTGTAAAGTTAAATATTAGTTATTATTATGACTGGAATGGCCATCAAGGTCACTGGCCATGCTTGTTTTACAAGGAGTTATAATACAGAATACAACAAATGGGTCCTTGTGACTGTGGGGAAAAGAGGCAGTCAAACATAGGTAGACCTCTTCTGGGACAGTTGTCCCCTAAAGAAGAAATAAATAACATCTTTAAAGTTATATTTAAACTCAGAAATAGAAAGGCAGATTTTATATAATAGTAACAGTAGTGGTGGTGGTAATAATAAATTGCTAACATTTATTGAGCACTTTCTCTGTTCCAGGCATGGAACTAAGCACTTTGTATTTATTATCTCTTCTAATGCGGAGAGGGCAAGAAAGAAAAAGTGAAGCAAACAAATAATGTGAAGTTGGAAAGAAAAAGAAAAACCCATTACTACATAAACTGTGTGTAGTATCACACCCAAAGCTCTTTAAACACAAGCAGGTTTAGAGACCCATTTCTTGGAGGCTTGTTGTTTTCTGCGGCCCTTTGGGCCCCTTTAGGACATGGTTATCTAATCTCCCCCCTGTCAGCCATGCAGAAAAGCCCACAACCTACCCCGCCCCAAGGCCCAGCCCACTGGCAGGCTTCAGAAAGAATTTTCTCGGATGTGCCAGTATTTTACGTAGTAATCCCATGTTGCCCATAACAAAAAGGAACTTCAGGTTAAATATGTAAACAAATGATGGAAATGCGAAAGAATACATTCAGTATACATAGCTTAGATTGTATTCTTTTGGAAAGCAAAGCATTTCTTTCACCACTACCCATTAAATAAGACTGGAAATGGATTGCTCTATCAAGACTTCCATTAATAAACTTCTCAGAATATTAAATATCTCCATGTGGGGACGCTGGGGTGAAAGGTGCCGCCCCATTTCATCTGCGCCTGGGTGCAGAAGGAAATATGCTAATACAGCCGTTTGCCGCAGGGCTGGCGTTATTTATACAGCACCGGCTGGGCAAGGTTGGCGCTGGAGCACTGGAGAGGAGGAAGGTTTGTCTTCATGCGTGCTAATACAGAGAGAGGTGTGCGCCGGTGCACTTGGCGTTCGAAACGTGAATTCAAGATCGTGGGGCGGGGCGGGGGGGGAGAGGATTACCATCACCATTCACGGTTATGCATATGTAACTTGGGTTGGCACCATATCCGTCTAGCATCATACTTGTAATAGCATTCATTTGGGGGTGGGGAAGAAATGGAGATTTGGGAGTGGGTGCTGAGGCCGGTGGTGGGTTACCCGCCGCTGCGGGTGACGGAGAACCTGAAAGTGGCAAATGCGCCTCCTTGACCCTACTCCACGGACACAAAAATCAACCACATGTGTACCTCGAGAAAGTGCCAGAGGGTTGCTCCCTAATGCCGGCGACCCTTGGGCTCGCGCGCTGGTACGGGGTGGCCTCTGAGGCCAGCAGAGGTCACTGAGACCCGACGCACGCCGAGTGAGTGGGGCACTGCGCCGCGGCGCGCGTCCGGAGCCGAGCGCAACCCCGTTCACAAGCTACGGGCCACGCCGACTCCTCCGGGACCCCGGTCCACCCACGCCCGCGGCTCCGCGCGCCTCCGCCTCCCCCGCCCGCCCGGCGCGGAGGTGGGACCAGCGGGCGACCCTAGGGCCCGGCGGCCCGAGTGCCCCGTTCCCCCGCCCCTCCCCCGAGGATTCCGCGGGCGCGTCCCAGCTGGAGGGGGCGCTCGCGCCCCGGAGCAGGGCGCAGCAGGTGCCGCGGTTACCTCCACGGCTGCGGGGGGAGGAGGGGCGGGCCGGGGGCGGGGGGAGGGGGAGGAGGGGGGGGGAGGAGGAGGAGGAGGAGGCGAGCAGGAGGACGGAGGTCGAGCTGCGGAGCCGGACAGCGCGGCCGGCCGGCAGGCTAGCGCCGGAGCTCGCGGCTTCCGGGAGGCGCCGAGGTCGGGGAAATACGTCCCGGGCGCCGGGGAGCAGCGGCCGCCGCCCGCAACGCCCGCGACGCCCGCGACGCCCGCACTGCTGGGCGCGGGGCGCTGAGCTCGCGGGCGAAGGCGCGGCGCCGCTCCTCCGCCTCCCGGTCGGCGCGGAGCAGACAGCGGCGGGCTCGGCCGCGGGCGCCCGGGCCGCGGGGCGCATGAGCCGCGGCGGCTGAGGGCCCGGCCGCCTCTGCCCGGCCTCTGCCCGGCCTCTGCCCGGCGCCCGAGCGGGGCCGCAGCGCCCGGGGCGCGGGGCCGGCCGGGGCCATGGGGGCGGACTGACGCGCCGGGGCGGCCGAGCTCTGCGTGCAGCCGCGGGGCCCGGGCGGCGCGCTCTGCCCCGGGCGCCGGCAGCAGCCGCGGCCGCGCTCTATGCGCCTCTGCGGGCGCCGCGGGCCCGGGCCATGGCGATAGAGCGGCGGCGCGAGGCGGCGGGCGGCGGGCCCGGGCGGCAGCCGGCCCTCGCCGAGGAGAACGGCTCCCTGCCGCCCGGGGACGCGGCGGCCTCCGTGCCCCTCGGGGCGCGCGCGGGCTCGAGCGGCGGCGGGGACATCCAGCCGCTGCCCGCCCCGCACCCCGCCGGCGGCGGCCCGCATTCCAGCTGCTGCTCGGCCGCGTCGGCCCCGAGCCGCCTGTTGCTGGACTACGACGGGTCGGTGCTGCCCTTCCTGGGGGGCCTGGGCGGGGGCTATCAGAAGACCCTCGTGCTGCTCACCTGGATCCCGGCGCTGTTCATCGGCTTCAGCCAGTTCTCAGACTCCTTCCTCTTGGACCAGCCGGACTTCTGGTGCCGCGAGGCCGGCAAAGGCGCCGAGCTGGCGGGGGGCACCGCCACCGGCAGATGGGGAGCCGGCGATGTGGCCAACTGGACCAGCCTCCCGGTCACCCCTTTCTCCACTGCCGCCTGGGGGACCGCGGGCAACCTGAGTAACAGCAGCGGCGAGGACAGAGGCGACACGCCACCCTTGCAGTCCCCTCCGGAGAAGGGGGAGAACGCCTCCAACTGCAACTGCCACGAATGGGACTATGGCATCCGCACAGGCCTCGTCCAAAACGTGGTCAGCAAGGTAAGGGCCGCCACCGCCCCGGCCCCGCGTCCTTCTCCTGGGCCCGTTTCACTCCTAGGTCGCCCCCACCCTGCCCTCCGTGTAAACCGAGGTCCAAGCCCGAGGCAGCCAGGAACCAAAGCCCCTAAAGTGATGCTAGCTTCTGCGTATGTACATCTCACGTTGGCTTAATCGCCTTCTGTCCCCCCAAAGAGATGCATTTACTTGGGTGTAAAGGGAGGGCTTTTCGTTGCCTTCTGCAGTGACTGCCTCCCACCTCTGAGGGGGTATCATGGCCTTTCTTAGTTTGCACCCAAACCTCCTGTCCCAGGGCACACAGGCGAAGAGCGCCCCTCCCCCTAAAGCCTGGAGCTTCCTTCTCCCTCCCTTCCAACTGTCACTCTCACTAGGGCAGGGGTGGCCTGCGGAGGGTAAGACCTCTGACCTGTCACCAAGCCAGCCATGGAGGACCCACCTCATTCAAGGTCTGCTGGTGGGAGCCAGGCTCAGGGCTCTGCTTTTTTGCCTGGTTCGTTGTCCCTACGTCTCTCACAAAGAAATACCTATCCATGAGATTAGTACCCTGTTCCCAGATGGTCTTTCTGGAAGACCTCAGCCATCCCCAGCTTGGTTTGGAAACAGACTAAAGCCAACTAACTTGTAGCCAGAGAAGCAAAGAGCTTTTGAAAATTCCCGTTTCCCCCTCCCCAGGCTCAGTCCTCTCCAAAGAGGGGCATATTTGGCTTTAGACTTTGCCACCCCAGTGTTCCCTGCAATGTTTTCTCAGGATTTCAGTAAACATCACTGGAGTATAGGAAGGACGCTAAGAATGTGTTTGGTATTCTGGCACCACCACTGCTCTTACATAGCAGCTGTTTTTGTCACAGGCATTGAGACCCTAGTCAGCTTTAGCTAAACTTCCCATTTGCTCCCTCCCAATCCAGGGAGCCCCTCTAGCAGAGGCATCACGTTGTGTGCAATGGAACAGGAATGTTTGGTGACAGAGGTGTGGCCAGTATAAAAATAGAGAATGGGCAGTGTTAGAAAATCAGTGCCCAAGACATCTATAATTTTCTGGATTTCTTAACACATAAGAGAAATTATTTACCAATTTGTCAAGCAGTTTGTGTCTTTTGCTCCTTCTGTGTTTTAAATTAACTTGCATTTCAAAGTAAATGTAGACGTTTTCTCCTTCTGGGCAGTTCTGGGCAGTTTTAAATGCTTTGTTTAAATGTGAGACTGAAATTTAACAGTTTATGTTAATCAACGTGCATGTATTTTTCCCCCAAAATGCATGTTAGTAAACAGTTGTAGCTCATGGATGTGTAATATGAAACTCTTACATCATCATAAGCCTTGCTTTAATCTTGTACCAACCTGGCAAGAAACGATCTGTCTTGTGGGAACTGTCTGGATTAGCTGTTTATAGGGGAAGATCTATCCAGTGTAGTTCACCTTGACCCTCCCACCCCGTCAGGCTGGCCTTCCCAACGGTGTTTCTGTAACTGTTTCCCAACAATGGAGGGCAATATTTGTTTTTTGTTTACCAGCGTGGAAAATTAAGAACAATGACCACAATGACTATTTTCATACTTTTTGTACTTTGTGAAAGTAAGGATTTGGTAACATTTTCAAATACTTGAATCAAGCCCCTTTTTAAAGCAGAGGAAGAATAATATACATGAAAGCAAATGTGTGTAGATGGTGTTCTGTCCTGGGGTCAGACGGGAGATGAACTTGAAAGTTGGGAGGGAGGATAG
The DNA here is from genome assembly GCF_964194185.1 of Rhinolophus hipposideros. Taxonomy (NCBI): domain Eukaryota; kingdom Metazoa; phylum Chordata; class Mammalia; order Chiroptera; family Rhinolophidae; genus Rhinolophus; species Rhinolophus hipposideros. Next base: position 4,528,069 of record NC_138054.1, on the reverse strand, counting down.
ACTATTATTGTCTTGGTGGTGGGGACCCAGGAACAGCTATTCACACTTTACCATGGATGATGAGAGGAGAGAACTAAAATTGTTCTTGGAAACAGGCTGTGGAGTATATTGGAAAGCTGGACAGTATTTCTAAATTAGTACTTGAGAGGGTCAAAGATGGCACTAATGTGTGCAGTATGTTTTGGGGGTGCCAGATACGTCACAGTTACAGATAGCTGACAAGGCAAGACTGAAGGAGAAGACTTTCGGACAATAGTTAGAGACACATTTTCTTGTAAGATAAAGACTCTATAGAAAGGACATATCGATTTTCATGTACAAATAAGATCTAAATAAAGGACTGTCCTTCCACAGTGTTCTGTTCCATAACAAATGTTTTAAAGAGCTTTTTAAGCACATTTTGGCATGTACTAAGGCAGACTTTCTCCTCTGCTGGCTGTGCATGTTGGATACACTATCGGGTGTACAACTGTGGAATGTATACTGTGATGGGTGCTGAATTCCAGGGGTCAGGTGCCTGTCAGCTTTGTTTTGTAGGTAGATGCAGAAATGGAAGGTTTGCCTTCCATCAGCAGATGAAAGTCCAGGGTCTGAGAAATTGCCTGTTGTAGTCTCTTCCCCAGATCCATACTATGACCTTCCTACTTGCAAATAAGCCTCATGCAATGTCTTTATCAGTCAGTAGACTTCCTTCAGCATACATGTGCCCCTACAATATACCCCGTATTCTATCCCTAGGTGTTAGGTGGGGAAGGGGATACAGAAGAATTGCCAAGCACATGTTATGTTATATCGTATTCCATCACATCATATTATAAATATGTATTACCAATACGTATTGTTAAAAAGTTATATATTATAACTATGTATTATATTATAAACATGTTATTAATATGTATTATCTGTGTTATGTATTGCCTAGTCTATTATCTATGCTATAATAGCACCTACATACATGAAACTGGCAAGCCAGTTAGAATCCCAGGTTCTTACAGTTCAAAGGGATCTTCAGGCTGACAGGTCTCTCTCTCCTCATGACTAAGATCCCCTACATGGTATCCCTGCCAGGATGGGAGGGCAACCCCCGTTAGGCAGGCAGCCCCCTCCGTAGTTGCTCTTCGTTGCAGAGTCATGTTTTTGGTGACTATATCTCAGATCGTCTCATGCCTGTTTGTGCAATTTGTTCCTCTGAATGATTATTTTTCCTTATATATGATATATGTTCAGATGTTTGGGGATGCCCAAGTATCCTGGCTATTAAATCACCAGCTGCTTCAGTTGTTCACATATATGACAAAATTTACCATGCTGACTGCTCCACTTCTCATACGTGTCTCGTAAGCGGGGCACCCAGAACAGACCTGGCAGGCCCTGTGTCTTCTAATCAGAAGAGAGGAAGAATGGACACTCTGCGTCCACAAACAAAGCCTACAGTTGATACATTAAGGCTTTTAGTAGACTTGACATGCTTCTAATTATCTTGAGATCACCGTCACCAAACCTGTATGGGATTGTGCTATGTCAGGGTTTTCTCAGCCTTACCTTGTGTGACGCAGTGCACAATATATGTTTCACCTTAATAGTTTTGGGTTACTAGATCTCTCCAATTAGGTTCCTTTTTTTATACCTGTTTTTGCTTTGGTCCTTGGTATTTGTTATGTTTTAGAGTTTTCAGTGCCTTCAAAACAACAATAATAATACCAGCTTTCTTTTGTGTGGCCCTATAAAGTTTTCACATCTATTTTTACTTCTATTTCCTTTCATTGAGAATGGTGAGTAATCCAAGGCCAGTCTTAACATTGAGTATTATCTTGGAGTTTAAATCACTTGTCACACACTTGAGTGAGCCAGGTGTTCTGTACGGAAGCCTGGTGTTCAACTTCCTGATGACATTTATAGTTCTGTATTTTATCTCCCAGCTATGTTGAAAGATACTGTCAGTGCTTTCCTGAAAAGAAGAACCTAATACATTCCTGCAGAGTCACTAAGAGGGCAGCTCTGGGGAAACTGAGGGGAAGTGGGTCGGGAGCCCTGCTCGCTCGCCTGGCCTCCCTGTCCCACACCAGCATTCCCTGTGCAGCCCGGAGTCTCAGGTACTTCTGAGATTTTACTCGACAAGGTTAAAAAAATGCAACTCCACTGATTTTAAATTATTTCTCTTCATAACTTGCATAGTTTATTCTTCATTATTCTGAGTGAATTCTTGTTAGTGTTTATTCTTCATTATTCATTATTCTTCATTATTCTTCATAGTTTATTCTTCATTATTCTGAGTGAATTCTCGTTAGTGTTTAATGCTCACCACTTCCTTGACTAATCTCTATAATGTTGCCGAAAAGTTTTTCAGTTAAATTTTCTAAGCTTCATTCCTTTTCTGTATATGAACTTTGGAATGCTTATCTATCTTTAGTCTTCTGATATTTCTTCTGTTCTTCATGAATTCTCAAAGATTGCTGGCTTTTATCTTGTAAGGACACCTGAGAGTTGTTTAAATATCCTGCAAAGTAATTTGTATTCCTTTTCTGGTACTCAAGACTTTAAGTTATTTAAAGTGACTCAGTACAAATTAATTAGGATTAAAAATAATTGCAATTTCATTGCAATAGTAATATTTTTTGAAAGAACCCACTGTTAACACTTTCTAGTGGTGTTTTATTTATTTCGTCTAGTATATACAACACAACAGTGAACATCTTTATGCATATCTATTTTTAGAAATTGATTTTAATAAATAACGTGGGCACGTGGTACCGAAAGCAGACAGTAAAAATATTTCTTTGCCTCTTTAGAAGCAACCATGGCTACCAGTTTCTTATGTATCCTTATAGAAATATTCTAAGTGTATTTTCATTTATATATTTTTCTCTGACAAGCAGTAACATTATATACACTCTTCTGTGCCCTTTTTCCTGGCCTATATTGGGGATGGAGGCATACCATGTTGCCCTGAAAATAAGACCTAGCCGGACCATCAGCTCTAATGCGTCTTTCATCTTTTGGAGCAAAAATTAATTTAAGACTGGGTATTATATTATTTTATATAAGACCCGGTCTTATTTTAATAATTAATTTTTAATTAATTAATTTTAATAATTATTTTTTGCTCCAAAAGAAGCATTAGAGCTGATGGTCCAGCTAGGTCTTATTTTTGGGGAAACATGGTATTAGAACGTAGAGAGACTCGCATTCTTTTCTATGTCTGCAAAGTATTCCGTTGTATGACTGGGCCATAATTTAGTTAACTAGTCACCTGTTAAAGGGGCATTTACGTTGTTTCCAGTCTTTGCTGTTACACAATGTATAATGAAATCTCGGCACACATGAAATTCTTAGAAGAGGAGGGTCAAAGTAGGCTGCATTTTTATTATGATAGATGTTGTCAAAGCGCTCTCTACAGAGATCTTATTACCACTTTCCATTTCCATCAGTAATGTGTGAGGTCCTGTTCCTTCCACATCCTCCCTGAGCCAGGGAGTTAACCACACTTTTAAAAGTCTCCGAGTTCGATATGTGAGAAGTTATATTTGGTTATTGTTATGATATGCATTTTTCTTGTTATGAGGGGATTAAACATCTCCCTGAAATTGTTTGAACCATTAAGTTTCCTTTAGACTGTCTCTCCATATCCTTTGCCTTTCTGTGTGAATGTTGGGGGAGCTTTATTTTCTTACTGATTTATAGAAACACTTTATGCATAAAGTAAATTAACTCTTTTGGATGTCTTGTAAATGTTTTTTACCCAGTAGTTATTTGTCTTTTGATTTTGTTTATGGTGCATTCTTTAGGCAGAAATTTTAGATTTGGATAGAGTTAAATGAGTTAATCCTTTCTTCAATGGTTTCTGGATTTTGTGTTAGATTCAGGGCTTCCATAACCCTGGAATATTAGGGAAAAAAAAACCCAGGTTTTCTTCTAATAGTTTTATGATCTCAGTACATCTTTAATTTAGAGTTGCAGGGGTCAGTTTTGCTTTTATTGAACGATTAGGATAAATTTCTAGAAAGGGAAATAAATATTAGGTCAGATGATATAACCAGCATTTCATATAGGCTTTAACTTGCTCATAACTACGTCCTAAACTTGATTTTGTCAGTGGTCTTGACGATCTTACTGAGGGAAAGACTGGAAGCTAAACAGTTGTTGAGCAGCTCTTTCCATCTCCTTCTCAGAGACAGCACTCATCCCCAGGCAGTGGGTCTTACGTTCCCTTCTGAACTAGTTGCAAAACATCATTTTTTCTCTTTTAATCTTCAGCATTTTTTGCAAGTCTCAATTGATTTTGGCCATTAGCCCAAGGTAGGGTTGGATCAAAAGTTGAAAAACATGTTGGACTCTCTGAATGTCAGTCTTGGTATCACCACAAACCAGCAGTGTGCTGGATCCAGGCTGTATGCTCATCTCTATGCTGCTGCACATCCAGGAATGTCATGTTGGTGGCTTGGAATTGGCCATGGCAGGAGCATTTACACCACGGAAAATGGCACAACAGGGTTTTATGTTTTTCTTGCAGTTAGCAGTCAGTCCACTGAGCATGACCCTGAGCCACTCCTTTCCTTGCCTTTCCTTTTTTTTTTTTAACCCTTTCCATCTCTCCCTCCTTCCTTTCATAGATAGGAGTACCTATTCTGAGCCAAGCATTGTGCTACATGTTGGGGATAGGCAGAAACAGATAGCTCAGCTCCCATAGAGCTTATAGTCTGATGAGGGAGGCACCTTTATTATTTAACAAATTAAATAATAACCTTTTAATTACAAACTGAGTTAAACATGTGGAAAGAAAAGGAAATGAAAGACTAGAACAAAGACCCTCGCCTAGACTGATTTGTCTGAGTGAAGCTGACATCCGAGATGACATCTGAGGTTTGAGTAGGAGAGAGGGGGGCAAAAGTGGGGTGTATGTGCACACGTGTATTTTCTAGAGAAAGGAAACAGCATCTGCAAGCGCCCTGTGGCTTGCAGGAGCCTGGAATTGATAGGAGGTGGTGTCGCTGGGAACATGGAAGGGGGTGGCTTCTAAGTTAAGAACATAAGCCATGAGATGAACTCAGCCAGCTGAGCGGATGAATTGGGGCAAGGGACAGTGTGTGGGGTGAGATGGGGGCCTAGGACCAAGCCCTGTGCCTGAAATGGAGACTTGGGTTTCTGCGAGTAGGCAGAGAGGAGGGAGGAGAGCACTTAAGGGGGAGAGGCAGCCTGACCAAAGGTTCCACAGGAAACCAGGCCTGTTTATGCTGCTGAAACGAAAACAGCTGGCCCAAGGAGGGGTCCTGAGAAGGAGCTGTGTAAAATCATGCGGGAGCTGCAGGTCCAGACCAGACTTTAGACACGTTGGCCTGGAACCTGTTCCCAGGGCTATTGACAGGAAACAGAACTGGCCATTGGAGTGTTCTAGTGTTTTCAATTGCCCTCCTGCTCAAAGGGGGAGGATGCTAATTAAATTCCCACAAGGCTGAAAGACCCTGATAAACCGTGTTTCCCTGAAAATAAGACCGGGTCTTATATTCATTTTTGCTCCAAAGGACGCATTAGAGCTTATGTTCAGGGGGTGTCATCCTGAAAAGTCATGCTAGGGCTTATTTTCCGGTTAGGTCTTATTTTTGGGGAAACACGGTAGGAAGCCATGGGTATAGAATTTACTTCCATTCAACCAGCCTTACCTTTGCCAAATGCCTAGTGTAAGTAAAAGATCATCCTGGCCACAGCCAACCTATAATTTTATCTTCTAGTCCAAAGTCCTCAGTCATAGATGAGGAGACAGGCGTGGAAGGAGGAAGGGTCATTGACTTGTCCAAAGCCACCAGAATTAGGGTTAGAAGTCAGTTCTCATCCTGCAGGTCCTTCTTGCCTCTGCCCCTGAGTGTCCCCCGCCAGGGCAGAGGGGCCAGGAAGTGCTGGCTGGGCTGCTCCTGTTCTTTCTCTTTGGATTGTTCCCTCTAACTGACATATCAGAGATGGTCTCCTGCCTGAGAATGGTCATAACTCTATGCATTGGTTTCTGCAAGTTGAGGTGTATTTGGTTATACTATGGCTTTGTGCGGGTGGGCTTGTGCAAAGCACCTCTCTGGGCACATTTCTATAATCCCTGCTCTTTCTGCCTTCATTGCCCTCTTGCCTGGAATGCCCTTCCTTCCTTCCTTCAGCCAGGCCGTCCCTGTTCATCCTTCAGATCAGCCGAGTCCCCATCCAGTGCGCCCAGCACCCAGCTGGGCCTTGGTCGTAGCTCTCACTGAATGGAATTCACAATAGTGTCTGTCCATCCCCCACTGGAGGTGTGTCGCGTACTGCTCTTTTACTCACAATGTCTTCACCATAAATGTCTGAGCACACCTGAACGCAATGTTATGAAAGAGTGGGAGTTTTGAGTTTGGCAGGTGTGGGTTCAAGCCTTGACTGTACTTACGACCTGTTAATGTTGAGAGCCACGGGAACCTCATCAGTAAAATGGGTCATTGCTCACCTTACCTGGAGAGCCGTCCTGAGGACAGAAGGAGAACACCAGGAGACACCTGGGCAATCTCAGCTCCTCCTTCCTTCCTCTGTGGGGTGAGGACTGGCTGAATGAGTCATCTGAGAAATGCTGAGATGGGGAGGAGCTGATAGGCCACATCTGGAAGCTCCTTGGGAGCTCCTAGGTGTCTGTCACCTTCCCTCAGAAAATGATGACGTGGGAACCAGGTGTGCCCTTAAGATAAGACACCTGAATCCAAAACCAACCTGCAGGGGTTTGTCTAAACGACCCTTTAAGGAGTTTGTTTTCAGAGCTCTAATCTGAAAACAAAACAGGTCACAGGCCACTGGGCTCAGAGAGAATCTGAGAAGGAAGGACCTTCCTGGGGGCCACAAAACTGAGGATTAGAGTTCTCAGTGTGTTTAGAAATCTGGGTTAGCTGTACCAGGTGGAAAGGGATCAGAGAGAAAGTGGAATTTTAGAGAGTTGATGGTAACCTTGAGCTGTAACAGCAGGGATCAGAGACTTTGAACTTCAGGGCCAGGGACCGCCTTCCAGAGCTGCCCTATCCCACCTGGACTGTCATCCTTGCTGAGTTTTTGTGGGAGAACATTAACTTTGACCTCAGTCATCCACAGACCTTGATCTTTAGGGATTTAGTAGTTTCCTTCTTTCATTTGCTCAACATTTACTCAATCGTGGTCATTATACACGGACAGACCTCCCTCCCAACATTATACACGGACAGACCTCCCTCCCAAAGATTGACAAGGCCTACATTTCTAGGAAAGGGGGGCAGTGGTTATTGATTGATTTAAGTGGATTTCCCCTAAAATAAATTGTTGCTGTAATAGAATACTGCCAGGGGACCCTCTAGGCCAGGGGTGTCCAAACTTTTTTCAACATTTTTTACCAAGGGCCATATGCGGTAAAATACACAAACAGCCAGGCCACTCACTCGAGGTGAAGTACGTATTGCTTCACCTGGTTTATTTAAGTAAACCAAATATGTTTTTGGAATTTGCTGCGGGCCAATTAACAATGGATTGCGGGCCGCAGTTTGTACACCCCTGCTCTAGGCCATCCATTTGCTCAAACTTCTTATGACTTTTGGTTGCAAGTAAAGAAAATAAATTTCATTACATTAACAAGATAGAAAAGAAATTCATTGGAAAGATGCAGGGATGGCTCAGGAAAGCTATGGTGGGATCTGAGACCAGAAAATGTAGGGAGAGGGGGAATCTTTCAGGAGGTCTGTTCCACCATCGTTCTTTCCGAAGCCACATCTACTCTCACCCCCTTCCCAGAAGTCAGCTTTGTTACCCCACCAAACTGGCTTTGTCTTCTTCCTTTGCTTACCTGGTCCCTGGTCAAGCAATGGCCAGCACAGAGGCCAGCATTCCTCTGTCCAACTCCAGGTTCCTGGGCGCCAATCTGATATCCAGCTCAGGCCGACGTGAGGAAAGGCAGGTTTCAGAGCAGTGAGTCGGATTACAGGGCTGTATGAGTGTGCGGTGGGGGTCCCTTCAAACAGTGTGGCAGGGGGTGGTAGTATAATAGCTATTCTTTTTGGGGGAGGAAGGGGTGAGGATCTTTCTGGCAATTAATCAAGAATAATTGAATATTGATGATTTGACCATAAAATGCTTTAAACGAAGTATTCTTTTCCTTCTTAAGGACTCATCATGTAACTCACCTGGCTGCTTAAGCTGCTTAAGTGTAGTGTAGAATTGGAAAGAATACCCCTTCTGAGGCTTATTTTCTAGAAATAGTGATAGATGGCCTTAGTTATTAGCCCCAGATCACCGAGGGAGCTTGGAACAGCCCTTGGGCAGTCACTGAAACAGTTTTGCAAATTACCCTCTGCCCTACACAGGGTGCGTCTGTTTTTCCAAACCTTTTTTCTAGTCAGGACCAGCTACATAACTTGTAGAAACCAGTGCAAAACAAAAATGCAGAGCCCATTGTTCAAAAATTATCAGGAAGATTAAGATGGTGACAGCCTAGCATTAAGCCAGATGTTGGGCCCTTCTGTCATCTTTCACAGAGCTGCTTGTCACCGCTATGAAGCTAAGCAAGGGTGTCTAGAGCTCCGAGTCTTTCTTCCTGAATTTTCAGTATCTTTTCTGCTTCTCTACTTCTTTGTTGTATTTTGTATCTTTTTCTAGGTTTCTTATAGTAAAAGTGACACGATTTTTAGGGGCCTGTTTTTCCTAGTGAACAGCTTCACAAAGGCCTAAGCAATTTTGTCTGGGATGTTTAGTTAGGTCAAGGTGCACAATAGCATGAGGGAGCCAGGGAGCCCTCTCACAGTGAAAACACTGCTCCCGAAGCCAGACAGTCCTTATCGAAGCTGCGAAACCAGAGAGCTGAGTCATAGGAATGGGTGGTCAAGAATGTTAAGTCATTAGAATGCTGGTTAAGTGTTTATCAGCCTTTTGCCTTGTCCTTTTTTTTTTTTGTCAGGTGAGAAGGAGGGTCAGTCCTTTATATAATTTAATTCTACTAGGTAATAGTCTCACTTTATTTCTCAGTATCATGTGAAGATAAACTCAAAGGAGATGGTGCTGGCATAAAACAGCCACAGGCATCCCAGTGGTCATACTAAATTACGGATGGGTTATGCACTCAGCATCGTAATTTGCACTACAACGTGTTTCCTCTCAGATTAGATTAAAAGCTGCTTTTGCTGTGTGTTTAAAAGATACTTTACAAATTGGGCACCCCTGGTTGTTACATACTGAGGAACTCCACTGTTCTCAAATGGATATACATGAGCGCTTGCAGTAAACACAAATTTGTTTGTCCTACTTAAAATTATTTTTGATAAAATACATATTTAACCATTTTTAAGTGTAGCACTAAGTACATTCACATTGTTGTGCAACCATCATCATCCATTTCCAGAACTTTTTCATCTTCCCAAACTGAGACTGTGCCTGTTAAACCTTAACTCCCCATTTCGTTCTCCCCCAGCCCCTGGTAACCACCATTCTACTCTGTCTCTATGGATCTGACTACCCTAGGAACCTCGTATAAGTGAAATCATCCAGTATTGGTCCTTTTGTGTCTGGCTATTTCACTGAGTATAATATCCTCAAGGTTCATCCATGATGTATTCTGTGTCAGAATTTCCTTCCTTTTTAAGGTGAAACAGTATTCTATTGTATGGCTAGACGACATTTTGTTTATCCATCAGTGGACACTTGAGTTACTTCCACCTTTCAGCTATTGGGAACGGTGATATGGACAGAATCTTGTCTTACTTTCGCATCCAGCCCCTTCATCTCTCCCCTCCCCTTTCAGAGGTAATTCCCGCAGCCACTTGTGTAGTGCCGGACCCCAGTTTTTCTCTCAGAGCATCTGCTCTAGGGCAGACCATCTGCTGTGCCCTGAGTAGGTGACACACACAAATGGATAGAAGATCACCTCTGCCCTTGAGAAGGAGATAATGGGATAGCCAAGACGTTTGGTCAATGGAGGGAGGATTCCAGGCGCAGTGTGAGATGAGCTGGGACCAGGGTGTGATGGCAGGTGTCATAGTGCAGGGCGGGAGCTGAGGGAGTGTGGTACAGAAGCGAGCACGTGCAGGGAGGGCAGGGGGGGCTGTGCTCGGACCGAGGAGTGCCCAGCATTGGGGCGGGTAGGGATCCAGGCTGCTCTGGCCCGTGAACCAGCGAAAGCAGGGCTGGGGTTTGGGCAGCTGGGGAGGACTGAGACAGGGCCTCCTGCTGAGGAGCTGTGAATTCTGGGAAGGGACATGTGCCGAGTGCAGAGGAGGAGGGCATGGGACCCAACCCCACAGGCCCATGAAGTTAGTTCCTGGGGCTTGGGTTGGTTTTTCACCCAGTGGACCCTGAGGTGTATGAGGTTTGTAAGCACAGAAAAGACAGAAGAGACCCAGCAGGGAAGTGCTGCAGCCCAGGCCTGTGTCTGCCGGAGGGCTTGGTGCCTGTCCCTGCTGTGTCCTCAGGACACATGCAGCAGACCTCAGCCCTTCCCTCTCCAGCCCCTACATTGAGCCCCCCAGCACACACGTTAATTAGTCTGTTAGTTAGCCTGCACCTTCTTGAAATCCCCCTCAACAAATCCCCTCACAAATGGTGCGGGGAAGGGGCTGTTGCCCTCTCCCTCTCTGCCTGTCTGTGCTCCTGGCAAGTGCCAGCTGTGCCCAGTGTCCCCACCTCACGTAGGCCACCTAGTCCCTGTGTTCCAGACAGTGTCATGCCTGCCTGATACCAGTTCCTTCAGAACTGCTTCAGCGATTTCCGTGTGGCTTTGGCAGTGGCCTCAGTTCTCAACACTCTTGTGTTGGGGGAATGCTGCTTTCTCCTGATTCTCCTTATGCCTCCGTGGCTATTCCTCTTCTCCCAGTCTTCTTCGTGAATCCTTTCAGCCACTCATCCCCTTAAGGTACTTCGCAGGTGTATCAGTCAGCTGGGGCTGCCAAAACAAGTAGCACAGACTGGGGGCTTAAACAACAGACGTTTATTTTCTCACCGTTCCAAAGGCTGGAAGTCCAAGATCAAGGTGTTAGCAGGGTTGGTTCCTTCTGAGTGCTCTCTCTTGGGCTTGCAGAGGGCCGCCTACTCCCTGGGTCCTCGCATGGTCTTCCCTCTGTGTATGTCTGTGTCCTACTCTTTTCTTACAAGGACACCGGTCCTCTTTCATTAGGGCCCACTTTAATGACCTCACTTTAAGTGAATTACATCTGTAAAGATTATGTCTTCAAATAAGATCATATTCTGAGGTACTAGGGGTCAGGACTTCAACATATGAGGGCTTTTTGTTAGTGTTAGTGTTGTTTGTTTGTTTGTTAGTTTTTTGTTTGTTTGTTTGGTGAAGGGACACCTTCAGCTTATAACACCTGAGTTCCAGCACACACCCTGAGTATAGCCCCAATCTTTATCTGTAACCTGAATATTTCCTCGAAGCCCTAGATCTGTGTGTTTGGTGACCTGCTGACTGAGCCTCTCATCTGGCCTCTGATCTTGTCCACCCCTACCCCCTTGCCTCAGATTCCAGGGTTTTGGTCCTAAATTGTAGCTGACTGGCTCTTTTAACTTCTCTGCTTCCGATGACTTCCTGGCTCTCCAGGGCCTTTCAGAGGTGGTTAGGCCTGGTTGGCGGATGCTCAAGGTCCCTGATTATCTGTACCCTGCCTGCTTCTCCTGCAGCTGTCCCTGTCATGCCTGCTCAGGGACCCTGTGCTCCAGCCCCTGGTCATTTCTCACATAACACTTGACCTTTGAAAATGCTATTCTTTCAGCCTAGAATCCAGCTCCCATTCCTTTTACCCTGTCACCTTCCTGAGGCCTTTCCTGACTCCCTATTCTTCCATTCTAGCCCCCGCTCCTGCTTTCCTGGCCCAGATACAGATGTTTTGGACCTGGACCTAGTGCGTGCTCAATTAACATTTTTTAAGTGGGATAGCTCTCGTCTCAGTAAGGGAAGCTGATTTAGTTCTAGGATGACAAGAATAGGAAGAAGAGGTCGGATATATAGGTCAACTCAGACTTAAAGTCAAATTTCAGTGAGCTATTGACGACTAAGAAGAGTGATATAATTTGCCTGAAGTAGCAACTGATCAAACTTGAAATCACACTGGACTGTGGAATACATTGTTTTTACGTGAAGTCACTGCTTTTCAGAGCTTTAAGTCACGGAGCCTTTGCTTCTAATGAAAGCTCCATGTTGACCTGGTCTGTCTGAATCTAGGATTGGGGACAAAAGTGGTGGTGTCTGGAGCAGTTAGAGTCACCACACTTATGGAAATGCCTATGGGACCCTGGCATCAGTTGTTTTAAAAAAGCTCTGCATGAATTCTACCAGGGGACATTTGGCAATGTCTGGAGATATTCTTGGTTGTTACAACTGGCATCTAGTGGGTAGAGACTGGGGAGCTGCTAAACATCCTACAATGCACAGGACAGTCCCCACAGCAAAGAGTGATCGAGCTCAAAACGTTGAGTGCCAAGTTTGAGAAATCTTGATCTCGGCTAATATAAAGAGTTAATTGTATTTCCTAACCATGCCCAACAGATGGTCATCCCAAGGAGACCTTGGCTTCTTTTTAACGCACAGAAGCGGCGCTGGTGTGCAGGCTCAGGATCTGCACTAGGGAAGGTCACTGTGCTGAGAATTACGACTCAGCCAGGGCCCCCTTGCCCTCTGGGAAAAAACAGTTTGCTAAACTCATTGATGGGATAAACCAAATGACAGTGGGCATGTTTAATCTACCTAGACAGCCACATTATGAAAGCTACCTTAGGATGTTCACATACAAATGAATGCTGACAATGACCTAGTCATTCATTAAAGTAGGTCCTTTGAACCTCTGCTTAGAATAATGGTTAATGACTTCAAAAGGAAACATTTATTTGGACATAAAAGGTATTTACATTCAAAATGTCTCTAATTCAGACTAGTCTTTTCCATAATTAATTCCCATTAAGGTGGTTTGGTAGTGTTTTCAGCAGCTGGAAATGAGAAGTCCCCCATGAGACACGTACTAGGAGCTAGAGGCCAGAACTGAACGGAAGCATTATTTACGTTTGCTGAGTAACAAACACGTCAGGGTTGACCTTGGGACTGGCAGTGACCCTAAAGTGGTCTGAGTGTGGCATCTCCAATGATACATGCACCTCTGCAAGTAAGTGTGGCACGTGTTAGTTGGGGCTGCTGGCGAGGTGGCCCCTTCATTAATCAAACCGACTTCCTTGCTTAGATGCTCACAGCACTGGCTGGCTGTTTCACTCGTATTTCTTTTTGAGGATTTTGCTGACATTCTTGGTGTCCCTAGTAAAGAGCTTTCAAAGGCTGTACACGGTGGGACTTAGCTGAGTGTTCTGGGCTGGGTAGAGTGTCTGATCTAGTGCTCAGAAGTACCTTTCCCGTAGGAAGTAAAGATGCTTTGACTACCGTGTTTCCCCAGAAATAAGACGTCACCGGAAAATAAGCCCTAGCATGCTTTTTCAGGATGACATCCCCTGAACATAAGCTCTAATGCGTCCTTTGGAGCAAAACTTAATATAAGACCCGGTGTTATTTTTTGGGAACCACGGTAGTGACCATCCAGTGAGAGGAAGTGTGATGCAGGGAAGTAATACATCTTCGCAGGGGCCTAACCACAGCCTGCTGTTTCCTGAAGGTATATTGCATGTCAGTCATCAAATCTTCTGTGTTTCAGAGTAAGGTTTTTAATTATTTCATTTTAATAGAAGATTTATTTTTAATATTTTTCTGATAAGCTCCATAAGAAGCAACTTTACAAAAATGGGTATCATCAAGGTTATGTTGTTGTTTGGTTTAGTGTTTCTGCTGATAACACGTTTGAATTGAATTGAATTGTGGTTTAAATATAAGCTGTGGTTTCTGTACTTAATTAATTTTTCATATGCCATCTTGTTCTTCCCCATTTATAACTCTAGTGGTTTTTCAACAGATCCTTAGGTAAGTGACTAAAGGGAAAGCAAAACTACTACCTTGGTTATGAATCTCATTTCCAATAGCAACTTTTGGGAAACTGAAATGACCTTGAACAGGTGGAAGATTACCAGGGAATTTAAAGACATGTAGTTTAATTATACTAAGAATAGATTTTTAAATCTCCAAAGGCATTTTCCTCCGTTAGTATAGAGAGGCAATGATACACAACAATCTTTCCTTGGTGATCTGTTTGAAGCTGGATAGCAAATATAGTGGCCTAATCTCATATAGTAGTTAAAAACGTATGCAGGGAAAATACCAGAAGAAAAGTCCAGAGAAGTATGTAATGTTCAAATGTTTATTGAGCAGCTACTATGTACAAAACGCTATGTTGGGAGCTTCAGGGGAGAAGGAGCCTGAGAGTTGTGCCTTGAAGAATGGGTAGTCCTGGTAGACAGAGATGGGCTGAAAGGGAGTATTCTGGGCAGAAGAAAGCATCGAGCAAAAGAATGGAGATGGGAAGGGCAGAGTATGAATTGGGAATAACTGGGATGTAAGTCTTATGACGGGAAGGAGTAAGAGGAATCATTTGTTTCAACTAGGGAGAACGCACACATTGTGAAGGGTTTGAAAGCTTCGGGGGATCCGTTAGGATGCTGCAAATAGCCAAAAACCTCAAATCAAACAGAGTTTAAAATATACAGAAATACATATGAATTTTCTGGAAGTCCAGAGATAGGATAGGCTCTAATACACAGTTCTTTCTGTCTCCCTTCTCAACCTTCCTTACCATTGGTTCATCCTAATAATGTATTAGTCTGTTCGGATTGCCATAACAAAGAGCACAGACTGTCTTAAACAACAGATTTTATTTCCTCACAGTTCTGGAGTCTGAAAGTTCAAGTTCAAGGTGTTGGCAGGGTTGATTCCTTCTGAGGCCTCTCTCCTTGGCTTATAGATGGCCACTTTCACCCTATGTCCTCACATGATCTTCCCTCTGTGTGAGTCTGTGTCCTGATTGCCTCTTCTTTTAAAGACACCAGTCATATTGGGTTGGGGCCCACCCTAATGACCTAATTTTAACTTAATCACCCCTTTAAAGGCCCTACCTCCAAATATAGTCACATTCTCGGGTAGTGGGGTTAGGACTTCAACGGATGGATTTTGAGGGGCCGAAGTTCAGCCCATAACAAACACTGAGGTCTTTGTAATGGCAAGGTGGCTTTCCCTGACGGGGAGTTGTTTGCTGCCCCTATCTCCTGTCCCCTAACTTGCAGAAAAGGGAACAACAGTCTTCTCCTTTTACCTGCAACACTCAGGCCAAATGCCCATCCCTGACCAATACCATTTACCAAGGATGCAATGTGTGCATTGGAGGTGCGGTACCTTTCTCCAAGTCACGTGTGTGTGGAGGGGGGCAGACTGCAAAATACTGGGTTCCAAGAGGACTGGAATGGGGGAGAAGAGGTGCTCTAAGTCACCAGCATAGCCCACTGCTCTCTACAGTGAAGTCCAAACTTTCTCTGGCAGTTGATGACGAGTGCTGAAAGCTTTTGAGCACGGTTGTGGCTGTGTGTCCTAGCTATGTCCTGGCTGCTTTAAGCAGGCCCTGATTTCAGCCTTGCCCTCACCCAGCCAGGCCACACTGTTATCAGCCCCTAATGGGTGACGGAGCAGACCACGATGCTAAGAAAGTTGGCAAGGGACACACTGGTAATAAGTGGTGAAATCAGCGTGCTAAAATGCACCCCCCCCCGCGCCAAAATCCATGTCCTTTCCAGAGTACCAGCTTCCACGTTTTCAGAAGGTGAAACAGGCTGTGGTGGAGGAAACAGGGAACAGTGCTCTGTGCGAGGAGAACGGAGAGGGCGTTGGAGGAGTCTGTGCCTTTGATGAGGAAGGGCCATGTGGTGGTGGTGCAGAAAAACGGACCACAGTCAACAGTGTTTCAAATGAAAGGACTGGAAGACTTTGGAAATCGGTGTCAGCGGGGTTGGCTCCTTCTGGACGCTCTGAGGAGAATGTGCTCCAGGCCCGTCTCCGGGCTGCTGGTGTTTGCTGCGATCGCGGTGTTCCTTGGCTTGTAGCAACCTCAGTCCTCCATCTTCACAGGGCCTCTCCCCGCGTGTGTTTACTTCATCTTCCCTCTGTGTGCGTGTCTTGTGTGCACATTTCCCCTGTTATAAGGATTCTGGTCATACTGGATTAGGGCCCGCCCTAATGACCTCATTTTACCTTAGTTACCTCAGTAAAGATCCTGTCTCCAAAAATAGTCACGTTCTGAGGCAGCCAGGCATAGGACTTCACCAGATCTTGTTATGGGACATAATTCAGCATGCAGCAGCGTCCTTTCAGGGAGAGTGGAGGAGGTTCGTGTGGCTAGCACACAGGTAATTCTGTCCTTCACACCACTTTTGCAAGAAGAGGGCTACCCATCCCATTTTGTCTATTGTGCAGTTACAGACCTACCAGTGAAGGCGGTGACAGAAGGGGCAGGGGAAGAGAAGAGGTGGCTGTGAACAGGGTGGGAGTGCCCGTGGCACCCTTCACAGGGGGACGGAGGGGGCAGAAGCAGGGGAGAGGGGAGGAGGGGAGGGCAGGGAAGAAGGAGGAGGCTATGGCGGGTTTACCTGGCTGACCATCTGAGGCATGTCAGGGCTGAATCCTGACAGCCCTCCTGAGGAGTGGGGCTGCCCCTGGCTTCCTCTTGAACCTGGACTTCAGAGAGATGAATGCGACATGGCTGAACTGACGCAGAGAGCGGGCAGCACGTACAAGTTCCAGGCCTTGCTGGTGCGTCGCTGCTCCTGAGAACGGGGCTTCTGGAGGCCAGCTCTCCCGTAGCTCCTTCCGCCCAGCCCATTGCAATGCTGGGCTCTCTGCTTGGTTTCTATGGAAGAGCGTAGATCAAGGCTAGCGGATTGTTTTGCGTGCTTTCGATACAGTTACAATAACACTCTTGTCCAACTGACAAAAACCCATAACCACATTTACTAAGGACCTCAGGTCTTGAAATAGCAACTGTGTGAGTTGTTCCTCTCTTGGCCCAGAGATGTACCTGTGAAACAGAAGGGAGAGTACAGACAAATGACTTCACTCCTGGACGTTAATCCAGTTATCTGGGTTCTTCTGCCAGTGAATTTTCCACACCCCTAGCATACCCTTCCCATTTGCCACCTGCCACCGGGGGACTAATGGAGAAAGGAAGAGACTGGATATTTCTGCCCCATCTTTGGGGACCCATTTAAAACAATTTCCCAGATTTTTTTGGAGGTATGGAGGTATAATGAACATATAGTAAAAGGGACACATTGTAAGTGTATAGTAGGTTTTGACTCGTTTTGCACATTCATCAGCACCTAAATTAAGATACAGAATTTCCCTCACCCTCAAGTAAATTCCTTCATGCTTGCCTCCAGTCAGCCCCCTCATATCTGCTTTCATTTCCACCACCATAGCCTAGTTGTGCCTCATTAGGAACGTCACATAAATGGAACCGAGCACTGTGTGGACTTTCGTGTCTGCTGTGCTCACCAGCACCATCTTTGAGATGTGTCCACATTACTGTAAATCACTGATTGTTCCTCTGTTGTTGAGTAGTATTCCATTGTGTGTATACCACAGTTTATTTACCTCTTTACCTGTTGAAGGACATTTGGATGGTTTCCTGTTTGTGACTATGGTGCATAGACTGCTATGAACATTATAATCTGAGTTTTGTAAGTCTTTTCTCTCCCTTACTGCCTGTAAGTACTAATACTTAAAAATTGATCGACAGAATCAGAGCAGCTAGTGAGAAATCTTGACTTGTAATCTAGGTAAGTTTCCTTCTTTGTCTTTTCTTTTGGGTCTAGGAAGCAGAAGTGACAGGTGCCTTGGGGGAGGAGGGGCTACCATCTCTAAGGGGAAGGAAGCCAGTCTATTTCCCTGGCCCTGGAGAGCTGTGCCCCCCCCCCCCGCCCCGGCTCCAGTGAATCACTGCCGGGTTGGTGAGGAGGCCCTGGAATACATGTGTGTAAGGAGAAGCCACACCTGTAACTGGCATTGGCAGTCAGTCGCTGCCCTGCCACCCAGGGCGAAGTTGACCCGATATTCCGATGTTTCATCCTGTCTCCTGGACACAGGAGGGTGGCTTTGAGCAGTTAGGACTCCTGTCTGTCTTGTAGCCCTTCGTGCCATGTGGGATCCTTGAGGAGAACCACCTCAATCTTTCTTTCTTTAAGAAGACCTGGGTCAGCCCTGTGAAGGCAGGCAGCCCAGGGGTTAAAGAACCTTTGTAGCAAAACCCCCAAACAAAACAGATGGTGCATCTGCTATCACCCAGCCCAGGCCAAATGCAAAGAGTGGCCAGGCCCCAGTTTTTAGGCACCCGGGCAAGGGGAATTCTTTTCTTATGGAACCTGCTCTGCCTTGTTCTCTTCACTGGGTTCAGGATGGAATTAGAGGAGTATTTCTCAACAGGGAAGAGGAGTGAGAGGAGAAGAGTCCTCCAGTTTCTCATCACCTGTCTAAAATCTTTAAAGGACCCCATGAAATGTAGGTGGACAATTCCCACCATTTTTAAACATATGAAAAATGTGGCATTTTCCACAGGGTTTTCACATATCTCTGTGTTTACGAATCACTCAGCATTTTGTCATGAAGTGTGTTTGTGCTTGTGGACACATGTCACCCCAAATTGAACTGCATTTTCTTTTAAAGCAGGTTAAGCAACCAGTGATGGCCTTTATTGAGATAATAATTTAGAGATTGGAGGTCCCCAAATGTTCAGCATACACGATACATTTATTATGCTGGCTGTTGAAATTTATCATGCTGACTGAGCCAAAGAAGAAATATAGGCGGTGAGATTACTCGAAGTTCTCCCAACATTTAGGTATTTAGTGTTTTGAACAGCAGTTATGAACAGCAGCAAAGAACTTGGTTCCTTTAGGTTTTGTAAAAGCAGTCACATGATTTGAAAAAAAAGACATTTAAAAAATTATTTTAAACGTAGGCTTTTTCACATTCTCACAGTCCACTTCACCTCAGACGCTGAGTGGCTGTGCAGAAGCCAGTGTGGGCCCAGTGAGAGCTGCCGTAGGTGCTGCATGCACTGATTGAGACGCAGGAGTGGAAGTGAGGAGCCCAGCGGGAAGCCCAGGGCAGAGGGTGTGAAGGCCAACGCTGCCACTTTACCACCATGAAGCTGCAGGGGTTACTTAGCCTCTTGGAACCTAATTCCCAAGGTGGAGATGATAGTTCATATGTCATCTGATCAGTGTGCAGGCTCCCTCAGCAGTGTGTGCCTTGACACACACATTTCATCTGAGTCCTTTTCTGCAGGGAGCTCCCATTGGAGCTTGGGGTGCAGTCATATAGTCAACTACTGTAATGCATTGTACAACTACCACAGTTTCCCAACCATTAACGTTAGACCTTTAAAACAAGAAGGATGGAAATTCACAGGACATAATTAAGACAGTTTTACGACAGTCTTACGACAGCCTTACAACAAGCAAACAACAGTCTTCATGGCACATGGCCAGCCACCGGAACCATGGACACACGTGGCGACTCCGCTTCCTCACTTTCAGAGCCCCCCTTCCTTTATCCCCACATCACATCCAGTTATTCAACATCTTTAGGTGTATTTCCTAGGTACCCTAAAAGGCCCTCTTTCTCAAAATTTCCTCTTTCTATACCTACTTTCTAAACCATCTGGGCAACTAATCTTAGCTAAGAGATTACAGCAGTTCACACCAAGGTATCAGTGACTGACAGGGTGAATCCTTCTCCTTTCTGGGTTCATCCACATGTTTAAACCCGGTAATCAGTGACTGATCAGTAGCCCGCAGTCATAGCTGATATATTTTGAAAGGCTGGAGCTTTCCTGGCCCTCCCTCCCTCCCACTTGTCAATCCTTCCTCTCTTTCTTCCCCTGTCCCCTGAACAGCCAGGGTCTGAGATTTGTCCTCTTCCTCTGAGAGGCTGCAATCCTTGATCAAGGTATTTCTAACAATAACAGCATCAAGCAAAAGCCAAAATAAGGTTTAATTTGTTAACATTTAAAATGAACAAAATAAGTTAACATTTTAATTCCATTTAAAAGTTGTTTTTGATAGTTTCAACTCTGTAACATAGTATGCAAGACCCCTCCCTGCTGGATCTGCCCTTGCTGGCCTCCACCTCATCTCTAACTCAGTGTGTGGCCCCGGGGCAGTGTCCTTCCTGCCCCACACTTCTGATCTCTTCCTGTGCAAGCTGACCAAGGCCTGGAAAGTTCAGAAGAGACAGTCTTGACCAAAACGGAACCTTAGGCCCCTCTGATGTGCTCTCACAGCACCGTAAACACGTATACATCTAGTATCGCCGCCCTTTGTTTCTCAGTATTGTGAAGTCTTCCTCACTGCCCATTTTTTACCCTTACACTCTGAACTCTAGAAGACAGTACTTTCTGCACTGCTACTTCCCTGGAGCCTGGTACTCAGCAGGTGACCAAATAGTCATTATATATTGAAGCTGTGTCATCCTCTGCCACATGCAGATGAGGCCCCAGTGGGCCTAGACCAGGATGCTGGCTGTGGGTAGTGACACAAAAGGAGAAAAACTTTTTGCTTGAGGAGAGGACCTACGACTGTGGGGTCACCTGCCTTGACCCTTGTGTGAAATTGAAGGCACAGGTTGAGGGAGCGGGTCACCATGTGAGGTAGGAAGCTATGGTCACTCTTCCTATTCTGTTCCTTATATCCTTCTGTTCTTTATATCCTTCCACTTATATTTTTCCACTCAACTTTGAGGAAAAAGGATGTTTGACTGTAAGGAATAATCTCTCCAATGGAGAGCAGATTCTGTGCAGGCAGGACTGAACCTTGGAGAAGATTTCCTTGAGATTATAACCCATAAGACTGAGAATATATAGGAAGGAAGTGGTTGCTCCAATACTTCTGCTCAGATCTTAATTTGGGGTTCTCTTCAAAGTGGTGTGCCATCTGTATTTAAGTTAAACAGAACACTGCCTAGCCCATTTTCCCCTATTCCACCTCCTGGGTTGTCATTGGTAGAACCAGAATAGAATTGCACAGTTCAAACTAAGATTTGAAGATATACTGTTTTTTGTGTGTGTGTGATAAAATTGAACACTCTGACCATTTTTAAGTGTACAGTTCAGTGAGTACGTTTACAGTGTTGTACAACCATCATCACCATGCATCTCCAGACCTTCTTCATCTTCCCAAACTGAAACTCTGTGCTCATTAAACACTAACTCCCCATTCCCCCTTCCCACAGCCCCTGGTAACCACCATTCTACTGTCCGTCTCTGTGAATTTGATTACTCTGGGTACCTCATACCAAGTAGTGGAATCAAGTAGTATTTGGCCTTTTGTATCTGGCTTATTTCACTTAGTACGATGTTGTCAAGGTTCATCCATGTGGTAGCATGTGTCAGAATTACCTTCCTTTATAAGGCTGAATAATATTCCATTGTGTGTATATACCATGTTTTATCTTTTTATCTGTTGATGGACCTTTGGGTTGCTTCTCCTTTTTGGCTGTTGTGAATAATGCTGCTATGAACATGGCTGTACAGATATCTGCTCTTGTCCCTGCACTCACTTTTTTGGGGGTATAGTTACTTTTCAAAGAATGAGATAGTGGAAGTAATTTGCTACAGAATATGGAAACGCCTCTGGACTTGGGTTGAGTGTCCTCCTGCAAGAAAGGCGGACACTTGTAGTGCAGTTACATTTCTTTGCCAGGAGGCTGAATTTTACAATGATTGCTTTTTGTTGTGGTTGACCTTTTGCATATCATTTCCTAAGAGTATTTGATGTTTGTCCATCTGTTATTAATTAGTAGTTATAATCTCTTGGTAAGACAGAGGAAAATAGTTCTCGTTTTTATTTTCTCTGATCAAAGGTAGAAAAAAAAATTCCTTTGCTTACTTTGACTATCCTTTGATACTCATGAATAGCTCCCCACCTCCCCTCCTACAGATTGCCAGGGGTGACAGGACTGTTTTACCCAGGCTCAAAATCCCAGAATTGTTATGTATTATAATTTCCATAACAAATGTACAAAATGTACATGGAAACATCTTATATTCAGCAGTCCAAAAACATGCCTTTAAAGTGTGCCCTGGTGGGGGAGAGGATTTGCAAGGCAAATACGTTTGGGAAGTGCCGTGTGCAGAATCCCCTCTTCAGGATTCATACGATAGTAAAGGCTCCGAGAAACCCTGCAAGTGAGACTCTAGTTTCACCTGCAAGCCATCCTGTGCAAAGCTTTGTAAAGTGTATGCCTTAGGGCCGGGATGGAATTCAGGTGCCCTGGCTTATCTAGCAAGCCCACGAAACCCCAAACACTGATTACAGTTAATACTATAGCAGAAGGACCACAGTTTTCAAAGAATCATCAGAAGCACAACTGCTTATCATATTTGCTGTAAAGGGCTTTCCCAACAGGTTCCTAAGTATGGTGATTCCAAATCCATTAACAGCAGAAGGATGTTCTTTCTAGAGCTAGTTATCCAGGGCCTATGGCCAATTTTAAGTCCTGTATCATTCTACCAACCTGGGAGGAGGGCAGGGCCGTACAGCAAAGTTGGACGACTGCTTTGGGGAACTACCCAAGGACCCCAACTTGGTAACTTGGCTTGAGAGGGTCTCTGCCTTCCTCTCTGTCTCTCTTTGCTGAGGTTCTGATTGTCTAGTCTATCCTCCATCGCCACCTCTCACACATATGGCCAGGCCCAGTGTGGGTTCCTGGGTCTGTTCTTGGGAGAATGGGTTCACAGTATCGAGTAGCACTCCCCAGGGAGATGGTATTGGCTTTGGCTTAAGGATGCTTTTGAGTGTTATTTGAGGAAATATCTTGGAGAACTGTCTGTCTGTTGCTGTATCCCCCAGAATGTCAGAGTGTCGCATAGGGCGGCCTGCGGGGCCTCTGGTCCCGCTCCCCACATAAGAACGCAGGATATGGCTAGGCCAAAAAGGAACACCCACGGAGCCATAGATAGGGGAGTCATACCATTATATTCTCTCTGGCGGCCAGGGAGACACACGCAGTAGTAGCCACACGATCCGCAGTCCGCCATTCACTTCTCTGCCTGCCAACCAACCAATCAATGCAGCCCTGCAGTTACATCAGTAGCCAATTGGCTAACCGGTTACAGCTGATGGCCAACCAGACACAGTTGATGGTCATTTACTACCTGAGCCAGCACCTCCCCATGCAAGGCTGAGAGTCTGGAAACTGCTCTCTGGGACTCTGTCCCCACACAGAGACACCCCAAAGGGAAAGTGAGGGCCCTTTCCTTGCTCACTCTACCTCGGGCTCGGCCACCCCCTTCCTCTTCATCTCTCTGTGTTGTGTCTGCACACTGTGCTCCCTGTGGAAACAAACTGCACAGTCACGTTTTTCTGTCACATTGCCAGTTTGCCACAGTGTTTTTAGGAGATTAATAGTTCAAGGAAAAAAATATATAAACAATATATAAAAAAAAATATAGTAGTGTTGTTAGCTTTTGAGAACCAACCTACTTTTTTTCCTTTTGCTCAGAGAAATAGTATATTTAATGAATGATTGTGAGAAGTCTGGGAAATGGAGCTGTGCTGCTATTCCCAGTATGCAGCTAGGAGGTCAAAGTGAAGGTCATTGTATCCTGAGATCTGGTGGAGGACTTCACAGCTGTGTAGAACCCCCATGTAGAACTGTCCCCCGGCCCCCGCGGTGAATGTAGCAGAACTCTGCAGAACACTTTCTACACTCCCCTCTCCCACTTTCTATTCTGGTGCTGGCTGTACAGACAGGATGTACCACTAGCAAAATACCCCTTAATTCGGATCAGTTAGGGGTAAGGCTAAATTAATAATGCAGACTCTCAATGTCAGAACCCGTTTTGAAAGCAGTTTTATTATTTGCACATTCAAATGTTACTTACCAACAGCTGTAAACCCCCAAGGAGCTGCTTAAATGACAGGCAAAATTAATGAGTAATAATCACCTTGTGCAGTTACTGCACTAGGCACATACTTTCTATTATTTTTGACTCATAACAAACCTATATTATAGGTTTTGTGACTCATATCATAGATGTTGCAACTGAGGACCCAGGAAGTGAAATAACTTATGTGGTCACAGGACTATCAAGGAGCAAAACTACCAAAAGTCGAAACTCAGTCCGTCAGAGTTAGAATCTGTGCTCTCACCATGACACCCAGTAGTTTTCAACAGTCACACCTGGGTGCTGGGCTCAGCCCCGTGTTAGTCTCTAAATGCCATGCTTCCTCCAGGCTCTTGTTTATCGTATGATGTTCTTCCTCACAGATGATGGGAAACTGTAGCCCAGTCCAAGTGCAATGAAGACAAAGGCCATATTGGTAAAAATTCAAAACCTGTGCTCTACTCTTGTGAGACCATTTGTTGAGTTCAGTAACTTTGGGACACAGTGTGGGCCAGGTACAGCCTGAGGGTTTTGCATAGCTTTCTTACAGCAGGTTGGTGCTGGCCGTCTTCAGGGAAAACGTCATCACTTAGGTTCACAGTTGTTCTAGCTTCCAATCTGTGTTGAACAAGGTAGACAACATCCTTGTTTGAACAGGCCAGTTTACCTTCCATCATTAATATCCTTTCACGATCACTAGACCAATTGAAACAGGAGAAAAACTGGCTTAGCGTCACAACGACTCGGGTTCATAAATTATAAAAAGGATGAATATTTGACAGGAAGCCCAACAGTGGGTCTCAATTTAAAAAGGTTGAGTTAATTTTTTTAAAAATCCTTTATGTGTGAGAGTTTTGAACTAGAGTGAAGGCAGACAGAATGACTGTTAGGCTAGGAATTGGAGGTCCACCTTTTTGTCTTGCATGGCAGTAATTGCCTTGTGAGGTTTGCAGGGAGAAACATGTGTCCCTGGGTATCAGGCGACCTGTCAGAAAACAACATTTTCCGTGGAAGCCTGGGTGGAAGCGACTGCAACCAACCAAGGAGACCTGGGCTCTGCCCATGTCTGCCTCAGCTGCAAGTTTCATTATTTTGAGCAAGTCTCTTTACCTCTCTGGGCCTCCTCCTCATTTTTAAAAGTACGAGGTTGACCTTGACTTTTTCTAGCATGTCAGTACCTAAATTCTCTGAAAAATAAGATACTGTGATCTTTTTAATACTTGCCATTTATTAAATACCTGCTATTCACAGCTACATCAGAAGTTATTTTTGTTTGATCACCGTAACAATGAAATAACAGCAAAGCCTGTCCCACTTCTAGAATACCTGCCTCCATGTATGGGAAGTGTATCCAATACCTGACAAGACAAGTGCTGTAACCTGTAACAATTTAGAAAAAGCCAGAGAATTGTTTCTATTTGTACCAAATAGGGCTGTTTCTTTGACTTTTCGGGGGGGAAAGAACATGAGTTTTAATCAGACATTTATAATCGTCTACTTAAAAGCCATTTGACCTTGGACTAGTTGCTTCACGTCTGGCAGCCTCAGCATCTTCTTCTGTAAAATGGAAACATTGGTAATAATGCCTGTGTCATAGACCGATTGTGACGGCTGAACGATAGAACTCAGTCAAGACAGCCAACAGAGTGCCTAGACACGGTAGGTACTTAACTAATGGTAGTTTCCTTTCTTCTTAGAACAATGCTTAATTTACATAATAGGTTCTATTAAGAGAAAATTATTAAAATGGGAGAGAATTATTCATTGCTTTAAATAAATTTCTCATACTCAATATTCTATTTGCTTTTTATAATAAAACTAGAATGATATTTCTCTGGGGGAAAATTACTAATACTGAAAAGTTTGGCAGTAACATTTAAAAACTATGTTGCCTATACAAATTTTGCATAGTAATGTATTATTTAAATTATATGTGAAGAAATAATCACAGGGAGAAAAGGAGTAAGAAGATGTGTGGCACAGCAAACACAAGCAGATACAAAGAGCACTTGACTTCTGGGAGTGGCAGTTCCTACACGACACTATCCCATAATACCGTCCCCCTTTCCAGACATTAACTTAGGGACTAGAGATACAGAAATAAGACATGGTCTCTTTCTTTGAGGAACACATAGTCTAGTGCTGGAGTTGGCAAACTTCCTATGAAGGGCAAAATAGTAAATATTTTCATCTTTGCAGGCCATATGGTCTCTGTAAGTACTCAGCTATGCATAAGCAAGCAGAGACAATACAGAAATAAACGAGTGTGACTGTGTTCCAGTAGAACTTTATTTATAAACAGGTGGCAGGGCCATATTTGCCCTGCAGACTGTAGTTTGCTGACCACTGAGCTAGTGAAAGCAAGACTTGTAAAGAGTAGGCAATTATAATATATTGTTATAAATAATCTGGGTGTTTATCCTGAGTGCGGGATGCCACAGAAGTACGAGAAGTGTCACCTGATCCAGCTTAGGAAGAAGAGACGCCTTCGGTTGAGTTTATTAAACTTGATAGAAATATGGAAATGTATTCATTTAAATCTTTGTAATTTTGTTACCCCTTTCCCTCTTCCCTTAATTGTGTGCTTACAAAGGTAATATGTTCTCATTGAAAGAAAAAAATGCAAGCAGTGCAAGAAGTCTGCTGTACTCCGCCCCCTAGGTGATAAACAGTGTTAAATAATTTTGGTTGAAACGCCTATTTGAATGGGCATTGAGCCAGAAAAACTGGGGTGTGTGTGGATATTGTGGGGCAAACGTGGAAGAGCAGTGCAGGCAGAGAGCATGGAGGCTCTCTAGGAGCTGGGGAGCCCTTTGGGGGCGCTGGCTTGCGGCAGGGGTTGGCACACAGAGGGGCAGGCATGCGAATGGGAGGTGAGGGTGACTCAGGTCATAAAGGGAACTTCATAGGACTGTGTTAAGTCGGGTCATAACCTGCCAGGCTGTGGAAAGGGGTTTGTTTTCAGGAGTGAAAGATGATTTTCCTTCTGCCTCTGAGTTCTTCCAGGCTTGATTGCACCTGGGTGACCTTCAGTCCTCATTCCAAGAATTTCCTGATCCTATTGTCAAAAGTACCCCCTACTTGGCTCCTTTCCAGAAGTACAGGAGCTGTTTGAAATGTTAATATTATGGTCCAGTTCTGCTCCTGCACTACATTTACCCTAAAGGATATCCTGTAGTAACACATTGTAATGCAGGGACTCAGCGCCTGCTCCCAGCAGGTGAATGCAAGATGTGGTGAGGCCTAAAAGGAACACCCACCGAGTCACAGGTAGGGGGTTTATACCACCATGTTCTCCATAGCCGCAGGTTGAGACACAAGAAGCAAACATCCGCCAGTACCCCAATAGGGGTCTTCCTGCAGCAGTCTCGCTGGGGGCCGGGAGAGACACAGGAAGTAGGAGCCACAGGATCCGCACCATCCGTGCCTGCTGACCACCAGCCACACTTGCTAGTGTAGCCATGGCAGTTACATACCCAACAATAGCGGCTAATGGCTAACTGGTTACAGCTGATGGCCATCTAATAACCGAGCCAGCACCTTCCCACGTGAGGCTGAGAGCCTGGAAACTGCTCTCTGGGGCTCTGTCCCTACACACATGAAACAACTTTTTGTTTTCTCAAGAGTCTTGAGTTACTTAATATAAGTTAGTGTGTTAGAAGCCTGTGTGTAGATTTCACTTAGGGCATTAGTGGTTCCTCCCATTTCATACTTAGAGCTGTGGGGTTTTTTCCCTTCTTTTTGTATTTGCAATAGGCCTCTTTAATTTATAGGGTGCACTCTTAATTTCCATTCTCAGAGGTAGTTGGTGAGGGCCATTAGTAAAATATGCATTGCAGAATTTGGAACAACTCACCAAGGTATCAGTTGATAAAAGGGCATTGCTTATTATAATCTTTGCTGCTTCATGGGATATATATTCAACTTCCCCAGATACCATAGAGGGCATTATACCAGATGAATAGCATTCAATAATGTAAACATCTGCTTAGAATTATATGTGTCCTATTTCCTTTAAGAAAAAATGAGTGTCTCGTATTGTCCTCCCAGAGAGAATCCTACATCAGCTACCGAGGGTCTGTTCAGGTAGTTACTCTTCTGTATCCCTTTTAAATTCTCTCTGAAAGAGGTCTTATTTCACTAGCCTTTTAAAAATGCTCATATTCAAAAAGAACCAGAAAGCCTCGATGTCAATAACTGAACCAGTGTGCTTTCCATTCTCTTCCACCAGGAAGGTAGCACTACAGCAAAGGGTAGCAGGCAGTCAGTGTTGTCACCAGAAGAAAAAAAGAAACAAGGTAGAAATTATTGTGTGTTAGAATGAGCCTAAAATTATTACATTAGTCAAAAATGGGACCACGTGAAGCTTAGGAAATTTAAGCACCTTTGATGCTGTGGTGTTGGAGTGGGTTTCCTGCAAGTAAGTGGGAATGCAGGTGTACCTTTCCTATAACATGAAGAGGTTTGCGGTAGATTTTTAGTACAGCAACTTTCCTCAACATGCCATGTTTGGGTTTTTGGCACTAAATTAGGAAGAAGAAAAAGTTGAGGAGCTATTTGAATAGCAATTAATGAAAAAGAAAGAAACAAACTAAGGGGAAAAAAAATTCTCCCAGAGTACCTGGCAAGGACGTTCATTGTGTCATTTCAGGAAGCTTGCAAGGATGCCAACTCTAATTGGCAGTTATGTTGGCTACTGTTGACATTAAATCCCTAAAATTGGAGGATGAGCTTAGGGGCAAAAAGCAGAGAGTAATTTGGAATTGTCAAACATGCAGCATATCTTGAGTTTTGATAAAGTCTTTTAGGAAGAAAACAATCTGTACACTGCTAGATTAAAAAAATACCGAAAAACGCAGGGTAGCATAGCCTGTCTGAAGGCTGAGAAGCTGGTACAGCTCGTGTGAGGCATCGGGTCTAGCTTTTGTAGGGTGTTCCTTTGGTCTGTCTGTGACTAATCTTCCAGGGTGGCGCGTGCGGGCATGTGCATGTGCGTGCACGCGTGGGTATGTCTGTTTTCTTGCTATTTCTGTTGTTTCCAGTTAAAGAATGCAGGACGTGACAAATCCATGGCATATGAAACAATGGTTCAGGAGAGGCTGCTGAAATGCTACTTAGGAGGCAGAAAGGGTTGCAGAAGAATGCTGCCCCTATATTTCTCTAAATTCCTGCAACTGAATCAGGAATTTTGTTTTATTTAAGCTTTTGAAATTCTAAGCAGTATTAACCCCTTCCGCGGTAGTACTACTCCTTTTATCTCAAGTGAATATTCTCAGGTTTAGAACAGATAACTTGCATAGTGATTGGTAAAACCCTCCTGGTTTCTAGTAGAACAAGTTCAAGTGGGGATCTCCACTACAAAGATGAAACTTGGGGGAAATTTTCATTTACTTCCCTAAAAAATGGTTTTTGCTTTAGTCATATGCATTAACAAAAACTTCAGCCTATAAAAATCTAGTTTGTTCCAAGTCACTTTCCAAATAAGCTCTTTCTCTAGGTCTGAGTTCTTAGCTTGTGTCAAAGTGCATATTCCTGAAAAGGTGAGAGGGCTCTTGGTTGTTATTATTATTATTTTTAATGATTTTGTCTTACCCTAGCCACCATCACTTCCACCTACTATCCCGGGAGTTTACATTATATTTACTTATATTTTTTCTGTCATTATAAGGTTTTAGATTAATTGTGGAAAGTTTAGAAAAGTCAAGGAAAGTGTAAAACTGAAAATAAAACTCAGTCTTTTTTGTTTGTTTGTTTGTTTTTAATTTCAAAAACTACCAGTTCTTTACTGGTGAAAATATGAGTCCATCAGAGCAACCTTGCCATCTGGATTCATAAAACTCAGTCTTAATTCAGAGATAATCACTTTAAATATTTTGGAATATTGTC
The DNA here is from genome assembly GCF_964194185.1 of Rhinolophus hipposideros. Classification (NCBI taxonomy): domain Eukaryota; kingdom Metazoa; phylum Chordata; class Mammalia; order Chiroptera; family Rhinolophidae; genus Rhinolophus; species Rhinolophus hipposideros. Next base: position 4,498,382 of record NC_138054.1, on the reverse strand, counting down.
TTCTGATCCCCCTGCATACATAAACATCTCTTTTATTCACTGCTTTTTTATTTTGAGACTCTCATACCATTATATCATAAGCATTTTTCTCATTCTTTAGTTTTCAAAAACAAAATTTTAATGGCTGCATAGTATTGTTGGACATTTAGTCAAGTTCCCATTTTTTCTATTTTAAGTTACAACCAGTAGACATCATTGCACTGTGGGCATCTCTGGTAATTTCCTTGGGGAAAGTTCCACGCAAGGGAATTCCTGGGATAAAGAGTGTACACTATTTAAAGTAATGTGATACATATTACCAAATTGCCTTCAAGAAACACAGTGCCTAGTTTATAATTCTAGCACAGATTTGCTCCTTTTTTTTTTCTCCTGCATCTTTGGGAAATTGAAGAATATTTTTTTGGAAAACAAAATAGTGAGCTTTGAGTTTCATTAGAGGAATCAAGTATTTCCCAAGTGTTTTTTTTAACCATTTTTTTTTATTTTGTTAATTATCTGGGTGCTTTACTTATTTCTAGTTGGAATATTAGTTTATATTGTTATGTAAATACTTGTTATTTATTAAGGATATTAACCCTGTGAATATTGCAGGGGAGGACCAAAAAAAATGTTTTCCTCTAGCGTCCTAAGTTCTGTGGCTGGGGCCCTGGAAATTAGACCGACAAAAACAGATGAACAAGAGAAAACCAGAGTTTATTATAATAACATGTGATGAGTAACTCAAAGGAATGGTTATAACTTGGGCTTGTATAGCATCTTAACAAAAGAACAATAAATCTCTAGAGAAGTCACAAGTCAAAGGACAAGGTACTTTTAGGGGCAGCAAATTTTGGAAGATACATATATGGGGGAAACTAATGGAAAATAAGAGTCAGTTTAGTAAAGTTTGTTTGGAGACCCATCTCAGTGCTGACTTTCTCTTTTTCATGGCTATAAAACTTCCCCCAGGAGAGGGGACTCGTGGCAGCCCTCATTTCTCAGAAGTTTCTGCCTTTTGTCACATAATGGAAGCTCTGAGAAGGCTTCTTTCTGCCTCTCAGTTGATTCTCATTTGCAGTAGGTTCCATGGTCTAATGGTTAGCATTCTGGACTTTGGCTCTCATTTGCTTCCAGCTGAAAATCATTCTTATGCCAAAGTGAATCTTTTGTTTGGCATATTCTGATACCCTAAATATATTTTACAAAATTGTGTCTTTATAATTTTGTTAATGGTATTTTTGATGCATTGACGTTTCAAATAACTAAAATGAATAATAAGTACTAACAGTTAAACCGTTATAAAATCTATCAGTCTTCCTTAGGTAGTTTTTTCCCCCTAGTTTTTATACTTAGGGATTCCATCTCCACTTCAAAATTGGATAAGTAATCTGTTTCCTTACAATGTTTTTATGTCCTTTGTCTTTTGTCTTCTTATGTTTTTATGTTCCTTCCTTTATATGTTCTTATTTTACAGCTTACTTATCATATTCATTATTGCTGAAAATAAGACTGTTTTCCTTACCTCCCATTTATTTTCCGTGTTCTTTAGAAATTTCATTTAGTTTCCTTGGTGAATATTTCTCTGGTAAGCCAAGCAATTAGATTATTCCTTTGAAAGTAATGTAAATTTTATTTCCTTTCTTTTAGCTTATCCTTAAAAATATATTGGTAGGGAAAAGTCTACCAGGTGTTCTGTAACCTCTGCCTTTTTTTTTTTATTAACGGAACATATGCAACTGAAATTGAGAACACTTTTTAGGGTCAGTTTTCTCACCATTTAGTAATGGCTCCCCAGCATCACGTGGCATCACCGCAGAACGTCCCTGGTCTTGGAACAATGGCGCAGAAAGGAACCGCCAGACTTTAACACTTTTATGATCTTGTTAAAACTGCTGATGAAGTGTTTATATGCCTAATTAGAGGATTGTTTTTATTGTTCTGCAGGGAATGGATTTGAGGAAGGCCAGAGTTAATGCATGGAGACGCTTGTATTAGTTCATGAGGGGAACTAAGCTGGTGGCGTGGCCTACATCCTGTTCTCCTGCAAACTCCATCCCAAGGAAATTTAATCAGGGAATAGGGTTCAACAATTTGCAGATACCAGAAACTACTCTGGCTATTTAAGGAGCTAGAGATTGAAGACAGAGAAACAGTCCTCGCTAAATTGTAGGAGGAGCTGAAAGCCAGGCCTCCAGAAGGATTCCTAGAACAGCTTCCCAGGCAGGAAGCTGGGGAATCAGTAAGTCACTGTTCAACCGCTGGCTCCAGGATCACCTCCAGACAAGCCCCGCCAGATCTGACCAGCAAAACGGGTGTCCCATTTATTCCCCACTTCACACTCTTCCTAATTCAAGTCATACCAAAAATTAGAACTGGGTTGTACACTGAGTTATGGGATATGCAGCTGATTGGCAAAATCTGAACCACATTTGAAGCCTTAGCTGTAAGGGAGTCTGCAAGTGGTTTTTCTTTAGCCTTCCAGCCGACACATCAGAAGGATGGGGAGTGAACCCCTACCAAGTTCTCATAGATCAGATAGTCCGTGGTAGAGATAGAGTGTGGGGTATGTTTGAAAGGGAGAATCCTCTGGAAGAGGTGACTAATTTGATGTATGAGGGTGCAGGGGAAGAAGAGGGAAATGACAAGGGCAAAGTCAGAGACAAAACCCATATAGTAAGTCCTGGTTTTACATGGTTTAGATGTTTTTTAAAGTTCCTTAGCCTTTCCTTAGTGAAATGACCAATTGACATAGTGGAGCAAACAATTTTCGAGAACAAGGTAATCTCAAAGCTTCCTCATACTTCTGAGATTCTTTTGAAGATAATGTTATGTCTGAACATATTTTCTTTTCCCAATACATTTTTGTCAGTACAGAAGTAGAAAGCAAACAAGGGATGTTATCGCAATGGTGCTGCCAGCCTCACCCCACCCAGTTTGTGGAATATTCTCAGAATGGGCGTGCAGGCTTTCTTTCAAGGGTGTTGTGACAGGCAGATTCCCAGGCATGGGGAATCTCATCCTGGGGAACCTGCTAGGGCCAGAGTCAGTTTGCTTGTTGACTTAGAGATACTGTCTACTTTTATGCCTAATTGATGGGGTTGGTGCAGCAAGTCCTGGATTCTGTGGCCCTGCCCCCAGGCTGAGAACAGTGATGCCTGCAGACTCTTCTAACCAGGCTTCCTTTTCTTACTGGCTGTGGAAGCAGTTCTGTCTCTCTCAGTGGTTTTAATTTTCCACTCCAATGTTGTTAATTGATAGAGGTTGCATTGAGGTGGCCAAACATCTTAGTAGGTAGTAATAAAATTGGGTCATGGCTATCCAAGCCCAGGTAGAGTTATTATTTAGGTGGCTGAGCTCACAACAGTTTTGGCAATTTCCGCCACCTCCCTGAATGCTTTTATAAAAACCTTTTGTTATACACCTAATATAAGTATGCTGTGCGCCTTTGCCTCACTTAACCTCAGGTAGATTCACCAGTAGGAAGTCTGGGTAGAGGCGTGAGTGGATGATTCTCTGCCCCACAGCCAGCAACTGGTGCTGTCCTCAGCACAACCTGGGACCGCGTGTGCCCCTCTCTTGCCAAGAATGTGCCAGGCTGAAGTGCAGGAAGGTGTCGTGTGATCGGGATGTTAAAGACTCCAGGTGTTGTAAGCACCTCCTCTCCCACAGTAGCCAGGTGTGCTTACAGATGGAGCTCTTACTCTTGGAATCGATTCCGTTGTGGGCAGGTTCCAGTGCTGGCCAAAGAGGAGAGAAAACAATTTAGATATGGCCTCGATACTTAAACCCAGCTGGGGAAGCAGAATGTACACACACTGTTAGTTACGATGCTATAATTCACATCATACGCAGAGCCTTCATTCCTGAAGTTAGAGATAGGTTGCACCATGAAAGATGTTTATTAATAAAAATGAAATTTTGTCCTAGAAACAATATCTACATGAATGTTGGTTTTCCAGGCTTGCTAACAAAAGCCCACTTAACTGATAATCTGGTTTTATAATCCTGCACTTGCACTAAGAACAGGAGCCAGTGCTGCAGGGTGTGATTCATGCAGCGTTTGGCAGCTCGCTTCTTTTGCGAGTCAATTGTTTGAACCCCAGCCCGGGGCTGCAAAGCTCATTCATTGTTTTCAAAATGACAGGGAGATGGCAAGGCAGAGCCAGCCAGTGGTTCTCAGACTGAGCAGGCGGTGTCAGAATCACCTACAGGCCTTATTAAATTTCACTTTCTCATTCAGGGTGGGGCCCAAGAATCTGCATCTCTAAGGCATTCCCAGGAGATGCTGGTGCTGCCTGCCCGGCCCCTAGAGCATACCTGGAGGACCACTGGGCTAGACAGAGGGGAGTTACCCATCTCAGTAGCTCCTGTGTCTGAATTCTTACCGATAAGATTCTGTGTGACCAGCAGGTCCTGCTCCCCAGACACATAATAAAACCTGGATAACAACAAACCCCAAACTATCCCCTGTTGACAAAGCTGTGTGCAGTCTGTGCTTGCGTTCCCTTTCTTCCTGAGTCTGGCGTGGCCACCACTGTGGAAGCCGATGGGGGAGAGGAGTTAGTCACTGCCCCAGGTCTCTGGAAAGTCAAACATACCTTGGTGGTATCGGTGATCATGTATGTGTCCCAAGGAGTCCAGGGAGCCGTGTGACAGGCAGCCGCCTTCCTGCTTTGTCTTGGCCTGGTGCCTTACTCAGCAACTACTCATACAGAAGTTCAGCTTTTTCCAAAGCCCACTGAAGCTGAGACCCACAGCTAAGGACTCCTGGGGCCTTTCCAGGCTTTCCGGAAATCTGGGAACGGTGGAGGGCAGGGTGGACCTGAGCTTACAATGCCCTTTAAGGATCCCCTACATGGTACTCTGAGTCTCAAGATGGACAGACAAGGGAGAGATATTGAAGAAGACAGAGCTAAGACCAGGTCTCAGCCCGGAGCCTTCCATATAGCCCAGGCCCACTCTACAAATCCTGTTTCTGCTTCCAGAACTCCTTCTATTCTGACATTCCCCTCTCCCCTACCTCATCCTGCAGCTCTCCAACTTTTTTCTCCACTCCTACCTCTCCATCTCTACTGACCTGGAGTGACTGAAGCTTCCCAGAACAGCAAGCTTTAGCCGCTTCTTTCCACCAGCATGAGGGCATCTGTAGCACTGATGGGATGACATGGGTGAGGGACTGCGGTCTTTATAGTGTCACCAGCAGAGACCCTGTTCTTTTGCTCCTGGAACCCAGATGTCATTCAGCTGTTTGTGGATCGAGTGCTGTGCTGTCACATGCCCTTGGACACATGCCTTGGACACACATCGCTTCGAGGGAATAAACATGGCTTTCTCTCCTCCCTCTGCAGAAAGAGAAAAGAAACAAAAATGGAGCATTATTTTCATTTGTTTATTAAATAATAAAACTTAATTGCAAAAATAGTCTAAATGTTGTATTCACTAATTGATTGCATTTCTCTCCAAGTGGAGCAAATAGCTTTAGAATACAACATGGGGAAACACAGGGATGTTTACAAGGAAAATAATACGAATGCTTAAAGTTGATATTTCAACATTTGCCATTAACCGTCTTTATTTTTAAGACTACTTACGAAGTTTGGGGAGTTTGGGGGATGGAAACACAAAAATTGCTTTTAATTTCCTCATGTCATTATGATACCTGGTGCAAAAAGTTGGCAAGGTCTGCCCGTGTCCTAGGCTGTGTGACAGCTCTGCCAATGAGAAGAGTGCTGGAGACCAAAAACGCCGGCCTGCGTGGCTGTTCCCTCTCCCTTGGGTTACCTTTCCTGTGGTAGCTGGCACAGAAGGAACAGAAGATTTCATGGGAGTACTCCCTGCATACTTTTATAATTTGTCCTGGACTAAAACATTACACTGCCTTCTGTGAGCAAATTATATTTCTCATTGTTGGATTTTCAAAAACATTGAAGAGACTCTTACTGGTGTGAGTGACATGGCTCTGCAAAGAGTTATCATGATCCTTACCGCAGTTATTGTATTGCCCTTATGATTGACTACGACTGGCATCTGTGTATGTTTCTCTCTGATTTATTTTCTATTTGCCCCTCTCTAGTGGGATCTTGTGTGTGATAATGCCTGGAAGGTCCATATCGCTAAGTTCTCCTTACTGGTTGGATTAATCTTTGGCTACCTAATAACTGGATGCATTGCTGACTGGTGAGTACCAACACGCCTGCCGCACGATCCTTTGGAAGCCACAGCAAGCCCTTGCTGGCTAAAGAGGAGTGGTCACTGTTAGTTACTGTTACTGAGTCTTTTCTCTGCCCTGGTGTTGGTGCCGGAACAGTAGGCCAAAGCAGTCACCTGGAGAATTCAGAAGGAAAAGCATTGGCCAGTACACATAACAGACCCTTTTGAAGTGCGAATTTAAATTCATTGCAGTTCTCTAGCTGCTAGAATCTAGCAAAACCAGCCAGCATCTTGCAGCCCTATCTCCTCCTGACAGTGTTTAGTTAGGAAAAGCCTGAGGGTATAGATTCGGGGCTTTCTGGGCTGGGCCCTGAGGGGTTGGATGTACAAGATGCATCCAAAAAATGGGGAGAGGACCTAGAGACTCTTCGCCCATGTGAACTTAATGGGTAGGGTTGTGCTGATGTCACACAGATTTTAGAGGGACAGTCCTTAGAGTTGCTTGGCCAGGAGATGCTTCTGTAGGGTCCATGGGCTGCTGAACCTTGAAAAGTGGACCGCATTTGGATAACGGATGAGCATTGCAGACGGAAGAAGCGTAGTGTCCACAGGTGGGGATGAATACGCTTTACTTGGGTGAGTGAAGAGGTCTGAGGGTCTGAGCAAAGTGTGTGATTCAGGATGAAGTGATGAGCTTGGTAAGATGGAGTGGGGAGGGGGACATGGCAGCAGAGATGGTAATGATAACAGCAATAGTATTAGCCGCTGACACTTACTGACTGGTTACTATTGGCAGGCACTGTGCTAAATATTTCCATACATGAAAATATCCCATCCTCACAGCACTTGGTAGGTAGGTACTACTACTGTGACTTTTGTCTTAGAGTGAAAAGCACAGAAGCACACATGTCTAAGTAAAATCCCCAAGTTCACTCAGCTTTTACGTTGGAGAGCCAGGATTTGAAACTCCGCCCCATGACTTCAGAGCCTGCTTCTTCCCAAGTGTGCCGCAACACTTTTATTTAAGGCATTCTGCAGGCACAAGGACAGCAGCAGTGACACGTCTGAGCAGGGAGGCAATTGCTCGATGTTGACAGGGTTTTCAAGTAATGGGACTGCTCAAGGAGAGACATGGGTAGCTGTTCCCCCTTGACATTCTTTTATCTTTAAAGGAACTTTTTTGTGAATAAGGACATACATCTTGGCCCCAATGACATAATAAGAGCCAAGAGTGGTACAGAGCCAACTCCAGTGCCTGTAGCTTCGCTGGTGGCGCCCTCTGTACCCTGGTTAGCTGAGAAAACTGGGGCGCTCCAGCCAGAGCCTGGGGGGCAGAGCAGCAGATGGGGCCCACAGGAGCTCTGGCACCACTTTCAAGTTCTGGAAATTTCTTTCCAAAAACTAGCATCTGTTTGGCAGTTTCTTGCATTAACATGTAGTGTGATTTCCTGTGTGTTCAGAATTTGCTTAGTCATCATTTGTAAATGCTTCATAAGGACACATTTCCCGGGAACAGGAACAGAGAAGCTGTAAAGGACCTCTGGAAACCTATACCAGGGCCTCCTGGAGGTTTTTGTGTGTGTGTTTGTGTTTTGTTTGTTTGTTTTGGGGAGGGGAATGCACGGTTTTGTTTTGTTTTTAACCAAATACTTGAGCTTATAAAGGTTTTCAGAGTAAGCTGTACTGATCTAAAAGATACTCTAATCCTAATATTTTAACCACAAGATTTTGTTTTTCCCAGAAATCTGCATTGAAATAGGTTAGGAAGATATACTAATATAATCCACATCACTTCTTCCTAAAACATGCAGACTTGGCTGAGGTTTTAGTGTCCACGTTCAATGATTTAATAGGGTAAGCAAAATGCACCTCTATTAATACCAGCCTGTAACGGGGTTTAATTTGCTACAGGTTGTTTTGTAATTTCTTCTTGCACATACATGCTGTTTGGCCTCTGTTATCTTACCAGGCCTGGGCACAACAAATAGAAGAGTTTGGGGTCTTTCTTCACTAGTAACCGGAGTGTGCTGTTGCCAATTCACTTCACTGCTGTTGCTTTTCCAAAGATCTGTGATGGGTGGGCGTGGGTGCTGGACAGTCCACGCAGAAGGCTTTATGCTATGGCTGTTAGAACATTTTGAGTGGGCCTCAGTTCCAGTTTGAAAGTTTGGTGTTTTCCACCCCATATTTATTTTTGGCATTTTACTCCCTGCTGGAGCCTTGCTTGAAAGGAAATGAGCACATTTAGAGGGAACTCCAGATTTCACAGCTGCTGGCACCCGTTTCATGGCTGCATAGGGAAGTTGATCAAGTCGTAGGTTAAGCGTTCTAAGACTGCAGTCAGCATAATAAAACTTAAGTAGTACACTTTTTTTCTTTAAAAGTTATTGTTTTCCACACACATTTTGTTTGGGGATATACATTATGTGTTATCATATAATGTGTTAGTCTAGATGTATGAGAGGGAACAGCCCTGTCAGGGGCTCTCACCAAAAGAGCCCCCACCTTCCCCCTCCCTCGTTAGTGATTTTGCCAGATGGCCTGCATTCCTCGCTCCAGGAGCCCTCAGCACCCTTCTCCAGCAGCCCTGGGAGGCTGGCCCTCTTTGGCTGCTCCAGAGCACCCCTTGCCCTCTAGCTCCTGGCCGAACCTGGCTGGGAGGAGGGAACACCAGCTGGAGATCTGAGGTTGAGAGGAGCTTGAAGAGGAGGCATTTAATCCCCAGCGTGATCTCTGCAGGGCTGTCAGGGCTGACTGCTTCCCTCAGGCCCCTCCACACACAGCCTCTCTCTCTGGGTTCCATGACCGTCCTACCTCCAAGCCCCCTGCTGTTAATAGCCCCAAGGTTTCTCTCAAAGCTTGCCCACCCTTTGGTAAATAATTCCTTTATTAAAATCTCAAACTACTTTGTTTGAATGGGACATCTGTTTCCTGTTGAGATCCTGTATTACTTCTCTACTGCTGCTATAACAAATTACCACACACTTGGTGGCTTAAATAAATTACCTTACAGTTCTGTGGTTCATACAAGCCTAAAAATCAAGGTGCCGGCAATTGTATCACTTTCTGCAGACTCTAGGAGAGGATTCTGGCCTTTTCCAGCTTCTAGAGGCTGCCTACATTCCTTCGGCTCGTGGCTCCTCTTCTAGCTTCAAATCCAGCAAAGGTCAGTCAGTCAGCAAAGGTCAGAAATGAAACAGGTCCTTCTCATGCTGCCATGAGAGTTATTGGAGCCACCTGGATAATCAATCACCTCATCTCAAGGTCCTTAACCTTAATCGCATCTACAGAGCCCCTTTTGCATGAAAGGTAACATAGTCACAGGTTCTGATGATTAGGACTAGTACGTTCTTCAGGCCATTATTCTGCCCACCACAGAGCCTAACTCATAAAGCCCTCTGCATTACAGATTTAGGACTGTGACTTTACCAGTCATCTCCAAGGGGATTCTGCTCTGGGGGGAACCAGTTCACACTAAAACTCTAGTAGTTATAACTAGCATTTGTTGAACGCTTGCTAAATCCCTTGTACTTATCTACACCTGACAACAACCCCATTGGGTCAGCATTGACTGCCCATTCCTAAAGAAAACATGAGGCTCATTTGGACAAGTATGGTCTTTCTCAAGATCACAAAGTTCATAAGTGATGAGCCTGGGTTCAAGGCCAGAGTGCTCTGACTTTGAAGATCATATTTGCTCCACAGTTCCTAACAATTTTTACTTACTGATTTTAGCAACCATTTGGGAGGGAGAGATTTAGAATAGTTTCTACAAGTTGAAAAAAATCAAGGATATTTTCTAAAGTATCAGAACAGAGGATACCATGTTTGGTGGGCATCAGGGACGTAGACACGCAGAAAGGAATCCTAAGAGAGACAGCATTTAGCTATTGGCTTTGTGCCAGGCCCTGTAATTATGTTCATCATCTCTCATTATCGCAATGAAGCTGTGCTGTGAAGTAGGATGGTTCCCTCCACTTTACAGACAAGGGGTGTAAAAGGAAATGAAACTGGGTAAGTTAGATTTTGTTTTCCTTCATTTCAGGAGACAAACTAAGCTATATTTTAAATTTATTTCTATAAATTTGCTAGGTTTGGACAAAATTACCTATCGTCTTTCCTGACAAGGGCTCAATGACTCCAGCACCAGTCAAGGGACGTAAAAGGCTAAAATCTCTGACAAGGCTGTTGACTTACATTGGCATTGCTCTCATAGTTTGGCCTCATCACTAAACCCAACGTGACTTCAGGCAATGTTAGAAGCCTAAGAAATTCTGAATAAAATTGTGTCCTGTAGGTCCCGCCCCCAAATCTTCGTGAAATTACATCGATCTCCTTCATAGGGCACAATCATGTGTTAGTGGGCATGCTTTTTTTTAACAGCTTTAGTGAGAAATAATTTACATACCATCAAGCTCACCTGTTTTAAGTGCACAATTCAATGAGTTTTAGTATATTTACAGTTATGCAATCATTACCACATTCTAAATTTAAAACATTCCCATCTCCCTAAAAGGAATCTCGTGACCACCTACAGTCACTCCTCAGTGTCACCCCCAGCCCTAGGCAACCACGAATCTAGTTTCTATTTCTCTCTATTTGCCTTTTCTGGATATTTTGTTTTTATGTAGATGTCTTGTCATAGTATGTCTAGGTGAGGTCAAGCCATTCAGCTACCGTTTGGGGTACCAGTCATGGATTTTCTTCCTTTGGCAAATAGAGTCCACTGCTCCAACATCTCTGTGAGCTATTCTTCTGGTTCAAGCTGGCTGTGCTATATTACTTTGTATGTCAGAGATTTTTTCCCCCATAACAAGTTGATGATGAAAAATCTGGAAGGAGAGCAAGGGAAGGATGAAGAACTAGTGACTTCCTATTCCCGTGGACCATCCCCCTAAACACACACACACACACACCCCATCCTTCCAGCCACACCTGGAGGCATATCAATCCATAGTGGTAGCCAACCATGCACCACCCTGTAATCCGCCAACCTAGTCTGTGCACTGCTTTTTCCAGAAACACAGTGGACTTGGCGCCTTCCAACCAACCCCTTACTGCCTGGTGGGCTTCACTTTCAGGTCCACACCCGTAATTTAAAGTTCACACTATCTCAGTTTAATCAGTGATCCCTTAAAAATTACTGCTCATCATATAGTTGAAACACATCGGCAGCTGGCTTGGCCCTGGCTCTGATAGGTTGCATGCGAGGTCAGGTACCTAACCAATTACCAGCCCTGAGAAAGGAAATGAAATGCTTCGCTCAATGTCTGTTGATTTTGGAGTCAATTCCAAAGGTCAGTGATTTCTCAAGACATTTTTTGCTGGGTGTGTCAAGGTTTATGTTTGGGGAGTTGTTATTGATTTTATTACTCTTGCCTTGAATTATCTTCCTGTATACTCAGAAATACACTTGCCAACAGGAATTGGGTTCCTGTCTCAATTCTGTTATGCAGTAGCCCATTTAATCTATGCCCCTTTATCTACAGAACAAGAGGTGTTGGGCCACATTTCCCCTGAGGGCCTTTCTATCCCTAGATCCACCAAAGTGGGTCTCAATGGTATGAAGACTCATTCAACATCTGTTGAGTGCCTATTGAAGAATGAGTTTCAGCATCTAGCATGATGGGCCTGTTTAATGATGACTCCTAACTTTTTCCCTCTCCATATGCAGGGTCGGCCGGCGGCCTGTGCTGCTGTGTTCCATCATCTTCATTCTGATCTTTGGACTGACCGTGGCACTGTCAGTGAATGTGACAATGTTCAGCACACTCAGGTTCTTTGAAGGATTTTGCCTGGCTGGAATAATTCTCACCTTGTATGCATTACGTAAGTAGGAGCATTCACAACTAGTCTTGAAGAAATTAGCAAAAGTACTGCTGCTGCCTCTGAGGTTCTGGGAGGGGGCTGTGCATGCTGGTTTGGGGTGGCGGTCTATTGGAAGCTCAAACGTTAATGGCCTCACCTGTTGTGAAACAGCTTTCTCAGGTACTGTAATCCAACACCCACTCTATCCTGACCTCCAGCTTGGGCTCAGGGAACATCAAAGAACACAGAGGGTTGCATAATTGCTTGGAGAAGCAGGGATCAGCCCAAGGTTGATATGGAGGGGCTTTTGCTTTCCCCTAGAGTTTTCTATGTTGATATTCTATGCACTTCCAAATCTAGTATGTAGGTGAGCACCCCTGTACTTGGTTCCAGAAAAGCCTACCAAGTACCTGCTACTATTTGGTCTGGGCTCAGTGTTTTGATTGACTCTTTAAGAGGTTTTCTTAATTTTTTTTTTCATGTAAGGCTATTTAGAGTCCAAATTTTACACATTCTCATGTGCCTACATGTAACGTTAAGTGGTCTGAACTTGAACCCTAAGCATTGGTACTGGAAGAGTAAATAGCAATATTTGTTAGTATTTTTTTCTCTTTAGTTTAGGGTGAAGAAAAATTTCCTCTATTAATCCATCATGTTTGTTGGCAGTATTAACTCCCCTGTCAAGTATGCTTATGTTTCGCTTCTTTGTAGTTGGTGTTTTCTAGAACACAGCCACAAACCCATAAGGAAAAGGAAGGTTTTAAGCATGAATGTTTTACTTATTTTCTAGTTTTATGGTTTTTAATCACCAAGAACTGTTAGGAATAATATAAGATGATTTATAATATGTTTTGTTTTTTTCCTTCCTTTGACAATATGGGTAAGAATCAGTTATTGATTAAGTAACAATTTTCAATAAGGCCAAATAAGAATAGTTCTGATTCTCTTAAATTTACTCGTTAAAAACTTGGTAACACTTAGATAACCTGAATTTTCCTTCCCCAGTTACATAGAATAGAAATTCAATCAATTCGTAACGTAGTTTTATAGTCACAAAGAAGAAATGGGCAGAGAGAAAGGCTACAGGTGTATTCTCTAAATCCACAGTCAGCAGTTTTGTGATTCTTTCCCAGCACTGAACTGTTTCCAGTTTATTTGCATTATTTTGGAAACCTGTATGTTAGGGGTGTTCTTTAGGAATATAGTATGTGTTCAAAGTCAGTGGGTCTAGGTCATGGCTGTTTTGGAGGTTTTGTTTCTTTGAACAAACAACATGGGTATTGGGCTTGAATGTTTCCAGACAAAATGCCTTCGCCCTTCTCTGGCCCTACCCACCCATTGGTCTGTGCAGAGGACCAGGTTCTCCACAACTTTTTTGAGGAGACGCTGGGCCCTGCTCTCAGACACTCTGTTGCCCTGCATGTTTGCTGGCGTGCCGGGTCCTCTCCAGGCAACCGTCCTTGTGAGGCTCCTGCTTCTCATGGGAAGATGTCGATGCGGTGCTTCCTTGTGGATGGCCATTGAGGAGGACAGCTCTGCAGCCAAAACAGAATATAGCTGTGTTTCAGGAACTTAGCAGAGAAATAGTCTCACCCTTACCACCCCAGTACTTATCAAACTCAGTGGAGAGGATGTTAATGGAAAATTGCCTTAAAGCAAAGATGACATTTCTGTTTTATCTTGCATACCAACTGCTAATGATCGGTTAAGACTTCCAGGGTACTCCGAGAGGACGTCAGAAGACACTGGGGCTCAGCTGGTGACAATACCTTACTCCATTAGCCATGCCTGCCTGTGATAAGAAAGAAGGGTAGAAAAGGGCTGCAGAGAGCTGGCTCTGGACTCCACAGACCCTCCCTGAATTAAGCCAGACTTGGAGAGAATTTCTCCTGCATTGCGTCATTTCAGACTCACATAGGATCGTTTCACTATTTGTGTTGTGATATCCTGCCATTGGTCCTGGGAAGCCTGTTGCTATATTTACTATATATAAAAAAAATGAAACTAAGAGCATTTTGGGGGAATTATAATAGTGAGTTCTTTATAGTGGAAAGTTCTCTTCCATTTCAGAACCATACAAAGAATGTGCTTGCCCTCAGACACTGCTTTGCTTTTATCTCATTGGCACCCAGGCATCTGAAAACTTTTTTTCTATGAAAGGCCAGGTAAATAATTTAGGCTTTGCAGGTTTCTGTCACAACTATTCAACTCTGCTATTGTACCGTGAAAGCAGCCATAAATAATATGTACATGATTAGGTGTGACTATGTTCCAATAAAACTTTATTTACAGAAACAGACAGTGGGCTGGATTTGACCAGCAGGCCATAGTATTTCAGCCAATTATACAAGTGAGTCTGTCTCTTTCTACTGACTGCCAGGAAGCTTAGAAAGCCTGGAATCTGACCTAGCATGCGTATAGGCGTCACAAGCCGAGTTTTAAATTCTGGCCTCCTAATTTCATCTGAACTTTCCTACTTGAATTTCTCCTTTGTCCCGTTTTCCTGTTTCCATAATTTAAGTGTTGTTTTATTGTGTGTATTTGTGTAAGCAACCTTAAATATTTTATTTCTGAAATAAAGCAGAGCATAAATAGTTATGTTTTCTTAGATTGGGATTACAAATGAAACGTCACCACAAATACCATTGTAATGAAAAATTCCAAGTATCAACCAGTGGTCCACTGTCTGAGCTAATACAATATCTGGCATAGTAAAATTAAAATAAAGCAAAAGGACATAAATGACTACTTGAAGTTCATTGAGATAATAGTTAAACAATGTAAAGAAGGGAGTATTGATTGACAGATGGCAGAGGAGCCAAGCTTGGCAAAAGAGAATCAAAAAGAGGAAATAAAGTTGTGATGGGCAGATGAGATTGGGGTAGCATAGGGTATGTGCTTGGCTGGGGCAGCCCATGTCTCTGGCAATCCTGGATCAAGACAGAGGCTGGCAATGAGAAATTAAGAGACAGCGTCCCAGTCAATAGGGCAGATGACTTTTCATGTCCAGATTAGTGTGCTTTCTATTTCTAGCTTTTTATACACCAGTAGTATATGTGCTTAGTTAACACTTAAGAATTTGTTTGCTTAAAGGAAACTGATAATCTAGGTCATAGGGTTGAAGTATTTCTTGACTCTAAAGAAAAGTTTAATATTTGGGGGCATTGATTATTTGGAAGATACATTTTTAATGGTCCTGACTTTTTCTACCCCTTCAACCATAATGTTTTTATCTCACTTAATGCATCTGCTGGAAAGATCTGTACTTTCTCAAAAGAGAACTGGATATCATTCTTTTCTTAGTCTTGCAGGTGCTTGGCAGTGTAAGTAGGGAAAGTAATGATTTTTGCAAATTCTGACTCTTGTGTGGCTTGCCATGAGTGTGGACTCTGAGTTTTGAGAAATACTGCTGACTTGAGAAAGTTTTATGCTTTATGTACAAAGCCACTTAAAGTTTTCTTTGTTCTTTGGAATTTTTCTAAGGTACATTTCAGTTAAATACTCTCTCCTTTACTTTTGTTTCCTTGAACTCACCAAAAGAAGACCTGGTTGTGTAATTAGGACATAAAATAGAGACTATTGGCATCTTCCCCAGGAATCTTTACATGGCAGCAGTGTGTACATTGGCAAGAGCCAGAGAGAACAGGGAAGCTGAGAGGGTTTGTGTGGAGCTGCAGTCGAGCTTCCTGCCTGCCTCTGAGGCCATCAGGAGACTCTGAAATAATTAAATACACTTGGGCTACATCAGTGGCTTAATTGTATCCCTTTACCTCTGGATGGAAAAAAAAAGGGTAGAAAATCTTAGCTGAGCAAGGGGCAGGGAACACAGACCAAGAAAAGAAGCAATCGATCACATTTCCCTATTTATTTAAGAAAATAAAGTCTTATCAAAAACTAAAGAATCACTTTTCAAAATAGACAGACATGATTTGTGGTGGTATGAATTCTTTTTCCAACTAGGATTTATAACATCATAGGCAGGGTAATAAATATTGTTTATGATGTGTCTTTCTTCAAAAGAGGCCAATGAGAGATTATTGCCTTTTAGTTTGGTTTGATGTTTGATGTATTAAGTCCTGTGGGAGAGAAATATTTTTCAAATATAAAACTTGTTTTATAGTTTTTCTCCTCATTTGATCCCCCTCCCCACTATTAACAACCCACCCCCACCCTAATTTTAAATAACATTACTTTTTTGCTGGCAGACACCATGCCTTAGTTACTATGAGCAAATGAATGTCAATTTTTTTGTTCATTTTTTTTGTCTAGAAACACTGAATAATTATATTGAAAAATTCTCTCAAAGCTTTGTATTCTCATTATAATAACCTTCCTTACATCCAGACAGCCTAAATAATTGGATAAATTTTATATATAATCAAGGCGTGACCAGAAATTTCACGGGTGACTAAGTTACTGATTACTTTGCAAAATCAGAAGCCAAGTCTTAACTGGTAAATAGACTCAGAAAAATCCTGAGTTTGCTCTGTGTGGGGTGATGTTCTCTTTCTCACGTGGCTTTTAGTCTCTCACTGAAGTAGTTGAGTAATTTCTAATATGCTGTTGTAGGGTGTCTTTTTCTTCCTCTCTATTGTGCACATTGCTATAATCTGATGTTTTTCTGAACTAATATTCATTAAACATCAAAGATGTGCTGTACATTTTTTAAAAATTGACTGAACCAAATTATTCCATGTGGTGGGTTACTGAACTATGGAACAAATAACATGGAGATTGTTGAGCTGTGGGGTCAGGAGAATGGAGATTGCTGCTGTCAAGTATAAGTGACTTCACCTGTACTGCGCTGCACTCCACTGGGAAGCAAATATTTGCATCGCATCTGGATGAGGGAAAGCTTCACATGAATGCATACTTGGTCATCATAGTGCATGGGTCTCTTTCTCTCCCTCCCCCACCCTTCACCCGCCCATTCCCTGCCAATCTTCAGATACCTACCTGGGCCTTCCCAATGGCAGCAAGCACGCCCTGGGAGCCATACCCTGTTCTTCTGGTGGGACCGGCTCTACGGGTTCTCCACCAAGGAAATGAGTCACAGTTCACCAAAAGCCTTTGACAAACAATTTTATATATATACATATGTGTGTGTGTGTGTGTGTGTGTGTGTGTGTGTGTGTGTGTATTTTAAAAGCTTCAGAAGAATTTCAGTTATATCCAGGTTCAGCCTGGCAGGGCTGAAAAATCAGAGCAGATTGATGTTTCTCCATCAGTCTTTTTCTTCATTGGAAGCACGTTGTTAACCCTGCAGACAGACACACTGTGAAAAACAAAGGAGTAAATGTATAAGCAAAAACGTACCGAAACGTTTGTCCTTTACCGTCCATCTTCTCTCTATCACACTTCTGAGGAATCATAGCTCCTGACTTAACCACGAAATGTTAAGTCACAGCAGAACTTCTGGTTATCAAGTTTTAATTCCTAGGATGGGGACAGTGTGGCAGCCAGTAAGGGCAGTGCGGCTCATTGGTCTGAGACTGGAGGGGTGAGTTGTCCAGCAGGGAACCAAAAGATGCCACTGAGGACTAATTTTTCTCAAAGTTGTGGCAGCTCTTCAAATAAAAATTATTAAACTTCTCCCACTTACATGTTAGCCCAAACTTGGATTTATAGCAAGATTTTTCTCTGGAAAGAAAAAAAAGGAAATGGCTGTATGTCTTGTAAGGGCTTGTAAGGATATATAACCTTATCTGCATGTTAAAAATGGAAAAATGATGTCAGAGAAAAAGTGGCTGTGTTGCATTATTGAGATCCATGCACCCACTTTTCTTTAGTCCAAAAGTACGGGCAAGAAAACATGTACATACTGCCTAAATGTATGTAAGTAAGGCTGTAAGTGCACAGTTCTTTGGTGTTTTGAATTCAGTGAAGATAGTCCTATCTCAAAATCGGGGAAAACAGCAAATATTTAGATATCTGGCATTTTAAAAATTAGAGTATTTGGGTGCCTTTTCCACACAGAGTAAGAGGTTATTAAAGCTGTGTGTATCCTTAAGGACTAGGTTTCTCCCAGACTGGAATTTTAGTGGTTGTGAGTACTTGATTTGAAACAAAGCTGTTAGTCACACTAAAAGGGGAAGTGGAAAGATCTGGAAATAAGGATATCTGAGCCGTAGTGTGAGCCCCACAGTGGACCAACTCTGTGTCTGAGACAAATTGCTTTATCTCTAAACTTCTATCTCCTGCTCTATAAAGTCAAGGCATGGATTTTCAAACAATGTACCGTGAATCCATGAGATCCCTTCCTGGAACTGTTTATGGAGGAAAATGGATAGAAAACAAAAACAAATGGATTCTATATGACGATATTTAATAATGCTGTAAAAATAAAACCACAACAACAAAACCAAATGGAAAACCACTGGTCGCCTCATACCTTCCAGTTTTAGAATTCAATGGCTTTTGAATTCTAAGCTCAACTAGTAAGCGTCCTTCAGTGCTGAGAATTTCATAGCTCCAGGAAGGAGGGGGCATGAAAGCAGGGGTGCTTGGCCCCCAAATGTGTCCTTCTCATGTTCACACTAATAACTAGAGTTACTGGGCTTCCACCCATGGTCTACCACAGTGACCTGAGAAGAGATGAAATGATGGGGTAAGATTAATGGTTAAAAGCGCCCTTTTCCCCGTGGTTCCAGACCCTGCCCTCATATCAGCAGCTTCACCCTTCCTACCCCTTCTTGGTCACTCCCGCCTCCTTTTTTACCACACTTTTGCCTGGTAGACTCACAGGTCCTTTCCAGGAATCCTATTATACTCTACAGAATTTCCTTTTCTCGCCTGGAAAGACAGGATGGGACATAAAGCTAAAAGCTGTGCTGACTAGAAGAGGGGGTTGAGGAGACGTAAGACAGCAATATTGGACTCACTTTATTTTGTTTTATGTTTTCATTCTTGAAACAAAATAAAAGAGAGGGGAGGGGACATAAATCAGTCACCTTGAAACCAAGTAAGACCAGACTTCTTCAAAACATCCAAATACATCTGGTGGGAAGTAAAATCATTACTGGTTTGCCAAGATTTCTGTTAGCAAAAAAACCAAACAAACTAACAAAAAAACCATAATCTTGGCTGAGGGAACAGAGAAAAATATAACTCAAATGATGTAGTGAAGCCACTGTGTTACTGTGTCATTCCAGATAAAGTGCTTCCGATAGTGTAAGTTTTGGGTTTTTGGTGACTCTCATGGAAACACAAGACTACGTTCTCCTTTACCCAATTTCTTGGCAAACATTGGCGGGCTTACTAGGTGCCAGGGGAACAACAATTGGTTGACTTGAGTTACCAGTCATGTTACCAGGTCACTTTCAGATGCTGAGCACACGAAGGCAGACACAGCTTCCTGCCCTCCAGGACACTGTTTAGTGAGTAAAGATGCAGGGACAGGCCCTGGTTGGACTGAGTGTCAGAAAGTGACTCCTGAACCATGAGTTTTGTAGGAGGGTAGGTGTTTGCTATTTGCAGTGTGTGCTCAGAGGCCAAAGGAGCCTAGTGCATTCTGGGTACTATGAGTGATGAGGGATTGAAGGAACCTAGCAAATTCTGGGCACTGTGGGTGATTAGGGGCCTGAGGGAGCCTTGTGCATTCTGGGTTCTGTGGGTGATTAGCTGGTTGGAGCCTGGAGTATGAATCATGAGTAGCAAAGCCTGGGAAGGAGGCTGGGACAATGTACAACAGTTCTGACCTCCATAACCTTAGGACAGTGCCACGCTACTGAAGGATCACAAGCAAGAAAGACAAACCTTTAGATGCATGTTTTGGGGAGATCTCTCTCCGGCTACAGTGGTGGAGAGCAGACCAAGGGAGAAGGCCAAGCTGAAAGCTGGGGGGCTATTGCAGTGTCTAGATGAGGAAGGAAAAAGGTCTGAACAAAGGCTGTGGCCACAGGAAAGGAGAGACTTTGAGGAGGTGGAATCCACAACCAAATGATTGAAGAATGGAGAGAAGGGAGGGGGAGGACCCGGTGATTAGCTCGGGCACCTGGATAAATTTTTTTCCAGATGGTGGGAGCAAAGGATGCAGCCCAGGCATTCGGATTCCAAATCCTGTAGATTTTGAAGCTACTGGCCACTCCCTTTCTCTAACAGGTTTAGTGAGGACAGCTTCTGTGTCAGATATGATGAGGTGGTAGTGCCTTAGGTGTACCACAATCTGAGGAGATTGGTTTAGCAGGTGATTGGCTATTCAGAAGTTCAGTGTAGTGACCAGGCGTCTGAAGCTGAAGCTGAGCAATAATGAATGCCAACTATAAGCTTGTGTGTATACATATATATATATATGTATATGTGTATATGTATGTACTTACAAGAAGCGGAGTACAGCATTAGGACTAGAGACAGTGGAAATGTAATGGCTCTGTGTGATGTCAGAGGGGTAGTGCATGGGGGGAGGGGGGTTCACACAGTGTGAGGGATATAAATGATAAACGTCTAAGTAGTAAAAAAAACATTTAAATGAAATGTTAATGTTTTTAGCATATTCTGAACAGTACCTGGCAGATGTAAACACTGTAAGTTTTTATTAAATATTAAATAAAATATCCACAATAGAAAACAAAGAAAACCCTAAAAAAAAAAAAAAGTTCAGCGTAAAGGTAGCAGTTAAAGGCTGTGGAATAGCTGAGGTCACCCAGAGACTGTGTAACCTGAGAAGTAAATGGGAGGAGGTAGGAGAACCAGTTGAGGGAGATGGGAAGGAACAGCCTGAGTGGTGAGTGCAAAGTCAGAACAGGCTGATAACCAGGGAGCGAAGGAAGGCGCCGATGGGAGTGTCAAATGATGCAAGACAGGGACTGAGAAATGTCCACTGGTGTGGCAATTATTGCCCAGTAGGTCAGAGGGAACTGGGGCAAAAGCAATTTTAATTCAATTTAGAGGTTAATGTAATGCAAATTAGTTCAAGCATATGTTTTAATTCATGTACTCCCCAGAAGAGTACTGTCTTGTCATTATGTCAAGTATTTTAGACAGAAAATAAAATTTTTATTGTGGTAAAATGTGTATAAAATTTACTATTTCAATGACTTTTAAGTGTGTAATTCAGTGGTTTAAGTACATTCACATTTTTTGCAAGAAAATAATTTTTCAACAATGATAAATGTTCATTTTAATTGGGTAGAAGAAAATGAATTGGAAGGCAAATCAGCAATGATTCTTTTTCCTTCAAGTCACCTGAAACAGTACGTTATCACGGCTCTAGAACTGGAAAGTCAGAACTGCAGATGAGTTAGAGACGCAGTTGCGTTGTCCGCGTGATGTTATTTGCTCACATTGCAGGCAGTGTCTTAGGACTTGCCGTGCACCCCACCCCAAACACAGAAACGCGAGCGCGTGGCCACGGCAGCAGCTGGAAAGACCCTGGGAAGGATCTGAATGGTGGATGTAAGCCAAGCCCCATCACACGCCAGTGGTGGTCTTGGGCAAGGCAGTTAAGTCTAAGGCAGTTTTCTCACCTCTGAGAGGTTGTGTAGAGAGTCGAGAGCGTGATCACCATCGCTAAACCATGAAGATCCAAAGACACGTTGGTGGGCGTGAGTGTCTGTGCATGTGCTCTGTCCCCTGTCGGGCGAAAGCAGGGATCCTGCGCTGAGATAATCAGCCCTTTCTTCCTGCAGTGGGGCCTTCTCACATGAGGGCTTCTTTGAGATCACAGCAAGCTTTGAAACGTAACTGAAGAAGCTCTTTGAACTGGGGCTGGCTACTAACTTAGGGTCACATAGGAGAATAACTGGGGTGGCGGGAAGTGGGGGTTAAGAATCTGCTTCATAATCGTTTCTCCAGTGGCCAGCTTAATAAATTACCTCTCTGTAACATCTGTTCAGAGCTCCATAAACTGCACTTTAAAAGTCCACTTCAAGGGTGGGAGAAGATGATTAACTAGTGGAAAAATTCTCCTGGACAAATCATGCATAGGGACCTTGGCTTTTCTGTCAGACATGGATACCTGAGTATCCATCATTGCCAAAATACTGCATGAATTGCTGAGGAAAGACACTAAAGAAATGGAATACTGGTAGCCATTTTCAAGATTTATCTTACACATATTCAAAAAAGCTCTGCCTTGCTCTTCCTTGTATTATCAATCCCTGCTCTATAAAAAGTGCCTGTGTACATTTCTCTATATTTTTAAATGTTAACTCATGAATCTTGCTCACTGTCCCTTCACGCAGCTATTGGCCTGCTGTGGCCCGATTGTTGTCTCTGTCATGCCATGAAGTTTAATTTGCCTTCCTTCGTGTCAGGACAATGGCAGCTCCTATTTGTGATATGATTTGTGTGAAATGTATGCTCCCAGGACAGGTGTGAGTAGCTGTGTGAGGAGCAGTGTTACTTTGAAACAGCACCAGGTTTGCTTTCTGTTGTATTTCCAAATTACACTTCTGGAGGAAAAGTGTTCGGGAATCACCCTCCCATTGCTGGTTCAGGAACATGTAAGACCTAGCAGATATCTGGGCTGAAGCGATGGGCAGTGCCTTGTTTGTTTTGCTGTCCCTTCTGAAGAAGTATTCCCTCTGTGTGAACAAGCTCCCCAAAGCCAGCATCTAGCCTTTAGCATCCTTGTGCAGCGAGGCTGAGAGGGGATGTCCTGTTAGGCTCTTTCTGGGTTGTGAGGACACATGCAGCTCTTCTCCTTGGAGTCCACCAAACTCCACGGCTGGCGGGTGGGCCCTTCTCTGCATGTTTGCAGCTCCTGCTGGCCAAGACTCTGAATGACGGGTATGTATGATGATACTTGATGAAGTCAGGCTCACAGGCCCTCTGGGCATCTTTAAAACTGTGGCCTCCACCCGGATAGAAACCATCCCAGGGAGTCTGAGGAGCCAGGGAGGGTTTCACTGGGCTGAGATGCTCTGCTCTCTGAGCGGCATTCCCAGGTGACTGAATAGCACAGCTCAGAGACCCAGGTGTGTCATTCCCTCTGACCCTCCTGCATGGAACACAGAAACCTGAAAATCTTGGGTCTCTGATTGAGGGCTGCTGTTTTCCCTTCATTTACTGCTCTGTGGGGCCTTCGATGATTCCTACAGAAAAGGGTGCCTTGTGTCCAACCAGAATTGGTTCTGCCCACTCTCCTTTGAAAGCTGAAAGGTGCTGTGCCTTCCAACCTGTGCCTTTTGAAAGCATCTGTGCTTGGTATTTGCTTTGTGTCAGTTCTGGGAAAGGGCTCAGAGGGGATTGCCTGAAATGGAATCGCCTGTTCCCCCTTCTTGGGTTAAAAAGCAGAAAGGCATAGCTTCATATTCAGTTTCATATTTAACCTCCAAACTATTGTCAGGGTGGGGGCAGGGGAAGAATGAAGGGCATTTAGTTCTAGCCTAGCTCCGCGGCCATATCAGTTTTACAGAAGAGAGAACTTTTGCTAGTTCCAGGGTGACTTGGAATTTCTGATTCTTTCTTCTCTGATATCTATTTAATTTGTCAAACTGGCATTGCTGTCTATATGTGTGGGGCCCTGGACTCAAACTACAGAGGCTATGGGGGCTCCTGAGATGAAGGAGAATGTGGGGATAAATATAATATATTTACATTGATAAATCTTATTGGCTGCTTTGTGTTGGAATGGGGACATGTGACTGTCCTTACTACAAGGGTGGTGCTTTGCTGGGAGGTCCCCTGACCCTTCATCCCAGGTCATTTGCTCACCAAATAGTGCTTGAGGCTTGATTTTGTCTGGTATCTCATTATGTCACTCCGGTGGGGGGATGGGGTGGACAGACAGATGGACTGGCAGATGGATGGATGGATGGATGGATGGATGGATGGATGGATGGATGGATGGATGGATGGATGGAAAAAGATATATCATCACATTTCTTTCCTCTTAGAAAGAATCAGAGACAGCCGTGATGTTCAGGGTTAGACAGAGAAGAGCTGAGGTGAACCTTGTGTTGAGATCTCCCTTTCCATGCAGTCCAGTGTGTGCAAGGCATGGACGTGGCATGGTCTGTGCAGCTGAGGAGTATTTTGATGTTAAGGAGTAAAAAGGAGGGACTGAAGAAGTCATGACGATAGTTATTTGATAACGGTGATAGCTCTTTATTGAACATTTCATAAGTTCAGGTACTGTGCTCGGTTATTCATTCAGACACAAACATATTTTTGAGCTTTCATAATTATATAAAATAGATCCTACTCAGAGACCCATTTTACAGATAGGGAAATTAAGACCCCCTAATCCCTGGACCTTGTCTACTTCACTAATGAAGGCTTTAATCAAGAGCTAATATTTATTGGACTTTTACAGTGTACCTTGATACTGTACTGAGTGCAATATAAATATTTCATTTGATCCATGGTATGGGCACTATTATTACCCCCATTTTACAAATGGAAACCTGAGGTGTAGGTGAGGTGACTTGCTCAAAGTCACATACTGAGAGAGAGGAGCCAGAACCGGAACCCAGGTCTGTGTGGCTCTACAGCCATTGTTTGTAACCGGTGTGTTGTTCCTAACATCCCTCTTTTTCTTTGACTTAAAATATGTTGTTATTATTATAGTATTTAAATATGTACAAATATCCCATAAAGAGTTTGCATTAGTTCTTATAACTTCTAAATAACTGTAAGACCAAAATGTTAACAATATCCAATTCCAACACCAACACAATCCAAATTAATAGTGGTACTTTGATGTGATGGATGATGATGGTCTTTGCCTGAAATGGAATCGCCTGTTTCCCCTTCTTGGGTTAAATAGCAGAAAGGCATAGCTTCATATTCAGTTTCATATTTAACCTATTTTGTCATTTGGACTTGAAAAATTCCAGTGTACATGATGCCTTGTTTCGCATAATTTTGCTGTCTGAAATGACATTAATAATTTTAAGGTTTGCCAGCATGAAATGAATACTCAGACTTCATTCCACTGTTGCTCGTGAGCCCACCTCAATCGGTCACTTTTATGGGTACCTCGTGACTGCTCTGCTAACCTAACTGCTTCTCTTGAAGATAAAGCTAGATTTGTGGCATTATTAAAACATTAATTAAATAGGTATTCAATCCATTTATGACTGGAAATGAGCCTAGAAACCTACATTACTGCCTGTTTCCTAGTACTCTTCTGCTAATGAAGTTGGCCTTTACAGAGATGATGGCACAGCATGCATGTCCTCAGCCTGACACCAGGCTTAGCCCCTGTACACGTGTGGTGACTCAGTTCTCCAGCTACTTTATTCAAACCACTGTTCGACCTGCCTTTGGGCAGCTTCTCCTGGTGACATTTGACCTTTGTGTGAGTCCAGATGGCGACGTGCACTCAGAATCTTAGGTCCACACTGGGTGATGGCTGCTCATCCAGACGATCCAGGTTACAGTTATGTTAATATAGACTAAGATTTTCATCGACACGATAACATAAAAAGTGAACATTCTTGTAGACTGCCAAGAACACACCCACAGATGGCCATAGTCTCCGGGCCAATTCAGGAACCATTGTTGCAGAGTCTAGCCCCACCTGGTGACCCACTCTCCCTGTCCTCATTCCTGCCCCCTTCACTGCCCACTTCATCTCTGTGTTGATGACTGGGCTTAGGCCTGCTCCCTGCTCTCCAGTCCCTTTCATGGGTCAGCTTCTATTCTGGCTTTCTGGCCTCGTTCTCCAACATCCCGAGGACAAGGCACCTTCTCAAGACTTACTTCTGCCCCTCTTACTGAGGAGTCCGCCAGCCCAACGTGACCTCTCCACAGGAGCCACCACATGGCGGCTGTGCAAAGATGCAAGGGGGGAGGGTCTGGGAAGGGTTTCCCTGAGGGCTCAGGCCACGGAGCAACGTGCTCGCCAGAAAAGGTGTTTGGACTTTACTCTGTAGGCAATGGTGAGCCATCGCTGGCTTTTTGAGAGAGAAAGCACTGTTCTCTGTTTGGGGGAGATAATTCTGGGCGTCACGCCCGTTTTTGTCCCATGAGCTGCCATAAAGCAGTAATAGCTTGTGCCATTTAACGAGTTTGAACTTATAATTTCCTCTTTGATGCAGAAGGCATCCATGGATAAAGGTAATTGAAGAACTAATCTACATTTCCCATAAATAAAATGTATCCAAATCATTCGTCTTAGTCTTCTTTGCAGTCATCTTTTAGTTTCCTCTTCTTTCATGTGGGCTTCTCGAGTCCCACGCAGTACAACCCATCAACCACTTACAGGATTATTGTCAGAACTTGCGTGAACTTTATGTGAGCTTAGAGTTGTCAGGGAGAATCAAGTTCCTGTAGGAGACACGAATCTTGTTCTTTCAAAGGGTTTAATTGAATTATAGAATGCACCACCCAGGGAGTCCCAGACTGAAGTCCTGGAATATCACAGTGCCCAGAGCTCTTTTTTTTCCCTTTGTAATCATTACCCCAAAACACAGAGGTGTTCTCTGACCCGTTGGTGGTTGGATCTTATTTTCCATTTCCTTTGTTGGGTCACTGTAGGGTCTTATTTCATGTTCTCTTCAGGGGATAATTGCTCTTTTGCTGTTTTTCCAAGCTCTCCTTTTTGGCATTTTTCCTTTCTACCTTGTGACAGTAGAAGCAAATGTTTTCACAGTTGGCTTTTCTGTTCCATCATTGCTGTTTTGGCATCTGTGTGGAGTGGGGAGAGAGGAGAGAAGTGCAGAGGGAGGGGCTCTGCTGCCTTCACTTGTTTCCATCCTCCCTTTTAAAGGAGTGATTAGGCAACTTGGAATGAAAGAACAATTGAAAATCTTGGGATAATTACCTTCTGAAAAGTTATGTAGACCTCTGATCTCTTCAAATTGAAAATAATTAGAAGTTGTGGTATATATACACAATGGAATACTATTCGGCGGTAAGAAAAGATGATATAGGAACATTTGTGACAATATGGATGGATCTTGAGAATATCATGCTAAGCAAAAGAAGTCAGACAGAAAAAGCAGAGAACCCTATGATTTCACTGATATGTGGCATATGAAACAAAAACAACAAAAGAACAAGACAAACAAATGAGAAACAAAAACTCATAGACACAGACAATAGTTTAATGGTTACCAGAGGGTAAGGGGGATGGGGGGGGTGAGAGATGAGGGTAAGGGGGATGAAATATATGGTGATGGAAGGAGAACTGACTCTGGGTGGTGAACACACAATGGGATTTATAGATGATGTAATACAGTGTACACCTGAAGTCTATGTAATTTTACTAACAATTGTCACCCCAATAAATAAAGTTAAACAAAGAAAAATATTAGAAAAAAAAGAAAGTTATTGTGAACAGTTTATAAACATGAACCTGGAGAATTTGGGCAAATGAGTAGGAACAATGGTTGTTACATGTCTAAATTATGAATGAAAATATAAAACCAAATGGAAAAACGCATGCTGTTATTTTTTCTCCCGTCCTCTCATACACATATCCTCCGAGACAAGGCAATTCAATCATAATAAACTATTTCTAAAGAGGTTTAGGTCAGAGCTTTCCACAAGAACTTGCTGCAATGATGGAAATGTTATGTCTGCACAGTTCAGTGCTCTAACAACTGGTCACATGTGGCTGTTGAGCACTTGCGATGTGGCTGGTGTGACTGAGGGACTGAATCTGTAATTTTAGCTAATTTTAATTAAGTTTAAGTAACCACAAGTGCCTGGTAGCTACTATATTGGTCAGCTCTGCTGGAAAAGTGGCATTAAATCATCTCCGTATGATCTATATAACCAACTCTGACATTCCTACCAAGTTCTAAACTCATATATCCAGCTGCCCAGTGGCTATTCCACTTCAATGTCCAATAGACCTTTCAAATTCAGTGTGGCTAAATAGAGCCCTCATTCCAGTCTTTCCAGTCTCAATAAATAGACCCACCATCCACACAATTGCTCACTCCAAAAATGTTTGTCACCCTTTATTATTCTCTTTCCCCTTTGATTAGCAAGTCCTCCGGCTCCTTCTCCAAATTATATTCTGAATCCCTCAGATTGAATCCCTCAATTTCTCTCCACCTTCACTGCAACCCCCTGAGGGAAAGCCACTTCATTTCTTGCCTGGATATCAATAGCTTCCTGACAGGTCTTCCTGCTTCCCGCCCAAACCTCTGCAACTAATTCTTCACTTACAACCAGGGTGATATTTATACAAAATGAATCAGACCTTATACTCCCCTACTTCAAATTCTCTGTATTAGTTAGCAATAGCTTCACTGTGAAAGACTGAAAACCAAAATGACAGGGACCTAAACAAAGTACATGTTTATAGTCCAGGGCTGATATGGACAGTCTCATGACATGGGGGACCCAGACACTTCCTGCCATCCTAATCCAGCCATCATATTCATATTCCAGCCAATAGAGAGGTGGAAAAGAAGAGGCAGTAACATTTTTCTCCTCATTAAGGTCACTTCTCAGAAGTTGTAGGTACCACTTCTTACATCTCATTAGCCAGAATTTAGTAACCTGCCTACATCCAATTGCAAGGGTGGCTGGGAAATATCGTCTCATTTTGTACAATGATGAGCCTGAAAGAAGGAGAGAATGAGTATTGGGGGACGACTAGTGGTCTTTGCCATACCCTCCAACAGTTTTCATTGTGCAGCCCAGACTCCTCACCATGGGCTAGGAGGTCGTACATGGTCTGGCCTCCACTGATCGAGCATCATATTCCAACCAAATGGGCCTTCTTTCAGTTCTCTACATGCTAACCTCTTACTTGTTCCTTAGGTCATTTGTACTAACCTTTCCTTCTGCCCAAAATGCTCCATCTCTGACTTCTGCAGGCCTGGCCATGTCTTATCACTGTGATTCTCCTCATTTGACATCTGCAAAGCTTTCTCAGACCA
The DNA here is from genome assembly GCF_964194185.1 of Rhinolophus hipposideros. NCBI lineage: Eukaryota > Metazoa > Chordata > Mammalia > Chiroptera > Rhinolophidae > Rhinolophus > Rhinolophus hipposideros. The sequence continues at coordinate 4,469,661 of NC_138054.1, read as the reverse complement.
CCCATCTACTCATCATCCAAATAATTCTTTTAGAATCAACTGCCTTTTTTCAAGCATCTACCACTCCCTGAAAATATATGTATTTATTTGCATCTCTATTCATGCCTCCCACTTGCTCTAGAGTGAACTCCATGAAAGCAGGACCTTATCATTTTTGTTCTCCACTATGTCTTCAGTGCCTAGATTTGTACCTGGACAGATTGAGTATCTAAGTGTGAATTGGATAAATGAATGAATGAATTCATAGAACATGATGAAAATCTATGCAGCACTATTACAGAATAGATGTATGTGTATGATTATAAAATATTAAAGCTGAATAGACTAGAGTTCTCTTAGTCCAGTTCCCACGTATTAAAGATGAGGAAAAAGAACAACTGATGTTATCACATACGTGGTTGTGAATAGTAGAGATAATTTGCTGAGATTTCTCATGCAAGCCTCCTGAACTAGACATATTTGGAATGGATGCCAAAAATTTGGTTGAATTCAAAACTGGTCGCTCAACCATATCCCACAACTATTGACTGATGAATTGACAGCAGTCAGAATAAGATCTCAGTGACTTGGTGAGGACGTTTGTGTGCAAATAATGTTTTAATGAGCACAAAATGGGGGATGCTCAATAATGAATGATAGCATAGGGTCCCCATCTTCTTTTCCTACCTTACCATTAGTAGTTGACTTCTCCCATGAGTATTTGCTCTTATCTTCGTTGTAGTTCCATGAGAAGAGGACAGAGGGGATCTTCTATCCTCTGTATATAGTACAGTGCCTATCCACAGTAGATATTCAATAAGAAATTTTGAGGAATGAGTAATCGTCACTAAAAGATGAGAAAAAATCTTGTCAAGGGGTTTTGGGTGAGTTAAACTTTTCATCATTGTAAAGAGTCAGGGTATCATTTCTCTACATTCCATCTATGCAGTTCACCAAATTCATTTATAGTAAAGAACCAACATCAACAGTAAACATTCTGGTTCACTCATATTGGTGTGTGGGGCTTTCAGGAAGGATTCCAGCTTCGCTGTTAGAGTCTTGGGCTCTAATTCTGTCCAGCCAGTGATTTGACAAATAACCAGAGTATTATTTAAGCCCATGGGACCTGAAACTAATGTTTAGGAAATAAAGGAAGCAGAGTTCTATATACTCTGCATCCTCACTCAGGGTTCACTTATGTGTACCAAACTCAGGAAGACCAGGTGTCCAGCATGGGGTACATGCCAGCGCCCCAGTTTTCATCCAGCCTTTGGCATGTGAGGCAGGTTGATAGTGAAATGGAGCCAAAGTGCCTGTAGGGAACGCATCTCAGCCCGGGTTATTCCTTAGAAGATACTTAAGCCTGCGGGTGAGCAGTAAGTACACCTCAGAACTCTGGGCCCCCTGGAGCGCTAGGTTTGCTCGGGGCCTGAGGACTTCTTGTGGGACAGCCTATGGACTAAGGTCATTGCAGACATGAATAGAATTCTTGGCCTGCACACATAGGTTCGCACTAGGACTTGACTAGGCTTTGGGCCTGGAGGAAAGGGAGTGGGGCAGGTATTGGGACACGGGATGTGCCTAGATCTCTGTGCATTCTTATGGAGGGGTTTCTTTAAAAATCGTATTCGAACATGCTACAATTTGAGGTCAGTTACGTGAGATGGCTGAATGTATGTAAGTTCTCCAAGCAATCACGCATTTTTCTTCCGAACATTTTTTTCTTCTGTTTCATTGGAGATGGGGTTTATTAGGCCAAGAGGTTGTAAAGAAAACCCCATTCCCTTATGGCTGACTGGGGCTCACAGCTGGTAACTGTTCAAGATGAGCCAACTGACAGATGGTGGCAACTGGCCTGGTAATGTTGTGCCAGAAGTCTGTTCATTTCACTCCAAACTGCATCTTTTTTGAAATGCAAAATTATGTCACTTTCATATATTAGCCTGCCATTTGGCTGAGTTTTATTTTTGAGGACCAGCGACATCGAGTTTGCAAAGTTAGCAAAAAAAGGCAAACGATGGGGTCAAATCTTTGAAACTGGTTTCAGCGAGGCCATTCTCCATTCATAGACGGGGTGTTCTGCCGGTGGGTTTCAAGCCGTTGACAGCAACTTGAAATGCAAACCTCAGCATCCTGTCCCCTTGTGCCTGGCTTGCGTGGATACGTTCTGATGCTTTTACCGCAGGGCAGACAAGCTTTCCCTGACTTTCTCCCTCGCAGGCCCCAGGCCAGATAACCATGCATTAACTCTGTCACCCTGAGGAGCTTAGACCTTCATAAGGTTGGAGGAGAAGGTGACTATAGGAAAACAGCCTGAAAAGGTAGAAATGTGGGGCAGTCAGGGAGCAGCAGAAATGAAAGATGCCAGAGAGTTCTGTCTACACATTTACCCCACCCTCCTCCGTACTTCCCTCCTAAGAGATGCCTTCCCTGACTGTTCACTCAGAATTCACTAGCTTACTTCTCTTGTCACAGTCAAATTCTCTGCATATACGTAAACATTTTTTAATAGTGGTAAAAAAAAAAAACCCACATAGTATAGACGTTACCATCATTACCATTTCTAAGTGTATAGCTTAGTTCTGTTAAGTACATTCACATTGTTGTACAACCATCGCCGTCATCCATCTCCAACTAAAACTCTGTCCCCATTAAACACTAACACGCCATTCCCCCCTGTCCCAGCCCCTGGCAACCACCGTTCTACTCTCTGTCTGTATGAGTTTGACTGCTTAGGAACCGCATGTCAGTGGAATGATGGAATATTCGTCCTTTTGTGACTGGCTTATTTCTGTGATATCCTCAAGGTTCATCCATGTAGTACGGGTCAGAATTTCCTTTTTAAGCCTGAGTAATATTCCATTATATATATATAGACCACATTTTGTTTATCCATTTATCTGTCGATGAACACTTAGATTGCGTCCACATTCTGGCTGTTGTGAATACTGCTGCTATGAACATGGGTGTGCACATCTCTTTAAGACCCTGCCTTCAATATTTTTGGATATATATACCCAGGAGTGGGATGGCTGGAACATATGGACTCACTTCCTTCATCTGCAGAACAAGAGGGTTGGCCCAGAAGCCCGCTCTGAGCCCTGGGGCCGTGTCCAACAATGCTTGGCATGGCTGCTGAGAGACAAGGGCCTTCAGAGTCCCCGACCCCCTCCGCCCACAGGGATGGCTGTCACCCGCTGGTGCCAGTCTCCTCTGTGGCACTAGAAACAAGGCTATCTTAGAAAAACCCTGAGCTTCCCATGGCTTCTTATTTCGAGCCCCTCCCCCAACATTGCAAACAAGCACACGATTTGAGGGAGAATAGGGAGAAATGAGTTACTAGTGCCCACTTACTGAGTTCATAGATGTTGGCTTTGTTTGTGGTTTCAGTGGAACAAGTTAAGTTTTTCCTTCTCTCTCCTCAGCTCTGAGGCTTGTCTGTCTTCCTGCGGTGCCTGCTAAGCTTCCTGCCCCACCAGCATCCCTTTCTGCCTGCTTTCTTACCTTTCCTCAGATCCACTTCCAGATTCCTCACGGCATGCGTTCAGAGCCTCGGTGGTGTCAATGTCCTGTTTCTACCTAACGTCCGCTGGGTCATTTAATAAATCCACCAAGCCAGATAATCAAAGACCTAGGAGGAGTGTGGAAAGGTGTTCTTTTTTAAAGCCTATTAAAATCTCTTCGTGTCCAGCAGGGACTGCTGTTTCATGGGGAATTTGAGAGCTGCATCATTCAGAGTGCAATACATTTAATTTGGCAGCGTCCTGCTTGATTCAGAGCTGGGCACTTGTTGCAGGATCTTGGCAGCCTAATGGATGATTCTGTAGATGTTCTTTAGAGAAGATGAGCTGAAAAAAATTAGGTGACAAATTTGCCCTCACAACATCCCAGCTCTAATGCATCTCTCTGTCCTGGCAACAAAGTATCCTCTGAAGAATGTTGAAGACAGAGGATTTTGTTTTTTCATATGGGCCAGTGGCAGGCACTTGTGTTGGGTATCAGAACTAGGTGGGTGGGATGTCCTGACCCTGGTCAAGCACTCCCTGTCACCTCAGAGGACTTCCCCAAGAAACCCACAGACTTTTCAGGGAACCAAGATAATTAGGTCTAACAGTGAAAGACAAGTCCAGTCTGTAATAAACTCCGCAATTGTGTGGTGCAATTAGACATCCATGCTTTGGAGTTTTTTGTTTCATTTTGTTCAGTATACGTAGCATGCAATTTACCATTTTACTCGTTTTTAAGTGTACAGATTGAGACACTGTGGCATTAAGGGCATTCACATTGTTGTGTAACCATCACCACACCCATCTCAGTTTTTCATCTTGCAAAACTCTGTACCTATTAAACACTAACTCCCCATCCTTTCTCTCCCAGACCTTAGCAGCTGCCATTCTGTTTTCTGTCTCTGAGAACGTGACTGCTCCAGGAACCTTATATAAGTGGGATCCTACAGTATTTGTCCCTTTGTGACTGGCTTACATCACTGAGCATAATGGCCTCAAGGTTCATCCCTGTTGTAGCCTGTGTCAGAATGTCCTTCCTTTCTCAGATGGAGTCATATTTTATTGCACGTACACATCACATTTTGTGTATTCATTCATCAGTTCATAGACAATCAGGTTGTTTCCACCTTCTGGCTATTGTGAGTAACGTTACTGTGAACTTGGCTGTACAAGTATCTGTTTGAGACCCCACTTTCAGTTCTTTTAGGTATGTACTCCAAAGTGGAGTTGCCGGATCACACAGTTTTAAGGACTTTTACTATATTCCTTGGAGATTGTCTTGAAAGATTTGGTCGAACTTACTGCGAGCATTAATAAATAAAAGTATATGTTGACATTTTTTTAAATACAAGTAACAGGAGGCAAAAAAATATGGTCATTATTTAGTAATTAAAGTATAAATTTAAACTAGGTGGTGTGATGATAAAACCAGAAGGCAGTGCTGTTCTGTTTTGTTGTCTTTATAACATATATATATATATATATATCTCCATATATATACTAATATTTAACTCAGTGTTCTTGCTGCCAGAGAAATGTTTTTCTACCGATTTTCCTACGAATATTATTTTGAAATATATTTATAGCATTTATAGTTTTCACTTATCTCTACTTTTAAAGAATTAAGAAGCATTTTTAGATAGAATGTTTAAAATGAGTCAGACAGACTAAAATCTATTACTATAAAATTGACAAGTAGTAGAAGATTCTTTATTTTAGAGAAGGAGCATCTGCTTTGCGAAGATTCACCGTGGAATATCTTTACAATTGTAAGCTCTACTAGTGTACTAATATTTAACTCAATGTACAGAAAATTCATTGACACAGCACTTTGGTGTTACCACGTACAGCAATCAGTAGTCAGTAAGGGTGTGCTGTGTTACTGAGGTGTGTGGCAATCTCAGCCTGACACCTTCCTGGCTCTGCCTGAGTAGTGGCGGTGTCCCTCCTTGCTATGTACACACAGGAACTGGCATTGTTCTCAACCCAGCATATCTGCGGGTATATCAAAACTGATGTTGCCACATCAAGCAGAATCTTTTTAAAAGCCAATTCTGATCATGTCTCCTTACTCCATGGCTTAAATCTTTCAAAGGCTCAACGGTGCTCTGGAAATAAAGGACATGTTTTTCACTGTAGCTTCTAAGTCTTCCCTGTGTGGCCCCTGTGGACGCTCTCCCGCCCTGCTTGCCCTCACTTGCTGGTTTCAATTCTTCAAAAACTTTGTAATCTGTTGCATCTCTGGATTTTTGCATAGGCTGTTCTTTGGTAGAACACTCTTCTATGACTTTTTCTCAGGGTGAAATTTGCTCACCAAGTCCTCAAGAGACATGTGTGCCATTTTTCCTGGGGATTTTCTCCTGACCCTCACTCTGAGTGAGTGGCCTCTCCTCTATATGCCCCCAGCACTCGCCACTGTCTGTTACAGAAGCACAGCACTGATTCTACCTGCAGAATTTAGTTTAAGTATTGAGTAGATATAAAAATACTAATAGAATATATGTCAGATATAAAGGGTTCTGTGATCATGCACATTTGTGTACTCGCCCCCCCAGTTTTGGAGGAAGAATATGATCATTACTCTTGCCCTGTGTGCCCCTCTCCAGCCATCCACTCTCACTCGTGCCCTCCTAGTAACCACAAGATTCACTTTTGGGTTACTCTTTTCCCTGGCTTTCTTTATAATTTTGCCTCATCTGTTACTATTCATAAATAATATATCATTTAGTTTTGCATGTTTTTGAACCTTTAGTAAGTTAAATCGTACAGCATATATTCTTCTGTGTGTTTGTTTTTCACTAAGCATTATTCCTGAGATGCATTTATATTGACCTTTTAGCTATAATTCATTCATTTCCCTTGTGATTGACTATATCACTATTATTTGGCCTATATTTGATTTTTTACATATCTCTATTCCTTCTCTTTCCCTTATGCCCTCATCTTTATCCCAACACACATTTTTTAACTGCCAAAGGGCAGAGATTGAGTTTATCTTGCTCATTGTTACGTCCTAGTATCTGGCACATAAGAAAATATTTGTTAAATGAAACGTGTGCCCTTTGGTCTGAGGGCCTGCCTGTGACTGGTAATCAGCGGCAGTATCACTCTTGTTTGGCAAAAGCTCTTTCCTCCCTGCACCTTCCCTGGCCATAATACTCTAGATCAGGGCTCAGCAAACTTTTTCTGTAAAGGACCAGATGGTAAATATTTTAGGCTCTGCAGACCATTCAGTTCTATTATAACTACTCAGTTCTGCCATTGTAGCATGAAAGCAGCCATAGATGATACATAAAAATGGGTGTTCCACTAAACTATTGTCTGTGTCTATGAGGTTACCAGAGGGTAAGAGGGGAGTGGGGAGAGGGAGACTAGGGTAAGGGGGATCAAATATATGGTGATGGAAGGAGAACTGATTCTGGGTGGGGAACACACAATGGGATTTATAGATGATGTAATACAGAATTGGACACCTGAAATCTATGTAATTTTACTAACAAATATCACCCCAGTAAATTTAAATAAATAAATAAATAAATAAATAAATGGATGTTCCAATAAAGCTTTATTTACAAAAATAGGCATCAGGCTGAATTTGGTCCACTGGCTATAGTTTGCCAATCTCTGCTCTAGAGAACTTCCCTAGTTGGAAGGGAGGACAGTCCTGCTACTGGGCCAGTGAGTGGAAAACTTGACCATGCCTGTGCTTTCCAGGGGGAACCCCCCCACCCCATCAGTCTAGTATAGACAAGAACAAAGAGTCGGTTTATTGCATCTTATAAGGCCATATGCAAAATAATATGGCTCTAGTCAAGGTGGAAAGTTAGCAATTTTCAGACTAAAACCAAAGGACTTCTTAAATGTCAACATGTTATATATATAGACTACATTACAAAGCCATGAATAAAATTACTGCTATTATATCTCGATTGCAGGCTAAGACAGTTTGGATATCCATCTCACCATCTTTTATTCCGACTGTTTCTTCCCCTATTCAGGTCTAGCATCTGAGGCTTGAGCCTGGCATGCTCTGCATGCAAAGAACTGAGAGTTGGTGCCTCCATTCTGTGAAGCACTCCAAGTATATTCTGATGGAGAAAATACTGTCTCTTATTTGTCCAATTGAGCAGAACAGCCTCTTAGAAGAATTCTAAGTACTAGTGGAAAAACAACTTGGACTATTTCCATACATTATAGGGGCCCCTTGTATTCATGACATTGGAAGACCAGGTAGAACGTTGCTGTGAAAGAGCTTAGGCTCAGGCAGACAGATTTGCAATCCTGAGTCAGTCGTGGTCTTTTCGTTAGTTAAGTAGGGATACTTATACCTACCTCACAGAATTATTGTGAGGCATGTGACTTGCTCCTTGTGGTAGCAAATTAGTTTGAAAGAAGTGTGGCTGAAGGGAAGTCGAAATGATGAGGATAAGAGAAAGACTATAGAAAGAACAAACCCCCATGCTTACTGAGCTCTTTACTCCTCCTTCCATCCTCACAGTGACCCCAGAGGGAAGGTACTATTATTGACCAGCTCTTACAAGAGAGTCAGTTGGCTTACAAGAGTCAGGGTCTCTTGGCTAGTAATAGAACCAAGATTGAGACCAGTGTGTCCGGCTGCAGAATCCCCACCCTTCACCATGACACTGCTTCTCATCATGTTGCTACTAAAGCTTTAAGTTTGGCTACTGTTATATCGTTACTGGGGAATGGTCCTGAAATCCCTTACCACTGAGGTGACTTGCTCAGCCCCATACTGCCCAACCTGTTGTATAACAGACAAAGCTTCCCTAGTGAAAGGTCCCTGAAAAAAAATTCAGGGTGTAAAATTGTAGAGAGCTGAGCCTGCACTGTGATACGGGAGCTGTGGTAAATGGACCAGGTAGACGGTGCTAAGGCAGGGTTCTGCTTCTCACCTCCCAAAGACCTGTGCCTCAATGGGACTTTAGTTAGTCCCAGGTGATGGTTTTAGGGCTCTGATGAAGGAAACATAGAAGGTGGTCTAGAGACATCAGCTATTTCTCTAAGGACACAAAGCATCCAGGAAGTTGTGTCATTGTCTTCACATATGTGTATTTGAAGCATTTTTGAAGACTCAACTCCACACAACAAAGTGTGGAAGTCACTGGTGCCTTTTGCCAACATTTCCCTTGACATTGGGCAGGTACATATGTCTAGTTCAGGCCAATGAGCTGTGAGCAGAAATGACATGTCCCTTCTAGTCTGGGATATTTAATTACCTATGAAAGACTCTCTAAGCTTCTAACATATCAACTAGCAATATTCAGGAGGGTGGCTGCTCTTTCAACCTGCATCCCAAGTGACAAGGTGAGCAGAGCCCCCGGCCAGCCTTCAGTGGGCATGTAGTATAAGCAAGAAATAAACTTATGATGTTTTACGCCTCTGAGATTGTTAAGGGTTGTTTACTATTGCAGCCTGGCAGAGCCCATGACTAATACACAAACCCACTGCAGTTTTCTGTCCTTGTAAACAACTTGTTTGTACAATTTTTTAAATGACTTCACATGATTTAGGACTGATATGAAAGAATATTAGTGTTGAGTTTGGGTGTATAGAGTTTTATAGTGAGTCAGTAAAAAGTTCCCAAAATGGAGTCCAGTTCCATAGGACTTTGTACATGCTGATTGTAGATATTGATAAATCTACCAAAGTGGCTGGTTTCATGATAATGTCAAGAAATGTCTATTTCATTAGCAGGCCATTGTTAGGGGACTCAAATGTATATAAATATTAACTGATACAGCCAAATTAGTTACTTCCTTGAATATTCTTATCAATTCCTTATTATTGTGGTTTGAAATATTAGGTTGGTGCAAACGTAATTGCTGTTTAAAAAGTTAAAAATAATTGCAAATAGTGGTTCTTTATAGGAAGACCTACTAACATGATACCCAACTATATTACAGGATACATTAGTATAGGTGTGTGTTCAATAATATCATTCCTATTTGCCCAAACTGATTCCTGTCCATTTGCAACTTCCATCTAAACATTTCCAAAACCTGCTTAACTCATTGAGTTTGGGCAAACCATTCACACCACTGGCCCTGTAGAGTTAGCATATTGTTCGCATACGAAGCACTGCTCTAGCCCAGACCTGTTTTCTATTAAATTTCTGTTGAACAGTTATTATTATCTAGGATTTCTGTACTTTTCACCCTCTCTCCGCCTTATCCTTATCATGTTCTTCATATTTTTCTCTTTGCCATGCTCGCACACAGTGCCTCTCTCTCTCTGTCTCCTCTCTCCCCCCTCTCCCCTTTCACTTCTCTCTCTCTCTCTCTCTCTCTCTCTCTCTCTCTCTCTCTCTCTCTCTCTCTCTCTCTCACACACACACACACACACACACACACACACACACACACACACACACACACACACCAGAAGTTTAAATTGATCCTGTTCTGAAATCCTTGACACTGGGGGAAATGTCTGCACATTGTTCATCAGCCCTAATGAACAAAACTGCAGGTATGTTTTCAAATGCTTCTGCTGGGAACTGAGGGAGGCTTGCTGAGTGGTCATCAGTAACCGGAGCCCACCCCAGCTGCATGACTTCAGTTTGAATTGCGTAAGTTTCTGCCTTAAGCACATACTCCAGAGGTTTCGGTTTTCAATTTGTGTTTAAGGTGATATGGAGCAAGGAGAATTAATGGGAGAAATGTAATATTAGGGGAAAGGAAAAACTGGCAGCATTCCAACCCCCACCAGGTATGTTTGCCTTTCTCTTCTCCGTAAGCTAAAATTTCCAAAACCAAGTGGAGACACCGTCTGTCCTCCCCTCTCCCACCTCAGGCCCTGCAAGTGAAATACCTTGAATTTGCTGCATGCTGTTCTCTAGCTCACTGACAGCGTCCCTAGCATGTGATATAAACTTCATCCTTGACAATGGGAAACACGCCCTGAACTTTCTCAGGGAGCATTTGGTGACTCTAAAAGTTTATAGATTATCATTTAAAAGGTAGGCCTTTCCCTCAGAGCTTATAATCTAGTAAATTGTCGGACTTTTGCCAAGAAGAAAACATATTTGGGGGAGAAGATGCCTAAGCCCCTTTGGTAGAGAAGTATGGTTTAAATTTCTGCTCCAGTCTGCACTCAGCAATATGGAACTTGTCTTACAAGCAGGCCAGGCAGAGGAAAGACTCCCCAGGGAGCTGATTAAGGGAATCAGACTTGCATCATGGAGAACACAGGGCAGACAGCGGCAGGCTGGCAGGGAACACCAGACCAGGCCGTCCTATAAAGACGGGCTTTGCTTGAGCTGCTGCTTAGTGCCCAGACTACAGTCCAGCTCATCCTTCATGTTAAAATCTGATCCTAAGAGAGGTGAAAAGACGTACTTAAGGCCACATAGATGATATCTGAACCAGAGTCAGAATTTAACCTTCAGAATAGCAGCTAATACCCCCCTCAGAAGGTGAAAGGAGATCATAGTTGTCGGGGAATATACAAAAAAGAAAAGAAATGGCTTTTCAAGGGAAATTGATGCCTGTTGTCTGAGTAGTAGTAATAGCAGTGGTCACTGTGTAAAAAGTTTGTTTAAATTTCCCTCACATCTTACAGGAGTAAGTGCTAATACATGGATAGAGGGTTTCATGACCTTCCAGCCTTTAATTCCTGAATTAAAGGCAGGGAGAACTCTCCAGTTTCTCACTGCCTGTGTTTGATGGACTTTTGGCCATGTTGACCCTTGGCTTCCCACACACCGACCTGACGAAGGTAGGCCCAGCAAGAGGGGCAGAGGATCCTAGGTCAGCTGAGCAAGAAGTACAAAGTCTCTGGGGCAGCTAGTAATACTGAATGTGAAAGGAGGACTTGAGGGCACATAGGAATTAGTCACACCTGGGTTAGGTATGTGCTGTTATTGCCAGTTTCCATGTAAACAGATTCCATCACGATGTCACGCAGCCCTTCAGACACCGCAGACATCCTTACACGTGGATCCTGGTCTGCGGTGGAAACACTCACAGGAGTTACCTAACGGCAGTGTCCTCAGTCAGGCAAAACCATGTGTCTTGTTGTTTTAGTGGCTGCTGGGCTCTACGCAAGGGACTTGATGTGCTCAAGGAGGAGACAAGGCTCCTGAGAAAAGGCGTAAATGCCTCTTTCCAGGCCCTGCCCTGTGTCGTTAGGGCCTGTTGGGGTGTCAGTAGTCTCCTAACTAGTCTCCCTGCCCCGCCCTGTCCCTTTCCCAGTACTGCTCTCGCACTCTCTCTGAGCATGGCACAGGTCGCTTTGAAAATGCAGCTTAACGGTGTTTGCTCCAGTGCACACTTTGGGGTGCAGTCTTACCTCATTTACCACGTGGTTGCCCTGGAGCCAGGAAAGGGGGTGCCTGCCCTCATGCTGCTGACAGACTGGTGAGAGAAAGAGACATCTGCATTCAGTCTCTGAACTGTTTAGGCACAGCAGGGGCAGCGGCCCCCCCAAGAGGTCCCGAGGGCCCCCCCACCACCCCGAGAACACGAGATCTGAGCAGTGGAGCGCTCTTCAGTGTTATTCCCCATTGTCCTCCTTCCTGTGTTCCCTCCTTTCTACACCCAACCCTTTCTCCATGCCTTCATTTGTCCCCTTCCTTCTACCTGAAATGCCCTTACCACTCGTCCACGATTTGCATTTCCAAATTCTACCAGTTTCTCTTTGGACCAACTCAAAAGGCCCTTTTCCTTTTCTTTTTAAAAGTATAAAATGTTTCATAAATTTGTTGCCATCCTTGCAGAGGGCCATGCTATTTTTCTCTGTATCCTTCTAACTTTAGTACATGTGCCGCCCAGGCAAGCACAAAAGGCCATTTTTCTTTACAAATCTTTCCATCCCCCCAATCCCCAAGTGAGGGGGCCAGTCTCACTGTAGTGAAACCCTGCCCGTCTTTACTTCTGCCTTTCTTATAAACAGTTGCACTTGTCTCTCTCCAGCTAGCTTACAAGGTTAACAATTGTCCCATTGGTTTTTGTCCAACTGACCCAACACAGTTGTACAGTGAGCTGTACCTAAATACACTGAACTGTATTTAACAGACACTTACATATGTGTAATATAAGTGAATGGATTAAGGATTGGTACAGAGTGGCTAAAAGCTATTGGAAATTTAGGATAAAAACGGACATGAGCTTTGAGAGATGGGAAGGTCTTCCTGTGGGAAGGAGGGCTAGAATGGAGGTATTTAGTGGCAAGGACATAGAAAGGCACATTCTATAGTGAAAGAGGTGCATAGTGACTGAAATGGGAGCTACATGATGTGAGCAGAGGGAGGTAGAGGGGTGATGGGAAGTGGCGGGTATCGTAGGAGCTTTAACCTGGCTCAGAAAGGTTGGCGTAAGAGGAGAGCAGTGGGAGAATTCACTTTGCAGTGAGATTTGGTGTTGGCCTCCTTTGGCCAAGGCACAGCAATGGTTAAGTGAATTGCTCAAATCACACAGTGAAATGAGGAGAGAGGAGGAGGCAACAGGGTGTCCAGTCTTTGGTCTGGTTTCTCACTAGTGCATGCCACTCTGAAATTATTGCACAATAAACATTTGTATTCTGAAGCCAGCATTAGTATTTACTGCTTTGCTCTTACTGGTACAATTGCATAATAAAATCTGCAGGACCTTTATTATCCAAAATGCAATGTGTTTTTCCAAAGAAATATATATGGCTATAAAATATTCAAAGATAGAATATAGAAGAGGCTTCCTAATGCCTGCTAGAAATGGAATTGAAATATCCATGGCACCAAATGAGCTTATTTCTACTATTAAAATTCCTAGTTTTCCAGCTACTTAAAAGGCAGATTCAAGTAAACAGAATAGTCATGTGTTTCCCTCTAAGCACAATATTTTAATAAGAATAGAGACAGTTGATAGACATTTATATCCAGATCTCTTCTTTCTGCCCCATTAAACCAGAAATTGGTCTTTGCCAGTAGTGACCTAGTATCTGTGTACAAAGCAAGATAATTAACTGGAAGGAAGCCAACTGCAGAATTGCTCATCCTATCACATGTGATACCAGCCATGTATATTAAATACAGATATGCACATTAGAGGCTTTAAGTCCGCTCCCTGTACAAAGAGACACTGTACAAAGAACAGTAAATTACATCTGCTGGAAATCGGTTGCGTAGTAGGACTGGGCAGAACGCCCGTCTCTGCCCACGGTCACAGCCTGGGCGCGAGCCCACTGGCCCACATTGATCCCTGGGCGATAAAGCTCACAGTAGTGCCCCCTACCATGGTAAGTGACTTGTTTAGTTGAATGCATAACTGTGCTGCATATGTGGAAAAGCAATTAGCTTCCTGAGGGTCAGTAGCTGATATTCTATTTCAAAACACAGAATGTGCTCAGATATAATCGTGAGAGTTAATGAAACTCAACCATAGTGTATAAGCAATATTTTGACAGGGGGTGGTTTGTTTTGAAGCTGGGAGTACTGAAAATGCTAAATAATGAATAAGGATGGATAAAGCAACTACCAACTAAATCGTTTTCTCTTGGGCTTTTAATTTTTTTCTGCTCATTTTTTTCTTGTAGCTTATTGTCAAAGTCTCACTTCTTGTAGCTGCTGAGATGATTTTTTTCCTTTAAATATATTTTTTGTGTGTGAAATAAAAAATGTCTTTGAATTTTCTTTGTACTTCTTATTCCCATGAACATCACCATTATTCTCTCAGTTTTCTGCACTCACTCTTCGGCCATCTTTAATACCTCCGCCACTGTTAATTACATACCAGATTCCATCAATTCTTTTTAGAAACGATTCTTAAAACGTACAGCTACCATCCTAGTTTCAAACCAAATCTTAGAATCCTGAAAGGTTAAAGTGGGAAAGAATATCTGAGATTGTCAGGTACCACCCCTCAGCTCAAAGTTTCCATTGTCCAAGATTCTACTTGTCTTAACAGCAGGTCTAGCCCTGAAACCCCCTCTAGTCTTGGGCTCTGGCCATATATTGTGCTGACTTACATCTTGTTGAGATTCTTGCAGTGTTTCTCAATGCCTCGGCCCACTCCAGGGCTCTGGCCCAGCAAGCTATCCATCCCTCTGTTGTGCCTCAAATAAATCTTATCAGATCATCACTTTTGTCCCTGTCATTTTCTTCCTCACTGGCTTCCCCCATTGCTTGTAACTCTAGGTTTTTATTTAAGGGTCATGATAGTTAGATTTCGCCCGATTTTACCCAGGCACACCCATTATTCTAGCCAGTCACCTCTTGGTCCTCTCAACTTACTGTGGTCATTATTGGGTCCACCTCTCTGCTCATATGGTCACTGCCACATGGAATGCCTATTTGGAACTTAACTTTGAGGTCCCCCTCAATGTCACATGTTCCCTAAGACCTGTTATCACAGTTCTAGACTAAGCTGACCTCCGACACCTGGATGGTTATGCTCTTCCTTTCATTTGCATCTGAATGCTTACCAAGTACAAAACATGGTGCCACGGAGGCAACGCAAAGATGCGTTGGGCACAAACTTAGCCACACAGCTCAGGGTCTAGCACAGGCATTAAAACATACACAAAGATAATTGCAATGTTTGGTAGAATGTAATAAATACTACATTTTTGAAAGACATAGGTGAAGTTGGACCTGTTTATACTAATTAGGATTTATCTCTATGTCCAGAGAGAGGCAATGTGGTATACTGGTTAACAACTCACTTACTGAAGCCAGAGGATATGTTGCCAATAACTAGCTATGTGGCCTGGAGCGGTCCTTAACCTTTTGTGCTCAACTTGCTCATCTGTAAAGATGAAGATGATAAAATTGCCTGACTCCCAGGGTTGCTGTGAGGATTAAAAGAGTTAACATGGGAAGTGCTAGGAGAGTACCTGGCACGGAATAAGCACCGTAAGTAAGTATTAGCTATTATTCCTTCCATCACCATCATCATCATCATCTCCACTGTTGTCTCCCATACTTGGCTGAAAATTTCTGAAGGACAGAAATCACAAGGTTAATATTTCCCTGAGCATATGCCGACATTTGATGAGACAAGAGAGAACCTGATACCTGGCTTATCCCTCACTTCTGCCTCATGATCAGTACAGGAGCATCTCCGTCTCTCCCTCAGGCCTTATGCTGGCACAGCACTATTTCAGAAGGACAGCAATCTGAAATGAATTGAGTGAGGATGGCTGTGTCAGGAGTCCCCAAGACCACGCCCAGGATTCATGATTCACTGGAGGACTCATGAGACTCAGCATCTCAGCAGCTAGTTTTGCTGTGAGTTATTCCAGGAAAAGAACACAGAGCAAAATCAACAAAGGGAAACAGCATATGGGGCAAAGTCCAAAGGAAACCAGGCTCAGGCTTTCCAGAGTCCTCTACTGGAGGAGTCTCACAGGACGTGCTTCATTCCCCCAGCACTGAGCTATGACACGTGTGGAATGCTGTCTGCCCGGGAAGCTCAGTTCAGACCCAGTGCCCAGGGTTTTACCGGGAGCTGATCACATAGACACCCTCTGCCTGGCACGTACCAAACTCCACCCTCCCCGAAGATAAGCAGGTGCTCCACATAAACCACATTATGCAAACCTGTAGGTGCAACGAGCCATGCTGGTCAGTTAGGGAATGGTGGGAGGACTCCTGAAATCCAAGTTCCCAGACACCAGCCAAGGGCCAGCCTTGCAAGGAGGCCTTTCTAAGGAGAGCAGTCTCAGGTCCACTCTGTTGGCTCCTTTCTGTACAACAACACAAGCTGAAGTTACATGTCGAGCAAGCTTTTTTTTTTTTTTAGATTTTATTGGGGAAGGGGAACAGGACTTTATTGGGGAACAGTGTGTACTTCCAGGACTTTTCCAAGTCAAGTTGTTGTCCTTTCAGTCTTAGTTGTGGAGGGTGCAGCTCAGCTCCAGGTCCAGTTGCCATTTTCTAGTTGCAGGGGGCAGAGCCCACCATCCCTTGCGGCAGTCAAACCGGCAACCTTGTAGTTGAAAGGACACGCTCCAACCAACTGAGCCATCCCGGAGCTCAGCGGCAGCTCAGCTCAAGGTGCTGTGTTCAATCTTAGTTGCAGGGGGCACTGCCCACCATCCCTTGTGGGACTCGAGGAATTGAACTGGCAACCTTGTGGTTGAGAGCCCATGCTCCAACCAACTGAGCCATCCGGGAGGCAACTCAGCTCAAGGTGCCGTGTTCAATCTTTGTTGCAGGGGGCAGAGCCCACCATCCCTTGCGGGACTCGAGGAATTGAACCGGCAACCTTGTGGTTGAGAGCCCACTGGCCCATGTGAGAATCAAACCGGCAGCCTTTGGAGTTAGGAGCATGGAACTCTAACCGCCTGAGCCACCGGGCCGGCCCTCCAGCAAACTTTTGACTTCATAAATATTTGGTGACAAAATAATGGGAGAAGGGGAGATTTGAGGCCAAAATTTTGAAAGGAAATCTAAATCAGAATTTGAAAGAGAATTTTGGCCTAAATTCTCCCATAATTTCTGCGTTCAGAGGCTTGTATCTGACACCAGTGTTGTGCCTCCAGCTTGCTGTGATTGACATGCATGGCCAAGCTGAGAAGCTGGAGCATGTCCTGAGCCCCCTGTGCAGTGAGGATGGGAGGCCCAGGGGAGCATAATTCCCTGTCCCCTGGCCTTTGGACTCCACACCCCACACACATTTCTTTCGCACAAGAAAATAAAGCTCAAGGATAAGAAACCTTTCCCTGGCTGCCTCCTCCTGTCCAGCTCTGTTCACGTTACATACTCTTAGCATCTGCTCCCATCCTTCCTTGAACTAGACAGCATTCCCTATACAGCTGTTAGAGGGCTCTGCAAGCTCAGATGTTAGTGCATCTTGCCATGCTTATTCTGCATTTAAATTTTCCTGTTCCCTGTTACCTCTTACTGCATTCACACCCTACTTTGAAACTGCAGAGGTGCATGATTGACTAGCATGTATGTTTCCTCTCTGACTGATGAGAAAGTTCATTTGTGTCAGACTTCCTTGAGCTTGTCATTTCATACTTAAAGCTCCATCTGTTTCAGCCTTCTTCCAGGCATCCATGCCCTTAAGGCAGAGCTCAGACTCTGGACAAGGTTGCTCATGGTAAAAATCCCAGCACTGGCACTTCTAGTTATTTGAACGAAGACTAGAAAGAATTCCTCAAAATAGGGACAATAATAGTACCCAGTGGGTACTAGGTAGTACCTATCCTAGGTTGGTTGTGGGCTTAAAGGAGATGCTAAAATGCAGCCACCCCTCTCCCCCCCACACACACACATTAGCATTTGTGAAATCAGGAGGCATCTCAGAGTCAGTGCTGTGTCAGAAGTTAACTGGCAGCTCTTTCTTTCTTGGTGGTACATTCAATAATGATGCATCTTAAAATCGATGTCATCATGGGTGAGATAAAATACTGTAAAAAGCACATGGCACTTAACACAATACCTAGCAGGAAACAAATATTCAGGAAGATTAGTTATCAGTGGTCCTTATCACTGCCAAACAGGATATCCTTCCAGGAAGGAGATCATCTGATATTCATGTAGTGTTTTCTCTTTTTAGGTATCTCATTCTTAGAACACACAAGGCAGAGATTCTCATCCCAATCTTAGAGATGAGGACAGCGAGGTTCAGGAAGTCTGGGCAACTTACCTTCCCCCACAGAGCTAGGAAGGGCCAGACCTGAGACTCTAGCCCAGAAGTCTGTAAGCTGCGGCCACTGGCCAAAATCAGCCAGCTGCCTTTTTTATATGGTCCCCGAGTCATGAGTGCTTTTTACATTTCTTAAGAGTTGTAAAACATCAAAAGAAGACTACTATTTTGTGACATGTGAAAATTACAAGAAATGTAAGTTTCAGTGTCCATCAGTAAAGGTTTGTTGGAACATAGCCCTGCTCATACGTCACCTGTAGTCTATGGGCCTTTGTGGTGCAGTGGCAGAGTCAGGTCATTGCAGCAGAAAGAAACCACATGGACCACACCTAAAACGTTTGCCATTTGACTTTTTATGGGGAAAGTTTGCCGACTCCTAGACTAGTTCTTAGCACTCTGACATGTGTCCTTTTGAGGAAGGAGAGTGTCTCATCCGTCTTTTTATCTTCCACACTTGGTAGGCACTCAATCAATGTTTGCTAAATTGAATTTCAATTGTCTCTCCTAAGTCTAAAAAGTAAATCTCAAATCATGCTGGTTACCATGGCACCGGATAAACAGCAAAATAAAACGGCCATTTGTTCAAGGAGAGGAACAAAGACACTTTTTCACCTAAGCTTATATTTGTGTTGCAATACTTCTTAAAGAGTAAATAAAATAAAACGATTCCCCTTATAAGAATAAGGCCACATTCTCGGGAGCAGCTGAATGGGCAAATAAGTCTCAGGTAGGAGATGTGTTTGTGGTTTCCTTCTTGTCGGCCCATGAAAGGCCTGCTGTGCCACTCTAGGACCAAGAGCGGATGGCAGGGAGTCTGCTGCCAGGAGATCTTTTCCGCAGGTTTGTGGAGAAATGAGTCCACGATGTCCAGCTCTGAAGGCCCTGTTGGTTTCAAGAGATCAAGTTATTAAAACTAAATCAGGATCGATGTTTCCAGTGCACTAAATGTTTACAAGGCAGGCAAGTATAGGCACACGCAAGCAAGGTCACTGGCGGAACTTGCTTAATTTGGAGTTTGAGCCAGCCGTTGGACACGTGGGTGAGAGGCCCTGAGGGGAGCGGGCAGCCCCCCTACCTCAGACTGCAGATGGGTGGTGGCGTGGGGCACTCCAGGGGCTTCCTGTAGTTACAGCTGTGGCAGCCTTGGACCAGCTCAGGGCACCTGGCTGACACTCTGAGCAACTCTGACAAGTTACCGCCCTCTCTCCTTGCCCACCTGGAGATGGCTTTCTCTCAAGCTCAGGGGTCCCTCTGGAGGGAGCTCCATAAAGCTTCATGCAAAGTCAGAACCAAGAGCCAAGGCCGCCTGCCCTTGGAAGTCCACATATACCCCCTCTGCCCCCATCAGACTCGAAGTTCCTCAAGGAGCAGCTCAAGATTCTTTAGAATTTGTTTAAATATTTAAATTGTTTTATTAAATGATTTCCCTTTAAGTCATTTCTCCCCAAAGCTTAATTTTATAAAGATTTTTTTTTTTAACTTTTATTTATTTATTTATTTATTTTTTTTTTTTTTTTTGGTTGTTGAGAGCCCACTGGCCCATGTGGGAATCGAACCGGCAGCCTTTGGAGTTAGGAGCATGGAGCTCTAACCGCCTGCGCCACCGGGCCGGCCCATATAAAGATTTTTTTTCATTCCTAGATGTGGCTAACCACCTTTAGTTTTATAAAGAAAATCAATGGAAAAATAACTTTGGGGGGAAAAAAATCCCCAAAACATGTTTTTAAATGGAAGCATAGACTAGACTCCATAAAGTGCAGTTCAGTGTACACCGTTGCCCAGGCTCTAACAGTCATCCTCGTAAAACTGCATCTATTTTTCTGTAGTTTGCCTCGTTCTCCCCAAAGAAAAGTGTGATGCTTAACAATTATTAATTGTGGTTACAGTATACTGAGTTTGTTTTTATTTTTCTTTTCTCTTGAATATGGAGGTGAATCTATATGTAAGGGAAATTTTCACAAGAAAAATGTTATGCTTAAGATATATTCAACATTTCTAATATTGAAGCAATATTGTTTCAACACACACACACATTATAAGTATGAAGCATTTCAACAGCCTTTGGGTTGACATGCTTATATAGACTAGTCTGGGGTCCCTCAAAAATGTGACTTCCAATTGAGAACCTGAATATATGTTTATACCATCATTTCTAAAAAGCAAGTTACGCAGGAACTTCTGGAAAACATTTGTGAGGTGGATATTTCCTTGATTATAGGGTTGGAGGAAAATTACCGGGTGGCAATAGTGATTTTTAAAATCCTAGGGCTATAGTCCTTTTTTTGTCCATATATATATATATATTTTTTTAATTTATTGGGGTGACAATTGTTAGTAAAATTACATAGATCTCAGGTGTACAATTCTGTAATACATCATCTATAAATCCCATTGTGTGTTCACCACCCAGAGTGTTCTTATATTTTTAATTAGGGACCCTACAGGGTGGGACAAGGATTCATAAGGTTTTATCAGTTCCCTTCTGCCTAGAATATCCCCATCTGTCTTTAGAAGAAATGGTTGAAGAAGACTGGAGGAATTATCAGCTAAGCTAAATTATTCATGGGAATGTTAAGAAGGTAAAAGTATTTTCTTTAAAAAATGTAAACTTCACACTTTAAGTGACAGACATATTTAGGTTCAAAACAGAGCCATCTCTGGGAAAGACTGTAGAATTTTAATTAGCTCATCACCGAGCAGTTCTGACGCGTCAGCAGGTTGGTCCCCGATGCCAGGACTTCTGTGCTGCATACACAGTTTTTTTCAGTGGTTTAAGTAAAAATAGGAACTGGTGTACAGCCTAAAGAAGCTGTCTGTAAAGCCTACCTTCTGAACAACACACATCTTGGGAACTGGAATTGCTACTTACCCTATTTAGAACTTCCTCTCCATTTGGCATTTCCGTTGGTGCTTACTCTTTCTTGATTCATATTATTCTTGTCCCCCAACCCCTTCCACAGTTTATGATTCCCTATTTTATTGGAATCTTTTTTGCATAATTTACTCCATCGGAGGATTTATTTTAATTTCCCTTAAATCTTACAGATTAAATTTCCCATCCTTGACTTTTTTCAGCTTTTAATCTTGCTGACCCACTTTATGTTGAAATTTGGCCAATCTGACAGAAGTGAAAGTTCCTTTTAAAGCAGTGCTTCTGAGTTCTCCTAATCTTTTTTGGGTCAGAGACCCCTCCGAGAATTTGGTGAAAACTGTGGGTCCTTCCCCAGGAAAAATGCATATCTAACGCACACATGCAAACATGCCCGTACAGTTTTACAGAAAATTCATGGATATCCCTAAAACACATCTGTGGATCCCACATTGAAAATTAAATGGCTCTGGTTGAGTACAAGAGGCAAGGACCCGGGGGGGAGACTGACTCGTATGGCAAATCCTGGGGCACGTGGAAGATGCATTATGTGACAGGCCAGAGCAGAAAGTGTATTTCCAAGACGTAAGTGCTGTCAAGTACTTTGTCAGATGAACCAAGGATTCAAATTTTGGTTGAAATCTCCTATTTCCAGAAAATACATTTTGTCCCAAAAGGTGGAAAGTGGTTGTGACCCCAGGAAGCTTCTCACCTTTGCTGTTCGCCTGTAGTCACCTTGACTTCACTGGAGCCCGGTGACGGGATTCTCACTTGACAGGCGTGGGCACTGGGTGAAGACAGAAGCCGAAGTTTCTGGATGAGGCTGAGACAGCATGGTAGGACTTAGTGGTGAAGGAAACATGGCCCCGCCCAGTGAGAAAGATGTGGAGACCCATGGCCGGGTTTTGCCGGGCTCTAAGCACAGGGAAAGGTCGTTGCTCAAGTAAGTCCCAATCCAGGTCATTGGCTACATTGGGCAGGGAGTGTCTGTTCCCTTTTCCCCTCATGTGACTAATCTTTAAGTGCCAACAAATAGTCAGGAGTCCTTCAGTTGACTGACTGCCAGCTAATGCCAGTCTTCTGATGTGGAGACATACCTCTGGATCTGAGGAGGGGCTGCACGTAGTGTCAGCGTAACGTCCTACCTTTTGGTGGGGCTAGGGGTTTGCCCGTGCACCCCCAAGGAACCCCAAAGCATGGAAACTGGCTGTTTGATAGCACAAGAAAAAGTTTTTCTTTCAGAAAGCCTCCCATTAAAACTATTTTATCACTGCAAAAAAAAAAAAAAGAAAAAAGAGCAGCCACTAGAAAATCTGACCTAGGATTCATGCTACACCCTCCTACTGCCATCACTGGCTGTGTGACTTTGGGCACCGGGGGACTTCCCTGAGCCTCAGCTTGCCCATCTGTCCGGTAGGAATACCAATGTTTTCCTCTCGGGGCTCTTATGAGCCTGTATTGTAAAGCTGTGTAGTGAGTACCTGGCGCCTTCTCTCCACTCTCCATGACCCAGATGCATCTCAGTCTTGGCTGGGGTGGCCATGGGCCTGCACTGCTTTCTGGGAGTTTTTGGAAGTAAGATGACCACAGAGCTATCTGCACGCACTGTTGAGGCCAAGTTCTGAGGCCACAGGATGGCTCTGCGAGTGCCATCAGGCCTGGCCCGCCAATGCCTAAGAGGATGGTGTATGTAGACATTTTCAGTGAGGACCAATAGTCAATGATGGCCAAAGGGTGGAGCTCTGAATACCCAACTAAATGCCTGACCCTCATCCTGCCTCGAAAGTTTGGTGTCCGGACTGCTCTAGAAATGTACTTTGGATTCCTGAAACATGGTGTTTTTGCATTACTGAGAGTGATGTTCTTGCCACTGAAGCAGCTGTGACTTCCCAGAAGCCCAGAGAAGCCAGGAGCTCCATGGAAAAGAGCAGTTTCTTTGAGCTTCACAAGCACTTTCTCTAAAGGTTTGCTGACAAAGACATCTTGTGAAGGAGGGCAGAGATGTCCCATCAGGGGTTCATGGGACTCCCCGAATGGTGGATTGCCACGTTTGTATATAGGGAGAGCCTGCTCATCGGCTCCCTGCCTGAGACATAGGATCACCCCCGCCTTTTCCTTCTGGAGGAAGTATCTAGGGTGTATCCTGCAACACTGACAAATCTCAACGAAGTTTAATTTTTTGAGTAGAGGATGGGGTGGGGCATAGAGGATACTTGCTGAACCGGAATTTCATATACCTTTGCTAGGATCCCTCGTATCCCAAGGTCCATGTGGCTTCAGCTCGACCTGAGCTCAAATTTAGAAGTTCTCTAAGAGTGATATTTTGGGCAGGTGTTTTGCTTGGAAGGAAGGTCTGAGTGAGTTTTGTGCACTTCGGCAATTATATAGTTCCTATAGAAGTATTTTTGCATGTAAGGTGTCTTGAGTAGCAAATAATTCAGGAAAAGTTAGTTTTCATACGATACTGATGGTAATAATAATTAAGTTATTTATTTAGTCTGGAACTGTACTGGACAGTTGGACATATTAACCCTCTTCCCCCACAATACTGTTAGTGAAGTATTGAGCACCACTTAACAAATGAGAATACCATGGCTCAAAAAGTGGACCAAGGCCACACAGCCTTACTGTAATGTAGCTGTAACTCATACCCAGGTCTTTCTCACTCTGATTCCCAGGGTCCTTCCACCATTTCCTCTACTGTTTTATTGTGCCATAACCTCCAATACACTCATAACTACTATGACAAGTTAAAGGAGTCAAAGAAGTTAAGTGAGTAAAAAGGAAACCAACATGTCCTTTGGTTGACAAATTAATATGTTGTTTTAAAGATAGCTTACATTTTCCTTTTGCCTCCGATGTTCCCAGAAGAATGAAGAATAAAGAGGTTTACATAACAGACCTGATGACTAATTTTTTTAATTAAATTTATTGGGGTGACATTGGTTAGTAAAATTATATAGGTTTCAAATGTACATTTCTATAATACATCATCTATAAATCCCATTGTGTGTTCACCACCCAGAGTCAGTTCTCCTTCCATCACCATTATTTGACCCCCTTTTCCCTCTTCTATCTCCCTCCCTCCCCCCTTACCCTCTGGTAACCATTAAACTGTTGTCTGTATCTGTGAGTTTTTGTTTCTTTGTTTGTCTTGTTCCTTTGTTGCTTTCAATGTTATATCCCATATGAGTAAAGTCATATGTTTCTTTTTCTTTTCTGACTTATTTCACTTAGCATGATAATGTCAAGATCCATCCATGTTGTCGCAAATGGCACTGTTTCATCTTTTCTTATGGCCGAGTACTATTCCATTGTATATATTTACCACATCTTCTTTATCCGTCATCTATTGAAGGACACTTTGGCTGTTTCTGTGTCTTGGCTACCGTGAATAATGCTGCAATGAACATAGGGATACATATATTTTTACAGATAACTGTTTTCAGATTTTTGGGGTAGATACGCAGAAGAAGGATTGCTGGGTCATATGTTAATTCTATTCTTAATTTTTTGAGGAAACTCCATACTGTTTTCTATAGTGGTTGTACCAGTATACGTTGCCACCAACAGTGTATGAGGGTTCCTTTTTCTCCACAGCCTCTCCAACACTTGTTACTATTCATCTTGTTGATAATAGCCATTCTAATAGGTGTGAGGTGGTTTTGTTTTGCATTTCCCTAATAGCTAGTTAATTAGGGAATAGCTAGTTAATAGCTAGCCTTTTTTCATATATCTCATATATCTCATATATCTGTTTTCATATATCTTTTTTCATATATCTGTTCATATATTTGTATGTCTTCTTGAAAAAAGTGTCTGTTCAGGTCCTCTGCCCATTTTTAAATTGGATTATTTGTTTTTCATTGTTGGGTTGCATGAGTTCTTTATATATTTTAGATATTAGCCCCTAATCAGAGGCACTGTTTGCAAATATCTTCTCCCACTCAGTTGGTTGCCTCTTTATTTTGTTGATGGTTTCTTTTGCTGTGCAGCTTTTTAGTTTGATATAGTCCCATTCATTTATTTTTGCTTTTACTTCCTTTGTCTTTGAGGTCAAACTCATAAAATGCTTGTTGAACCTAACGTCCATAAGTTTAGTACCTATGTTTTCTTTTATACAGTTTATTGTTTCAGGTCTTATGTTTAGGTCTTTGATCCATTTTGAGTTAATTTTGGTATATACTGACAGATAGCAATCTTGTTTCATTTTTTTGCACATGGCTTTCCAATTTTCCAGCATCATTTATTGAAGAGGCTTTCTTTTCTCCATTGTATGTTTTTGGCTCCTTTGTCAAAAATTATCTGCCATATATATGTGGGTTTATTTCTGGGTTCTCAATTCTGTTCCATTGGTCTGTATGTCTGTTTTTCTGCCAGTACCATGCTGTTTTGATTATTGTCGCTTTGTAGTATAAATTGGAGTGAGGGAATGTGATACGTCCAGGCTTGTTCTTTTTTCTTAGGATTACTTTGGCTATTAGGAGTCTTTAGTAATTCCATATAAATCTGATGTTTTTTGTTCTGTTTCTTGAAAAAATGCCATTGGGATTTTGATGAGGATTGCATTACATTCTGTGTATTGCTTGGAGAAATATGGCCATTCTAACTATGTTTATTCTTCCAATCTATGAACATGGAATATCTTTGTGTCTTATAGTTTTCAGTGTATAGGTCCTTCACATGCATTGTTAAGTTTATTCCTAGGTATTTTATATTTTTTGTTGCAATTGCAAAAGGAATTGTTATTTTCATTTCTTTTTCTGAACTTTCATTGTCAGTATATAGGAATGCAATGGATTTTTGTATGTTGATTTTGTATCCTGCAACTTTACTGTATTTGTTTATTGTTTCTAATAGTTTTTTGGTGGAGTCTTCAGAATTTTCTATGTAAAGAATCATGTCATCTGCAAAAGTGGTAATTTAACTTCCTAATTCCCAGTTTGGATGCTTTTATTGGTTTCTCTTGCCTGATTGCTCTGGCAAGGGCTTCCAATTCTATGTTGAATAACAGTGGTGATAGGGGGGCAGCCCTGTCTTGTTTCTAATTTTAGAGAAAAAGCTTTCAGTTTTTCTCCATTAAGTGTATTAGCAGAGGGTCTATGATATATGGCCTTTATTATGTTGAGGTACTTTCCTTCTATACCTATTTTATTAAGTGTTTTGATCATAATGGATGTTGTATCTTGTCAAATGCTTTTTCTGCATCAATTGATATAATCATGATTTTTATCTTTTATTTTGCTTATGTGATGTATCACATTGATCAATTTGCATGTGTTGAACCATCCTTGTGCCCTGGGGATGAACCCCACTTCATCATGATGTATTATTTTTTTAATGTATTGTTGTTATATTTGATTGGCTAGTATTTTCTTTGGAATTTTTGCAGATGGCAAATTTTTTTAATTTTTTAAAATTTTCGGAAAAAATAACCCTGAACTCATGGCCCAACACTCGCCTCATGTAACAACAGAAAATAGTGTTTTTAGTGAGATTATTCTGGAAAAACCATGATAGTTTCCACTGTTATAGGTTTAATCTATGTTCTTTAATATTTAATTATTTGCCAGAAACACTATGAAATAGAGAATGTATACTCTCCACGGGCGGGTGCCCTGCCAGCTTTGCTCACTGCTACATTCTCAGTGCCGGAACCATGCCAGATGTACAGTGCGGACTCAGGAAATACTTAGTGACTGACGGGGCCTGATCTATAAGTCAGTATTTCAGGAGCTCCTGTTCTTTTCTCAAAGCACTGTGCCGAGGTAGGTTTCTTGTGGCCTCCTCCTGTGTTTTCCTGAACCATAATGGGGAATAGAGGGTCCATCCGTCTGTAGCTGCAACAGTTCACAGTTGCTACTTATTCCCTTACTCCTTTCATTTCCCTTTAGCTTCCAGGTATTGGATTGCTCCCAGAAACTCGGAACATCTTTCTCCTCCCTCTAATCCCCTCCCCACTCCACAGCCAGAGTGACCTTTCTAAACCCACACCCATTATTCTTCTGCTTCAGGTCCTTTCAGTGACCCCAGAGTCCAATCTAACCCAGGCCCCTCGGACAGCGGGCTGACTCGGCACACTCCTCCTACTCCTTGCACTGCACTTCCCCTCCAGGGCCATCGTGAGTGGTGGCCCAGGCACTGGTGTAGGCTGTCTCCTCCCCTGAGAGCTTCCTTGGCCTAGAGCTGCTCCTTCTCCAGCTGCTCCTTCAAGGATGAGCTACATGCACTCGCCTCCTGACACTCGCCCTCACCTCTGTATTGAATTTAAATGCCTTTCCTGTGGCATCTCTTCCCACACTGTGAGCAGAGCACCTAACGAGTGTAACTAAATCCTGTGCTATGAGTGGAGCACCTGGGACAGGTGTAAACTCATCCTGTGGTGTGAGCAGGGCACCCAGCCCAAGTGTGATCTTGTTTCACAGTGTGAGCAAGGTGCCCAGGCCCAAGTGTGTCCTCATCACACAGTGTGAGCAGGGTACCTAGGACAGGCGTGACCTCATCACATGGTGCAAGCATCCATAACAGGAGTGACCTTGTTCCACGGTGCTTTACCAGCAGTGGCCCTGATTCCTTATTTTGTTTTTCTGTTTTGTTTTGTTTTGTTTTGTTTACAGAAGGGAATGAATATGAAAGATCCTTATCCGGGGAGTCTGAAAATCTAGATCTTGGTCCTGAAGTGAGGACTTTATTATCTGTGTAATGTAGGGTACTTTACTTCAAAGAGCAAATCCTCAGCTTTTTAAAACAAAAAAATGAAATTGTGCCTGTTCTGTGTTACCTAGTCACTACAGACATCAAATACACGCATGTTTTCAAACTGAAAAACTCTATCCACGTGTTTGGTGGCACCATCAGAACACTAGCCATTCATTTCCAAGAAAGATAATATTGCATGTTTGTGTGTGGATTGGACAATGAACTTTCTTCTTCATATGTGCCTTACCTTTGTCCCATCCCAAAGGGGCGTGTGAAAATACCCGGAAGTGGCATGATTCGGTGAGATGCAAGGGCTGGGCTGAGTCCTCTGCGCCGGGCTCACAAGCCAGGCCACGTAGTCAGCACTCATCTGAGCCACCAACTAGGCCGAACTTGAATCTCATGGCTTCAAGTCAAAGAATGTCTTTTGGCTGTGCCTGCTAGGTTTCTGATGCCTTTTGGGATCAGCTGGTCCCTATCTCTGCCCCATGTCCCTATGTCCTCTCAGAAATGGAAGGCTCATACCTCTGAGTGACCAGGACTGGAGGGGTGGGGGCCGTGGAGTAATCACTGAAGTGGAGCCCAGCAGAGGCCAAGGTAGACGGCTCCCACCACCGCCCCTGGAAAAGCTCCCTTCTTTCTCCCTGGGGCGTGGTGGTGGTTGGAGCAAGGAATGGCCAGTTGTAGTGCTATGGTTATCCTTTTTGAGTGTCATTGTCCTAGGATGAAAGCAGGCAGGCTCCTCTGGGAGTACTAGGGGTGCCAAGTCCTAGTCTGGGTGTGGCTTCTAGGCCCCCACACTGGACCCAGGGCTCACTGCAGGCACGAGCCTGTCTTATCAAGGCCATCCCCGACATCCAGGCAGTCAGTGGGGGCTGAGCCCATATTCCTCCCTATTCCTTCTCTTTGCCCCTTCCCTTCATGTCACCTCCTCCCTCCCAGCCTCTCCTCAGCCTATGTTCTGGGGCATCACGGTTCCCTGACGAGGAAGGCTGCTGAATCCTAGTTGGGCCATGTCTTATGTTATGTTGACAGAGCCCCACAGGCCCCTTTCTGCTGGCCGTTGGCTGTGGTGTCACATGGACTGAGCTCTCTGAGCTTCTCTGCCGCCGAGCTAGGTGAGGACAAGTGAGCCAGGTCTGCAGGAGGAAAACAACTGACTGGTGGAAGGGAGTTGCAACTGCTTGTGCTTTTTGTTTTGTTTTGAAATGACAGGAACGTAAGTCACAGAGAAAAAGTGCCACTGCCTAAGTGTCCTGTACCTCATATCCTCAGTCAAGTGGAAAGCCCATTTTTGATGCCCATGAGGAATTATGGACAGTGGGCCACAGGACGGATCCTGGGGTAGCAATGAAGGGCCCTGGATAGACTTTCTCAGGAGAGGGGGTATTACCTGCAATAAGCATAGGAGCCAGGCTGCCGAGCCATGGCGGGCACAGATCTGGCCAAGTCCTGCCAGCGTGGTGAGAAGTGGGGTGAGAAGAATGCTGACAACAGAACAGGAAACTGTTCCCAGCTGACTGCTGGGCCAGGCAAGTGAGAATACGGATCAAAACTCAGTTCCTCGGCCTCTGAGCACTTTGTCATTGAAAGGCTGTTAATTGGCTGTGCCTGTTTAATATTTCATTCACACATGCACATGGAAACGAAGAAGCTGGCAGAGAACTTTCCCCTCCACCCCGTTCCCCTTCTGAGCAACGGAGAGAAGGAGAGCCCAGGTCCATAAAGGACAGACTGGGCATCTCCACCTGGACCTGGAGTCTGGTCCCGTGGTGCCTTCCTAAAAAGATGGGTCAGGTGGCTTTTGCGGGCCATTGAGCCTGGCTCCATGAAAGATCCAAGAGGGAACACTGCCATGGCCTGTTGAACAACTCTTTGGGTCAGGAACTTAAGTATGCTTTAAGATGATAACTTTTTGTTGTTGTCGTTAGAGATTTACAGAGCCTTTAGTTTGCTGATATGCATACAAATCTTTGAGAAAGATGTACAGAATGTTTCTTCCTTGTTTCTCTGGTCTCTGCATGACAGCACGAGGCAGTGCAATATTTGGACTAGGGGTGTTTTCTGTATCTGACTGCAGTTCTCTCAGGGTAGGGACTGTGTCTTTATGCTCTTGGCTATTAGCCTGGGAATTGTCTCATATGTCACACTTCACTAATGTTTACTGTACTTTTGTTATCTATCGAGATGAACTTATGTGTCACCCCAAAATGTGATTCAACAGAGTACTGGAAACATATCTGTGGAGGGATTTTCATGGATTACATAGGGTTTACTGGTGCTAAGACTGTGCTTTGTAGAAAGGGAATGAGGTGTTGTTGATGAAACTGAGGATGGAAGGAGAAGTATGGAGCCCCAAACTCGAGTTTTAGAAATGGAACTGATGACAGGCATGGTCACCACCTCTTCTTGGGACCTTGACCTTTGTGACCTCGCTCGGCTGCTGACCTTTGGACACCTCCATCACTATGACATTCTGGTCCTTACCTGGTCACTGTGATGCTGTTCCAGGGGACCCAAAGTGCTTGAAGTTATGAGAGAGAAGGATGGGATGTAGGATGAAGTAGTCATCAGCACAGATTTAATCCATCCAACTTTTTTAAAGGATTTAAAAAATGATGTAGCAATTGTCAAGCTCCTTAAAAAGGGAGGGTTTGGGGGACCCAGCATCACGCCCTGTCGAAGTGCCATTTGGTTGGAGTTTTTGGTAGAAAGGCAGTACAGAGGGTATGTTTTGTGAGATGCAGCCTCTTTGGGAGGGAAGCCCTGATTTAAATCACAGCTGGGTCAGGTCTAAGTCATTTGAGCAATTTAACTCGGGGCAAGCATAAAGTACATAGAAATAGAAGATACATGAACTATGGAAATGTGAAATATGGATGCTCTCTGTGGCCTGGAAGTAGGGTCCCTCCAGCCTCACACTCCTCTGCTGCTGCATGCACCCTGCTCCCCCTCTGTATTTCCCCAGCTCTTGGAGTTCCCTTCCTCCCATCCCAGGGAAGTCTCCTTCAGCTCGGCCCAGGCAGGACGCCCACATCCGCAGAAGTCTCTGTTGGAGGACAGCCACCTGTGTGGGGGTTGTCTGCACCTCTCTCCTGCCTCCATCATGGAGAGAGGGCTTAGCGCATGGTCTTCTTTTTTTCCTAAGTAACCAGGACAGTGTCTGAGACTTAGACAAGCACATAATGTAGGAATAAGTAGAAACATGGAGACCTGTGGAGTGAGATTGTCAGGGTGGAGGAGGAAGAAGGGCCCTGAAACAACTTCCCCCTGCTATGCATTGAGCTGCTGCCTGAAATTAGACCCTGAGAATGTAATTCTCTATTTTAAGCCGCAGGGACTTGACCCCTGAGAGTGGCAACACAACAAGCTCTGTGAATCACTCCCACCTCTTGGTGATTAGGTTTATCTAATTCTCCTGAAGGCACAGGGGGTCGTGTGAGGATCCTTACGTGGGTAGAGTGGAGTAGGCACAGACTGGGGGCCAGAGCTCCCAAAGGCAAACAGGCCTGCTTTACATGTTGGGGTTTATTTGTTTGGAGGGGGATTCTTTTTATTGTGGTAAAAAACGCATAACATAAAATTTACCATTTTAACCCTTTTTAAGTGTACAAATCAATGGCATTAAGGACATTCACATGATTGCACTACCATTCCTTCATCTCCAGAATGTTTTCATCTTGCAAAACTGGAACTGTGTGCCCATTAGACTGTAACCTCTCACTCTTCCTCCCACAGCCCCTGCAACCACCCTTCTACTTCATGTCTCAATGAATTTGATGACTCTAGGTATTTCATATAAATGGAATCTTACAGTATTTGTCCTTTTGTGGCTGGCTTATTTTACTGAGTGTAATGTCCTCAAGGTTCTTCCATGTTGTAGCCAGTGTCAGAATTTCCTTCCTTTTTAAGGTTGTATAATATTCCATTTATGTGTGTACCCTGTGTTGCTTATCCAGTCATCTATCAATGGACATTTGGATTAGTTGCAGTTTTTGGCCATTGTCAGTAATGCAGCTTTGAAAATGAGTATACAAATATCTTTCAATTATTTGGGGTATATACTCAGAAGTGGAATCTCTGGGTCATATAGTTATTCTATGTTTAACTTTTTGAGGAAACTCCATACTGTTTTCCACATTGGCTGCACCATTTTATGTTCCCACCAGCAGTGCACAAAGATTCCTATTTCTCCACATTCTTGCCATCCTAATGGATGTGAAGTGGTATCTCCCAGTGGGTTGTATTTGCACTGTACTCAGGGTTAGTGGTGTTGAGTACCTTTCCACATGCTTATTGGCAATCTGTATATCTGCTTTGCTTTCCATTTTGTTTTAAACTTGTGCTCAAGATCCTTATTCAGGTAGGTATAATATCAATGTGTGTGACCTGCGGAGAAGCACTCGGTGATGGAAGGTACATGTGCCGGACCAGCTAGCTTAGCTCAGCAGCATCTGTTTTCTGTCCAATGGGGCGAATCTTCAGTGAGATGCTTGTTCTTGCACTGCCCTGGAGTAGGATGAGACTCAGGTGCTGTTTTCCTCACTTCCCATTCTCAGTGCCCGTCCTTTGCTGTTGAAATGATTTGTGATTCTGGATGTGGCCTCTGTTGCCTCTTACCTGCCTGTGTGTGGCACCGAATGAATGAGTTTTCTTCTTTGCAGTTGTGTAACGTGGACTCCTTGTCCTCCTGTCATCCTAAATGACTGAGGTGCACAGGGGTGGGGAGATGGGAAGGAAGGGACGCTGAAGCTGATGCGGAAACACCACAGTGTGGGGACCTTGTGCAAATGATGTGGGGGGACAGAAAGCAGAAGCCACCCCAGACACTGTACCCAAGGGGAGGTAGAGCTTCCGTTTGAATCGGCAATGTCTGCGAACACCCCCAGCCTCCCAAAGGCCAGTCCTGCTCTCGTTTTCCTCACCAGAGCAGTGGCTCCTTCTGGTGTTGTCTTTGGTTGATGAAACAGAAACCTTCCTGTGGGCTTTTTGATACTGATAACCAAACCGTTTGCTCAGCCTCTTCTGCGCAGGCCCTCTTCCAGGAGTTAGTGCCTCTGCTGGGAACTCTCCTCCCCGTCCCCTCCTCCCCCGCCCTGTCACCCTGTCCCCATCACCCACAGAAAGGACAGTCCTACTTACTTTCCCCTTAAAGTCAAGTTCAAATGCTGCTTCCTCTGAGACGTCATCCCTCATTTGCACTCCCAGCACAGGTGTCACACCAGTTACGGGTGTCACACCCAGTGCATTTTGTCTCAGAGGCATGAGTCTCCTCCGTCAGACTGTCAGATCCCTGAGGCCAGCAGTGCGGCTTACTCCCCTGGCATCTCCCCTGACAAAGCACTACTGCAAATTCCTTTCTAAATAAGTGAATGGAACACATTTATTATGCATAGCCATCCTTCCATTTTTCTTTATTCACCATTATTCAGGGTTTTCTCTGGGTTGAGAGCTGGGCATGGGATGTTGAATAAGAGCTCAGTTACTAAACTCAAGGAACTTTTAATTTGGTAACCAGAAAGGTGAGTTCTAAATTTTTATTTATGACATGCTTTTAAATATCTTTTCAGTGTTTAGGCAGAGGTGAACAATCTCCAGTATATGGAGTTCCGTTTTTGAAATACTTCACATCTGTAGCTGATGCAGCGTGTGGGAAGTTAAGAAAAACAGCCCTACTCTGTGCTTGAAGTGATCTCCCCATGCTGATTGGTAAGGGCAATGTCTGTGTACTATTGCCAAGCCACTTATACATAAGAAGCAGTCTGGGTAATTATTGGCAAAGATTTCACGAGGCTGTGACAAGGCCTCCCAACTCATGGTCTGCGCTGGCAGTTTTACAGCGCAGTTGACCTTTGCTTAAGGTAAGGAAGGATTTGTTTGGCAAAAATAATGATAAATATCCCCATGGCATTTAAATGCTGCTGAATTTTTGAGACTCTGGGAATGTGATGTGGGCATTACACAAAATGTGAGCGTCTCGCACAGTGCCTGCCTTGTTTCTTGTTCTGTTTTGGTTTTGTCTTCCAGGCTGCATTGCTAGGTTGTCGTCTGCTTAAAGACTGTGCCAAGGTGCCACAGCCTCTAGGTTTGTCACAGTGGTTGGAAACTAGAAGCCTGTGTCTATCTTAGAGGTACCTCTTGGCATCACTGTGTCCATGAATTGACCTTTGAAGGTGCCATTTTCCATCTTAGAAATGGGGCTAATACTTGATATCCTTATTTATAGGATTTGGTGAGGTGATGTGTCTAAAAATGCCTTGAAGGGCTTGGGTGTAACTGCGCCCCTTATCATGGATAGTTGTTGATATCACAGGCCTGATTTCAAAACCCAGAGATCCAAGCCAGCTAGTCCTCACTGCTGAGCTGATGAGGAGGAAGATGACATGGTTACAACAGACGTCCAGACTTGGGAAGAAATGTCCTACGCAGATGGGGTCCTGGCCAGTGGGTTCAGTTCTAAAATAAACACTCCTGTGTCTTGAGATGAAGATTTGCCCAGTGAAATGGAGAAGCTTATGGGAGGGTGGTACGGAATGGCTAAGTTTAGGGTCAGCTGTATTTTCAGAAGCAGATGAGGAAGTGAGAGGCTGCCAAGATCACTCCTGTGAGATTTCCCCTTCCTGAGAAGGTTACTGCCATCTCCAAGATGGGAATGTGGCCCTTCAACCTTGCAGCCGTTTAGGCTGGATTTAATACACTGTTTTATGATCCAATTCTGTCAGCTGTTTAGTTGCTCACCATTTCCTGTCAAACTATTCCAGTAGCCAGCAGTTCAAATCCCAAGGGCTGGCACGCTTAGAGAAAGCACTCAGAAGCAACACGTGTGCTTTGATTTCTTTTATTATTATTAACTATGAAATGTTTCTGACATCAAATATCTGTGTACCCACTAGCCAGACTCAGAGCAAAGCATTGTTAGCACAGTCCCACCCTCTTGCCCACGCCGTCTTCCTCCCCATGCTTTCTACACTCATCTGCGTCGCTGTCTGTTATTTCCATGAATTTCCCTTAGTTTTTACCCTCTGTATTCATTCCCAAGCACTATGGGAATGGTGGATGGTACCATTTTGCCTTTTAAAAATAGACTTGTATCGTACTGCATTTGTGCTTCTGAACTTCCCTTCTTTTTTTTTTTTTGGAACTCAGCATTAAGTTTGAGAGGTTCCTTCATGTTGACATGAGTAGAAGGAATGAGCTAGAGCAGAGTATTGTTTGATAGTTGTATTTACTCAGATTGGACAAGGTCTTCGGCCTTGACTTAAGAAATAGCAAAGGAGTATAGTAGATGAGGCAGAAAATAATGTGGTTCTGTTTCCTCTATGTTGAAGTTAAATTTTGGAAGGCACAGAAAGGAGAGATTGGGCAACTAGTGACCTAGCTCTGTAGGCTGTTAGTGGGGATAATGTATGGAGTGGGCTGTGAGGGCCTGATGAAAGGCCAACTCACAATAACCTTGCCAGGACTTCTCCTTCACACAGTAACTTCTCTGCCCAGCAACTGCTGCTCTCTTTCTTTCTATTGTACAAATGATAAGAGAGGGGTGTGTGTGTGTGTGTGTGTGTGTGTGTGTGTGTGTGTGTGTGTAACTAGGGAAAAGATTGCCATGTTGCTAAATATAGGGTATGAGGAATCAATGAACAGGAAATTCATCCTATTTTTTTATTTGATGTTAAAGGTTTCTTACTGTACACAATAAATTAATCTCTTTCCTCTGATACTCTTATTTCTGATTTTCAGTTTGAAGATGTGGAAATTTATGGAATTATGGCCTCTCTGTTCGTCATATTTTCACACTGTGAAGGTGAAGAGATATAGTTGTTATTTAGGAGGGAAATTATTTTTTTGATTGGCAAGGGCAGTAACCACGAAGAGAGGGAAGCATTTCTAAGTGTGTGGAGGGTGGGAACGCAAAGGTAAGGATTTGCAGACTACGGTGTCATAGTATAGGCCAAGAAGCACTATTATTTTGTTCTTTTTGTAAACTCAATAATAGAAGCCTCAGTATTTTTCCTGTTTCTTATTTAAAGGAAAAAGTACAGAACAAAGGCATCCAAATGCTTCATGCTTTTAGGAACAGAATCAATGCTGTAACCCTCTGACTGTCAGATCATTACTTTTTCTATTACACAGTCTAGCCCACCCATGAATTGACAAAGCTACCTTCTTAATTGACTTGAAAGGACAAGTATTAATTGAAGAAGATGACATTGAATTATGAGATTCAGCAACCAATTACATGGTAACTTGGCCCAGCATAGTACCTTCCCCATTGTAGACAATCACTAATTATTTGATTGATTAATAGGGAATTAGAGATGGTATGGCTAATTGAAATCTAAGCAACCCCTCCAACTCTTTGTCTTCCCCCAACACTCTTAATGGGGCATCTACTGAAAAACAGAGACCGTGTTTCAGTTCATCCAGTAACAAATGGTTCATCCATCATTTATTGAGTGCTTGGTGGATGCTGGGACTCAAGGTGGAAAGACGTTGTCCTGCCCTTGAGGCACACAGAGTCTCCAGTATGACTGTGGCATCTGACACAGTGCAGTGGTCGCTGTGAGAGAGGCACGTACTAAAAGCAATGGGGGTATGGGAGCAAGAATCTCAGTCTTTCAGACATTTTCTTTCCTTTCCCCAACCCACCTTCATGTAAAGTAGCTATTTAATAAAAGAAAGGAGAAGGGAGAGTCTCTGCGTGCCCTTACTTACTAGCTTCTTGGCAAATATGCATTCCCTGTTGAGTTTATCAGTGAGGTGTCACAGAAGGAGTGTCTCGCCCATCGGGTGCCCTGGCGCCTCTAGTGGGGAAAGGATCAGTTCTGTCGTGTTGTGTAAGCGGACTGTGTGTTTCTGGTTTGGAAATTGCCCTGAGCCATTCAAGTGGCTCTTGTCTTGGCCATCCCAACTGCAAGGGAAAAACATACCTGCGATCATCATCAACATTCACAGAAGCCATTCAGAGATTTACCTAATTGGAAAGGCGGTTTCACTGACTGTCACTCCAGGGAGCACATCAGAGAATTCAGTCAACCTGCCCAAGGAATGGTATTTTGTCCCAATGTTTTCCTAGAAAAAGCAAGGCACCCCACCCACAGGAGAGCTAGAAAAATCAATGGCTGAGGTTTGGATGGAGCCTCTGCTCATGGCATCTTTTGTGCTGTCATATCCTGGGAAACGTCCGGCAGTGGAGGAG
The DNA here is from genome assembly GCF_964194185.1 of Rhinolophus hipposideros. Taxonomy (NCBI): domain Eukaryota; kingdom Metazoa; phylum Chordata; class Mammalia; order Chiroptera; family Rhinolophidae; genus Rhinolophus; species Rhinolophus hipposideros. Next base: position 4,432,821 of record NC_138054.1, on the reverse strand, counting down.
AAAGGTCTGCCTCTACTAAGAAAGAAGCTGTGGGATTCCCTGAATCACGGCCCTTGGGAACAGTGATCCTGGAAGCAAAAATCACGTGGGCACATTTGGGTGGCAGTAGGAGGGACAGGAAGAACCATGTCAGTCAGAGTGTCAGTAAGGGGAAGAGGAGGGCACACTCCCAGCCTGAGAAAGCCATGCTTAATCGGTTTGGCGATTTGGGAACAAAAATCCCAGAAGCTCTAGTCTTTGTTTTCAGTTGAACTTTTTCCCCCGATGTTTATATGATTTTGAAAGGGTAATAAACACCTAAATCAGAGCAGTGTGATATTTCAAAGCCCAGCACCAGGGTCTCAGCGTTCTCGGTTGGGTGTGATCCAGGCCATGAGGCCGAATGACTTGAGAGAGCTCTTAAGGACACTCAGGAAGTCGTTTAAATGAACCACCATAGAAAAAAACAAATGAGGCAACTGGGAGAATTGGGGGATGGAGGCACCTCTTAATTAGCGTTCTGGCTATGGTATGGGGAATCTAATAGACAGAGCTTGGCTTTTTTGTTCAAATAGTGGAGAACCAGGTCTTGGTTTCAGCAGATTGGTAAAGACCCCAAATATATGCCTTTTGCAGCCCTCTGCCATTTTTTCTTCAAAAAGATAAAAGATAGCAGTTCTTATATGCAATTTTAGATGAAGTGGAGCGTTAGTGATTCATAACATTTCCTGATATATTGTGGGACCAGTCAATATTTGTACAGTAATTATATTTACTTACCACCTTCATTTTTAAGTGAGACATTTTACCCTGCTCCTCAGCAAAGAATTCTGTTGAAACAAAGCTGATCACCAGGGGTTGGTTCTGTGATCAGTAGGAAGGACGTCTGGGCTATCTGTTAGGTTGGTGCAGAAGTAATTGCGGTTTTGGCAATTTTTTTTTTTAACCTTTTTAACCACAGTTACTTGTGCACCAACTTAGTAACATCCTCCCAGATGTTTGCGGTGCTCTCAACTTGTCAACATGTTAGACTGGAGTATTTTTCCAAACGGTTGTTCAAGTGGAGTTTTGCTATACGCTTTCTTTTCTCAGCAAAATCCCTCACTCAGATTCATGACAGAATTGTAATTGTTTTTAAATACTGGTAAGCAACACTAATCATTCTCAGTACTCAAAGAAACTTGCTGCTGAGACTTCAGCAATTTTCACACAATGTGAGAATATGATTTAAGCCCCCAAGTGATTCCATTTTCCATGATTCAAGTGAGTCCCAATAGAGGTTTCTGATTTACAGATGGAAAAATGAGAATGAGATGGAGGTGAAGATCAGAGCCTGTAGAAATTAAACCCTTAAAGTGGCTTTCTTTCCCTTTTGTTGTAAACCATTGTTATACTTGAAGCTTAACGTTTTGGCGTGCTCTCTCTCTCTCTCTCTCTCTCTCTCTCCCAGCAGAGTGTGAGGATGAGAGGCACTTACACATTTCCTTTCATACCCTGCCATTCACCGTGGTTCCGACAGGCCGAAATTGTCCCTTTCCCTTGCCTCCCCACCTCCCAGCAGTCTGCTAAGCCCTACTCACAGAGGGAACTGGGGTTTCAGATGTCGGAGAAGGACTAGGGCCTTACATGATTATCACCCTGAGCATTCCTCTTGCTTTCCTGCTCTCCTGTTTACTGGGCCACAAGGGGAACCGGGGCACCTAAGGCTGGCCCCACCATCTGCAGGGCACTGGGCAGGCCTTTGCGTTGTTTTCCTTCATCCTGCTCAGGTGGAGACATGTGTATCTGATGAGAATACAGTAGAGCCCAGGTCTCCTAGCTCAGTCCGGAAGGAAGCACCCTGTCTCCTTGGCTACCATTTGGTGCCAAATAGCAGAAATATTGGCTCCATAGGCCAGCTGCTGTGGAGTAGTGTGGGGGTGGAGAGGAGATGTGCTCCTGAATCTTCAAAGTGGCCCGTGGCGTGTTCCTAGGCTAAAGCCAAGAGAGGCAAAGAGGGGAGGCTTCCCGAGCTGCTGGGCTGGGACGGGAATAGGGCTGGGGAAGCAACAGAGGGCTGATTATTCGCCACAATGACTGCTCATTAGTCCTGAGTATACAGACTTGGCTCAGTGCTACACACTGGCCGGGGTTCTCAGACAAAACCCCAGGGTCTGTAGTTCAGTGTCCATCCCAGCTCTCCCACCCCCAGAAAATCTTGAGATTTGTCTTTCTGCCAGCATCAGTGAGAACATCAGATTACTTTTCCCCTTACTTTTTCCTTCTCCTCTCTGTTTTCTACCCCAACAGGCTAAATCCCCAGGCCTTTTCCACCGTACTCCGATTTCACTGAACAAAGACCCACTGGCTGGAGAGCTAACAGGCAGATTTCTTTTCTATCCAGTGTGGGCCTCCCAAAAGCTGGGGGCTTTAGCTGTGGGGCCTCTCTAGCTCTCAGTTTCTTTCCTGTAATTCTATACAAATGGCATTAGCCTTTTACCAGGTGTTTTTTACAGCCACTCTGAGGGTACTTTTCATCTGACTTTAGTTTCTTGAATTTTAAGTGCAATTTGTTCTGATCAGCCTATCGTTACTTTATGTAGAGGAAATGCAGATTTGCGATTATAAGTTACTAAATGCAAAACGATGGGTTTAAAAAAGAAAACAATCTTTCTCTTCCATTATAAATTAAATGCCTCCATAAGAGGAGAGCATTAAAATTTGAAATACCTTTTGATAATACTGGGTCATTGCCCTTGTTATACATGAGTGAGAAGGGCCACCTCCCCACACTCTGAAATTCCATTTGTGTTGTCTCTCTGATGTGAAAATAGCTCAGCCTCCCTGGAGGAGTCTGTTCTTGTAATAAAAATCACTATTTGCATTCTTTAAGTGACATTACTCATTTTTCTGTTACAAACTAAAGTAAAACTAAAATATCCTAGCTTGGACAGCCAAATTGACAAACTGATCAGATAATCCCTGAAAGCATCCACATCGGAAAGCATCAGAACACATGTCCTCAAGTTTTTTGTGTAAGGGGCCAGAAATTTAGTATTTCAGGCTGTGCAGGCCATCCAATCTGTGTCACAGCTATTCAACACTGTGTTCTAGTGCAAAGCAGCCACAGACAATCTGGAAATGAATGAGCGTGGCTGTGTTCCCACAAAGCATTGTTTGCAAACACTAAAATTTGAATTTCTCATAAATTTCACACAAGAAATATTATGTTTCTTTTCGTTGTTTGGAACCATTTAAAAATGTGAATAACCATTCTTAGTGCACAGGCTGAATAAAAATGGGTGGCAGGTTGTGCAAAAGCAGGCAGTGGGCAGGAGGAGTTGGCCCACGAGTTGTAGTTTTTTGAACCCTGCTTTACACTTGATATTAGCAAAAAGGCCGAGAAGCAATTCTGAACCATACTCTAAAGCAATATTTTAAAACTGCAGTTCATACCACATTAGTTAGTTATGAAGTCCATTTGCATTTTAAAAGAAAAAGAATAGAATTTAGTATATCACACAAAATAAAGGTTAAGTACTGTATCATGAAACTTTTGTGTGTGCTGTGTGTGTGTGTCTATTTGTGTGTGTGTATGTACTGGCTCACTATGCTATTGAGTACTTGGAAAGAATTTTCTATCAGCCATGGCCCTCCCTGTCCCCCAGAGTTTTGTGTACCCCAAGGTACCCAAAGACTCAGAATCAATGGAGTGCTAATGTTGTTAGTTAACAAGAGGGGACAGAGATGCATGTGATTACCTTCCTTCATGTTTAAAAAGAATCAAGACTCCTAACATAGTTTCTCTCTCCTGGGTCTTTAGCCAGAGAGAGATGGAAGCAACAGCAAATATGTATTCTTAGGATATTGGGTTATTTGGGGTCCTTCCCACTAAATATGAATTTTTGACTTTCATGTTTTGCTTACTTCTAAGTAGTAACAAGAATTTGTCATCATCTCTCTGCTCTTTTGTCTCCCAGACTCAGTACTATTTAAAACACTTGATTGGGTATTCAGTATTCTTCACCAAGTAAGGATACAGTTGTGTGTGGGAAGAGCGATGATACATTTTAATCTGATAAAAACAACTCATGCCAACCATGACTGCTAGTCTAACTGCAAGCCAAGCTGTGAAGAGGTGGAAGAGGAGGAAGGAAGGAAGATTCTGGGCGCTCTAATAATTCAGGGCCCATGGGGGATGCCCTGTGGATAACCCATATCCTAAAGAGGGTCCCAGAAACTCCAGGAAGCAGAGGGCTGCCCTGGGCTTTGGTTTTGTGCTTTGGTGGTCAGTCAGTTGGGCTGAACCATCTTCTGGTATGTAGGATAGTGATGGGGGGAGCGAGGGGAAGACAGACTCTTAGGTTTCTGACTTGGACCAGCTCTAGAAAATGGTGTGGAGAGGAAGAAGAGAGGGAGGGGATACAAAGATGTTTGGGGGTTCTCACTGAACAGTCTGAAGCCTCAGCCCTGTGCTTCCTGGTGGTGGGGGGCAGGCTCCTACAGGGCTCTGGGTTCCCCAACTCTGAAGGCCTCTGTAGAAAGGAATGAAGGAGCAGACACAAGTAGCCCTGAGGACAGTGGGTGCTTCTGACCCGATGAGTGGGAAACGTTCCATGTACAAGCTGTTAGAGAAAAGGTGTGCTGGCAGAACCAGAAGGAACCTCATGCTTCCTTGTTCTCCTGCTCAGATGATGCTCTTGGCTTTCTTGTTTACCCTGAGGGAGAAATGTTTACTCTTCTAAAGGGATAATGAATGATTAGTTTTTATTTCCAGGGTGGTGATGAAGGCTGAGGTTAAGGGTGAAGGAAGAAAATATCAGTTGCTTCTTCTCAGGAACAAAGAATCTAAAGTGCGCTAGACATCTTCTACCCTGTCCTGGCTTTGAGGGTTTGTCTCCTCACGGTCAAGGACCCTTGCTATATGTAAGGTTCAAGGACCCTTGCTATATGTAAGGTTCAGTAACACTTTGCAAGTGGAATATTTGCAGCCATATTTTCCCTGGGTAGTTTCCCATTTGGATTTTGAGTGAGCAAACTGTGGTGAGGTACCTGGCCTCAGTGTTGGGCAGGTGAGTCCTGGGAGTGGAGAAAAGCACCATGCCTAGCTCAGTATCTGGAACATGACAGACACTCAGAAGATTGCTGAATTCATAAATGCAGAATGCAAGATGTATCATTTTGTCAACTGGGCCAATGCCCTTTGTGTGCACTCATTTAGATGCACAGATGGGATCCAGTAACCAAGCCGTGGCCTAGCTAAATAAAGAATCCTGAGAGGAACATGAAGAAAATTCAGACTGCTGTTGTCGCTCTAAGCAGATGGCCACAAATTAGCCAGAGCACACCCTTGCAGATATACGATAAAGCAGAAGCTCATAGGAAATATAACCACTGCCCAGGGAAGATGGAGTTTAGACCTTGGTTTAAAGTTAGGACCCCATAGGAAGTGCTAGCCACGGCAATCAGACAAGAAAAAGAATCAAAAGGCATCCAAATTGGAAAGGGAGAAGTAAAACTGTCCATATTTGCAGATGACATGATAGAGAGAACCCTAAAGAAGCCACCAAAAGACTGTTAGAACTAATAAATGAATTCAGTAAAATAGCAGGATACAAAATTAATATTTGGAAATTGATTGCATTTTTATACACCAATAATGAACTATTAGAAAGAGAAATTAAGGAAACAATCCCATTTATAATTGCATCAAAAAGAATAAAGTACCTAGGAATAAATTTAATAAAGGAGGTAAAAAAAAAAACTGTACTCAGAAAACTATTATATAAGACACTAAAGAAAGAAATTGAAGCAGTTCAAAGAAATGGAAGCACATAACTGTGCTCGTGGAGAGGAAGAGTTAACATTGTTTATAAGTCACACTGTGTGCTCACCACCCAGTCTCTCCTTCCATCACCGTATAACGGATCCCCTTACCCTCATCTACACCTGAAATCTATGTAACTTTACTAACAGTTGTCACCCCAATAAATTTTAATTTTTAAAAAAAAATAATAACAACATTGTTAAAATGTTACCCAAATTACCACCTTACCCAAAGCAATCTATAGATTCAGTGCAATCCCTATCAAAATACCAATGGCATTTTTCACAGAACTAGAACAAATAATCTTGAAATTAATATGGAACCATAGAAGACCCCAAATAGCCACAATGATCTTGAGAAAGGAGAACAAAGTGGGAGGTATCACGCTGCCTGATATCAAACTATATTACAAGGCTAAAGTAATCAAAACAGCATGGTACTAACATTAAAATAGACGCATAGATCAATGGAACAGAATAGAGAGCTCAGAAATAAACTCATGCCTATATGGTCAATTAATCTATGACTAAGGAGGCAAGATTATACAATAGAGTAAAGATAGCCTCTTCAATAAATGATGTTGAGAAAACGGGACAGACACATGCAAAAGAATGAACCTGGATCAATTTCTTACATCATATACAAGAATAAACTCAAATAGATTAAAGACTTAAATGTAAGACGTGAAATCAATACTCCTAGAAGAAAACATAGGCAGTAAATTGTGACACCGCTCTTACCAACATTTTTTTTGGATCTATCTCCTTGGGCAAGGGAAACAAAAGAAAACATAAACAATTGGGATGCATCCAACAAAAAATTTTCTGCGCAGCAAAGGAACCTTCAACAAAACAAAAAGACAGCCTACTGAATGGGAGAAGATATTCACCAGTGAAAGGTCTGATAAGGGATCAATATCCAAAATATATAAAGAACTTATACAACTTATTAGCAAAACAACAAAGAATCCAATGAAAAAAGAACAGAGGACCTGAATAAACATATGAAAAAAGGCTCAACCTCACTAATCATCAGAGAAATGCAAATTAAGACCACAATGAGATACCACCTCACCCCAGTCAGAATAGCCATGATCAGTAAATCAACAAACAACAAGTGCTGGTGAGGATGTGGAGAAAAGGGAACCCTTGTGCACTGTTGGTAGGATTGCAAATTGGTGCAGCCACTATGGAAAACAGTATGGAGTTTCCTCAAAAAAATTTAAAATAGAACTACCACACGACCCAGCAATTCCACTTCTGGATATTTGTCTAAAGAAATCCAAAACACTAATTCAAAAAGATATATGCCTCCCTATGCTCACTGCAGCATTATTTACAACAGCCAAGATATGGAGGCAGCCTAGGTCTCCAATGATAGATGAATGGATAAAGAAGAGGTGGTACCTACATGCAATGGAATGTTATTCGGCTATAAACAAGAATGAAATCTTACTATTTGTGACAACATGGATGGACCTAGAGGATGTTATGCTAAGTGAGATAAGTCAGACAGAGAAAGACAAATACCATATGATTTCACTTATATGTGGAATGTAAAAAAACAAAATCAATGAACAAATAAAATAGAAACAAACTCATAGATACAGAGTTTGTTTCTGATGGTTGCCAGATTAGGGGTTAGGAACAGTTGGGGATTGGGCAAAAAAGCGAAGGGATTAAGAAGCACAAATTGGCAATTACAAAATAGTCATGGGGATGTAAAGTACAGCATAGGGAATATAGTCAATGATATGGTGATAACAATGTATAGAGCCAAGGGGGTACTAAACTTATCAGGGGAAATCACTTCGTAAGTTATATAAATGTCTAATCACTATGCTATACACCTGAAACTAATATAACATTGTATGTTAACTGTAATTGAAAAATTAAGAGAATAAATAAAGTTAAGACCCCATAAGTTGGAGTAGTTACCAAGCAGTGGTCAGAAGTGGTCAGCAGTTCTACCAAGCAGTGGTCAGAAACGAACTCCCTCCCTCCTTTCCCTACTTCCTTCTTTCCACAAGCACAGAATACCTCTAATGTGCAGGCACTGAGGATTAGAGATACAGTATTAAAGAAGATAAAAATAATATCTCTTTCTTCCTGGACCCTAAGTCTAGGGCAGAAGACAGACACTATACAGATACTCAGATATGTGTATCCCCCAGCTGGGACAAGTGCTGTGAAGGAGGAGTCTAGGGGTATATGAAAGAGCATGCAGAGGCCTGATTTGGATGAGGGAGCAGGGACAACACATTATTCATGTGGGGACTTGGAGGCTTAGCCAGGGGAAGGACAGGAAAAGAGTGTCCAGGCAGAGGCATCAGCCACACACTTCCCGATCCTGGGAGAGCCTGGCCTTTGAGCAGTAGAATGAAGGGCTTGACCATGGCCTGAGCCGGGCAGCACTGACCACATAGGAATTCCTTGGCCATGCCTCAGTGAGACTACAGAGTCTCCTAGGTAAATGGGAGTCTCTGGCAGGGATTAGAGGACTAATACCTATAATATCAGATTTGTGTCCTAAAAAGATGACTTTAGCTGACGTGCAGATGGAAAATTGGGAGGTAGGAGGGCCCTGAGGAAGCCACTGCAGCTGGCCGGGCAGGTGGTGACAGCAGACCACACCAGGGTAGGGGCAGGCAAAGAGGAAGAGGAGACGATTGGGGACGAGTGGGGACTGGGTGGCCAGGCTCTGGAGGAGGAGGAGGACAGTATCGAAGAGTCACCAGGTTCCAGCACGCGCTGTGAGTGAGAGCAGATCTGCTTACTGAGAAGGGGAGTCTGGAAGAGAAACAGCTTTAGAGACCCAAGCGATACAGACAGAGGTCTACGGCATTTGGGAATTCATGCCACGGTGGGGGTACAGCTTCCTATTCCCCAAGGGTCTGACTGAGGATTTCTGTTGTAGGTGAGTTCCATAATATACAGTTTTGCCACTAGAGGTAAGTTAGCATTCATCCTGGGTAGCAACAGAGGCAGAACATTTGTAATAGGAGGGCTGGGATAAGCAAAGACACGGCAGAACGTGAACTATCTGAGGGACAGCAGGGAATGAGTGAACTCATGTGGGCTCCCTGGGAGGGGTTGGGGAAGGTACAGCTCAGCAAGGAACAGGAGACTTTGAAGAGCAACGTGATTGTTTAGGAATGATCTCAAGCTGTGTGGCAGAAGATGGAGAGGGGGAAGGAAGGGACCCCACCCGAGCTGGAGCAATCGTGGTAGAAAGAGGGAAGACAGTCAGATCTCAAAGGATCTGTAGGGAGAAAGCTTGCTGAATCCAAAGACTGAGTCCAGATGGGAGGAGGAAGAGACCCCCAGGCTCGCGACCTGGGGTCACTGAGGGATGTGTACGTCATTAGCAGACATCAGGAAGTTGGTGGAGGGACTGACGGACGTGCAGTCAGGGAGGCGATGGTGAGTTGAGTTGCAAATGTGGGCATTGAGTTTTAGGTGTGGCAGAAACTTGCAAGGAGATAAGCAGAGAGGCAGAGCTGGAACTTAGGGAGAAGACAGCTCTAGCAGGTCAAGGTGACATCCTTCACGTACTGGGGGGTCCGCATGCCCTCTAACAAAGAGGAGCCTATCTCTGGCTTTGAGCAGCTGGAGTGGGGGAAAGTTTCAGTGGGACCATAAGTTTTAAGTGGAACATTTTAAATGCTAAAGTGGAAGCCCTTTCGTAGCAACAGAACAGCTGACAGCAAGCGTGGGTACCATGTCAATTCTGGGTCATGCAGTACCCAAGAAGGCCACAGCAGACTACACACTTTAGAGGAAAGGAGACACCAATAAAGGGGAAAGGCTCAGTTGCATGTATGACAGGTTATAAACATAAAACAAAAACAAAATCTGCTTAGCATCAGGAAGGCCACTTTTATTACATGACTATTTGGGGCAGAATTGTTTCTAGATAACAGTAGAAATGTATTTCTGTAGGCAGCAGCTCAGACCTTATGGGACATGCCATCCTGAGTATCAATACAAGTCCCGGCTCTTGACCTGCAAAAGGCACAATGTTTTTAAAAATGTAACCTACATGTACTTTCTTTATAACTTAAAAGTGAGTGGTTACCCTGTAAGAAACTGAATCTCTGTGTCCATTGAAATACATCTGTGTGCTAATTCCCCAAACGCTGATGCCTGGAGTCTGCTGGGTTTGAGCACAGAAATGAAAGAGAGTAAATAATTCTTACAAAGCCAGCATTTGGGCATAAGGACGTACTTATTACAGATAGTTGTGAATCTTTTGTCAAGTATTGGACAATAAATACCTATTTTCTTTGAAGAAAGGGAGCTTGCTTGGTGAGAGTTCTGCTTGTTTCCTGATACTTAAAATGTATTGAGTAATTTACCAAGACTAGAGAGGTGTTACCTCAGCCCAGGCTCCCATAGCTGCCGAGAAAACAGCACTTCCCATGTGTTTGCTTCTTGTTCTGGAAACCCCTCAACTCTCAACTCCAAGAAGCTTGTCTCTGGAGTTCTAAGGACCAGTGATTTTGAAGGAGTTTGTGATTACTTAATGGTTACTTATTTTAATGTGCGTAAACTTTGGAATTGGTTCTTTAAGACACGCTCTCTGTTTCTGCCTCTAGAGAAAGGATCTTTTTGTATCATTCTGTGCATTCAAATTAATTTTGCCTTAACCTTCAAAGGAACTCCAAACATTCTAGAATAGTCTTTAGTTCTCCAGGAAACTTGGGCTCTGTGCTGTGTGGTCCCAGTGCCCAGGTTCCTCAGCACGTGGTGTTGTTGGGCATCGTGGCCTGGATCAGTGCACTTGGAACTCTTCAGTAAAGCATGCATCGGGCTCATCAAAGGGATCCCCAAAAGGCTTCTGCATATGTTTTATCTCTTATCCTCACTGAAAACAAAGAGTTGGGGGAGGGGATATGGTAAATGTAAATATTTGACCAAGCCAAGTGTTGGGCACACAAGTGTTCTGTATTTCTTACATTTTATCAATATACTTGAAATATTTCGTATTTAAAAAAAAATTTAAGTTCCCCCCCTTCCTACTTAGATATTCTTGAGAGTGCTGGCAAAGTGTCTTTATTTCAACATCAGATTCCAGATCAGTACTGTTCAATAGAATGCTTAAAATGTGGCAACTGAACAACTGAATTTTAATTTATCTGATTTTAATTAATTTAAATTCAAATAGGCATATGTGACTACCATATTCAACAGTCCAGTTCTGGAAGAAAAAGCTGCAGAAACCAGGATATTCCTCCAATGCTACTCCCAGACAGTGCTGTGTATTCTAATTTGTGTGCCATTCCTTAGCAAATATCCCCTTAAAAGATCTTAGGAATTAATGAACCACGTCTAAAATGTACTAAATATTTACAGAATATAAGTCTTTTCTTCGGCCCTCTTGCATCTTCTGCTTGCTCTTTCCTAAATGAAATGTTTTTCTTCCCTCTTGCATGTGTAAGAGCCGCTCTGTGGTGGGCACTCGTGTTGGACAATAATTAGCTCTTCCCAGGTTTAACTACACCCTAGTCCCTGAGGTCATCAATCAATGTCACCATGTTTGGAAGCAGATGGACAATTGAAGAGCAACCTATGGTCCTTAGACAGTTGGCTGGTTGCTGAGTATTTAATTATGTCTCAGCAAACACTGGAGTGAACCTCATTGATAGGCTTAGTTTATTAAGGGTTGGTCTCCTTAATGGTTATGGTGATAAATGATACCAGTCTGTTGAAAAGTGATGACTAAAAGGAAAACAGTATGTTTAAGTGGAGGAAATTTGTGTATGTATTTGAGGTTGTTTGCTTTGTTCTTAAAGGGTAATCTGGTGTTTAAAATCAAAAGATATAAATTCAAGTCCTGGATGCTAGAAACCATTTGACCTGAGGACTGTTTGGTAACCAACCTCATGGGACCACCCTGGAAAATAGGAGTAATTCTTGTTTGCACTACAAGGGTGTGGTTAGGAATAAATGTGGTGATGCAAGTGACTGTTAGCTAATGAAGGGGTCCACAGTATGCCACCGTGGCAGGAGGATTATTTTGAGCTGAAGGCATTTGAGAATCAGCAGATGCAAGAAGAGGCTTTCTCTGCTGACTGCCTACAAGATCCTTCTAGAAGAACACAACTGTTATAATCCCCCCTTGAACTTCAGGAGGAAAGCGTGACTTCTGTCACCAGAGATGAGAAATTGCATAAACAGACATTACTAACACAAACTTTAGCTTCCACTAGTTTCCCTCATCTATTTTGCATCATTTTCTACCCTTTACTGTCCCTTGAAATCCTAACTCCCCCCACCCCCGTGTGTTAAGATGGTATATAAGCCCCCAATTCTAACCACTGCTCTCAGCCATTTTCTTCGTGAGCACCCCTGCCATGCAAAGCTTCCTCAATAAACTTTGTCTTTTCTCTTGTTAAACTGTCTTTGTCAGTTTAACTCACAGGCCCCCCATGATTGAACTTACAGTGGATAAAGCTTTCCCTCCCCAACAGCAGCCGGTGAAGGTGTCATTTGTATGATGCTGATGCGAGGGAGGTGAAAAGTTACATCCATTGGCTGACACTTAATGGCAAAGCTTCTCAAGCTTCAGAAGCTCCTGGGTCCCCTGTTAAACTCTGGCTTCTGGCAGCTCCACCCAGAAAGCATCTGATTCTGAAGGTCTGGGCAAAGGGACCCGGGGGAGTCTGGCTCAGCGGTCAAGGAAACCACACTTTCAGAAGCTTCCAGGACCTCTGCATCTAGGAAGATCAAAAAGTGGGGGGATGACCTAGGATGGCCTTGCTTTCATAGTTTCTGGGTCTGTACTTTATTCTGCATTTCAATTTTAAGTTTATTTGGTTGACTAAATGAAATGGTATGCTCCTTTCAGTTTTGCTTTATCTCAATTTGCTAGCCACACCATACTTTTTTGAAGTTGAATTATGTTAAGGAGACACATATCTTTAAAATAGCAAGCCATAATGGGTTTGATTTGAAATTCAAGGTTACATCTTGGAACAAAATGGTGACTAAAAATAATTTTTAACACAGGCACACCTAGTATTTAAACCCATATTATTTACCTAGGGGAACAAAATGTTAGTTTAGGAGTTACTAAACTTGGATTATCTTCTTAACTCTACTGGACAGATTGCTTCCTCTAACCATGAATCAAAATATATTTAATCCCTTGGGCCTTAGGGTTTGTTTATGAAATGAGAGAAGTACATGGAGATTTAAGTTAGATGAGTTTTTTGAAAATCTGTTAACTTTTCAAGTTTACATTATTTATTTTGCATAAAGCACATCACTTGAATTTCATCCCAAAAGTTTGGAGAAAGTAAAATGGCCTGGAATTCTTCTCACTTTATATTTTATTGCCAAACACACATCTCTCCCTCTGCCCCACCCCTGCACCCCACCCCCATGCTGGCAGGAAAGCTCTGGTCACCATAGATGATAAATGAACTCCCTTCATTTGATTTCCGCTCTTTTGCCTCTTTCTTTTCTGTCAACTTTGTCAGATGCTGCCCAGCATGAATCAGAAGTGCTGGCTGCACATTTACCCACGATGTCTGGGGTTGTTTTGTGTGACAGCATTTACATTTGAATGTCGCCTGATGCCACAGAAATGACTAACCAGTGACTGACTACAGCATCACATCCAACATGGAGTAACGGGATGACTTTTTTGTGTTTTTATGTTCTGGACCAAAGAGAGAGGGGGAGGCCTGCCAGTTGTCATAAATAAAAATGAGCTTCAAGTGTGCCCTCAAAACTTCACATTAAAATTTTGTACCATAGCCTCTTGTACCATATAAAAGGTAGTCTTTGGGACTAAAATCTTTTGAACAAAAAAAAAAATTGTAATTCAATGGCAGAAATTTTTTAAACTTTAAATCCTTTGTATTTAACATGTTCCTTCTCAACTTGATATGAGGGAATGCTTTCTGAGAAACTGTCTTCCCACTGGCCCTCAGGAGGGCATCTGTGAATCGGGTCAGCTTTTCTCCGAACTCATGTGGGGAACATTTCTCTTTATAAAGTGCTGTATATCCCGCACACGTTTCCTTCAGAACTAAGAGCTCACAGAACCACATACTCCCTGACCTCACAGCTGGTGGTTCTGTAGTGTGAAATGATTGGAAGATGCCATCGGGTGCAGAAGTGATGATGATACTTATGTCCACGTGGAACATAAAAGAGGGGGCTCCTGGCCACTCAGCTTTATCCTTAGAGAAGGAATGCAGTATGGAAACACTACTGTAAATATAATTACTTAAAACCTGTACTGCCTCTATTTCTGCTTTTCCAAATACAGTATGTGTCCCTTCCAAACGGATTCCATCAAAACCACAAATACCTTGGGAAACTCTCTCAGTCCCCCCATTTCCCAGTCTGCCCCCATTTTTCATAAGTGTTGTACTCTGTTGCATTATATATTTGCTATGGCAATTGTCACATCCTTTTTCACATGGAGCCTTGAAAATTGTTTTTTTGCCTTTACACAATGTGTCATTTAGAAAGGTCTTTATACTGTGGGTCTAAATCCAGTCACTTTGGAAGTTGCCATTCTTATGCAGAAAGTCCCCAACCTTCATAAGAATTATAAGCCTTTACAAAATTCATTTCTATCATGGTCACCTGGAACTATAAGGGCATTTTGTTAAAGCCTATGATATGGTTGTGGATGGTTCCCCCACTAGTCCACAAGGCTGTTGAACTCCGTCCCTGAATTGTTACAGTACTGTGCTGTTTCAGGGCTCCAGAGCAAACATGCCACACATTGTGTCTTATATCATCATTTTCCTTAACTCTCGCATCAAGTCTTCCAGATCGTACCTATCATCCTTTCATTTCACGCATGAGCGTGTGAAGCACCTCACTCAATGCCACATAGTTGGTAGTTGGGAAATGGAAATCCCAGCCAACTTCAAAGCTTCTGCTCTTTCCACTGCCTTCTCCAGTCTGTCTCTCTTGGATAGTACTGCTTTTATGGGAAAGCAGGAGGAGGGAAGGTGGATTCTCATGGATACAGTCATTTTGAATCTCGTACATCACCATAAGGAGGCTGGCCTTTGGGCAGATGTCCCTCAAATGTTATGAGCTGGAAAGCCAAGACTCTCACCCCAGGAGGGCTGAGGCCAGGGCTTGGGAGGCTGGCAGTACCTGGAGAGTGAACAAGAACCAAAGCTTCCTAGCAAAGCTTGACTCAGTCTTTGAAGACAGATCATACATCGTCTGTCTTCATCAAAGGCTTGTGCCTGTGGTGCTGGGTTATCATATTGGGGATGAGGAGGAAGGCAGGGGAAAACATACTAGTTTTATTTTTATCAAAATTGGGGGAGGACTTTTAAAGGATGCCAAACCCTGATTGGCAGGGGGCTGACATGAATTTTAGTTGTAGTGGGAATAATACAAAGCTACTGTGTCATCTAAAGAATGATTGGCAATCTCTCCCCTTGACCCTATTGTTCCCTCTGGTGATGTGTTCTCTCCCCACCCCTTCATCAGGGACCTCTGCCATATCTAGGGGTCACTTACTGTACTGAGCCCATCTGGACCCCCAAACCCTCTTTCTGGAGCTCCTACCCTGAGCTCTCTCTTGCCCCTGATTGTCTATCTGGTTACTCTTGGTAGAATAGCAACTCTGGGCTAGGAAGGGCCAGTATTCTCAGATGAAAGAATAAATCCAAAAGGCTACCTCTTGTATGATTGAGCTCATCTTAACACTACCACTAAATTTTGTACAGACGTTTTGTTCTGATAATTATGAATATTATCAAATATTCTTTTTGATAATTATGACAAAAATAATCACACCATTATGAAATGTGACTATTTTGAGGATACAACTGTAGGGAAGAAAAAACTTTTTTCCTCTATGGTCTTAGGTTCACTACCAAGGACCCTCCCTATAAATTAAACTGACAAAAGATTAGCAGGAGAAAAAGCATACACATTTTATTTGATTTTAATATTTTAATTTTTATATACAAGTATACACAGATCTCACAGAAAAGGAAGTAAAAACCCAAAGAAGCAGTTAGACCTGAGAGCTTATATACCATTTTAACAAAAAGCAAAAAATTTGTGAAGTGACAAGAGAAAGCGAAGGGTTGAGGCTTCTAGGGGTGGTAAATTGTGGAGAGGTAAATATGTGGAGGAAACAAATGGAAAATAAGGGCTATTTCAGTGAGGTGTGTTATATGGACTCAAATCAGTGCCATCCCCAGTGATAAGAGTTTTCTATCCTCCTCTTCCTGGTACAGGAGAAGGAAGAAGGGGCACCTCCACAAAAAAAGATCATGTCCTGCCTTTAAGCCGAAAGGAGGAGAGTAAAGAACTATTCTTGTGTCTGCTGTTTCTCAGTTTGCCTTCGGCTCAAAACAGTCCTCCCACCAACATGGCATATTTTAGAGTGGCACCCTCTGATCCCCTTTGTAATCTTGTTCACCTTCCTTTTACAAATGACGCAACCTAGTACCAGAGGGAGTACTCACGGGTCACTGAAGCAGAGCTGAGCCTGGAGCCTCGATGTACCTTTCTCCCTCACTGGCTGGCTGTACCCTGTGTGATTCCACACATCAGTGCACAGGGAATGCTCGCTTTTCCCTCTGGTTATCTCCCCCCCAGGCTCCACAGAGAGCCAGTGAGTTACTTCCCTGAGCCTCATAAGAATGACAACACCTACCAAAGAGGGAGGGTGGGCAGATGGAATTTAAATGAGATGGGTGTCACGTACCTGGCCCAGCTATGTCTGAACCAGGATGCGTTATTGAACCTCTCCAAGCCTGTTCATCCCATCTATCAAAAGAAAAGAAAAGAGATAATAATTGCCTAATACCTCATAGTTTTTTCCTATAATAAAAAGAAAAAAATAAAAGATGCCTCACACAATGCCTAGCACATATAAGCCCTGCGTAAGTGATAAATGCTATCCCCACCAAAACCATGGTAGCAGCTCAGTAAATGCTCAATCTGAGGGAGCAGTGGGAGCCATAGTGGGGGTGTGGTCGCTCTAATGAGCAGGCCTACTAGCGTCTCTGTGGTCAGGGCAGCTTTGACGAGCTCGTTGCATTGGTGTTTGGTGCAGAGAGCCCTCAGATCCTCCATTCACGACAGACCTCCATGCCCTCATGTAAAGGTACTTAATAAAAACTGCAGTCCTTTTTGAATTTACCCAGTAGTTTGGCTCCCATGGAAATATGTGCCTTTCTCATTTCTGTTGTTTTAATTCAACATTTATTGAGCAGCTCATAGGTGCTGAATATAGTACTAGACATTAAGAATGATGCAGAGAGGAACAAGCATGGTTTTCATTTTCGAGGCGCTCATGGATATAGGGGAGGCACTAACAGGTACAAGGAGAAGGGGAGATCAGAGGTTCTAGAATGTGGCTGCAGAGTTCTCTGGGGTCCAGCGGAAGGAGGTTACATCTGGATTGGCAGTCTGCAGTTGGTGGAGGAAGACACCAGAGGAGCTGGTCCTTAATGGATGGGAAGGGGATTGAGTAGACAGAGACAGATGGGCTGGGAGTGGTGGGGGCTTGGGGAGTGGCAGGAGGTATAAGGCTTAGAATCGTTTGATTTGCCAAGAACATTGAATTGCATGAGGAAAGCAGAGAGTGAGACAGGATATAGGGCTGGGAAGGTGAGCTGGGGTGAAATTGGAGAGAACCATGAATAGCATAAAGAGTCTGGACTTGGCGATTTTAGGAATGTTGAAATATAACAGAGCTATGCTTGAGGGGCAGTAATCTGTCAGCAGTGTCAGATGAATTAAAGGGAAAACCTTCATGAAAAGCTGTTGTAGCAGTCCAGGTGAGAAATAATGCGGGTGTGACAGCAGAAGAGGAAACGTGATGAGGCACTGTCCCTGACCTCCAGCCGCCTGGAGTAGATGTTCAGGCAGGAATTTTGATTCCCAGTTTATTGGGAAAATTTGCTTAACTGTTGAGTTGGGTGAGGTGCAAATCTGTGTGTATGAATTTTCTATTGGAAGCATTCTCCAGGCTTCCAATAGCCACTTCTAGAATAGAGCAGAGCAGTACTTTAATGTAATCCTTCTCCAGGGTCCAGATATAAGTCTGCTGGGTTATAATTTTAGAGCTGGAGGGACAGATGGAGCCCCCCGCAACCCCAAAGGGGAGACACAGCCCTGGCTTCCAGGAGAGAAGAAATATATGATCCTCATCTTAGAGACAAGGGCCCTGACTAAAGCTTTAAGAGGGTAAGTGGCTGCCTCAAGGCCACACAGCTGTGAGTAAGTGGGGGTCACAGTAGGGCTTTGTCCTGTGCTGCGAGCTCTAATTGAGCTGTGAAGAGTTTGGCTTCTAGAGGGGGATTTAAGTGTGTGTGGGGGGTGTATTCTGTTACTTGAAGATTATAAATGTGTTACTCAGCGTCTGTTTACTGAGCCCACACTGTTCGCACAACAGCGCACAGATGTATGTGGTGAATGCTGTGTGACCTTTGGACTTCCCTAGATGGGACAGCAGACACATGCCCTCTGAGGCTTTGTTCTCACATGGGACAAGAGGCTTTGCCACAGAGGGGGCATTGTCCCTAAAGTCCCAGGGCAGGACCTGGCTGAGAACTAGTACTCTATAGTGTCAAATTCCTCATCCCACCATGTCCCCATGTGCAGAAAATTCAAAGGCAAAAACATCATGGAACAAGTTCTGTCAGAAGCAAGATGGCCCTGGGGCAAGATGGTGCTGGGCCTTAGAACTTCTCAGACCCTTCCTCTGCTGCTCTGAGGATACACCATTTCTCTTGCATCGGGAGCAAAACCACTTACTGAACCCTCTGGCCAGTATATCCTGTCATCAT
Organism: Rhinolophus hipposideros; assembly: GCF_964194185.1. Lineage (NCBI taxonomy): Eukaryota > Metazoa > Chordata > Mammalia > Chiroptera > Rhinolophidae > Rhinolophus > Rhinolophus hipposideros. The sequence goes on along the minus strand of NC_138054.1, from coordinate 4,414,243 downwards.
GGACCTGTTTCTTGAAAATCCCTTCCCCGTTGCTGGCTATCTGACCCTTTGTTTAGTTGGCTGATGTTGTTAGGTTGAATATAGCACAGAGGGGTTTCCTGATTTGGTGGAGGAGGAGAGAGCTAATTTTAACTGCCTTATGTCACATCAAGTTTGACTCTTGTTTTTATTGTAATCTCCATTTAAAAATAAACCAGAAGCAATTCAAGTGACTCGTGTTCTCCAGAGGCAACGTAGTAAAACCCAGAGTGCCCCAAGCTTGGAATTCATGTCTTGCTTTTGCTACCAACTAACTCTGTGACCTTATTTTCCCCTTCAATAAAATGAGCAGGTTGGGTGAGGTTCAGCGTCTGCAGCCTGGCATAGTGTGGCCAGACCCTGACCCTAGTCATGTTTTGTGTGACCTAGACAGTGTTTTATTTTATAATTGAATTTAAAGGCCTTTAAACTGGGCAAGTTCTGGGTGATTTGCCACAGGCCTCGCCCCTCACACCAGATCCGTTTGGCACATTTCTTGTCTGCCTGGCATTTGACTCCACCAGCCCTGGTGGTGGTCTCTGAGTTTCCTTTCAGCTGGAATAGTTTGAGAGTGGAATTTCTTTGCCTCTGCCTGCCTTGCCCTGTGGGCATTGGAAGAACTATTTTCTTCAATGGGAAATAAAAAAATCACATGTCTGATGATGGGGAAAAAAGCAAGCATCTAGTCACTCCAAGGCCGGTAGGCCAACGGGTGTTATAAATTGTAATATAGCTTTGTTTTGTTTTATTTTTAATATGCTAATGCTGCATAGGGAAAATTAATTAGGAGGTCTCCAGGTTAAGATGTGTGAGACTCTCTCTACCTATAGTATTCAGAGCACTGGTTTTCAAAATGGGGTCCCTGAACCAGCAGCATCACCTGGGAACTTGTTACACATGCAGATTCTGGGACCGTGCCCAGATCACCTGAGTCCATCTCCAGAGGTGGGGCCCAGAAATCTGAGTTTTGTCATCTCTAAAATGGAATAACGTGGCACCTACCTCCTAGGGTTAGGGAGGATTAGATGATATAATATTTGTAAAGTCCACTACAGTGGTTCCTACGTTTGGGAATCATCAGTGTCGCTGCAGGGCTCTTTAATACCAATGGCTGGGCCCAACCCCAGTTCTGGTTCAGGTCTGAAGAACGGCCCTAGGAACCTGGTCCCAGGGGATGCTGATGCCACTGGTCTGGGATCACGCCTGAGAACCACTGTTCCGGGATCACGCCTGAGGACCACTGTTCCGGGATCACGCCTGAGAACCACTGTTCCGGGATCACGCCTGAGGACCACTGTTCCGGGATCACGCCTGAGGACCACTGTTCCGGGATCACGCCTGAGGACCACTGTTCCGGGATCACGCCTGAGGACCACTGTTCCGGGATCACGCCTGAGGACCACTGTTCCGGGATCACGCCTGAGGACCACTGTTCCGGGATCACGCCTGAGGACCACTGTTCCGGGATCACGCCTGAGAACCACTGTTCCACACATAATCTCCCCTATGTGATAAGTCATCAGGGTGAACTTGGGGACATGAGAAGGGGTAGGGATTGCTATTTTGTGTAGGATGGGCAGGCAGAGCTTCCCTGAGAAGGTGACACTTAGGCAGAGACCTGAAGAAAAGGAGGAGGGAACCATATAACTCTCTGGCGAGGGTGTTCCAGGTACAAGGAACAGACAGTAAGTGCAAGAAGGAGGCCACGAGGCTGAAGTGGAGTGAGCAAAGGGAAAAGGGGCAGATGATGAGCTCTGTGGTATAAGGGAGGGGTGGAGATCATAAGAGGTGTTCAGTCAGCGTGAAAGACTGCTTTTGCTCTGAGTGCAGCGGGAGCCACTGGAAGATGACATGACATGTGAAATTGTTCATTGCCCAGACTAATCATCACTATGTAGTGCTGCCTCTTCTGAATTAACTATGTTTCTGGGTAAAGGAATAGCCCTCACTGGTGAATCAAAGTTCTTCTTTAGGAAATAATTCAAGGCGAAAAAGAGTGCAGAATGAAAGGTAGAGTTAGAAAATCAAATCCCCACTTTGTACCTCCTAATGAAATAAGTGACATGGGCGGGCACTGATCACTAGAGGATGATAAAACCAGCAGGAAAAAGGTTGGTGAGCGGCTCCAGGATGGAAGTGTCGGGCGCCTGCACTTGAATCGTTGGTTCATCTCGTAGCATCATTGGAAGTCGGTGTGCCTCCTGGGTGCTGCGAGGTGAGTAACAGGCCCAGCTGTGCACTGTGGCGTCTGGCCTTCGCAGCAGCACAGGGCCATGGGAGGAAAGGGGTGGGAGGGCTCTAGAGTGAAGGAGACTGAAGAGATGTGCAGCATGTGGGTCTTGTTTGGACCTGATCTTTTTATTTTTAAATACAACCATGACGGGGCTTTTTTGAAGGAACTGAATAATTTGAGCACAGACTGGATATTAAGTAATATTAATTACTAATTTTGTTAGAAGTGATGGCGGTATTGTCTGTGTAAGAAAATGTCCTTCCTATAGAGAGACATATATTTGTATTTAGAAGTGAAATGACCTGGTTTCAAGAATTCGATTTAAAATATTACGGGAAAGAATAAAAGAGAGAAAAGAAGCAGAAGAACCAAGAGAAGCAAAATACTGATAATTGCTGAATCTAGCAGATGGTATATAGGTGTATTCTCTCTTCTTTGTGAATACGTGAACTTTCAAAAGGAAAGGTTTTTTAAATGCAGGTGCAAGAGAAGATAGGAAGATAAGAAAATAAAAAAAAAAAGAAGGCCTTGTTTAACGATGTTGTTACTAATTCTTCCTTATTTAGGAAAATTATGCCAAAGAGTGAAATGCATTTACTATTGGTAGATGTTACACAGTAAAGATAATATGAACTCGTGTGGATCGATATTCTACTCATCATAAACTCCACCCCTAATTTCCTGATTGCTTGCCAAGCTCATAAAATAACGACAATATTGACAGCACTGACGATGAAAACTAAAGACTGAGTAGTCTTCCCTGCCCTCTGACATTTGGGGGGGCTGAGTGCTATTGGAAGTAATTTAAGACGATTCCATTCAGCCACACTCCTGAGCTGCCACATCTGAAGGCCTAGGAGGCTTCCATTTGCTTGGATGCATAATTTAATTATGCAAATACGACCAGTCAGTAAGCGTGATTGTGATCCATAGAATGGATCCTACCGCAGAAAATGAGGATTGAGAATTGTTGCTTTGGAACCGGTGTCTGGAATACCTGGGCAGTGATTTCTAACCATCCGTTCCCCACTGTGCACCCCCACTCCCCTCCTGCAGGCAGGGACTGTCCTCAAATGGAGTCCCTAGTTGGTACGGCCTATTTCCTGTGCCTGCCAAAATCTAAGCTTCATGGAGGTGAAGGCTCCTCGCTTTGCTCAGCCTCTTCCTCAAAGCCTAGGATAGTGTCTGGCACACAGCAGGGACCCCTGCTTCAATTTCTACCTCCTTAGCCATTTTCTTGGACAAGTCGTTTAGTCACTCTGAGCTTTAGGATCTTCTTGTATAAAAGGAACATTAAAAACAAACCCTACATCATAGAGTTGCTGTGCAGATTAAATGAGTTGAATGCATGAAAAATGCCTCCTGAAATGTTTGGCCCACAGTTAGTGGGAGTTGTTACTTAGCCAGCTACTGGAGACCTAATGGGTACTGAGCAGGTAACTAATTTGTACTTCTGCTTTTGAGCATTAAAATGTCCATGTTTGCGTATCCAGCAGATGCTGGAATGTGATTTATAGGAAATATTTAAATTTTTGTATTTTTTATTTTCTCTTTTTCTTGATGGAGAAAACAGCTTTTTAGACTCTTCCTGCCATTCCTTTAGGTTGGCAGGTCCTAAATTAAAAGGAAAAGGCAGTTTCCCCTGGGGAAGGGAAGGTTTGGAGCTGTTGTAATAATAGCCACCCTTTACAGTCAAGCCCTAAAATGCTATCTGAGTCTACATGACTGGCTATTTCAGGCCTTCTTGCTATAATAAAGAACTCCACAATCACATGTCCAGAGGTCTGTTTTTTAGGATTCCTGGGGCCCTGTGTCCTTGGCCAGGGCAGTAATTATTGAGTGTCGCGTTCACTTCCAGGCCCAGCTTTGTTCGTGGCTGGAAGGAGAGGAAGTGTAGTAAAGAGGAGAGAGGCTCCCAGGTGTCAGCAGACGGGCCAGTTCGCCAGCCGTTGGCCAGCTGAAGCGCTCTGGAGCTTTTCCTCTTGCTGGGTGAGACTCCAGTGGCTCAAGAGCCGCTTGGAGGGACCTCTAGTGGCCTCCATGTGGGCATCTGCAGCCCTCAGGCTGAGCTGGAGTCAGGCTGGAGGAAGCCAGTGCCCAAGTGAGTCAGGTGGCATTGCCAACGCCCTGGTCTCCCAGAAGACATGATAGAGAAAGCAGGGCAGGGCTGCAGTGTGCTTCTAAGCTATTTGACTGATAATAGAGGAGGACTGCTAGAGGAAAGGGAGAATGGGCTCAGTTTGAAAGGGCGGTGAGTTTAGAAAAGTGGCATGTGTGGGTGGTGTGTGTACCATGCCACAGGGCTGTGCAGCTTAGTGGCAGCGACCCAGTCAGCCTCCGTGTGGGCTTGCTCCTTTGTGGGGCGGCTGAGCCACTCAGCAGTGCCCTGTATTTTGATGGATTTCTCATTTGCCAGGCCATTCCAAGAATAGTGTTTAATTGTGCTAGAATACAGTTTGGGGAAGACTGTCCTGTCCTGAGCTTGTCTTGTCTCCCTCCTCCAGTGAGCTGTGCGAGCTCATCCTGTGGGGAGAGGTATCTTGGGTCCAGCCTGAGTACCTGGGGCAGTACCGCTAGGGAAACTGCAAGGGCTTGCTTTTCTCATAAAATAGAGTGTACAATAGAAGTGTTTTGAATCCTTGCTGAGCTTATTAGGAGGAGTGTGTGTTTTTATCAGCTTAGAGGCTCGTTTTTCCTCCATTAAAACCTCTGTGCTTCTTTCCTGGGAATCTGGTCTATGAATTTGTGAGTAGGGAGAGGTGGGTCTGGGCATAGGGCTCATGGCGACAATGAAACACTGCAGGGGAAGGTGGTGGCAGGAAGAGGGACAGCGGTGCCTCGCCCTCCACACTGTGCCCTCACAGCCTCTGGAGGGCAAAGACCCTTACCCAGAAGAGATTCTTCTTTCCAAGTAACCTCATTAGCTTTCCTTGAATAGCGGAGGCTATTGAAAAATAAGAATCCTATCATCTGGAGCTTGTACACTATATCATTTTGTCAGTTCTGACCAAGTTGTGCCTAAAACACAGGGTAGTTTAGGCCCCATGCGAATTCACTGGAGTTAGTCTCTTAGCTAAATAAGCCCCCCCAGAGCCTCGCCAAGATGGCCTGAGGTCTGTAAGGACATCAGCAAATGGGAACCTTCCATGGAGGTTGGCTGTGCACCACTGTGCAGTGGGGAAGATTATCATCTACTTTATAGACCAGGAAACAGGAGTGCGGACAGGTTGAGTCACTTCCTTGGCGCGAAAGAGGCAGGGAAGGACTGTCTCCCCGAAGTTGGGGCCTCCGCCTGTCCCCTGCAGGGCACATTCCTGGTGCTCCGGTGTAAATACTGTCAGTCAAAAGCATATTGCTTTTCTGATCCAGAAAAATCTTGCAGGCTCTTTTTAGAGAAGCTAGGAATGCTGAGTGATGCCAAGAAAACAAACTTCAGCACGCATAGGCAGTTTTCAAATATATATATTTAAGAAAGAATACGAATTGTGTTTTATTCACTTACCTATTATAGAAGGATGGGAAATGTCTTTTCCAAAAATGTTTTTAATTAGTTCCCAAATCCAGTGCACAGTTAGTATTTGGGAGTGGGGGGAGAGGGGTGGTAAGAGAATGTTAAAGCCTTATTCTCTGACTGCCACATCTGGCAGGAGTACCTCAGACACGAAGCACGGATGAGTTCTGCCAGCTCACACCAGCACAGAGCCGTCTCTTGCCTGGAAGCTTCAGTGTGAATGTCTCACTATGTAACACGCTCTGGGCCAACTCTGCCACCCTCAGCCGAGGGGTCCTGACGTGTAAGTCAGCTGTGCCTGCTAGTGCTGAGAGGGCACACATCCATGATAGGCTCAGCTTTATGTGAACAGGGGGTCCTTTTGTAAATAAAGTTGTATAAGCAAGGAGTATCTAAAAGCATTATTTGACATTGAATACCAGCAAAACTGTCGGCTTTTAAAATCTATCCCACTGAGCGTGGGTGACAAAGAGGGAATAAAGAAGAAAACAGAGGCGTTGGTCTCCACCAAAGGAGGGTATTTTGCATGTTGAGGTTCTTGGTGGACATGCTCTGAAGTGTTTCCCAGAAGGACTTTGTCTTTCTTTCTAATAGTCACCTGACTTCTGGGTTTCCCTTGTAGCACCTTCCAAATACACAGGTTCCCCCAGAGGGGCCCTGTCACCAACCCACAGAGTTTGTTGATGCCACACTCTAGAGCTCCTGGTTCAGAGGTGACAGTGGAGCTGAATTCGGATGATAGAGCCACTTGGACCCATCCTTGGGGCTACACACCCTTAAAACCCTTCATTCAGACCTCGTGGTTAAGTTCAGCTAGTACTGCTTTGATGCCATCACTTTAATTGGGAGAGTGTTTTTAATTTATCCCATATGCATATTTAAGGCCTCTTAGAGGCTCTTTTTTTTAATTAAAATTTATTGGGGTGACAATGGTCAACAAAACTACATAGGTTTCAAATGTACAATTCTATAATACGTCATCTGTATATCACACTGTGTGTTCACCACCCAGAGTCAGTTCTCCTTCCATCACCATATATTTGATCCCCCTTACCCTCTTCTACCCCCCTTACCCTCAGGTAACCACTAAACTGTTGTCTGTATCTATGAGTTCTTGTTTCTTTATTTGTTTGTCTTGTTCCTTTGTTGCCTTCAGTTTTATACCCCACACATGATTATAATTCTCAACTTTTTCTGTCTGACTTATTTCACTGAGCAAAATAATCTCAAGATCCATCCATGTTGTCACAAATGGCAGTGTTTCATCTTTTCTTATGAGGCTCTTTTTATAGGATCGTGGAATTTCCAAGCTGGATGGGGCCTTGGAAAGATGTTTCTCTTTTCAGATTGGCCCTCAAATTCCTGATGGGGAGGAATCGGTGGGACAGAGCACCCTCTCCCTAACTGTTGCCCTCCCAAAACAAAGACAAAAGCCGTCATGGCATTTTCTTCTCATTGCAGAATTTACAGAAATCCTTTCTGAAGGTAAATCTTATGTCTTGCCTCTGACTCTTCAGCTTTCTTCTTTCTGCCCTGCTCCCCTCTGCTGAAGGACGCCTGTGCTGCATGTCCTCGTCTGTTCTCAGTGCCGTTCCATCGTCTAATCTGGGCAACCCGTCTAAGGGCCATCTACATACTTAACAGAGAGAGTAGAAGGGTGCCTGCCACCTTCACAGGTTTTGACTTAGATGCCCCCTTGAGCTTGGCAGTGTCCTGTGAGGCGGGGGGACTGGGTCCAGGCCAGACTGGAAAAAGAAGCAGGGTTGGGAGGTATCAGACCCTACTGACAGCACTGTGGAAGGCACAGTGGCCAGCAGGGCAAACAGCTTATGAGATAAGATTTCATGGGGGTCCTGCGTGACCTGGTATGGGTGCAAGATGCCTGACCTCTGTATCAAGGCTCAACCAGAGAAACAGAACCAGGAGGAGATACGTAGAAAGAGATTTTCTGCAAGGAATTGGCTTACACGATTATGGGCTCAAGTTAGGCAGATCTGAAATCCATTGGTCAAGCTGGCAGGAATGGCAGCCTGACAGTCAGGAATGGGGTACAACTGCCGTCTACAAGCAGAATGTTTTCATCTTCCTCAAGGAAGCCTCAGACTCTTTTTAAGGTCTTGGAACTGCTTAGGTCAGGCCCACCTAGATTATCAGAGATAATCTACCTTAGTTAAAATTAACTGCGGACTTCAATTAGAGCTACAAAATACCTAGATTACTGTTGATCGAATGCCTGGGGACTGTAGCTTAGCAATGTTGACACTGCAAACTGACCCCACTCCCTCCTTTCAAGGAGTGATTATTGGGCTGAGGAGTGATTATTAGGCCGACTAATGACCCCTAGGCTTCAATGCCTCACTTCCCTCGGGTCTTCCTCCTCTATCACCTGAAGTGACTGGTCTGGGCAACACTACTTGCTTTTCCTCCAAGAAATTAGTAAGAATCTGAAACCTTCTGAAAAGCAAATCTTCCCGAAGGTATAGCCCTCTCCAAGATCTCCACCCCCAGCACCACATTTCCCACAGAAATTGCAGGGGGGCTTGGGGCACTCCTCACCCTACCTGCTCAGACTGTTGTGATCATGGTTGCTCGTTTTTACAGGCCAATGCCTCAGTTAAGTCTTAATTGTGTTCTATTTAATACTCATAGCCTTCAGTAATTTCTCTGCTTATCAACAAAGTGTATCACGCTTGTAAGAATAACTTTTAGGCCTTCTCCATTAAGGTGTTAGGGGAAAGGTAATTTTAACAATGGGAATTTTTGTTGTGGTTTTCTTGGATTCACTTAGTTCTGTTTTTTTAATTGATGAATTGTTTCTAGGTCTAAGAGAATCTCCATGAAATAAAATATAATGAGACAAAAGAGTGTACACTGTCATTGTAGGCTATTTCCCTTTTTCAGTCTTTTTAGAACAGACCTCAGTCCTACCCTGAAATTCACCAGATCAGGTGAATCATAAAGAGTTCAAGTGAGATCGGAGTGACTTAGCAATAATTATGTTATTATGTATGACAACGATGCATAATATTAATACCTACGAAAGCTAACATATAGCATTTAGTGTATTCAGGCACTCTAAGCTTGTTTAATGCTCACAACAGCCCATTTTACAGATAGACTAAACTGAGGCACAGAACTCCTAGATGACTGAAGCAAGATCACAAGCTTGTAAGTGCTGGGAACAGGATTTAAATCCAGACGGTCCGGCTAGCACTGTGTGCTAGACACTTGAGATATTTTTGTGTACATCACCTAAGTTGATATTTTTTTGTGACCTTTAATTGTTTTACATAATGGTGGGGGGTGTTGCCCATAAATAAAAATCTACTAAGATAACTTGAGGTTGACCCCATTGGCAAAGAAAGTAGCTCTAACAAATGTTGTGACACAGTGTGCACCCTGGACCTTCCACAGGGGTTGCTGACCAGCTGGCAGTTCAGAGCGTCCGGCTACCTGTGGGTAACCTTTTCTACACAATCCAGGTCCTGAGCGGGTGGCTGGGGACACCATTCCCTGCTGGTGGCCAGCTTTGCCGCCTTTCAGGATCAAGCCCAGTGGCCCTGGTCAGGTGACTCCAAGCATCTCCAAAGTGTGTGAAGCCCCCGACTCTTCAGCTTTCACACACTTCTTTCACCCACTGCTCCTGTTTGCAGAGCTGGGAGTAGGCCCTTCCTGGGGGGAGAGGATCCACCTACAGTCCCCATCCCCTCCTGCCGCATGTGGAGACTTAAGATTTTTGTGTTCTGGCTTATTTCTTCTTCTCTTCCATTTCAGAAAAACTGATTTCTCATCATCCAAAAGGAACATATGATTAATGGCAAGCTTGAAGTGCCTGCGGTTCTGTGATAATTGCCTTTTTTTAAAAAAAATCTTTATAGCCACCTTCAGAACGTAGTTGATTTCAGGCAGTTTGGAAAGAATTTCTCTTGAGTCAAGGCAAAAGGTCATTATCAGCAAGTGTCATACCTGTGTCCTTTCATCAGGTCGCTGTGCTTTTCCATTGCCCCAGCAGGAATGTTGAAGCACCATAAAGCTGCTGGAGTACTCTACATTTTCCTACCTGATGAAATAAGTAAAATCTCTGCTGGATTCCTAGCAAAGCAGAAGGAGTGGAGAGGTCAGGAAATGATTTTATTTATTCAGCTCTCATAGATGTGTGTCTGGGAGGCAAAAACATTGCTCCTGCTTCAGGTGATGCTTTTGTTTTGGGGGAAATATAGTTAGCCAGTGCTTCTCAACGAGTCATCTGGGGACCTTGTTAAAATGCAGGTTCTGGTTCTGTAGGTCGGAGTGGGGCCTGAGCTCTGCATCTCTAACGAGCTCCCAGATGAGGCGAGTGCTTCAGGCCCAAGTAGTGAGGAGTTAGAGGATCTCTCAGACCACTTATCAGTGAGGAACAAGAGCAGCCCACAGAGGATAACTACAACAATGGAATCATTGCCGTATCGGCAGTAATGCTAATATGTACCAGTCACAGCATCTTGTTTGCCGCCAAGGGAGAGTTTGTCCACAGGAATGATTTTCCATCCACAAACCTGGACATCCCTTCCTTCGGAAAGGTGTCTCCTGATCCTGGTGTGATTGTACATAATGTAGATTAGTGTGTGGGACTAGACGTCCCCAAGGGTGTATGTGGTGAAATAATTGTAGTTGCAGATATTTTCATACTTACTCTATCACAAAATTAAAGAGAAAGGCCGTGACAAGAAGAATTGCAAGCTATGGGCAGCACCTGTTGTGGCCTCATGAAGCATGATGCTACTTTGAAATTTCCTCTCTGACTTTGTTTAAAGGTTACCTGCGGGCCAAGTGCTAAATTTTCTCATCTGGTACTAGCTGATGCTGAGGCAGAGACACGGAACTTACCCAGCCTAATGCCGCTTTCTGGTTTCCATAGCAGCAAATCTACCTCATGCTTAACCTACAACTGGTAGTCTTTTCTAAAGAGACCCCAGTCTCTCTATTATTTCTAAGAGCCTCAGTGCCAGACCTGGGGTGACTCCTGGAGCCCTGCTGGGAAGTCATCTTTTAAGTGAACCTGGCCTGTGCATTGAGAGGGACAACATCACCATCAATGGCCAGGAGTAGGGCTGTTCAATCCTGTTTTATTAAATGGCAAACATTCTTTATACACTATATTCAGTGAGGCCAGGTTTGTCTCAGTCACCGATAGCTAGGATGATTTGTCTGTTTGTGGCAGAGCAGAAATGGAAATTCTGATGACTTTATGATTTTTTCCTACAGATGAGCTGGTGTATGTATTTGCTGGCATGATGTCCTCCCCGTTAGGGCTGATTCTATCCTTGTGGCCAAGTGTGGTTTGTCTGTTCTCCCCTCTAATCTTCTCCCCTTCTTACTGCCTTTCAACCTCCTACTTCCGCTCTGGTCTCTAAACAATAAACAAATAAATTTACATGCTCTATAGGAGAAAAAAATGAGTAAAACCCAGCTGTCTTTTGTAGTGTTGAGGACCTTCATTGTAGGGATTCGTGTAGTAGATCTGTGCTGGTAGTCACTTGGGTGCTACAATTTAAGGTTGTGTGACCATCTTTTTATCTCAAGGTCAAATTAAAAGCATAGATTCTTGCAAACAGGAGGGACACCTTCTGAATGGTGTCCTTCCATTCAGGAGACATTTAGTAGAAAACAGACACTGGCATTGTTTTGGAGCCATGAAAATGAATCAGACCCATCCCTGCTGGAGGAGCTATCTACCTAATAGGCACAGAGAAAGGAATGCACCACATACCCATGTCACAGTGGGCAGGAGAATTCCAGTATGGAGGAGAAGCTTCCGGTGAGATCATTACGACATGATCCGAGTCTGCTTTATTGTTTGGGTTTGTCTTGTTCAGATAGGTAAGCTGCACTGCGGCTCAGTCTGTCACCATTGAGTAGCTTGCCTGGAACTCAGTCCTAAGGAGCCCTGGAGTCAGGACCGGAAGTGATGGTGCAGGTGGGTGGGAGTGAGCAGATGGATGTTCCCGGTGCCCTGTCCCTCGTACAGTATCGTGGATGGAAGAAATGACATCAGTGGGCATAAGAGGGGACCCAGAGGGGATCCGCTCTGCAGGAAGCTCAGTGGCATCCAGAGAGCAGAGGATGTAGGAACACGTGCTGTAAACACTCTGTCCCCGTACAAAGCAGCATTTCCTAGTTCCTGGGCTAGACAACTCTGAATGACAACATCCTTTTGCCACCGACTTGTTCTGTGACCTTGAGCAATGATCTCACCCCCTTCCCAGTCCGGCTGCAGCTCGTCTAACTGTAAAAATGAGGATCTCAACATTGACATATCACATAGGGCTGTCGTGGCAACCAGCCAATAAAAGTGACTTTACAGTTCTCGGTTGGTTGAGAGGTACACTGGCCCTGGTGCTCCACGGCTCCCCCAGGCCATGGGGCAGGACGCTCATTTCTCTCTTGTCCCTTCTGTGTTCCAGGAATAGAACTGTGCCCCCCTGGAAAACGGTTCATGATCACGATGGTGGCGAGCTTCGTGGCCATGGCGGGGCAGTTCCTCATGCCCGGGCTGGCCGCCCTGTGCCGGGACTGGCAGGTCCTGCAGGCCCTCATCATCTGCCCCTTCCTGCTCATGCTGCTCTATTGGTCGTGAGTATCCTCCCCAAAGGCCCCTCCCCCTGAGGCATCTGCCAGCGCTTTCTGAAGGCTGCATCCTGCTACCACCGGGCAGGAGACCGATGAAGCGCAGGACTGAGGCCCCCCTTCCCCCAAACTTCCTGCTAGTTTCAGCTTGTGTTTTGTGAGGGAATGCTCCCTTTTTTTTTTTAATTTCATTTTTTAAGCGTCGTGTCTTGGGAAATGTGCAAACATACACGAAGTGTACAGAAGAGTAGAATGAGTCCCCAGGTGCCCTTCAGCAGCTTCGGTCATCTGCCCTCCATGAGTCGGGCTTAACACCTACTTGCTGGGTTATTTTGACGTGATTTTCATGAATGGATTCGCAAAGGGAGAATCCTTGTGTTGAGAGGGGGCAATAGGGAGATATTCCAGGAGTGACTTAGAAAAGCCCCCTTATCTCCTGTAGATGAGGGACAGGCAGACTCATCTACAGTTGTACGTGTGTACACACACACACTCATCTGAGCAGCTGCAACAGAGGCTATGTGGCCAATAAAGCCGAAAATATCTATCTCTTTACTCTCTATTTTCTGTAAGTATTTAATATTTACAGAAAAAAGTTTGTCCACCCCTGCTCTAGACAAGTTCAATAGGACTGTTAGGGCCATGTGTGACTTTTCATTTTTGGCTTGTTGACTTTAGGGGGGAGAAAAACACCTAAGCACACTAGTCTGGGAGTATGACCTGGGAAACCAGATGTTGTAAAACAACCCAGGGGTTCATGTGTAGCCAAGGTTGAAAACCTCCACACAATGCAAGCTGCTTCCTAGGTGGTATTATTATATATAGTTCTTTCCCACTTTTAGTTTGATATGTAGGTTCAGCCCGATCCATCTTTATAATCCCCTCCATCAATTGTTTCTTAATGATTTTAGCAGCCATTGATAATCATAAGAATTTGTGAAATGCTGATTTTCTAATTCTGTTGTTCTTTCTGCATTTATTAGTGATGATGGAAGAACTTTTTCTTACCAAGTTTTTAGTTACCTTGAAATATAGTTTGTATAGGAACAGCTGTATGGACAATTACTTCTTTCCTTTTATTTATCACTTTCTAGAACAATGAATAATAAGTTAGTATCATGGAAAGTTTTATAGGCAATCAATGAAATGCTTTTTTAGTAGTGATTATGAACCCATGAGTTCTTATATTTTGTGTGTCTCCATCCATCGTAGTTATTAATTGTATTCAAATTGTTTAATATTTGGGTAGTGAGTGTGTCATTTTTGCATGAATCCAGTATTTCTTTGATAACTTCCTTACTTCCAAGCCCCCCAAATGTACCAGCCCATGTTTTATATTTTCTGTCTCATACCTGGTATTAGTCATTTCTTAGAAGGAGAGATGTTTAGGGGGAAAAATGAGTGTGCTACCCTTTTTGTAAATAACTCTTAAATTTCCCTTCCCTCACATTCCCTCTCCATGCCAACACCCTTACTTCCACCAAGGAAATACAATCTACACACGTACAAAATGCTGCCATGTAGATTATACATACTGTACTGTGTTTCTGTTTAGTCACTAACGAAAACCAAATGTCTGGCAAGAAGTCAGTCAGTTGTGTCTCAGCTGCGTTCATTGGAGCAGAGAGGGCCTTAATGGGGCCTCCTTTTCTAAGGTGCCAGGGAGGAAAAGAAAGCACCCACCTTTTAACTTCATCATGCTGGGTGCCACCACCACACAGGTAGGTGATCCCCCAGCAGAGAAATCAGGGTGAACGGTGAGCAGAGTACAAGTGCTTTTTCCTCAAGGGCCTGACTTTGCTGACTGTATCATAAGAACCTCAGCAACAGCGGGGAGCCAGCAATAACGGATGAAAACAAGGCCACTCGCTCGGGAGGCCCCTCATCACAGCAGCTGCCCAAACTGCGCTGTTCTCCCAGCCCCTCTGCCAGCCTTCCCAGCCTGAGCTGGGATGTCGCAGCCCCTCCCACGGAGGCCTGCATGTTTCAGGACATCCCGTTCCCTCCAGCAAGGTCTTAACAGGCAAGGAATGAAATTGCTTCCCCAAAGCAGGACAGAGTGGACAGCTCTTCCACTTATCATCCAAGGAAGCCTTTCCTGTTCCTTCCCTGGCCGCATCCGGAGCTGGGCTGTGCTTGTTTTGGATTTCGGGGCATGTATTTATTTAACAAATATTTATATAGTGTCTACTCTCTGCCAGATTCAAAATGCGAGCACTAGACAAAGAGTAGATCATTCAGTCTTCATATTTCATCACCCCATTGTACAGATGATAAAACTGAGATCGCCCAGCTGGCCCTTAAACCCAGGCCCACTCTTACCGCATGCCATGCTACCTCCTGCCTTCCCTCAGCTTCCATCCCTTGTCCCACTAGGACGCTTGCCCTGGGAGAGGAGCCCCATTGCCCTACAAGATCCTCTGTGCCTTCTGGCATCCTCCCACCCACCTCCTCTCACTTTCTGACCTCCACAGCACCCAAGGGCACTGGTGCTGTGCTGTCTGCCGGCCCCTGGAAGGGCTAGAGGCCTGGGGGGAGGGCACAGCCTCTCGGAGATTCACAATCCTATAAGAGCAGACAAGGTGTCTCATCACCTCCAGGTATGAGTCTCAGCCCGAGTTCTGCTCCCACCTGTCCCAGGTAGGAGGACACCTGACAGGGAGAAAGGGCAGAGAAGGGTTTCCTGGAACAAGTCTGGGAGCCTGTCCCATGTGGGAAAAGGCTGAGGGTTATTTGTCTTATTTTTTTATTTAGAGTTAAAAAAGAAATCAGGGTTTAATGACAGACAAGGTAAGATGTCCATTCATTTACATACATTGGAAAACCTAAGGAGAAAAAAATTACTTGAAACACACAGTTGTAAAAACAACTTGATGGTGAAAAGGGCATCCAGGGTACTTTGATAAGTAAAATATGTGTGTGGCCCGACAGATGGACAGGTGTCCTGAGGCACTGATATCATCTAGTCGCAGCGCTAGCACCTCAGTCTGGGGTAGACCTGCGCTACTCGGATGTGTTAACTTCTATGGTCATTGACATCCTTATTTTTATTTGTATCCTTATTTAAGGTCTGGCCTACAGTGAGTGCTCACTAATATTAGCTACTGTCATAACCATTATTATATCACCTCTTAACCTGTGTGGAAGCCTGGGTGTAACGGAGGCAGGTAAAAGAAGTCAGTGGTGAGAGATGTATGATTGCACCTTTGCCTACCAGCCTTGAAAGGCTCCATAAGAATCATTGGCTTTTAAAGGCCACTGTGGTACCTCCCATTTTCTTTATCACCTTCTTAATTACCATCCTCCTCCCATCTGCTGCAGTAGGAAGCCCTCCACTCCTGAAGCCTCTGTTGTCTGACAGGATGACTGGGCTGCTGGGGGGAGGGAGGGGGCTGCAGCTCCAGCCAGCAGGACCAGCTGTTGATGACAAACTATTGAAAGCCACTCACTTTCCTTTAATGAGCAAGTACTTATTGTGTGCACCCAGGGGGCCCAGCAGTGCAATCGGTACTTTGGAGTAACTGTAAGAGTGGTACATTAACCAGGACCATAAACGAAACTGTGTGGCACAAGGTCACTTAGACGCAAGGTCTCGGGTTAGAAGCAGTAACCACAAAGGGGTAGAGAGTGGCTGAAGAGATCTTCTGGTCCCTCTGCTGGGCTAGACTGACAGGGGCCCTCCAAACACACTTGGAGACGCCAGATAAGATACTACATCAGCCAAATATATACACAATGCTGAGCTCCAGTGCAAGCAAGGGGAATTTCCAGGGCCCAGACCAAGGAGAGCATTCAAGCAGGAGTGGACACAGAGGCAGCCCACAGAACATCTAAACCAGAAAGAGGCCTGAGGAGCTTGGATGTAAACACCTGCGCTAGAGGCTGGAGCTGACGTCTCTTACGCACTTAGGTGCCTTATGCCCTAGAATTGAGCCTCTTACATGAAGCTTGGAGTAGACCCGTCAGTGATAACAGGACTAGAAAATCTTTGCCCGCCACAGGGACTCAACTCCAGAGCTGGCTGACTGCCTTGGACTATGGGCGGAAAAAGTTCACCCCTAAGCCGTTGGAGCCTTGAAGTCTGCACCACACTTGGCTGTGTGTTCCAAATTCCAACCACTCTCTAAGGCTGAAAAATTAATGTATGAACCAGGGAGTTCCTTAGGCCCTCAAGGTCAAATATGAAACCTTCTGTGGAGAAACACCGGAATCAGGCACTCAAGATGCACATGGAAGAAAGTTCTTGCCAAGGATGAGTTCACAGGCAGAATTCACAGAGCCCATGGGGATCCATTATGAGGGCCAAAAACTATAAACGGAGAGTCTGCATCTCAGGAACTCTAGAAAATAGAGCAATCTGAAGGAGAAGTTAGTTCAATTAATTTATTAAATAGTAACCACTACCCCACGCCAAATGCTATTTTAGATACTAACTATTCTAGATACTACACAGAGATAGGAGCAAATCACTTGAAACATACCTTGAAACATACCTTACAGTAGGGGTGTGAGGGTGGGAGGGCGCCCGCTGACCATAAACCCATAGACAAGCAAATAACATGTTTTCAAGTAACCAGCACTATGAAGGAAATGAAATACAGCAACGGGGTAGAAAGGGACTGGGGTGCGCAGGAAAGGCCTCTCTGGAAAAGTGACATTCCAGCTGAGACCTAAATGATCAGAAAGAAGAATTCACGCAAAGTTCCGGGCGGAAAGGTGTTCCAGTCCAATGGGAATGATCTTTACTTGCTCTCACTCACCTTTTCCTGGAAGAGGAAGAAAGCCAGTGTGGCCGGAACATGAGGGACAAGGTGGGGGCGAAAGACTAGTTTAGTCACAGGTGGGTCAGCCCCACGTGGCGCCTGGAGACCGATAAGTTTACTCCAAAAGCCGTGAGGACACATTGGGGGTTTATGCAGGACAGGAAATTGTCTGGTCCGTGCTCTGAGAAGATCTCGCTGTCTGCTGTGCCTAATGGTTGTGGGGCAGGGGAGAGTTGGGGCAGAGGGCGACTGGCTGCCACGCTCATCTGTGAGAGGTAGTGTGGTGCCTGTGCTATGGCGTGGGCAGGATGGTCACCTAGAGAGGTCTGATCTGAGATATATGTGTCTGGAAGTGGCCCCAGTAAGTCTTGCCAGTGGACCTCCCATGGCACATGAGGGTAAGTGACAGCAATGACTCGGGTTTGGACTGTTTGCTGAGATGGGGGGACAGGAGCTCCCTCACACGTGGGGGCCCATTAGAAATGGAACATGAAGAGCTAGAAGGGTGACATAAGTGAGATCACTAGCTGAGGGATAGCTTTGGAAAGCGAGCTTTTTGATCTTGAGACAATGGGGAGCCACTGTGAAGAGCTCGGTGACTTGATTGAAACCACAGCCTGATTTAAATTGTAGGGTGTATTATTATCTGTGGTGAGGCCAACAGAGCAGATGATGGCCACTGAGAACATAGTCTGTTGCTCAGTTCCCAAGAGGAGCGAGAGCACCAGGTGGGGGCGGGGGGCACAACGGAAGCACTGGGGTCACTCAGGAGGTGGAGGGAGGGGCGGAACTGTGGGCAAGAGCCTTTATTGTGGTTTCCTCCAGCAAGGAATGGGTGAGGCAGGGTAAGCAGGCTTAGGATTGGACAGGTTGCATAATTTCCATGGGCTCTGGAGCGTAGGGCTGTCCCTAGTTGTCTGATACCTGGCGGAGGGGGTGTGTGATTTCGGCAGGGAAATAGTAGCCAGAGTGTGAGAGCCCCATAGAGCCGGTGGTGAGGGTGTGGGCTCTGGATCCGTTGGTTTGCATTTGAAAGATGCGCAGACTACTTGTTTGCTGTCTCTAGGAATTGGTTGATCCTGGGAGAGGCACTTCTCCCTCCCAGAGATATCAGAAAATACAGGAAATAAAAAGGCATAATTAACATGTAGCCCCACAGCAGCTACCAGGTTACAGAATGCTCTTGTGTGAAATGAATCTGGGGTTGGAGAAGCCAGCGGAAAGAGGTGGCAGAAGAAGAGGCTGGATGCCCCCCAGAGGACTGGGTTTGAAAGAAGGTGTAGTGAGTACAGGTGGATTCTGGTGATGGGGATGATGTGGTGCCCCAGCAAGTGGAACCAAAATGGGAGATTGACGTCATTACATGAGCTTCCTGAGGACGCTCCTAACTTCCGGGTCCAGGTACAACCGGCTATTGTTTTCCTATGGGCTTCAGAAGCTGAGTGGCCCAAGAGAAGGGAAGGATGTGCTTCTTGGATGTTGGTACTCCAGCATGCTTTGCAGGGTCAAATTTCAGCACACTCAGGGTTTCCGGGCAGGAATTCCCACCCATTCTCAGGAATTTTTTTCGCTTTCCCATTCCCGAATCCCAAGATATAAACTGTTTTCTGTTCTCCACGATGAATTTTTTTCCACAAAGTGACGGTCAATACTACCAACCACCTGGGTTCAAGGAGCCCAATTTCCCGACCAAATTTTCTTGGGATTCGGGAACGGAAAAAGCGAAAAAGATTCCCGAGAATGGGCGGGAATTCCCGCCCGGAAACCCTGGCAATAAATAGGAAAAATGTCTAAGAGACACACTGTGAGTAGTACGTTTATTTCCCATTGTGGGTATCACTGGCTTCAAGGAGCCAATTTTTCCAATTTCCCGACCAACTTTTCTCGGGATTCAGGAATGAGAAAGTGAAAAAAAATCACGAGAATGGGCGGGAAACCCCTAGGCACATTGTCATGGAGCACGAACAGAAGAAAAGAGGTTACTTGTGAACATTTTTTACCTGAATGTTAGGGCCGTCAGAGGTAGTGGGTAATGCCACTCATGTGTTCCAGTGTCTGAGACCCATGCAACCTTTGAACTCTAGGGCCAGATAGAAATGCTCATTTGGTTATTTTGCTTGGGAATTTATTATCACTTAAAAAAGGGCAACAGAATTTCAGTGCTAATCTAGAAGGAAGTCATACGGACCGATCCTTTTTCCAGAATAAATGTGGAATTTTTCCAGGGTCACAGAAAACAAAGAAGGGAGGGAACAGATTCAAGATCCAAATACAAGAGGAAGGGAGCATCTAACAGAAACTGCTTGGATATGCTGGGAAGTGGCAGGTGATGCCAGAATAGAAGAAGGGCTGGTTGGAAACTTCCTTCTAATTATACAAATTATACAAAAGATATCCATTCCAGGTGGCTGCAGCCTGCTCCAGGACAAATGGCTTGGTGACAGTGCGTCCCTTGTCTAGGAGCCCTTGTGTGAAGCACAGCCTGGGTCCCTGCATTTAGGGGCCAGGTCTGTGTTGTTAGAACAAATAGGAAAAGTGCAGGGTGGAAAATCAGAAAGGTAGTACATGGAATAGGTAACATCAGGTTTTCTGGGTCAGCTCACTATTGAGGAATGACACAGGAGTGAGGAGGCTTGTGGAGAAGGCTGCCCTCATGGTACCTACCTAAAATGACTTGGAAGAACAAGTGGGAAGTAGGAATTCCAAGAGATTATGAAGATATTAGTGCCACTTTCCCAAAATGTTGGTGCATGTCATCACCATCTCTTAAAATGTAAATTAAGGGAGCTGAGTACACGTGATTATTTTTAAAAACAAGTATATGCACATCTGCTGTGGACCCGGCTAGGACACAGTTGTGATGCCCATTCAGTAATGTCCCCAAAGAGGGCTCTCCGTGCAACATGAGAGCATCCACCCTTCAAGCAGTGGTTGCTGGGTGTCGGGCATCACTGCCCTGCCTCTTGGAACAGCTCAGCAAGGCAGCAGACACACTGTAACAAATGCTGATTTGAGCATGTCTTAAAAAGTTAGGGACATACTTTCCCCGAGATCAGCTGCAAGCCTCTACATGGGAGGCTGTATTAACTATAATACTCTTAGATTAGGTAGCAACAGGTGGTTGGTGGGATTATTCCTATTTTTAGCAGGGGAAACCAGGGCAGCAAAAGCTTTACGGAAACACTCAGAAGTGTGGGAAAGTCATTAAAAACTGGTTTTCGAATGTCAATGGCTCTTAGAGCACACACCCTCACCACCGGGGAACTTGAGAGAAACACAAATTCTCTGCCCCACCTCAGGCCAGCTGCCTCCGAAAGTCAGGGTGGGGCCTGGAGGTCTGTGGTTTAAGAAGCCCTCTAGGACATGCTCATGAGCTCTCAAGTTCAAGAAATGCTGTCATATGCCAGGTTACCCATCATAGAAGAAAAAGCCAGGCAGCTTGCATATGGAAAAGGGACACTTTGAAGAAAGATGTTGTGAAGGAGGCATGAAAGGAGACAGAGTTGGCTGTGGAGAGCACACACTTCTGGTAGGAAGAGGTCTCTCAGCTCTGGAGGGAAATGAGACGACAGATGGCCATCCTTGAAGGTCGAGGAGATAACATGCAGGGCCCAATCCATTTCCACTGCAGAGAGCAAAGCTGTCTTGATTATCCTAGACAGTAGAAGTCATAGAAATTGCTAGAACTGATGAAATAAGCCCCAAAAAAATCTCGGCACTGGATCTAACCATATTATCTGTTCTATGAGAACACAAACCCATATGCATATACGGTTTGGAGTCTTAAATTATGGCTTGTGACCAAGGTTAATGGAAGAGAAAGGTTCCTCCCACCTTGCTTACCTGGCCTCTGCACAGCAGCAATGGGACGCCTTTCCAGCAGTGTTTGCTCACAAACATGCCCCTGTGCCCCTGCAGGGCAGCGCTAGGTACAGTTTCTTAAACACCACCAGGACTTTTAACCAAGTTCCTAGTTAGGAAAGATCTCATCATGGATTCACCTAACATGTGTGTTTTGAATGAACTGCTTCAAGAATGAACAGCAGACATGTTGGAGATGCGTGAAGATGGTGAATTATTAACTGCACTTTGTTCCATTGGAATTTCATTCTGACAAGAGAAAAGGGCTGTTGGCAGCCAACATGATCATTGAAAACATCTGGAAAAGCATTAAGAAGAAGACAACAAAACACATGGGAAATAACAAGAAAGTCAGAGAAAGATGAAGCTGCACTGTGTAACTGGTATCAATTCCCCTAGTAAAAGATAAAGCTTGAAACAGAGGAAATTAGAGTGTGCTGTCATATAGAACTCACTGCGTGGAGAAGTAAAACAGCATCCCTTATAAAAAAGGTGTGTGCTAAAAGGGATTTTAATTTTTAATAATTTCAAGAAAACACCATTGTAAAACATTTAAATGGCCTTAGGTTAGATATTCAGAAAAATAATAATTTGCTAACAATTCCAATATGTAAATGGTCCTAAATATCCCTAGCTCTTTTAAATATCATCAGAAATATTTTGGCCAGAATAATACTAATTTTTAACCTTTCTGAGGGTTTGCTCTATCAGGCATTGCTAAGCACTTTCTATAACTGAGCCCTTGAAATCCTCCCATGAGCCCTCTGGAGCCAGTATTAGGATGGCCATCAGTACGAATAGAGAAACTAAGGCACAGAGAGATTGCTCACCATCCCAGACCTGGTACGTGAGGCCAAGGTCCGAAAGCCAGTGGGCAACTCCAGAACCAGAAAACCGCCAGCCTCTCAGCTCAGGTCACACGTGCCATGATGCTGCTGGGCCTTCAGAAAGGATCCAAAATGCTGGGCGGAGGCGGGGGAGACCCCTGGGTCGCCAAGACCGGTATGTGCGTCACAGAGCTAAGCTTCTCACCCAGGAAGAATTTTCTAGTTCCTCTTTTTTATTTAGCATATTGTTTAACATTTACAAAACATTTCGTACAATAGTTGGTATATCATTACCTTCCCTAATAGGGGCTCAATAAAAATTTAAGTGGATGAATTAATTTTGCTCTTGTCATTGTTGAATGATTTTATAAGACCCTTTAAAATTATATATATGTGTGTGTGTGTGTGTGTGTGTGTGTGTGTGTGTAAATTTCAGCAATTATCAGCCTTTTTTTAATTACGTACACACACTTGAGGGACACATCTTCTTCTATCAAAAAAAGTTTTATTTCAAAAGGGGGTTAAAATACCACATTATTCAAACTCGGTTACAGGTAAACTAGGGGCCTTGGCATTCCCTGCACACCAGGAGGGAGTCGGAATTCAGTTTTACCAACAGTTAAGTCACATAGGAAACTGTTTTCCTCAAAGGAAAATGGAAGATGTGAATCATAAAAAGCATATAGTCTCTGAGATCTTGAATAAATCTGCAATAATTATTTGTACAAGTTATCAGATAGTTAATTTTGGGAGACTTCTACAAAACTTAAAGCAAATAAAAACTCTAGTCAAATTCAATTTGTCTCAAAATTATCTCGATGGAGCAATACTGACCAAAGGCAAAATATATAAATGAAAATGGTAGCCAACATTTTATTCATAAACATTGAATGAACAATTAAAAGTGAAATCAAAATATTATCTAAATTGGTGTTATGGTATTTGCTGATGGCATGGAATTTTAGAGAACCCTCAGGCAAGAGGCTGCCCATTTTCAACTCTGAGTATGCAGAGATTATGTAAAATAATAGGAACCCCTGTGGTCAACAAAACTGCTTCCTAGTAGAAGCGGAGAAGGGCCTGTGAAAGTGGGACTGGACCTAGCCTATGCTCTGAAGGCCAGTGTTACCTCTTTGTCGTCTCTGTCCCCATGCCTAGAATGAGCGCCAACATTCCATGTCACTATCCTTCACCCCTCCCCCTCCCCCCCCCAGGAAGCTGGAGATTGCTAAAGGCCAGCTGGAGGACCACTGAGCCCTGCAACCTCAAGAAGCCCATGCATGTGCATGGATGTGTTTTATAGGAGTGGTGGAGTTGAGCTGTTGGCAGCTGGCAGAAAGTGGGTAGATGGCCCTCTGGTGACAGGTATCTAACGAAGCTGCTAAGTGGTTACCTCCTTGGGGGCAACCATCCATGTGGATGGATAGAGAGGCTGAGGGGCCCAGCCCCTGTCAGTTGGCCTTAGGGACTCTGGCAAAGCACACATCCAGTGTCAAAAGAAGTGGGAGTCCTGGACAGGAGATCAGGATGGCCTCACTCAGTCGTTGGGTTTTGGTAATAAGCTGTGACTTTTTCTGTAGGAGTTAAGAGTTGAGCATGGTAATAGCAAGAGGCCACTTTCCAGAGCCCTGTATGCGGTCAGGGTGGAACCAGCAGCGCCACCGGGATGATGAGTCAGTGAGGATGGCTTGGGTGGACTCCATCTCCTGCTGTGGGAGATGAGATTGGATCGGCAGGTCAGGAAAGGCTGATTCCAGGGCGAGGTGGACTGGACTCCCTTGACAGGCTGCTAATACAGAGGTGCCAATAGAATTCCAGTCAGAAGAGGCTGCATAAACCCTTTGTTCCTTCTGCCTACTTACCTCCTCCATTTGTTTCTCAATATCTCTTTTTTTAATTTTTTTTATCATTAGCAAAAATGCCAAATTAATTCCCCCTATAGCATTACATTTTGAATGTCCCATATGCTATATTCTTTCTGCGGCCTGATAATTGCTTACGTGGATAAACTACTAGTCAAAGGAGCAGACAGAGAAAGAGCACAGAAGGGAGAAAGTGGGGAAAACTAACCCAGCTACAGAATATTTTCTGGTGAATTCCTAGCATTCATCTGTTTACAACATTCACTGAGGGACATTTTTAATTTATCCCAATTGTTACACGTTCAGAGTTGCTCAATATTTAAAAGGCTAGCACCAAAGACATTTTAGGAACTGACTTCATTCTGCCTGGCCAAAACTTAAAGCAGCAATAGAATATTCAATTTATTGCCATGATCAGCATCTTTTTCACCTTCCAGAAGGAGGCAACAGTAACCATTAGCCCCTTGAAATATGTAAATCTTGATTGGAGCTGACTGAAGCGTTGGTGTCATTCCACCCCCCTCACCAAACACCCATTCTATAGATGTCGGAGAACTGAAGCCTAGAGGGGTAGGTGACTTCCCCAAGGTCACAAATCTGGTCTATAAACCCAAGACTCCTGATAGATTCTCTCCATAATTTTTCTATTGTGGAAGAAGTATGGAGCTTGTGTATATATCATTTTTTTTTTTTTTTTTTTTAATTAATTTTATTGGGGTGACAATTGTTAGTAAATTTACATAGATTTCAGGTGTACAATTCTGTATTACATCGTCTATAAATCCCATTGTGTGTTCACCACCCAGAGTCAGTTCTCCTTCCATCACCATATATTTGATCCCCTTTACCCTCATCACCCACCCCCCACCCCCTTACCCTCTGGTAACCACTAAATTATTGTCTGTGTCTATGAGTTTTTGTTTCTCATTTGTTTGTCTTGTTCTTTTTGGTTTATATACCACATATCAGTGAAATCATAGGGTTCTCTGCTTTTTCTGTCTGACTTATTTCACTTAGCATTATTCTCTCGAGGTCCATCCATGTTGTCACAAATGCTCCTATATCATCTTTCCTTAACGCCGAATAGTATTCCATTGTGTATATGTACCACAACTTCTTTATCCATTCATCTATCGAAGGACATTTTGGTTGTTTCCATGTCTTGGCCACCGTAAACAAAGCTGCAATGAACATTGGCGTACACGTGTCTCTATAGAGAAATGCTTTTATATTTTTTGGGTAGATACCCAGGAGAGCGATTGCTGGGTCATATGGTAATTCTATTCGTAATTTCTTGAGGAACCTCCACACTGCCTTCCATAGCGGCTGCACCAGTCTGCATTCCCACCAACAGTGTATGAGAGTTCCTTTTTCTCCACAGCCTCTCCAACACTTGTTACTATTTGTTTTGTTGATGAAAGCCATTCTGACTGGGGTGAGGTGATATCTCATTGTGGTTTTCATTTGCATTTCTCTGATGATTAGCGATGTTGAGCATTTTTTCATATGTCTATTTGCCATTTGTATATCCTCTTTGGAGAAATGTCTCCTCAGGTCCTCTGTCCATTTTTCAATTGGGTTGTTTGTTTTTTTGTTGTTGAGTTTCATGAGTTCTTTGTATATTTTGGATATTAGCCCCTTATCAGAGGAACTGTTTGCGAAAATCTTCTCCCATTCAGTTGGTTGCCTCATTATTTTGTCAATAGTTTCTTTTGTTGTGCAGAAGCTTTTCAGTTTCATATAATCCCATTTGTTTATTTTAGTTTTTACTTCCATTGCCTTTGGAGTCAAATTCATAAAATGCTCTTTGAACCCAAGGTCCATAAGTTTAGTACCTATGTTTTCTTCAATGCAGTTTATTGTGTCAGGTCTTATGCTTAAGTCTTTGATCCATTTTGAATTAATTTTGGTACATGGTGACAGATAGCAGTCCAGTTTCATTCTTTTGCACGTAGCTATCCAATTCTGCCAGCACCATTTATTGAAGAGGCTGTCTTTCGTCCATTGTATGTTTTTAGCTTCTTTGTCAAAAATTATCTGTCCATATTTATGTGGTTTTATTTCTGGGTTCTCAATTCTATTCCATTGGTCTATGTGTCTGTTTTTCCGCCAATACCAAGCTGTTTTGATTATTGTAGCCCTGTAGTACAAGGAAAAATCAGGGAGTGTGATACCTCCAGTATTGTTCTTTTTTTTTAATATTGCTTTGGCTATTCGGGGTCTTTTGTGGTTCCAAACAAATCTGATGATTTTTTGTTCTATTTCTTTAAAAAATGCCATTGGGATTTTAATGGGGATTGCATTAAATCTGTATATGGCTTTGGGTAATATGGCCATTTTAACTATGTTGATTCTTCCAATCCATGAGCACGGAATGTCTTTCCATTTCTTTGTGTCTTCTTCAATTTCTTTCAAAAATGTCTTATAGTTTTCAGCATATAAATCCTTCACATCCTTGGTTAAGTTTATTCCTAGGTATTTTATTCTTTTTGCTGCAATTGCAAAAGGAATTGTTTTTTCTATCTCTTTTTCTGAGATTTCATTGTTGGTATATAGGAAAGCAATGGACTTTTGTACGTTGATTTTGTAGCCAGCAACTTTACTGTATTCATTGATTGTTTCTAATAGCTTTTTGGTGGAGTCTTTAGGGTTTTCTATATATAGCATCATGTCATCTGCAAAGAGTGACAATTTAACTTCTTCATTCCCAATTTGGATGCCTTTTATTTCTTTCTCTTGCCTGATAGCTCTGGCGAGGACTTCCAACACTATGTTGAAAAGCAGAGGTGATAGGGGACAACCTTGTCGTGTTCCTGAACGTAGAGCAAAGGGCTTCAGCTTTTCACCATTAATTATGAGATTAGCTGAGGGCTTGTCGTATATGGCCTTTATTATGTTGAGGTATTTTCCTTCTATACCAATTTTAGTAAGTGTTTTAATCATAAATGGATGTTGTATCTTATCAAATGCTTTTTCTGCATCAATTGATAGAATCATATGATTTTTGTCCTTTATTTTGTTTATGTGATGTATCACATTGATGGATTTGCGAATGTTGAACCATCCTTGTGCCCCGGGGATGAACCCCACTTGGTCGTGATGAATAATCTTTTTAATGCATTGTTGTATTCGATTTGCTAGAATTTTGTTTAGGATTTTAGCATCTGTATTCATC
Source organism: Rhinolophus hipposideros (assembly GCF_964194185.1). NCBI lineage: Eukaryota > Metazoa > Chordata > Mammalia > Chiroptera > Rhinolophidae > Rhinolophus > Rhinolophus hipposideros. The sequence goes on along the minus strand of NC_138054.1, from coordinate 4,387,387 downwards.
AGAGATATAGGTCTGTAGTTTTCTTTTTTTGTGTTGTCCTTACCAGGTTTTGGTATCAGGGTAATGTTGGCCTCATAAAATGAGTTAGGGAGTACTGACTGTTCTTCAATTTTTTGGAAGAGTTTGAGCAGGATTGGTATTAGATCCTCTTTGAAGGTTTGGTAGAATTCACTGGTGAAGCCATCTGGTCCAGGACTTTTGATTTTGGGAAGGTTTTTGATGACTGATTCAATTTCGTTACTGGTGATCGGCCTGTTAAGATTTTCCAGTTCTTCATGATTCAGCCTTGGAAGGCTATATGTTTCTAAGAACTTGTCCATTTCTTCTAAGTTATTAAATTTGGTGGCATATAGTCCTTCATAGTATTCTTGGATAATCCTTTGTATTTCTGTGGTGTCCGTGATAACTTCCCCTTTTTCATTTCTGATTTTGTTAATTAGTGTCTTCTCTCTTTTTATCTTAGTGAGTCTAGCCAAGGGTTTGTCGATTTTGTTAATCTTTTCAAAGAACCAGCTTTTTGTCACATTAATTTTTTCTATTGTCTTTTTGTTCTCTATTTCATTTAGTTCTGCTCTGATTTTTGTTATTTCCTTTCTTCTGCTGACCTTGGGTTTCGCTTGTTCTTCTTTTTCTAGTTTTTTAAGGTGTAACATGAGGTTATTTATTTGGGATTTTTCTTGTTTCTTGAGATAGGCCTGTAATGATATAAATTTCCCTCTTAAAACTGCTTTCGCGGCATCCCAAAAATTTTGGTAGGATGTATTTTCATTGTCATTTGTTTCTATGTATCTTTTGAGCTCTCCTCTAATTTCTTCTTTGACCCAGTCGTTCTTTAAAAGTATGTTGTTTAATCTCCATGTATTTGTGTTTTTTCCTGCTTTCTTTTTGCAGTTGATATCCAATTTCAAAGCTTTGTGATCAGAGAATATGCTTGGTATGATTTCAATCTTCTTAAATTTGCTGAGGCTGATTTTGTGTCCCAATATATGGTCTATCCTTGAGAATGTTCCATGTACACTAGAAAAGAATGTATAGTCTGATGTTTTAGGATGAAGTGCTCTATATATGTCAATTATGTCCAATTCATCTAATGTGTCATTTAGGGCTGCGATTTCATTATTTATCTTCTGTTTGGATGATCTATCCATAGCTGTCAATGATGTATTTAAGTCCCCTAGTATAATTGTGTTTTGGTCAATTTCTCCCTTTAGTTCTGTTAGTAGTTGCTTGGTATATTTCGGTGCTCCCTGATTGGGGGCATAAATATTGATGACTGTTATGTCTTCTTGTTGTATAGTCCCCTTTACCATTATGAAATGTCCATCTTTGTCTCTTGTTATCTTTTTCACCCTGAAGTCTGTTTCATCGGAAATCATTATGGCAACACCTGATTTTCTCTGGGTACCATTTGCTTGGAGTGTCAATTTCCACCCTTTCACTTTGAGTCTATGCTTGTCCTTGTAGCTGAGATGTGTCTCTTGGAGACAGCATATGGTTGGGTTTAGTTTTTTGATCCAATCTGCTACTCTGTGTCTCTTTATTGGTGAGTTCAGTCCATTTACATTTAGGGTGATTATTGATATGTGAGGATTTCCTGTCATTCTGTCTTTAGTTTTCTGGTAAGGCTGTGTCTCCATTGTTTCTTTGCCTTTTTGTTGTTGTCTGTTATTTCTGTGTGGTGGTATTCTATGATGTTTCCCTCTGTTTCTTCTTTTATTACAGTATATATTTCAGATTTGGATGTTTTTTGAGTGGTTACCCTTGAGTTTATGTAAAAGAAAGTTTGATATTTAGAGTATTCCAGTTTCTTCAGTACGCTTACTTTCTCTATTCCCATATTCCAGTTCAGGCCTTTACGCTCCCCCTTTTTCTGTTTTGGTTGCCACAAGTTGTCCCTGTTGATGGTGGTCTAATAGCCTCCTTTAGTATTTCTTGTAGTGCAGGTCGTGTATTAGAAAATTCTCTCAGCTTCTGGATGTCTGGAAAGGTCTTTATTCCTCCTTCATATCTAAAGGAGATCTTTGCTGGATATATTATTCTTGGCTCATGATTTCTCTCTTTCAATAGTTTGAATATTTGGTTCCATTCCCTCCTAGCTTGTAGAGTTTCTGCTGAAAAATCTGATGATAATCTAATGGGCTTTCCTTTGTAAGTTACCGTCTTCTTTTCCCTGGCTGCCTTGAGGATTCTTTCTTTGTCATTGATTTTAGACAGCTTCAATACAATGTGCCTTGGTGAAGGCCTGTTGGGATTGAGGTAATTAGGTGTTCTATTTGCTTCTTGGATTCGAGGATCCAGTTCTGTCCACAAGTTTGGGAAGTTCTCATTGACGATTTGTTTGAATATATTCTCTGTTCCCTTCCCTCTTTCTTCTCCTTCTGGTATGCCCATTATTCTTATATTGCTCTTTCTGATGGAGTCAGAAAGTTCTTGTAGAGTTCTTTCATTTCTTTTAAGTCTCAAGTCTCTTTCTTCTTCCCTCTGTGTAAATTCCAGGTTCCTATCTTCGATGTCACTGATTCTTTCCTCCATCTGGTCAACTCTACTACCTAAGCTGGATATTTTATTGTTAATTTCTTCTATTGAGTTCTTAATCTCCAGAAATTCTATTTGGTTCTTTTTCAAGATTTCAATCTCTTTTGTAAAATGCTCATGGTGTTCTTTGATTGTGTTTCTGAGTTCATTAAACTGCCTTTCTGTGTTTTCTTGCATCTCGTTCAGTTTTTTCAGAATTGCGATCTTGAATTCTCTGTCATTTAAATCACAAAGGTCCATATCTCTAAATTCCTTTTCTGGAGACTTTTCACTTTCTTTCTGAGCTATCTTGTTGCCTTGGTTATTCATGGCAATCACTGATTTACTATTTCTCTTCCTAGACATCTACAGGAGTGTCTTCTGCAACAGGTTGATAGGTATGCGAAGAGCTTTTGGAGTTCCAAAGCTCTTTCTGCACCAGATTCAGAGCCCGTTTGTTTCAGCAGTTCTGTTTACTCCTGCAGGGATCCGCCCAGATAGGTGGGGCCAGGGGCGGGGTGAGTTGTGAGAGGTGGCCCAAAGCAATGGCGGCGACCACCACCACAGCCAGTCCTGCTTCCACAGCTCCCTCCCCTTTGCCGGAACTAGTTGAGCTGCGAATTTGTATCTGCGGTCCACAGTTCTCAGAGCAGCAAATATTCTGTCCTTTGATCCGACACTGCTACTTTATCGCTTCTAGCACCGGGCAGGTGGGGGCGGGGCGAGCTCTGGGAGGGTAGGGAGGGGGCGGCTAGTCTCCGTGCCTAAGGCTTCCGTTCTCCGCTCGGCAGTGAGGGCTTAACCCACCGATTTCATCCCTCTTCCCTCAGTCTTTGCTCCGAGGTCTGCCGTGAGCGAGCGTTGGGTTCAGCGGTTTTGTATGCTGCCCCCTCAGCCCTTTGTGCCGTAAGCGGAGCCCTAGCAGTCCGAGTCCTTCCCTCTCCCGCAGCGGCGGTAGTTCCCGGGAGCAGCGGGCTCCGAGCACTGAGCTAGGTCTGTGTCCTGCGCCCGCGCGGCTCCGTCTCCGCACTTCTCCTCTCCCTCCTCCCCCGCTCGCGCGATTCACCCACCTGGAGGTGAATTCAGTAGTCGGCCTCTTCGTCTTCCCTGTCTGCTGTGCAAGGAGTCCTTTGTGGAGTTATTGTTGTCCGATTCGTTGTAACTTCCAGGGGAGCGTTACAGAGGCTCACCTCACGCCGCCATTTTTCTGAAATTGTATATATCATTTTGATAATCAATAGAGACACAAAGTTCTGAGTTTATGTGACAGGTAAATCAATGGGATGGCCAATTAAACTATGAAAGATTCTTTGTTTTACAAAGAGACTTGCAAGAAGAGTTCATTTGCCTTAGGAAAACTTTGGGGTTTAACCATCCTAAGAGCCAACTTTTATTTGGTTTCATGATATGCATACCTTCTCCCTAAATTACTAAGTTAACTCATAACTGAAATTATGAACTTGACTTTTTTTCAAGAGCTAATTCATATCCATTTGCTATCTCCTGAACTGAACCTACTTACCTTATTTTTTGTATATACCAACTAGAACTAAAGTTTTAAAAAAGATCCAAGTGAAAATTTGCCTGCTGGAACTAAGATTATATTTATATTTTTGTAAGCTCTTTGAAACAAAAACGTAAGATTTTCTCCCAACAGGTATTTAATTCAATTCTAGACTTTGATTTAGTTTTGTTTTTTTTAATTTGGAGAATCTTTTCAGAATTTCCTATCCTCTTGATACTTGATAGAACCCTAAAGTGTCAACAGCTAGAAACACTTCTTTAAATCACAAGCACCCTTCATGCAGCCTAAGATTCTTTTCATATACTTGTACATACATATTCAGAGAAACTTCATTTCTATACAGCCTTCCATAATTCTTCTCCACCATCTGCTCTGTGTCGTTCACTCTACATTGGGTAACATGTTTGATAGAAGCTCTTACCCTGTAAAGCATTTATTAATCTACATATTTTTTTTCTCCTGGCAGGTTGAGCATTCTTAATACACATTTACTTCATGGATGATGTCATGTTGCATCACATGAAGGCATACCTGTCTACACGTGTATCACCCTAAAACGAAATACTTCAGGAAAGCAAACGACTTGAGGATAAAATTAACAGTGTTAGCAGTTAATCTTATTTCCTGTCTATATTTTATGAATGAATGTTTTCATTAATTTAAAGAGGATAGATATGCTTTTAATGTAGAGAATTGCCAAGCTGGCATTTTATCAGAGCAGGTGTTAAATGAATTAGCCTAGCTAGTATACTTGTCTGTGTCAGATCTACAATTGGGTAGAAGGAATACTTGGTTTTATTCTCAAATGTCAAAGAAAAAATATCAACTTCATAGTGTTATGAAAGGATCACAGTATTAAGTTTTAATTACTGATTCTACTGAGTTACAGGTTAAGGGACAAGATGTAAACCAGATCCGTGAATGTAAATCAGATCGGCTTGAGACTTAGCCAAATAATAGAAAAAGCAGGAGTCCAGACAAAGATCGGAAAGTGTATCAGAAGAAACATACTGCTATCGAATCATAAGTATCGTGGTCTGAAAGCCATGCGGTGAATAGGGGCTACTAAAAAGAGGAGCAGATAGAGTTCTTGTTTGAATTGCACATTGACACTCAGCTTTGAGGGACAACTGTCTAGTGGTATCAATTAGGAAAGTGTGGAAATTTTTTCTATCTTGATATAGTAACATTATTTACGTGATACCATTGGTAAAATGATTCCATGTAAATAAATATTCCTTATAACCCTTTAACAGTCAACATTTCATTGTAGCTATTTGGTGAGTATTTTTCTTTAAAAACTTTTCTACTTTTTAAGCAATATTGTAAACATAGTGTGATGCGGCGAAAACTACACTGGTCTAGGGGTCTAAGGACCAAGTTCCAGATCTGACCCTGCCGCTGTTGTTCCTCCCGGGAGGGCATTGTAGGGGTTCAGCTCATCTACCATGTGCCCCAGGGCTGGGCTAAGTGCAAATCAGAGACCCCCCACGCTGACTCTGAAGTTTAGTTTTGTAACTTTGCCCTTTCTTGGTGAGTGATTGATTCAAGGGTTTCCATTTTGGCACCAGGCATGTCCATGTTACAGTAGCGTGTCCCTTCCACAGGGTCCGTGGTGTGTGAAGTCTTGTACTTGCCTGATGGGGGTTGGGACACCTGTGCTTTCCCATGTTGGTGGCTGTCCGGCTGTCTTCCTGAGTCAGAAAGCCCCTCTCTGCTCCCAGTGCCTTCCCCATTCCTGTTGTGGCCTGGTGCTTTCTAAACCAGAACTCAGGTGTGTGAGGGAGAACCTCAGGGTCCTCTGGAGACAGTCTGTGTTTTCAGTGGATGGCTTCTGTAACCTCCATGTTATTCAGCCAGGGCTTTCTTCACTTAATTTCTGATTCTTGGCTCTTTGTAGAATAATTGAAGCCACAGGAGAAGTGACCTGTACATCCATGTGGTGGTGTTATGTTCCAATTGCATGTTGGAAAATCATGTTGCTCAGGTTGTTCTAAGGTTGGATCCCCTTTGCATTAGTGTCCTTAGTAGGAAGTTAGTGAGGTTATATCCGGAGAGGAGCTACTGTGCACAACACGTAGGCGTGACAGTCTCTGGACCAGTGGGTAGCAAATGTGTGGCAGTCTGGAAAGAAGAAAATTTTTGAGAGAGAAACTGGCATTTTTCTCTGAAAATAGGCGCAATGTGAGGTAGCGGAGGGAGCGCTGAGATAGATGGCTGTGTGAGCGCCCAGAGTGATTGGAAGGATCCACCCAGCAGGTGGAAGGTTAGCCCCGGTGGGGAGGAGGGCAGTGCAGGGGGACTGGGATTGGGGCCAGAGGTCAAGGAGGGCTTTTGTCTTCTCTGGAATATTTTAATTTTTAAGTAGGGAATGGATTGATCTGTGGTTTGCCTAATTAAAATGAATTTCACAGCCAGACTTTGACTCCAGTTTCCTGAGCTGTAACTCTCTGCTGATGGTGATCCCACTTCTGACTGTTGCCAGGAGGATGACATCAGGGGAACCGGGCAGAGCACCCCACACAGCACTGCATCACGTGGGCAGTTGGCAGACACCGTATGTGTTGTCCATGTGCAGCCCCACCATCGTCTATCAGAAATACGTGACGGACCCTCATCATAGTCTCTGGCTACTTGGCTCAGATAGTCAATATTTCTGCAGTGCAATATCTGTGCTACATGAGGAATAATGTCTGAAGGCTTAAGACATTATCATCCATTCAGTCTTGTTCTGCCTCCAGTGAGTTCAAGCCAGTTCAGGTTTCATTGCCAAGTAAATTAAGGGAAAAGGCTTTTGGATTCTGGGATTGTGAATAAGGGATTGTGAACCTTCTAACCACCCTGAACACATTTCGGAGGCCTCAGGACAGACCTGTCCTTTGCCGTGGGGTGAGAGGTCCATTAGCAGGGTGAGATGAGACTTCAGCCCAGCAGTGCTTTTCGCTTGCCCTTACTCTGCGCCTCGCTTCCTGCAAGGGCTTTAGGACTGTGCAGGACCAGTAGAGACTTTTAGTTTTGCCCACATCCTTTCCACAGAAGCCCATTGAACCACCAGCTTAGAGCAATCACAGCCTGAGAATTTCTCAAGTCAGGCTGCCTACATTCAAATCCAGCTCTGCCACTTTAATAGCTATGTACTTGGATTTTCTTTGCCTCAGTTTTCCCGTCTGTAAAAGAGGCATAATAATAGTACTACTACATAATGAGCTTGAAAAAATTAAATGCTTCCAGCTTTTGAAACTTTCTGTTTTTCCGTTCACTCCATAGATCACTTCCTTTTCCCATAGCCTGCTTCTAGCAGCCACTGCAAAGCTAGCTGTCTCCCAGAGAAGCCACTATGGCTCCCATGCCTGGTTACCTTTCATGGTTGTGGAAGTCATCCTCAAGGTCACTTTCTCACCATCCACACATGAGTGTCACCAGGCAAATGTGGCCTCCAGCTGCCTACAATGCTCTTTTGTTTTCGTTAAAAATGATCGATTTCTTGAAGGTTCAGTTCTGTTCCTCCCAGATCCTGGACCATTGGCTAGCTTTTTAATGTGCATGGTCTTATTACATTATGTACTTGTCAAGAAAAATTTCATTAAGTTCCCGTAAAGTGGCCACACTGCTCATAATCCAAACTCGAGCAGCCAACCCTTGTGTTTCTCATAGGCCTCAGTGCAATGAGTTGTTTATGGCTTCGCAGCAAATTTAAACATGTGGGGGACATTGTAGAACTTTAGTATTCCATGAACGTGCCCTTTGGGCTTGTAGCATTCTGAAACACCTCAGAGAGCATCAATCGAGGAGTGTTTCCCAAGCGTCAGTTGTCTGAGTGCCGTCTAGGCATGTGGGGTTTCTCTCTTTATCCACTGAGGTGAAGAATGTGGGCTCCTGAGTCAGTCTGCTTGAGTTCAAATCCAGCTCTGCCACTTAACAGCTCTGGGATTTGAATGATGTCCTTAAACTTTCTATGCCTGAGTTTTCCTCTGTGAAACAGAGATGATATTACTATCGTTTAACAAGCTTGAAAGAATCAAACATGGGAAACGTGTAGAAGTATGCCTGGTGATTGCCGTGCCGTCTGCCACTGGAGGCAGGATGTGTGGCCCATGGGAGTTTGCTCGTTATCCCGTGCCCAATCTCCAGGGAGAGCCCTGCTTCTTTACTTCGGTTTTGTCCCAGTGGGATGGCTGCTGCTTATCATGGTCCATAATGTGCAGGATCCTCCACTCCCTGGGTCCTGCCTCTCTCTCCTCTCCTCATCTCTTCGCATCTCACATCTAGCATCAGGGTCTACCAGCTCGCAGCTGCCCAAACCTGACATGCTGTTTCATGGCCCTCTGCCTCCTCTTCGGATCCTTTCCCCACACACACCCCATGGCACGCTATATTTGACCTACTCACCTCCCAAGACAGCCCAAGCATATGCCACCTCTACAGAGCCTTCCCTGGCACCCCTATAGCACCTTTCCTAGAACCATCCACTCTCTTTTTTGGCCTGCCATTGTGTCTCCTACTGTGCAGGATTGTATGCAAATCACTTGAAGGGAGAGGAGAGGAGAGGGGAGGGGAGGGGAGGGGAGGGGAGGAGAGGAGAGGAGAGGAGAGGAGAGGACTTTGTTTATCTACCCATTTATTTACAGAGATCTCCTTCTATAAGACTCTTAAGTTCCTTGAGGTCAGGAATGTATTTATTTGGAATGTATTTGTAGTGACAATGCTCGGTATATATTAGAAAACAAATAATTTGGTGACTAGATGAATGTTTGAATTCCAAAAGAACCCACAACCACTTCTGAAATCCTAAGATCACACCATGTATTTGTGAATGGTGCCATTCTTGAAACCTTTTCTGTAAGCTTTGCAATTCTCAAATTCTCTAGGAAGAAACTTTCTTTTTTCTCATTGTCATTTCTCATAAGGGCATTTATTTCTATCAATTTTTGGTTATCAAAACTCTGTTGTCTTTAGGCACAATTTGGGAGTGACAAAAATTAGTGATAGAGATAACAGGCCACTTCTGAGCAGGGCAGCATCCCTGAAGCCTGCAAGCCCGTGCACCACCGGGCTGCACGTGATGCCTTCCCTGGGGGACTCTGGTCTCTGTCTGTGGTCTCAACACCTGGGAAAAAGAGACTCCTCTGAAGGTCAAGGCTCTGTGGGTCCTGATGAGAGATGAGCGTGAGCTGCTCTTCTCACTGGGTTTTAATGCCTAGACTGATGGGATTTCAATAACAAAAATGGCTGCCTTTTATGCATAATGCAGGGCTTTTCCTTGACAACAAAGTGACATTAAACACACGTGGCTTTGTATTTTCCTGGAGCTGTCGCTTCCCATTCAGGGGTGAGAACTTTTGATAGTGAGCACCTCATCATGGTTCTTCACCTCCAATCCTGACACCGTTGGCAAAGCTTTAAGGGAAATCGAGGAAGAGGATTACAGCTTGCTGAGAACATAACCTAATGTTCTGTTGTGGATGATGTTCCCTTGCTCACTTACTGGCCCTGCGTGTCCAGCCCTGCGTGCCTGGGATCCGCCCCGCCCTGCCCAGGGTGGAGGTGCAGCTGGGGCTCCTCCCCCTCCTGCCTATGTTCTCTTGGCCTTGTTCTTCACCTGCTTCACATTCATTTATGGTCTTGATTTTCAAAATCAATTCCCTGCTGTGGAGTTAGTTTCATAAACATTTGATTTATTTTTAAAGAACTCAAAACTTGCACGTGTTGTGTACCATATTTTATACTTCAGAGACCACCTGCAGAACAACTTGGGCTGTCAGATTAACATGTTAACTGGTTTTCAAAAGATTTTCCTAAAGTGGCTGGGTATATTTGAACTGCTCCTAAATGTTTCTTGGTGGAGAAGGCAGCAGTTCTGCCGTGGTGTTGGTGATGTGGCCACCCACTCCCCCCCACTGGACAGCATACTGTGGTCCGAGTGGCTCCCTGGTCCCACACACAGAACACAGCCAGGTGGAGCCATCTGGGCTCTGCTCTGCCGCTATGCCCAATAGGCATGTGTGACGGAAGGTGGCCTGTCATGTAGTCGGACATCATATGGGGTTTTATCTTGAAACTGGGGGCTCTTCTTGGCTGTCATGAGTGTGTGTAGCCAGACCCCCCAGTGTTGCTCATAGAAGTGCCCTTCATGAGCACCTAGGCTCCTGCCATCACACACTATCGTGTCTTCTACTCAGAATGGCCCGGGCACAGAGGACTCTGCCCAAATCAGGACTTAAAATCTACAATCAGTGGAGCAGAGTACCCACTTCTCAACAACTTGATCAGGCAGATTAAAGTGGAGAAAGTACAACACCAAGAATAGGTTTTATTTAATAGTTGTGTACAGAATCCTGCATGAACAAATGGAAGATACACAAAGTTCGATCATGCCTTGTATCCCAAGGAGTCCTAAAGAGGCCAGTAATGCAGACTGTGTTTTCTGATCATGATTTAATAAAGTTAAAAATTAATGAAACAAGATTACAACCTCACCACTACCCCCATCTCAAAACCTATATGTTTGGAAATGTTTCATAATGTGTATATAACAGATATGAAAAAACTCTGGTAGAAATCACAAAATATTTGGAATCAAATCACAGCAGCATCCACTTATCAAAACTTGTAAAATGTAACTAAAAGGATACTTAGATGAGACTCTGAAGCCTGAAATGCATATATTAGAAAGTAAGAATTAAAGTTAACAATCCATGTGTCTATCTCAAGAAATTAAAAAAATGACACTAAACTCAAATAGATAAAAAATATTCAAATAATATACATGAGCAGTATAGAGGTTGGAACTTCTGTTAGGTTATTTCATTATGAAGAGAAAATCTGATAAAAATATGGCAAGATGTTAGTTAATATCTACATAATATTGTTGTCTGTAATGTTATATTCTGATTGTTTCTCTTTGCTTGAATTATGTTACTCAATGTGTCAAAACTACAGGCCAATAAAACAAACATTAACTTTGATTACTTTTTTAAAAGTCAGTACCTACAATTTGAAACCTATGCCTCAGTGACTTTCCAATTGGGATCCCAGATGAAAAAGACATGAGACTTTCTGAGCCTATCTTAATGCTTGGTGCTACGTCTCCTCTGGGCCGGCACACAGCCCCCTGCACTTCGGTGCAGCTGTGCAGGAGGGTGGCTTTGTAACTCTTTGAGAAGTCCCCCAGGTCTCCAGCATGGACTAACATTCAGATCAGACCATCCCAAAGGTACCACTGAATTCAGTGGGAACCTGCCCAGCTTTTCCTGCAAAATGCAGTCACAAGCGAGTAGAAACTTGATTTTTGTTCAGATAGGTAAGAGAGAGACAGCAGTTATTAGATATCGTTAGTGATGTGACTTTGAAATAAAAATTTACCACTGATAAAGTTTTCTGGCTTCTGGATTACTTTAAGGAGAGACTCTGCAGAGCTGGCAGAGCAGGTGTTGGTGGTTACAATAACCTAATCAGTGTCAATCATGACTCCTTGACACGATATAACTGAAATAAAATACAGCGATGACTGAAGCCCTGGGCTGACAAAGGCTAAGACTGTCATCCTTAACTTTGATTTCCAGTTTTTGCTCCTCCCAGTCAGAGCACTGTGTTTTATATAATGAAGTTCTAAGGGAATACAGCCACACCAATTCCTGTGCGTGTTGTCTGGCTGCTTGCATACAAAGCAGAGTTGAGGAGTTACAGGAGAGACGTTATGGCTCACAAAGTCTAAAATACTGACTCTTTCGACTTTTACAGAAAATGTGAGCTGACCCCTGCTCCAAACAGGCATATTGTTCTCTGTCACTGTCTTATAAATGTTGTCATAAATGGAAACTTACAAAATGCATGGATAACAAAACACTAGCTTTTTTTCTATTGGCACTCTTCACAAGATTTTATCCTAAAAGCGAACAAACAAGGAATCTGTTGCTACTAAAACTTGGAAACTACTGTGTTATGGCATCATCTCAGGGAGAGGGGACTTACAGTTAACAGCAAGATGAAACTAATTCTATAGGTAAGCCCCATGAAAGTCAGTCTGCAAATCTTCAAGATCTGAAAATAATTGTCAGGTTGCTAATATTGGGGGCATTTTTTAACTTAAAATTATCCTATTATTTGTTTTTTGTGACAAAATATAACAAACGCAGCCCTTCAATGAGTTGCTTACACAAGCTTTTGAAATCCATGGTTATTTCTAAAAGTATTCATACACTGATTTCTTGATACACTAGTTGGTAGCATGTTGTTCCTATCTGCACATTTTAAAAATCACAATTTTTATACTTTCTAAAAGAAAATTGGCATCATTCCAGTGCCCACAGTCTTATCGCCCCTGATTGGGCTAATGAGAGTCCTGAGCACTCACTGGCCCCCCACAGCACACCAACTTCTGCAAAGTTCACGGGGCCAGGACATAAGCCGCACTTCTTGATGCCCTTCAGAATCAGAAGACATTCACCAATTCCCTTTGTATCTTTGAAGGGTATTCCCCGAGTCCCTCCGGTGGCTGATGGCTACCCAGCAGTTTGAGTCTGCAAAGAAGCTGATCCTTCACTTCACACAGAAGAATTGCATGAACCCCGAAAGTGACATCAAAGGTGTGATGCCAGGTGAGTACAGCCCAGCGGCCAGCCCCTCCAGCCTTGGGAGAGGTGCTGCCTGTCCTGGACCAAGTCACCACTGAGCAGTTCCCTGATGCTGGCATTGGTTTTGTTTTACCAAGCAGCTGCCCTTGCTAGCTGTTTAATTTCCTGTGACAGTTGGTCTGCAGCGAGGCTAGAAATGTGGGTGAATTGAATTTCTCTCCACCTTCTAGGTGATGAATCTTTCCTGATCAAGTCTAACACACTGTGGGGCCCCACATAGCCTGTCCAAACCCAGAAGTGAGACATGAGCCTAATATGCACCTGATCGTTAAGGGAATATTTGGGAGGGGTAAAAAAGCCCCGGTTTGGCGCACAGCCCTGCCTGCCGGCCTGCCAGGTTTAAATGCTGGCAGAGTTCTGGCTGGGAGTGCAGCTGGCCTTCACTACCTCTGTTTTGCCAAGTATAACCTTCAGAGAGCTGCCATTGTTTGTCATGACCTATTTGTGGGGCAACTGAAGAGGTGGAAAAGTAAAGTATTTTCATATATTGGTACTCAATGGAGTTTGTATCAGGAACATTGCATCACAAGCTAGATTGAAGCTTTCAGGCTAGGGATCCATAATATCCCCAGAAGGTTGTTAAAATCCAGACTCCTGGGCCCTCCCTGGCACCCAGAGATCCTGATCCAGTGGTCTGGAATAAGACTAAGAACTTGCAGCTTTAATAAGCATTATAAGAGATTCTGACACCCGAGATGCTCAGAATTCCTTCTGAAAGCCCCTGGTAGGCCAGGCCCAATCTCTGACCCCAGCCCCAACCTGAAGACCTGGTATCGCTGATGCTGTTCTTACAGATTTCCCAGGAAGATAATGTGCAGGCCTTGTCCCAGAGAGACATGCACATTTCCCCTGTGAGCTGACGTTCTATCCCACACGTATTCACTAAACGCCCACCACGTGGCAGACACTGTACTAGAGCAGAGAAGAAAACGGGCAAAGCCTTGCTCTTGTGGAGCTTTTAGGCAATTGAGGAAAGGCAGACAATGACCAGTTAGATGTGTGATAGTTAGCAGGGAGGCATGCTGTAAGAAAACGCGCACAGAGTGCAGGGATAGAGGGTGGCGGTGAGTGACCTCCACCAGAGGGGTGGGGAGCTTGCCTCCAAGGTGACAGGTGAGCAGACACCTGAACAAAGCAGGAGAATGTACCCCCAGGGAAGGACTACGTGGGACACCTGAACCTGGGAAGTCAGAGCACACTGGCCAGGAAGGGCTTCTGGACTCGCCTATTCCGTGGTTCCTAGATAGGCTGCTCATTAGACTCCTGATTCAGAAGATGTGGGGTTCAGTGTTGATAGAAGTTCCCCGACATGCCGCTGCGGCTCAGCCAGGACAACATCCGTGCATCAGCCTATGCCCAGAACCCGGTGGATGGGGACAGGAAAGCTAAGCCACCTCCACCAGCGGGGCAGGCATGGTCGACCAGGCGCTCCATACAGGCAGAAGAGTTCAGGAAGCATAGAGCCCTTGTTTACTGGAATAAAGAAGGACGTGAGCCAGGTCTGCTTTACATGAAGAACATTGAATGCTGGTGCTTTGCACAGGGCATCTGTGGTCCCTTTTTATCTAGTGACGGTGATCATAAATAAGACATTTACGTAGTGCTTGTACATCAGTCACTTTTCTAAATAACTTGCAGATAGTAACTTATATGTAATATTTAATCCTAAGTGTTTGACACATACTAACTTATGTTTCTTCACAACTTGCGTCCTATGAGGGAGGTACTGTAATTATCTCCATTCGCAGCTGAGGAAACTGTGATATAGGGAAGTTGAGTATCTTGCTGGTGGTCACACATCTAGTAAGTAGCTGAGCTGGGACCTGAAACCAGGAAGTCCAGCCGAAGGGGTTTCCCAGTGCTGTTTCTGAGAGATCAGGACAGACGTACTAAGGGGACTGTATGTAGAAGAATGGGTCCTGAGTTAACTTTCCTCCTTTTGGGCCATGTTTCCTGATTTTGGAATGTCCAGCTATCTTCCCCAAACTTCTCCAGGCACCATTCATTAGGAGATTAACTCTCTTAAGTCTTTCAGTGTGATTTTTTTTTATGGCATTTCCCTAATTAAATCACACCCTCCACTTCTTTAAGGTTAAAATATTGTCTAGGAAAAACTTGTTTTCTCAATGCAAATTACACGGATTCATTTCCCTCCTATTTTTAGAAAGTGGTATTAATTTATTTTCCTCTTTCTTGCTTGTGTTTTACTGGTGTTTATGATGCTCCAGCAGGAGGCTGGGGGAAAGTAGCTGGCACATGTGACGTCACCCCCACGTGGGAGGGTAATCACAGCATGCACTCATGGGGGCTTGCTTCACGACTTCCCCTGGATCCTGCTCACTCCCAGCCCCAGCTAGCATATGCACTGATGGCCGCTTCATGGCAGAAGCCGGCCGAGTGCTTGCGGGGAAGGCAGGCGTCTGTTTTATCTGAATTGGATTCGTTTTTCTGCTTGGAGTCTTCCCATCACGTCGGCTAAGCCACCTGCCAACGCATTAGTCTCTTACTCCACCTCTTACCTCTCTTGACTCCATCCTCACTGCCTGCCTCCCTTCCCCTCACATCACTACCTGCTCAAACACTCTTTAGTGGCCTCCCGGGTCCGGGGCTAGACCCTGGACCCAAGTCCTTCAAGCCACTCTGAGACCCTCGCTTACCTCTGCCTGCCTCTCCCAGATGCTCTGGCCTGTGCTGGGCTCCCAGAATGCACCAGGCACCTCCCCTCTGCAGGGTCTTCCCATTCCAGTGCTGCTCTCATTTGGCAGCTCCTTGGAGACCAGGCTAGCCCGATTCCCCAGGCCCAGGCCAGCCCTGCAGTGATACCCCATCACAGTGCAGGCACTTTGCCCCATTGCCCGCATCCAGCTATAACAAATGGTTTGTGGAGCTTAGGGTCTGTCGCTCTATGTCTGCAGAGCCGGGTTCCACTGTTTCCTGACACTAGCAGACCTGACTCCTAGGAGGCATTCCATGAATGTCTAGTGAATAAATGAATCTTGGTTTCCTGTGGTCAGGGCTAGGACAATTTCTCATGAAAATCAGCTGCAGTTGCTGGCTATGTCACCTCTGGATGGAAGGTGTCTCAGGTTTGGCCATAGAACTCTGAGTGTGGCGGGAGGTACGGGGCACTCCTACCCTGTGAGTGCATCCTGGCCTTGGATTCAAGTTAGTAGAAAACTGCATGTTCCAAAATGTCCATGCCCTTTCCTCTTTTAAAGCAATCTTTGGTTTATCTTTGAACATGGCAGATTTTCTCAGTGGAGTTTGCAGCTGAATTACTGTAGATATGTAGATGTTCTCCCAAATGTCATTCTCACAATATCATTCCTACAAATTTTCATGTCACGTGATGTGTCCAAGCGCTGACAGCTCTCCATATCGTAATTCCCAAAATTTGAAGACTTACTGCAGGGTAGTCCTGCCGGTTTCAAATGTAGACGGCAGCTCACTGTGCAAAGGAATAATATCTTGGAATAAGAGCTGCACTCACCCCGTCCTCCTAATAATTAACACAAGCAGTCATTGGGCAGTGACCCCAAAAGGCATGAGGTGAAACGCTTTTCATGAGCTGGATCCTCATCAGAGCCTTAGGAGGTTGATAATCAGATCATCCCTGCTTTACGTGTGAGGAACTGGGGCCCAGAAAGGCGAAGTGTTGAGGAGAACTGCTTCCCTATTGCCCCTATTCCCTCCACGTGAAACCCCGAGGAAGGAAAGGGAACTCGCTCCCTTCTTTTTCCCCTTGGGCGTGAGCTACATGCAGGGAGTGGGTCCTGTGTCATCACATATCAGGCCATCTCTGGGCAGCACCCCGAAGAAGCCAGGCTGGCCCAGCCTGCCAGGATGTGCCGGTGAGTCTGTACGATGCAAGCATGCCAACCTCAAGCCCTTCCCAGTGATCCAGGGTAGATTCTGCCCTCACCTGCCTCACTCTGTCTTGTCGATCTGTTTGGAACCTGAGGTAGAAGAGGTTCCAGGTATCAGACTACCTCACAGTCCCCGGCATTAGGTAACTTGTCCAAAGTCACATCACTAGCAAGTAATAACACTAACGTTGACCCCCCGCAGGCCGACTCCAGTGCCCTGGAACTAACCACTGCGGCAAGCCACTCCTTCCCGGTAGGAGGCTTCCCCAGCTGCCTTTACTACGGGGCTTACAGAGGTCAGAGGTGCAGGGTGACTTGTGGGAAATTTGGATAGATGTTGGACAGTGGGCTGTCTGAGGTAACTTTAAGATAAGATCCCTATACGCGCTCTCATTTGCTGCTTGCTTCTAACCCCAACTCATTTGATTGGTCAAGTGCCACCGTTTCTAAATCCATACGTGAGTGGTGAGGGCCACATGGAAGAGACAGCAGGTGCTTCTAAAGTGAACATGGCCTCAAGCCACTTCTTTGAAGCTTTTAGTACCTGCATTTTGTGATGAATCTTGTAGAGGTGGATGCAGCCCCTCTTCCTCCTTCTGCTCCTCCTGCTCTTATTCTGCCAGATCCTCCTGCTCCTCCAGATCCTCCTCCTCCTGCTCTTCCAGATCCTCCTCCTCCTGCTCCTCCAGATCCTCCTCCTGCTCCTCCAGATCCTCCTCTTCTTACTCCTCCTCCTCCTGCTCCTCCAGATCCTCCTCCTGCTCCTCCAGATCCTCCTCCTCTTACTCCTCCTCCTCCTGCTCCTCCAGATCCTCCTCCTCCTGCTCCTCCAGATCCTCCTCCTCCTGCTCTTCCAGATCCTCCTCCTCCACCTCCAGATCCTCCTCCTCCTGCTCCTCCAGATCCTCCTCCTGCTCCTCCAGATCCTCCTCCTGCTCCTCCTCCTCCTGCTCCTCCAGATCCTCCTCCTCCTGCTCTTCCAGATCCTCCTCCTCCTGCTCCTCCAGATCCTCCTCCTGCTCCTCCAGATCCTCCTCCTCTTACTCCTCCTCCTCCTGCTCCTCCAGATCCTCCTCCTGCTCCTCCAGATCCTCCTCCTCTTACTCCTCCTCCTCCTGCTCCTCCAGATCCTCCTCCTCCTGCTCCTCCAGATCCTCCTCCTCCACCTCCAGATCCTCCTCCTCCTGCTCCTCCAGATCCTCCTCCTGCTCCTCCAGATCCTCCTCCTCTTACTCCTCCTCCTCCTGCTCCTCCAGATCCTCCTCCTGCTCCTCCAGATCCTCCTCCTCCTCCTGCTCCTCCAGATCCTCCTCCTCCTCCTCCTCCTCCTCCAGATCCTCCTCCTGCTCCTCCACCTTCTGCTCCTCCTATTGATCCTGCTCCTCCTCCTTCTGCTGCTGCTTCTCCTTTTCTTCCTCCTCTTCCTCCCCTTTCTCCTCCTCTTTGTTTACTTTTTTGCCTCCACTTTCTTCCCCGCACCTTCTGTTTTGGTCTGTTTTTGTTTTCATATCTCTAACTGATGATTTCTCCATTTCACTTGGAAGGTATTAGCAGTGTGCACAAGTGTAAAGGCAAAGCCAGTTACTTTCACACCCCAAGCCAAATGCATGCAAGTGTCCCTCATTGTGTGTGTGTCCCCCCATCTTCCAGGCTGGCCTTGAGTGGTCTCCTACCATATTCTCCCTCTGCTGTTCTCTTGCAGCATAGTTTGGCCTCTCCCCTGGATCTCTAAACCACAGAGAGGTCATGACACTTCCAGTGTGTCTGTAGGGACTCCTCCCCTTTCCGCAATCAATGTTGTGAAGCTGGGACAGTCTGGGTCAGCTGGAGCCCTGAGGGCCACACAGTGCTTCTTATATTTGGTCTTCATAACTGTTCTCTGAGGTGGGGGCATTGTCCCACTTAACAGATGAGAAACTGAGGCACAAAGTAACTTTCCCAAGGAACTCCAACAAAAAGGTTAAAAGCTGGGACTCTGCTGGGGTCTCAGACGCCTTGCTGCACCCAAGTTCAGGAAAGGAGATCCCCCCTAGCCAGGCCAGTGCCCGCTGGTTGTATGTCACAGGGATCAACTGAAATGCAAGGGCGTAGGGGCAGAGAAGGGCTGAGGGTGAAGTAGGAGGTGCCTGGCTTATCAAAACTAAACAGGCTCTGCTTGTTTTTTGTTTTGAAATTTTTCTGATGGTTCTAAATCAAGTGGGTTAAAGAGTTTGGCCAGAAGAGCAAGGAGAGGAAAGATTTTCACAGTTGTTTCCTTGATGTTCAGAGTGTGGTCAGCACTCAATGCCCTTTTTTACTCCTGTTATTTCTATGGGCAAGGACTTTAGAAAGTTCCTGAGATTTCTGTCTAATAACCAAAGAGATGGAAAGGCCTCTTTCCATCACTCACCTATTAAGTTACCATGGGGAGGGGAGTCTCAGAAGTCATCTAATATTTCCTATAACTCACAGCTGGTGCATTTTTGTCCCAGAAGAGCAGACCTAGTGCTGAGCAAGTTTTATGTTGTTGATAGGCTAGTGATGTGTGTTACAGAGAGAAAGTATCAATAGCCCTAGACAGGTTATTTAATTCCGTTTAGAATAATGCAGTTATCTCCGTAGACTACAGTCAATTCTTTAGACTTGGGGCTCTAGAGTTTAATGCTATAAAAAAACCGAACACCTCAGGCCATAATTACAGTTGTTGTAGCTTCTTCATCACCATCTATTTAATATACAATAATGTATTACAAGTTAAGTTTGGGCCACAGTGCAAAAAAACAACCTTTAAACTTGTATAAACATGCTAATGGACATTTAAATTTTCTTCTTGTAAGATTTCCATGGTGAGCAAGTGTAGCTATTATACTTGATTCCTGATAAGTTTTACAAAACTGAAACTACCTAGACATTGGATCCAACATTGTCTATTAACCATAATATTTCTGTGCTCTTTAGAAGTTTTTTAAATTTTTAACCATAGGGAAAGTATGTCTGTAAATCAAATTAGCCTATTTTAACAAAGGGAAACAAAGATCAGGAAGACCTCACCAGAGATTTGTGGACAGATAGCGACAAAATACCAGCCATCTGGCTTTTGTACAGACCTCAATCTTTGCACCTAAATATGGTAAGGGAGAAAGTTCTAGAAACTCAGGTGGCATAGTATCCCTCAGATACAGGAAAGATTCTTTCTTTTCCTTTCTATGCTCCAACTGTTGATACTGATCCCCCCCAAAAAAAAAACTTTTTTAATTAAAAAAACCTCCTAAACCCTTGTAATTAAGCAACATATTTTTCTTCAAACTGCAAGTGATGAGGTTTGTGACCCTCTTACCATTAGGTGGCAGGAAGTAGATAGAAGAGGAAAGAAGTAAGATGGGAGCAGGCGGCTGGGAGCAGGGGCGTTTGGGGAGTATAGAGGGAGTATGGTTGGAGGGGGCATACTTCAGAGACACAGTCTCCTGAGGGAGCTGCTGCTCCTGGGTTGCTCCTGAGGTGATCATATTTCCTCCCAGCACTAAAGGCTTCCTAAGTAGACTAGGGCCTTTTCACCCCCACTGCTGTTTCTTTATTATTATTATTATTAAACTTTTTTTGGAATAAATTTAGGTTTACAGAAAAGTTGCAAAGATAGTACAGAATTTCTGAATTCCCCCGATTCAGTCTCCTCCCTTGTCAACATCTGATATTAGCATGGTAGTTGTCACAACTGAGAAACTGTCATTGATACGCTATTGTTAACCAAGCTCAACCCTTTATCTGGATGCCACCATCTTTCCCATTAACCTCTTCCTGCTCCAGGATCCATCCAGGATGACATTTGTCCCATCTCCCCAGTCCCCTCCGGTCTGTGACAGTTCCTCAGTCTTTCCTTGTTTTCATGGCTTTAACAGAGTACTGTCTACCCATCCAATTGGTTCAGTCTCCTTTTTCTTTTTTAGCTCCTGATGAAGGAATTATTCCCCAAGGACATCCTGGTTAAGAGAGCAGGGTGGGCCTGGGAGGCTGAATCTGGTTTTTCTGCTCACAGACGCATGGGGAGATCCTGGAGGTCTGGGCATTGTCTGTTCTGACCTTCCCTGTTAAATTGCTAAGTCAGCACCAGGACCTCAGCAAACTCCTTGACACCGTCAGAGTTTGTTCAGAATGCCTTTTGGAGCAAGTCTGAGCCTCACAAGAAACTCTGTCTCATAATTTTGTAGTTGGTCACATCACTTTGAGTCAAAACGTCATCTGTCTTCTCCAGCTCCCAAAGACTTTGACCACCGTTATCTAAGACACGTATGTGGATATGTGCATATATGTGTGTAAACACATATAAGCACACATGTTCCTTCATTTATGTATTTCTCTTTTGAAGATACATGCACTCCACAGGCAGCTTTAGAAAAAGCAGCTACAGCCATCATATGTTCTGCCCACAAAGTTAAAGAGCATATCAGCGTGTGCTTCTCCCGGCCTCTGAGCAGTGGGAGATTGCGACAGATCAGACTCTATAAGGAAACAAACCACTGTTCTGATGTGCCCAGAACCTAATTAGTGCTCAGTAATCTAGAACATCATCATTTAGCCAGAGTGGAATGAGCCTATGCTGATGGTTTATTTGTGTGTCCAGCCTGGTTCCCAAGAAAGGCTTTGCAATGGGGCGGTACTGTATACTGACAGCGTGCCATGGCTCCTTTCAGACCCCATGGGGAAATTGGAACTGCAAAGTTAGAGAATTTGTGAATGCATTTTCTACTCTTCAACCCCTGACTTAAGGGGAGGGGGTGGAACACCTCCCCCTTTCATGATGCCCAAATTTGGGATATGGGGCTGTCGATGAGGCTGTCTGTCCAGGACTTGCCAAGAGGTCACAGGTTCTCTTTCTCTACAGAGCTGGAGAAGGAGCTTTCCCGGAGACCCAAGAAGGTCTGTATCGTGAAAGTGGTGGGAACCAGGAACCTATGGAAGAACATCGTGGTCCTATGTGTGAACTCGTGAGTCATCAGAGGGACACACCCAAGTCAAGACCATGGTCAGGGAGGGGCCGGAAAACAAAGCCACGAGAGGAAAAGCCAGCAGGTCCCCCATCCTCCCCAGCTGGACTTTTAATTATGACCGCTCACAGTCCTCTGGCCTACCCAGGGCTCCGCTCTTTGCTAAGGGGCCTTGCCTATGTCTGATAAGCCTGTCAGAGCTTCCTAACCAGTGGTCTGAAGGTTCCAAGTGCTGGAGGATATGCACCCCACCTCAGGGTAGTTAGTGCCCTAGCCAGCCACCCCCAGCCCAGTAGGCAGGCATCTTACATGGTGTGCTGCACAGGCCGGGAGCCCTGAGCTAGTACACACAGACATGTGTTCTTAGGACTGTCAGAGAGCAGGTTCACGTCCATGGAAATCGTGTGTTACCGTGTGCCTTCCAGTGAATGTACCTCCTTCAGAGGCACAATGGGTAGGGGACTCTAAGTCGGAATTTTCAGGCACTGGCACAGGAGAGGGGATTCGAGACCAGTGGGGCCCTGGCTCTCTCCTCAGCCAGGATGCTCATTGGCCTTGCTCCCACTTGGAGCCAGCGCCTACAGCCCAATCCTGGTCAGAGGCCCAAACTCCAAGGCAACTGCAGGTTGTGGTGGGCCATCCTGAACCCCCCCGAGTGAAACCCAGATGTGCTCTAAGAGACACATTGTCCACATCTAGCCCTACTGCCACAGTTTTGGACCCTGTATCCCGCAGTCACTCACACAGTGTCCTGACAGCTCGTTCCAGGCTCAGTGTGTACCTAGAAGGTATTTCCTGTTGACTCATAGTTCAGTAACCCTGTCCTTTCCTGACCACACAAGGTGGGCCCTCATTCAGGGTCAGAGGTCATCTGAGGGATTAACTCTCATTCAGGGCTAGAGGTCATATAGGCAAGTGGGGAGGGTTAAGTCATTTGGAGTTAGAGGTCATGGGGGGAGAGGGATTTGTACTCATTCATGAAAGGTCTCAGGACTGTTGTCAGATAAAGGGAGAGGTGCAGGGTTAAGTCTGGACCCACCATTCCTCACAGTCATTTCTATCAAAGTAGCTCCATTTAATCAGTTCTTGATATTGGAGTTCCAGATTAAATTTGGGGAAGGATACAAAAGGTTCTATAGACAAAATAGTGGGAGAGTTCAGATCTAATTTATGTCCTTCCTTGTCCTACAGATGAGGAGACCAGGCCCAAGCAAGGGAATGACCAGCCATGGTTCGTTGGTCAGGGCCAAGACTTCAGGCCTACCCTCCCGGCCCAGAGTTGGCTCTGGGCACAGCCACCATACCACTGTCCAATCTTGGGCAGACACTGGCTAGACCAATAGGGCCATTAAGAATGGAGTGACTTCTCCAAGTTTTATTTTGAAAACATATAAATTGTGACAGACAAGATGACGTTTCCATTTTAATGATTCTTATTGGGGGGCGGGGGAGGGAGGAATCCATCTCTCCAGCTTTGTTATCTTAAAATTACCTTTTGTGGTCTATCATAGCAAAAAAGTGGGCAATTTCCCTGAGACATCAGTAGGCACAGAAGAAGAGACAGTTATCCAGGATCCTAGGAGGCTAACCAAAGCAATTGCTAGATTGTAAGAGGATGACACATGGGAGCTGAGTCCTTGGCTATTTCCCAAGTGGAAATATATTCATTTGGCAAAGGGCAGCTTCCTACTGCAGTGGATGGGAGTCTGTTGCAGTTGAGCTTGATGCATTCTCAAGGTTTGATAAAAGCATGCAAGAGTCGTTGGGAGAGAAGGAAAGTTTTAGCTCTAGGACGGATGCAGAGCACTGACATAATGAATGGGTTCTCACAGCACAGAGGGCGTTTCACACACAGCCCTGTCCGAAAGAGCCCCTCAGCGCCCTGGGGGCAGCCCACGTGGTGTGTATCATTGCTGCCGCCTCCCTGGGCGTGCATATTTATGCCTGCTTCCCAGAGTGTACATCACACACTTCCAAGCAGGTCTCTGTGATCCTGTGGGGGCAGTAAAGACGCTTGACCCAGAAGTGGAGGGAAACAGTGGGAAATTAAGAATTGAAACAAAAGTCTCCTGACTTCCTCCTCGCTTCTTCAGGGTGACTTTGTCAAGCAGCAGCAGAAAAGGGTTGAATAGGTAACTCTCTGGATGGATACCCAAGTTTCCACAACTCTTGAGTGCCGAAGAAAGAGGCAGAGACGCAGATGGACAGTGTTACTCACTTGCTGGTTACTCACTTGCCAGCAGAGTAACCTTGTGCAAGCTGCGTCCCTCCCTGAGCCTGTTTGCCCACCTGTGAAGTGGGTCTGACAGTGGTTCTGACGGTGTCCATGTGGGATTTAATGAGTTGACACACAGGGAGCACTTTGTCTTAGATGTGGGGCTCCCGTGAAAGGTGCTGTTTGAACAGAAGTTCTCACTGCTTTTATGCTCATATCTTTCTGCCAAAGCGACGGCAGGGAGAGTGAACCTCCATGAGCGGGCACACTCCTGTCACGTCTCTGAAGTCCTCTCGGCATTGCACTCTGTTGTACATTCATTTATGCATGCTCTCAATTACACGTGGAGTCGCCTGTATATTTCCTGGGTATTGGACACAGTGACCTCCTGGGGATGCTGCGGTCCCTGTGTCTCTGCTTACCCCACACGGCCCTCTTGGTGTGTCTCCCACAGGCTGACAGGGTACGGGATCCACCATTGCTTCGCCAGGAGCATGATGGGCCATGAGGTCAAGGTGCCGCTGCTGGAGAACTTCTATGCTGACTATTATACCATGGCCAGCATTGCCCTGGCATCCTGCCTGGCCATGTGCCTGGTGGTCAGATTCCTGGGGCGCCGGGGAGGGCTGCTCTTCTTCATGATCCTCACTGCCCTGGCCTCGCTCCTGCAGCTCGGGCTCCTCAACTGTGAGTGGGGCAAAGCTGGGGGGGGGCAGGGGTCTGGCACGAAACAAAGGGTGTTTGAAAAGGCTGGGGTGACTTGAGAATAGTTTTCAGTGACCTGTTATTCCAAAATCAACAGTTTGGGAAGAACAGATTTAATTGGAATGTGGACAATGACTGCCTTTCTTCCCCCTTCCCCATCCTAATCCTGGGGCTCCAACTCAGAGCCTTCCTGGGGGCACCATGACTCTGGGCACATGAGGCCCTCGGGATCCTGGGGGACGTGGCTTCACTAATGGCCAGTCTACCTCTTTATGATACATCACACGACAAAGAACTTTTATTTTTCCTGTGAAAATAAGGGGGAAATAAATACATTTTGACTTTCTTGCATTGGGACACTGCTTTTCAGTAGATGTTCCCAAGTTCATCAGCTTGTCTTTGGACTGAAGAATTTCACATTAAATGTTTAAAATAATTTAAAGAAAAGTTAAGCAGCTCATGTAGCCCCTCCAGGTATAATAGGCAAACTCAGGACAGTACCTCGTGAACAAACACCCATCTCTGTGCATGGAAAAAACAGCAGGCATCTCTCTGACCTGCCCACTGGGAGACATGAATGAGCAGGGCAGCTGAGCCCTCCTCTTACCCAGGCACAGTCCTCCCAGGATAGGTTGGGACACTGCGGGGACACAGATGCCACTCATTAATTGTTCTCTCCTTCACAAGGAGAGCTAACTCGACTTGTGGGGATTGGGCTCAGTGACCGTCCAGCTGCACCATAGATCAGAACCACTGAGAAAACAAAAAGACTTCTAGTATTTCAGGTTTCCTAGTTGTGTCCAAGGTGCAAGAGTCAGTATCCAAAACAGAAGGAAGAGAAAGAAAAGACTCACAACTTTCTCAGCCTTATTGTACAAACTGGATTATAGAATAGTTGTTTTCAACCTCAGGAGCCATCTTTCTAACTTGGGCAAGTTCTCATGCATTCTACATCTTGCTGTGAGACTGGTCTTTGTTTCAGCTGTGACTGACAAGGAAACCAATAAGTGGTGTCTGTCTCCCAACCGTCCTGTCACCCTCCTCCATCCCCCAGGTGGGGCCTCTCTGAGCTCACGCAGTTCAAGTGGACATGCAGGGGAGCAGCAGCCCCTGGGAGTGTACAGTGTTCTTTGTCACCAAGCAGGAATGCCACAGGAACTTTATGCAAAGGACAAGTAGCTGTGAGGATCAGAGCTGGGAGCACAAGAAATGTTGCCTGGTGAATCTGTCCCCGCAGCACTCACAGCACTCATGCTCCCTGGAGCACAGACCAGCCTTGAATAATTTTATACACAATGAAATTAACCCTTTGGCTTGAGGTCAGGGAGGTGTGCTAGACTCCTTCTGAAGAGCTCAGTTTTCTCACCATGATCTGAAGCCAGTAGGGCTTTAGCTGCCTTTCAAAACACAAAGAGCTTTGTTTAGTCGAGTGCTAATTCCAGTGCCCCGGGACTGTCCCCAAAGATTTTCTCCCTCTCTCTGGCACTCTGGCCCCAGACCTGGAGGGAAATGCACTGAGAAACAAGTCACATGGAAACACGCAGTAGTCACTTCAGACTTAATGTGCTTTCTTTCTCCCTCTTTTCACACTTTCTTCATCGTCATCCGTGTGGATGCCACCATCTCCTTGGCCCAGTGATTGGAAAATACAGCCAGCAACCAGGCTCAGGTGAGCCCCAAATGTTCGTGCGTGCGTGTCATCTTTGTATTGCATCCAAATGGGCATTTTCATAAACACTCACGGACCTGTGGTTTCCCTCCCTCTTTTTCTCCTCCTCCCCATTACCCTCCAAGAGTTGCAGATGAAGTTGGCCGTAGGTTGGACACTATAAGCATACATTTGTGTTCTCTACCCCGTCTTGCCTCTAGAGAGTGGCTCATTCCCGTTCGCACGCAGCTTGCACGCATGCCCTCGCCTCTTCCCCTGGCACCAGTACCGGCAGTCTGCACAGGCCCTTGGCTGTTGCCCATGCAATGATGCACTTTGTCTTACGGACAGTGCCTGGGCGAGATCAGAAAGCCTGCGAAGTGTTGGAGGCCCAGCTGACCATGCTGCCAGGGGAAGCTGCTGTCCCCTTGTGAATCACGCAAGCCTGCTGCTCCCCACCGTGGGGATGGCAGAGCTGCTTCCATGCACCTCAGTGCTGCTGTCACGTGTGCCTGGCCTGCCCCCAGCCTATGCCACCCAGGCCTTTCACAGTGAGAGCCCTGAGGTCCTCATGCAGCCTTGCAGGAACCTGAACTGTGCTCTAACTGTATGACCCCAACAGCATGCCGTGGCCCTACGCTACACTCCACCTTGGCATGAGGTCAGACTCTGGTACCATTTGCGAGATGCTTGGGTTGGTTGAGCCCCTTTCCCACCAGGCCCACAAATTCTCCTGTTTGGGTTATTTGAGTTTTTGTTCCCTTAAATCAAGCTTAAGATACCCTGTCCTGTGCATTGGACTGGGCAAACCTGAGGCGGGAATAGCCAGGGCTCTCTGAAAAGCAGAGACCTTTGTCTGGAGCCAACGTGGAAGGCTGGAACAGGAGACCACAGCCTTCCTTCCTGCCAGGCTAGCTTGTGGCCTAAGGAATGCTGGCAAAGTCAGCGTGTGCTCCAGCTTTCAAGACCCACAAGGGACTCGCAGGAACCCGGGCAAAGTCTTCTGCCAAGAGGGTCTGACCTTCTATGCCTGGAGGCACTCCTCCATCTCCAGAGGGAACTGAGCACCCCGGTCTGCACCGGAAACTGGAGAGAGGGGATGAGGGAAGACCATTCGCATGGTCCCAGGCCTCCCTCCTCCCATCTCCCCCTGCTCTCTGTACCCTGGCCCTTCCCAGCTCCCTTTCCCCTTCCCTTCTGCCCAGCCCTCACCGTGCCCGTCTGACTCTCCTTCAGGTATGAGCGACAGTGTCAAGGACAAGTTCTCCATCACGTTTTCCATCGTGGGCATGTTTGCCTCCCACGCGGTGGGAAGCCTCAGTGTGTTCTTCTGTGCAGAGATCACCCCCACGGTGATAAGGTATGTAATGGGACACGTAGTCCTAGGACCCACGGAGGGCTGCCTCTTTATTGTTCACCGGGCTCCTGGTGAATTAACCAATGTCGGCTTTGTTCTGCCCGGGCCTCTGGAAAAGGGTGATGCGTGTGCTAAGCATATAAGCTGCAGGGTGGGGTGCTCCGCCCTGCCCCTGAGGCAACTGAGAATCAGGGAAGAACTCCACCCTGGGTCCTGTCCAGGCAGTAGCCAGAGGAATGGGGGGCAGCAGGGAACTTTCTGGGGGACAGGAAACACAGCAATGATTGGAAAAGGAGAAAAATCCATAGATAACGTATACCCGTATTTCACCTAAAATCAAATGCTATCAACTCTTCTAAGAGGCCTCAATTTGAAAAATCTGTTTCAAAATAAAAATTGTAGTAGAAAGGACTTTATTTTTTTACTGGCTTGAAAAGTTGATGTCACTAGTCCAAAGAAAGGCCTCGTAGAGAGAGCCCCGGAAGTTGTATCTTCGGTATACTTAACGACTGTGTATCATGAACCTGCTGTGTGCGGGCAGTAGGCCCAGGGGTCAGGACAGCACAGACACAGCCCTGATGGTTTGTGGTTATTTCACGCTTTCCTGAAACCTGGTGTCAACTTGTGCTCCTTTTGTTTTAGTTCTTGAAGTGAGGTTTGGTCCTTTCTGATCCTGTCCCTGGGTAGTGGTCAGCGGGCACTCACACCACTTGATGTTACTAAGATTATAGCATAATAAAGGGTTTGCCTGTATTTAAAAAAGGACCACTTAACTGCAAAGTCCTATCGTTTTCCTGTAATTGCTGTGTGTGACTTACAGCAGAGTTCATCTTGATTTACTTTGAACTTTGTATGAGAATATCATTAGCATTTCTAACACATGCTTTTTTTCAAATATAAATTGTGAATATGGGCAATTATTCAGCTGTGAGATAAAACCCAGAAGTCAGCATGACAACACCCTTTCCACCCTTACTTTCCCACATGGGAAAACAAGTAGAGGCCAATACGGTTCAAGACAGGATATGTGCAGACTAATTATTTCAGCCCCAAGGCTGCTGGGAAGGACTCTGGGAGAAGGCAGGTAGGTTCATAGACTCTCTTCCTTCCCACATTTCCGGTAGTCATGCTGACAACAGAATTTTCACATGACTTCATTTTGATTCATTCACCTGGATTTTTACAATACATGCCAAGCCTGAAGATTCCTCAGTACCTGTGGAATAAAATGCCAAGGAATTGTATATTTAAGAAAAAAGCAATTAAATGGCAAGTAATTCATCCTGTCCAACCCTCTGCCTGAGCCAAAGTGAAGAAGAGCCTGAAGCTTGTTTTATGCTAGAAATTGTAAAATACGTTAGGCAGACAGCAGCTCCCTCTGTCTTTTCTTTACCTCGTTAAACTTCCTTTACAAAAGATTACTGCAGAGGATTCTTTCAACAGAGCAGAAGTCAAGTTTAGACCTCTGGCTTTTGGCTGCCCTCTCCCAGCTTTTGTGTGATTATGGATATTTGTCTGGGGATGGCCACCCCTTCACTCCGGTAGTGAGTAGACCTTGTTATTCATTGTGAGATTTTGTTTAAGAAGCTAAACTGAAGGAAATGCAGTATCCTTTTCCTCTTTGATGCAAATCTGGAAAGATGATTTGGGGATAGAAATTCAACAAATATGTTCTCAGCTTCAGCTTGCCAAGATGACGAACTAGAAAAATACTGGCCCCTCGGTGATATTTGTGTACTTGTAGAGAATAAAAGGAAATTCAGTCCAAAGGTGGGGAGCGAGGTGATGGAGGCGGGGGGGTCTCCCAGCCAGGATGGAAGAATTTCTGGTGTTACTGATGAACCATTCTTCACACCGTTTCCTTCAGAAGGCCATCTCTTCTAACATGTACACTCGGGGACAGTTCCCACAGAGCACGTAGGACAGGAGTGGCTTTCTTACCCGCCCCCACACTTCACACAGATAAATCCAGGGTAACTAGGATGGGCAACTTGCGGTCTGTGAGCATCATTTTTCTTAATACAAAACTAGCCTTTTTCTAAACACACCTTCTGAACAAGAACAGTAGTACAGGTACAAGCTGCCAGGATTGATGACCCGCAAATAGTAGGATAAGAGCCTTCCTGCACAAAAAACTGCAAAACTCCATTGTCCAAGAATGACAGTGACTCACCAGAGTCCTAATTAATGAATTCCTACTGTTTTGTGAGATTCCATCCAGACTTTCTATTGCAGAGAAGCGTTTCCCTCCTATGCAGGCCCATCCAGATGCTGTTCATGTATCATCGGCCGAGGAAACAGGTTCTTCTCAGATTTGTTTCTCAGGCTTCAGGGGTTGGCTAACTGCAGCGGGTTGGGAAGGCCCCCGGGTCTGCGGCACCCTCTCTGCTTTGGCTTGGACAGAAGTGGCGGGGGTCAGGGTCGATCCAGATCCAGTCAGCAGGTGATCTTTTCTACGCAGTGCCCACCTGGAAGCTGCAGGTGGGAGCCCCTCAGGCCTCCGCTGTCTTCTTGTCCCTTCACAAAGGCGTCGGGTAAGAGAGGAGGCAGGTGCTGGTGACAGTAAGCCTGCTTCACCTTCCCACAATTCCTCGCAGGTTCCCTCAGAACTCTGGGCCTTAGCTGTGAATCCCCCACTCTGTCTGAGCTCATCTGCACTGCTTCCCCTCAGGCCGTCCCACCCCTTTCTTCTTGCAAGGATTCTTGAAACATGCCTTCTCTGGAAACTTCCTTCCGACTAACTCATCCCTGTTCCCACCTCAGGATTAAACCCAGGCCCTGATGTCCTGTTCTAAAGTTGCCTCAAGAACAGGCACTAAGGGCAAAGATGGCCTATGTTTAACATGACATCTGGAATCTGTTTAACTTATTTTAAAACTTATGTCTTAAAAATATACATGTATATAATTTTATAATAAATGCTCAGTGAGTGGCCTGAAGCCAAGGAGAGAAAGCACACATGCTCAAAACTGAGTAGTAGGATGAGAGACAAAGTGCAGAGGATGTGGCCTAAAGCCTAAGATTCGGGTCTTTAGCACGGAGGAAAGAGCGGGAGGGGGTGGCACATGGTCCCAGGGGCCACTCTGCCCTACAAAGGAGACTACTTATGACCACCTTATGAGGCAGTCATGATGGGGGAAGAGAAAGTGTATGTAATGGTCTGGCCTCACTAAATGAAAACTAATTTTGTGCACTATTAGCCCTGCCTGAATATTTTTGACAGTTTTTTTTTATTTCTTTAAAAATTGAAAAATATTTGTTCATTCTTGACTTCACAAAAATCTAGTAAAGACAAACTAAGTAATATAAAAGGGGAAGCGAAAAATGGGAGATGTGTTTAAATGCTGGGATTCACATGTGTAAGCCCAACGTGAGAAAATTAATTCATTTGCTACTTTCAGTAAATTTCCTTGTACTTGAGTCTTATCCTTAAAGTAATTTAGAAATTCTTACTAGTAAAATAAAGATATCCGGTGGATGTTCAAATTTTTGTGCTCATAAAGCAGAGGTAAAGCTTGCCCTCCTCTGTTGCCTTTTATCTGTAAATTGCGGCAGCCTACTGTGCTATTTAAACATGGGCATATGCTGCCCTCTACTGACAACCTAGAGAAAAGCAGAAAAGTGCACAAAATCGGCTTTTGGGGGGAAGAAAATGAAGCTATCACCTTAAAACCAAGCGTGTAGTGATGCCATTCTCTAAACTGAGATTGCAACAAGAAAACTCAAAGCCAAAAATGGCAAACCAAATTCTGCCAAAATTGTTTCCAATCTAATTTTAAGGTATCTTTGATAGAAAACCAAACAGAAAATTGCTTTCATGGAAAAAAATATATAGACATATTGCACATTATATATGCAAGTGTACTTACATATATATGTGGGTACTTTTTTAATGATCCATCTAATGCTACCAAAAATCATATATTTCATTTCATTTGATATGATTTATTAACATATCGATATAATACAGCTCATTTGGCATGATGAAGGGAGACTTGTCCAGTACTGAGCACTGTTCCTTTAACCATGAATCTGTGTTCAGCTTTCCTTGTGGGGCTGTGCCTTCTTCCTTCCTGCATATCAAGCTGCACATGTGGTCTTTACATGCACCGAGCAGGGTAAGTCTCTCACTGTTTGTCAGTGGCATCCACACCTACTGGCAAGGTCAGGTGGAGACCTGGGAGGTTTCAGAGGAAACGATGTCTTATTGGTAGCAAAGGCCCAACGGACACATCGACTATCCCTGGCATCCGATATGTCCCTTGCCGCATCCTGTGGCTTCCTGAAGCAGCCGGAACCATCAAAAAGACTAAGTGGCTATGTTAGGTGTTCATATCATTCATCTTACAGATGGAGTCATTCCTTGACCTTGAAGGATTCATAGACTAATAAGGATGGTAGTAAGCATATATACAAACACTAACAGAAAAGTGTAGAGTGTCTTTAAAAGGTTGTCCGGAACCCTCTGACTGGGAAAGGGGTATCTTGGAGACACTCCCCCAAAACACTGCTGTTTCTCATTTGTGTCCCTTTGATGGCCCAGTAGCACAATGATGTGACTATTCCTATACCACCTTCAGTCTCTTCCTTGGCAAGAGGCTTTCTAATACATAGTACCAATGACACATCACAGCCTGGGTGAGATGTGGCTGTCTGTTTTCCTCCACAGTTAAGGTTAGGGAATTCTATTACTCATTGAGTGTATTAGTTATCTATTGCTGTGTAACAAATTACCCCAAAACTTAGTGGCTTCAAACAATGCATGCAATTGTCTCACAGTTTCTGTGGGCAGGAGTCTGCATGGCCTAGCTGGGGCCTCAGCGTCAGGGTCCCTACAAGCTGTAATCAACTGGGGTAGAATTAGTCTTCAAGCTCATTCGGTCATTGGCAGGTGTCTTAGTCCATTCAGGCTGTTATGGCAGAGTACCATAGAATGGGTGGCTTATAAACAACAGAAAGTTATTTCTCACATTTCTGGAAGGGAGGAAGTCCAAAAGCAAGGTGTCAGCAGATTTGGTGTCTGGTGAGGGCCTGCTTCCCAGTTCATAGACAGCAGTCTTCTTGCTGTGTCTTGACGTGATGGAAGGGGCAAGAGATTTCTCTGGAGTCCCTTTTATGAGGGCACTAATCCTATTCATTAGGGCTCCATCCTTATGACCTCATCACCTTCCAAAGGCCCTACCTCCTAATAGCATCACATTGGAGACTGGGGTTCAACATATTGTTACCGGGAAATGATGTTGTACCTCGGGTCTTGTCTTCTTGAAGGAAAGACTTCAATCAAGAGACAGAATTTTGTGCAGTATGAACAGCACAAGTTTATTAGTAAAAGAGAATACATTCCGAGACATGGCGCAGGCTGACCCAAGAGACGGAAGC
Organism: Rhinolophus hipposideros; assembly: GCF_964194185.1. Taxonomy (NCBI): domain Eukaryota; kingdom Metazoa; phylum Chordata; class Mammalia; order Chiroptera; family Rhinolophidae; genus Rhinolophus; species Rhinolophus hipposideros. The sequence goes on along the minus strand of NC_138054.1, from coordinate 4,354,584 downwards.
AGCCCCGCCTTACATTGCAGGAAGGCTTTTATTTCTGTGGGCAGAATTACTTCCTCCTCTTTCTTCTCTGGCATTTAACAATATTATTTATTTAATTTAGAGATACATGTAAACACATCCCCTTTATTTAGGGGTACATGTAAACACATTCCCCTTGGGGTATATGTAAACCTGGAATCCTACTGGGCTAATAAGGTGTTGGTGGTCCTGAGAAGCAGGATGGGTTCCCCCCTTCTTTGACTTTTAACCACATCTCTTTGATTTAGAGGTATGTGTAAGCCTGGAGACCTGCTGGGCAGCTGCCAGGGGTCTTGAGCCAAATAGGAGCTGCAGCAAGGGGCTTTCTAACCGGGGCTGTCTCTCCTTCTCCTGCTCGTTTCTATCCATCTACTTACCCTACCAATATGAATTTAGGGGGACACAAACATTCAGACCATCACATCAGGATTCAGTTCCTCACTGGCAGTTAGACTGAGGGCCTTAGTTCCTTGTTGGCTGTTGACTGGAAGCCACCATAGTTCCTTGCGACGTAAACCTCCACAATGTAGCAGCCTGCTTCATCAAAGCCAGCAAGAGTATCTGCTAGAAGTCACAGTCTTTTGTAACCTAATCATGGAGGGATGTCTCATTACCTTTGTTGTATTTTATTAGTAAAAAGTGAGTTACTAGGTTAGCCAATACTCGAAGTACTGGGTGTGAGCACTAGGTGGTGGGAATGATTAAGGCCATTTTAGAAATCTGACTACCATGCTGAGTAAATACCCAGGCGCCAGGCCAGTTCTCAGCCAGTGCCTGGGTAGAGGCTAGGAATAGCTAAATGAGTCAGATCTGGCTCCTGCCCTTGAAAACCTCTTAAGTCTATTAGAGACACACAGACATGCAAACAGGAGTGAGTCTGGGCTCTAACTCAAGTGTGCTGAGGATATGGTGGGGGCAGCTGAGAGGGAGGGAGGGCAGGGCAGAGAGGCTGAGAGCACTTTGAAGTACGTACAGCCTGTACTAGGGTGCTGCCGGGGACGGGATTCCAGGGAGAGGAGGCAGCGGGCAGAGGCGCACGCACAAAGGAACAGCACCAGACGATGCAATGAGCTGGAGCAGAAGTCTCTGGAAGGGAGAGAGTGATGGGAGTGAAGCAGCTTCCCGAGGCATTGTTTGCGGGGCTTGGGGGGGAGGAAGAGGAAGAAGGACCGAAGTGCTTCCAGCACCCTCTTGCAACCTTCAGGTCGCCATGCTACCGCTGGCGACTTTGGGCCCATAAGAAGTGCTCCTCCTTTTAGCCTCTCAGTTCTTGAACGTGCTCAGCTCAGGCCCTGCTGTCAGGCTCCTCGCCAGCCCTCACCAGACTCCACCACCCCTGAACCAATCCACTGATCTCCACTGTCCTCCTGCTATTGGTCACTTATTTAATATTGATGCAGCAAGAAGAAGATAGAAGTGCATTGATATTTCTGCTCTGTGGAGCCAAAAGAAAAGGGGAAGAGAGGTGTCTTCTATTTTTTTGTTATTTAACATGACAAAATGGGGAAAGACCACCCATTGCGCCACCCATGTACACACAATTGTCATTTTTATATTTTGTTCGAGAAAAATGTTTGCAAGGCTGTGCTAAGCACTCTTTACCATGGAACTGTGTGTCTGGTTCAGTGACCCTCGGGTACAGCTGTCCACGTGCTGAGCCCCAAGACCGCCCTCCCTGCCTCAGGGCCCCTTGTCCCTGCCACCCTGTTGATTCAGGACTGGCCAGCCACAGGGCCTGTTGTAGCAGGACAGCAGGGAGCAAAGGCAGGGACTCTCTCCCCTCCTTGGTGACAGGAAAGCCCCGAGAAGGTCCTGGAGAGGTGAACCTGCAAAAAAGAGCAGAAACCCCCACCTGAGGAGCAGGGGTGACAGGCAAAGGGGAGCCAGACAGTCTTGTGAGTTCTCAGGAAGAAAAGGAAAGGCCTGGGTGGCCTCCAAGGCTAGAAGCTTTGGAGACTTGTGTCAACAGGAGGCCCCCTCAGCTAAAACAGTTTTGGGGTTTTCTTAGCAGCTTTATTGAGGTATAATTTACACACCATAAAATTCATCCATTTTTAGTATACAATTCAGTAATTTTTAGTGCAGTCATCACCACAATCCAGTTACAGCACATTTCCAGCGCCTCAGAAAGTTCCCCCATGGCTCTTTGCAGCCTGTTCCCACTCCCAACACTAGGCAACTACTAATCTGCTTTATATTTCTATAGATTTGCCGTCTTTTGGACATTTCATATAAATGGAATCATACGATCACTTAGCATAACATTTCTGAAATTCACATGTTCCTTTTCTATTCTCTGAACACTACCCCACTGTACATGACATTTTGTTTCTCCAGTCACCAGTTGATGGACATTTGAATTCCATCCAGTTTTTGGCTATTACAAATAATGTGACAAAGAACATTTGCTGAATAGTTTTTATATGGACATGTTTTCATATGTTTCATAGGCGTGGAATTGCTCAACTACACAAAAGTTTATCTTTAACTTTTTAAGAAACTGCCAAGCTTTTCCACAGTGGCTACACCATTTTTCTTTCCTATCAGCAATGTATGAGGGTTCTAGTTCTCTGCCTCCTCGTTAGCACTTGTTAGTATCTGTCTTTTTTATTATAAGCATCCCAGTGTGTGTAAAATGGTATCTCATGGTGGTTGTATACACATTTCTCTAGTAAGTGATGATGTACATCTTCTTGTGTGCTTATTGGGTATTTCATAGTTTACATAGTTTCTCTAGAGAAATTATTTAAATCTTTGTCCCATTTTTTTCAAATTGGGTTCTCTTCTTACTGAGAGTTCTTTATATATTCTGGATACAAGTCCTTTATCAGATATGCTTCGTAAGCAGTTTCTTCCAGTATGGCCTGTCTTTTCATTTTTTTAAGAGTGTCTTTTGGAGGGCAGAACTTTTTAATTATGATAAAGTTCAAATGGTCTTGTTTTTTCTTAGAGATCCTGCTTTTGATGTCATCAGTTAAGAAATCTTTTTCCTAACCCAAGTTCACAAATATTTTTTTCTTCTAGAAGTATTATAATTTTAGCTCTTACATTTATGTCTGTGATCTATTTGTAGTTCATTGTGTATGATGTGCATGTGGCTATCCAATTGTCCCAGTACCACTTGTTGAAAAGACTCTTTTCCCCATTGCATTTGCCTCTGTCCAAAATCAGTTCACCATAAATATCTGGGTTTATTTCTGAACTGTCAATTCTGTTCCCTTGATCTACATACACCAATACCACACTGCCTTAATTATTGTAGCTTTATCCTAAGTTTTGAAATTGGAAAAGTTAGTGCTCAGATTCTGTTATTTTTCAAAATTGTTTTAGCTATTCTGAGTCCTTTGCATTTCCATATAAATCTATAGATCAGCTTATCATTTTCTGTAAAAAAAAAAATCATATTGCAATTTGATAGGGATTGTGTTGAATCTATAGATCAATTCAGGAAGAATTGTCATCTTAACAATTTTAAGTCTTCCAATCCAGGAACATGAACTGTCTCTCCATTTATTTTTATCTTTTTAATTTTTTCTCAGCAACGTTTTCATCATCCACGTTTTCATCATACACGCCTTGCACTTCTTTTGTTCTTTATTTCTAAGCATTTTATTCTTTTGATTGTGCATGGAATTTTCTTACTCTCAGCTTCTTCTTCTTTGTTGCTAGCGTGTAGACATACAGTCAACTTTTATACGTTGATCTTGTGTCCTTGTAGAACAGCATCTTTGTAAGTCCGAGGCATGTACAGCGTCAACCTCTCATCCCAGGCTCCTCAGGACCTGGGGGCTCACATCTGTCTCCTACACTCTGTAGGGGCCTCCTCTCTGCCTAAGCACAGCCAGGAATAAAGGTCACTTCACTAAAGGACAATGCCCAACTACTGATCAACCAACCGAAATCCACATCCCTGCACCTTCTGCCCAGTGGTCTGGACCTGCTCTTTAAGGAGAGGCAAACAACTGCCTTGAGACAAGACCTCCTCGCCTGGCCCCTTCATTGTGGCCACAGAGCTGACTGTCCAGCCCTGTCTAGCTTGTGCAGTGAGGGCACAGTGGGACCATCACCTCCTGTCACCTGAACACCATGGTCCTCTTTACTGCGGCCCAGCACCGCACTGCTTTCTCCATGTCCACATAACACTTTCTTCCCAATAACATACCTTTATGTCAAAATAGATGTTAGAGTTATAACAGTTTTTTCACATGTTCTGTATCTACTAATCCCTTTGGGACTTTTGATAGGTTCCCTCCTATGGCAGAGGAGCAGAGGTAAACATGTCAAGCGCTAGGCTTGCATTGAGTACTTGCTGAGCTCAGTACTGCAGTGAATTTGTGTCGGTGCATAGCTTCTGGCAAAACATTTCCCAGAGATGGGACAGTTTCCACCGGTGCAGAATGATTTTAGGAAATACACGGGAACAACAATAAATAACATCAACTCACAGTGAGAAAATTGCTATCTTTTGTCGAATCTTCCAATGTCTCTGATTGTGGCCAGGAGAGAAAAGCTGGTAGTGTCGGTATGTCTTTCATGACTCTTTCATCCGAGCCGTCCTCCACCTCCCCACCCCCACCACAATAACCCTTTTCTAAAGGAAGCGCAAGCCTTGGGAAGATAGTATCCTTTAATAATACTGTTTTTCATTGTACGTATTTTATTTATGGCAAGTGACACTGGTTTTCCATTTACAGTGATATTATAAAGTTGTCTTTCAAAATAAAGTAAACAGTTCTGAGTTGATGAGGGAACTGGTAACTGCACTAGAGGTGGTGGACAGACACGGCCCGGTGAAGGTGCTCTGGGACGCCCCGTGTGGGAGGCTGCACTGGTGTGGGGCCCGGGATCCCGGTGGCCACCGCCCAAGCTGGGCTTCTCCGGTCGGCCAGGAACTTGCCCTGTGATCCTGGTCAAGCCGTGTCCGCACTCTGGGTGCACCCGGGTCTGACCATGGACGCTGACCGTGTGTGCTCGCGCCCTCCTGCAGGTGTGGCGGGCTGGGACTGGTGCTGGCCAGCGCGGGCTTCGGCATGCTGACGGCACCCATCATCGAGCTGCACAATCAGAAAGGCTACTTCCTGCACCACATCATCTTCGCCTGCTGCACGCTCATCTGCATCATCTGCATTCTCCTGCTGCCTGAGAGCCGCAACCAGAGCCTGCCCGAGAACATCTCCAACGGGGAGCACTACACGCGGCAGCCGCTCCTGCCGCACAAGAAGGGGGAGCAGCCGCTCCTGCTCACCAACGCCGAGCTCAAGGACTACTCCGGCCTCCACGACGTGGCCGCCGCCTCCGCTGCCGGGGACGGGCTGCCCGACAACGCCACGGCCAACGGCATGAAGTCCTGCAGCTCGGGGCACGGCCTGCCCTGAGGGGGCGCTGTGGGTTCCCGGGGTCGGGGGCTGTTGGGGCACAGGCTCCCAGACGGACCTACACGTGGCCAGGCCCGGAAAACCCAACTCGGACGCCACCGAATCAGGAGACTTTCAACTGGTGTGGGGAAATTCTGTCTTTCCAAAACTCTAAGGATCGTGTGTTTGAGGAAGCAAACTCTTTGGAATTAACCCTTCAAAAACTTTCTTTTCTGCCATTAAATGTTTGTATTTATTTTGGTCATTTTTACGAGAAGCACTTTATTCCCTTTCCTCTCACTGATCTTGAAATGGAAGCACCTCTTTTGGAAGAGGGACCCAGTTGCCCGAGGAAGACGCTGTTAGTAACCGAGCACATCGACCAGTCTCCTCCCTGTAGGTCAGCCGGCCACTCTCACCCAGTCCCTCAGAGCCACCAGATGTCACCTCTGCCGGCCAGGGCCGCGTCCCAAGGCCGCCTGCCTGTGTACAGAGACCCAGCCGATCATGGAGCAGTTCCATGACTGCAGTTTAGACACAGTGAAATGTAAATCATTAGGTTTTTGCTAGAGAGTCTGTGTATGGTTTGTAAAGGTTTTTCTCTATTTGTAAGGTCAGAGCTTCTGTTCCATGTGTTGGGGCAAAGCTGCTCACAAATATCATTAAAACCAGCTTAGTGTTTCCTTCGAGACCATCCTTTTGTACTTGATGCTGGAAGCTCTTTAGGATAAAGCTTAAGCATTTCAGCCCAAATCTTAAACAATTAGTGGTAATGTCACCAGTCTTCTGACACGTTTGCCAGTTAAGATCACAACTAGCCAATGTGTTGAGGTCTGAGACATGTTAACATGATTAATATTCCTTCCCAGATTTAGCTCCAGCAGCAAAGTTCCCTCTTCCACAGTGAACATGGCTACTTTCTGGACTAAAAACAATAGGAAAGAACTAAAATAGATGACTAAGACAAACCCGCAGAAGGGAGGGCTGCTCTCCCAAATATGGCCCGTCACCCACATCTCGAGCACACATCATGTAGAAATCACCAGCTTGGATGACTGTCATCTCTCACTGACTTCACACTGAGAGACTGCAAAGCCTGTGGGAGACAGTCCCCCTCAGGTCTGCCTTTGCCTACTTCCTGTCACTTTTGTCAGTACAGAGGTGGGGGCTTCGGGCAAGGAGTGGGGTTCTCACTGGTTAGTCCAACTGACCTCCAGCCTCTTAAAGCATCAAGACCAATTGAGAGAAAGCAATAACTCACCAAAGTTTAACTCTTACCCTCGTCCCCAATATCCAAGGGTTTTCCATTGTGTTCTTCATTTTGTTCCAGACAATGAAGGCTTCCTCTTGCCTTTTCACATCAGGTTTTCTCCGCCTGTCTGAGGAGTGTTTCAGAGGAACCTTGGAGGGCCTCCTCGAGGACTCCCAGGGGACCACTAAGAAACAAGCTTCACTGGCACAGGCAGGCACGCCACCTTGTAGCAACATAGAGACCTGATATTTTGGACAGCCTAGGTTCCTTCTAGAATTGTCCACCTCCCCACTTTGTGACACGTGTCTTTGCCATAGGCTCTGTTCTTCCAGGGGAATCGTAGTCTCGGGTCTGTGTGACCCCCAGCTAACGGTTACTAGAACTCAAAGGGCCTGAAAAGAGGTTGATTCAAGTTCCCTTTCTCCCCTTCCAGCTTTCTACTTGTTCTGCTTCTTACTGTCTCCACCCACCACTCTGCTCCAAATCTGGTAGAAAATAACAGGAGCCTGCTGACTTGGTAACAACATTGTGAGGTGAACACGCTTGCAGGCATGTGTGATTCCAGTGAGCAAACCACACGTTCTCTGTCTCATCGGTGGGGCCTGGGGTGTCCAGCCTCATCCAAGGGCCGGCTGCCCAGGAAGGCAAGCCCTCTGGCCAGTGTCCCCAGCTCCACCTGCTCCAAGCCCAGCTCATCTTGCCTTCCCTCATCTCTTTTAAGTCACTTTTGTTCCATGTTTCAATGTTAGTCCCATTCACCTTACTTTAAAAAGGCCTTTACAAATGTGCAGCCTTCGCGTGCCAAACTTGTGAAATACCCTTTGCCTTCTTTAGAGTCCTTGGCAGAAAGCCACCTGGCAGCGAGACCCCTTAAGTCCGAGACACCACATATGCAGTGGCCAAGCCACTGGGCAGTTGGGGACGGTGGGAAGCAGCCAGTGAGGTCCTGGGCCTGCACCTGCCACGTACACATCTGCAGCCATCACCCAGCACTAGGACCTCCTGCAGTCCCTTTACTGTACAACAGAAGGACTTGTGAGACCTTCTTTAAGAAACACTGAAGCTATGGCGTGCTGCCGGTTATGCCTAGGAAGGCGGAGGAGAGGAACAGCACTTACAAACTCCACGATCTCTAATCTCCATCTTAAATGACAATAAAAATACCGGTCCAGCAGAGACAGTCAGCACTGTCACTTCAGCAATCAGAACTAACTCATGGATGACTAGAAGAGAGGCTAGCTGTGAGGACTCGGTTCTGGAGACGTGGACATGAATGAGGTCGACATTTGATACTGTGTTCCCCGAAAATAAGACCTAGCCGGACAATCAGCTCTAATGCGTCTTTTGGAGCAAAAATTAATATAAGACCCGGTCTTATTTTACTATAAGACTGGGTGTTACATAACATAAGACCGGGTCTTATATTAATTTTTGCTCCAAAAGACGCATTAGAGCTGATTGTCCAGCTAGGTCTTAGTTCCGGGGAAACACGGTAAGTGACATGTCTGGGCAAAGAGGTCTCATAGCTCTTCTCTCCCGGCAGCCTCAGGATTAGGCTGAGCTCCTTTCTGTTGCTAGTTCAGCTTAAGGCTATCTGAAGCTCTTGAGGAACACCTTTATGAAATGTAGCCAAAGCAGAAAAGCTTCCCTGTGGGCTGAGCCCCATGGAATCCCACACCACGTGGCCAAGGCAGCAGGGGCCCACTGGAGCGTGACACATGCTGGGTCCTGCCTTGCTCTGCGTGGGAAGGGTCTGCGGCCACCAGCGACCTAGCACCCGCTGCTCGTGCTTGGACTCCTCAGTCCCGTTTCCTTCATGGTCAGTAGGGAAACACTTCTCAGGCACCTGCCCTTTCCAGTCTGCCCTGCCTACCACGTCCCTCCCCGCTGCCCGGGGCAACCGTCCTGGGCATGTGCTGCGGCTCCTCTCCTCCACCAGCCAATCCTGCATCCTGCCGTCTCATCACGGATCTGTGATCCCTTTTCAATAAAAGTTACGCACAAATGTGAACACCTGAGGTGAACCCAGGGCTGAAGAGCTCGTGTATTCTTTTCCGGAAGTCAGTAATAACTCGCATCAAATACCCTAAATACTAGCACCCAAGACAGGTAAGAAAAAGTTTTAAATGTTTTGTTTTCTAAAGGAGTATAATCACTTGCAACTAGAGGAACGGGGCTGGTAAGTTGTTTTGGCCACAACAGAAAGCAAAAATAAACCTTGTAAAGGAAGTATTGCACTCCAACATTACCACTTCCTAGAGCCAAACAAGAAATGACTGACGTGCCATTAAATGAATTGTGACCATTACATCGCCAGCCCCTAGGTGGCGCACGTGCTGGGGCCGGCCCACACTTCAACCCTTTCCTTTACAGGACACCTCACTTTAATGTATTGTTTTGGAAGAGCAGCACAGTGTGTTATGTCTAGTGGGAATACTTCCCCCCCTCTGTCTCTCTACAACCCCAACATTTGAGGTGTCCAGTAAGAACCGTGTTACTCTACATGTCACCCGGGATCGCTCTGGAGGTGCTCTTTCATAGCACAAGCCTAAATAAGAGTTCTGAACTGTCGTTCAAAGCTAAATGTCTGCATGATGTCGCACCTGTTGTACCTTTGGGGAAAATTTGTATGTAAATGTACAGAAATAAAAATGTTGCCCCGTTAACAAATTTCCTCTGCAATGTCTTCCCTACCTCATCTGATGGTATCCAATGAAGGGCATTTCACAACCATTGACTACAAGTAATAAAAACTGTTTATTCAGCTCTTGCTGCGTCCCTACTTTGGCGCCTGTGTAACCCGAGTCTCCGCCCTGCCTGGGAACGGTGGGTGGTCTCTCATCTGCTTGCAGTCCTAGTCTTAAAGGCAGGCGGAGGCAGAGATAGGGTTAAACATACTGTTCATAGTGCCCTTCGCAGACCCCCTGAGAAAGGGCCATCAGTAAGTTTAAGACTTCTTTTCTCTTGTATGTTGATGTCCTGCTAATCCATGGCCTGCAAGTTCCTAGAGAGGCCAAGAAATGATTATCTTACACTGTGACTCTGTGAGGAAAGATTGGTAACCCAAAACGCTCTTCTTCAATGTAGTATTTTTTTAACAAGAAAATAATGTTTCTCTAATAAAGTATTTATACCAAACTCTTCTCTCCATAGCCCTGATTTTGTGTTACTTACTTTTCCTAGAGAGGTGTCCACTGTGCTTCCAAGCTACAATAATGCTGGCTGAAGCCTCGGAGGTTAGCCCAGGACGTCTGCTAAAGAGGGAAGCATCTTAAACCCCAGACGTACTCCTCTCAAGTGCCTTTATGTCCTGGCCAAAGTGTCACCACCGGTGGCTGTTTACCACTGGCTCAGGGTGAGCCCTTTGCCACTGCATGAAGAGTGTTACAGAGCCCTAAACCTCTTCTAGTAACAAGAGGGGTCCCGCTGGACCCCGAAGATTAGAAAGTTCTTTTCTGGTGGTCCTCAACTTGCCCGTGCTGAGAAGCACCTAGGGAGCTTTCCAACCTGGCCAAAGCCTGGGCCCCAGGTCATCTGAATCTCTGGGGAAGGGCCAGGCATAGGCAACCCGTGAAAACTGCCCCCAGAGATCCTTATGTGAAATCAGGATCAGGAGCCACTGACCCATAAAATATTGGCTTTTGGGGAAAGATGTGAAAACAAAAGGCGTAGCATGTGGCACTACACATTTTGGAATCCATTTCAAGGGGCAGGCAAAAAAGACTGGAAACCATTTCAAGGGGCAGGCAAAAAAAAGGCTAAGGATTAAAGATAGCCAAAGCAGGTACCTGGAACTTGAGAAAAAAAGAGAAGGGAGAAAGAAAGACAGTGATAACAGGCAGCGTAAGCATTTGGATCCACAAAAATGAAGCAGGTAAAACCATAATTAACATCTTAATTGCCATGGCACTTAAAGTTTGCAAAGTATATCTGTGTATTTAATCCTAACAATAACCCAGCAGAGTGGAGATTATTCAGGGCCCAGCACAATTAGAGACCAGCAAGTCCACAAATCTAGTGAGCAGCGAGGAGCGGGCTCGTAGCCGGGCCTAAGGGAAAGCAGAGTAGGAAGAGATATGTTGGGGAAGGACGTGGCTGGAACTGGAAGGAAGGAAAGGAGATAACCTGAAGCATATTTTATAAAGACTTATTACTTCAATTCTAATTGGAAATGGACATAAGACAATCATGATGAATTTAACCCTTCAATCTAATCAGCCCCCTTCAATCCCAACAAAATCTCATTTTAACCCCTTTTCTCCATTATTTAGCAGTCACAAGGAAACGACTGCCCATTTTGCTTTTCTGCTTCCCCAGCCAGATCAATCAGAGCCTGTGGCCCACACGCTGGTGAGGGGAAGAAGGAAAATTAATAAGATCAATCCTTTAAAAACACATCAACCTGGTAACAAACTGTGAAATTCAATCCATTTATTTAAATGTATTATTTTACATAAGTTACAAATCCTCACTTTTGCGACTCAGCTAGAACTTTTCGGGAAAAGCCTCCATTTCTTCCTTGATCCTGTTTTCTACAAGTAATGCGAAGTTACTCTCAGTGTTTTGAAGGTTATAGCTGACAAACACCTGCTTGTTGGTCTTCCTGGCTAAAAAGAAAACACATCGACACAGCCATGACTGAAATACCAGAGGTTCTGTGTGCCTCATGCCTACCTCACAGCTGAGAAATGTCTGGAAGAGAACAGGGTTTCAGGGAGAGAAGAAAGTTCTGATTTTTATGGCTCTCCACAGGCAGCTGCTGCAAATGCAGACTACAGTCATCTGGACCCTCTCCCAGACTCTAGAACCGGGGTTGTTCAAGTGTGGTGCCCACCTCAGCAGCAGCCCTGGGAACCTGGCAGACATGCAGACTCTCAGCTCCGCCCCACCCCAGACCAACTGAATCAGAGACCGCGGTTGGGGCCAGCAATCCGTGTCCAGGAGCCCTGAGGGGGTCCAAAACCTGATGCTAAGAACCTACATACATGGTCCATGGTTTTCCTTTTCAGAAACACTGATAACATTAAAGTGTTTAACATATTAAAGTTCCCATTCAGTACCATCCTCCCAGTTCTGCCCCACCCACCCCCCAGATGACCCTGCAGTTCTACATTTCTGTGCAGGTATGTGCACACACACACGTCTACTTTCCAATTCAATGCTGAATGTATGTGTTAGCCCCTCTCTACAGAACCAGTAACAGTTGAGCTGTGCTGCTCCAAATACAGACATCAAGCAGACTCGCATGCCCACACCCTGAAAGAGCAGACAAACATCCCGCAGACGAGTCAGGCAGTTAGCCCAGAGCAGTTAAATACTGCGACTGCACCAGCGCTGGCACCTCCTCCCTGGGCCTCACCCCACACACAGGGAAGGTGCAAACGCCCTCCCCACAGAGGCATGCACCCCACACACTTCAGATAACCAGCCAGCCCTAGCATCAAAGGCAAAAGGTGCTGAGGTGAGGAGGTGAGGCTGAAGCCTGTCAAGTCACACCCCTCTATGGTAGAAAATTCAGTCCCCGAAGGGGGCCATTCTGATCCCAACTGCTCTACTTGCTAAGACAGGGTCTTACAGGGAGCAAAAACATGTCTTCCTGCATCGTCTGCCTAGCAGACCCAGCTCTGCCCTCCAGAGCTACACAGTGAGGGGGTCCCCATCCACACTGCAGCCCTCCAATGCTTCCAAGGTTACTCAGAACCCTCTAGACCATCTCTTTTCCAACTTCTTTTCATCTTCCTTAGAACATAATGTTTCGGGACAATGCTCTCTTCTCATTATCCCTCTGGACAACTAACAATGATTAATAATGCATTTGCAACTAATATACATAATAATAATAATGATGAATTTTTCAGGGATGCACTGGACAGCCCCTTCGTGATATTAGCACCGTGAGAGTCACCAGCCTTTGGTCATAGCAGCAGCCACATTACAACACTGACTTTTCAAGCTTTTTCTGCATGCCTAACCTTGTTGGGCAATGGCTGAGAGCTGCCAGTTTTTGCTAATACAGGCAGGATGGGACTGTTTGTTAATATTTGACTTTAATAAGTTGGTAAGGATATTATTTTTTGCTTGTTCTATTTCAATTGGTTTAAATTATTGTAAATTGATGTAAACTACATGAGAGGAAAATGTTAATTTTAAAAAGCCCCAACGTTTACACAAAATTCAAAAAAAAGAAAACCAGAACCCTAGTTTTTTGCATACAAACTGCTAGGCCTCCATCTCAAGGACAGCCAAGACCCCATCTTACTTTATCGGCATAAACAAGTAATTTGTGGCACGCCAAAGAAGCTCCCGCCACCCTGCAGGACTACAATCTGTCATCCACACTGGTGACCCACCCAGTTTCCTGTCCTTAGAACTATGAACACCCCCAAGTTTTCACCAGACCAGGCAGGGCACAGTGTGACACAGGAGTGACATTCCTTAAACTGGCAATACACAGTGAGGCATGTGCAAGCAGTCGTGTCTGCAACGTACTTTCATGCGGTTCAGAAAAAACAATGATGTGAACACACAGAGGGGATGATAACAGCTGGGAATCTGGGTGAAGGCTAAGCAGGAATTTTGCATCTTTTCTTGCAACTTTTCTAAAGTAAATTTAAAATTACTTCCTAATAAAAAGTTACCAAAATAATGTACTAGTCAAGTTTCTATAAGTTCAGGCTGAAGAAAAAGTACAGTAAGTGCAGCTGCCTTCGTGGTCTCCGCCCTATTCGTGCAGAGAACGCAGTGTGGCAAGTCCAGGCCAACCTGCCCTCACGCCGCCCACGACACCAGGATCCACCTGAACTGTGTGGCTGAGCTGTTTACATGGGTACGTTCCAGAGGGCCTGACAAATCAATTCCCGCTTACCAGGGATCAGGTGGACAGAACTGTCAACACAACGAAAATCCAGGGGCTGGGGCCCATTCGCCATACACCCCCAGCACCAGCCCAGGGCTCCAGAACTGGCACAAGCACTGAACTGCCTGGGAATACGGTAAACAGGAAGACGGAAGGAGACGGACGGCACCCGGCAAGGTCCCTGGGCAACCTGTGATGACCTGGTGACAGTGCACACTGGCCAAGGGCAGAACACATGCTGTCCTTACCTGAACTACCTGCTTATTTACAGGAAGTGTGTTTGGGCTGTGGGAAAGGGTAGAGCTTTCAATCTCATGATCTCAACACTGGTTCTACATCACACTCAAGCCAGGCCAGTCTCCTTCTGAACTCTGAATGATGTCACAGGGAGCGAAAGCCAGTCCCTCCTGCGTGCTGCTGGCACCCTGCTCCACGGGCTCCACTGAACCCATCGGGAAGTCCAGGAGGCTACCTGCAGCCGCTGCCCATTGCGTGCTGTGGGCATCATTCACACTCCCCCCCCATGAGTTGGAAATGTGCTTACAGAAGGGAGCTAAATCACCTGTCACTCATCGGCTTAGATGACAGCCAAGGATATGGGAGTCTCCTGGGAACATGCTGGCCCTGAAACAGCAGTGGAACCACGTGGGCATGGATACGCTCTCCTTAAACAAAACCTAATATACAAAGGTCTGAGCTTATCCCATAGTGCTGAGTTGGTTTATCTCTCTGTATAAACACCCTTTATTTCTACAGTGACCTGCCTCGTGGTTCCATTAAACAGTGAGGCCCCATCGGCTGCTCTTGCAGCCCCACTGTGGGTACATACCTAAGCGCTGGGCAAGGCCAGTAGAGGTCGTGTCGGAAGTGTCTCCGAGGAGAGAGGTGGACACCGGGATGGAGTCCTACAAGAAAAACAGAGAATGCAATGCTGCTTCTCCATCAGCCAAACTTCTGTGGCTTCCAATTCTGCACAAAGGTTGTAGTGGCAGGTCCTGGGAGGTAGACACATCTACCAAGAAAAAGGTCTGGCACTGTGTCAACAGCCAGGTAAGTTGACCCTCTAATGCATATGAGGTAGTACAACTGGGAAAGATGAAGAGAAGTCACCTAAAGATGGCATCACAGTGCTGTCAATAAGTTCTAGGACTTATTATTCCACATAAAGAGTTTGTTTTAGTGTTGGAACCTCCAAAGCATGCTGAAGGGCAACATGACGACCAAGAGGGAAGCACACAAGATCATTAAGGCCACCAAGAAGAAAGCTGTCAGAGTCCGAGCCAAGTGCCTCCAGCTCCCTCTCGCCCCCACGGTAGCCAGCAGCGGCGAAGACATGACACCTAATCTCCTCAGCTGGACCTGTACGAGAACACACAGCTCCACTCTCCTGAGAGTATCTGGGCTCTTCAAGGTCAACAAGAGCCTTGGGATTTTTCAAATGGGCATCAATCATCAGCATCCAAATTTCTGAACATGCTGAGCTAATCCTCATCTCAGATAAGAAGCAATAAAACTAAAGATAAATAAATGTGGCCCTTCTGAAATCTAGAGTTAATCTTACTTCCAAGTACTTTGGGAGTAATCTCCCTAACCATTAAAAAGGTCTAAGTTAAAAGGAAAAAAACGCACCAACTTATAATACAACCAAAATTACTTTTATCATGAACAGAGCACAGATCAGAGACTGCTCCGTATCCCCTAAGGGCTCAAAGTCACTTCAATACAGACGGAATTTGTTTGGGTTTATTAAAAACAATCAAAAAGCACAGGATAGGAATGAAAGCTTTACTACACATTTTTTGTTTCTTGAAAAAGATACAAAAATATGATCTTAATGAATTTGTTTACAGCTTTCAAGTTCAACATTTAACTGTTAATAGTAATTACAGTTAAACCTCCTAAAACCAGAAAATCTACCTTAACAGGGTAGCCTTTTCTGACCAAAAACTAAACTAAAAACCCAGAACTATTACCCTTTGTAATACTTCATTATTCCTGAAGTCATACTATGCCAAGCTGGTCTCCCAGGCAGAGCCATGCTCGATGGTTTTACTGCGGCTGGAGCACAACCTTCCACTCACGCAGGGGAGCCAGACGCATCCTAGATTACCTGAGTACACAGGGTCCCACACCCCATCTGCCTTGGTCCCAGGCCAACTGCCCTCAGCGGGGGGGGGGGGGGGGGGGGGGCCTGCAGCCTCTCTAGGCAGCACAAGCAGACCTGCTTGATGCAAGGCGGGCCACCCGGAAGAGCAACAGAGTTGTGTGGTTTCGTTCTACAGGTCTAGTCTTACATGTGGGGCTTTAGAGGGCAGGGAGGAGGGGGAGACCTCACAGACCCTTCAGTGCCATCCTCCACTAAAAAGAGCCAGACGGCAAACCGTTAAGTTTTTATGGAGCACAAGGTCCAGGAGCAACGGCCAAACTCTGCCACTAAAGTGCAAAAGCTGTGACAGACACTACTGACTGGATGGGCATAGCTGTGTTCCAACAAAACTTTATCATAAATAGTAGACACAGGCCAGCCCACAGGTCAGTCTGCCCAGCCCAGTTCCACAGGAATCTTTGTTTTCCTGCCTCAAGCTTTGGCCTGCAACTCCTCTCCAGCTGGCCTGGTCCTCAGCCCCTGGAGGGCAATGTCTAGGCACACAATGTAGCCAGGCAGTGGGAATGATTCCTTTCCTTCTCCTGCCCCAGTCTCGATGGAGGGTGACTTTCCAGCTGAGACACTGCGCGCTACTAAGAGCTATGACTACGGAGTGGTCAGACCACCAAAGCAGCCCACAGGAGGAGCCCTGAAACTGATTCATACTTTCCCACCACTGAGCAGTCCTGGGCCTCATGCAGCCCACAGCCTTACACAGGTTTCTGACCACGTCCTTAGGATTAGGGGAGAAAGGTTAGGTGGCTCCAGGGTGCCATGACCTGCAAACACAGCCACACCCATCAAACCCCTGCCCCTCTAGGCCCTCCTTCTCTCCTCTAATAAAGGAAGACCTGGAATTGTCACCTGCCCAAAGGCCCACCTTCTGGCACCCACCAGCAAAGAAATACAATAAAATAAACCTAGGAAAAGAACAGTGAGAAGAAGGGGAAAGGCATACGAGAAGAACAACCAGAAGGGAAGAGGGATACTGTGTGAGGATATCCAGAAGTCCCATTCAGAGGCTGTGTCCTTCCTGAAGCTTTGCCCAGGCCCTGCCTGATGGCTCCCTCCTCTGATTTCCCACCATCCCTGAGGCCCCTCAAAGACTACAAACCATGCCCTGCCTGGTCAAAGGGAGGAATTCCCTGAGGCTGCCTCACCCATTCATTCAACAAGGATTTAATGAGCAGCCTATCAGGTACTAGGGACACAAAAATTCATAAAACAGACAAACTGCAGAGAGAGCAACACCTGGGGGCACAGCAGTGGGCTTAGAGCAGCCAAGAGGCCAGGGAGGAGGGTAGGAGCAGGAGAGCTCTCCCAGGTAACAGGGCCTGGGGGTCACAGAAAAGGCTCTGGACTGTGCTGAGTCTCTCTCCTGAAAGGTCTGGAGCAGAAGAATGACATGTCTAACTGCAGTCTGCTGCCCCACAGAGAACTGGCCATAAGGCACTGTTTGGGTTGAACATATCCAAAAAGATATGTCCACGTCCTAAGCCCTCGTACCTGTAGATGTGACTTGATTTAGAAACAAAGCTTTGCAGATGAAAAGATGTAAGCTAAGATGAGGTCATACTGTAATAGGGGGGACCCTTAGTCTATTAGGACTCGGGTTCTTATGAGAAGCTACATATAGACAGAGACACGCAGAGAAGGCCATGTGACACTGGAAGCAGAGACTGGAGTGATGGAGCTGCAAGCCAAGGAACACCAAGGATTGCCAGCAACACCAGAAGATGGGAGAGAGGGAGGGGATCATCTCTCTCTGAGCTTCTGGGACAAACCAGCCCTGCCAACACCTTGATTTCAGACTTCTGGCTTCCAGAACTAGAAGAGAATAAATCTCTGGTGTTTTTTAAGCCACCCAGTTTGTGGCACTTCATTACAGCAGCTCTAAGAAATACAGGAAGCGAAGGGAGAATCAGCCAAGGAGGAGAGATACTGCAGGCCTGGCCCAGGGCGGCAGGCCTGAAGGAGGTGAGATGTGGTCGGATTCTGTGTATGTTTTTTTAACAATATTAGTTTCAGGTGTACAACACAGTGATGATTATACATTTGTATGCCTTTCGATATGATCACCACAGTAAGTCCAAAAAACATGTGACCATACAAAGTTATTACAATACTGTTGACTATATTCACCATGCTATGCATTACATCCCCATGACTGATTTATTTTATAACTGAAAGTTTGTACCTCTTATCCTCCTTCAACTTTTTTACCCAGCCCCCTACTCCATTCCCTTCTGGCAACCATCAGTTTGTTCTTTGTATCTATGAATCCGTTTCTGCTTTCTTTGTTTTGGGGTTTGTTTGTTTGGGGGGGTTTTAGATTCCACAGAAGTGAAATCATACAATATTTGTCTTTCTCTGAACACTTAGTATAGACATGTGTGTTCTAAGGGCAGTGCCCTCAGATTCGCTGCCATTCAACACGTGGAGTGTGGAAAGAAGGAATCAAGGCTAACTCCTAGGTTCCAGGGGAGTTATCATAACAGAGACAGGCTGGCTGTTAGAGGAGCAGGTTTGGGGGAAGAAGTCGAGAGTCTGGTCTTGAATATGTCTAGTATGAGATGCCTATTAGACTATTAGGTATCTAGTAATAGATGCCTATTAGCATGAGATGCCTATTAGACCACCAAGTAGAGACACAGGAGTCTGACGTTCAGGAAAGAGGTCTGTACTAGAAACACAGATAAATGTCGGTGTGGTCAATACAGACAGAGCATGAAAACTACGGGAGATGCCAACCCCAAGGGTGGGAGTGTAACGGGAGAGCAGAGGTCCTACGGTGAAGCCCCTGGGCACTCCAACCACACAGAGGGGAGCCAGGAGCCAGCAGAGGGGCGGGAGCCGAGGGAGAGGCCTGCCTGTGGTCCCGCGGGCTGGCAGGACCGCGCACAGCCGCCCTCCGGGTGGGGAAGGTCCACACGGCCCCGCCCTTCCTCGAGACACCACAGGAAGCGTTCTGGAGTGGCTGTGGGGCCCGCGCGCGCCAGCAGCCAGCCCCTTCACTCACCGTCCCGCCAGTCACTCCGGCCCCGCCAGGGCCGGCCGCCTAGGCAGCGCCCCACCGCCCGCGTCCTCTCTCCTCTTCCCCACCCGCACTCCGCCCGCCCCGGCCCAGGCCCACACTCACGTAGCGGCTGCACATGGCCACGGCAAGGTTGCGCAGGTGCGGTGTGGCCCCCACCCACAGGAAGAGCGAGTCCGTCAGCCGCATGACGTGGAAGTGGACCAGCTGCTCCCACAGCCTCGCGCTGAAGTTGTGCAGGGACACTTCCCCTCCCGCGGAGGCCCACTGCCCCTCCATGCCGCCCGGCGGGCCTCGGGGCCACGGGAGCCGCAACTCGAGCCCCCTGCGGTCGGTGATGCGGCTAGACCCGAGCAGGCGAGCGCCGAGCGACCGAGTGCGCCTCCGCTTTCGGTCCCGGGCAGTGGGCGGGGCCCGGGGCGGGAGTGGGGGGGGCCCGGGGCGGGAGCAAGCGGGGCCTGGGCGGGAGCGGGCGGGGCCCGGGGCGGGAGTGGGCGGGGCCTGGGTGGGAGTGGGCGGGGCCCGGGGCGGGAGTGGGGGGCCCGGGGCGGGAGTGGGCGGGGCCTGGGTGGGAGTGGGCGGGGCCCGGGGCGGGAGTGGGGGGCCCGGGGCGGGAGTGGGCGGGGCCTAGGGCGGGAGTGGGCGGGGCCTGGGGCGGGAATGGGTGGGGCCTAGGGCGGGAGTGTGTGGGGTCTGGGGCGGGGCCCGAGTGCGGGGCGGGGCCTAGGGCGGGAGCGGGCGGGGCCTGGGGCGGAAGTGGGTTGGGCCTAGGGCGGGAGCGGGCGGGGCCTGGGGCGGGAATGGGCGGGGCCTGGGCGGGATGGGTGGGGCCCGAGGGCGGGGCGGGGCAGCTCAAACTCCCGGTGCAGACAGAACCCTGGCGGCTCCATCCCGCCGCCTTCTCCCCGCGCTTCTGTTCGTGGTTGAACGCTGGAGGGAAAGCCGCTCTTGTCACCAACCGGGGCAGGCACCTACCGCCGCCCGGCAGAACTCGTCCTCGCTTGTTCCCTTCCTCCGCCCCCCCAGTTAGTGCACACTAGTAGCACTGCCGCGCTGGAGCTAGCGGCAACGTCTTCCCAGGTGGTGACAACGTCGCCCTACAAAGACAATCCCGTTTTAATTACGTAATTCCCTAAGCACCCGAGAGCAGCCACCACCGATCATACCATCTTGTGTTTGGATTATCGAAATCTTCCTCCTCCTGGCAGCCCTGTAACTCCAGGCTTCCCAGGACGTAGATAGCCTGAAGAATGGTAACGATGTTGGGAGAAAGCTTCTAAAAAGGAGAATTGCGTAGACTGAGTTGGTGGGAGGATGAGTAGGCACGCTTATGGATTCAGACCCCCTTCCCTCACACACACACACACACACACACACACACACACACACGCAGCTGCAGTTGTGTACAAGCCTTGAACTAACTTTTTAACATCTCTGAGACTCAGTGTCTTCATCTACAAAATAGAAATAATAGGTACCTCTCAGAGAAGTGGAAAGGATTATGAACAAATACGAGAGAAGCATAGTGAATGGTGGCATTATCCCTGAGGGACTCTTTAATTTTAGTCACTTTGAGACACCACAAAGTTGAAATAAGGAAGCCTTCAGTGTATTAAAAGAGATTGCAATAAAAGCAAACGGTCCATTTTGTCACATTCTGTTACAACTGACTGTTGGATTTTAAGTCAGAACTATCGGTTCTGCTTTTTAAATCTCTAATAGGTCTAAGTTGACTATATTCAAATTTTAAAGAGTAAGTATTCTTATAGGTTTGTCCTATTTGCTAATTATCAGAGATTCAGTAATATAGTTAATTTTCAGGTCAATTTTTAAACAGCTTTATTAAGATATAATTGACATGCAATAACTGCACATATTTAAAGTATATAAATCGAAGTTTTGACATATATATAACCCATGAAACCATGGCTATAATCGAGATAATGAACATGTCCGACACCCCCAAAGTTTTCCACAAGCCCCTTTGTAATCCATCCTGTCTCTCCCCCAACCACGAGTCTGCGGTTTGTCACTATAGATTAGTTTGCATTCTCTAGAGTTTTACATAAATGGAATCATACAATTTTTTACTATTTTTTCTCTGCTTTTTCACTCATAACTATTTTGAGATTCATCTAGGTTGTTGGGTGTATGAATAGTTTTTATTGCTGAGCAGGATGCTATTGCATGGCTATTCCACCGTTGTTTATCCATTCACATGTTGATGTTCATTTGGGCGGTTTCCCATTTGGGGATATTACAATAAAGCTTCTATGAACGTATGCGTACACGTGAGTCTCTGTAAGGACATACGCTTTCATTTCTCGTAGATAAATACCTAGTAGAATGGTTGTATCATATAGTAGTTATATGTGTAACTTTTCAAAACCTGACAAACTGTTTCTCACCGTGATTTACATTTTCTTAAGTTCTAATGAACCTCAATTCATATTTCACATCATACACAAAAAATGAATTCAAATGGTTCATACACCTAAACATAAAACATCAGACTATAAAACTTCTAAAAGAAAACAGGAGAAAACTTTTGTGACCTTTAGTTAGACAAAGATTTCATAAATAAAACACCAAAAGCATGATCTACAAAAGAGCAAATTGACAAACTGAATTAATGGAGCAGACGATCTCACCCACACCTCAACTCTAACACCCTCTAATGCTTTGTACTCCTAGAAAACAAACACAATTTTTAAAATGGAGAGTTTATATCTAAAGGATTTTAAAGAACTGTCTGGGGAAACTTAATAGTTAACACCCTATTGCCTCACTGTCCTCCCCAACATCCACGCAACACAAGTTAAAGCATGCTCCTCTCTGCTTCTTCGTCTAGGCTGTGAGCATGGCTGGGAAAATCACATGACTCAGTAGGAATGGGTAACAACCAGTAATGCCCCTCAACATCAGCTGCCCCTTAAACACTGCCCTGCCGTCCCTAGATTGTGGACTCTCTCGTTTACCCTGAGGACTATTCTCTTCAAGCCCTAACCCTACAAACCCAAGTTCAGCAGACAACCCTGCTTCTGATTCTATAAAGAAAACAGAGGTTATCAGGCTTGATTTTCCCAATTCCTTGTCCCTCTTCTCAAACCCTCATCTTCATCTGATCCCATTCTTACCTCCTCCTACTTCTCATTACAGTGAAAGATGCCCCTCTTCTTGCCAAAATTTAATCTATCTACTTGTGCTCTGACCCTCTCCTTCTCCACATCCTCAGGAACCTCACTCCATCAACTATGGTGGACTCTGAGATGTGCCTCCTACATCCCCTTTCAAGAAAGGACTTCTTGTCCCAGCTGCTGGAAATGCTGTTAGCAGAATTCTTCTGCTGTGGCCTCCTTCAGAGTCTGCACACACTTCCTAGGGCAGCCCGTATCCAATGACTCATGGAGGTAGTAGAATAAAGGCCAAGCCATTTTGACGCAGTGCAGGACAACTGTGATGGACCATTTTCACTCCAGAGCGTCTGAGGGATCAGCTGAGGCTGACTACTACAGGGGTAGTATTTACTTTACACCATCAGAAGAAATCAAGGACAGATGATCAGGAGGCTGAGTGCAGTCATCTTAATCAATTCTTATGGTCCCTTGATCAGTTTCCAGACCTGGAACTCAATAACTGAAGAGGTGGCCAGGTCCCCTGCAACACCATGGCAAGTATACACAGTATTACTTCCCAGCCCTTCCCCAAAGGGTCCAGTGGCCATTTATTCAGGTAACAATATACTAGGGAAAGAGAAAGACCCAAATATTTCAAGGGTCAGAGTTGGAATTGAGTTCTGGAGACCTGAAGTGTCATCAATGTCCTCCTGCTGCAGTGGGAACATACAGGAACCAGACAACAAATGGAGTCCTGGCCAAGGATCCTTTGGGTCTACAGACCTACCTGGGGTCATTTGCCTGGTCCCTGAATATATAATTGGAACAGACATAGTTGGAAGTTGGCACAGTCACCACGTCGAGTTTTTAGCCTATGAGTTAAGAGCTATCATAGTGGAGAAAGCCAAGTGGAAGACTATGAAACTGCCCCTTCCCCAGCCAATCAATATTGCATCCAGGGGAGGATGGTGAAAATTAGTGCCACCTTTGGGGACCAAAGGATGCAGTAGTGGTGGTTCTCATCATATCTCTACTTCACCATCTGAATCCTGGAAGATGGCAGTAGACTACCATACTCAGCCAAGAAGCAGTGCCAATTACAGCTGCCATAGCAGATGTGGTATCTTTGCTAAAGCAATATAATAAGGCCTCAGGTGCATGGTATATTACCAAGGATTTGGGAAATGCATTCTTTTCTATTCCAATCAGAAAAGAGGAGCAGAAAGAGTTTGCATTTACATGGGATGAACAGAAATATTCATTTATAGTTTTGCCCAAGACTACGTTAATTCTTCACCTTCTGTCAGAATGTAGTTTTGAGAGACTAGACTGCCTGGACATTCTACATAATATCACATTGATGCGTTATATCATTGTCACCTCAGTTCACCAATGCCCTGTTTTTGATTCACACTTATGGCCATATGGGGATCCCACAGAAATAGCTGAAGAATGAGGTAAACACCTGAGTTTGGTTCTTGGATGGGTCGGTGTGGGGATACAAGCTACAAATGGATGGCAGCTGCACTACAGCGTCACTCTAGCGTTGCACCTAGTTGTCCATATTGCTGCTGCCACCACCAAATGTCCTAACTACTAACAGAGATCTAGGCTTAGGTTCTGTTATGGCACCATCCACATGGTAGCAAGTTGGTGATGTTGGGCTCTTTCCAGCCAGAGGGGCCAACAAATTGTTCGGAAAATAATCATGTTCCAGGTATGGGATTTCCCTCCCTGTCCACAGGGCCGCAGATGGCACCATTATCTGAGTACTTTCAGAGAGTATGGTCCTCCTGCATGGCACTCGCATAACATCACATGAGACAGCAAAAGAGATGGGAGAGGGGGCCCAGACCCATTCCAGCCACTGCTCATACCACTCTGTATGCCACCCACAAGCTGCTGCCCATGGAAGGTAGAAATACTCAGAAATGATCATTTCGAAGGATGGAGAGTTGTCTTCCAGGACCCTGTATACAACTTGTACCAAAGTTTGTATGATGCTGTGTCTCCAGCAAGAAAACCTCATGAGTCAGGGATCCCAGAAGTGGAAGCAGCAGCAACCTCAAGTCCCATCATTCCCAACAACACATTTAGGGGATTGTGCTTCCCAAACAGATTAGGACACTAATCCAAAAGGAGGACACTTCCACCAGGGGACACTGCAACAGTTCCACTAAGCTATGTTATGGCTGCCACCGGGCACTTGGGGCTCCTGTGTCCGGAGTCCAGCAAGTTGAAAAAGAGTCACCATCCTGACAGGGGAAATCCACCCTGATCATCAGGAGGAGATAGGGCTTATCACCCCCCAGTGGGGACACCCAGGGAGGAAAATATCTGACACCCAGGTGATGTGCATGGGTACTATTTGGTACTACCTTGTGCAATTGTGACAGTTAATGGACCAAACTGCAACTCTGGCCCGGGGCAGACCCTCCTTCCTGTAAAAAGTTGCTGTCCAGCTACTGGAAGAAAGGGGTATTCCAGGGTCAAGCCTTTTAGGATACTTCAGCTACCATGAGCTGTTTTGCCCAAAGGTCTTTCCTGAGGTGGCTCTCTGATGGGAGCAAGCAAATGAAGATGCAAACCATTGGCCCAACACGGTCAACTCCGACAGCCATCGTAGCTGCAGAGCCCCCCAAGGAGTGAACTGAAGCCTGGGGTCCACATGGCAACCTCCCTTCTCCCTTTACCCAGTCCTTCTTCGTCTCCCGTCTCCCGCCCTTCCGTAAGTGTCAATTCCAAGAGCACTTCTAATACACATTCATACTGAACTCTCTGAATTTGCTCTCTGGAGAACCCATCCTGAGACAGGCTTCTTCTGTGGTCTTCTCTTACCTCACTTTATGCATTCCCTGGGCAATTTCTCCAATGGCCATGATTTTGCTCGTCACCTAATTTCTAAAGCATGTATCTACAGCCAGCCTTGCTCTTCTTAGCGCCACATACATGCTCAACTGGCCATCACTGCCTAGGCGTGCCCTAGCACCTGGACCCTCAGCACGTCCACACCCCATCTCTTGCATCCCCTCCCTCCTGCCCCCAAGCCCTTTCCTTTCCCTGCATTGGTGAATGTACCACCACTCACACAGGTTTCCAAACCAAAACTCAAACCCATTGTGGGGACAAAGCCCCAGAAAGCAGTTTCCAGGCTCTCGGCCTCACATAGAAAGGTGCTGGCTCAGGTAGTAAATGGCCATCAACTGTGATTGGATGGCCGTCAGCTGTGGCTAGTTGGCTGTCAGCTGTAACCAGTGAGCCATTGGCCAGTAATATAAGTGCCGCGACTACGCTAGCAGAAAATAGGGGGCTAGCAAGAAGATGGTGGCTGGCAAGCGTGGATTGCAGTTAGGACGGCAGGTTGGGGATCGTGTGGCTCCTGTTTCCTGTTTCTCCAACCCAGTCGCCAGCGAGAATATAGCGGTATGACTCCCCTACCTATGGCTCCGTGCGTGTTCCTTTTTGGCCTAGCCATATGCTACCTTCTTATGTGGGGAACGGGAGCTAAGACCCCGCAGGCCGCCACGCACGACAAATAGCGCAGGGAGCAGGGTCCCCTGCATGACACCCATCTTCTCTATTACTGCGAACAATAATACCTGCTGATACCTCCCACAAACCCCCTCCCATCGTCCCCACCTGCACTGCCATCCTGGTGCAGACCTCACCTTTCTCTGGCCTGGACTGCGGCTATGACTTTTGGACTGGCTTCCCTGCTCCTTGTTTCCCTGGCTTCCAATTTGTCTTTCTCATTATCTCCAGAGAGATCTGTTGAACAAATAAGATCTGTTTACTCATGTTACTTCTTCTAATAAAAATCCTCAGTGGTGCTTAGCCTAAACTCCTATGCAGGCACATGAGGCCCCTCCCCCAGCTGCCAGTCTACTTCCCGGCTAGCCTATCCCTCACCTCTGACTTTAGCTCCAGTGATACTGAACTCCATGAAGCGGCTGGAACCCCACTTCCATTTGCCCTGTGCCCCATTGCACATGGTGCCCCTGCCTGGGCCTGCCCTGGACTTACCCGCCAAAGAACCCCTGGTCTGGAAGTTAGTCTCAAAGCCACCCCTGGGGGAAGCCTCAGGCAGGCTGGCTGCAACTTCATTTTTGCCTGCTACAGAGCAGTTCTTTTATGCAATGGTCATCTTCTTTCTTTTTGTGTGCCCATCTTCTTTCTCAGGAAGGTCCTTAAGGGAAGCTAGGGGTCTTCCAGCTTCAGTGCAATGCACAGCACGGGCCCTGTGCATAACAGCCGTAAAACAAATATTGATTGAGTGGTTGAGTATGTAAGTGAGTAAATGCTGAAAGAATAAATAAGGGTAAATACAATACTATATTAGTTTCAGGTGTACAACATAGTGATTAGACATTCATATAATTTATGAAGTTAAGTATTTTTATAGAGTTGCTAATCACAAGTGATGCCTGAGATTTGATTGTTTTTTTTCTTGTGCAAATAATTCAAATCAAGTTAAAGGCCTTTTCGGTGGCTATGGCTCACTTTAAGTCATGCTGTTTGACTATGTCAAAAGGGAAAAAAAAGAATAAATAAGGGCCTCCTCCGGGCCTTAGGCTCTAGGCCTGGCTCCACCACTAATTAGATCGTTGCCTCTGTTCTAGGTCTCTGTTACTTTAGCTGAAAATTGAGAAGATTGGCTTAGATTATCTCTAGGGCGCCTTCCAGAGCTAATACCCCATGAAGATCAGATAAGAATGCACAAAGGTAACACGAGCCTTCTTCCGCCAGCCCTAGGCCGAGACTGCCATTCTCCGGGGAACCACTAGGTGGCAGGTGGGAAGGAAGCGGGTTAGATGCAGTGCCTGGCTTTCCCTTTCATAAAGGGAGAGGTGAGGGCCTTGCTGTCTTTATTCTCCAGATTCTGCAATTTTAGAATACTCCTATGAAAGAGGAGACCCTGTTTCCCAGATAGCCCACAGCCCACAAATGCAAAAGTACTCAGCAGCAGACTGTGAAAAAGGCCAGCCTACCAGCTGTCTGCTTGAAGAGAGGGTAAGGGAGTCTTGGATATTTTGATTCATCCCTCTCCTCTTTCTGCCACCAGTTTGGGTTGTGAGCCTTTGTCTGGTGGGAACTTCATTAGAAACCAAGAATTACAGAATTTTTTAGATGATGGATAAGAAAACTGCCCTGTGGGAAAGACACCTGTCACCTCCCTTCCAGGTGAAGAAAGGTAAGTCCTGGATTTATAATGCGCGCCATCTGAAGATGGAGCTGCCCCTGGCATGTTCACAATGCAAGTCATGAGAAGCTCCAGGAAGTTTACAGCATCACAGTAGTCTGTCATGAGATCCTTGGGCCTTTAATCCAGAATCAGCTCTGGTTTTTGTTATTTGCCATGGTTGGTAATGTGGTGTTTGGGTTAGTAATAGGCTAGGTTATGTTATGCTAACATTTTAACCCTGAAATGGCAAATGCTTGATGCAATAAATTCTATCTTTAGCTCATGATGTACTTCTGTTTTAGGATGGGAGGCAAAGGGGTAGGAGGTGAGGTGAGGATTCTGCCCCATGTAGTTCTTTAGGACCCAGACTGACACCTTGGGTCACAGCAGCAGAAGAGGGAGCTGCAGGGTTGTCTCTGGCCTTTTGGTGCTCCAACCCAGAATGACACATCACATCTTCTGCCCATTAGCCAGAAATAGTCACCTGTCCCTGCCTACCTGCTGGGAAGGGGAGATAGGGGCTGGGTGCAAAATGTGAGGAGCAGATAGAATTTTTTTAACCTTTTCACCTCCTTTACTCATTTCTCCCATTTCCTACCTCCTGCATCTGGCAACAACCAATGTGTTGTCTGTATTTATGAGCTTGGTTGTGTGTTTGTTTGTTTGTATTGTTTTGTTTTGTTTTGTTGTTTTTTATAGATTCCACATATAAGAGACATCATGTAGTATTTGTCTTTCTCTGTCTGAGTTATTTCAATTAGCATAGTGCCCTCAAGGTCTATCTGTGTTGTTGCGAATGGCAAGATTTCATTCTTTTTATGGCTGAGTAATATTCCATTATATATATGTATGTATATGTGTGTGTGTGTATATATATATATATATATATATATATATATATATATATATATATAAAACCACAATTTCTTTATCCATTTATCCATCAATGGACATTTAGGTTTGAAGAGCCTAAGGCTTCCTGTGGCTGTCTCCACTTCCTCTTCTCCCTTTCTTTCTTTAACTCGCTGCAGTCAGGCTGCCTTTCCCTTCACTGAATTGTTCCCACCTTCTCAAGCTGCACTGCTGCTTCTCAGTCCCAGCCACCCCTGTTGAAGTGCTCCAGTGTCCATCCACTGCTCTAGTTGCTCTCCCTGCGAGGTGGTCTCCAGCAGCCCGTTGCTATGTACCTTCTACACACCAATGAGGACTCGCAAATTTGAGTCTCTGGAGACAAACTCTTTCTGAGCTCCAACTCTATAGAGTCAGCTGCCCTCCCAGCATCACCATCTGAATGTGTGCTGGAAACTAGTGCCTTCACAAGGGTTCCCCCAGGAAAGCCTGCCCTTCCCACAATCTTCCCCGTCTCAGAAAGGAACACCTGCCTTCTTCCAGGCAGTCAGTTCAAAACCCTTGGTGTTCTCCTTAACTCCTCTCATCCTTTCACACCTTACATTCCCTTCATCAGCAAGTCCTGTTGGTTCTACCCAAACTCTGACCACTTCCATCACCTCCACCATGGTCTTCTTTTTGGACTCAGTGCGCTAACCTTCTAAATTGTCTCCCTGCCTCTGCCCTCATCCCCTTACCATCTATTCTCAGCACAACAATTTGAGCGATTCTTTTAAAGCAGCTTTTCCTTTTACCTCATTTTTGAAATAGGAGGATTATGCTCTTATACCAAGATTGCCTAATACAAGTAATCTACTTCCAGGGAAGACTTCTTGAATGTTAGATTGTCTTAGTGCTATAAGAACCATTCATATATATGTTTTAACTTCCCCTATCAGTCCTTGAATCTCCTAAAAGGCTAGTTTCTCAACCACATCTACTTCTCCCCTGCCCCTGCCCTCTGCCTCCTCATCCAAGCTTTCCCCACTCACTCTTCACAAATGCAGACAAAATATTTTTGTTGGCAGCAGCTGTCCCATAACGTTTCTTAGCACACAAAAGAAAAACCTCTGTCCAAATTCTGATGTCATCAGGCACTGGCACAAAAGGAAAATAAGATAATCCTATCTTATTGCTCCAGAGAGGGGAAAAACTTAAAATGAATGGAAACAAGTTGAACTGTGCGTCACTATTACTCACAGGCAAAATCGACAATAACTGTTTTAAAAATGTCAACACAGTTTCTTAACTAACTAAGCTTCAATACAGCTCTGCCCTTCCCAGAGGAGAGCTTGTTAGTCAGCTCAGCCTCTGCATTAGTCTGGGCGGCCCCACCCAGGGCCACAGAGGAGGCTGACCCCTTCTTCACTCCACCCTGCACTCCACAGGAGCCCAGATTCTACCCTCCCAGAGTGCAGATCTGGCTCCGGCCTCTGGCTCTCCATGATCAGGAGTGATGACTAAAAAGGTGCCTCCTCAGTCGGGCGGGACCAAAGGGACAGCCTGGGAGCATATCCACTCATTTTAGGGAAGGCACAGACAAAGAGCCTAGGATTTAGGAGAGCGAAGCAGGAAAGGGGTTTCCAACAAGAGAGCAGTTGGCAACCACAGAGAGAGGCGGCTTATCCTCACCTTATTGATCGCTGCTTCTCTCAGCAGCTTTTGTGATACACTGAGCTCTGAGCAGTAGAGTATCTAACCTTGATTTCCAGGCACAGAGAGCCGGTTGCAATGGAGGGCAGGGCACAGAGACTGTCAAAGAGGGGTGGAGGCACCAAGAGTACAGGTCAAGGGTTCGAAGAAGGCTGAGTTAGGCTAGACAGGTAGCCAGGCCAAGTGGGGTGGGGTGGGGGTTACCAATCAGTTAGGCTGAAAGAAGAGAAGAGGGTGTGCTGGGCCAAGGGGAAGACAAATGTGAGCAACGCCTGTGGGTATCATGACTCACGTTTTCAAACAAGGAAATGAACTGTCGGAGAATAGATGAGGAGCCCAGAAGGCACTTGGTTGCTGCAGGGTGAATCTGGGCCTTGGATCCTGCACCCAGCCAGAGCCTCCTCTCCCCTGCAGCTGGACGTGAGGAAGCCAAGGAAGGAGGGGGAATGGAATGCCAGGCCAAGTAGCCTGAATTGAAGGGAACGTATGGGCTTCCAGACGAGGGAGGGGGACTTGCCCACAGGCGCAAGATGGAGCTGCGCCAGGCCGCCTCTGCATGTCGGCTCCTGGGGCCGTTCCTCCGTGGTGGGCCCTGAATGAAGGTGGACAGGTGCTCTGGTGGGCAGGGCCACCAAAGCCAGGGGGACTTGTATTCTGTCCTCTTGCTCTGGGGTTCTTATCTGATACCTCAGAATTCCCCACACAATCCCAACTTTTACTATTTCAATTAAGTGTCAGTCTCAGTGTGATTTTATTTTGTGACTCTATGCTTTTTAGATAAGCAAACGCCCATGGGGGAGAATGTTTTCCATGGGTGGTGTGTCCCCTTATCTGGGTGAGGAGATAGGTGGTTGTATGTGTTGTACCCAACCAGTAAGTGTGTTGGGAAGTCACTTAAGGCTCTGGAAGGAATGTAGTGTCGGTGTGGCACAGTGAGACTCACTGAGGAACAAAGAAACAACAGCTGTCACAGGGAAGACAGCACTTATAGCCCTAGGTTCACATCAGTGACAAGTGAAAGACCATCCTGCCTCATGGGTGAATCTGCTGATGTTTTATTAAAAACTTCCGGCCAGATAAGCAATCATGGAGGATAGCAGAACAAAAGACTCTCTCTCTCTTTTTTTTTCTCTCTCTCCACACACACACAAGCACGCACGCACGCACGCACGCACGCTCGCTCGCTCGCTCGCACACAAGCACACCCTCTTGCTAAAAGGGACCATGTGATATAGAAGCAGATTCGTCTGCAGATGTCCTGCAGGTAGGAGGGGGTGGTGGGCTGGCCATTCCGCAGTGTGGGTTTTTTCCCCCAGAATGTCAAAGCCCCTCCCCCCACTGGTGCGGGGACATTGCCTGAGTCGATGACCTGTCTGCCAGCCTGTCATTCTGAGTCTATACACAGGCCCTTTGAGTCCCAATGGACTCTGAACCCCCATC
Source organism: Rhinolophus hipposideros (assembly GCF_964194185.1). Classification (NCBI taxonomy): domain Eukaryota; kingdom Metazoa; phylum Chordata; class Mammalia; order Chiroptera; family Rhinolophidae; genus Rhinolophus; species Rhinolophus hipposideros. Next base: position 4,323,645 of record NC_138054.1, on the reverse strand, counting down.
TAGTGTGTAGATGGTTCTATTCTTGGCACAAAGGAGGTCTTTTTTTGCAGAGAATATGACTGCCTTGGAGGGTCCGTTTCTGCACTTGTTTTTTCTTCCTGGCACTGAAAACAAGCACAACTGCCCAATAAAGACTCAGCCCATGAAAGCAGCTGTATTTCAAGGAGAGTCAGGGAACAAGCCAAGGAACAAATGAAAAGATCCAGTGACAAAATGCCCATTCATCGAGTTCACTCAGCAAACATTTACTGAAGCCATCTGCTCCTGGCCCTGCACTGAGTGCTGCAGAGACACAAAGATGCCCTTGAAATGGTGAGCACCGCCCGCCCGCGGTCTGTCCACTGCCCTGGCTCCACACAGGCACCCGGCTTCGGGGACGAGGCACACATTCACACAGTTCAGCTCCTCATCACGGTACCAAGGAGGCAGCGTGGCATCAGTGCTAGCGTGGTATTGTAAGGAACTGGGGATGCGGGGGTTGTGTGTGAGAGTGTGTGTGTGTGTGTGTGTGTGTGTGTGTGAATGTGCAAGCAGATGAATGAATCTCTCAAAAAGGAGCAAGACACAAAAGAGTACAAACTGTTAATTCCATTCCTATAATGTCCCACTAGGGCAGGATACTACAGCCCTGGTGCTAGAGGTCAGGGCAGAGGTTACTCTTTGGGGTGGGGGTGGGAGGCACCCAGGGGCTCCTGGAAGGCTGTGGTATTCACTAGGACATTTATCGAGCTGTACGCCGATGGTCTGAACACTTTCTGAATCTATCCTTTCGTAGTTTAAGAATCTATGTATGCCTATACATATATTTGTATATTAAATCAAAGAGCAGGAGGTCTTTAAAGGCAGCTAGTCTGTGCATTACCTTTGCTCAGGACCATATCTAAATACATCTGGCCCTTTCATTATTCACCCCCAACTTTAATACGTCTCCACCAAAAAGGTCTTCTTTATAGCTAATCTCAGTTCATAAAATGCAGCAATCATAATCATGGCACCTGGTTTGTACAGAAGGCCACTCTTCAGAAGGTGAGTTCCCAAGCACGTCTTTACTTTTTCATGCATATGTTTATCCTACAAACAATTATTGAGTGACTACTGTGTGCCAGGCACAAGTGTGACACACACACACACACAGACACACACAGACACTGCAACAGTAGTCAGTAACTAAAGACTGCCAACTATGGAAAAAAAAGAAAAGTTCAATGACACTTAGTGAACAATGTTTTTAGTCTAATCTATGTACTAATCTATGTACTAAGAGTATGAAAGAATACAGAGTGATAAGCAAGTTAAGTTCCAGGGTGTAACTACACAGGTTATTAATCCAACTTTGACACATTTCCACCACTGCTATAATAATATCCTGCTATAATAATCCTTCGGTGCCAGCCTTAGAAGAGTTCAAAGCACATGGCAACATTATGTCATCTTAAGAAGGCATGTCATTATTCTTATTATTCCCATCTACAGATGAAGCCTGTGCCACAGGGACACATTGGGGAGCCTGTCCCATGTCCCATAACTAGTCACTGAAAGGTTGAGGAAGCTAATGTATGTGGGCAACTCTTCTTCCTAGTAAATTGAGCACCTCTTGTATTTTGAAACCAAACTGTCACTGTAAACAGTCGCCTACCTGCCAAACCTTCCCTGGCTAACCTGACAGTGGATAAGGATGTTGGGGAAACCCTGGTCTTTCTGTGTGGTGTTACCTGTGGAAGAGCCCAGAGGGTGGGGTCCTTTAGGCACTGAAACTTCACTCTTGCCTGGCTATCGCTGTGGGAAGAAGGAGTCATTTTTTGGTTACTGGTGGGAATTGCTGTTCAGCTTCCAACATGATTTGGCTTTTGACTTAGAGGTCACCTTGGTGATGATCCTCTAATGGCTAAAGACACCAATTTGCAGGCTGAAGGTTTGTTTCTGTGTGTGTTTTCAATGAAATCTCAGAATCACTTATTTTCCTATAGCAGGTTGTGGGGACAGAGTCTCAGAGAGCAGTTTCCAGGCTCTAGGCCTCATGTGGAAAGGTGCTGGCTCGGTTATTAGATGGCTCTCAGCTGAAATCAGATGGCTGTCCGCTGTGGCTGGGTGGCCATAGCTCTTAACTGGCCATTAGCCATTAATATAACTGCCGTGGCTGGTTGGCTGGTTGGCAGGCAGAGAAGTGGACAGTGGATTGCGGATCCTGTGGATCCCACTTCCTGTGTGCGTCTCGCCCAGCCTCCAGCTAGACTGGTGCAGGAAGACCCCTTGGAGTGCTGGCAGATGTTTGCTTCCTGTGTCTCCAACCTAGCCACCGGCGAGAATGTACTGGTATGACTCCCCTACCTATGGCTCCGTGGGTGTTCCTTTTTGGCCTCACCATGTCCTGCGTTCTTATGTGGGGAGCGGGAGCTGAGACCCCGCCTGACACCCAGCATGACACAGGTAATAGAGAGAAAGAAATAGAAAACGGAGGAAGGGGAGCCAGACTGGGGAACAGAGCAGTGTCATTACTGAAAACATCTGTGTGATTCAGATAACCTTGATTGCACCTTGTCTAATAAGCCATCCCGGACACTTTTTATTACAGTATCACCTAAGTCCTTTGTAACCTGTAATTACTCTGTCTCACCACATTCTATTTAGCAGAAGAAAGAAGGAAGGTACAGAAAAGAATAAAAACGGGATGAAAAGAAACCAATGATGGAGAAAGGAAACAAGGAAGAAACAACAACAGCAAAAAGGCCAGAACCTGCAGACTTTTCTAACTTCACAATTTCAACTGAAGCGTTAGCTGCAGGAGGACATGGATTTAGGCTGCTGTCTTTCTGCTGCCTAGACCAGTGCCTGACACACAGTGAATATCTGGTGGATGAATTCAGACGCCTCTAATTGTCACTTTAAACAATGAAGCTCAGTGCACCAGGCTGTAGCCCGAGGCCCTCACACAGGATCCTAGTTTACCTGGAAGAGGAGGCCAGAGCCATCCCATTCTCCTTAGAAGGCCTACCACATCTTTTACTTTGCCTACCTGGGGATAGTGCCAGTGTACCTACACCTGGAACCAAAGTGGTTTTGAGAAGCATTGTGAAGCATGCCCTGTTTTCTCATATTCACTTCCCATGGGCGTAACCCATTCTCCCTAGCAACTCCATGCACCCTTCAAATGGCAGTGTTGCCCCTCTCAGGACACATGTGATTTCAGTCAGTTTCTAGGATAAAGGCAACAACTAGAACAAAGGAACCAGTCATGGTGGTGGCAGTTCGGGTCATTCGATTCCTGAGTGAGGAAATTAGTGTGATATGTATGTAGCTGGAGACCTCCTCACTACACTTCAAATTACAATAAGGGTGTCTTTTTTCTCCATATTAAAGTAGCTCAACAATATTTTTGAATTATAAAAATATATTAATTAAAGATATTTAGTTTTCAAAATATTTTCATAATATTTAAAATCATTTGCTAATTACTTGGATTACAGAAACCAAAATAAAACAATCAGGTAATACTGTATTTGACTTCATCTTCACAGTCTGCAAAATGTGGCTCAAAATGCACAATTTCAGGTCAGTTCAAGCAAATAAAAAATTCAGCAAAAAGTAGTTGGATTTGAAATATAGGGGTTGTTTTCAACAGTCCATTCATTGTCACCATGAAGGTCTGGGGAGGTCTGTGAGTTGTCCTGTGACAAGCCATGAGAGAAGGATCAACTATGGAACCTAAAAACATTCCTGAAACTTCCAAAGGTGAAGACAAATAGCCCCTGGCCCTGGGATGGGATGAGGGGGAAGTGGTCATCTCAGGTTAGAAGCAGAGGACTTGAAAGGCTCAGATTCTGAAGGGTGGATTCTCTTCAGGGCAGAAGACAGGTCCCTTACTCTGTGTGAAAGCCTGCTTCAAGTATGCAATGTTCTCTAAGTCTGGAGGAGAAGCCCAGCAGGAATGCGACGTGAAAGAAGATGCAGAGGCCCAGAGTCACCCATGGTGAGGGGGTGCCCCAGTGGACTCCGTGGGCACCCTCCTATTGGAAGTCCAGCTTCTCCGACAACAGCATTACTTTTTTTTTTTTTAATTGGGGAAGGGGAACAGGACTTTATTGGAGAACAGTGTGTACTTCCAGGACTTTTTTCCAAGTCAAGTTGTTGTCCTTTCAATCTTAGTTGTGGAGGACGCGGCTCAGCTCCAGGTCCAGTTGCCATTGCTAGTTGCAGGGGGTGCAGCCCACCATCCCTTGTGGGAGTCAAACCGTCAACCCTGTGGTTGAGAGGACGTGCTCCAACCAACTGAGCCATCCGGGAGCTCAGCGGCAGCTCAGCTCAAGGTGCCGTGTTCAATCTTAGTTGCAGGGGGCGCTGCCCACCATCCCTTGTGGGACTCAAGGAGTTGAACTGGCAACCTTGTGGTTGAGAGCCCACTGGCCCATGTGGGAATCAAACCGGCAGCCTTCGAATTTAGGAGCATGGAGCTCTAACCGCTTGAGCCACCTGGCCGGCCCCAACAGCGTTACTTTTGATATTCATCACTGTTAAAGGGAAGAGGTTACTTGGGTTTATTGATAAAGCCTCCTGGAGCCCAGGTCCTAGGCAAATTTTGTTCCAGAAAATTCATATGATGCCCCAGATCATATGGCTTCATCTTCACAGTCTGCAAAATGTGGCTCAAAATGCTCAATCAGACTTGGGCCCATTCACAGATTATTTGGGACGTATCTCTTTCCTAAGAGAAGAAAACTTCAGTGCTGTGAGTACATCATCCACGTGGATACAGGGCAGAGCTTGTGTGCCTCCAATTTAGTGGGTATAAGAGAGGAGCATGGTGAAGAGGATTTCTATCTGGAAGTCACTGGTTAATCTGCATTCATTTCTGTCCAGGCTGGCGTAGTTCACCTTCCACTTCAGTGAGAACCGTGGGCCAGCTGTCATGAGATTTCTCACGCAAAGAACAATCTGGGGTTTTGTAAGATCTCTCTGTTGGCCATAATTCATCAACGTCTCTTCATTCTGCTTGTAAGTTTTCACTTCCTCTGCAGCTGGTAGCTTCTGCTGTTTCTTTTCCTATTTATACCAGGCATGAATCAGCTTCTTTTTCAGAACCATGTATTTCTCGAGATAAGAAGTCATGAAGGATCCCTACATTCTGCTGCAAGGTTTTTTCTTTTGTTTTCCAGCAGGATTTTGGACAAATGTTATGCTTAAATGTCACCTCACCAGTCAGTTTATGTTGGAAACCAAGGATTTAGCAAAGATTTGTCTATGAGCACTTCATTTTCCTCCTTCTCCAAAATCTTGAATAAAATCTCACTGCAGTGATCGGCCTCTGCTGCCACTACAAGATGCAATGATTTCAAACCACAATTTCCTTCTCTTGGCACACAAGGCTTCTGGTATCTTTCTAAGAGTTCCCGTATAATTTTGTTAGCTCACTGAGCTCAGAGTATTTCTTTCTCCAGTCATTTTCCCACAAAAACTGCTCCTCTTAAATTGGGTCATTTTCTTCTTAAGCTTGGTGGAAACTAGACTTTATCTTTTCTTTACTAGTTCAGCTTCATTACAGCATATTTTTGCCTCTGAAAGTTTTTACAAAATTGCTTATAAAAATATGTGATATTTCCAGAGTTTTGGCATGTTTCTCTACATGGCATTCATCCTTAGTTGTCAAAGTAAGAAGCAGATTTTCTATTGCAATCTGATTCCTTTCTTCAAACCCTCTGACTGTGTCTCTAAGCCCTCTCACCTCCTCAGACAATCTCTTATTTTGCATACTGAGGTCTTTCAAAGATGCCTTTGTTGCTTTGATCTTCAGTCTAAAAGTCTTAAAATTTGTTAAGATTTTTTTAGGTGATACTTTTAAACATCTGTGCAGTCTGTTATTCCATCACTTGATATGTTCTACTCTTTGTGACAGAAATAGCTTCCAGAATAAATTGGCAAACAACCAATTCCCTGCAAGGCAGTAATAATTTCAATTTGTAGGAGACTTGACGAAGACCTGGCAGCCTAATGTCCTTGGCCAAGGTCACCACCAGCATCTTGGAATAGCATTTTCAATGCCCTTCACTGAAGGAGCAGAACTTTCACCATCTGAAGGACTTCTGTACTTGTACTTGGCTATATTCAGAGGCAGCATTATCCCTTATGTCACATGCTATCAAACAGCCAACCTTTCTAAAAATCTATTTCTATATTCTCTGGGATCCATTTTTTCCCCAAAAAAATTACTCACAGAAAGTACATTTCCTTAGTCCTTTTATGTTCAAAAATATTTATTTGTTACCTTTAAAATTAAAAGGCAATGTAACTGGATGTATAAATATGGGGGCACATTTTCCTGGGAAATTTTATAGGAATGTTCTATCATCTTCTAGCATTGAATATTGTTTCCAAAAAGTATGGGATAACTGTGACTTTTCCTAACTCTGTACATGACTTAATCTTTAGGTTTCCCAAAGGAATCTTTCTTTACAAAGGGGTCCAGAAAGTTGGTACTGACTGTTTCATCTTTCCTTTAGGTTCATGAAAGATGGGATTCACATTTCTGTTTCCTCTCCTCCTTCGGGAGAGGGAAATCCCACTTTGTTCTGTCATCTTCAAACATGCTTGCTCAGAAAACAGCTGCCTGATTAATTCCCCTGCTTTACATGCCAAGGAGGACACAGTAACTCAATGGTGATTCCTATGGAATCTCTCCTTCCCTCTGCCCCATTACGTAGTCTTAACCAGGAATCTCAGGTATGCATTACCACTATGGACAGGGGAGTGTAAATATGAGTAAAGGGCTGCGCTGCTTCCGACAGCAAATTGACAGATAACTCGAGAGGAGGGAGTACCTTCTGGGACCTGCAGTATCCAACATCCCACTGGGACAGCAGAGTCTTTGAAGGATGAAATGTGCGGTCATGATAAAGAAAAAGGATGGTTTTCTAGTGCTTACCTGAAGAACAACCTATTCCCGTTTGGGTTAGAAATAACTGGTTTTTTATTTGTTTGTTTGTTTGTTTTTTCTGATTTCCATATATTTGAGTACTTTAGTGGCTCAAAGAATATTTATTATTTGTTTATACTTAGTTTCAGGCAATGTGAGAGATATAAAGGCTAATAAGATATGGTCCCTGTCATCAAGGGGTCAAAGAGAAGCAAACAGAGGCATCTATGGAACTAACTCTAATCTAATCCAGAGGTGTCAATGTGGGGCAGCAAGAGCAGCCCTTGCAGTGTGGGAAGAAATTATAAGAACTGTTTATACTTCTTTCTTATAAAAATAAATTATGCTTTAAAATGTTAATGTTTCAAATGATGCTGGTGTCTTCGTAGGATGCTTATGTCTTGAGGCTGAATCACTCCCGGGAAAAGAAACTCCACAAACGAGGAACTGACCGTGTTTTCTAGATTTTGCTCCATGGATCCTCACAACTCAGCAAGTAGCTTAAGAAACTACAGCAAAGAAATTGCAAAGTGAACATGATATTAGTGATGCAAACACATAAAAAAAATAAGGAAATGGAAGAACTGACACTCTGCTCCTTATAAAAGCTCTTAGTCAAGCCCATTGCCAGGTAAGAAAACCAGGAAGAACTCAAGTCTGACAAGATGTTGGCCAAGATAAAATTAAAACCTATAGAAAAGTGTATTTGAAATATTGACTAACATCTGATATGATACACCTCATTCTAAGTACACGTATATTGTACCTTGAGATACTAGGTTACAAAAATAAATACAAATGGCTTATGAATAAATAAATATACACATTTTTTAACTGGTAAAGGTGTGCAATGAAAAAGTTTGGTGACCATCGCTTTAACATAATAAATCTAAAACCCATAGTACCTATATGAAGAAACCCTTGGGAGAACAGGGCATTGGCAGTTCGTTATTTCTGGCAACCAGGGGGACATATCACAGATAGTTAAGGTGCATCATGAAGAATGAATGGACTGTCACCAGATGAAAAAGGGGAGCTGGTCATTTCAGTTGATAGAACAGCATAAGCAGAGGCTCAGAGAGCGTGTTCTAAAAAGGAGGTCAGTGAGCAGGTCCATATCTCCTGGAATGCACTGTGCCCAGGCACAAGGGCGGCAGGTAATACTGGAAAAGTAGATCACATCCAGATTTGAAGGGCCTGGATTCTCTGCTAAGAATTCGGACCTTGAGGTATAGGGAGTCAATGGAAGCAAGGAACTGTCATGAGCTAATTAGTAGTTTAGATGTCCTTGACATCACTTTCATGGTCAACTGGCCATAAGACAGGGCAATAAATGATAATATGGATATTGGTTTTTAAAATTATCTATCTATCCATGTGAAACCAACAACAAATCATAAAAGACTAGGTATACTAGAATTTAGCTTTTAGTTAAAATTACTAAATTAGCTTTTTTAAGAATCATAGCTGCACTGGAACGTGGTCATGTCATGGAGCCCAGAGGCCTACTTGTAAAGCAAGTTTCAGGGAAGATTAGAATGGTATACTTTGCGTAAGATAATAGAAGAATGTAGCCTGTTAACCACAAGATGTACAGTCTATTATTTTTTTAATCGGGGAATATTGGGGAACAGTGTGTTTTTCCAGAACCCATCAGTCGTTGTCCTTCAATCTAGTTGTGGAGGGCACAGCTCAGATCCAAGTCCAGTCGCAGTTTTCAATCTTAGTTGCAGGGGGCACAGCCCACCATTCCATGCGGGAATTGAACCGGCAGCCTTGTTGAAAGCTCGTGCTCTAACCAACTGAGTCATCCAGCTTCCCCACCAACAGCTCAGTGGCAGCTCATTGTCTTCAATCTAGTTTGTGGAGGGAGCAGCTCACTAGCCCATGTGTGAATCGAACTGGCAACCGTGTTGTTAAGAGCTCGCGCTCTAACCAACCGAGCCATCCCGCCACCTCTATAGCTCTATTTTGTTGTTGTTATAGTTGTTTCTTGCTCTTAAGGTAGTATCACTGACTCACAATCTCATGATGTCCTGCAGAATTCTGTAAGCAGGAAAGACCACCTGGCCACAACCACAGAGACTCTCGACAGGATGCCACCTAGAGCTAAATAAATCAGATGAAGAAAATTACTGAAGCTTGCATGAGAATTGACCAGTCAACACAGCCCATGACCCTAAACCCCTTACTTATGATTAATCATGATTTTTTGCCTTTAAAACTCCCTGATTGCAAGCCACTGGGGAATTCTTGTTTTTAAGCAATAGCTTCCTGTTCTCCTTGCTTGGTGCCCTGTAATAAAGCAACAATAACTTCTCCTCTGCAATTCTGGGTGTTCAGTGTTTGGCTCTGCTGGGCACCAAGTGCATGAACCCTCTTTCAGTTTCATTACATATTTTTGAGAAACTTGGAGCACTATATTAGCACCAAGACAAAAAATGCCACTCATTATTTAGAAGATACTGAGAAACTAATCTTTTTAAAATAAATTTTATTTTTAGTTGTGGTAAAATTCACATACAAAATAATTTCATCTTAAGCATACCGTTCAGTGGTCTTAAATACATTCACCTTGTTGTACAACCATCACCACCTTCCATCTCCAGAACTCTTTTCATCTTGCAAAGCTGAAACTCTGTACCATTAAGCATTAACTCACCCTCCCCTTCTGCCTAGCCCATGGTAACCATCATTCTTTGTCTTTATGAATTTGACTACTCTTGTACTTCATATACATGAAATCACAATATTTGTCTTTTCATAACTAGCTTATTTCACTCATAATATCTTTGAGTTCATCCATGTTGTAGCAGCCTTTTAAGGCTGAATAACATTCCATTGTATATATTGTTAAAGAGAAAACCACAGGCCCAAAACAGTCACTTGTGCTAAAGCCCATGATACCAAACCTAGATTTAATACCTGACCTAATTGTTACAGAACAGAAAGAGTTCATCCAACCGACTCTAGCAGAGCCAAATACTAAACACAGAATTGCAGTGGAGGAAGATTGGCTATTTTATTATGAATGACACCACCCAGGAGAACGGGAAGCTAATGCTCAAAAGCCTGAACTCTCTAGTAGTTTAGGGTTTGGGACAGGTTTTTAAGGGTTTGGGGGAACAGGTGTGTGGAAGCTCTGGCCAGGCAAGTTTTAATTGGAGGAACTTGGAGCTTGGCCACTTAAGAGACATCAACACCAGATCTTCCTGGACAACGGACCTTCTGCTTCTGAAAGGGTTCTGGTGTTCAAGTTCCGCTTATATCAAGTGCTCTCCTCTGCACATGCTTCTGCTGTATGACTTGCTGTTTTGGTCTGTTGTCTCTGAAAAGCAACTCAGCATCTCAATAAACAGGATAGGACCATTTTGACCTGGTTCTGTGGTTACAACCGCTGTTTCAACTTCTTTCAGAATCATAATCTTAGTCAACCTGGTTGGAATTTTCTGGTCAATCCCAATGAAGTAGTAATCATGTGGGCCCTCTCCATCCCCCCCTAGAAACAAATGGCAATCTGCATGATAAAAACCCTTGCCATTCCCTTCTCCCCAAAAGAGGGTATCCTGGTCTAAATATGACCCTTTCTTTGCTTTTGTTAATAGCTCCCTTGCCTTACCTTTCTTCCCATGAAAACAACTTCCATTTTGTACAACTCCTTAGAGCGCTCCTTAGAGTTGTTAGGTCGGATGCTGCCTGATTCATGAATTGCTTAGTAAAGCCAACTAGATCTTCAAATTTACGTGGTTGAATTTTGTTCTTTAACAGGATATACCACATTTTGTTTAATCACTCATCGGTTGATGTACACTGAGATTACTTCCACCTTTTGACTATTGTGAATTATGCTGCTATGAACATGGGTGTGCAAATATCTGTTTGAGACTCTGCTTTCAATTATTTGGGGTATAAGTGAGAAACTAAATCTTTTGATATGTTTCCTTTCTAGGGGTTATTTTGAAAGAGGTAGTGAGTTATCCCAGAAGTTCTCTTAATGCATTCTCTTCTTGAAAATGCATGAATATATGGTGGCCATTCAAAAGTAGGCTGGGCATGTCAAGAGTTCCTTTTCAGAAGCTGACCTGTTTCTGCGGTGAAGACATAGTTAATGCCCACCAGGCAGCTAAATCCAAGAGGAAAAAGGTGCTACTATTTGTTTCTGTGTGGATCTATCTACCTGACTATGCATGATTTAATTCTATTTAAATGGCATGTGAATCTAAGTCTAGAGCAGATTTAAAAGAGAAATGGTGAGATGCCTAGATCTTTACAAGCAGCAGTTTTTGGTGGAACAGTTTCTAACGTGGAACAGTTTCTAACAGTTTCTTAGAATCACATTAACACTGTAGCAATCTGCTGCTGAAACTTAAAATGGCTCCCCCATCATATCTTCCTGTGTGTACTCGTTCATTTCATAATGGATTTATTTAACAGCTTGTTGATTTCATGGACTGCACCTTGCAAGGGCACCCTGTCAATTGTAGTATTTTATAATGTTTTATTTAAGAGTACCTTGTGCTCTTCCATTTCTGTTTTCTACACAATCTGGACCTGTATGATGATTCAGAGAGCGAGCCCTCCCCCAGCCTAGGAATCTTACAAATCACTAGACAGTGTGGGGCAGGGGAGAGTGCTTATAAAATGGAAATGGTGTGCTGGAAAGCCAGGCTCTACTCCCTCTGCCGATTTGTATGACAAAGAAGGCAAATCCCTTCCGTGAAAGCTCAGCACTCTCAGTCTGGACTCAGGCCATTTACACCGCAATTCGAACGCCGGCAATGGGAAAACAGCCAGCCTTACTGAGGAACAAAAGTAGATGTTACCGTGTTGCCCTGCTTTCATAGCCTCGGAATCTTCTCTGCTCATTCCAGTCTTTTGTTACCTGGGCCAGCTGATCCCCACCAGCTACGGCGGAAGAACTAGGGCTCTGAGGTTCCCGCCCTGCAGCCCTTTGATTAAAGAGCACAGGGGCGTCTAACTGCCAGGAGCAGCTGGCTTCTCATCTGGGGGAAGGAAAGCCAGAGAGGAAAGGGGGAGGACAGTGGGCTATGAACAGGGGAATGAGAAAATAGAACCCTCCTCCACCATCCCCTCCCCACGGTTACATTATGGGGCTGAGACGTTCCTAGCCCCAATCCTCTGGGCATTTGACTCCTTTACATAAACGTTAGGATTGTTAGCTTTCCAATATTTCTAGCTGGAGCGCATAGAGAAGAGTAAAACGGGAAATAACGCTGGATTTGCAGTCGCTTTCTTTCAATTCCTCTTCATTCATTGGCTAAGTGTCTGTTGCCTAGGAAACCGCGTGTATCTCCGCAGCAGAGATGGCTGTCAGGCTACCCCATCAGTGAGCTGTGTATTTACTGGTGAATGCAGTGGGAAAATCCGAAAGCTAGATGTCTCGTAATTTCAATAAGTGTGTAAAAAATATACCTCGCTTTAAAATAATGCTTTAAATTTTTACTGCCAAATCAGCTATGTATTGCCTTCTTTCTAGCAAACTTCTTCAATTAATGAAAACAATGACTTTGTGTGATAAATGCAAAATCGCTTGAGAATCTGCCATTGAATATACTCTGAAAATTGTGAGAGCAAATATAATTTCAATAGCTCAATCTTACCTCAACCACACCATCAGTTATGCATAAAACAAACGTTGGATTTTATTTTACACTGAGTTATTTCTCAACTGTCTTAAGAAGGGAAAATTTAGAAATGTTAGTGCATCATCAAAACTAAAAGTAAGTGATGAAATACATTGTTCTGACACTTTCGTGTCTGATGTACAATGACTTAAATGGAGAGGAATTGTGTATAACAGACAAAAGGAAATGCTGGAGGACTCAGGTGACGATTTTTTTTTTTTTTTTTTTGCTTTGAAAGACCCTTACCAGTGTCTTCTCGGGGGCTACACAGAATAAGGATGAGGGTTAGCAGATGAACTGAAAGACTTCAGGGAAAGACTTAGCTGTCATCAGCATCCAGCTTTCCCACAGAAAAACAGCTCCTTGTGAAAATAGAAATGTGCAGCATCATAATTCCAAATTGGGGAAGGGGAGTAGAACCGTTAACAAGAATGCGGAATCGGAAGTGGAGTGGGGTAAGGGGCAGTATGGGCAAGACACAGGAAAGGAAAGCAGGTCTTGAACCAAAAGTGCTGAGTCCCGAAGGGCGTCCGAGCTCTCAGAAGGATGAGTTCCAGCCTCACCCTATCCCAACCTCCTTCCCCTAAAAGAAACCCTAAAGGAAAGGGGTCCCCTTATCCACATAATCTTGAACACACGTTTTCACCCGGGCACTCTGCAGAGATCTGACTCAAACAATTTGAGAAAATAACCCGTTAGGTGAGGGAGGTGGCGAGGGGCTCAGATTACTCGGCATTAAGCTGATCGCTGCCCCCTTGGCGCTGGCAGGCCGGCGATAACCGTTAGCAGAGCAGGTGACGCTCTCACTTACTTCCCGCGCAGCTCGGTCCCACCGGAGCCCTAACTCCAGGACCGGGTGCTGACACCAGCCACAACCCTTTCGGCCTGGACGTGGTCACCTTCCCCGAGGGCTGGGGCGCGGGAAAGACCGATTCCAGCCTCAGCCCTGTCTTTAATTTGCTGTGTGACCTTGGAGGTTGTTAGCCCTCTCCGTTTCGGCATCTTCATAAGATGGATTAGAAACTCGGGATCAGACCCCAGGTCCTAGGAAACTCACGAGTGGGGCATATGGCCGGACTTTCCGCTCCTCCGCTTCTCGCCGGACCTCACATTAGTCCCTATACCCGCTACTGCGTCTGGGGAACTCTGCCCCGAGACCTTCCATCTGGGCGCAAGGAGGACGGCTAGGCTTTTTGTTCTCGGTTTCTCTTTGTGCACTGGAATGGAGTTGAAAGCCCCCACCCCACCCCCTTCCACCCTCCAGCAGGGAAGAGAGACGGTGACAGCTTGCTGATAGTTCTGGGAGGGTCTCACTCAACAGCTGCCGCCTCCGTTCCGCCACGGGAACCCGGGTCATTCGGCTGCTCTCGCCAGAGGATGAATAGGGGTCACGTCACCTCTCAGACGACCCGTCGGGAGGGGGAGGGGCGCTTCACCCGTGGAATTGCAGGGACCAGGTTCCAGGTCTGCAGTGAACGTTTTAGCCCTCCCTCGAGTGCACGCAGGTTCGGTGTCTCTCTGTCTCTTAATGTCTCTCTCTCTCTCTCTCTCTCTCTCTCTCTCTCTCTCTCTCTCTCTCTCTCTCTCTCTCACACACACACACACACACACACACACACACAAACAAAGTAACTAAGAGATCAAATCCTTCTTCGACTACCTAGTAACCGAGTTTTAAGGAGGGTCGGTGCTCCGAGTCTGCGCACGCGCTCTGTCTGCGCGCGGGGTCTCGCGGGGCCTCTCCATCGCAGTGCGGCAGTTTTTAGGCGTGTCCCTCACCCCCATCAGCAGCCCAAAGGTTGGGGACCTCGTGGCCGCCGCGGGGTCGGGAGCTGATGTAAAATGCGAATGTTAGCGGTAGGGCAAGTGATGATCACGCTTGGAATCCATGCCCATACTGGACAAAAGATGAACCGAGCCCAGATCCGGGGAGCGCCTGGGGTGTGATTTTTAAATACTCAGTTGTGGGAGGCATCCCACGCATTTGTGAGCCCTTTGTTATGCCGCAGCCCCGCCCCCCCAGACGCCACCCTCGTTCTGTCTGATCGCCGGACAGTCCACACTGCGCGGCCAGTCACAAAAACCCCATACAGTCCCAAGGAACAAAAGCCAGCCCGCGGATCGGAGAGGTCCTTGGTACCAGCTGAGTAGCTGTGGACTCTTGCAGAGGGTGTTGAGGGTCACGCCGGTCCTGGAAGCTGTAGCCACAGCGAGAGAGAGCTAGAAGCTCTAGACAGAGACAAAGAACTGAGAAAAAGCGGATGCTGGGGGCGGGGCGGAGGGCACCCTGGGGCTCTGGAGCCTTGGATGTCCAGGGTCACGGCCCTCAGACCCCAACAACATGATCACACAAGACTTCCTCTTGGGACCTCCTGTCCTCTCCCAAGTGTGACCGGTGTTCGGCCTCTGGACAGTCGTCTGCCTCTAGGGTTGGGGCAAGGGTCAGTGGTCTCACTGAGTACTGGTGGCTTAGGATCTCTGGCCCTTGGCAGAAGAAGGGACCCAATCTGCGCTGGCGGCACCACCTGTGCCACCTCAACACTACCACCTGCCAGTACTCCGAGCATAGCGCACTCCTTTCTGGCGCACCTGACGGCCTCTCCACCTGCTCCAGCCCCTCACCCCCACCCCATGCAATGCCAGCTCCCCCCACATTCCTGGCCTGCCACACTCATTGCTCTCGGTTTCTTCACCCACCCCCAATTCTCAGTACCCAGCTCTTTCCACTCCCTCAGCCCCAGCCCTAGCGCACGCCCCCACGCTACTCCTAGACAATGCGTCCCCACCCCTACTCCGCAGAGCCCACACTCCTCACTGGGTCCGAAAGCCTGTGCTGATTGGCGGCTGGCCCACGGTTCAGCCCCCTGGACAGTCCCCGGGGCTCGAAGCATTACGTCAGCCGGGCCTGGAGAGCGCTAGCGCGAAGGAGACTGGGGGGGCTTGGGCTGGGGGCGCGGCCTGCGCGAGCCGCCCCACCCTTCTTGCATAAAAGGCTGAGCTCGCTGGGCCGCCGCTCTTAGCCGGTCGATTCCCGAGCGCTTTCCCGGTGACCCCGCGGTGGGTGTGTAAGGGAGGACGGACAGACTGACCAGACGCCGACCGGGGCCAAAAGAAGCTAGCTAGCACCATGCGTGAGATCGTGCACATCCAGGCGGGCCAATGCGGCAACCAGATTGGAGCCAAGGTGGGCGCACCGAGGACTGGGTGGGGATGGAGCGGGGACCCAGGCCTAAAGTAGAGTTCTTCTGGGTTCCTGGGCGCCAGCGGCATCCTGAGCAGGCCCAGGGCTCTCTAAGTGCAGACTGCTTTGTGCAGCCGAGTGGGGCGTGGGCTCGGAGGCGACTGTCGTGGGGGAGGGGGAGTAAGCTCTTTTTCATTTTTGCTGTAATTCATTTGGAATCCTGGTCATTCCTCGGCCTCCGCTTCCTCCCTGCTCTTCATTTAGCCAGACACGCGGGCCTGGAGAAGGCGCCAGTGTGTCTCCGAGACTGCGCGCACGCGTTTGCGGGAGGAGGTGGGACGCAGGCAGAATTGATTTGACTCGCTTGAACCCGAGTCAAGCTGCGGGGGGAGGAGAAGAGAGTGATTGTCCTGAGGTCTCCGGACGTGCTTTGAATCTAAAACCGCCCTCCTTCAGGTCCCTCCACTCGCTCTTCCCCACCCACTCCCTCCGCGTGGGCTGGAGTCCCTGCGTTCCCGCCTCTGGCGGGCTCCCGCAGCGGTGACCCTGAGCGCTGTGCTTGGCCGAGGATGCGGATGGTTCTATTGCTGGTCCCTCCCGCTCATTCCCAAACCCTCACCTCCTGCCGCGAGCAGCTGTTCCCTGGGGAAAAGCCTAATTTCAACTTTTTGCTTCTGCAAAATACAAGCCCTGCGGCTGTGCCGGTCACCCAGCCCTAAAGCTCCCTGAAAGGAAGGGTTGTCTGAACTGAGAGGAGGGGGGAGGAGGGTGCTATTCATTGTAAGTCGTGGCCTTTCTGACCGTCGGGCGTGGCTAAATTTAACCTGTTACTCTGCCACAGTTTTGGGAGGTCATCAGTGATGAGCATGGGATCGACCCCACTGGCAGTTACCATGGAGACAGTGATTTGCAGCTGGAGAGAATCAATGTGTACTACAATGAAGCCACTGGTAATTGCCTTTACTTCCCACCACCACTTCAGTTTTTTACCCCCTCTGTTCCGGGGAACTAGCTGCAGGAGTGTGGCCCCAGGGGAGGGTGGACTAGAGGATTTGGGATTCCTACTCTTTCACTGTGGTATTTCAGTGGGCTTTCTGGTTCACAGTAGAATGAATCCTTTTAGAATTTGGTGGGTCTTGTGTGAGTCTTTGTTTGGGGGACAACAGCAGTGCCTGCGAAAGGGAAGCTGGTACAAGTCTTTCTCTTCAGAGTTCTCTACCTGCACGTCTAAGTCCAGCTCTGTTCCCCTCAGGTAACAAATACGTACCACGGGCCATCCTTGTGGATCTGGAACCAGGCACGATGGACTCAGTCAGGTCTGGACCATTCGGCCAGATCTTCAGGCCCGACAACTTCGTGTTCGGTGAGTGCCTGGTATGACTGAGGGCATGGGAGCCTCATTTTACTCCGGGTAGCTCAGTGTGGAGAGGTGTGACTACCTGGGGGCAAGTATGAAGGACATCCAGTTATGTGCTCATTTACTCTTATAGAAGCTGAAACAACCTCTAATAGCTAGGGATTCCTAGACTTCCTTATTTATAATTATATCCACAACCAAATATTTTAATGTCTGGACAGTTAGGTAATAACCTGAATTAATCTTATCTGAACACTGACTCATTAAGGGGTTTAAAGTAAACAGGAATTTGAACCAATCATCAGTGACTTATGAAGTGTCTTTCCCTCTGGCAGGCCAGAGCGGGGCGGGGAACAACTGGGCAAAGGGCCACTACACCGAGGGAGCTGAACTGGTAGACTCGGTCCTGGACGTGGTGAGGAAGGAGTCAGAGAGCTGTGACTGTCTGCAGGGCTTCCAGCTGACCCACTCGCTGGGGGGCGGCACGGGGTCCGGGATGGGCACGCTGCTCATCAGCAAGATCCGGGAAGAGTATCCCGACCGCATCATGAACACCTTCAGCGTGATGCCCTCGCCCAAGGTGTCCGACACGGTGGTGGAGCCCTACAACGCCACCCTCTCCGTCCACCAGCTGGTGGAAAACACAGATGAAACGTACTGCATCGACAACGAGGCGCTGTACGACATCTGCTTCCGCACCCTGAAGCTGACCACGCCCACGTACGGGGACCTCAACCACCTGGTGTCGGCCACCATGAGCGGGGTCACCACCTGCCTGCGCTTCCCGGGCCAGCTGAACGCAGACCTGCGCAAGCTGGCCGTGAACATGGTGCCCTTCCCGCGCCTGCACTTCTTCATGCCCGGCTTCGCCCCGCTCACCAGCCGGGGCAGCCAGCAGTACCGCGCCCTCACGGTGCCCGAGCTCACCCAGCAGATGTTCGACTCCAAGAACATGATGGCCGCCTGCGACCCCCGCCATGGCCGCTACCTGACGGTGGCCGCCATCTTCCGGGGCCGCATGTCCATGAAGGAGGTGGACGAGCAGATGCTCAACGTGCAGAACAAGAACAGCAGCTACTTCGTGGAGTGGATCCCCAACAACGTGAAGACGGCCGTGTGCGACATCCCGCCGCGCGGCCTGAAGATGTCGGCCACCTTCATCGGCAACAGCACGGCCATCCAGGAGCTGTTCAAGCGCATCTCGGAGCAGTTCACGGCCATGTTCCGGCGCAAGGCCTTCCTGCACTGGTACACGGGCGAGGGCATGGACGAGATGGAGTTCACCGAGGCCGAGAGCAACATGAACGACCTGGTGTCCGAGTACCAGCAGTACCAGGACGCCACTGCCGACGAACAGGGGGAGTTCGAGGAGGAGGAGGGCGAGGATGAGGCTTAAGCTCACAATTTAGCAGGTTAAGGAAAGTTGATGAGGGAAGCATGGGGGAGGGGGGCTTACTGGTGATATTTTACTGGTGAAAATACTTTGGCAGTTGGGAGGAAAGAAGCATGGTCTGCTCTAGGTGTGTGCGCTGGTTCTCTGGTGCTCTTCACTGTTGCCTGTCATTTTTTTTCTTTTTGTAATACTGATAACATCAATGTAACACTTGAGATATTCCTGAACTACTGTTGTAATGGCTAAAATCACATAAATATTTGTGTCCTGATGGTCCTCTTTTCTGTCTCCTCTTTATTGAGTTCTTTATTATCAATTTAAATGTAACTTACAGAACACATAGTAAATTCTTCCTTTAGAAACAGGAAGGGAGAGGTAAAAGTTCAAATGAATTTACTCTTTCGGTGGTAAAGTTGAACCAACAAACTACAATTATACCCAATTTAAGATGGAAGATAAATCCAAATGTTGAAATGACTTTAAGTAAATATTTTATTCGTTGAAGTGATGCCTCCCTGAAATCACACTAAATGTATTTTCATGTAGAAATCCTACTATACTATTTCCTTTACAAAAATTTTTTTAAATATTTACTACATCCATACAGGGCAAAATTCTAAAGGATACAGTGGAAAGTCTCTCTTCCTTCTGTGTCCCTGGGTATAGTTTCTATGCTGAAGGGCAGCCATTCTTAGCATTCTTATCTGTCTTTCATCCTTGCAGAAATAGTCCATATACTTCGAACCTGTGTAGATTCCTTTTTTCTTTATTCAGAAACATACTAACACTGTTCTGCTGCCTCCTTTATTTACTAAAACACAGTTTCTATCCTTTAAATGGATACACCATATCCATTATGTAGTTGTGCCATATTTTTAATTTCCTATCAATGGACATGTCAATTTTTTATGCTTTTTCTTATAGTATAGTACCACAGTGAACCATTTTATGCATATGCTTGTATGATTGTGGATATGAGACTGGCTATCCTGTAAATTTCTCTAAGTGGAATTTTCTGACAAAAGGTATGATACTATCTTTATAGGTTAATGAAACCAGCTGTACTTAGGAATAGCCACAGATTTATAAATTGTTAATACACTAAAATTCTCAAGCAAATTTTCTTCTCATCAATCATGTTTATACTACATAACAAACTATTTTTACTTAACACATTTGAATTTATATGAAAGTATAAATTCTACATTGAAGAATTTTACTTTAAAAGGCAAGACACAATTTTTACAGTTTATTGTATTCTTACCATGCAAAGCTGGAATTTGGGATTTGAACCCACCAAAGCCTCTAGATTCAAACTCTACCACTAAAGAAACCATGGGATTCCAACAAGTGACTTTCAGTTAAGATCATATG
The DNA here is from genome assembly GCF_964194185.1 of Rhinolophus hipposideros. Taxonomy (NCBI): domain Eukaryota; kingdom Metazoa; phylum Chordata; class Mammalia; order Chiroptera; family Rhinolophidae; genus Rhinolophus; species Rhinolophus hipposideros. Next base: position 4,303,791 of record NC_138054.1, on the reverse strand, counting down.
CTTCTGTGGGATCAATTACACTTTGTCAAAATGGTATGAATGCATGCCTTTTCTGGGCCAGTTTCTTATTTTGGAAAGAGAAGTGGAGTGTAAGTTATAAACAAATGTAAAAAACTTATTTACATACCTCTATAGGAAGAAAAAAATCAGGAAAACTGTAGGTTTATGATTTTTCTAATTTTTAGACAAATTCAAAACTAGAAGAAAATAATACTTTAAACCTTACCCTGTTTTCATTTCCTTCTATTTGGTTCTACTCCTACTTAAGCATTTAAAACAGAAGAAAAATGAGGGCTGTATAGGGATTTCCGTATTAAAGAAGCTGTCATATATTTGAAAACAGTTCCAAGAAAAGCGAGCAATGTCATTCTAAATAGTGTGAAAATATGTTAATTCTACCAAATAGCCCCCATAAATGGAAAAGAGCAGCAAGCAGTTCACTCTACAAGTATTATATATCAGAAAAACTAGACCTAGTGCTGAGTGGGGTCAAACAGATAAGAAACCAGTGACTTCTGCTCCAGTTTTCTATATTTAACGGAACTGGCAGGTGCCCTTCCTGCTGAGCTGGTGTAAAGCTTCCAACAATCTAATTGAAGGGTAACATTGGTTTTAAATGACCTGAAGACTTGGGTTAGCTGCCAGGGTCCCCTGGATCTATCCTTGGCCATGCATTCCCCACAACCTGTCAGACACATGATCAGTAACTTTGGAGAAGAGAGGGATGGCTGCCAGGTGCCTCTTGGCATGCTGTAAGTATCTTGCTTCTCTTTCCCACCTTGTGAGAAGAGGGATAGGCAGGCACCCAGCAGGCCAGCCTGCTAGCCTGTCAGCATACCCACAACTGCACATTGCTAGAGCTTACTTAAGCATGATTAGAAGAGTGGGTGCCAGACTAATCAGTCAAGCAGATGCTCTGGGGCAAAGCTTTAAAAGCACTTGTATAATATCAATATGCACATGAAATACATACTCAGGAAAACGGTTCAAAAACAAGAAAATACACAAACTAACACCTAGATAAGAGCTACTGTTTGAAACTGAGCTTCTTTTGTTTCATTACTGTTGTGTGATGGGATTTGGTGGTAGTGGTGATGGTGGTGTGTTTTCAACACTCTGTAAAAGAAATGTTCTATCTCTTCATGGAATCCTATGGCCAGCAGGACAATATTCACTTCTGGGCAGGCACAGCACCCAAATAACAAGACCCACTAGGATGTGATGCCGAGTCAGAAGTTAGCGTTAGGGAGGGAATTAGAGTCACCTTGTGGTTATCCCAGAAGTCTGAGAAGAAATGGGAACCCTAATGTGCTCCAAATTTACCATCAGCCCCAGAGATGATCTGAGTCTGTTAGATTTCCCATTTCATCCCGAACAGCATATTAGATTAATAGAAATTTGAACTAAAAGTAACCTTAAGTGATCACCTAGCTTGACCTTATTTTGTAACAAGTAGACTGAGGGTCAGAGACTTTTGTCTAAGATCACAGGGTTCTTTCTGCACAAATCAGATCTTGAACCCAGTGTTCTTTTCTCTCCAGCTGCATATCTCAGGTCCTATTTATACAAGGCCACATGAGGATTATGAAGATGAGAAAAAGAAAGTTCCTGGTTTCAAGGAAAAACTCAAAGGTGTCCTTGATCCACAACTCCACCTCCCTGTGTGGGCTGAGCACAGATAACATGCCAAACCGTTGGTCTTTAATGACATCATTTTGACAGATGATGCAGAACTTCTGGTTCTAAAACACCACCAACACGGTGTTCTAATGCAATCATGAGTGCAAGAAGAATATTCTATCGGGATATTTATTGTGCAAATGAGCAGGAAGTTAATAAAAATTCTTTGGAGTCCCACCTTTTACATACCCCCATTTTAGTTAAGATGTGATTTGTATACTAGACAAAGCCACTTGATTATTATAATGCCGATTTCTTTTCAATGTGTAAGCAATAGTCTACTGTGATGTCACACTTTTATAAATGTGCCTCAAACTTGAGCCATTCACTTGAAAACAAACTCACTCATACCTTTGTTTCTTAGAGGCTTTCCCCCCTACCTCCCTTACCCCTCATATTTTTCTTAGGACATACTCGCCAACACATACCCAGAGAAGCTTATCTTGGTGCAATTGATTTCACTCAAAATGTTCCATAGTCATTTCTTTTTCTTTTAACTGACATATAATTCATATGTCATAAAATTCACCATTTAAAAGAGTACAAGTCAGTGGGTTTTAGTATATTCACAGAATTGGGCAACTATCACCACAATGTAATCCCAGAACATTGTCATCACCCAAAAAAGAAATCCCATAGCCATTGGCATTCCCTCCCCATTCTCCTCATCCTCCAACCCCTGGCAACACTCTTCTTTCTGCCTATTCTAAACATTTCATAAATGGAATCATATATGTGGTCTTTTGTGTCTGCCTTTTTATATTTAGCATAATGTTTTCAAGGATTATCCATGTTATAGTATGTCTCAGTACTTAATTTCTTGTTAAGGATAAATCATATTCCATTGTATGCATACGAGGTGTGGCAATTAAGTTCGCGAATTTGCCACCGTGCGGTTACATTGGCAACACTGTACAAATAGCTTGGTAAGGTTTCATAACCTTCTCATATCAGTGTCTCACAGCTGTGTTCGTGTCAAGCGGTGTCTTCCTGAGTGGCGTTCATTATTGTTGTTGCGTGTTTTTGTCTGCTGTCATGAGAATGTCTGAGCTTGAGTTAGAGCAATGAATAAACAGTAAATTACTTGTTAAACTTGGCAAAAGTGGAAGTGAAATCAGGGACATATTAGTCCAAGTTTATGGGGATAATGCCATGAAGAACACAGCAGTACAAAGGGATTAAACATTTTTCTGAGGGGAGAGAACACATCACTGATGAAGAGAAGTCAGAGCAGCCAGTAATGAGCAGAACTGACAAAAACACTGCAAAAATTCATTGAATTGTGTGTCAAAATCGTCGGCTGACTGAGAAGCATAGCAGGCCAAATAAACATCAGTAGAGAAATAGTTAGGAAAATCTTGGCATGAGAAAGGTGTGTACAAAAACGGTCCTGAAGGAGGTCTTGCATCAGGACAATGCACCAGCTCACACAGCACTGTCTGTGAGGGAGTTTTCAGCCAGTAAACAAATAACTGTATTGGGACACTCTTCCTACTCACTTGATCTAGCCCCCAATGACTTCTTTCTTTACCTGAAGATAAAGGAAATATTGAAAGGAAGACATTATGATGACATTCAGGACATCAAGGGGAATATGATGACAGCTCTGATGGCCATTCCAAAAAAAGAGTTCCAAAATTGCTTTAAAGAGTGGACTAGGCACTGGCTTTGGTGTATAGCTTCCCAAGGTGACTTCGAAGGTGTCTGTAGTGATACTCAGCAATGAGGTGTGTAGCTCTTTTCCTAGGATGAGTTCATGAACTTAGTTGCCAGACCTCTTATACCACATTTTATTTACCTGTTCATCAATTGATGGGCATTGAATTTGGTTCCACTTCTTAGCTATTAAGAATAATGCTGCTATGAACATTCACATGCATGTTTGTTTGTGTTGTATGCTTTTATTTCTCCTGGATACATATCTAGGAGTAGGATTGCTGGGTTATGTGGTAATTCTATCTTCATAACCATTTCAACTTCTACCTAAGGATGTACATGCTTTCAAATGTGCCCAGAAGGCCGATATAGAACAGAGATCAGGCAAGCCTCGGGGATTTTGTATTTGTGTACCCATATAGAGTCTTAAAATTGTATTGTTTTAGAAATGGAGGGGAAGTCTAATAGGACTCCATCAGTTTACAAATGAGGAAACTAAGGCTCATTGCTTAATTAGCAATGTTCCCACATCACTGTATCAGTTAGGGCTGATGTTCGACGTCTAGCAACAGTGGCTTTGAGTTATTTTTTCCTCTCACTTAAAAGTGTCTAGAGACACACAGTGTGGCTCTACAATATCCTCTTTCTGCTCTACTTAATTGTGTTTCCCCCAAAATAAGACCTAGCCGGACAATCAGTTCTAATGTGTCTTTTGGAGCAAAAATTAATATAAGAACCAGTCTTATGCTATACTATCTTATATAAGACCCGGTATTATAGTAAAATAAGACCGGGTTTTATATTAATTTTTGCTCCAAAAGACTCATTAGAACTGATTGTCCGGCTAGGTCTTATTTTCGGGGAAACACAGTATCACTTCCATTGGCTTTCAACCTCCAAGTTTTCCTCAGGCTTCAAAATGGCCACTGCAGCTCTGGTCATGATATCTGGGTTCTAGGCAAGAAAGTGTTGGAGGGAAAGTAAAAGGCCACCTTCCAGCTGAGAAAGCCACTTTAAAGACCTATGCCAGGAGTTTCTCCAATGACTTCTGCTTACCTTTCCTTGGCCACCTTTTTTTTGCAGGGAAGGCTGAGAGAAGTAGTGTTTTAGTTGGGTACATTATCACTCCAACAATTTAGAGGTTCTATTAGGAAGGAAGGTTTCTTTTATAAGTAGATATTGCCTAAGAAGTGATATTAACCCAGATCTCCTAGCTCCTCTTTCTGTGCTCTCTGCAGACATGAGTTTGCAAAGTGTTTCATGCTGGGAGTCCTCATTTTCGAAAATGGACAGCTGAAGACTTAATGAAAGAAGATTTCTTTTTTCATTTATTTTTTTTATCTTTTTAAATTTTATTTTTTAATTACAATTGGCATACAATATTATATTAATTTCAGGTGTACAACATAGTGATTAGACTTTTATATAACTTGAAAGATTTCTTGATCCAAATTTCTAACGTATAGTCAGCTGATGACAACACATATCCATGACTTCTAGGTGAATTCCTTTCAATGACCTATAATGAAATGTCCATGTCAGGTTGTGCTGATCATGAACATTTATCAGCTCAAGTAATGGGATTTGTTTTCATGAATATGTTCATTGACTTGCAAAGCTGGTCACTGGGAGAAAGAACCAAAACTGCTTTGGTGAATTGGGTGGGAGGAGAGGGCAGCAGGCCGCACACCAGGCATGTGCAGCTGTGGGGCACCTGGGTCACACAGGAGAGATTGTGGGACACACTTGCCCAGGGAGAAACTGGTTCACGTCTAAGACTAATGCGAGTCAAAGGGTAAGAGTGCCAGCCAGGGCCAGGGGCTCTGTGGGATGCCCACATCCAGAAGTAGCTGAGAATGTGGAAGGTCAGGTGAGAGGGACAGGCCTTCAGAGGTGAAGACAGAAAGGTTCTAGCATTGAGTACGTCAGATCATTCAAAGATAACGCTCTGAAGAGCAAACTATACCTAAGGGAGCCAGAATCTAGAGAAGCAACTTTCCATATTCTGCTTTCTTTTAGATCTCTGGGCATATAGGTATGATTTGAGGATCTCATATATAGGAAAGGAGAAGGGAGTCAACATTTACCAAGTGCCTACTATGTACAAGAAATGTTACTATAGAGATTACCGTGGAGCATGGAAAGATATTTCAATTGTGCAATTTATTAACCTTGGGACATTTAGAAAGTTACTTCACCTCTCTAAATCCCTCTATAAAATAGAGTTCTTAATATCTTTTTGTATTAAATGGCATTAAGGTATGTGTAGTGATAAGAAAGTGATAATAGCTAGTACTTATTGAACATGTGCTCTTTATTACACATTTATGTGATTTCATCCTCACAGGAATACTGTATAGTTTGGGTGCTTTTGATTGTGTCTGAAATAAATTAAAATTTTGCTTACAGAAGAGGTAAGGTTGAGAAATTATTGGCTCACATAATTAAAAGGTCCAGGGGCCGATCTCTCAGGTTCTATCATGGCTACATCTGGAGCCTCTGAATATGTTATCCGAACTTTCTTCTTTATTACTTACTCTCTTGGCTCTGCATTCTTATGTTTTGGCTTCATTCTTTGGCAGGATCTCCCCACATAGTAGCAATTTTAAGTTCATATCGCTCTATTGCTAGAGACCAAGAGAAAAAAAGAAACCAGACTGGCCAGATCTGTGTCATGTGTCCATCCTTGAATCAGCCATATGGTCAAGGGAAAAGGGACACTGGTGACTAGTCCAGATCACGTGCCCTCCTATAAGAATGGGCCATGTGACTGGCAGTCTCATCCAGTAGGGAACTGACAGTTCCTGAAAGAACTCAGGTTTAGATTAAGTAACTTGCCCTCAAGTCATTCAGCTGGAAGTGGAAGACCTGGATATAAACCCCAGGGTTTCCTGACTCTAACTGTATGTGAAATGTAGCACCAAAAAAGGTGATTATACCGGTTAAAGAGGGATATGTAGAGCAGCAGCTGAGGGCAAGGGACTAATTCACAGATAGGAAATCTTTAGGGGCTCAAGTCTAAATTCAAGGCACTTGCACTTGACCATCTGTCCAACCCCTTCGCCACTCAAGATTCTCTTACAACTTTCTGCATGAAGCTTCTTCAGCTAAAAATATTGTACTTCCCCTTCTCCCACCTTCACCACTGCAATGCCATTCTCCCTCTCTAGAATATTTTATTTCACTTCTCTTCCTAAAATGCTTTTCAGCTCTTAAAGTTATGTTGAATTTCCAATTTTCCTAAGAAAACTTTTCTTACTCTGATGCTTTATGCGGCACATTATTTTGCACAGTTGTTATAATAAGAGCACAGTCCTAGAAGCCAATCTATCTCAGTTCTGCTCCTGATATTTTCACTTCACTTTTGGCTATTGTTCGTTGGTTCTCTATTATGAGTTTTATTTTATTCCATTTTTATCTCCAATATTAGCTTATTTCTCTTTATGTTTTCAGTGGTTGCTCTAGGGTTTATAATATAAATCTTTAATTTACCACATCTACCTTCAAATAACATTATCTCGTTTTATGCATTGGTTGAGAGCCTTACAACAGTGTGCTTCCATTTGCTGTCCTGTCTTCTATGCTTTTGTAGCCATATCTTATTTTCACATATTTTGAAAACCCCACTATACATTATTATTGCTTTTGCTTTAAACAGTTATCATTTTAAGAGATCAAAAACATATTTATCCACATATTTACCAATTTAGGTCTCTTCGTCTCTTTGGGTAGATCACATTTCCTTCTGCCTGAGAAAACTCCCTGTAGCATTTCCTGCAGATTCTGCTGGCACTGAATCTCTCACTTTTGTTTAGCTGCAAATGTCTTTATTTTGCCTCATTTTTGAAAGATATGTTTGCTGGATATAGAATTTTAGGTGGGTAACTTGTTTTCCGTCAGCACTATAAAGATGTCACTCTTTGTCTCGACTTGTGCTGTATGAAAAGTCACTAATAATTGTCGCCTTTTTTCCCCATATGTGATGTTCTATTTTTCTATTTTTCTGTCTAGCTGCTTTTAAGATGATTGCTTGATTATTGTTTTCCAGCAGTTTTAATATGATGTGCCTTGGTGTAGTTTCCTCTACATGTATTTTACTCGGGGTGCACTGAGCTTCCTGAATCCGTGAGCTTATAATTTTCATCAAATTCACATAATAGCCACCATAATTTTCTCAAATATTTTTTTTCCGTCTCTCCACTTTATTCTGGGATTCCAATTACATATATTTTTAGACTTCTTGACATGGTTTAACAGTTTACTGATAATCTGTTCAGTCTTTTCTCTCTGTGCTTCCAAATTTTGACTCCTATACCTTCAATTCACAGACCTTTTCTAAAGTGTCTAGTAGTCTACTGTTAATCTCAAACAAGTATTTTTCATCACAGATATTATATTTTTAAATTTTAGAAGTTCTATTTGTGTCTTTTAAATTTTTCCATTTCTCTCCTCTGTGTTCATGTTTTCCTCTACCTACTTAAATGAATGCTTTCTCTGCTAATTTCATCATCTTTTTCGTTTCTAGGTCTATTTCTAGGATTGATTTTCTTCATGGTTATAAGCCATGTTGTATAAGCTTCTTTGTAGCTTTTGATTGGATACTAGACATTGTAAGTTTTATGTTACTGAGCACTAGGTTTTCTTGCAGTCCTTTCAATATTGTTGGACCTCGTTCTGGCACACAATTACATTACTTGAAATCAGTTGGATCTTTTTGAAACTTGCTTGTAACCTTTATTAGGTCTAATGCGATTCACATAATAATGAGAATCGGGGTTGTTTAGGAGGATGGACTGATTTAAGCAATAGAACTTAAAACAGGCAAGATAATGTTATTACAGAAAATGCAGCTGGATAATTAGTGTTGTCTCCTTCATAGAGCTGCAGGCTTATAGAGCTGCACACCAAGCCACATCATCATCATTGTTAGACTGGCCTCCTTTTTCTTTTATTTGTTTTCCTCTTTCCCTAGCAATTTTGACAGATTTCTGGGAAGAAGATAGTATGGCAGTTGCTTGGTATAGATCCTGTCTCTTTCTCTTTGAGGGAGACACACCAGATTATAGCATTCCATTCTTCTGCTGAAAGAGGAGTCTTCTGTTGATTATTTCTGAATTCTTGATCTGTGGTATTCATCTCCAGCCCTGTGCCACCCATCACCTGGGTAGGCTCACAGGCCAGCTCCTCAGCTGGCATTTCACACAATCATGCCCCTTTGTTTAGATATTCTCATCAAAAGCCAAAGGGTTGCTGTGTGTGCTGCCGTAGGAAGAGGGCCAGCTGCCATCTACCTCGCTTTTCCCCAGAGCAGTCTTTGTGGGCAGATCGTCGTTATACGGTACCAGTGAGCATGGCTTGCTTCTATGCATAAGAATGGGGGAGTATTGTGTGTGTGTGTGTGTTGAATCCTGTAATCAATTGTGCAAAGATTCAGTTAGAAATTTTAAAAAGACACAGAAGATGTGGTTATAATTTGGAACTTGCAGAATTTCCTCAGTCTATGCTGCCACGTCTTTCTACAGAACCAGAAGCCCAGAAGTAACTAACCCCCAAGGCCAGGAGCAGGGAGGGTGTGAACTAAAGTTGGCTTTGTCCTGTATGAGCCCCCATAATGGCCATCCAGCAGGGGGAGCCTGCTAAGGTTAAGCACAGCCCCAAGTTGTTGACTAAAGGAGGAGGAGGAGGAAGGTAATTCAGAGTCCAGGAGAGAAGGGATTAGAGCCTTCCTAGCTGCCCGTAACCCCTGACCTTCTCAGTGCCTTGTCATCCCTATTTCAGCTTCCTTCACTCACACTCAGGCTCTGAGGCAAGTCACTGCCGGAGGCCACTGCTACTGGCCTCTAGAGGTTCACTGACATGCCCCCCACCAATTCTTCATCCAGGTGAGGAAATCCCTTTCGCAAGATAGTTCTGTAAGATGAGGTTAGAAACTTTCTTGATGAAAATAGAAATTCTAAAGCTTGGAAGCAAAGGACGTCCAACCTACAAGATTTTTGTCCTAACTCAAGTGTCTTACAGATTGGCTCTGCGGGTACAGCTCATAGGGCTCCCTCCCACTTCCTCTTCCTTAGATCACCTCTGAGTTGGGCACCAAGCAGACAGACTCAGTCATTCAGACCACAGTGGACCTGGGACAGAGCCCTCAGTCCCCCTAGGCACCAGTTCTCTTCTTTCTTTCACTCCTGGGCATTGCCCAAGTTTGGACCTCTGGCATCAGGCTGCCCCAAAGGTTTGTTCTCTCAGTTATCCCTGGACCACTGGTGATGAAGACACTGCCCCTTTGGACAGTCAGCACTTATCTTTGGGGCTTCAAGCCTTCTGGAACAAATCCTTCAGCTGCCTCTATCCAGGAGGTCCCTATGGCCATGGCCTGGCATTCCTCCCTCACTTCTGTCCCGCTTCTCTTGTCCGGCCTTCTTCATGGGCAGCTGATTGTGATAGTGGCATCCTTCAGTGAGGTCCCTCTATTTGTCACAGTGGCACAGGCTAGAGTTTGGGCTTGATTATGCTCAAGGTTATGGGGACTCAGTAGGAGGAACTTGGTTCCTGGAAACTCGTCTGCCTTACAGTGGCATTGCCAGAATCAGATTCTTTTCACATTCTTGTTTTCTTAACTCATTTGAAAACCATTCATTATGTCTCTAGTTTCTTCTCAGTGGTTTCTCTGGCTCATCTGTCCAGCAATAAGTGATAAAAGCTCCTCTGCTAAAGGTTTGGTACAGTATTCAGAACATCAAGCAGCTCTGCCATTGCAGCACAAATGATAAGCAGGCATCACTGCATTTACAAGCTGTGAGTCTTGGGCAAGTTACTCAACCTCTATGGGCTTTAGTTTCTGCATCTATAAAATAGGAATGATCATTATGCCTGCTCCATAAGGTTAAATACAAATGCAGCACCTGGTACATAGCAGTACTTGCTGATACATTAAAGGTGGTGCAGAATTGTCACCTCTGAAACAGAGTGTCCTTCTAGGCAAGCATCCTGCCCATCTTTCCTCAGGAGGCATGGCTGATACCCAGGCCAGAGAGCAGGAAGATGGTGACATTACATGGTAACTGAGTGAATGGGTTTGGGGGTGCCTAGTTACAAGAGCCTCACTCTTGGCACTCCCAAAATATGAGTTTGAATCATAAACAATTGTTGGAGTTTGGAGAGAAAACTATAGATTTCTCTTAGTGTATCCCCACTTTTAGTCAGGTAGAGGGGACCTGGGGAAACGTGGGTTTTCAGGTCTCCTAGCTCTTATCACTTCTCCCAGGTGCTCCTGATGACTCATCACGTAGCCAGAGTGTCTGTGTCTGGGCCTCCTCCTTAAACTTTAAACCTCCTGCTCCCCACCTGAGGATCTTGTTAAATGCAGATTCTGCATTGGGAGTCCCAGGGGGGAGCTGGAAATTTTACTCTTCTAACAAGCTCCCAGCCGCCCTGCCAGACCATCCTGTGAGTAGCTGGGCTCTAGAAAGTTGTCAGTAGAGTCTTAGCTCTGGAGATCCCAGAATTAATCTTTCCCTTGCAATATTAGCATATTAAAAACAAAATAAAACAAAGCTGCATGGGGCCTGTGAGATCTGTGTCACACCCCCCACACTCACCTGTCTGGAATTTCATTATCTCCATTTTTTGCTGCAAGTCCACTAAACCTATTGTGGGGACAGAGACCCAGAGAGCAGTTTCCAGGCTCTCAACCTCATGTGGAAAGGTGCTGGCTCAGGTAGTAGATGAACATCAACTGTGATTGGATGGCCATCAGCTGTGGCTAGTTAGCCATTGGCCACTGATATAACAGCTGCTAGCAAGCTCAGACTGTGACTAGCAAGTGGGGTTAGCAAGCAGATTGTGGATTGCGGGTCGTGTTGATCCCACTTCCTGTGTCTTGCCGGGCCACCAGCTAGACTGGGGTGCAGGAAGACCCCTCGTTGGACTGATGGATGTTTGCTTTTCTGTCTCGACCAGCCACTATCAAGAATATAATGGTATGACTCCCCCATCTATGGCTCCATTGTTGTTCCTTTTTGGCCTCACTGTATCCGCATTCTTGTGTGGGGAGCGGGAGCTGAGTCCCTGCATTACACCTGTTTTTGTCTTTCCTTTCTTCATTGACCATTCATTGAACAGATATTTACTGAGCACACCCTGTGACAGACATGGTATACGAAGACAAATGCCTTTGTATTGCAGACGAAGTATCAGAAATGAAAACCTGACTCTTACAATTCTCCTGTTTCCCAATGATATGAAGTGCAAGTGCCCATAAATGGCATTTCTAATACCTGCTAAAAGTAGACTTATTCTCTCATCCACAGCTCACCTGCCCTCAAGCCCTACCTGGTACTCGTAATTGCCTGCTGACCTGCCTAGGAGCTTGGCTCCTGCTCCCTCCTTCCACTTCCAGTGAGCACTCTTCCCACCGTCATTGATCATGCATTGCTCACTCACCCCTTTCAAGATGTAGCTCACCACCTCACCTTTCAGGGAGCCTTCTGAACTCTCAGGTGAAGTTCCTGTACCTGCTTCATTCTGACAATTTTACATTGAAATTCTGGTTCTCTCCATGCTTAATTTTAAGTTTCTCAAGTATAGAGAAATGTCTCAGTCATTTCCCCAACACCAAATTTCTGCTGAATTGCAGTTTGGTTTAATTACTACACCACCTGGCAGGAACTCCTGACTGTAGGTTTTCCCATTTGTGATGCCCACAGGCTGTGACCCGCTTCCAAGTCATTAGTTTTCACCTCCTAGCAGCTGGCAAAAGGCTAGATTAGAGACTGCTGGGGAATGAGAAATGTTCCAGGGCGAGGGTGCGTCATCCGTGGTATGTAACATTTTACAGCCCAGCTGTCGAGACAGAATCAATAAAAACTCTGTCAGTCTGGTCTACCACAACCATGTTACACTTAGAAATAGAGCAGGACAGGAATTTTAGATCTGCTCCCACCCTGGCAATCTCTCAGCTTTTGATATAATGAGATGCTCCATCTAATATTTGGGATGGCTAATCTTTTCTAATTTAGCAGCCTTTGTAACCATTTCACTTTTATGTCATTGAATTTCTATAAATCTATTATCCTTTTATGAGAAGAGGGTTTTGCAAAATTTTTGATTTTCATTCTCTACTCTTGAAATCATAAGCCCCATTCAAAAATCACACATACACACCACCAACACCATCACAAACCAGATTTTAAAAATTTAATTAGGCACATAACCCATTTTTATTGTAGGAAGAAATGCACATGTAAGTAAAAGAATCATTTCACTTAGTCCCACCATACACATGTGAGACACCTGTACTGTGTATGTTTCCAGATCTATTTCTGTGCACATACACATGTGTAAATGTTATTAGAAAAATATGATCACCCTAGGATTCCAGGAGAGGACGGGGAAAACCTGCCAGCCAAACTCAGACCCACCCACACCTAGAGGTGTGCAGACACCAGGAACAACATAGTCACGGGCCCAGCTTGAGAGGCACAAGACTCAACATAGCCAGAGGCTAACTCCAGGCCAAACCAGAGTACTACCAGGTTTGACCCACAAGTCACTCACCCAGAAGCAAACATAGAGAGTCAGCCAGAATGGGGAAACAAAGAAACATGTCCCAGATAAAAGAACAGGAGAAACCTCCACAACTGTAACCAAATGAAGCAGAGGTAACCAACATATCAGAGACAGAGTTCAGAACACTGGTGATAAGAATGTTTAAGGAGCTTAGAAATGACATAAAGAAGGATGTAGAAATCATAACGAACAATTAAATTAAAGAACACAATTATCGAAATTAAGAACTCTCTTGAAGGAATTACCAGCAGGTTAGATGAAGCAGAGGATCGAATCAGCGACTTAGAAGACAAGTTAGCAGAGATCACCCAAACAGAACAACAGAAAGAAAAAAGAATAAAAAACAATGAAGATGGTTTAAGAGACCTCTGGGATAATATCAAGCGCAACAACATGCGCATCATAGGAATACCAGAAGGTGAAGAGAGGAAGCAAGGGATTGAGAACATATTTGAAGTAATAATGTCCGAAAACTTCTCTAACCTGATGAAGGAAACCAACATACAAGCCCAGGAAGTGCAGAGAGTTCCAACCAGGATAAACCCAAACAGGTACACACCAAGACACATTATAGTTAAAATGGCAAAGGTTAAAGACAAAGAGAGAATCCTAAAAGCAGCAAGAGAAAGACAGAGGGTTACATACAAGGGAACTCCCATAAGACTATCAAATGACTTTTCTACAGAAACATTGAAGGCCAGGAGGGAGCGGCAGGAGATACTCAAAGTGATGGAACACAAAGGCCTACAACCTAGATTGCCTTATCCAGCAAGGCTATCATTTAAAGTTGATGGAGAGATAAAGAGCTTCCCAGAAAAGAACAAACTGAAAGAATTTATGACAACCAAGCCAGAAAAGAATAAATCTGGAGTAGCAATACTTATATCTGACAAAATAGACTTTAAAATGAAGAACATATTAAAAGACAAAGATGGGCACTGTATAATAATAAAGGGATCAATCTGACAAGAGGACATAACCCTAGTAAACATCTATGCACCCAACATAGGAGCACCTAAATATATAAAACAGATATTGACTGACATAAAGACAGAGATCAACAGTAACACTATCATAGTAGGGGACTTCAACACACCTCTGACAACAACGACAGAAAATCAATATGGAAACAACAGCCTTAAATGACACATTGGACCACTTGGATTTAATCGATATTTTCAGAGCATTTCACCCCAAAGCTGCAGAATACACGTTCTTCTCAAGCGCACATGGAACGTTTTCCAAGATAGGCCATATGTTAGGCCACAAAACAAGTCTTGATAAATTTAAGAAAATGGAAATCATACCAACTGTCTTCTCTGATCACAGTGCTATGAAATTAGACATGAACTACAGGAAAAAAACTGGAAGACACACCAATTCATGGAGACTGAATAACTTATTACTAAATAATGAATGGGTCAACCTGGAGATCAAGGAAGAAATCAAAAAATATCTCGAGACAAATGAAAATGAAAACACAACGACCCAAAATCTATGGGATGCTGCGAAAGCAGTCCTAAGACGGAAATTCATAGCATTGCAGGCCTACCTAAAGAAACAAGAAACATCACTAATCAACAGTTTATCTTCACACTTAAGGGATCTGGAAAAAGAACAGCAAAATAAACCCAAAGGGAGTACAAGGAAGGAGATAATAAAGATCAGAGCAGAAATAAACGAAATACAAACCAGAAAAATAATACAAAAGATCAATGAATCCAAGAATTGGTTCTCAGAGAAGATAAACAAAATTACCAAACCTTTAGCCAGACTCATTAAAAAAAAGAGAAAGGACCCAAATTAATAAAATCAGAAATGAAAGAGGAGAAGTGACAACAGACACCGCAGAAATACAAAAAATTTTAAGAAATTACTATGAGCAACTATATGCCAACAAATTTGACAATCGGGAAGAAATGGACAATTTTCTAGAGGCGTACAACCTTCCAAGGTTAACTCAAGAAGAAACAGAAAACCTGAATAGACTGATTACCACCAGGGAAATTGAATCAGTAATCAACAATCTCCCAACAAACAAAAGCCCTGGACCAGATGGCTTTACAGGTGAATTTTACAAAACGTTCAAAAAAGAATTAATACCTATTCTCCTCAAGCTCTTCCAAAAAATCCAGATGAGGAAGTACTGCCAAACACTTTTTACGAAGCCACTATCACCCTGATCCCACAAGCACACAAAGACACCACAAAAAAAGAAAACTACAGGCCGATATCTCTAATGAACGTAGATGCAAAAATCCTCAACAAAATATTAGCGAACAGAATTCAGCAATACATTAAAAAGATCATACACCATGATCAAATGGGATACATCCCTGGTATACAAGGGTGGTTCAACATCCACAAATCAATTAATGTGATACACCACATTAACAAAATGAAAAATAAAAATCACATGATCATATCAATAGATGCAGAAAAAGCATTTGATAAAATCCAGCAGCCATTTATGATAAAAACCCGTAAGAAAGTGGGAATAGAGGGATCATATCTCAACATAATAAAGGCCATATATGATAAACCCACAGCTAACATCATACTCAATGGGGAAAAGCTAAAACCACTCCCCTTAAGATCAGGAACAAGGCAAGGTTGCCCACTTTCTCCACTTCTATTCAACATAGTGCTGGAAGTTCTAGCCACAGCAATCAGACAAGAAAAATAAATAAAAGGCATCCAAATTGGTAAGGAGGAAGTAAAATTATCATTACATGCAGATGACATGATACTGTATATAGAGAACCCTAAAGACTCCACCAAGAAACTATTAGAGCTGATAGATGAATTTAGTAAAGTAGCAGGATACAGAATTAATATTCAGAAATCAGTTGTTTGTATATACCAATAATAAAACATCAGAAGGAGAAATTAAAAAAACAGTCCCATTTACAATTGCTCCAAAGACTATAAAATACTGGGAATAAATTTAGCCAAAGAAGTAAAAGATCTGTATTCACAAAAGTATAAGACACTGAAGAAAGAAATGAAAGAAGATACAAATAGATGGAAATACATACCATGTTCATGGATAGGAAGAATTAATATAGTTAAAATGTCCATACTGCCTAAAGCAATATACATATTCCACGCAATTCCTATCAAACTACCAATGAAGTTTTTCACAGAAATAGAACATATAATCCTAAAATTTATATGGGACCGTAAAAGACCCCGGATAGCCTCAGCAATCTTGAGAAATAAGAACAAAGTGGGAGATATAACGATACCTGACATCAAATTATACTACAAGGCTATAGTAATCAAAACAGCATGGTACTGGCATAAAAACAGACACATAGATCAATGGAACAGAATAGAGAGTCCAAAATAAATCCATGCCTATATGGCCATTTAATCTACGACAATGGAAGCAAGAATGTACGGTGGGGTAAAGACAGTCTATTCAATAAATGGTGCTGCGAAACCTGCACAGACACATGCAAAAAAATGAAGCTGGACCACCTCCTTACGCCATATACAAAAATAAATTCAAAATGGCTTAAAGACTTAAATGTGAGATCTGAAACCATAAAATTCCTAGAAGAAAATATAGGAAGAAACTTCACAGACATTACCCGGAGTAAGATTTTTACTGATATATCCCCTCGCACGAGGGAAGTAAGAGGAAAAATAAACATGTGGGATTACATCAAACTAAAAAGTTTTTTCACAGCAAAGGAAACCATCAATAAAACAAAAAGGGATCCTACTAAATGGGAAAAGATATTTGCCAATGATATCTCTGATAAGGGGTTAATATCACAAATTTATAAAAAACTCACTTAACTCAACTCCAAAGAAACAAACAACCCAATTAAAAAATGGGCAAAGGACATGAAGAGACATTTTTCTAAAAAGGATTTACAGATGGCAAACAGACATATGAAGAAATGCTCAACCTCACTAACCATCAGAGAAATGTAAATAAAAACCACAATGAGATACCACCTCACCCCAGTCAGAACTGCTGTCATCAATAAATCAACAAACAACAAGTGCTGGCGCGGATGTGGAGAAAAGGGAACGCTAGTGCACTGTTGGTGGGATTGCAGATTGGTGCAGCCACTATGGAAAACAGTGTGGAGGTATCTCAACAATCTGAAAATGGAACTACCTTATGATGCAGAAATTCCACTCCTAGGCATCTATCCGGAGAAATCCAAAACTCTAATTAAAAAATCTGTATTCACTCCTATGTTTATTGCAGCACTATACACAATAGCCAAGACATGGAAACAACCGAAATGCCCATCGGTAGATGACTGGATTAAGAAGCTGTGGTACATTTATACAATGGAGTATTACACAGCCATAAAGAAGAATGCAATCTTACCATTTGCAACAACATGGATGGACCTAGAGAACATTATGTTAAGTGAAATAAGTCAGACAGAGAAAGACAAATACCATATGTGGTATTTGTCACTTATATGTGGAATCTAAAGAAAAGAATAAGTGAATGAACTAATTAGAAACAGTTTTGGAGACATAGAGGAAAAACTGAGGGTTGTGAGGGTTGCTAGATGGGCAGGGGGTGGGGATAAGGGGTTCCTTCACCACATTAGGGAAGTTTTCCATCATTATTTCTTCAAATAGGTTCTCAATTCCTTGGTCTCTCTTTTCCTTCTGGTACCCCTATGATGCAAATGTTGGTATGCTTGATATTGTCCCGGAGGTCCCTTAAACTACCCTCATTTTTTAAGATTCTTTTTGCTGTTCCGTTTGGGTGTTTCCTGCTACCTTGTCTTCCAAATTGCTTATTTGAACCTTGGCTTCATGTAATCTACTGTTGATTCCCTCTATTGTGTTCTTCATTTCAGTTATTATATTCTTTATCTCAGACTGGTTCTTTTGAATGCTTTCTATCTCTATTTTTATGTTTCCTATCTCTTTTTTGAAGTTCTTCCTGAGATAAGTAACCATCCTTATAACCAGTGTTTTAAACTCTATCTGGTAGATTGCTTGTTTCCATTTTGTTTAGTTCTTTTTCTGGAGCTTTCTTCTGTTCTTTCATAGGACATATTTCTTTGTTTCCTCATTTAAATTGCCTCCCTGTGTCTGTTTTTATGCATTAGGCATAGAGCTATTATGTCTCCCAGTCTTAGGAGAGTGGCCTTATGTAGTAGGTGTCCTGTGGGGCCCAGTGGGCCAGTCCTACTGGTCACCTAAGTCAGGTGCTCCAGGTGTGTTCCTTGTGTGGGCTGTGTGTGCCCTCCTGTTGTAGTTGAGCCTTGGGTGCTGTTTGCACATCAGTAGGAGGGATTGACCCTCAGGCTGATTGGTTATGAGGACTGGCCAGGACTATGGTGGAGGAGCTGTTGTGCAGGGGCTGACCCGACAGAGCAGGATTCGCTTTAGCAGGGCTCTGGTGCCTGCCCAGTCTGCCTTTCAGGTGTGTGGTCTGTGGAGTGGCCTGGTGGTGCTCTGGTGCAGTCCGAAGCTGGCCACAGGGCTTGCTGGCCCATAGGGCCTTCTGGGAGGGGCTCTGCCACAGCCAAGTTCACTGCAGCCTGTACACTGCTGGGCCACCTGGCATGGGCCACAAAGCAATCCACAAATACCTTCCACCTGCCCCCGGGCGTGAAGGTGCCTTGGAGAGGCTAAGCTACAAACTGAGGCCAGCTGCCACTAGTCCTGGGCCTGGGGCTGCTTAGCAAGAGGTACAGGGCACACTGAGGCCAGATGCTGCTTCTTTGTGGTTTGTAAAATGTTGAGAGATCTTAGCAAAGTCCATAGATGAGCCAAGACAGGCTGTTTGTATGGAAAAGCCACTGAAAGCAGCTTGGGTGGGCCCACAAATTGGGTGGGGCAGGGTCTCCGGGAATCATCAAGGCAGGGCAAACAGTGTTAACCAGGTTGCTGGAGACTGAGATATGGTGGCTACCTGAGTCTGCAAGCTGGGAGGGGAAAGGGCTCAACAAAGAAACAGTAGCTTCTTCCAGCACTTCTGTCTGGGAGAAAGATGCCCTTCCAGTCCTCCCTCTGTAGCCAGACAATTCAATTCCTCCCTGTATGTCCTTGGCATCTTTCAAGCTGCTGCCCCAGTGCTGGAACTCAGAGCTAGTGAGTCCATCAGAAAATAAGTCATGCTTAGGCCCTTTAAGAGGAACGCCTGGGACTGCAGCAGCTCTCCATCTCACTTAGCCATAATCTCCACTGGTTTTCACAGCCAAAATTTAAAGGGACTTCTCTTCCTGGTATTGGAACACTGAGCTGGGGAGCCTGGTGTGGGGTTGGGACCCCTCGTTCCTCAGGGGGGACCTCTGCAGCCAAGATATGCCTCCCAATTTTTAACCACCACATATGAGTATGGGGACCAGCCCATTCCATGTCTCCATCCTTCCTACCAGTCTCAACGTGACTTCTTCTCTATATCCTTAGTTATAAGACTTCGGTTCAGTTGACCTCAAATGATTCTCAGTGATGCTTGTTCTGTAGTTTAGTTGTAATTTTGATGTGGTCATGAGGGGATGCAAGCACAGTATTTACCTACCCTGCCATCTTGACCAGAAATATTCCATAACAGCTCTTTTAAAACCATTGTCTGATACATTATTTTTATGTGTCATTCCTGCATCTCTTTCTATTGCCTTAGTTTTTTATCCTGATTATATGTCACATTTTCCTACTTCTTTGCATGTCTAGTATCTTTGAATGAAGGATATTGCAAATATGTCTAGTATCTTTGAATGATACTTGTATGTCTAGTATCTGTGAATGAAGGATATTTCAAATATCAATTGAATGAAGGATATTGCAAGTATTTCATTTTTTAAGCACTTGAATTTTGTTATCGTATTTTAAAGACAACAAGATATTTGAGCTGTGTTCTTGCAGGTAGTTAATTTACTTGTAGATCAGCATGGTCCTTTCTGAGGCTTATTTTTAAGCTCTGTTGGGTGGATCTACAGTAGCATTTACCTTGGTGCTACTTAAGTTCTGTTCCTAAGGTATGACTTTTCTAGGATTTCTACTGAATGTCCTGGGTGTTCACTGAAATATCTCCATGTGGCTGGTCAGAACTCAAATGTCTCCAGTCCTGTGCAACCTATAATTACCCAATGAGTTACTCTTTTCCCTGGTACTTGTTCTTTGTATGGACTTGTGGACTCTCACCTGAACATCACAATGTAGCATTCAGCTGAAATCTCCCAGATACCATGGGTTTTTTTCTTATCTTTGAAAATTCAACTTCCCTCAGCCTTCTAAACATCTATCTCTGTCTTCTCAGCTCTCAGCTTCTCAGCACAGCAAGAATGCTGCGCTCTGCGTGGATTCCTTCTCTTTGTACCATAGTTTAGAAAGTACTTCAGGCAGAAAGCAGAGTATTGTGGGACTCGTTT
Organism: Rhinolophus hipposideros; assembly: GCF_964194185.1. Lineage (NCBI taxonomy): Eukaryota > Metazoa > Chordata > Mammalia > Chiroptera > Rhinolophidae > Rhinolophus > Rhinolophus hipposideros. The sequence continues at coordinate 4,283,527 of NC_138054.1, read as the reverse complement.
GTTTCCCTTCTTTCAGAAGTTATAGTCCTTGTGTGTCTATTTTCCAAAGACTGAAAAGAGTTGTTTCATTTATTCTGTCCAGTGCTCTGGTTGTTTATGGCAGAAGGGTTGATCTGGTATCAATTATGCGAATACACTCTTTTTAAATGAGGCTTTTGTAGTTGTTGTTATGTGGTAATTAACCAATAGTACACCAGTTTTGGGGAAGGGCTTTTTTTTTTCTGTCTTAAACATTGTTGGGGAAAAAATAAATAGTGCCTTTTTCGCTTCCGAAGACACATGATGCCAGGAACTGTTGCAGCAGCAACCATGAGGAAAGCCTATTTACGAAGACAGGGCAACGTGCTGAAAATGTCAGACTAGAAAGAATGAAAACAACTGGATCTGTGAAAACATCAGTGAGATGATATATCATAACCAACCCTGAAACCGTCTTAGCTCTAAACTAGCAGTTCTCAAAACTTTTGGTCTCGGGGCCCACTCTTAAAAATTATTGAGGACCCAACCAGCTTTTGAATGTGCATAGTATAGCTACCAGTATTTACCATATTATTAATTGAAATTGAGAACAAAATGGTACACAGAATAAAGAAGGCTACCTTAATTCCCACTGCTCAAACACAAAAGGTAGCTTCATTTTTCATGTTACCGTCTAATCTTGGCCTAACTACACAGATAGTTTATATATAATGATCTATCATCAACCACGCATTTCCCCCGTGACCATTAGACATCAGTCTGCCATATTTAGTCTGTAAACATTTATCATAAAAACAATGGTATTATGGATCAGCATGACCCTTAGCTATTGTAGAATTCAAATATTGTCACATCTCTTTATTTTACTTTTTTCCATTTATTCATTCATTCACTCACTCAGCAAACATTTATGGTGCTAGGCAATGGGGGTACAAATATAAATAAGACAGACACTGTCCCTGCCTTAAAGGATCTTACCATCTAGGAGGGGAGATGGACATCATCGTGTAATTTCATGCATTTATCCTTATGAGCCATGCGTTAGTGTTATGTTCACACAAACGTCAAAATATAGAATGTCTAATTTTTTAATGCTCTTGTGAATTATGTACAAGTGGCCAGACGTGGCAGCTCTGTGTGTTTTGGTTGACCAAGTTAGTTCCTCAAGGCTATAAAAACAGAACCATGAAAGGGATGTGTCTTCCACTTTTGTGGTTTAATCTCCAGACAGCACTCCATTCTACTTCCTGCCACAGGATGGGTAGTCAGATAAAATGCTCTTTTGAATGAGGAGAACAATTAAGTATTCAAAATGTGAGAACAAGAAAACACAAGATAAAAATAGAACTCACCAGCTTGCTTTGTGAAACGTATTTGTAACTGGTGGATTTAATCGTAGCATTTTTACCACATTCCAGCCTCTCTGAAGTAGACCACATTTATAAGGAAGAAGTCAGCAAAACATTAACCATACCACTTACTCTATTTTTTAACTCTAGGCCAGTTATGAAGAAATCTGTTTTCTGTTTCAGTCATAGAACTAATCATAAATTCTAAAAAAAAAAAACTTATTTAGAAAATAAAACTTCCAAGTTGATAGAACAGCACAATCAACCCTTGTATACCCTTCCTCTAATTTCAACAGTTATTAATGTTTTGCCCACTTTTGACACATTTGCTTGCATATGTATACTTTTTGGTCTGAATTATTTGAAAGTAGATTATAGACACCACAGCACTTCACCCCTAAAAGTTTCAGTACATACCTCTTAAGGACAAAGACATTCTCATATAGAGCCACAATGTCATTACCACACCCAAGAAACGTTATCATTAATTCAATAGTATTAATTCAAAAGTAGCCCTGGGATTGTATGTCGACTCAGCCCATCTTCCTGCTGGAACTAGCTGCCTGCCCCCCTACATGGGCACTGAGCCCTGTCCCAGCCCTGTCCACTGCCTGTCCAGAACTATAGCCTGACTTGGCATGCTGTTACTGTCCAGAGACTGCCAGGCACCTTCATCCACCAGCTCAGACCTTGGATGCTGATGCCTTCTACACCCCTAAACCAGCCCACCATTCCCCATCCCTGGGGGCCAGCCCCACAGTTAGGCTAATGCCTCTTGACCTTTTGACCTTGATCTGTGGCCTTTTGTAGCTTCCCATTGATATTTAAAATGGCAAGATGTTAACTATACATAATAGGACCAGCCATAGACATTTCCAATGTGTTCCTTGTACATAATGCTACCAAGAAAAACGCTTTCAGCAGTAATACCCATGAGCTTAAATTTCATTAATATTTGGGGCATAAAAGCGAAGTGCATTCCAGCTTTGTAGTAAGGGAAAATGCTTTGGAATGATGAAGATCAAATTGTTGAAAGTGGTGAGGGAGTGGACAGCTTTGACTCTTAGTCTCCTCACTTATTTAATCTCTCAGCCTAAGCTTGTCTCTTGTAGCAGGGCAGGGAGAGCAAATTCTTTAGGTCCCAGTGGGAATCTGCAGTGACCATCACAGCACAGCACACAATAAGCAAAGACTCAGTACCAAGATGAACAGGCATGTGACAGACATTTGCCAGCCTTGGTCCCTGTGAGGTCATTTGCAGGTCCAGGGAATGGCAAGGACTCTGCAGAGCACTTTGACCATGGTGACATTCGAGGGCACAGGCTCATTTGAATAGGAGTACTCACTTCTGCTGTCTGCCAGTAAAAGGAACTTGCTGCAGGAACAAAAAGCCTGAGAGTAAAGGAAAAAGCAGGGGAGTGAATCAAAATAGAAACAGGCTCAGTGCTCTGACAGGCAAGGTTCTCAATGAAGATGGTCCTTCAGTGAGTAGAAATATCTCATTTGAAATAGAACCTCATCGGCAAGTTTTGGGCTTTCTATTTTGCCACATTAATGCTCTGACAAAAGGGCTGCAGCACCGCTGATGTAGGAAATGAGGGGGAAGAGTAGACATTAAATGGATCTTCCATTCCTCCCTTTTATGCAGCGGGTATTGGAGGCTGTGTGCTGGTTACCTAGGAAACAGCTTGGATGTGAAAATCCAGAAAATGTGCTGTCAGGCAGCAGGAGATGCAATTGTTGATTTTTTTTTTGCTGGCATTGCGTGACGCCAGGCCATTTTCTTAACCCCTCAAAATCTGTTTCTTCCTGTGCAAGGAGAGAATATCTACTTCGCAAGTGTGTGAGTGTACGTGAGTATGCACATGTGTGTCTGTGTGTGTGAAGCGCCTTAGCTGGTTGTAGAACACAGAAAGAGCTCAGTGTGGATTTCCTCCCTTCTTTCCTACTTGCCTCACAAGCATGCCACACTTCAAAGTCGCCATTGATTAAATGGGATATAGACCTGACATAGAAACAACATGGGTAATGAATGAGAAGTTAATTCAACTTTTTGCAACAGGAACGATATTTAACACTTAATAGGAAAATGCATTATGTGGTATTAGATGATAAATCTTTTGTAAATCAAAAAATCACTTAAAATGCAAATACTTCTAATTTATCTTCCATGTGAATTTGAAATTATTTAAATTGAATATTGTAGATGTTCTCTGAATGAGTGCAGCTGCATAGCAGTGGTATGATGGGCCTCAGAAATCTCTTTTGTTCTGCTCGAGTTCAGACCAAATGAGAGGTGAGTGTGAGAGCTGGACATATCAATGGCAAAATGGCAGCATTATTACTGATAAAATATATGTTACTGACCTGTGCAGCAACAATGGGCCTTTTAATGTTGCTCCCCAGAATTGGAAAGATTTCCCACTCTCCTCCCCATAGCACTGGACAGTCGTGGCCACTGCCTGCCGTAGCACCCCAGTCCAGCTTGCTGCTCAGCAGAGGCAGCCCACAGCACACTCTCAGTAAGCAGACCCCTAACTATCCCAGTAATGCCAAAGAATTAGAGGTTGTTGACCATGCATGCATTAAAGACTTCAAAGACGTTAAGGCTACAAGTTTCCAATTTCATTAAGGAAGTGAATTCCCTCTTCAGGACTATGAGGCTCACATCTCCCCAGGTGCTGGAGTTTGGGCCACTGATGGCCCTCAGCTGAGCCCCTCTCTTATCATTACCTTCAGCTAAAGAGAGCTGCCTCTTCCAAAGTTGTGGTCCTTTCCTCAGGGACACCTTATATGCAAGCGCTCGTCCATGGGAGGAAGGTACAAAGGTTTACCCCCTTGCGTCAATTTGGGACATCTCTGAAGGGTCACCTGAGCTCCAGTGCACCCGGTGGGATTGGCTGAGCCCTTCATGGGGCCTGCACATTTCAACTCCTCACTTCCCCCAATCCTGCTTCCTTCATGCTCCAAAATACTTCTTGTGCAAATCTCTCTGTTTCCCAAGAAACTGATCTGACATTATTTTTCAAAGTAATTAAATCATGCATGTAGCTTGTAAGGAGGCGATGGACTTCACCAGACAGAATGACATCTGGAAACTCACATTCTTCTGTCATTTTCTTGATATATTTATATGATCATATTTCTTTTTTTTGTTTTGTTTTTTTTTTCTTTCCAATTCTTTCTCTGTGGTTCCTAGTTATCAGATGTTGGACTTCTGGCTGGTCTTCTAATTTTCTTATTAAATTCTTTCCTATTTTCCTTACGGTACTTTCTAGATTTGCTTGGACTTTATCTTCCAGTGTCATCAATTAAGTTTTCATTTTCACTCTTGTATTTTTTAATTTCTAAAACCTTTTTCTTAATTCTTTAAATTTTATATTTTTATAGGATTCTATTCTTATTAAATGGATGCACTATCATCGCTTATCAGAGGAGATTCATGAGATCTTTCAAAGACATTTTTCTCTCCCTACATAATTTCCTCCATATGTCTTTTTTCTTTTTTAATCTTTGTTTGCTTGTTTGAGCCTCTGTCTTTCATGATAGAGGTTTTCTTTAGGTATCTGGCAATCTTTTGTGTGCTCCTTTTAAAGAGAGACAGGAAGAAGCTAATTGGGATCTCTGAGCCCAAGGGCAGAGCTTTTTGACTTGAGGATTCATTGGGTAAATTATGGGTGATCTGACCAGTTGTTTGCTTGGGAAACCATCAGAGACAGTGTACAGATTGAATGATAGCTGAATATTTGCTCTGTGATAGTGCAATTTTATGTCTCAACTTGGCTAAGCTATGGAGCCCAGCTGTTTGGTCAAACAGCAGCCTACATGTTGCTGTGAAGGTATGTTGTAGACCTGGTTCACATTTACAAGCAATTTACTTTAAATAAAACAGATGACCCTTCAAAACATGGATGAGTCTCATCCAACTGGGTGAAGGCCTTTAGAACAAAAACTGGTTTCCCAGAGAAGAATCCCTTCAAGACTGTAGAAACCCTGTTTGAGTTTCCAGCCTGCTGGTTTACCCTGCAGATTTTAGGCTCTATTGGTCCCGTTTCTAGAGAACCCTGACTGATACACTCTTCTTTGCAAGATCACTTTTCTCCTCTACCAATCAAGAGGTGGAGTCTATTTCTTTACCTCTTGAATCTCGGTTTAGCTACATGATTTGCTTTTGCCAATGAGACATTAGCAAACGTGATGCAAGCAAAGATAGGAAAAGCCCTTGTGAATTGGAGCTTGCCCCCTCCTGCCGCTGGGGACCCTTTTGCCACTAGAGGAATAAGCATGATTAACCTGATGGTCAATGAAAGACACTGGGCTGTTGTTCCAGCTGACATCACGCCAACTGCCAGACATAACATGCGTCTCTCACTAGACCAACAAGCCTGTCAACCACCAGATGTGAGTGAAGCCACCCTAGAATATCAAGCCCCAACGGAACTGGCCCATAAAAAAATTATTCATCAAACTCTCAAACTTGTGATTAATAATAACTGTTCTGGCTTTTCATGAAGATGCTGCCAAAAGTGAAGAAGGACGCCCCTGCCCCTTCCAAAGCCGAAGCCAAAATAAAGGCTTTCAAGGCAAAGAAAGCAGCGCTGAAAGGTGTCCGCAACCACACAAAAAAGAAGATCCGGACGTCACCCACCTTCCGAGGGCCCAAGACACTGCGCCCCAAAGGCAGCCTAACTATCCTCGGAAGAGCCCCGAGGAGAAATAAACCTGGCCACTACGCCATCAGCAAATTCCCCCTAACTACCGAGTCAGCCAGGAAGAAGACAGAAGACAACAGTACACGTGTGTTCATTGTGGATGGCAAGACCAACAAGCACCGGATCAGACAGACTGGGAAGACGCTCTGTGACACTGACGTGGCCAAGGTCAGCGCCTGATCGGGCCTGATGGACAGAAGACCGTATATACGCTCAGCTGGCTCCCGACTGTGATGTTGCCAACAAACTTGGGGTCATCTAACCTGAGTCCAGCTGGCTAATTCTAAATATACAACTTTTTCACTGTAAAAAAACCAAAATAACTGTTTTGTCTTAATCCACAAAATTTTGGGTTAGTTTGTTACACAGCAAAAAATAGCAGATATGATCATTATTATTATATCTTTCTTCTTGAAATTATCATATACCCCAGAACATCCCCCACGTCTTATGCCTGGCTGCCAGCATTCTAAGAGCTGCGTAGAAGCCTGGAGGATTCAGCATTTAACATGTAAATATTTACTTAATCCCCTTCATAAATTAGGGCCAACTACAAACTTAAAGAGCACAAAGTATCCACATAGAAGTCTACCCTCACTTCTGACAAGTGCAGATTTGAGAGGTTCCCAAAACTACCCTCAGTTTCCATAATTTGCCAGAGGACTCACAGAACTCACTGGCAGCTGTCGTGATTATGGTTTATTATGGGGAAAGGATACAGATTAAAATCAGCCAAAGGAGGAGACATGGGGCAGGGGTCCAGAGGGGTCCAAATGTAGAGGTTCCAGTCATTCTCTACCCACAGAGTAATGGACAATGTGAACTCCCAGAGTCAATGTGTCACAACAAGCACTGAGGCCTGCCAACCACGGAAGTCCTTCTGAGCCTGTGGTGTCCAGAGTTTTATTGGGCTTTGGCCACATACTGCCCACACAGCCAATCTTTAGTCTCCAGCCCCTCCTGGAGGTTGGACTGATACCTTTAGTCTTTAGTTCCTGGGAGATCTGAATTGGAACCATGTGGCCCACAGCCCCTGTCACAAATCACACTAATAGACTCTCAGGTACACAAAGCCCCCAAGCAAACAAAGATCCTCTTATTAGGCAGGACATTTCAGGAGCCTAGAAATCACCTCCCAGGAGCCGAGGGCAAGGGCCAGACATGTCTTAGGGTAAGATGAATTATTCACGACACAGACCATCCTCTGGCCTTTGGCTGAGACAGGACCCTGTGGTCTGGCTCACGCCTCCCTAGAAAGAAAAGCCTATTCTGTGTGATTTTGGATGCTTGCAGATGTCTCAGATCAGCACATTCTCATATTGCAATAGTCTTTTTAGTTAAAGTTGCTCCGTATCTACGACTGGATATGTGTTTATTTGACAGTGGGGTCCCAGAGACAAAGATATAACATAACTTCCCTAAATGAGCACCATCTAGATACGGTGACATATAATGCCGGTCTGGCGTCCTGTCTGCCAGGCGGCAGGTGACAGCATTGGGGCTGCAGTTACCCACCAGCTGGGTGAAGCAGGAGCAGGCATGGTACATGGGAGTGGGCCGGCATCCGAACAAGGACATGGTCTCTGTCAGAACAGCCATATTGCCCACCCCAACCTCCCCACCCCCTTCTCTGCTGCAAATTCACAATGGAGTCTGCGCCCTCACCAAGGCTAGCTCCATTCACTGCCCCAGTCGTACTCCCAGGCTTCTGCCTGCCCTTATCCCTCTCTATCCCCTGCTGTGCTCAGTGGCCAGAGGCAAGTGTGGATGTCAGTGGTATAAAATTGCACTGCGTGGAGGGCTAGCTGGGGTTTGTGCCAGAAGACACTGATTCCTAAGGCAGCCACAGGGGGAGATGCACCTGGTCCTCATCCTGCCAGGACCCATCCATCAGCTGGGATGCTGCAGCATCAGCCCTACCTGGGGATGACAGCCTCCCCGGCATCCATGGCTTCCCCAGAAGGAGATGTGCTGTGGCCACACTTCTCCGTCAGTGCCCCTCCCGGCTTTTCAGTTGTTGTCATAATATGGCCGCTGCTCTGCGGATTTCCAAGCCCCTCAGCAGCAGCTGCTGGAGGAAGAGAGGCGCACAGCTATCTGGTCTGGCTAGCACTCTTTAACTGTCTGACCACGATGGCCACTCTTCCAAGGACACAAGAAGAAGAAGTGGGCCATCCTTTCTGATATTTAGGATGCTAGGCCATCACGTGATTTTTTTCTTTTTTTTTTTAATTTCCAGTTTTGGGAGGTCATCAGTGATGAACATGGGATTGACCCCACTGGCAGTTACCATGGAGACAGTGATTTGCAGCTGGAGAGAATCAATGTGTACTACAATGAAGCTGCTGGTGATTATTTGCATATGGTTTGCTTTCCTATCAGTCTTGCTTTCCATACTGTGGCAGTTGCAATGTACTAGAAACATGCAAATGACAAAGAAATGCTTCTTGCATTCATTTTAAATGTCAACTGCTAAAAAATACACTCTATGGTTCCTTAGGACTCCTGCATGTTCGCCATGACTAAGCCTGCCCTTTATCTCCTTTTTAAAGCAGAAAAGCTCCCCTATGTTCATACTTTTGTCTCACGTGCTGGAACTTTCTCTAATGAATTGCTGTGAAAGTAACATAGAGTAAGTACTATCTAGTCTGCTTCCTTTGCCAACCGCAGGTCTAAGTCCAGCTCTGTTCCCGCAGGAAACAAATACGTACCACGGGCCATCCTTGTGGATCTGGAACCAGGCACGATGGACTCAGTCAGGTCTGGACCATTCGGCCAGATCTTCAGGCCCGACAACTTTGTGTTCGGTACGTAGTCATGATCAGTGGGGACTGGCTCAAAGAGTCTTCTTCCTAAACACAGTGGAAACCAGAGTTCTTAGGGCTGAATGCCAAGGTGGACACTGCGTGATCACAGATAGCCCTGAGTCCTGACCTAGCTCCACCTTGTCCACGGGCGGTAACTCTCTAGACACCTCTAAGAACAGTGTCAGCCTCTGAGAATGTCAGGGCTACAGTGTCAGCTGTAACCCTCCTACTACAGATCCGTCTGTGAAGGGGAAAGAATAAAGGGAAGAAAAAAGCTTCAAACGAGTTCATAGGCAACTGGTAATTTCAGAGGACTGGTGACAACAGGTAACCACTTCAAGAAGCAAAGGCCAAAGGCACAGTTTATGACCGGAAGTGAGACAACAGCTTAGAGCCCGTGTTCTCTTCTGATCTCACCGTGTCTTTGCCCGGGCCTGTCAGTTGGACCTGCTTTAAGTTTATAAATACTGTACACAGACCTGTGCACACTGGCTGTGAGCATGGTGCCCTTTCCTCAGTATCGGCCCTGACAGCGTCTGAGCTCACTCTGAAGATAAAGTGTCCTTGCCCACAATCCACATGCTAACAGCAGAGGGAAAGGATGGGTGAGATGGTTCTTAGCAGCTCCACAAAGAACCAGGACAGCTTTATAGGAGTCACCGGTATGATGAGGCTGCCCAGAGCCTCAGAACTGCATTCATTATAGTTCTCAACTAAGAACAACCCTACTATGAGTGAAAAGGAGAAGGGATTGAAATATACAAATTGCCAGTTATACAAACAGTCACACAGATGTGCAGTCAATGGGGAATATAGTCAATAATACTATAATAATGATGTATGGCATCAGATAGGTACTAGACTTATAGGGGTGATCATTTCGTTAGCTTTATAAGTGTCTAATCACTATGACCACTATGTTGTACACTTGAAACTAATATAATATTGGATGTCAACTGTAACTGAAAAAAAGTTTCTTTAAAGAAAAAGGGAAAAAAAAGTATAACTTGATTGGTTCTGAATCCTGTGCTTCCCCAGATTATGAAGGACTCAAATCCTGTTTCACGGCGGGATATGGGGGCCCAGGAAGGGACTGAAAATGTTTAGCTGGTATAGCTATCTGAAAAGTGTGAAGAAGACAGACATCAGCTAAAGGGGCCAAACAGGGACCGATAGCTAAATGGCAGGTGTAAGGAGATGTGGAGAAGCTTTCTAACGAACATGTTTGTGGCCCGCACTGTTGGTACCCGCCTATGTTCCTTTTACCCTCATTCTTCCCAGACTCCCTACTGCATGTCCTACCTGTAACCCCACTTTGGAAGGAGAACCCATTCAAGGACAGGCTGGAGGCGGATAGTCCAGTTTCCTAACTTTCAGGGGGACTCTGAGTGATGGTCCACCTTGTCTGTTACAGACACCCAGTGTGGAGCCCTGTGCCCACAGCAGTAACCCGCTCACAGATGCAGCCTGCTGGCTTCCTTCCCTCTCAGCTCAGTCCCCCACTCCCCTCCTGCTGCTTCCTGGGAGCAGCTCCCTAAAAAACTTCCACTCAATCCTTGACTCAGATTTGCTTCTGGGGTCTGACCTAGACACTCACCAAAGAGGAGATGATATAATAGTTTTCTACTGTTGTGTAACAAGTTACCACAAAATCAGTGCCTTAAAACATCATAATCGTCTAACAGTTTCCATGGTCAAGAGTCTGGCGTGCTGGGTCCTCTGCTCAGGGCCTCACAAGGCTGACCACCCTGAGCTACTCCATCTGGAGTACAGGGCCCTCTTTCATGCCCTTCAGGCAGCTGGCAGAATCCAGCTCCCTGCAGACGCAGGTCTGCAGTCCGTTTGGTTGCTGGCTGTTGACCAGAGGCTGTCCTCTGCTCCTAGAGACCGCCTGCCATTACCTGCCACATGGCCCTCTCCACAAATGGCAGCTGCCCCTTCAAAGCCAGCAGGAGGGTATCTCTACTGCTTCAAAATGCTGACCTTCTCTTCTGCTACCAGCTGAAGAAACTTCTCTGCTTTAAAGGGGCTCATGTGATTTGGGAAGGTCCACCTGAATTATCTCCCTATTTTAAGGTCAACTGATTTGGGACCTTACTTACATCAGTAAAATCCCTTCCCAGCACCTGGATTAGTGTTTGATTGAACAACTTGGAAAAGGTGTATGCACTCCAGAGCCAGAAGACTCTTGGGGCTGTCTTAAAATTCTGACAGCCACCAGTAGGCAGTTTGGAGAACGGAAAGATGTTCTTTGGAACATCTTGTTCATAGAGTAAGTGACTTTTCCACTTCCTAGTAGTATGGCCTTGGGCAAGCATTTTAATCTCTCTGAGCCTTAGCTTCTTTTTCCAGAAAATGGTGATCCTTGTGCTTACTCCAGAAGGTTATTATGAGGATTAATGGAATAATTCATGTAAACTACTTGGTGCTGCCATGAGCATTCCAGTAAGGAAGGTGTTCAAGGAAGGGCTGCGTGACTTCTTGTCAGGAACTCTACAAGGGAAACCAAGACAGATTAATTTAGGAGTACCTGTTAATTTTTAGAACATATGATTTTCAGGTCCCTTTTGATCACAGAAGTCTATGGCTGTATGTGAATATTCTTGGAAGAGTTAATATACTTATCAGAATAAGGCCTTAATTGATTAGTATTAAATTATTTCCTTGGTACAGATTTTCATAAGGGGGTGGAATCTGTGTGCTCAAATTGGGGGAAGAGTAGCAAGAGGTGGGAAAAAGAATCAAAAAGGAAACTTAACCACCCTTACAATTTCACTTAGGTTAAGTTCCAATTTAGTGAGTTCAATTTGCAACTGCAGCTACAATGAAAATTTCTGTGTTAGTCTGGCTCATAGTAGCAACCTAAGATTTCCCGAGGCAGTCCTGCAGGGCAGAGACATTCCCTTCGAACTTACTGCTGACATGTGCTTCCTAGTTTTCTTGTCTTGCTCTTTCATCACTTCCTTTTAGCCGAGACCTAAGATTGGACAGCAGCTTCTGATCCCGGCACTAATTTCTGGTCGGACTTGAAAGCTCATTTGTTGACTCAGCTCCAGATCTTGCTGGGCCTCCGTCCTCTCTTACTCTTCCCGCACCCAACCTAGGGACAGCCTCAGCCTCTGCATGAAGTTCAGCTTCATTTCCCCAGTGTCAGTATGGGCATCTCATCCAGATCTATTTACCTCATTAATTACAAAATTATCCAACCTTAGATGGAAGGAGAACTGACTCTGGGTGGTGAACACACAATGGGATTTATAGACGATGTAATACAGAATTGTACACCTGAAATCTATGTAAATTTACTAACAATTGTCACCCCAATAAATTTAATTTAAAAAAAATTATCCAACCTTAGAAGTCATCTGTGAATTAGCACAATATACAAGTAATCCATGAAAACAAAAATTTGACTTTGAAACACCCAGTACAAAGAAATGTCTGATTGTATATTGCTTCTCTATCCTATACTTCACGCCAAGGCCTACCTCTCCCTCTTCCCCCAACAAACATACAGCAACAAAGCTGTCCTTGGCCAGTGCGCCCCCTGTTGGCCAGGGGAGCTGTGACGGGAGCTGAGTGACCCAAGACCTCACCACCGCCCTGATTTTCTTCAAGGTAACTGTCCACACACCTGCTCCTCCCTTTTCTCTTTCAACATTCACAGCTCTGTTAAACCTCTTTCAGATGATGCCTTTCTAACTTATTTGTCTCCATAGTCTTTAATCTCTTCTAGTCATCAAAAACATTCTAATTATTTATGTCCACAAAAATGATACTAATAGTGAGTGATGGATGAAGCAAGTTGAAGAGCTTTGTAGGTCCAAGGCACTCTTATTTTTGGAGGCACCATGCCACATCCTATCAAAAATATTTTCATTTCTATTTTGTAAAATTTGTACATTAATTATAATTTATGTTATGATGTAAAAGTTCAGTTGCATTTGACTAGTTGATGGGATGTGCTCTATAGATATGTAATCAGACATTTATTAATTTTACTATTGCAGTTTTCTTTCCATATTTTGGAATTGTCACCCCACTGCCCCTACTCCAGCACCCCATCTAAATATCTTAGGTCTCGAAAACTAGATGCTTATTAGTGCCTAATGGTAAAATCGACCTTTCTGTTAAGATTAAAACAGTGGAAGTAACAAATATTCCTTCTAATTAAGAGAAACAAAAGACTATTGGCAGCGTGTTACACAAGTATCAGACATATGAGTGTTCAACAACATTTGGTATAACCATATAATAAATTTTACAAAATCAATCCACCACATATTTGAAACGATGCCTATTACTATGTTTGTACTACATGAAAATAAGGTATAAATAATAATTGATAATAAATAAGCAATAGTATTTGTATACAAATTGAGTATTTCTGAGATTTAGTCAGAAACAAAAGAAGAAACCATGAATAAGAAACAATTTGGGGGTGTCTCTGAGGACTCCTGGCTGCACAATTGAGGAGGCCTTCGGAGACTAGATATTTCCCGAGTTTAAAATAAAAGGCACTTCATATTTTGAGCACATTTTCCCCCTAGGTATTTTATGAGTTTGGTGGTGGTTGGTTGTTTCTCCCACTGCAAAGACTTTTCTTGAGAAAGCTGTATAAACCACCATGTTGTTGGTGGGGTGGGGGAAGGGGGAGAGATTTCTATATTACAGGCTAAAACATTGGCAGTTTGGAATGGGCACGGATTAAGGCATGGAACACCTTCCAGGAGAGCAGAGCTGGGAGAGGGGCAGTGACAGAAGAGAGGAGGGCTGCTACAGCAGGACCAGGACACCCCGGGTGGCAGCTTCCCCCTTCCCCCCACCCCAGTGCACCAACTTGCTGTAAGCCTCTCACAGCACATGATCAGCAGAAGAAAGAATTATTAGGCTCTGCACAGACTAACTAGCTTTCTCACCATGGGGAGGAAAATGATGATGTCAACCTTTCCGTAATTGCTCTTTGCCTTGAAAGTGAAACGGAACAAAACTTGAGCTCTGGAGCTACTCAGAAAATGACCAGCATCTTTTCTGTACCAGGCTTGGCCCCATGGAAGTCAGCATGGTTAGCCCCACCAAAATTCTTTGGCAACTCAGATTTTGTCATGAAAAAGCCAGTTTTCAGAAAATAGGTGGCCAGGGAGTCTGAACATTGGAAAGTGACAGGAAAAGGTTCTCTTGGGTTCCAGACTTCCTCCAGGAGCTGGTCCAGTCCTGGGGGTGCTCGGGCTCAGAATCATCCTCAAGGCATGGGGACTCCATTGACCCATAGACCCTAGAGGGTTTGTGTGAGACAAAGAGCATGGTGCCTCAGCTCACTGCTTGAGTTGTGCTGCTTGTTTATTTCTACAATAGCCCCTTTCCTTGCCGTGGACAACCTCAAGGACTAGGGGTCAGGATTATAATACAGAGGTGTGTACACAATGTTATGGGTACAAAGGAGGGAGCATCACAGAGAAAGTGACATTAGAGTTGAGCCCTGATTTATGGAGAAGATGTCCTGGGGGGAGGGAGGGAGGGAAGGAAGGGAAGAAGGAAGGGAGGAAGGAAGGAGGAAATTGTAATACCAATTATAATAACTAAAATTTATATAACACTTACTGTGAGTCAGGCAGTATTCTAAGTGCTTTCACATATTAATTTATTCAATTTTTGTAATAACCCTAGGAGGTAGGTACTATTACTATTCCCACTTTACACTAGACACAATTGAAGCACAGAGAGGTTAAGTAACTTGCTCTAGGTCACACAGCTAATAAATGGCAGAGTCAGGATTTGTATCTATTCTGCACAGGGCCTGTGCTCTAAACCACTCAGAGAATGTGGGGGTGGGCTGAATCAGATGGGGGAGGAATTCATGCCAGTCATGTGAACAGTCTTGGCCACGTGAAGCAGAGAGTTTGCGAAGAATTCAGCATGGCCCAGACACTCTAGATCAGGGGTGTCCAAAATGCAGCCCGTGGGCCAAGTGCAGCCCATGATCCATTGTTAATCGGCCCACAGCAAATTCCAAAAATATATTTAGTTTACTTAAATAAACCAGGTGAGGCAATACGTACTTCACCTCGAGTGAGTGGCCCGGCTGTTTGTGTATTTTACCGCATATGGCCCTTGGTGAAAAAAGTTTGGACACCCCTGCTCTAGATTATGGGGACAATGATAGCAGTTCAGAGAAGTTTAAATATATTTGAAAATTTGTGAGATTATGTCTGATTTAAATCATGGCATAAGAAAATGTAGTATTTTTCCATTCTTAATATCAAAGACAAAAATAATTGAACTTATGTTAAAAACAAACAAACACCTAAAAAATCCCATGAAAAGAAAAAAAAGGAAGATAATGTATCAAACATGAATAGTGAAAAAAAATATATTTAGAGAAGAATGAAAAGATATTTTTATGTTCTTTAGTATTTTCTAAATCTGTAATCAGAAAATATGTACATATAAAATAAATGTTCTTGGAGTTTGGGAGTTGCGGGCTAGGGTGCAGACATGGCCAAGTCCAAGAACCACACCATGCACAACCAGTCCCGAAAATGGCACCGAAACGGCATCAAGAAACCCCGATCGCAAAGATACGAATCTCTGAAGGGGGTGGACCCCAAGTTCCTGAGGAACATGCGCTTTGCCAAGAAGCACAACAAGAAGGGCCTGAAGAAGATGCAGGCCAACAACGCCAAGGCCTTGAGTGCACGGGCTGAGGCCATCAAGGCCCTCGGAAAGCCCAAGGAGGTCAAGCCCAAGATCCCAAAGGGCGGCAGCCGCAAGCTCAGTCGACTTGCCTACATCGCCCACCCCAAGCTTGGGAAACATGCTCGAGCCCGCATCGCCAAGGGTCTCCGGCTCTGCCGGCCAAAGGCCAAGGGCAAAGCTCAAACCAAGGTCCCAGCTGGTCCTGCAGCTGCAGCTCCGCCTCCAGCTCAGGCCCCGGCTCCCAAAGGTGCCCAGGCTGCCACGAAGGCTCCACAGTAAAGACCTCTGTCTGCCGATGGAGGACGGAGAGACTGGGGGACCCTGGGCTGCTGTCTGCGTGGGGCTGGTGTCCTCCTGTGTTATCTGGACCAATAAAGCTGAGGCAGGATCTGGCAAAAAAAAAAAAATGTTCTTAGCACAATAAAATACATGTATACAAGTGTATGTGTATATTGTACTCACACACATATATTTTCAATTTTTAAAGGTCCAGATTGACAATTCTAGTAAAAATAACACAAACTAGACATGAAACATTCCAGAAGGTGGCTGAAAAACATTACTATATATTTACTCCAAATTATTATTGTCTGGTGGAAAAATGTATAAACTTTGGTAGAGCTGACATTTTCAAAGTAAATTAAATTGGGGTTGAGACTGTTTATAGTTCAGGCAGCACTATAAGCTGCCTAAAGCAAGTACCTTAAATGCTTTAAGCAAAATTCTTCCATCTTCACAAAGAGATGTTTTATTAAAAGCCTGAAAATGTGTGCTCAAAGTCAAAGGAGTGCAGGGCTGTTTTAGATGAGATTCATGTGAAAGAGAAATTGAGGTTCTTCATCCCCTCAGCCTTTTCTGAGAGCACAGTCATGTCGGATGTGAGACTGTTCTAGAATAATTGAGACAATTTTATTGCTGGGATGGTTCTTGGGTTTTCATTATTCTGCAGGGGGTCCTCAAAATTTCAGGACCCCCAACCAGATCTATTTCAACTAGCTCACATCTGTCATTTTAGAGATGGCATCAATTAACAGAGATTATCACCATAATACCACATGCTCAGAGGGCACTTTCACTAGAACCCTCTCACTGAAGGAAGGAGAGGAGGAAGGGCAGGCAGAGAGAAGGGTAAGATCCTGAGACCTTTTGTAAAAGGCATTGCTGAGCCTCCTACGGGAGTCACACCTTCCCTCTCCAGTCTGAATTCTGTCATCATCACCCCAAAGTGTCTTCTGGGTAAGGGTGGCTCAACCATTGTTGGTGACATCAGTTCCAAAGCAGGACATGACATGTGGCAGGAGAATGTTGGCTCCCTTCCCCATCACTCTGCCCAACAGAGCCACAAGAGAAATGAAGAAAGGGAGAGTAGGGGGGACAACCTTCCCCCCAAAGCTCATCAAAAGCCCATCCCAGGGAAGGAGAGGATCAGCTGGCCCCATTTCCTCCTGCTATTATCTGCCTGGATGCAGATAATAGCACTGTTGTGTGACAGCCTGGTGGCTGGAATGCCCACGTGGTGGAGGGAACAGGAGCTCACAGTCTTGGATGAGTCACTCTAGGTTGGGCAGGCATTATTTAAAAATCTGCTTGTGTGCTTCTCTGATTATATACTAACAGACACCAGGGGCAGGTGTTGGAGGAGGAGCGGGCAAACAAGTAAACAGGCTGGGGTGTGTATTGGGTAGCAGGAGGA
This sequence comes from Rhinolophus hipposideros, assembly GCF_964194185.1. NCBI lineage: Eukaryota > Metazoa > Chordata > Mammalia > Chiroptera > Rhinolophidae > Rhinolophus > Rhinolophus hipposideros. The sequence continues at coordinate 4,266,291 of NC_138054.1, read as the reverse complement.
GGCAGGCTTGGGAAGAACATTTGTTGCCAGTAGTCCACAGAGCAGGGAGTCCTCGGGTGGCTGGGCCAGCTGTAATAAATGCTGTCACCTATTGACTGCACGTACACTAAAGGTCCAGTTCACAGACACTGTCTCTTCATGATGTAATAAAAAACAGATTTTCATATTTCAGAGATGGTAATAGAAGCTCTGAGAAGTTAGGTGACTTACTTAACAACCCAACCAGGATGCAGCAGAGTGGGCATACTCCATGAGAGTATGTGTATATTATACTCTCGCCCTCCACAGGTAGGGAAACGCCCACCTGTTAGAATCTCCATGTCCCCAACAATCCCTTCCAGGTCTCATCCTCTGCTCCTCTTTGGCCCAAAATTCCCACCATGAATGAAACATCAAAGGCTAACAGGCAATTATCTCCAGAATATCTTTGTGGAACTGTGTAATCAGTGAACTTACCTGGAGCAGGGCCATTCTATGGAGAGGTTCCGGAAGACTCCAGCTGACTATGAAGAGCCCAAGATGTGGGAGTTGGTCATAAAGGTGAGGAGCAGATGGAGGCCCAGCCCTAGGAACCTGGGAACAACACCAGTGGGAGGGGAGAGAGGAGGAGAAAGTCTAGGAAAACTATCCCACCCTGAGAGGAGGCCCCAGGTGCCTGCTTGTGTGCTGGGGGCTCCTAAAGGACCAGCTTCCTGAAGCAGGAGGTGATAACGCCATGATTTTGCCCTTCCACCTCTGATATATGCCCACTATTAACATGACGAATAGGCTAAGTATTTATGATAGCATCACTTTGGGTTCTATGGGGTCTTTTTGCTCCATAAACTTGACCCACTTTCATATAGAGCTTGTCATTTCCTACTCACAAAGCTGGCTGCGGGATACCTATAATTATCATCATTTTATAGCTGGAGAAACTGGCCCCAGAGAGGAAAAGGAGGATGTGCTGGGAAACAGAAGCAGTCCCAGGTGCCTGCTCACCTAGCCCACTGTTAAGATCATCTTGGAGAAGAATTAAGTTTGAGTCTTACCTCATCCCCACTAAGCCGTTAAAACTCACCTGGGCTTGCTCTTTGTACAAGATCTAGGTGCCCGCACTTACTAGCTTTGTGGCCAGTCAACTCTTTCTGCCTCCTTTCCCAGCTGTGAATTGGGACAGTAATAACGTTTGCTCTAGAACAGTGCTGTTCAATAGGTAATTTAAAATTTTCTAGCAGTCTAGAAGACATTAAAAAAGTTAAAAGAAAGAAGTGAAATTAATTTCGAAAATATATCCAAGATGTTATTCTGATATGTAATCAATTTACAAAATCAGTAATGGAATAATTCACATTTCTTAGTGATCCATGGAATCCTCTGCGTATTTTACACTTAAGGCACATCTCAAGTCAGACTACACACATTTCAACTGTTCCATAGTCACACGCGACCGACTGGTGCTGACAGAGCTGGACTGCCGAGCTCTAGGAGGATGCTGTGAGAATGAGTTGATATATAACTCATATGTATGTAAGGCACACGTGTTTTGGCTGACGCGTGGCTATTATATTTACATTCACCCCCCCTGCCTGACACACACGCACGCAGAATTTTCCACATTTAAGTGGCTTTTACGTGGACCCAAGACCCAAAACAGATACGAGACAAATCCAGCGCCGAGTTCCTTTTCCTAGCCGCTCCCAAACCGACCATCTTCCTCACGTATAGAAGCGAAAAGCCGCCCACCCTGCCATCCTCGCTGTTCCTGAAGACAGCTGCCGGCCATCGGTTCTCACCGGAGAGCCCCCACTCCTCCCCATCTGCCGCCCCACCCGGTGTTCCTACTCGTCTGGAATTCCCCTCCGGAATAGAAAGAGAAGGAAGCTGGGAATCCAGGGCCCTAACCAGGATGCAGGAAACCTTAGCGAACAGCTCGAGTAGACCCCACTGAAAATTCTGGGCCCCCAACTCCAAAAGGGTGCTCGGTGCCTCTCGCCCTCCCCCGGGAGGCGAGGACCCTGTTTGGAAGCAGCGTCTGCCCCGGTCCCTGGACCCAGGTCCCAGCCCCTTTACGGGGGTCCAGAGTGCACGCGGTGGGGTGGGATGCGACATTCCCGTGCACGGTCGGGAGGCCGGCTGGGGTCGGAGGCCGCGGGGTGCCGGGGCTGGACGCCCTCTGCGGTCCCACGGGCGCGGCGACCGGCCGGAGCGCCCCGCACCTCGCACCGCGCCCCGGCTCCCTCTCGCGGTGCCGCAGTCCCGGGCGCACCGCCCCCCTCAGCTCCGCCCGCCATTACGTCACCGCGGGCCGGAGGGCCGGTCAGTATAAAAGGAGGAGCTGATGGGCGGTGACAAGTCTCGGCGCTCGGGAGTGTGCCGGTCCGCGCCGCTCGCACAGCTCCGAGGGCCAGCGCCTCCACCCGCTCTGCAGCCGGCACCATGCGCGAGATCGTGCACATCCAGGCGGGCCAGTGCGGCAACCAGATCGGCGCCAAGGTGGGCGCGCCGGGGAAGGGGCCGGGGGGGGGGGCGGGCCCCGAGGCTGCGGGCCGGGACCGGGCGTAGGGGGCGGCGGGGGCCCGCCCGCTCGGGTGGCGCATTCTTCGCCGGCAGCCGGGCGGGGCCCAGAAACCCACCCAACCTGCCACGGTGAGCGCAGCCACGCAGCTGTGTATGCCTTTAATCAAGGCCCTTTGAAAGTTCGCAGCGAACCAACCCTTCTGCGGTATGTAGTGGGCATTTCTCTGGTATATTAGCCCATGAAATTTGGATAGAGACTGCGGTCATATTAATACACTGGCCTCACGTGGAAATTAATTTGGATATTTTCGTCTATAGTTTGAACGAAAAAAATGCAGTGTCATTGAGGTCACAGATGTTACAGAGACTACTCCTTCCTTGGACTACAAACAAAGATGTTAGATAATTTCTCTAATAAGAGCACCACCCAGACGTGGTATATAATATAATGCCAGTCTGGCTTCCTGTCTGCCAGGCGGCAGGTGAAAGCTGCAATTGAAACTGGGGCTGCAATTACCGACAGCAGTATACGAAGCAGGAGCAGGCATGGTACATGGGAGTGGGCCGGCATTCGAACAAGGACATGGTCTCTGTCAGAACAGCCATATTGCCCACCCCAACCTCCCCACCCCCTTCTCTGCTGCAAATTCACAATGGAGTCTGCGCCCTCACCAAGGCTAGCTCCATTCACTGCCCCAGTCGTACTCCCAGGCTTCTGCCTGCCCTTATCCCTCTCTATCCCCTGCTGTGCTCAGTGGCCAGAGGCAAGTGTGGATGTCAGTGGTATAAAATTGCACTGCGTGGAGGGCTAGCTGGGCGTTGTGCCAGAAGACACTGATTCCTAAGGCAGCCACAGGGGGAGATGCACCTGGTCCTCATCCTGCCAGGACCCATCCATTAGCTGGGATGCTGCAGCATCAGCCCTACCTGGGGATGACAGCCTCCCCGGCATCCATGGCTTCCCCAGAAGGAGATGTGCTGTGGCCACCCTTCTCTGTCAGTGCCCCTCCCGGCTTTTCAATTGTTGCCATAATATGGCCGCTGCTCTGCGGATTTCCAAGCCCCTCAGCAGCAGCTGCTGGAGGAAGAGAGGCGCACAGCTATCTGGTCTGGCTAGCACTCTTAACTGTCTGACCACGATGGCCACTCTTCCAAGGACACAAGAAGAAGAAGTGGGCCATCCTTTCTGATATTTAGGATGCTAGGCCATCACGTGATTTTTTTCTGTTTTTTAATTTCCAGTTTTGGGAGGTCATCAGTGATGAACATGGGATTGACCCCACTGGCAGTTACCATGGAGACAGTGATTTGCAGCTGGAGAGAATCAATGTGTACTACAATGAAGCTGCTGGTGATTATTTGCATATGGTTTGCTTTCCTATCAGTCTTGCTTTCCATACTGTGGCAGTTACAATGTACTAGAAACATGCAAATGACAAAGAAATGCTTCTTGCATTCATTTTAAATGTCAACTGCAAAAAAATACACTCTATGGTTCCTTAGGACTCCTGCATGTTCGCCATGACTAAGCCTGCCCTTTATCTCCTTTTTAAAGCAGAAAAGCTCCCCTATGTTCGTACTTTTGTCTCACGTGCTGGAACTTTCTCTAATGAATTCTGCTGTGAAAGTAACATAGAGTAAGTACTATCTAGTCTGCTTCCTTTGCCAACCGCAGGTCTAAGTCCAGCTCTGTTCCCGCAGGAAACAAATACGTACCACGGGCCATCCTTGTGGATCTGGAACCAGGCACGATGGACTCAGTCAGGTCTGGACCATTCGGCCAGATCTTCAGGCCCGACAACTTTGTGTTCGGTACGTAGTCATGATCAGTGGGGACTGGCTCAAAGAGTCTTCTTCCTAAACACAGTGGAAACCAGAGTTCTTAGGGCTGAATGCCAAGGTGGACACTGCGTGATCACAGATAGCCCTGAGTCCTGACCTAACTCCACCTTGTCCACGGGCGGTAACTCTCTAGACAGCTCTAAGAACAGTGTCAGCCTCTAAGAATGTCAGGGCTTCAGTGTCAGCTGTAGCCCTCCTACTACAGATCCATCTGTGAAGGGGAAAGAATAAAGGGAAGAAAAAAGCTTCAAACGAGTTCATAGGCAACTGGTAATTTCAGAGGACTGGTGACAACAGGTAACCACTTCAAGAAGCAAAGGCCAAAGGCACAGTTTATGACCGGAAGTGAGACAACAGCTTAGAGCCAGTGTTCTTTTCTGATCTCACTGTGCCTTTGACCTTGCCTGTCAGTGGGACCTAATTTAAGTATTTACAGAATGTCTCTGTTCTTAACTAAAAAGCAGTTAGGGTTTGTTAAGCCATCTTCTTGTTCAATTAATAATTTCATTTGAACTCAACTTGCTTATTTTATTATGATCTCTTGTGTTTTTGAGGTCACTGATACAGAATATTTATCTGTAGGTGAGAAAAGGTATCTAAAAGAGTAGAATCTCCAATTCCCAGATTGGTCCAGAGTCAAAATGACAGAATTTGGAATTCCTTATGCTTTGGTGTATAATATTCTCCTTTCCCTCTGGCAGGCCAGAGCGGGGCGGGGAACAACTGGGCAAAGGGCCACTACACCGAGGGAGCTGAACTGGTAGACTCGGTCCTGGACGTGGTGAGGAAGGAGTCAGAGAGCTGTGACTGTCTGCAGGGCTTCCAACTGACCCACTCGCTGGGGGGCGGCACGGGGTCCGGGATGGGCACGCTGCTCATCAGCAAGATCCGGGAAGAGTATCCCGACCGCATCATGAACACCTTCAGCGTGATGCCCTCGCCCAAGGTGTCCGACACGGTGGTGGAGCCCTACAACGCCACCCTCTCCGTCCACCAGCTGGTGGAAAACACAGATGAAACGTACTGCATCGACAACGAGGCGCTGTACGACATCTGCTTCCGCACCCTGAAGCTGACCACGCCCACGTACGGGGACCTCAACCACCTGGTGTCGGCCACCATGAGCGGGGTCACCACCTGCCTGCGCTTCCCGGGCCAGCTGAACGCAGACCTGCGCAAGCTGGCCGTGAACATGGTGCCCTTCCCGCGCCTGCACTTCTTCATGCCCGGCTTCGCCCCGCTCACCAGCCGGGGCAGCCAGCAGTACCGCGCCCTCACGGTGCCCGAGCTCACCCAGCAGATGTTCGACTCCAAGAACATGATGGCCGCCTGCGACCCCCGCCATGGCCGCTACCTGACGGTGGCCGCCATCTTCCGGGGCCGCATGTCCATGAAGGAGGTGGACGAGCAGATGCTCAACGTGCAGAACAAGAACAGCAGCTACTTCGTGGAGTGGATCCCCAACAACGTGAAGACGGCCGTGTGCGACATCCCGCCGCGCGGCCTGAAGATGTCGGCCACCTTCATCGGCAACAGCACGGCCATCCAGGAGCTGTTCAAGCGCATCTCGGAGCAGTTCACGGCCATGTTCCGGCGCAAGGCCTTCCTGCACTGGTACACGGGCGAGGGCATGGACGAGATGGAGTTCACCGAGGCCGAGAGCAACATGAACGACCTGGTGTCCGAGTACCAGCAGTACCAGGACGCCACTGCCGACGAACAGGGGGAGTTCGAGGAGGAGGAGGGCGAGGATGAGGCTTAAGAACTTTTCACATGCATCGTGCATCTTCAGTAAACTTCTGTTGTCCTCAGTCAAGCATGGTCTATTTGTATACTATGGTGCTCAGTTTTGCCTCTGTCAGAAATTCACACCATTGATGTAATAGTGTGGAACTCCTCTAAATATTAGTCTTGTCTAAGGTATCTATACTAATTAAAAAGCATGTGTTCAAAACCTCTTGTCTCTTTATTCTTCCACTAAATACTTATGGAGTCTCTTTCTGGGTTTAGAAATTTTTAATAGAATTTCTAAATGTTTTAATTAATACTCTTTTTGCTGTTTTTGTAAAGAGAGATAAAAAGACATTTTTGTTTCATCTTCACTGCCCCAAAGTATTAAAAGTAAAGGAATCCAGTAAACGTAAGGGAGTAGATTTAAGGATAAAGCAAACCTTCCCTTTGCTGTAGTTAGAGCAACCCTGTGAAAATGTAGAATTGAGCACCTTCTATATCTTTACTTCCCCTTGAACAATATGATCAATACAAATAAAAAGAACAATGAATGCCTGTGCCTCTCAGATAAAAGTTGTATTATTAATTCAAGGTGCCCTGAAACAGCAGTCATGAACACTACAAATGCTTCATCTAAGATTTATTTGCAAATAAAGGAAATCACGATAGGAATTTACTTTTTAAGACAATGGTAGAAATTCACAGCTTAATGTTAAAAAATCAGATTTAATTTTCTTAGCTATTAAAGGTCAAGAATGTTTTTAATATGTCATCGTTCATATTGGATTAGCAGCAGTTATAGGAAGGAGTAGAAAGCCTAGAAGGCAGGTGACCGGAGGTGTGACACAGGGGTGGATTTCAAAGGCAACAACAAGCCCTACACTAAAGAATCACCAGGTCATATGTTCTCGGAGACATTTTCATTGTAAAAAGTCTTCTGCTAATTTGTTGAATTCATTCGCAAAACGTAAATGCAGGTTGTGCTTGCCTTCTGGCATCACATGCAACCTAAAAAGAAAAAACTTATGATTAGCATGCCATTTAAAACCTCTTACCCTCCCTAACATTTCATGAAAATCTAAAGTGAAAACCTGCCACGTTTTGTTTCCTGACTATTATTGGGGAGAAACTATAAGGTACACAGTATAGACTTTCTGTGAATATAGACTTGACCGAAAGCCTCCTGGAGTTTACTTGTATGAGTACCCTAGAGGTTGACTTGACAGTAACAGAACACACACACAAATGGTTGTTTAACTGTAAACCTGATTGACAGTGGGGGATATGATTTGGTGGTTACCTAAAAAAAAAAATCCATTTTAACAAGGTTAATTTTAAGAGGTTGGAAAGATGATAAAATGCAAACAGTCCAGAATCCATTGATTGGAACAGGTGACTTTCTTGGGGCATCTATATAGTGTGAAAACCCAAATCAATTCAGCTACCATCGGCCTGTTCAAGGTTCCAAATCACGGTTATTTTTGGAGGACTGAATAACTAAATACAAGCCACTAGACCAGGGCGAATAAGTGTTCCTTAGGACTTTGAGGGCGGCAGAAGCCTGCATCAGCAACCCTTTGTTCTGTAGCGATCACTACATCTTGTGTGGCAAACTTCACTATCCTCACAAGGCTTCTTCCTTTCAATAGGGTTTTGGTCAAACGTGACTAGTTTGCAATTTCTTTAATAAAGGCAGCTTTCTCTGAGTTCTGCATTTTATTTACTGGCTATAAAAATGCAGAAATAAAAGTTTTAAACAAAGCTTCTAGGACATAAGTGCAAGTTTGAGTTGTTTTGTCCACAATGACAATTAGACATTAAAAGGAGTATATCAGGGCAAAATGCCAGTTACGGCATTGCCTAATTCTCTGATATTTCACCACTTGGGGGCAGAGAGCTCTGAGGACCTCAGTGAGCAGTAAGGAGGACTTGTGGGGAAAGGGCCCTGGGGGACAGAGCTGTCCTTGGATGGTATAAGACCTCTTGCAACTCAAGCACATGGGGGTGCAGGTGGGGGTACTGAGGTAATCAAGATAATCTACTTGAAAGGAAGATATATTATTGCCATCTTTCTGAGGCTCTTGGGAAAGTTAATAATGCCATTTATAGTAACTAGAATATTCCAAATTCAATTTTAAATGCTGTTCAGAAAAGAAGGGCACGCTGTACCATCCCCAAAGATGGGATCCCAGTTGCCTTAAACAAGGAACAGGGCGGAACAGGGCTTGTGGGATGCTCAAGGCCTGTTTGTTTGTTTTTAAAGATTTTATTGGGAAAGGGGAACAGGACTTTATTGGGGAACAGTCTGTACTTCCAGGACTTTTTTCCAAGTCAAGTTGTTGTCCTTTCAGTCTAGTTTTGGAGGGCGCAGCCCAGCTCCAGGTTCAGTTGCCATTGCTAGTTGCAGGGGGCGCAACCCACTGTCCCTTGCGGGCGTCGAACCGGCAACCTTGTGGTTGAGAGGACACACTCCAACCAACTGAGCCATCCTGGAGCTCAGCGGCAGCTCAGCTCAAGGTGCCATGTTCAATTTTAGGTGCAGGGGGCGCTGCCCACCATCCCTTGCAGGACTTGAGGAATTGAACTGGCAGCCTTGTGGCTGAGAGCCCACTGGCCCATGTAGGAATGGAACCGGCAGCCTTTGGAGTTAGGAGCACGGAGCTCTAACCCCCTGAGCCACCAGGCTGGCCCCAAGGCCTGTTTTGAAGAGACAGAAAGAACAAACGGCCAGACATTAAGAACAAACTGCTGAAAGGTCATACAAGGGCACATCTAGGCTAAACTGCATGCTCTAATATGTGCTAAGCTGGATTTGGAAGCAGGGACCCCAATCTGCCCATCTTGCAAGGCCTCCTTTGTGGATAGCCACGCTAGCTATCACGTGCCCCACCCCATTCTATGATTGGTTCAAATTCCCAATAATGAGGGAGAAACACCAGCTGACTATCCCTCATTTTTAGCCTCAGTGTTGACTGCACTCTTCCTATAGTAATCTCTAGGTCTGAAATAAAAACTAGGCCTCCTTCATTAAAAATATGGGAAACCTGTTCTGAGGCATCTACATTCAGAACTGCACTGAGTTATGATGGATGGACAGAAGGATGAGGATATGAAGAAAATTGCTCTTCTTCTTGATACCTTTTGGGGGTCATTTGAAGGTCACTTTACTTAAAGCCTATTGTGTGTTCATCTTTTAGAACAGTACCACACCAGACTATATAGCTATCAAAGTAATGTAGCAACCCTACAGCTGACCTAGATTCTCACCCAAGTAACATGGATCTAATCGCATGCCCCATGGAGAGTGGTTTTCAAACAATCACATTTCCCAGGAACATCAGTAGGAACTGCCCCCCAATGCCAAACACATGGTTCAACTGGAAATGAAGGTGCCTCCGAGAGGGTAAATGAAAGTTCCTATTTGCCAGGGCAGGCTCCTCTTTGCATCTGGAACCTTTAGGAAAAGGGATGTGATTCTAGATCTTTTGAGAAATTAAAAAGTCTGACCTCACAGTATAAATTCAGTGGTCACTTGTGTTTGATAGAGTCCTCCTAGAATCTCACTGTCTATGGGCAAGGTAGTGAAGGAGAAATTATGGTACGTTCCTTTCCTCAGTCTAACCTCCAGCTTTTCAAATAAGCACTGAGAGCCACAGAAAGGAGCAAGGCCCTAAGCAATGTGCTGTAGCATTTTTCCTCCTCTTTGGATATGACAGAACTCTAAATTATTTACAAACTCATGAAGTTTCTGGTAAATCTGTGAGCATTTTTGTTTTAATTGAAAACCAAAGTCGGCTGCTGGTTCTTTGTACCAGCATCTCTTCCATTATGCAAAATGGACAGCAATGTGGCTAATAGGGACATTGTCACTTTCAGGCAGTCCTTTCAAGGCCATCCAAACTGGGCTGCCAATAATTTTTAGCCCCTTTTAATTTTTTAAATTCTTTATCCTCTGCTCCTTCTAGAAAGCCCCATCTAAGTAAAAGGTAATGATGGGTGGGTCACAGTCTCCTTCCAATAGTGGTGGTGTTGGGGGGGGCAGGACACGATAGGCAGGCTCCCTCCAATCAGCCCAAGAGCTGATCAGGCATTTGGAAACCAGGGCGGGGCAGAGCTCTTATGGAGAAGTTCCTTTTCTCAAGCAGAAGCTTGTCTTAAGCATTAGAAAGAAACAAAACTGCCTCCGAGGCTGCTTTTTCCGTAATGCTACAGCTTGGATAGCCACGCGGTAGCTACTCCCTGGCTGTCAGGATCTGCTGGATCGATGCTTCCAAGTGGGGTGTGGAGAAGAAAATCTTGCCAAATCTGCTGGGACCTAGTGGAAGCCTTCGGACTGCACTGGAAGCTTTCTTCTGGTCACAGCAGAATATAATTGGAAGTAGTATCACAGGGTTAAGGCATGGGCTTCACGGAGTCAAGCACGTCCAACGTAACCAGTATGGAATCTGTCTGTTATACCACCTCCCTAAGCTACAGCTCCTCCTCTGGAAAATGGGGACAGTAATAGTATGTACCCCACAGGATGGTTCTGGAGATGAAATGAGATAACACGTTAAGGCACACAGCACAGGGTCACTGGGAACACAGTTAACAGTTAATAAACATTTGCTATTATTTTATTATTCTATTTATATTGCACTTTACAATGTACAAAGTCCTACGAAGGTTCTAATTATGTACAGCATATTAATGAAATTCTGATTGAGAGCACAATTTATTTACATTTACTGGCTAACTCAATCAACTCCAATTGGAAGGTTCTCACCTCAAGAGAGATTTTACAGAAGGGGATGGAGAGGCAGGGCATACCCCCAAGGCGGGAGGTGGTCTAGAAGTGGAAACTGAGGCAGCCGTCCAATTTTCAGTGTCTACCTACCCCAGAAACCTGGCTCACTTTACTACCGAGTCGGAAACAAACCTTTGCCCACAGCATGAAATCTATGTTCCCTAGGCCAATTCACTTCAGTCCTGCTAGTCGTGTGGCTCCTGCTGCCTTGGAGGCTGGGGCTCTTACCACAGGTGGCTAGACCTGAAGAGCCCAGAAGCTACAGAGACCTTTCCTCCCTTCTGTGATTCAGACAGAGGACACCATCTAGTCCACTACCCGGGTAGCCCAGGCCGCCTGCTGGCACACGTTCCCATGAGGCCACGACCTCTGTGCAGAGCAGCACATGCCCATCACCCTCCCCCATTATGACGGTTGGTTTAATGTGTCAACTTGACTAGGCCACAGGTGCCCAGACATTTGGTCAAACATTACTCTGGGTATTTCTGTGAGGGTGACTTTGGTTGAGATTGACATTTGAATCAGTAGGCTTGAGTAAAGCAGATTGCCCTCTCCAGTGTGGATGGGCTGCATCCAATCAACTGAGGGCCTGAACAGAACTGAAAAGCTGACCCTCCCCTGAGGGAATCAATAAGACAGAACTCCTCCTGCCTGACTGCCTCTGAACTGGGATAGCAGCAGTTTGATGCCCTCAGACTCAAACTGAGACATCAGCTCTTCCTGGTTCTCAGGAAGATGCAGGAACTACAGTGTCATCTCTCCTGGTCCTCCAGCTTCTGACTCTGCTCCAACTTGCTGACTGACAGCTTGGACTTCTCAGCCTCCACAACCACACGAGCCAATTCCTTACTCCTTATAGAAAGCAACCCCTCCCCCCCCACCAGCTGTGTGTGTGTGTGTGTGTGTGTGTGTGTACCCTATTGGTTGCTCTTCTGGAGAACCCTGACTAATACACCCATACCTAATATTGGTGCTGAACACTGGGACAGAGGGCAGCTTGCCTCCAACCTACTATAGCTGGACCCTGGCTACGTCCTGGGGCCCCTCAGCACCTGCACCCAGACAGGCATTCCATCCACAAAAGTGGCAGCTACTGTGTACTGAGCTCTTACTAAGTCTTAAATGTACAAATACTCATTTCTCAAAAATTACTTTGAGATGATAGCTATTATTACTCCCACATTACACACAAGAAAGCAGAGGTACAGAATTATATGGACACTGCTGCAGGGCATAGTGAGGGACAGAGCCAGCAGTCAAACTTCTGTCCAAGTCCCGCCGGTGCCCACCACATTACGAGTGCCACCAGCGTCCCAAAATACCAACTCTGCCCTCCAGACAAAAGTCCCCTGTAGTTGACACTGGTCCCAGGTGCCACTCTGCGCACATGGAATTTGCCCCTTGTTCTTTCCTGCCTGGTCTGGCTCTCTTGCCTCAGCCCCAGAACATGCACTTGGACTCCACACTGTACTTTTTGAGCCTGAGTCACCAGTCAGTGACCCCTGGCATCCACAGAAGCTGCGCCCTGTGTGCTTCTCTTCCTCTCACATTCTGTCTTCTAATACGTACTAGACTACATCTTGGGATAGGTGTTGACATGATCGATGGAAGGAAAATTAAATTCACATTCTAACAGCTATAAAAAGGTATAAATAAGGAGCAATGTGGACTCAGATAGATGAGTAATTGGAGGAGGAGGCAGAGACATTTGACTTGCAACCTGAAGGATGAGTACACTTGGCCAGGCAATGAAGGGGGTGACCGGTAGAAAAGAATTCCAGGCAAGGTGCTGGTCATTTGCTGCTGGGTCTGAAACCCACATCTTGACCTCTGCTGGGCCTCTAATTCCTGAGATCTGGCATCTCCTCAGAGACATACCATTATGGGCTGAACTGCACCCCCCCCCAAAAATGTATATGTTGCAGTCCTAACCCTCAGTACCTCAGAGGGTGACCTTATTTGGATATAAGTTTTCAAAGGGGTGATTAAGTTAAAATGAGGCCCTTAGGGTGGGCCCTAATGCAGCATGACTGGTGTCCTTATGAGAAGAGGAGGTTAGGACACAGACACACAGAGGAGAGACCATGTGAGGACACGGGGAGAAGGCGGCCCTCCACAGGCCAAGGAGAGAGGCCTCAGAAGGAACCAACCCTGCTGACACCTTCATCTCCGACTTCCAGTCTCCAGAACTGTGAGAAAATAAAGTTCTCTTATTTCAGCCACCCAGTCTGTGGTGTTTGTTATAGCAGCCCTAGCAGACTAACACACATAGTTAAGGACACAAATGGCCCCACAAGCTGTGTAGTCATATCCTCTTCTGAGCCCCACTGCCTCCCAGGGCTCATCTACTCCAATCCCAAAAAGTCTGCTGGGTGCCAACCTCTGCTCAATGCAGATTCTCTGAAAATGAGCTGGAGATAGCCTCATGGGTGATGCATGTCTGGTAAATCCAGCCAGAGGCTGGCTGGCTAGGTAGGTGGTGAGTGACATCAGTGCTTTTCAGTCTAAGAGGTAGGGCTGGAACCGCAAGAGACGCACAGGGGCTGGGTCAGGACAAGGAGAAGCAAAGGGGCAGGATATGTTCCCCATCGCTGTTATAATCAGAGCAGCTCTTATTTTGTTTTATATCTGCAACTTCTGCAGATATAAGAGTTTGTTAGGAGGAAGGGTTCAACTGCTTAAAAACAAATTGTAAAACCAGTGAACTTGAATGATCTCTAAAGCCTCTTTGCTTCTAAGAGATTCTGTCATTCTTCTCCCACAAAGAAAGAAAAGAGAGAGACAAATTCGCATGCGCAGGAAGCATGCCTGCTACACAACCGCACCCTTCATTAATCTCCGTCTGAGCAGAGAAAGGCATTGGTTTCATACATGAGATCTATTTGTTGGTAAAATCTTTGAAGGGATAGGCTGTGTCTTTAGTTATAAATGTACTTGGCAAGGTAATGAAACACCAAGTTCATTGGTGCTTGCTTCTCTGTTGTCAAGTGGTGTGGTGGACAGAATCACAGTATGACTTTGATGGTCAAGGAATCCACCTTCCTTTTGTGGGGTCCAAAGTAAACCACCCCATTCCAGGTAAGTTCATGCAACATAAAGGGCTGTTTTAGCAAAGGAACATAGTAGGTGTAAAGTACAAGCCACTTTAGACAATCATTGCTAGCAACACTTTACCTTCAACTGATTTGTTCCAAAGAATACTGCTCTAAGAAAATGACCTTCTGCAAAATATTCTACTGAAACAATTAACATCAGAACAGTAAGGGAATATTTTTCTCCCATGTTGATGTATTCTATTGCTAGGAGATGGGTTTGGAAAAGAATTCCTACATTCAACTTTCTTGCAGACTGTATTTTATTGAACCTGGCTCTCCAAGCGAACCCATGCATTACTAAGAGTCAGTGTGCAAACACCTAAATAAATAAATTAGGTCACTAAATAAGAGTATGTTTATGAGAGGCAGCTGTGCTGTGGGGGAAAGCATGCTATTAGGAGAAAAATAATCTAGAAAAAACAATCTAGGATTTGTCATTTATTAGCTACACAACCTTGGATGATTACTTAGTATCTCTCATCCTTGACTTTTCTCATCTGTAAAATGAGGACAATATATTTTTCATAAGTTAGTTATGAAGTATAATTAGATACTGTATGTAAAATGTATTTTAAAATGTAAAATTCTATATGGATATAGAAATTATACAGGTTTACAGTAATTATACTTTATTGTCGAATAAGAAGCAGGGCCCCTACATTTAAAACTTCTCTGAAAAATGTGTTTGTTAAAATATATCATGGAATAGTAATAGCATGATTAGAGAGTAGTGGAACTGTTTTGGAGTGTGCTGCTTTCACTGCTGCATGTGGGAGCCTGCAGGACAGGGACAAGCGCTCTCCACCTGGGCAGTGCTGGCCCACAGCAGGCATCAGAAACTGAGTCATGGAGGGAAAGGAGGTAAGGAGAAGGTGGGAGGGAGCAAGGAAGAAGGGAGCGAGTGCAGGAGGAAGGGTTTTCGTAGGCCACTAATAAAGCCAATTTCAGAAGAATCCCACAGAATTTCCGAGACGCCCTGGGTAATGACAGTGGCTCTGGAATTAACATACAGTTTCTGAACGTGTCAAGGCTCACTTGGATGTTTATTTTCCAGTATGTTTGTTTAAAAATAGATAAATTAGGTCACTATCTGCTGGTCACACCTCATTTTCTCCTTCAGGATATGCATCCATCAATGGCATATGAAAGAAACACTGAATTTATTTAACTTTGAATTTTCATCTTGATATATAGCTGGCTACGTATTTTGGCTCGCAAAAGCTGGCTCCCGTGTTAGCCAAAGTATTTAAAATATCAATTTCTATTCACTCCATACAAAAATGCACGGGACTGAAGAAGAACATTTCTGCTGACACGTCTTACAATGTTCTTTGATGTCCAAAGCTGCTTAGCAGAAACAAGAATGCAGAGAACAAGCAACACGTATCTATTTAATCAAGTGAGCCACGTTTGTGATTCTGAATAGCAGATCTCTCACCTGGAGTGTACATATTTAAGGCTGAAATAACACCAAAAGTTTACAATGTATTTAAGTGGGAAAAAAGCAGGAGTCAGAGTTGAATGTAGAACATGATTATTTCTATGGTAAAAAATACCGGAAAAAGAAACACAAAAATGCTAATAGCGAGAGAATTTAAATGGGTGGCAAGCCAAAGGCGATTTGTCTTCTTTTGATTTTACAAATTTCCTTTATTGGTAGGTAGTGCTTTTATAATGATAAACTAATCAGAAAATTCCCAAATTACATAAAATTGTTTTAGTAAACAATTGTTTAAGTTCTATCAATAGATGTAAACTGGCAGGAATGTTGCAGAACGGAGAACACTCCTATCACCACACGGCCTCCACAGCAACAAGTCACTTATCTGACAATTCCTCTCCTGTTCATTACTGGTTACCCACAAATCAGGGCTACCTGTGCTCCATATTGCCATGGCACCCTAAATACAGTGGTACTACGTATTGACGTTGGCAAAAGGGAGGCTGGGTATGCCCTTAAAACCCCAACCTTCATGTTTCTTTTCCTTACTATAGCTGCTCCCGTTTCCTTCCGAAGCCTCAGAGACAGAGTACTGAGGCGGAGACTGGACTTACCGGGACCCTTTCACGTGCTTATGGATGAAGTCAGCATGAAAACGGGGGACCATAGGATCCTTTGCACCATGTACAATTAAGGTGGGGCACTGAACCAAGGGCAGCAAGTGCCGACAGATATTACCTGAAAGACAAGTGCAGGGAGAGTCAGCTTTAATGCGAACATTCCACCAGGTAAGAGTGCTCAGGTAAGTTGTGATTCTCTTTGGACTCAGTGTCCCCATCTGGAAAGTGGTTTGGATTAGATGGGGTCTGAGGTGCCTTCCCGCTCTAACATTCTTTGGGTTTCCTTTTCTGTGTCTTCCCTGTTTTTTGTTTGTTTGTTTGTTTGTTCTTTTAAAGCTCTACTAGTGAACAAGCAGTTTTGCCTGATTTAAATTCATAATTCATGTAAAACATTAAGAAAAACACTGTCCCCACCCCCAATTCTTTATAGTACATAGAGGCAGTTCCCTGTTTGCAAAATGATGGTAGATGCTTGGCATCTGCAAAGTTTTTCCTGTGAAATAATGTCTTAAGCAGTCCTTGGGGTCCCAGCTAGCCCTCAAAGCACATACACCTCACAATGAAATTACAATTTACACGCAGTAAACAAGCTTCTCTTCGTCCCTCCTGCCTCCATGACATTCCTGACTGATACTTCTGAGAGATTCTAAGATCCTCACCCCCATCTATAGCAACATTTCTAAGGTAAATAAGGTACAGCCTGGGTTCCAGTCTTGTCCTGCATCTCCTGCCTGTGAAGTCTTGGCGGTTCCTTTGGCATTTGGAGCTTCATTCAAACAGGGATTAACCATAGTCCACTGGGGTGGTCACAGGCTAAAAAGAGATGCCATAACTCAGGTTCCCAGGCACCCAGCAGGTACTCCACAAAGCCAGCTCCTTCCTCCTCCTCCCTTCCTCTGCCTGTGTCAAGAAGAAAACCTGTAGTTCTGAGAAAGCTGGGAGCCACCAGGGGGTGGGGTTTAGGCACCCCTCCTCTTCAGTTGCGGGCTAAATGAGAAGGTGACAGGCTGACCAGGGAAATACTTCTTTAGGTCTCTGGATTTCCCTCTCCTACCCCGGGGATGAGCTGTACCTGCCAACTGTACACTCAGGTGATTGAAGCTAGCATTACTGAGCACTCACTGATTCAAACTGTTGAATACTCGTGAGACACTTATAATAGTTACATGTTCTAAGTCATTTAGTATGTACCATTATTTGTAAATCAAGTACTTTAATGAAGTACTTACTCTGTTCTTGGTGCTGTAGAAAAGCTGGACATATATAACCTCATTTAATTCTCATAACACCTTTATGAAGTAGTTATTATATCTCCAGTTCTCAGACAGGAAACTGCAGTTTAGAGAAGCTAAATCTGCCTGAATCCATTCTAACAACAAGCCCACAAGTAGCAAAGCCAGAACTGACACCCAGGCCTGTCTGACTAATTGCAAATCTGTGCAATTAATCCCTATGCTAATCTGAATATCCATAAACTTGAATGCACACCCATGGCAAGGGCTCCTGTCAGCTCAATTAGTACAGAAGGGAGATTAGTAGGTTGCTAACAATCGTGCTTTAAGGTGATTCATACATTGTTAGATCCTCTATATCATCACTTTTTTTCATTCCCTTTCTCTCTTTTCTTTAAAAACATAGATTTTATTTTTTAAGAGTTTTAGGTTTTCAGAAAAATTGAGTGGAAGGTACAGAGATTTCCCATGTCCCCTGCCCCCCAACATATATGGCCTCCCCCACTATGAATACCCCCACCACAGCGGGACATTTTTACAATGATGAGCCGCCGCTGACACGTTACCATCCAAAGCCCGCAGGTTATCCTAGGGCGCACTCTTGGTCTTGTACGTTCTACGGGTTTGGACACATGTATAATGGCACGTATCCTGCGTGGTATCACACAGAACATTTCACTGCCCTAAAATTCCTCGGTGTGGCTGTTCTGATATGGTGTTTTCCTGAAAATAAGACCCAGCTGGACCATCAACTCTAATCTAATGCATCTTTTGGAGCAAAAATTAATATAAAATATTTTAAAATTAATAATTATATATAATATACAAATATATATAAAAATATAAAAAGTAATATAAAAGATATTAAAATAAGACCGGGTCTTTAATATAATATATAATATAATATAACACAATATAATATAATATAATAACGTGTCTTATATTAAGTTTTGTTCCAATAGACGCATTAGAGCTAATGGTCCAGCTAGGTCTTATTTTCGGGGAAACACGGTAGGTGAATAGTGGGATCTCGTTTGGCCCATTTTTTAATCTGGTTGTTTGTTTTCTTATTGTCAGTATTAAGACTTCTTTGTATATTTGGATAACAGTCCTTTATCAGATAGGTCTTTTGCAAATATTTTCTCCCAGTCTATGGCTTGTCTTTTCATTCTCTCGTCAGTGTCTTTTGCAGAGCAGAAGTTTTAAATATCAAACACAGGACATCTTTTTGAACTGCTGATTCAATTCTGCTTCTACTTTTCACTCCTCTCTTCAAGAAAACATAAAAGTTTACATTTGACAAAGTTGCCTTCTTTAATGGAGAACTGTCTCAGACGTTGTTTCATAACATTTTGTTTCGGTTTAAGAGCTGAAAGAAACATTTCAAGCACCTGTTTCTATGAGCGGATACTGCATTTGAACAGGATATATTTGCTGTTTTACATTTAAACCAAGAAAGTAACATTTCCAAATGTCCTTTTCATTGTGAAAGTTTTGACAGATGACTCATGCTGGAAATAATTACTTAAGAGATCAAACTGGTCCTTCAATCACAATGGTTTTGTAACTGAATGTGCTCCAAGATTAGACTCTAGCTACTCTCTATTTTTTCAGCAATTAAAGAAAAATGAGAGCTTACAAATGTAAATATCTATATAAAATAGATTTCAATTCAGAATTTTTCTTAACAATGTCAACTATTACTGAAATTGGAAATCATGTTAATTTTTTCAGATAAAGACAGAGCTATCTATCAGGGCTCAAGTCATATAACTTAGTTCTGAAGATGGGAAAAGAACTGAACATTCTCTTCTTCAGATTAATTCATGACAGAAAGCCCTTCCTTCTTTGTCCTAGGGTAACACATCTAAATGTGCAAAAGAAAAAAACATGGTATATGTTGCAGCTTGTTTGCTTCCTTATTACTCATTCTGGGATTAGAACATAAAGACTATTTGAGACTTATGGAGAATTATTTTGTCATCATACATAAAGGCTTAGAAGGAAAAAATAACAGTCTGCTATTAAAGACAATATAAACCTTTGTACATTCAATCTGTTTCTATCTTAAGGCGGATTTAACATACAAGAGCTTGTATTGTATACATTTACTAGCATCCTCTGTTCATACAGCAGTGTGTAAGGTAGTGGACGAATGCATTAATCCCTGAGGAATTCTGGGACATCAGAGGAGGAACTCAAGCAGCCTCTATAATCAGCAAAGGAACCATTAAGCAGTTCATGTAACCTACCATCTGGAAGATGTTTAAACTGTTTCATTCCATCCACCCATTTTTCACAGGTTTTTGCAAAGTAGTCATACCCATATAGGGTTTCCAGAGGCTTTCTTATTTTCTCACTCCATTTAGAAACATCTCGGATACCTAGAAAATTGAAGTGTGGACAAGAATAGGTTTAGTTTCATACTAAAGTTTATCTTTAAATATTCCAAGCACAGTCCAGCTCAGAGCCACTGTGTTTGCTGTTCTATCTTCCTAGAACGCATCCCCAGGTTTCCATGCGGCTCAGTCCTCCCTGACTTTATCCAGGTCAGTGAGGCCTTCCTTTCCTGACCACCCTCCCTATACCTACTCTGCTCAGCACTGTGCAGTGTTTTCTGTATCCATGGCTGAGTATCTGTCTCCCCACTAGGATGTAAGCCCCAGTGTAAGAGACTTTGCTTTGTTTTGTTCCCGATTGCAACCCCAGAGCCTAGACCAGTGCCTGGTACAACATAGGCACACAATAAATTCTTACCAAGTGAAGAAAATTATGTCTGCATTTAATGCTTTCTGTTAAAGGTATAAGATAAAAGAAGATATTCCTCTAATTAGGGTGATCTGAATGAGAGTGACATTATTTACAAAAGAATTTTTTTCTGAATAGCATTTATGTACATTGAGAAAGACACAAATTACTTACTCTAATTTCTGCTACTGAAGAAATATGAGTGTAAAAGGCTAACTACTAACTTCAAATTATACTACAGATGATTCACTATTAGGAAAGGATGTAATAGCTAAAAACTGTCTTTAAAATAAATAAACACTTTCAATTAGCCTTCTTTAAACACACTGAGATAAAGATTCCAATCTTCCTGAGCATATTAAATATTGCTTATCTAAAGCTTTTAATACAATGCTCCTGCTACATGATGCTCCTTAAAGAAAACATGACACTAATGATATGAATTCACATCAAACACTAACCTATACAGAGCTCCAGACAGTGCCAGCACCCATATATACTTAGTGAACAGAGACAATGAAATGGAAACAAACTGCTATTTGCAACTACAACTGCCTTCTAAAGAGAGCGGATCCTGTCAGAGTGCTTGCCTTTCTTCTGCTGATTGGTTTACGTCTGCAAAGGAATGCCCAGAGCGGCCTACAGAAACTGAGGAGAGCTCAACAGCTCTGCACAAAAGTGAAAAGGCTTTAGAGAAGGGTGTAGGGAGGAACTTGAAAATTAAGAAGTAGGAGGAGACTTGGGAAGAAGAAAAAGGAGAGCTGGAAAAGGGGAAGTGGAGAGGGTGCTAGTAAGATGATGTGAAGCTGGCCAGTAAAAAATTCCCTGTAGATATTTCTACTTTTGGCTGTGTAGCAGACCACATGCTCAGAAGGGGCCTCTTACAGTGGAACAACTAGATCTTTCATAATATATAATTTTTGTTGCAATGTTTAATTGTACTAATTAATAGACTGTATGAATGTGTATGAGTGTGTGTGTGTGTGTGTGTGTGTGTAAGAGAGAGAGAATCCTGAAAACAGAACAAAGAGTGAATGGTAAGACTACTACAAGGCAGGGTTGTTTTTGAGGAAAATATAACTGCTAGCTGGGGGTGGATGGTTAGAGGTAAACTTGAAATTCCTGGATTAAGCTGAGATAAAAATGGCCCTAACCTTGTCAACTGTAATTGGAAAAAAAAAATTACAACGTCCAAATATGACTTATAAGTAATCCTCTTAGAAACTAGGAATTTGAGACAACGTTCTTAATCTAATAAAGATTTTCTGCAAAAACAAAACTATCAGAAACGTGTACTTAATAGCAAAATGTTGAAAGCTTTCCTTCTGTGATAAAGAATGAAAGGATGTATTCTATAATCACTACTATTCATCACTGAATGTGAGGCCCCAACAACACAAAAGTGCAAGAAAAATGAATAAAAGACTATGGATCTTTAAGCAAGAAATAAAACTGTCATTCTTATGTGAAAACAAAAAAGGCCCCAACCTCCTATGATCCTGCAGTTCCCAACAGCAGCAAATGCAAACCCTCTGAGAAGGAAAGCATTCTCAGTTGGTGCTCACTGGGACTTTGTTATTTGTTGCCAGAGTAAAAGTAAGCAAATATTCCCTCCTAATCGAAGGCCACAAAACAATCAGAATCTTTACAAAGCTAATTGAAAACTAGGAAAGTTGAAAAGAAAGCTTAAGAAATTATGCAGAACACCTCATCAAGAGATAAGATGAACAAGAGATGGGGAAGGTGGAAAGACAAGGTCTCCAAAGTCCAATAAATCCCAGAAGCGGGAAAGAAGGAAAATGGAGGAGATTCAATATTTGAAAGAAACAAGTGAGACCGTTTTTCAGAAATTATAAAAGATAAGAATCCACAAAAATCAAATGTAATTCAAATAGGAGAAATAAAAAGAACCTACACTTAGACACAGCTTAGGAAAACAGCACTATATCGAAGAAAAAGAAAATCTGACAAACAAGCAGAGATAAGACATCACTCCAAAGGAAGGAAAATCAGACTAACAAAACTTCTCAACAGCAATTAAGGAAAGCAGAAGACAGTGAAATATGTGAGAAAATAATTTTCCATTTATATTTCTGGTCTTAGCCAAACAATCTTTCAAGAATAAGGGTGAAATAGTGACATTCTTAAGTAAAAATTGAGTTGATTATTAATAGACCTGCCCTTTAAAAACTTCTAAAGAATGATTTCAGGAAAGAGAGAAAAGATCTTAGAAGGAATGTCTGAGATGAAAGAAGGGGAGTAAATTGACAAACATGTTGATAACTGTAAAGACTCACCAAGCTAATGAGAAAATAAAACATTGTAACATTTCCTTACATTAAATAGTGCTGTCCGTAAAAAAAGCAAAAGACAAGCCACAAGCTGTGCAGCATAATTACTAATACAATTCCTAACCGGCAAGAGGTTAGTAGTTAGGTTAGCAAGGAACAAAAAATAACACCCCGCCCTCTCCCCGACCCCCCACAAACCAATAACATTGAAATACTATTGGAAGTGTTCTAGTCTTGAGTTGGGTAGAGAGTCCTTGGGGTTTTGTTCTGTTGTTACACCTACTGTATTACATGTATCAACTATTACATAATAAAAATTTAAAAATCAATGAAAAGACATGAATAGTACAGAAGAAACCCCAATGGTACATAAACACTTAAAAAATTCTCAACCTTGTTAGTAACAGAAAAATGCAAATTTAGACTCCCAATAAGATATTTTACACGCACTTCACTGGCTAGAATTAAGAAGTCTAATGCTTCCAAGCTTTTGTTGAGGATGTAAGTTAAGGAACCTCATATGTTGCTAGTCAAAGTGTAAATTTATTTAATTGCAAAACAATTTGTCACTTATAACAGAGTATATTTACATTCCACAATACTCAGCAATTTCATAGAACCTTGAGAGACACTGCCGCTCATATGCCCCACAGGACATGTACAAGCATGTCCATAAGGCCACTGGAAATAGATCAACTGTCCACTGACGAAAGAAAGGGAAAATAAAATGCAACGTTTGCCCAATGGAATAGGATACTGAAACATCCTGAATCTTACAAACATAATGTTTGTAAAAAGAGAGTCACAGAAGACGATCTATAGTATGAAATCACTTTGCATAGCTCAAAAACAAATTATATAATAAAATATGTAACAATATATAATAAAAATATAAATACATGTTGATTTGTAAGATTTATAGGTCTAATATATCATTATGTGTAACATTAATATATAATATAAATATATTTTATATATTTTAAATATATATATTTTATAAATTTATATGCATTTGTACAAAATAAAGAAAGTCCCCTGTGATGGGAAGGCCAAGACCTTTTAAGAGTCAAATTGGCTAATGGTCAATATGAAGATATTTTTCTTGCTAAAATGTAAATTCCTCCTATTGCAAGATAGCAAGAGATCCTTAAAATGAATTAACTTGGTCAAAGCAGGGATTTGGAACAAGAGATATCTATGCGAATGTAAAATTGGGGGCAAGACCTTAGACTTCCACAGCAAATATTATCTAAATCTCAAAAGGCAGGGAAATCCAGCTATAGCTGGGGCAAATCAGATGTTCACGTCAAACACTGTGGTTAAGAACACAGGCTTGGACGTCATACTATCTGCATTTGAATCCCAGCTCTTGCACTTACTAGCTTTGTGATCCCAAGCAAGTTCCTTAACCTCTCTGTGCTAGTTTCCCAATGTGAAAATTGAGAATTAAAATAACACTCTAGGATACAAAATAAATAAGTTAGAAATGAAATGTGCTAACAACAATGCCTAGCATATAGCAAGCACTCAAAAATATTCTGTGCATTTATATATTTACTTCTGTCATTTTTTCAAGAGTCAGTTTTACTCCAAAGCATAATTTCCACCAAAAAAATGAAAAATAATTATGATTCATAGTTAAGTTCCTAAAATAACCATTTCAATCAAAGTGTATGCTGATCCAAAACACCTCATTTCTATCTGAAAAGAAACTGAAATATATCTTTTGTTGAGCGCATAATTTGTGCTAAGCACTGGAATCATAATAAAGAAAACATTCACTCATCATTAATGAGTGAGTTAATCCAGTAAGCATTATTCGAAGCCTGCTATGTGTTAGTCACAGCAGATACAAACTGAAATGAGATATGGTTTTTGTCCTTAAGGGCCATATCGTCTAATCAAGAACTTGTAAACAAGCATGGCAGAATGTGCTAAGTGTGGGAGAGGCTGGGGAGGACAGAGGAGGGTCAGTGAGCTCAAATGGCAATGGGGGGAGTGGGAATGGTGGGGGCTTCCTAGAGGATACACAGCTGCTCTAAGTCTGTGAGAACAGAAGCCAGCAAGCAAATACAGGAGCAGGAACAGCATGGGCAGTGCCACAGAGGCAGAGCCATGCCACCAATGACAGAACTGCAGGGGTTTCCAGGTTGCTGAAGAAAAGGAGGGGAGTGTGGGGGTAGGGGAGACAAAAGTGCTAGAAAATGGACCTAGACAGAGTGTCCTGGGTCACTCAAACTCTGTGAGCAAAGCTGAGAAGTTTGAACTTTACTTATCCAGAAAGCCATGGGAGACCTTAAGGATTTTTAAGTAAGATATAATGAGACTTACATCTTACCAAACTCCTATCAGAGCAGTGTGGAAAGTAGATTGAAAGGAGGTGAAGATAGGGGACTGGTTAGAAAGGTGTTGAGTCAATCTAAGTGGAGACTGCTGAGTGTCTGGACTTGGAGCCCGGCAGGAGGAGTGGAAGGGGTAGGATGGTCCCAGACAGAGCAAAGGAAGAATGCAGAGGGCAGATGGCCACACTGTCGAAATTAAACGCTTGGCTTTTAGTGTCAGACATGAATCGCCCCACCCAGTGGTGCCATTATGGCTGGTTTCTTTACTCTTTTGTGCCCTGATTTCCTCATCTAAAGAACAGGCTGATTAATACATAATTTACAGGGACGTTGTGTGGGTTAAAATGTTAGCTCATAGCAGCCATTCAATAAATAGTAATTTAAAATATTATTTTGTGGGGGAAATAGCATATTACGTTAGGTATCATTTACCAAAATAAGAAATTTAGCAGGAAGAATAGGTCTGAGGGAAAGATTATGAGTTCAGTTTTAGAAAACCGAATGTAAGGCTCATGTGGGGCAATCAGTTAAGAAAACTGAATAAAAAGTTGACTACCGGAATTTGGGAGTTTGGTGAAGCCAAGGGATGAGTGAAGCTACTTGGGTATAAAAATGAGAAGAGGAGCAGAGTGCCAAAGATGGTGCTTGGGGACTCCAATGTTACAGGGCCAGCAGAAAAGAGTGGGCACTGTCAAAGCCAGAGAAAACCAGACATAGGAGGGGGAAGTTGAGAGAACACGGTGGCAGGAACTTCAGCACACACAGCTTCAAGAAGAGGGGTGTGATCAATATTATACACATCACATGTGCGTTCTCAAATGCTGCAGAATGACCAAGGAACCAGAGGGCAGGACGTGTCTGGTGGGCTAGGTAGCAGAGGCACTGTTTTCTCTGGACTGCAGTGGGCAGCCATCTTAGCACCAATTAAAAAGAGACAGGGGCTTGAGGAAGGTGGAATGAGGGCTGGGAAGGGAAACAGAGGTATATCAGACAGAAACTAAAGCAGGGTGTGAGGTTGAGAAAGAGTTTTTTGTTTGTTTGCATAAAGAAGGGAAATCAGGTCTGCACGTGGTACGTTCACAATTTAGTGTGAACTTTATTGAAGTGAAGGCATGAAAGGATGGCCTTGCCAGGGACGAAGGGCTGCAATGAAAGTGTGTGCAGAGAGCTACAAAGCCCCAGAGGGAGAAGGCCCTCCAGGTCTACGGGTTCAGGGACACCCCTACGAAGGTGGTGCTACAGGAGCTGGGAACGGGATGAAGGCGTGTTTGCTGATGAGAACGGGGCTGGAAGGGAAGACAAGGCAAGCAAGCACATCAGCAGATGCCAAGGCAAAGAGACATGGAAAAACAAAGCTTTTTTTCAGAAATGAGGGAGATGCACAGGAAGGCTGAGAGGAAAGGAGATGAGGCTACATGGGCTGGCGCGGGCCAGGGGCTTGAATGTTACTGAAGTTACTGAAGAACTGCCAATGGTAGAATTAAATGATCAGATTTTTGCCTCAGTGAGGAAAGTCTCCTATGGAAAACTAACTACCACAACAGGCCAAGGGACTGCATCAAAAAAATGGTGAGTAGGAAGCAAGGAGCGGGTCCCTTTGGAGGTCCTGTGACTGTGGTCTCATTAGAAGCTACTCGTAGCTAGATGAAGAGGACAGAGTCCCACAGGGATGAGCCAGGGCTTCTAGCTGAGATCCCAGGGAGACTGGGGGCCACTGACCAAGACAGAGATTATGGGCTGTGTGTGGAATGGGTCAGGAAGTAACGAGTTCAGTTTTAGACATGATCCATTTTCACAAACTTACAGACTATCCAGAGGAAGGTGCTCAGCAGGTCGATAGAAACATGGCTGTGGGGCTCAGGAGAGGGGTCTGACTGAACACAGTAGTTTGGAAATCATTCACTCCCATGTCATAGCACCAGGTGTGAGAATTAATGATTTCCTTCTGAGAACAGAGCATGAGAGATGGGCCAGCACCTCAAAAGAGGAAGAGAGAAGAACCAGAGAGCCAAGCTAGAGGCCCTAAAGGACAGAATTTAAAGAAGGGAGTGGTCAACAGAATAAAATCTATAAAAGATGTCTGCTCAAGTGAGCACTTAGTATCTCTTGGGTTTCTGGTGCTGGCTAAGGTAGAGTGAGCCCACTCCAGCCCGTCTCTCTCCGATTACAATAAAACTCCAGACAGGATACAAGAAGCAACTACCTGAAGACTCTGCAAAGTTATAAACGCAGGAGATGAAACAGAGTCAGAACTTGAATAATGACCCAGAATGGGGATGAGTTTCTTATTTTTCCTCAGAAAACTGAAACATTGGGAGAAGCCCCTACAGTGAATCAGAGAACCAGGACGAGGTGCCCCTGGGTAAGGGACCTTCTTTCATTTTTTTCCTCTCTCTCTTTCTGCTCCAACCCTGCCCAAGTTTTGAAACTGCACTGCAATGGGGCTACATAGCACAGAGGCAGGTCAGGCACCTAAAACCCAAGAGAAGACCAGCTCTCTGACCAAAAGGCACCAGGAAAAGGGGCCCCTGGTATCTGAAGATTGTAGGCAAAATCTCTGTTATCTTTTTTTCTCTCTTTTTTCCTGACACTTTGTTCTAGTTGCAAAAAACTGTACAACACCAAGGTGAGGGGGAGCACAGAGGATCCCCGAATTCTGTATATGAACTGATACAAGTCCTGGGATCACCCACTAGCTCTGCCTGCATGGGCAAGACACAAAGAGGCATACAGCATAGGCTTTAAGAACTAAACCACGATATAAACCATCATCCAAGTCCCAAAACAGCTCCTGAATAGGGCACGAGTAGGGCAGACACAAAGAAGCAGGCTTTGAGAACTGACCTGACACTGGAACTACTGCTCACAGAAGGCTAAACAAAATTTGCAATCTGAACCTAATCAGACTGACTGCATGCCAAGGGGGAAAAAAAATCAATATTCTTTACAGTACTTTAACAGGATACAGTCTCACATCATAATTAAAACAAAAACACTCTAAAATTAATCAATATACAAAACACACAAACAGATAAAGGAAAAAACCCAATAATCAAAATACAGGAATATCTGAGCAATTCTTAAGAGAAGAGACAATTAACAAGTCCCAGAAGAGAAAGATATTGACAAAGAAAAAACATCTGATGGAATAATAACTACAAATTCGCCAAATTTGGTGCTCCAAAATACACAAAGCAAAAGCTGAAAGGAGAGGGGCGGCTGGATGGTTCAGCTATTTAGAGCGCGAGCTCTTAACAACAAGGTTGCCCGTTCAATTTCCGCATGGGATGGTGGGCTGCGCCCCCTGTAACTAAAGATTGAAAACAGGGACTAGAGTTGGAGCTGAGCTGTGCTCTCCACAACTAGATTGAAGGACAACAACTTGACTTGGAGCTGATGGGTCCTGGAAAAACACACTGTTCCCCAATATTCCCCAATAAAAATTTAAAATAAATAAATAAATAAACTGAAAGGAGAAAGAGACAATAACAGAAAGGTACCTGAGAAACCCCTAATATTTGTAAATTAAATAATATTTCTAAATAATAATGGGTCAAAAAGGAAGTCTAAAGGGATATTAGAAAATATTTTAAACTGAATGAAAATACAACAGATCAAAATTTGTAGGATGCATCCAAAGCAATACTTAGAGGGATATTTATAGCATTAAATGTTTATGTTAAAAAGGAGCAAGTTCAACATCAATAATCTAAGCTTCTACTTTGAGATTAGGGGGAAAAAGCAAATTAAAATGAAAAGCAAGCAGAAGAAAATAAAAGCAAAAACAATGAAATTGAAAACAATAGAAATCAATAAAACCAAAAGCTAGTTCTTTGGGAAAAAATCAACGAAATTGATACTCCTCTAGTGAAGCTGGTCAGGATAAAAAGAGAGATGACACAAATGACCAGTTTCAGGGAAAAATGAGGGGATATCACTATAACTCTTACAAACTTTTAAAGAGTAATAAGGGGATACTGAAAACAACGCAAAAAGAATCCACTGGCTTTGACAACAAGATTATACTTACCTCAGTCAGAACAGTTTTAGTAGAGCAGACCAGAATGGGAGATGGGCCAGCATGAACTGAAGAAGGAATGAAAGGAGACTGTGTGGAAGCAGAGAGTGCAGACAACTTTTTCAGTAAGTTTGTGGGAAAGGACAAAAAATGGTAAGGTAGTAACTATAGGTAAGAAGGGCAACCTTTCAGAGAAGGAACAATGCTCACCTTTATAGGCTGAGAGGAAAGAGTCAAAGAGAGAAGTCAATGATACAGGAGAGGGAGAAAGGACCAAAGGCACGTCCTAGAGGCAACAAGAGGTAATGGACCAGCAACAAGGCGGAATGGCCTACATTGCACATGACAGGCAGTCTCCTCTGAACCAGGTGGGGATCCAATAAGGACAGGCAGGCATACTGACTAAAACTGGTAACTAAATCAGATTTATCATTTAAGACTTTCATAGTTCTTTACCAAACAGAAAGACTGTCAAGAACTAAGATTCTACAACAGAACACTGCCATTAAATAGATCACCTAAGTCATGTGAAATTTCAGAATAGCTGAAAAAGACTAGTCTTATGATATTCTAGTGCATGAGTCTGCAAACTTTCTGTAAAGGACTAGAGAGTAAATATTTTAGGCTCTGCAGGCCAAGAGGCAAAATCAAAGGTATTCTCTAGATAAAGGAGAGAAACTTCTGATCTGCCTGGCCCTAATTGTCTGGGGTGAGGCAGGCCAGCATGGGGTGATGGTGGGGTATCCCAGGGCAATTTTGCTTTTTGTTCCAGGGACCCCCCGACCCTAATGTGTCTTCCTCTTCTACCAAGGGTCCAGTGGTCTCAATTTGGACTGCTTGCTGGAGGTTAAGCAACTCCTGAATAGACAACTGAAATGCCATGACTGAGTGCCTGGTAATGGCCAACAGTCGCCAATGTGGAGGTGGCCACCAGAACAGGCCCTGGGCAGCAACACTGGGAGTGGAGGAGGAAACAGGAATGGGAAGGGACACCCCATCTTAGTCTCCAAGACTCAAGGGGCTAGCCTCCTTGATTGGTACCTTACAAAAACAGGTGGCAAGCTGGATTTGGCCCATAGGTTGCAGTTTGCTGGCCCCTGTTCTCCTGTCTCTAAAAACCTCAAAGATAAGCCTGAAAAGATAACCTCAAAAAATGTGAATAGCACAAAAATTCTTTATCAAAATATAAGGTTTCATATTTGAATACAATGTTCCCTTTTGCACTCACATTATTTTAAATACAAAGGTTATGAGTAACACTTCATACCAAGCCTCTCCTTCCTCGAAGTTCACTATCAGTAGAAAATGTAAATACCGACTTCGCCTTTTCCTGAGTCATTAAAGCATCACTTCTTGAAAGAGAAAGCTTTAAAACACAGACTGATTAAATTGCATTACTTTTCTGAGAACTCACTTTTCTTCCTACCTTAGAATTGAGAACTGGAAGCAGATGAGACATGACTTGTCAGCATATATCAACATAAGACATGACAGGGGAGAGGGAAGTGGAGGGTGCTATTGTCATGACATCTCCAGTTCATGGAACCCACCTTGATAAATCATTTCATCCTCCTCAGACACATATGCGTTGGCTCCCCAAATCACCATCCTGTGGATGTAAGATGGATACTTTGCAGCTGCAATGAGTGCTGTTATACCACCATCACTCCACCCCAGCAAAGAGACCTTTTTAAACTTCAGTGTCTGTGATAAATACAACAAAAAGCACAGCATGGCTTATTGCTCCTCTCTGCTAAAAGAACGTGATAATCAATAATTAACAGAATCAATACAACTGTGGGGGTTTGGAGTATCAATTGGTAATTAAAGAAAAATCCTGGAGTTCACCATTTAATGACATATTTTCTCTCAATTAGTTTGGTGTAAACATAATTGTCATAAAAACTTAAGTACGTAGTATTGTTTTGAATTATGAAGGAACCACATCTTCTGGTTGGGTAAAATCTCAAGAAACTGGAAACAATGGCAATCAACTGTACTTGGACAAGACAAGTAATGTGTGTGTATACACACACCTGAGTAAAGGCTTTGAGAACACTTAGAGAGGGAAATTGGATGAAATGAAGTCATTGCATCTGGTAAAGCCACAGACTGCAACCTTGTGAAGAACTGGCTAGAGGAAGATTGGGAGAGAATGGTGACATGGGGAGGTTATGTTAATTCTGGGGTTGAATCAATCAGGCACTGAAAATGTGTTTCACAGGTTCACAAAGATTAAGCTTGAGAGATGCTATCTAGAAGTAAAAATTGAAAAACTGGAAAAATTAAGTTAAAGAATTAACAAATATCACTCCAAGATATTTTCTAATAAACTGGGAGAACTACTATGGGTAACAATTTGGCACCTTCTTATAAAAACTCTTGCACATGGGCACAAGGAGGTAGGTCCAGGGTGTACACACCCGTGTTGTTTATAATAGCAAAAAAAAAAAAAAGAGAACTAAAATGTCCATGGACAACAGAATGTTCACTGCATTTCTGTTTTTAATCACAAAAAAGGCAACTTAAAAATTAAGTTATTTATCCACCATTAGAAGAGAGGTGAAATAAGACATCCCTACAATGGAATACTATGTGTCTATTATAATACTGATGGAAACTTTTATTTATTGACATGGAAGTATCTCCTTGACAAATTGTTCAATGAAATAGTAAGTTGGAGACACATTAGGAACAGTATGATGACATCAATATAAAACTGTGTATTTATATATGTAATAAGATTGGCCAGAAAGGCAGAGCCTCAGTCTTGGTAGCGGTATGTCTAAATATTAACAGTTGGATTATGGGATATTTCTACTTTCTTCTTTATGCCTATTTGAACTCTTTAAGTTTTCTATAGAAATCACATGGTATTACACTTGTAAAAATAAAAAACAAAAACAAAATAAATGAAGTCAGGCCCAGCAAGACCCTAGTGTGGGCTCTTTTTTTCCTAAGAGACCCACCTTCATCAAATCAACAGCATCTTTTGCATCCCTTTCAAAAAAATCCACGGGGTAATCTCGATCTGGGGGTCTGGAATGTCCATATCCTCGAGGATCCCAGGCAACCACTGTGAAGAGCTTCTTATTCAGGCTCTTAATCTGAGGTCCAAAATCAGTCTCTCCACATCCTAAAAATAGCCACCTGGTTAATTCTGGTGAATGCGTTCATTATTTCAAACACATTACTGTAAAAGCAGAAATAATTACAAAATTAAAACAAAGTAACTAGTTTACTCAAAGTTAGACATCAGAATGTAATCAGCAAAGGGGCCTTGCAAAGATGGAATCCATTTACTGGAAGGCAGACTTCCTTTCCTGGTGGAGTTCAGAGCTGCCTCTTATCTCCCCCCTGGTGGCTACTTTGAAAAGACGGACGCCCTCATTCTTCATTTGGTCCTTTATTATTATTAGAGCCCTGAACTTCTGGTACCTTTTCAACTTAATCTTCCTTAAAAAAAATTAAAAAGAATTCATTATACTTCACAGAAATAGATATGCTTCTGGTTCGTTTTTTCTTTCTTTTTTTAAAAAATGACTGTTACAAGCGACAGATCCCAATATCTGAAGACAAATTTATGATACTTGGTCCAAGTTATTCAAAGTAGGATTCTAAAATCCCAGATTTTTTTTTTTACTAAGTTAATGTGAATAGTCCTTTAGATTTTGTGTGTGTGGGGGGGGAGGGGTTATAACTAGAAACCATAAAACTAAACACAGAAATGAGGGGGGAGGGCAGGGTGTGGAAAAAAGAAATCCAATTAGTTTATTTCAGTAAAACCTTACAAAACAGCGTAAGTTAACAAGCTGGGAGTGGACTCGACTGGCAGTCCCCAGCCTGCCCACGTGCTCACATCTACTGCACGCAGTGTGCAAGGCCAGACTCTCAAGGAATCTAGTCCAGGGGGAAGTCAGCACTTTATTTTTAAGGTCTCCTTGGTTTCTGAATACTCCTAGCTCAGGCCACAAATGGATACTAAACATCTTGCTTGATAAACTAGCTATTATTAGAAAATGTCTTTCAATATGGTGTATGATCTTTTATCATTATCAAGGACCATCACTGTTCCTGACAAGACATACCTATCTCAACATCAGGTAAATAATTCAGAAAACCCAAGCCAAAAACATAAATGGATTTCAAACTCATGTCTACTGCTCTGACATTTGAAGGTTCTCTTATGGTCCCTGACTGGAGGGGCAGGTGAGAAGGCAGGAAAAGGGAACAGTCTAACTTAAGACCAACTTCAGAAATAATAACACTTGCTTTCTGGTACACACATATACATTTGAAGACCAGTGCAAAGAATCCTGGAACCTTAAAAAATTATTTTCACTAATCATCAGAGAAATGCAAATAAAAACCACAATGAGATATCACCTCACCCCAGTCAGAATGGCTATCATCAACAAGACAAATAGTAACAAGTGTTGGAGAGGCTGTGGAGAAAAAGGAACCCTCATACACTGTTGGTGGGAATGCAGACTGGTGCAGCCGCTATGGAAGGCAGTGTAGAGGTTCCTCAAAAAATTAAGAATAGAATTACCATATGACTCAGCAATCCCTCTCCTGGGTATCTACCCAAAAAATCTGAAAACATTTATACATAAAGACATGTGTGCTCCAATGTTCATTGCAGCTTTGTTTACGGTGGCCAAGACATGGAAACAACCAAAATGTCCTTCGATAGATGAATGGATAAAGAAGTTGTGGTATATATACACAATGGAATACTATTCAGTGGTAAAAGATGATATAGGAACATTTGTGAGAGTCTGATGCTAAGCGAAATAAGTCAGACAGAAAAAGCAGAGAACCATATGATTTCACTGATACGTGGTATATAAAACAAAATAAAAGAACAAGAGAAACAAATGACAATAGTTTAGGGGTTACCAGAGGGTAAGGGGGGACGGGGGCTCTAGAAGAGGGTAAACAGGGTCTAATATATGGTGATGGAAAGAGAACTGACTCTGGGTGGTGAACACACAATGGGATTTACAGATGATGTAATACAGAATTGTACACCTGAAATCTATGTAACTTTACTAACAAGTGTCACCCTAATAAACTTTAATTAAAAAAAAAGAAAATCAAAATCAGATTGGTATGAGTGGAGCATCATAAAGCTAGCTGGATCTCAATCTCAGTTTACAGATAAGTAGTTATGTAGAAAGCCCAGGGGAAATTTTTCCAGTGATCCCAGGACTTCTCAAATTCAGTGTTAAGGGTTTTAGTGTTGTTTTGTTTAAATAACCCCAATATGTACTTATTTCCTTATGATTTGCTTCTTTCTCCTGAAATTTTTCAATTACTTGATGTTCCACTCATAGCTACTGAGGCACCCTTGTGAAGATAATTAGTACCTTTTTACCTTTAAGCTATTGTGATGGGGGACATTTACCCCAATGGCTAATGTACAGCCAGTTATCTATAAAAGCAATGAACAGTTTACCAGCTTGGATTTCCATTATTTCAGCATTGCAATCATTATCCAGGTATAAAAAATTTTTTTGACACTTTTTTTGTTTACATAAAACCTTTTTCAAAAATCAAGAAGTCAAACAGTGAAATTCTCTCTCCCAAACCCTTGTCCCCAGCACCCAGTGCCCCTCTCCACAGGCAACCAGTGTTGATGTGTTTCTGTCTCAAGTATCATATACTCATAACTGTTCCTTAATTTTTTTAAATTAAAGTTTATTGGGGTGACAACTGTTAGTAAAGTTACATGGCTTTCTGGTGTACAATTCTGTAATACATTATCTCACATTGTGTGTTCACCACCCAGAGTCAGTTCTCTTTCCATCACCATATATTAGACCCATTTTATCCTCTTCTAGAGCCCCCCTGCCCCCTCTGGTAACTCCTAAACTATTGTCTGTGTCTGTGAGCTTTTGTTCCTTCATTTGTATGTCTTGTTCTTTTGTTTTCAGTTTTATACACCACATATCAGTGAAATCATATGGTTCTCTACTTTTTCCGATTTATTTCGCTTAGCATTATAGTCTCAAGATCCATCCATGTTGTCACAAATGGTCCTATTTCATCTTTTCTTACAGCTGAATAGTATTCCATTGTGTATATATACCACAACTTCTTTATCCATTCATCTATCGAAGGACATTTTGGTTGTTTCCATGTCTTGGCCACCGTAAATAAAGCTGCAATGAACATTGGCGCACACGTCTTTATGGATAAATGTTTTCAGATTTTTTGGGTAGATACCCAGGAGAGGGATTGCTGGGTCATATGGTAATTCTATTCGTAATTTTTTGAGGACCCTCCACACTGCCTTCCATAGCGGCTATACCAGTCTGCATTCCCACTTCAAAAAGCCTTTAAATTCATCAGTTTTGTTCTTAGCTCTTGTTTTAATCAGACACACAGTCAACCACAACAGTGCGATCAATCCATCTTTCAGCACTGAGTCTCCCATCCTGGTACCCCTCGATTCCAGGCAAACTGGAATTTTCTCATCTTCTTTCTTCACCCATCCCTTCTACCCACACTGCTTTCCTTGACCCCTGTCATCTTCCCAAAGTGTAGACTAGTAACTACCCAGTGTACTTGCATGAGAAAATCAAGGTATTTAAAGGAATACAAAAATACATATAGCAGAAAGTTATCTATCTATATCACCTAAAGTGGACTGTAGTAAATATTACTTAAAGCATTTCAGCAAAGCACTAAAATTAACAATCGGTATTTGGCAAGTACTATGTGAAAGCATCGTGGGCTACAGAGCAGGCAAGAGCATTCCATTAAAACTTTCCAGACCCAACATTCCAGGAAGCAGCAGGACTGCGTGGTCGCCCTCTCCCGTCTGCTGATAATGCAAGTGGATGCCATTCACGGCCACTTTGGCAGAGGTTACTGAGGTGCTAGAAGAGAAAAACCAAAGGAAAATTATTATTTAGTGCTGCCAATGTAATACGACCAAACTGCCCTTTTATACACGAGTCAGCTCCAGTACCCTTCTCAGGCTTCTTGGGTTATTTTGATTTATGCATCAGTTTCCCAAACCTAAAAAGGACATGGGTTTGTATGTTTCTGACTAGCCTGCAGATCTGGATTGCCTTCATGCATGAATATCCTACAGCACCAGCTCAGGGCTTACCCTGCACAAGTACTGAGAGGCTTGCTCAAATCATGGCCATTCAGGCCCCTGAGCACATGGCTGGGGAGCGGGAAGCCACTGGTGCCAGAGTGCAGGCCGACACAGGCGCTCCATGCAATGGAATGTGAGGGTGAGCATCACCATCACAGACCCTGGCACGTCACCTGGACCGTAGCAGGTCTAGAGGAGCCATCTGGACCTGCAGCTGCCTTAGCAGCATTCCCAAGGATGAGCCTGGTCTCAGGGGTCCACAGGGAAGGCCCTGATCTCCAGGCCGGCTAGGCATATGGCTTCTCACGTTCTCTAGCCACCTACAGAGGGCTCTACTTAGGAATGCCTGTCCACACAGATATGGTCAGACTGGTTTTTAGGATGTTGAAATATTCGTGTTGATTGCTAAACACTGTGTTTCCCTGAAATTAAGACTTAGCCAGACCATCAGCTCTAATGCATGTTTTGGAGCAAAAATTAATATAAGACCCAGTCTTCTATTATATTATATAAGATCTGGTACTATATATTATAATCTAAGACCTGGTCTTATATTAAAATAAGACTGAGTCTTCTATTATATCATCTAAGACCCAGTCTTATATTATATTAAAACCAGGTCTCATATTAATTTTTGTTCCAAAAGATGCATTACAGCTAGCTGATTGTCTGGCTAGGTCTTATTTTTTGGGAAACACGGTATAGCCAGGTCAATAAGCTCTCTCATCTCAAGAGCCTTCTCCCTGCCACCCAAGACCTCGCATGATGCAGCATCTAACTGCACGTTTGGCACAAAGAGGGACTTAGGCCAACGCTACTGTGAGGGTCTGTTCTGACTGAATGATGCGTGTACTATTCCAGGTGTTCTGTTCTGATGAACCTACTCAGCTGCTGTTCCAGAAGCTCTGGGATGACTGTGCCAGGATATACAGCAAAAGAGCACACACAAGGCCCCGCATCAGGCTCTAACAGCATCCCCACCAATTTCCCAGATGGCTGGGTGACAGGAGGGCGACATTATGGCATGCCAGGACAGATGCTGGAACAAATGTGTTGAACACAGGTACATCAAGTCTTAAACAACACACAATTTCTGGGAAAATATGACAGAATTGGGCGGTAATAAGGCTTGACATAACTATAAGCTCATTATCTGCAGAACTATTATGGGAGGAGCAATAATTAAGCCACTAAGCAATGCTAATGTCATAACGACACTGCCACGTTACTTATTGCTGCTCTATTCCTCTGAGTACTTCATTTTTATTGTTAAGATGGCTCTAGGAGCAAGATAACCGCAAATACTACTCTAATAACAACAGTTCATTTCAGTAAACCTTTGTTTACTGACATGTTTGCTTTGCTCAAAGTAAAAGACAAGATGAAGACAGAGATTCACCTGCAAAGCCTCAGGGAGGGGTGGGTTGACTGAGGAAGGAAGAGCTTGAGGCACAGGGTTGGAGCATGTCCTGTGTTCACCAGGAAGGACGCAGCTCCCCCATAGACCAGTGTTTGCACAGCTCATGTCAGAGATGATGCGTACCCTTAGTACTCCTCCTGCCCTAAAGGTTTCTGAGGGGCTCCCCTCCTGGTAGCATCAAGGGCATGTTCAGAGAGATCATTTTGTACAGTGAGAATATTATGTACAATAAGAGGAACCTCACCCCCACCCCACCCACTTTCTCAAGGTCCAAGCCCGTGGGTTTTCATGACTGACTGGGTATTGCTGTCCACATCTCTCCAGGGGCCCAGGAGCCAGCCTAGGGCACTGGTTTACACAGGCTTCCTTTCCTTCAGCTTTCATGATCATTCTGCAGTCTCTTCCACAAAAAAACTTAATTTCCCTCTGCACTTTGCTGTATCTGTGTTTTGATTCCCCATTTCAAATTTATTATCCCCAACTCATATTCTTTTGATTGCCTGATAAGAACGTAGAAATAAAACCAGATAGTCTAGAAGTGGGCATAATGGCAACCTTCTAAGGCAGAAGGTTCTGAAGGTGGCTTTAGAGAGACAGAGAGATCACATCAGGGTTGGAGAAGAGTGAGAAAGTAACATTTGAGGTGAACTCCCAAGATTGTAGGAAGGGTGCTTCTAGAAGAAATAGTGTGATCAAAGGGCCAGGAGCAAGGGACAAGGCCTGGAAGGAGTGTGGAGGCAAAGAGGGAGCATGTTTTTTGAGCCTAGTGAAAGGGTTTGCAGGTAGGCTAAAGGGAGTGAAAATGTCCCTCGTGCTTTGTCAACATCCTGCGTGTCATCACAGCAGAAGCACCTGCCATTGTCACAGCAGCCAATCCCTTAGGGTTTCTGGAGGCTGCCCAAACCTTTCATCAGTCTCCAGTTTGGGGAAACAGAAAAGAAGACTGTGTATGAACAAAAGTAAATCAAGTGTGGTTTGGGCAGCCGGATGGTTAAAGCGTGAGCTCCGAACAACAGTGTTGTCGGTTAGGTTTCTACATGGGCCAGTGAGCTGTGCCCTCCACAACTAGACTGAAGACAACGAGCTGCTGCTGAGCTTCCAGACAGGCAGCCGGACGGCTCAGCTGGTTAGAGTCTGAGGTCTCAACAACAAGGTTGCCGGGATGGTGGGCTGCACCCTCTGCAATCAGATTGAAAATGGCGACTGGACTTGGAGCTGATGGGCCCGGAAGAAGCACACTGTTCCCCAAGATTCCCCAATAAAAAATTAAAAAATAAAAAATAAAAAAGCAAACTAAGTGCAAATCAATTTCAAACATAAGAAAAAAGTTTCATTTTAAAAAGTTACTAAATGATTTATTTTCACATAAATATAATGGAAATGGGTATAGCATTTTTTTCTCCAGGTAATCAAGGGGACCCTCAGACAGCAGGCAGGCCTCAGATAAACTGTCATGTGTACGGGGAAAGAAAATCAGCTGCAGAGATCATGACCCGAATGACCCTGACGTACTTAGTACCTGGACTACGTTCAAGACACCAACATTTCCAAACTCTCAGGTAGGAAGATAGAAAACTTCAGAACATTTGAAGAAAAAAATGAATCCCTTTCCCTTGCGCTGTCAATTTGTCTTTTCCACCTTCTCCCTCCTAATAACGCCTTCTCTAACCCAGGTGTTCTTAAGCAGGTGTGTTCGTTAGAATTACCCTTCCAGAGTTAAAAATGTACCTGCCTAGGACAATCCTGGGAGGCCATCATTCAGTAACGGGTGGCATGTACTTTCCAAAATGCCAAGACCCTACTGATTGTGTGGGTGTTCCATGTTGCTTGGAGGCTGGCAGGGAAGACAGATAATTAAACCTGCAACCAGCAGGTACTATGCAGTTTGTCAAGTACTGTGACAGAGAAGTAGGGGGTAAGGAGACCTTGGGGGTGTAGGCAGCAGACCCCAAGTTCACCATGTGTCATGCAGGGAGTCATGCGGGGTCTCTGGTCCCGCTCCCCACATAAGAACGCAGGACATGGTGAGGCCAAAAAGGAACACCCACGGAGCCATAGGTGGGGGAGTCACACCACTATAGTCTGGCTGGCGGCTGGGTTGGAGACACAGGAAGCAGGAGCCACAGGATCTGCAAATTGCTCTCCGCTTCTCTGCCAACCAACCAATCCCGAGCAGCCACGGCAGTTATATCAAGGGCTAATGGCTAACTGGTTACAGCTAATGGCCAGCTAATCACAGCTGATGGCCATCTACTACCCGAGCCAGCACCTTTGCACATGAGACCGAGAGCCTGGAAACTGCTCTCTGGGACTCTGTCCCCACAGCTGCCCACTCACCTCCTTTTCACGAGAGCATTTCCTGCCCCTCACTGTATCAGTGGGGCTCAAACTTAGATTTGAATCATCTGGCAAACTTTTTATTTAAGTGCCTAATAAATTTTAATTATTATTATAATTAATTTGTTTCTTCTTTTCTGGCAAATTTAAACCTCTGGATACCCAGGATATACTAAATCAACATTTCTGGGATGGGATCCAGGTATCTGTATTTTTTTAAATCCTCGAGATTCCAATAGGTAACCCAGGTTAAGAACGACTGTACTGAGTTAATTTCTTAAAGGAAAAAATTCCGTATCCCTTTGGAAAACAGCCTATAGGAAGGCATGCTCAGTAGAAGAGCCTATGTCTCACCTCATATTTTTCCTTGACTCCATTTTTTTCTGGGAGACTAGACAGGCAATTTTGAGAAAGGGAAGGCATTCAGGAGTAATAACAGCAGCAATCATTTCCCGATTGAGAGGGATAAACTGCTCCCCTCAAAGAAGGAGAAGGGGAAGGCAAGACTGTAACAGTTTGGGGCAAATAGTTAAACTAAAACTAACATTTAGTTTAATTATCAAACTAAATAATGCACTCTGCTAAGAGTTTACCTCATCTCACTCAGTTAGCTATGTGATGCACATTATACTTAATCTCATTTTACCACTGAGGAACCGGAGAATTGGAGATTTTAGGTAATCTGCCCTGTCACACTACTACCATGTTTCCCCGAAAATAAGACCTAACCGGATAATCAGCTCTAATGTGTCTTTTGGAGCAAAAATTAATATAAGACCTGGTCTTACTTTATTATCATATAAGACCGGGTCTTACATAAGACCGGGTCTTTGTCATGCAGGGTGTCATGTGGGGTCTCAGCTCCCGCTCCCCACATAAGAACGCAGGACATGGTGAGGCCAAGAAGGAACACCCACGGAGCCATGGATAGGGGGTTCATACCACTATATTCTCACTGGAGGCTGGGTGAGACACATGAAGCAGGATCCACACGATCCACAATCTGCCATCCACTTCTCTGCCTGCCAACCAGCCAACCAACCAACCAACACACCAACACAGTCACGGCAGTTACATCAGCAGCTAATTGGCCACCCGGCTACAGCCAATGGCCAACCACCACCAGAGTCAGCACCCCACCACGCGAGGCCGAGAGCCTGGAAACTGCTCTCTGGGACTCTGTCCCCACAGTCTTATATATATTAATTTTTGCTCCAAAAGACGCATTAGAGCTGACTGTCCGGCTAGGTCTTA
Source organism: Rhinolophus hipposideros (assembly GCF_964194185.1). Classification (NCBI taxonomy): domain Eukaryota; kingdom Metazoa; phylum Chordata; class Mammalia; order Chiroptera; family Rhinolophidae; genus Rhinolophus; species Rhinolophus hipposideros. Next base: position 4,225,521 of record NC_138054.1, on the reverse strand, counting down.
TTTTGGGGCAAACACAGTAGGAAGTGCAAAATCAAGACGAGCATCTGATTAACAACAGAACCTTTCGCACTTTCACACACTACTTGGAAAGAAAAATGGGGGCTATTAATAAGATACATCTTCACTTTGAAAGTCCTACACAGTTGCTTTACCTTGTATTTAACTATTTCTTTTGTATATGTTTTCCAAAGTAACCACTAGCTACAATAAATCTATCCCCAATTTACATGAATTTTGATGACGTTTTTACAACTTTTCTACATTGTATTATTATTTATTCATATTTGTGTCACTACTAATTTTACCTACTAATTACTTAATTCTTATTATGTCCCAGGCCTATTACATTCATTGTCTCAAATTCTCAGAACAATTCTGCAAGGCATGCAGCTTAGAGAACAATTCTGCAAGGCACGTTCATACTCATGCAGCTAGGAAGTAGCAATGTGGTCATCTGAATGCTAGAGGCCATGTTTTGTCTGTAACCTTATAACTGAAGAGAGTCCCCAACGGGGCTCCTGCACTGGGGCCACACTCAGCCTGACTGCCAGACAGAAGTGGAGACGAGCGCCAGGGGGAGGGCAGTCTGGATTCACTGGCAGAGCATCCCAAGATTGAACTTGGAAAATATTTTTCTTTTAGGCAGGTTGTTAGGCTCTGTAAATTATTAATATAGCAACTGTACGTAACATACAATTCCAGGTAGAAAAGGCTTTTTTGACCTGGCCCTGGAACAAACCATTTTACAGACAATGAAATAAGAAGAGTCAGTGTTCCAAACCAGACCCACAAACAAATTTTTGGAATACAACTTCAGGGTAGGTTGGGCACTGGCTGTTCTGAAGCAAAGGTTTTACAGGAGTGCCTTTACCTACTTCATTGGACTGCAGCCTTCTTTAAGGATTAAGCAATACTACTGTTTGTTTTCCATCTTTAAGGATTAAGCAATACTACTGTTTGTTTTCCGAGTACATGTCCTACCTATTTGCAACTGCATTTATAAAATGGCAGTTCAAAATCCAGACAAACCTGTTTTCCAAAGATATTTTAGGAAGAAGGATTTGCAGTGCTAATGACGGGGACTTCCTGCAATCATTAAATAATCTATTGTAATTTTGATATTGCTACAATCACAGTAACTATTTCAAACCCTTTGTACGAATAGGAAACTGGAAAAATTGCAATTTTTCCGTGTTGATCTCCATTGCTACAGACATTGACATATTTTTCCATCTGTATCAAAATAGTCCTGAAAATCTGAAAAGATCTAATAAGAAAAGAACCTAAATGAAATATAAAACTTAAGAACTAGCCAATCACAATATAAAAATGTCCGAGTTTTCCTTCTTTCTCCTTCTAAATTAAGTTTTCAAATGAGGTTTCCACATTAGACAAAGTGAAGTTATAAATGCCAGGTGCCAATCTAGCATTTGACTTCTTCCCAGTCAGGAATGGAAGTTACCAATCAACGGTTAATTGCACACGTGCGTTGAGTGTGTCTGTGTGTATGTAGGTGTGCAGGGAATAAAGCGGAACAAGCTCCGTGACGCTCTATCCACATTTTCTGCCTACTATGTCTTGGAACCGAGGGCCCCGTTTCTAAGACAGTGGGTCTGAGATTAGTGTTTGTTGGTGTTGGTTTATCTCAAAGTGTGTGTGTGTGCCAGGGGATGTCGGAAGAGGAAGAGGCAGATGTGGGGGCATCTGCACAGACCCACGACATCAGCACCCTTGGAGTCAGGCCCAGGAACTCGAATTTCCCCAGTTCCTAAGATGATCTTCTACACGTTAAGGTTCGAGATCAGCAAGGAGAAGACTCCGGGGTTTGGGAGGCGTGACTATGAGAGCTAATGCGTGACGGACGTTCCCAGGCTGGTGTTTTACAGCACACACGAGAGACCATTGCCCTGCAGGACTGAGGAGACTGGGCAGGGCAGCGGACTGACAGTGAGGGGTTTGAGGTCTCAATCTGTCGTGAGTGTGTCTGTGACACAGCAGATCGCCTTCCCTCCCCGGGGGTCTTTGGTCTGCGCGATGAGGGGGCTGCACGCCCCGGCCCACTCCTCGTCGGTCCAGCGTCACAGAGCCGCGGCCCACGACGGCTGAACGCCGCGCAGCAGAGCGGCAGGGGCGGAGGTCGGCCCCACGGCCGCCCGCGCAGCCACCGCGGCTCCTCCCCAGGCCGCCGCCAGCACGCGCTCTCCCGGGGCTGCCCCCCCGCCCTCCCAAGGGAGCGCGCCGCCGTGGACGCGGGGGCTCCCGGGGGAGCGGGAAGCCATTACCCGAAGGTGGCCGCGGGGCGGGCGGAGGAGCCGTAGATCTCCGACTTCCGCGCGGAAAGCAGACCCCGAAGCCGCAGCGCGCCGCGGCTGCCCAGCGCCACCATCACAGCCCGGGGCGGCGCGCGCACTGCAGCGCAGCGCAGCTCGGAGCCCCCGCAGCTCGGAGCCCCCGCAGCTCGGAGCCCCCGCAGCTCGGAGCCCCCGCAGCTCGCAGGCCAGGAGCCCCGCAGCTCGCAGGTGGGCCGGGCCTCGCCGCCCGCGCCGCCCTCGCCGCCCTCGCCGCCCGCGGGGACGCGCGTGCGCCGTCCGCCCGGCGGAAGCTCGTGGGCCGCGCGGCCCTTCGCTCGCCTCCCCCGCCGGGATGCTTGGCCGCGTACCCCGCCGGGTAGTGCTGATCCCTGACAGACTCGACTCGTGATCCCACGGACACCTGGGCACCGCTCATCTCCTCCTGGGGTCCCAGGTCTAGCTCCGGAGGAGCACCTCCCCGCTGGCTCTGCCTCGCCTCCACCCATGCGGGGTAGCCTGCTGGTTCCGGGAGGCGCGGACACCTCCCCGCCCCCAACACACACCCCCATCCTGCCCCCCTGGGGTGGTGGGCCCGGCGGGGTCAGGTGGGGTAGGCGGAAAAGGGGCTTTCATGTCTGGCTCTGAGGTGGGCCGTGCATTTGCTTCAACAGATGGGATTTAATTTTTTTTTCTTCCCACCACCTCACACCCATTGGAATGGCTATTATAAAAAAATTAAAAAGTGTTGGTGAGGATTGCAGTTGGTGTTGGTGGAGAAACTGCAGTTAAGAGGAATATAAAGGGGTGCAGTGGCTGTGCAAGATAGTACAGCAGTTACTCAAAGAATTAAACAATTACCTTATGATCCAGCAATTCCACTTCTGGGTATATACCCCAAAGAATTGAAAACAGGGTCTCAAACTAATATTTATGCACACTCATGTTCATAGCAGCATAATTCCTAATAGCCAAAATGAGGAAGCAACCCAATAGTCTACCAATGGACGAAAGTATAAATAAAATGTCTCTACATGTAATGGAATATCATTTTGTGTTAAAAAAGGAAACTGACATGCTACAATATGGGTGAACCTTGAGGATATTATGCTCAGTGGAATAAGCCAGTCACAAAAGGACAAATACTCAATGATGCCGCTTATACGAGTATGAGGTACCTAGAGTAGTCAAATTCATAGAGATAGAAAGTAGAATGGTGGTTATCAGGGGCTGGGATTAGTGTTTAATAGGTACAGTTTCAGCTTTGCAAGATTAGAAAGCCTGGAGAAGGATGATGTGATGGCAGCACAGCACTGGGGATGTCCTTAAGGCCACGGACCTGTACACTTAAAACTGAGTATAATGACAAATTGTTGTTTTACAATTAAAGTTTTTCTTCTTCAACCATATAATTCAAGCTTTAAAAAGGTAAACATCTGCAATTGATTCAGTGCACACAAAAAACTACCCCTTTAATTCTCACTACCATTATGCTTTACCTTAACTGGAAATAACGAGCAGATTCATGGCTACTGTTTAGCCTTGACTTGAATTATTTGAGATGATAAGTTTCCTTGCATATTTCATCATTTCTCCTTCAAGAAACTCCTCCGTTGTAATAGTTCTATATGCACAGTGCTTTTAAGTGTTACAGCCATAGGAAGTTCTGTTAACCTGCAGTGTCCTCAATGGCCCATTGGAGTTTCTTTAGTAAAGGCAGGTTTGACTTAAATATGGAATATGCAAAAAATATTTTTATTCTACTTTCAACATAAATCTATTACATCAAATTTCCTGCATAGAAGGAAAGAGAAATATATATTTCAGCTGACTACTATCATTTGACTTTCACAAATCTTAGGTGGGGTTATTTTTCTCTGAAATATTGAGTGGGATTTCTTGTCAGAGATGATGAGGATTAAAAATAACTGTACAATTTTAACACCAGTTATCCTACTGGTAAGCAAAATGGTGGCACTGTGAGGTTTTAGGTTACCTATGTCAATCACAATTTATTTTTAAGTACACACTTAAGAACTAGTTCTTTATGTGTAACACAAGTGTGCAGTTTAAAAAACAACTACTGGAGAGGATTCCTCATACACTGTATGTAGAAAAGAAATTACTGTTATTGTTTCAGAAGATAATCTGGCAGGTTCTTTCAAATTTAAAGTATATATCCTGTGCCCCTCCCCCCACCCATTCCTACTCCTGGGAATTGATGCCATAGAAATAAAAGTACCAGTGACTGGTGTGTAAGGATATTTACAAGTAAAAATAAATGAGTAACTACTATTTTTATGCCAGCGCCTTATGATGCATTATCTTACTTAAATCCTCACACCAATCTTATGTACTATTGCCCTCTCTACAGAAGAGGAAGTGGAGGCTGAGGAGGTTAGGAAGCAGGCCCTAGATATACAAGTTAAGGGTGGCAGAGGAGAATTTAAGCCTGCTTCATTTCAAAACCCGGTACATGGATTACTACATATTACAGAATTCATCATTGGAGCACTAGCCCTGCAGTGATTTCTTTGTGATCAGAGGCCTCTGAAATCTTGATCATATGAACACCTATTTCATTTACATTATTATAATTAGGAAAACTGTTCTCTATAAATAACACACATTAAAATGCTCAGTAAAATACTACTTAAAACATTTTGTGAGAAAGAACTCCTTTTCTTGTTCCTGAAATCCTAACTTCATATTATGAAGCAAATTGTTATGACCCAAAGATTATGACCATAGCAACAAGGGAGAAATCTGCCAGCAAGACAGAGCAGGAAGTGGGTCTTACCAGCAGTAAGCTTAGGGGTCTGAGTATCTTTTTTGGAACCAAGTATGGATACTTCTCTTTCTCATTTTGTAGTCTGTGTCATCTCACTTAATTGGTTTCTGCCCAAGACTAGTTTTTATGGTGCTTCAGTCTTGTACTGAAACTCCTCAGATATCAATTTAGCTCTTTTCAGCCATGTTTTTAGAGTGGAGTCTCAAGGCAAGGCCTCTGAGCCATGTTTGGAGGACAGCAGTGCTACAGGTTCAGGACAGTGAGCTTTTGTCCTGAGAGACAAAATTGCTCCAAAAACCTCTCTTTTTACCATCAGCTTCCTTTCACCTGCCAATAATAGCAGGCGGGTGGGAGGGGTGTATGTACAGGAACTGCCAACCTAAGTGGTCAAGTCACAGTGGAGAATCCCAAACTGTCTCATTTATACAAACACACATCATTTCAATGGCTTATATTTAAAGTACAAAATTTTACTTTCAAAAAGTCGATTAAAATACTTTCCATTTTTGCCTCTTAAAATTGATCATTCAGTATCCAGAATTTAGAGATTTTAGAACACTGTTAGGACAGAGGTACAGGGATACATTTAAGAAAGAAATCATCCAGCCCCCGGCTGGCAAAGCCTGGGACCCTTCCCCCTCCAGTTTTCCTTTTGGTATACTTGTATGTGGTACAATGCTGTGTGAGCCTGAATATGCGTGGGTAAGAGAACTGAGGTTCTTACTTTATAGCAGTGCCCTTCTCAACTGGGGCAATTTTCCCCTTCCAAGAAACATCTGGCAATATCTAGAGACATTTTTGTTTGTCCCACTGGGAATGGGAGGAGGGGGAGAAGAGCGCTACTGGCATCTAGCAGGTAGAGGCCAGGATTGCTTCCAAACATCCTACAATGCACAGGACAGTCCCCACAACAAAGAATTATTTAATGTTAATAGTGCTGAGGCTGAGAAATTCTGCCTTACAGTCCCACTACAGGGGTGTGTGTGTGTGTGTGTGTGTGTGTATCTGCTGGGGCCGGAGGAGATTTAGAAGCAGAACCAACAATACTGTTATCAACACCCAAGACACTAGAATCTGTTCTGACAGCCAGACTGGCCACACTGCACCCTTCTTTCCTTCCCTCAGGGGAGGGCCAAGCACAATGACACGCCCTCTCCGTTAAGTGCCGGCAGTGATGCTGGGTGACTCGGTTAGCTTCAGTCTTCCAGTTTCTTCAGTCATTCCTGAGTTTCACATGGGCTTTGAAAGGTTGAGTGCACAATTACCAGATTCTGAAGCTGTCCTTTTTTTATATCATAGCTTGCAGAAAACAAATGAAAATATTTCTCCAGTACCCTGGGGTAAACTGGGAAGTTGTTCAGCAGTGATCAGTCCTGAAGCTACCATCACAGGGGTGGGGGTAGTACTCCCTGCATACCTGCTCCCTGTTCAAGGCACACAGGTCGGAAAAGTGCATAAAGTATCAGAATGCTAGGAAAGAACTTAAAATTTCATCAAGAATTTTTATAGTTGTCACAGTTAGTAGCAATTTCTTGCAACAACTGCCTGGAAAATTCTGACATTTTTGTTATCTATTTTTGTTTTCCCTTTCTTAGTATTCCTTAAAATCCCTTCAGTTAATTTATGGAGTAGAGAGTGCATGCAATTCTTGAAGCCCATAGTGATTGACACAGCATTTTGATGCTGAAGTTAGCAGACCCTATAATGAACTGTGGTTGTGATACAAAAAAACCTATTTAAAGAGAACTTGGAATTTTTCTGTACTTCGGTTATAACAGGAGCTTATGTGGAGAAGAGAGCACCAGATAAGAAAGTTGATTTAGTTTACATTCTCTGAGTTGTTTTTTTCCACCACTCAAATAAAACTCCAGGAAACTGAATAGCATAATTGAAGGTTATGGGATGAACAAAAAGAAATTGATCTTCCTCAAATATCTCTTCTTTCCCTTTCAAATCCCAATTAGGTTTCTTTTTTGATTGGGACTTGGCCATTAATACATCTTCCTGTTTAGCCGGTTGTCTGCCGTAGATTTCTTTCCCATTCTCCGTATCAGTGAGGAAAGAATTCTGGATAATCTGAGGCAGCACACTTCCAGTGGATTACTAAGTGAGGACTTCACTTCATGCTGCCAAAGCCCCTTCCAGACTTAGTTTTGGCTCATATGGATCAAAGAGTTCAGAAGGTCTATTCTTGAACATTGGTAGAGAGAATAGGCCAGCTTTCCCACTGTGGCCCCCTTACTGCCTTCCCTCATCAGCCACTTTTGGAGCATCTGGTAAACCTTTTCTTTTAATCCATCTCGCTCATAGTCATGGTCAATTTCATCAATCTGAGATTCAGTGAAGCCCAGTTTACGGGCACAGCTTTTCCAGCTCCTTCCCAGGTTGTCCCTGACTGGGTCCAGATGTTTATCAGTCAGACTAGTGGTATTATCTGCCAGAAAAAGAAGAGAAGGAGACATCAAGCTGTAACCCATTTGAACATTCTAGCTTCAAAAACCTGTATACAGTGAATACCTTGAGTACAGTGAAAAAGATAACTTCTTATACAGTTGTTCACTCATTGGATGACACTTTACATGTCCACTGGCCCACTAGAGTCTTTGTGGAATAGGGCACCTCTTCCTCCTAGCAGACACATCTCTGAGCCACAGCTGATGGCTTCAGGAACAAAACCCCTGCCTGACTTCTAGGCTATTTTATACAACCTTAGCCAGCAGCCCTGTTCACATTAGATTTTTCTGATGTAAAGAGGGAAAAACACCATGTTTGTTCCTTTTGTGCATTTTCCACTTATATCTGTCCAGAGTTAAGGTCACTCAACTCCTGGTTCCCATTCACCCAACAGTTCACTTTCCTCTTATAAGGAAACCAAGACCATCAGGTGTGAACCTATCAATTACAATACCTTCCCTCGTCTTTTAAGAGATGAGGCACCTATACGCTTCAAGGTCTATTTTTGGACTCATCCCTTCCCTGCCCCAGCTGCTGTCCTCTCTTCTCCTATAGCCGAAACCTCTCTCTTCCTACTGCTTTCTTCCACTTAGGCCTTTGTAAAAATAGTAGAAGGAAACAAAAGTATAAAATAACCACCAGAAACAAACCATATTCCTTGATCCTCATCCTACTTCAATAAGCTGAATATAAGAGAAAAGATATCTCATTTTTGCCCCCTCAACTCCCATTCTTTCCTCAGCTCCCCACAATGCAGCTTTTATCATCACCATTAGACGTTAGCAATCCAAAAACCTCCCAAGATTGAAATTGCCAAATTTCAATGAAATTGCCAAATTTCATACCTCTTTGGGAGAGGAAACCCTGGGTTTCATCAGATCCTCAAAGATGCCTTTGTTTCCCCCAAAATTGGAACCTCCGTTCTAGGTTTTTTAAAGACTATCCTTCAAATGGGCTAGACCAGGGATTAGCAAATTCTGGCCTGTGGACCAAATCGGGCCTGTTGACTGTTTCTTTAAACAAAGTTTTACTGGACTACAGCCATCGTGTACATATTGTCTGTGGCTGCTATCGCACTACAATGTGAGTTGAGTAGTTGGAATAGAGACCTCAGGGCCAGCAAAACCTAAAATATTTAGTATCTATACCTTGATAGAAAAAAAAATTGCCAATCCTAGGGTTAATCGGAAATCTGGGTCCTTACATCACATTGTTTGGGCCTCATGACTGCTTTTATCAGGTTGTGTTTTGGGATTAGTATTATGAGCGGTATAGTAGAACCCTGTAAGAGAAAGCTTTCGTTTTTACTGCAGAGGTACTGTTGAGGGCATAGTCTCCTATTATTTATAGAATTCTTTTTCATGAGGACCTGAAGGAACTCTCCTAGGTCTGAGTAGTAATATTGATGATGATTATGATAATTTAATACTATCATAGATCTTACTATGTGCCAGTGTTCTAAGCTCTTTATACATAATGACTCATTTAAGTTTTACAACAAATCTATGAATTAGATATTGTAATTATCCCCATATTAAACATAATTTACAAGGGAATTATATGGAAGTTACAGACATATTTTACAGAGGAACCATGAGACTTTCAGGGAGAATAATCAGAGGGATTTTAGGATTCCACTACATCCCTCTCAACAAATAAGAGAAGTTCAAGGTTGCTAGACAATGGGTCCTTAAAGGGCATATTACCAAAAATATCTAGATACTTAGAAGCTGGCTCTTCTTTCAAGTTCATGTATGTGCTGTCCAGTAATGGCAAACTTATTCCACCAACATCCATAAAATTATTGTCTCCAATCTGAACGCCGGTACTGTTGTATATGGAACATTTTACAGACTCATCTGAGTAGAGAGAAATACACAAGTAAGTATATCTAAAATGAAAGCAAGATAAAAAAATACAACATGATAATGGGCAAGGGCTTTAATCCAAATGTTTAAGTTAAATTATTTATCCTACGCCACCCTGTAAAATTTTATTTTTTAAAATATGGCTGAATGACCTCGCATTCATTAGGATGACTACTATCAAAAAAACAGAAAATAATAAATGTTGACAAGGATGTAGAGAAATTGGAACCCTTGTGCACTATTGGTTGGAATACAAAGTGGTATAGCCACTGTGGAAAACAGTATGGTGGTTCCTCAAAAAATTAAAAATAGAATTACCATATGATCCAGTAATTCCACATCTGAGTATATACCCCAAAGAATTGAAAGCAGGGTCTGAAACAGGTATTTATATACCCATGCTCATAGCAGCATTATTCACAATAGCAAAAATGTAGAAGCCACTCAAATGTCCATCAACAGATGAATGGATAAACAAAATGTGACATATACATATAATGGAATATTATTCAGCCTTAAGAAGGAAGGAAATTCTGACATATGCTGCAACATGGATGAACCTTTAGAACATTGTGCTAAGTAAGCCAGACACAAAAGGACAAAAATAGTATGTGATTCCACTTATATGAAGTACCTACAGTAATTAAATTCATGGTCACAGAAAGCAGAACGTTGATTGCCAGGGGTTGGGAACAGAAAGGAGACTGGGGAGTTATTGTCTGATGAGTACAGAGTTTCATTTTGGGAAGATAAAAAGAGTTCTAGAGATGGATGATGGTGGGCAATGTGGTTTTCATCACAAATGGTAGTCTTTGGCCTATATAAGAAATAAAAATATTCAAGACATTTCTTACCACCAGAAAACTGCAAGCAAGTAAAAGAATACAAGTAAATACTTTCACTTGCCTCAGAGATTGGGTATAATGGGATGTTGTGATCCAAATTAGAGTGGAAGATGCCTACCAGTTACAAGAACCTATAAACCAACATTTTCCGCAACAGCAATGAATCCTACCCAAACTGAAATATGCCCAAGCCAAGTGGTCTGATGGACTATTCCACGGTGGCAAGTTGTATCTGGCCGCTGAAGACTCTGAACAACTTGCCCTTTGTTACCTATAGACAACAAAAGAGCTAATGGCTGTTTTATTTTCAGAAAAAATGAAAAAAGATAAGATTGTGACTGAAAGGCCTGATTACCTCTTGATGGAAAGGAGACAAATGGAATGGTGGGTGTGTTTCCTAGTAGGGTCGTCTCAGGCACTGGAACTTTATGCAGGCTTGGCATTTGGCTTGGATTTGGCCCACACCAAACTCTGGCACCTACTGTTTGTATATCCAATGGTCTTGGTCCAAAACCTTGTGTACCAAATGATGCATTGTTCCAGTACAGTACTTGGGGTTGGCTGGTCAGCCCCGTTGGTTGGTGTACTGCATTACTTTGACTGGTTGTACTGGTAGGAGCAAGGCCTTTTATTCCTGGCTTCGGAACATTCTCATAAGGTCTCGGCTGTGCAAAAGGGTCATGGGAGACCCTTCGTCTCCTTTCCTCATCTCTATTGTAAGCCACATTCTGTCTGGGTTGCTCTTTTGTCTGCCTGTCCATGCGGCTGCCAAAAAGATGGTAGTTGGCCTCCTCCTGGAGTTTATTCTGCAGGCTGAGCTCATTTTCCTCCTGCTGGTGCTCTGGGAAAGAAGCAAACCAGGACTCCTCCACGGGACCCATCCTGAGTCCCTGTGAACTGTGTAGAGAACTTGGCTGTTCAGTGGCTGAGAAGAAATGATTGACATTGGAGAAAGCTTCATAAAATATTAAAAAGTAAAATGAAACCTGAGCCCCATAATGAATCTGTATCTCAGAGTAACATACTGAAAACTTTGAAAACAAGTAAAAAGTATTTACTAGATGGCCCTTTCTTTAATACGTAGTAAGTAGGAGCCCCTGCCTGGCAGTGAGAGAGCACTAGGGAAATTATAATAAGCAACAGAAAAGTGGGTGTTGCAGGAATGACCACGGAAGAAAGGGACTTATGTTGCAGCAGAGAAGGTGGCTGTCTCCTTGATATGATCCAGGGTTGGAAAATAAGAGCAGTAGGTTTGTGCTAATCACATTCCACGGGTTTTCTTTCATTCTTTAAAAGCCCTATAAAGAGTAGGAGTAATTATGATTTGATGGATGAGGTTTAAGAGGTTAAGGGATTTGCCCCAGAACAGATAGCTAATAAGTGGCTTCCACATCCCACATTCTGCCTTCCCTTTTGTTGTAAGGAAAAAAAAGTATCCCTGCTTGACTCTGAGACCGACCTCTCTGCTTGTACGCTGGATCTAGTCATCACTGACCTTCTCAAGGACTCTGCTCTCTTGTATGCCCTCTTCTTTTTCCTGAACCATCACTTTCTCCCTATCAGATATATTAGCACTCTTATATTCAGGGTACTGTATGATTTTGGTGAACTCAGTGTTACTTAATACTTCAAATATATGAATCTTGACTCCCAAATATATCATAAATTCCTTTAAGGCAGGTGTTCAATTTTATAGTTTCTTGTTTCTCATATGGTTGTGAATAGTATTTTAGAGTAGAGTAAATGAATGAGCAAAAAAATAAGTGAACAAATATTATTTTTTGATCACAGTAAAAGCTACCTGAATTTGACCTGCTTGGAGGCATTGCTACACAATCCATTTGGAGAGACTGCATTCTCTTCACTATTTCCTTTTGGTCAGGATAGTCTTTCTATAATAAAGAGCATAGATACACACTTTAGTAAACAGCAGAAACAGCTCCAGAAAATTATTACAAGAAGAATGAATCTTTTCAGAAGGTAGAAATTTCATATAGCTCTTACAAGCCGTAACTATTTTTTAAAAGTAAAACGTTTTTCCCAAATAGCCAAACAATCTTTAAAAAGAAGAACAAGTTGGAGGGCCCACACTTTCTGATTTCAAAACTCACTACAAAGCTATAGTAATCAAAACAGTATGGTGTGGCCTAAGGATACACATATAGACCAATGAAACATAACGGAGAACCTAGAAATGAACTTTTGCATAAATGGTCAATTGATTTTCAACAAGAGTGCTAAGACCATTCAATAGTGGTACACTGAATTTCCACATGTAAAAGAATGAAGTTAGAGCCTTCCCTTTCAACATATACAAAAATTAACTCAAAACAGATTAAAGACTTAAGCTTAAGAGGTAAAACCATATAACTATTAGAAGAAAACATGAGGGGAAGCTTCGAGACATTGGATTTGGATATGGCACCAAAAGCATAGGCAACAAAATAAAAGTAAACTGGACTACATCAAAATCAAAACCTTCCATGCATCAAAGCACACTATCAAGAGAGTGAAAAGACAACCCATTGACAAAAGGAAAAAAAAATTTACAAATCATATATATCTAATAAGGGATGAATATCCTGATTATATAAAGAATTTTTACAATTCAGCAACAAAAACAACACAATTCAAAAATGGGCAAAGGACTTAAACAGACATTTCTCTTAAAGAAGATATACAAATGGCCAATAAATACATGAAAATATGCTTAACTTCATTAGCCATTAGGAAATGCAGATCAAACCCACCATAAGATATATATATATACCACTTCACACTCATTAGAATGGCTATTATTAGAAAAACAAAACAAAACCCACAAAATGAAAAGTGTTGGTGAGAACAGAAAAACTGGAACCCTTGTGCATTGATGGTGGGAATGTAAAATGGTGTAGTCGTTATGGAAAACAGTTTGATGGTTCCTCAAAAAGTTAAACATAGAATTATCATACAATCCAACAATCCCACTGCTGGGTATATACCTAAAAGAACTGAAAACAGGGACTCAAAAAGGTAACTTGTATACCAACGTTCATTGGTATACAGAATTATTCGTTATAGATAAAAGGCGGAAACAAGCCAAGTATCCACCAACAGCTGAATGAATAATCAAAGTGTGATATATAAATACAATGGAATATTATTGATCCTTAAAGAGGGACAAAGTTCTGATACATGCTACAAAATGGATGAACCCTGAAAACATGCTAAATGAAATATGCTAAATGCCAAATGCCAAATGATGTACGATCCCATGTCTATGATGTACCTAGAATAGGCAAATTCATAAACAGAAAGTAGAATAGAGGTTGCCAGGGGCTGGGGAGAGAAAGGAAAGGGTAGTTGTTGTTTAATGGGTACAAAGTTACTGTTTTGGTTTAAAAAAGATGGAAATAGATACTGGTAATGGTTGCACAAAAATGTAAATGTACTTAATGCCACTGAATTTTACACTTAAAAATGGTTAAGATCGTAAATTTTATATTATGTATCTTTTACCACAATAATAATAAAAAAAGTTTTTCACCTATAAAAGTGATAATACTCATTATAAAAAATATAAAAAATGTAGGGAATTTATTTTAAAAGAAACATACACATAGTGCCTTTATTCAAAGGAAAAAAATTAACATTTTGGTATTTTCTTCAAGTTTTTTTTCCTAGTCATATTTGCATTTTGCTCCTAACAGATTGCCTGCTACATAGGTGGTCAAAAATATTCACTGAATGAACATATGAGTGATTTGGAGGAGAGTGACAGGATATTAATTATGTACATAGTTTGTAGCAGTTTGCATATTGCTTTTTATTTAACATGATGAGCATTTTAAAGCTATTTTAATTTTATAAAAGCAATTGTTTTCTTTTTATAGTTATTTTTTATTACACAAAATATATAAGTACAAATTCCTTTTAAAAGAATCAAACTGTGCAGAACCACACAGAGGAACACTTTAAAGTTGTTCCTTCCAACTCCCGCTCTTTCATCCCTTAGAGGTAACCTTGATCAGAGCATCTTGTGCATCCTTTCAGTCTCTCTAGGCATTTGCATATATATTCGGGAAGTACACAAATGTGTATATATTTTAAGATCAAAAGGATCACAGTCTAAGTATTGTTTTGACTTAACTTCTAATTAATAGGCTTTCCATATCATTGTATGTTAGTTTCTACCTCTTTTAAATGGCTATACAGCATTCTGTAGTTTCGATGATTCATTATTTAGTATACCTAAATAATGGGTCATAAATACATTGGGTCATTTCCAATCTTTTATACTCAAAAACTAAGATGCAAAGAACTCCTGAAGCTAAATCTTTGAGGATATACGTGAGCAGGATCGATTACTAAAGAGTAGAATTGCTGCAAACGTTACGCTTCTAACAGTTTGATGGATGCATCATCTTTCAATAAACTTCACAAATTCACACTCAACCAACACTGCACGAGACTGCCTGTTACTCTGCATTTTCACCAACACTTGATACTACCAATCTTTCAAAACATTGTGAATCTAATGGATGAAAAATTATAATCAATTCACTTTGCTTTTCTCTGTTAATGAGGCCAAGTATCTTTTCCAACCTTCACAGTCTATTGATTGATTCATTGTGTTTATATTTTATTCAGGATTTTCACATCTAAGTGAGACTGGTCTGTAATTTTCCTTTCTTTTATCTTTATTTTCAGATTTTGGAATCAAGGTTATGCTAGTTTCATAAAATGACTGGGAGAGTTACCTCTTCTCCATTATCTGGACAAATTTTTTATAAGATTGGGATAATTTATTCACTGAATATTTAGTAGAAATAACTGATGAAGCTATCTGTGAAATTTTCTTTGTGGGAAGAATTTTCATCGCTAATCCGATGGTTATAGGAATATTCAGGTTTTTAAACTCTGAGTCAGTTTTGCTAAGTTATACTTTTTTCTAGAAATTTGCCATTTTATCCAAATTTTAAAATTAATTAGCAAACACTTGTTCACAATATCCTCTTAATACCATTTTGATGTCTATAGGGAGGTATAGTGATACCTCTTAATTATTTCAGTCTCTGTTTTTCTTGATCAGTCTTAGTTGATTTTATTAGCCTTTCCAAAGAATCAACATTTAACTATTTGATCCTCTATTAACTGTTTCCTATGTCACTAATTTATGCTCTTCTCTTACTGCTTTCTATTTGCTCTAGATTTATTTTGCTATCTTCTCCAGATGAACGTTTGGCTAATTCATTTTCAGCTTTTCATTTGTGTGTGTGTGTGTGTGTATGTGTGTACCTATATATACACACACACATATATATACACACACACACATATGAATGACTATACTAGTATTTCTTTGCAAAGGGCATTCTCTACGTTTTAATATGTAGTGTTTTTGTTAGCCTTCAGTTCCAAGTATTTTCTAAATTCCATTATTATTAGTTTTTTTACCTAAAGGATATTGAAAAGTATATTTCTTAACTTCTAACCACATGGGATTTTCTAATTATCTGTTAAGATTAATTTCTAGCATAATTGAAATGTAGTCGGGGAACATTCTTTATATTATAATCCTTCAAATTGATTGAGACTTGTTTTGTTTCCCAGTGCATAGTCAACTTTTGAAAATGTTCTATATGTTCTTAAAAAGCATTTAAAGGTAAGTATTCTGTAGTTATTAGGTGCAGTGTTTTATATATTTCTATTAGGTCAAATGTGTTAATTATGTTCTTGAAATTTTCTTTTTTTTTTTTTTAAATTTATTGGGGTGACAATTGTTAATAAAATTACATAGATTTCAGATGGAAATTTTCTATATCCTTACTGGTTTTATCAATTAAAAAGAAATTTGTATTAAAATCTCCAACTATGATCATGGATTTGTCTGTATTTCTTCTTTGAGTTCTGTCAATTTTTGCTTTGTACATTCTGAGGCCATGTTGTTATCGGCATATACATATTTAAAGCTATTATTATCATCCTTATGAATTGAACCTTTTGTCATTATGAAATATTACTGATTATTATGGTAATGATTTTTTGTCTTGGTGACTATCTTTAATGATGTCCTTTTGATTGCTTTCTTCATTTGTATTAGAGATCTTTTTTTAAGATTTTATTGGGGAAGGGGAACAGAACTTTATTGGGGAACAGTGTGTACTCCCAGGCTTTTCCCAAGTCAAGTTGTTGTCCTTTCAATCTTAGTTGTGGAGGGCGCAGCTCAGCTCCAGGTCTAGTTGCCGTTGTTAGTTGCAGGCGGCGGAGACCACCATCCCTTGTAGGAATTGAGGAATCCAACCGGCAACCTTGTGGTTGAGAGCCCACTGGCCCATGTGGAAATCGAACCAGCAGCCTTCAGCATTAGGAGCACGGAGCTCCAACCGCCTGAGCTACCGGGCCGGCCAGATATCTTTTACAGTGTAAAAGTCTGCAATTCTTGACTGTCTTATTTCTTTTCCTTTTTTTTGTACTTTAAAATTTCTGGTTGCCTGATTGTTTTATTTACTGTAGTTTCACTTTCATAATTCTAGCAGTATGTTGCTGTAAGACTTACGACAGTAGCTTGTTTCCTGAATGTGTACGTAGGGAAAGTCTCTTTCTTGGTTAGTAACAGTCTTTGACATAACTCTCTGACCCCAGACATCACTCACTGCTTCAGCCCGAGGCATATGCTGCTCCCATTTATTGCTTAGGGAATTAGGGGGACGTGCTAACTTTTATAACTGGCACAACTGTGAATCCCAAATGACTCTCCCTGTCAATATCCTAGGTGACCATGCTGTTTCTTTTGTACATTGAGTCAAGACTTCCTTCTCCAGTACTCCTTCTTCAGCATTATGTTTTGGGTTAGCTTTTCTTTTTCTGTTACATGTCTCAGAAAATATAATTCTGTCGGCTTTCTATCTCAAGAATTCCTCAAAATGACTGATTCACCTAGAATACTTTCCATTCTATTCCAGAGAAGTTGTGCTTTTGTTTTCATATTGCTATGTATATTTTCTCTCATTTCATTAGTTTTGAAGGAGGAATGGGTACAGTATGCCAAGTTGATGATATCTGCATAAACTTGCTGATTTTGTTTTATGTGGTTACCACACTAGCTTACCTCAAATCTCCATAACAAATTATATTGCTATGGTTTTCATAATTGAAAATATATATGCTTTGATATGTTAACATTTTTAGCATCTGCTATATTACCTACCTTTAAACTCTTCACATCCTCTTCTACATGTGCTTCTAAATGACTTGAATAAAAAGGCCTAAATTTGTCTTCAATACCTATATAAGAAAAATAGTGCTTTAAATTTCTTAGATATTTTCTAAAATAAAATTAAAATATTAATAATCTATTACCTTTAAATTACTTACCTTTATCTGTGGACAAAGCAGTAAAATAAAAATTTAATTGCTAATTCATTGATGCATTGACTTTCATGAAAAGACTGACAAGATTATTAACTAGGTAGCCAGAACACGGAAGAGGACAACACTGGAAACCACGGGCTCCTGCCTAATAGCATATAGTTTTCCTGGCTGCAGCATAAAGCCTTTCTAATGTGAATTAATCTCCAAGTGAACAAGAATGGCTGGACTCTTTGTTTCTCTCCCTCTGGCATCAGATTTATTATAGGATGGAATACTTAGAACAAGGATTTGGTATAAAGAGTTAGAACTGCTGGCCTTAAAAGGAAAAGGCAACTTTCACTTTCGGGAAAATAAAATAGATGTACTTTTCTGCATTTCTCCCACTATGTACAACAAGAACCCCTAGATATTACATCTAAAAGAAATATAATGAGACTCTGAAAGGAGGCAAGACAAAGACAGACCAGCTAGGGACTTTGGGATCTGAGGAAAGACATGGCAGTGAGTTCCCTGGCTTTTCTTTTTGTCGCATAGATCCCAGACTTAGACTCGAAGAAGCTGGCAACCCAACAACAACAACAACAACAAAAAACTAAAACCTGCTCTTTCTAGCCAAAGAACTAAGCAAGGAGCAGGCTAGCACAACAAAAAACCTTTAGTCAATAACCACTCTCCAGCCAGATGACATAGAAAAAACTGTTGCTCCACCCCCACCACTACCAGAAAGGCTGAGTATAAGCATAGACTTCCAATCTCACCAGACAGTAACTTGGTGTCCCAACACCCCCAACAGGGTAATGTCAGAGAGGGCAAAATAGGAAGCCAGGACTTCCCTTCCTCCCAGATGGCAATGAGTCTCTCCACTCCTGTGGTGTCAGTGGACTACAAGGGCAGATTGGACTTGCAACCTCACTTTTCAGTAACAAAATGTCCCTTTGTCATCCCAATGGGAATGTGTCAGAAGAGGCCTACCTAGTGGAGAGTCAGGATTTTCACCTCCAATCCATGGAGACCATGTGGACTCCACTGGAACGTCTACCCCCGAGCAGTAATAACAAGGAGCCCCCTGCACCTCAGGCGTCAACAGAGACAAGGGGGAAACCTGGACTTCCTTCAACCTGGCACTAACAAGGTGTCAAAACCATTCCACTGCCAAAACCATGTCAGACAGAGCCAACTATAAGAGGAGGCTTAAAGAAGATCTAGAATCTCATTACGTGGTTAAAAAAAGGTACAAGTTTCAATAAAAAAATCACTCATCATACTAAGAACCAGGAAGATCTCAAACAATGAAGAAAAGACAATCAATACATGCAAACACTGAGATGACAGAGATGTTAAAATTACCTGTCAAAGATTTTTAAACAGCCATGATAAAAATGCTTCAATAATCAATTATGAATAAGTTTGAAACAAATGACAAAAAATAGACTCAACAAAGAAACAGAAGATATAAAAGAGATTTCAATGAAATTTTAAAACTGAAAAATACAATAAACTAAAATAAAAAGTTCAGTGGATGAGTTCAACAGTAGAATGGAAGGGACAGAGGAATGTTGCTGAAGTGAAAGACATAGAAATGACCTATTTTGATCCAGAGAAAGAAATAAATTGAGAAAAAAATGTATAGGGCCTGAGGGACATGTGAGACTATAACAAATCTAGCATTTCTGTCATCAGAATTTCAGAAGGAAAGGAAAAAGACAGTAAGGCTGAAAAAGTACTCTAAGAAATAATGGCTGAAAGCTTCCCAAATTTGACAAGGGACACAAACTTACAGATTCAAAAAGCTGAGCAAAACTCAAACAGAACAAACCCAAAGAAATCCATAACAAGACAAATAATAATTAAACCTCTGAAAAATAAAGACAAAGAAAAAAATCTTGAAAGCAGCCAGGGAAAACTACTACCTATCAGGAAAAAAAATAATTAGAATGACAGAGGATTTCTCACCTGAAACCACAGAGGTCAAAGGAAGTGGCATAATATTTTTTTAAGAGCTGAAAGAAAAGAATATCAACTCAGAATCCTACACCCAGCAAAAATATACTTCGGGAATGAAGGGGAGATCAAGACATTCTCAAATTAAGACATACTTAGAGAATTTGTCCCCAGCAGACATGTAATAAGAGAACAGCTAAAGGAAGTTCTCTAAACAACAACAAAAAAATGATCATAGAAGACACCTTTGAATGTCCGGGAAAAAGAAAGAAAACGTGGTATAATAAAAAAAAATAAATGCTTGGTCTTTTCCCCAGGTTTGGTTGGCTCTGAGCAGAGAGCTCCCCAAATCCCTAGAATCTCCTAAATGATAAGAATGTCTTTTGTATGCTAATGATGTGGCTTCTGGCTGGAGGAGTTGGAGGTGAGGGAGGCTAGACAGCTTCAAACTGGAAGGTTACCAGAAATGCTTGGCCAGGATTACAGGGTTGGAACTCTTAGTAACACCCCTAACCGCCAGGGAGGGGAAAGTGACTGGGGAGGGCTCTGTGGCATCCCCCTCCACCAATACAGTGCTTTATCCATCTCTTCCATTTGGCTGCTCCTGCATTGTATCCTTTATAATACACCAGTAAATGCAAGTAAAATGTTTTCCTCATTTCTGTGAGATGTTCCAATGAATTATCAAAACTAAAGTGGTGTTGTAAGGTTCCCTGAATTTGTGTTCAGCTGTGCAGAAGTGTGGGTTGCCAGGGGACCATATTTGCATCTGATGTCTGAAATGGGGATAATCTTGCAGCAGGACTAAGCCCTTAAACCTGTGGAGTCTGACAATAACTCTGGGTAGTTAGTGTCAGAATTCAACTGAATTCTAGGACACCCAGTTAGTTAAACATTTAGTATCAGAAGTAGTATTAGAAGAAAAGACACCACAATACAGCAATCAAAGTATAGGTAAATACAATAGGCTTTCTTTCTCTTTTTGCATTTTCTAAATAATTGAACCAAAACTGTAACATTGTCTGACGTATTCTAAGTGTACGTAGAGGAAATATTTAAGGCAATTATATATAAAAAAGGTAAAGAGAAGTAATGAGAGTAAACTTTTTATACTTCACTCAAACTGGTAAAATAATGACATCAGTAGACTGTGATTAATTATATATTAGAAACACTATATTTAGCATCCATTAGAAACACTATATTTAAAAATACTCAGAATACCGGATCAAAATGGCGGCGTGAGGTGAGCCTCTGTAAAGCTCTCCTGGAATTTACAACGAATCGGACAACAATAACTCCACAAAGGACTCCCTGCACAACAGACAGGCAAGACGAAGAGGCCCACTACTGAATTCACCTACAGGTGGGAGAATCCCGCGAGCGGGGGAGGAGGGAGAGGAGAAGTGCAGGGACGGAGCCACTCGGGCGCAGGATGCAGACCTAGCTCAGTGCTCCAAGCTCACTGCATCCCAGAACTACCACAGCTGCGGGAAAGGGAAGAACTCGGACGGCTAGGGCTCCGCTTACGGCCCAGAGGGCTGAGGGGGCAGCATACAACACGGCTGAACCCAACGCTCCCGGCAGAAACCTTGGAGCAAAGACTGAGGGAAGAAGGCTGAAAACTGTGGTTTAAGCCCTCACTGCCAAGCAGAGAACGGAAGCCTTAGGCACTGAGACTAGCCGCGCCTCCCTCCCATCCCAGAGCTCGCCCCACCCCCACCTGCCTGGTGCTAGAAGCGATAAAGTAGCAGTCAGATCAAAAGGACAGGAGTTTTGCTGTTCTGAGAACTGTGGACCGCAGAAACAGATTCATAGCCCAACTAGTTCCGGCAAAGGGGAGGGAGCTGTGGAAGCAGGACCGGCGGTGGTGGTGGTCGCCGCCATTGCTCTGGGCCACTTCTCACAACTCACCCCGCCCCTGGCCCCACCTATCTGGGCGGATCCCTGCAGGAGTAAACAGAACTGCTGAAACAAACGGGCTCTGAATCTGGTGCAGAAAGAGCTTTGGAACTCCAAACACTTTCCGCACCCCCACAGAGATGTGGTGCCCTATGACCCAGGTGAACTGTTAACAGAGGAGAGACCCGTCTCCCAGGGAATCCCCCCATTGTGTGAGAAGCTGGAAAAGTGCAGAGAAAATATAGCACTACTGTGTCAGAGAGAAAAAAAAAAGGCTGCAGTCAGAGAGAAAATAAAACATTCTTCCAACAAGTACTGGAAAACAAAAGAAAGACCTCTTCCTATCAACCTGATGCAGAAGACACTCCTGTAGATGTCTAGGAAGAGAAATAATAAATCAGTAATTGCCACGAATAACCAAGGCAACAAGACAGCTCAGAGAGAAAGTGAAAAGTCTCCAGAAACGGAACTTAAAGATATGGAAATATGTGACTTAAATGATAGAGAATTCAAGATTGCAGTTCTGAAAAACCTCAAAGAGATGCAAGAAAACACAGAAAGGCAATTTAATGAACTCAGAAACGCAATCAAAGAACAACATGACCATTTTACGACAGAGATTGAAATTTTACAAAAGAACCAAATGGAATTTCTGGAGATTAAGAACTCAATAGAAGAAATTAAGAATGAAATAACCAGCTTAGGTAGTAGAGTTGACCAGATGGAGGAAAGAATCAGTGACATCAAAGATAGAAACCTGGAAATTACACAGATGGAAGACGAAAGAGACTTGAGACTTAAAAGAAATGAAAGAACTTTACAAGAACTTTCTGACTCCATCAGAAAGAGAAATATAAGAATAATGGGCATACCAGAAGGAGAAGAAAGAGAGAAAAGAACAGAGAATATACTCAAAGAAATTGTTAATGAGAACTTCCCAAATTTGTGGACAGAACTCGATCATCGAATCCAAGAAGCAAATAGAACACCTAATTACCTCAATCCCAACAGGCCTTCTCCAAGGCACGTTGTATTGAAGCTGTCTAAAATTAACACCAAAGAAAGAATCCTCAAGGCAGCCAGGGAAAAGAAGACGGTAACCTACGAAGAAAAGCCCATTAGATTATCATCAGATTTTTCAGCAGAAACTCTACAAGCCAGGAGGGAGTGGAACCAAATATTCAAACTATTGTCAGAGAGAAATCATGAGCCAAGAATAATATATCCAGGAAAGATATCCTTTAGATATGAAGGAGGAATAAAGACCTTTCCAGACATACAGAAGCTGAGGGAATTTTCTGATACACAACCTGCCCTACAAGAAATACTAAAGGAGGCTATTCGACCACCATCAACAGGGATAACTTGTGGCAACCGATACATAAAAAGGGGGAGCATAAAGGCCTGAACTGGAATATGGGAATAGAGAAAGTAAGCGTACTGAAGAAACTGGAATACTCTAAATATCAAATTTTCTTTTACATAAACTTAAGGGTAACCACTCAAAAATCATCCAGAACTGATATATATACTGTAAGAAAAGAAGAAACAGAGGGAAACATCATAGAATACCATCACACAGAAATAATAGACAACAACAAAAAGGCAAAGAAACAATGGAGACACAGCCTTACCAGAAAACTAAAGATAGAATGACAGGAAATCCTCACATATCAATAATCACCCTAAATGTAAATGGACTGAACTCACCAATAAAGAGACACAGAGTAGCAGATTGGATCAAAAAACTAAACCCAACCATATGCTATCTACAAGAGACACATCTCAGCTACAAGGACAAGCATAGACTCAAAGTGAAAGGGTGGAAATTGACACTCCAAGCAAATGGTACCCAGAGAAAATCAGGTGTAGCCATAATGAATTCCGATAAAACAGACTTCAGGGTGAAAAAGATAACAAGAGACAAAGATGGACATTTCATAATGGTAAAGGGGACTATACAACAAGAAAACATAACAGTCATCAATATTTATGCCCCCAATCAGGGAGCACCGAAATATACCAAGCAACTACTAACAGAACTCAAGGGAGAAATTGACCAAAACACAATTATACTAGGGGACTTAAATACATCATTGACAGCTATGGATAGATCATCCAAACAGAAGATAAATAACGAAATAGCAGCGCTAAATGACACATTAGATGAAATGGACATAATTGACATATATAGAACACTTCATCCTAAAACATCAGACTATACATTCTTTTCTAGTGTACATGGAACATTCTCAAAGATAGACCATATATTGGGACACAAAATCAGCCTCAGCAAATTTAAGAAGATTGAAATCATACCAACCATATTCTCTGATCACAAAGCTTTGAAATTGGATATCAACTACAAAAAGAAAGCAGGAAAAAACACAAATACATGGAGATTGAACAACATACTTTTAAAGAACGACTGGGTCAAAGAAGAAATTAGAGGACAGCTCAAAAGATACATAGAAACAAATGAAAATGAAAATACATCCTACCAAAATTTTTGGGATGCCGCGAAAGCAGTTTTAAGAGGGAAATTTATATCATTACAGGCCTATCTCAAGAAACAAGAAAAATCCCAAATAAATAACCTCATGTTACACCTTAAAGAACTAGAAAAACAAGAACCAGCGAAACCCAAGGTCAGCAGAAGAAAGGAAATAACGAAAATCAGAGCAGAACTAAATGAAATAGAGAACAAAAAGACAATAGAAAAAATTAAAGTGACAAAGAACTGGTTCTTTGAAAAGATTAACAAAATTGACAAACCCTTAGCTAGACTCACTAAGATAAAAAGAGAGAAGACACTAATTAACAAAATCAGAAATGAAAAAGGGGAAGTTATCACGGACACCACAGAAATACAAAGGATTATCCAAGAATACTATGAAGGACTATATGCCACCAAATTTAATAACTTAGAAGAAATGGACAAGTTCTTAGAAACATATAGCCTTCCAAGGCTGAATCATGAAGAACTGGAAAATCTAAACAGGCCGATCACCAGTAAGGAAATTGAATCAGTCATCAAAAACCTTCCCAAAATCAAAAGTCCTGGACCAGATGGCTTCACCAGTGAATTCTACCAAACCTTTAAAGAGGATCTAATACCAATCCTGCTCAAATTCTTCCAAAAAATTGAAGAAGAGTCAGTACTCCCTAACTCATTTTATGAGGCAAACATTACCCTGATACCAAAACCTGGTAAGGACAACACAAAAAAAGAAAACTACAGACCTATATCTCTGATGAATACAGATGCTAAAATCCTAAACAAAATTCCAGCAAATCGAATACAACAATGCATTAAAAAGGTTATTCAACACGACCAAGTGGGGTTCATCCCCGGGGCACAAGGATGGTTCAACATCTGCAAATCCATCAATGTGATACAGCACATAAACAAAATATAGGACAAAAATCATATGATTCTATCAATTGATGCAGAAAAAGCATTTGATAACATACAACATCCATTTATGATTAAAACACTTACTAAAATTGGTATAGAAGGAAAATACCTCAACATAATAAAGGCCATATACGACAAGCCCTCAGCTAATCTCATAATTAATGTTGAAAAGCTGAAGACCTTTGCTCTACGTTCAGGAACACGACAAGGTTGTCCCCTATCACCTCTGCTTTTCAACATAGTGTTGGAAGTCTTCGCCAGAGCTATCAGGCAAGAGAAAGAAATAACAGGCATCCAAATTGGGAATGAAGAAGTTAAATTGTCACTCTTTGCAGATGACATGATGCTATATATAGAAAACCCTAAAGACTCCACCAAAAAGCTATTAGAAACAATCAATGAATACAGTAAAGTTGCTGGCTACAAAATCAACGTACAAAAGTCCATTGCTTTCCTATATACCAACAATGAAATCTCAGAAAAAGAGAGAGAAAAAACAATTCCTTTTGCAATTCCAGCAAAAAGAATAAAATACCTAGGAGTAAACTTAACCAAGGATGTGAAGGATTTATATGCTGAAAACTATAAGATATTTTTGAAAGAAATTGAAGAAGACACAAAGAAATGGAAAGACATTCCGTGCTCATGGATTGGAAGAATCAACATAGTTAAAATGGCCATATTACCCAAAGCCATATACAGATTTAATGCAATCCCCATCAAAATCCCAATGGCATTTTTTAAAGAAATAGGACAAAAAATCATCAGATATGTTTGGAACCACAAAAGACCCCGAATACTCAAAGCAATTTAAAAAAAAAAGAACAATACTGGAGGTATCACACTCCCTGATTTTTGCTTGTACTACAGGGCTACAATAATCAAAACAGCTTGGTATTGGCGGAAAAACAGACACATAGACCAATGGAATAGAATTGAGAACCCAGAAATAAAACCACATAAATATGGACAGATAATTTTTGACAAAGAAGCTAAAAACATACAATGGAGGAAA
This sequence comes from Rhinolophus hipposideros, assembly GCF_964194185.1. Taxonomy (NCBI): domain Eukaryota; kingdom Metazoa; phylum Chordata; class Mammalia; order Chiroptera; family Rhinolophidae; genus Rhinolophus; species Rhinolophus hipposideros. The sequence goes on along the minus strand of NC_138054.1, from coordinate 4,199,643 downwards.
GACAGCCTCTTCAATAAATGGTGCTGGCAGAATTGGATAGCTACGTGCAAAAGAATGAAACTGGACTGCTATCTGTCACCATGTACCAAAATTAATTCAAAATGGATCAAAGACTTAAGCATAAGACCTGACACAATAAACTGCATTGAAGAAAACATAGGTACTAAACTTCTGGAACTTGGGTTCAAAGAGCATTTTATGAATTTGACTCCAAAGGCAATGGAAGTAAAAACTAAAATAAATGAATGGGATTATATGAAACTGAAAAGCTTCTGCACAGCAAAAGAAACTATTGACAAAATAATGAGGCAACCAACTGAATGGGAGAAGATTTTCGCAAACAGTGCCTCCGATAAGGGGCTAATATCCAAAATATACAAGGAACTCATGAAACTCAACAACAAAAAAACAAACAACCCAATTGAAAAATGGACAGAGGACCTGAAAAGACATTTCTCCAAAGAGAATATACAAATGGCAAATAGACATATGAAAAAATGCTCAACATCGCTAATCATCAGAGAAATGCAAATGAAAACCACAATGAGATATCACCTCACCCCAGTCAGAATGGCTTTCATCAACAAGACAAATAGTAACAAGTGTTGGAGAGGCTGTGGAGAAAAAGGAACCCTCATACACTGTTGGTGGGAATGCAGACTGGTGCAGCCGCTATGGAAGGCAGTGTGGAGGTTCCTCAAGAAATTACGGATAGAATTACCATATGACCCAGCAATCGCTCTCCTGGGTATCTACCCAAAAAATTTGAAAGCATTTCTCTATAGAGACACGTATACTCCAACGTTCATTGCAGCTTTGTTTACGGTGGCCAAGACATGGAAACAACCAAAATGTCCTTCGATAGATGAATGGATAAAGAAGTATACACAATGGAATACTATTCGGCGTTAAGGAAAGATGATATAGGAGCATTTGTGACAACATGGATGGATCTTGAGAGTATAATGTTAAGTGAAATAAGTCAGACAGAAAAATCAGAGAACCCTATGATTTCACTGATATATGGTATATAAACCAAAAACAAGAAAAGAGCAAGACAAACAAATGAGAAACAAAAACTCATAGACACAGACAGTAATTTAGTGGTTACCAGAGGGTAAGGGGGTGGGGGGTGGGTGATGAGGGTAAGGAGGATCAAATATATGGTGATGGAAGGAGAACTGACTCTGGGTGGTGAACACACAATGGGATTTATAGATGATATAATACAGAATTGTACACCTGAAATCTATGTAAATTTACTAACAATTGTCACCCCAATAAATCTAATTAAAAAAAAAAAGTACAATCCATAAAAGGAAAAATTAATGAACTAGACTTCATCAAAATAAAAATCTTTTACTTTGTGAAAGACCCTACTAAAAGAATGAAATAAACGAAAAACAAAAATCTTCAGATTGGGAGAAAATATTAGCAAACCACAAATCAAACAAAATAATGATATATAGAACATATAAAGAACACTCACAATTCAGTAGCAAAAAAACAAGCAATCCAATTAGAAAATGGGCAAAAGACATAAAGCAACATTTCACCAAAGAAGATATACAGATGGCAAATAAGCACATGAAAAGATATTCAACATCAGTAATGATTAGAGAAATGAAAATTAAAACCACAATGAGCGATCACTACATACCTATCAAAATAGCTAAAATAAAAATATGACAACACCAAATGTTAACAAGGATGCAGAGAAACGGGCACTCCTACATTGCTGATGGGAATATATAAAATGATAGAGCCACTCTGGAAAACAGTTTAGCAATTTCTAAAAATAAAAACAAAAATAACCTAAACATGAAACTATCATACCATCTAGCTATTTCACTCCTGGGTCTTTATTCCAGAGAAATCAAGACTTCTATTCACACACACACAAAAAACAGTAACATGAACATTTACAGCAGCTTTTCCTCCTAATAGCCAAAAACTTAGAACAAACCAGATGTCTTTTAAGGAGTGAGTAAACCAACTGTGGTACATCCACACCATGGAGTGCTTCTCAACAATAAAAAGGAACAAGCCACTGATAGATAGACATAACAACCTGGATGAATCTCCCGAGAATTAGCTGAGTAGGAAAAAGCCGATCCCAAAAGTTTCCCAAAAGGTATTTTATGATTCCATTTATGTAACATTCATGAAATGACAAAATGATAGAAATGAAGAACAGATTAGTGGTATCTAGAGGTGAGGGCAGGGTGAGGTTAGGGAGGCAGGTGGGTGTGGCTATAAAAGGGCAACATGAGAGACTCTTGTGGTGACAGAAATGTTCTGTGTTCGAAGGCCTCAATGTCAATATTCCGGTTGTTAGCACTGTACTGTAGGTTGGCCAGATGTATCATTGGGGGAAACTAGGTAAAGGGTACCTCTTGTCTCTGGGTTATTTCTCACAGCTGCATGTAAATCTATAATTATCCCAAAATAAGAACTTCAATTAAAAAGTGAAAAAGGCATGAGAGAAAAGAAGAAACCAAGCCAGAAGATTCAGACTGACTAAGAGAATAAGGAAACAGGCAACTACCTCTACGTACCCTTCTAAACCTTTGGCTGTAGTGGTAGGCGGGGCTTCATTTCTGTTTTCTCATAGCAGGATTCTCCAAAGTGCTTTCCTGCTATTTATTTTTTCCTCACCCGATTTTCTTCTGTCCTCTGCCCCTTTCCTCTGATTTTCTTCTTTCCTCTGCCTAGGATCTTAGCAAGATCCTTGGTAACATAGAGGAATGGGAAGAGGTGCAAGCATGTGACAAATCCATATCCCTTTCCTTCTTCCTCTACTACAGGCCCAATCTGACAAAATACATTTCCAAAGATGCCAGCTACACAAAGGGAGAAAAAAGAGATAAAAGAAGCTAAGAAACAAGGTCAGTGGAAGCAACCCAAGTTGTATCCATCAACAGATGAGTGGATAAACAAAATGTGGTGTCTACATACAGTGGAATACCAGTCAGCAATAAAAAGGAAGGAAATTCTGATACCTGCTACAACATAGATGAACCTTGAGGGCATTACACTCAATGAAATAAGCCAGGCACAAAAAGACAAATACTGTATGATTCCTCTTATAATGAGGTACCAAAGTAGTCAAATTCAGAGAGACAGAAAGTAGAAAGGTGGTTGACAAGGGCTGGGGGAGAGAAACATGGGGGTGTTGTTGTTTAATGGTAGAGTTTCAGCTGGGAAAGATAAAAAAGCTTTGGAGATGGACTGTGGTGCTGGATGTACTACACTATGAATGTACGTAATGCCACTGAATTATACACTTAAGAATGGTTAAAATGGTAACCTATGTGTTATGTATAACACAATTTTTAAAAAGTTAATTATGAAAAAAACACACACAAGAGGGCCTTCAATGCCTTTGTGCTTCGAGGAGGTATGGAATCTTTCGTTGAACTAAACATTTAAAATCTAAAACATGAGTTTGAAATCACAAATGGAACCCAGTTTTCTTAATATTCAAAGCAACTTCCTGACATCTTACTAGGAAAATCGCCACACAAGTGATCTTACACAGTCACAAAAAACACCCTTACCAGTAAATGTTGGCCGGACTTCCGGATTCGCCTCCCAGCATTCCTTCATGATGCTGATAATCTCCTTAGGGCAGTACTCAATGATGTCTTCCACATTTGGCCTATTCCCGGATTTAATGCACACTATCAACTGCTGCTCACAGATAGCATCTATAAAGCAAGGGAGCTTAAGTTGAGACTGTCTTTCAGGTCCTGCTCCTCCCAGGCAGGGAGGTGGCAAACCTTGGACAATACCACCAATCTGTCTTTGCCTAGGGTATGCTTTTAGTGTAGCTGCCTCATCCAGCAGGGGCAGAATGGCCCTGTGGCAAGGAGCTGACATCTTCCATTGTAGTAATAATGAAACAAAATTTTAATTTTGGTAGATGAAAAACAGCATTCACAAGAAAGCTGCCTCCTGGTAGAACAAACGGAATATTAATGAGAGTAACTTAAAATATAGCATGATAATAGCCACTCACAAAATAAGTTTGAGGGGTTCTGATAACACAGCCTTTACTAGAAGTTCCGAGAATGCTTTGTTGGGTCCCGAAAAATAAGCAGGAGTTATCTAGGTAAAAAACGGGGAAGGAGAACTCAGAGAGGATGATTCTGGGCTAGGGAAGCAGAATATAAACAGATTGGAAGTTTCAGAAATCATGGTGTATCCCAGAAATTAGTAGTTCAATATAACTGGGCACATTAACTAAGGAAAGAGAGGCAAGGAATAAGGCTAGAGATAGAAGCAAAAGCCAAATCAGAAAGGGCCTTGTATACTGAGGAATCTAAACTTTATCCTTAGGCCACAGGGAGCCTTGGAAGGATTTTAAACACATGAGTGAGATGGTCCTACTCCCTTCTGGGATTACCAGCTGGGTGACAGCGTGAATGGTAGATGTGCATGACGAGCTTGCAATAGAAATACAAATTGTTTGAACTAAACAGAGTCTGGTGGTGCCGAGCAGAAGTGGATGGATTCAGGATGTACCTTGAATCATATATGTACCTTAAAACCATAGGTTTTAATGACTGATTGGAAGTAGGAGAAGAGGGACAAGGTTGAGTCTGAGATGACTAAGGTTTCTGGTCAGGCAACTCAGTAGGTGGATGGTGATGCCATCTGCTGTCATGAGAAGAGGAACAAAGCTGAGTGAATGACGGGGAGAGCAATTGGAAGATGAATTTGTTTGGGGGGATATTGCTTTGGGGTTCCTCTGGTACGTGTAATGGATCTGAATAACAGAGAAGTGGGTGTCCAGGCCAGGACTACAGATAAGAGATTTGAGAGGCAAGGAGGTGACCACTAAACCATGGGAGCTAATAATCACCCGATGAAGAACAGATAGGAAAATGGCTATTAACTTAAGCACTTAACAAACTGAGGAATGACTACTTATGTATCTGTTCCCCTGCACGAACCATGTCTTTCTCATCTCTGTATTTCCAATTCTGATGAAAGTGCCCACATAAATTCTGAAATAATTCCTCAATGAAGGAGTAAGTGAATGGATGAAAGTATGAAGTGTATGACTTGTAATATGAAAGGTTAGTCCTCATATGCAAGCCTTCCTGTTTCAGAAGAAGCTGGGAATTTTACGGTACCTCCCAAACTTAGATGTATTATCAAGGCTCCTACTTGTTCCGTGATTCCTGATTCCTAAACTGAGATTACTCATTCAGTCAACAAAAATGTATTGAGTACCTACTACATCCTAGGCATTATGTGTATAGATACTCAGGGAATAGCACTGAATAAATCAGATGTGGTCCCAGCCTTTGTGGAGCTTACAGTCTAGTGGAATCAGACAGACACTAGATGAACAAACAATTCTAAATCTTAACTGACTTCACTGAAAGCCATTATTTCATTTCACAATTTTGATTAATACCCAAATCCCACTCCTTTATAAATGTCTTACTTTCATATGGCTCCTTATTTGCAAATATTGCCCAAAGCACTATGGCAAAGCTGTACACATCTGACTTCTCCGAGGGCCTTGCATTGATGTCGTTCAGGTGCTCAGGGGCCATGTAGCAGAGGGTGCCGCCATTTTTCTTAGAAGGACTATTCACTTTCCTCTGCTCATTATGTTCTTCTTTAGTCAGCTTACTCCACGTCTTAAATGAAGCGGCGCCAAGATCAGCTATCTGCAAGAGATCAAACCAACAGGATTGTTCTGTGAAGGCTACAAGCACATCCGATTTGTCTTTAAATTAGGGGCTTATGTGAGTTACAGGGAATTTTCCAGAAATAGTGGCACTGGATAGGTTTACAACAGCTACTTCTGAACAGACTGATAGAAACTTTGTTGTTTCCTCAGCTTTTTGGAAAATCTCCCGTAAGAAATGTCCACATGAAATTTTAGTTATCTCAATTCTTATGCAATTAAAAAAACAGGAAATTTGCTGGCAGAGTTGGGGGGAGAAAGGAGGAGGCAAAACAAGACATTTCTGACATGAACAACAACAAAACATATTTGTTCTAATCCCTCATTAATTCTACATATGCTTATCAACTATTTCTGGAGCTAGAGGAAAAAAAGCATTTTCTTTCCAGCAGACTCGTATAGCAGATGGTGACTACATACTGCACCTTCTATTTTTCCAAATGGTGTCCAGAAAACCATGGATGCAAGTTTCTAGGGATTCCAGACCCACTGAGCCTAAGGACTGTGTTGCTGCTTGTATTCAGTCGGTATCCTAAACCTAAGAAGAGATGGGATGGGAAGGAGGAGAAAAACCGACAAAAAAGCAGAGAGAAAAATACCAAGGTCAGACACAAAACAAAGAGGGAAGTGGCAGGGCAAAATGACAGGACAATACAGTTACGAAGAAATGAGCGGTGACAGTTTCAGTTTTGTCTCTAGGAATCCAAGCACTTGGGGATGAATTTTGGTATGTGATTACATAAAATCCATAGATTCTAACCCAGAACATAAGAGATAACATTATTAATGTAAAAAAGGAACCTTCCTTTACAGACAGGAATAAAATCCATCCAAGATTAGGACGAAGTATTAGCAACAGAATGTTCTAGCAGAGTGACGCCCATGAAAGCAGTTCCTCAGTCCTTCCCCCAGTCCGCTTCCCCTTTCAGATTCTTCCACTTTGGAGTCCTGCTGCCAGAACCAATTAGCTATAATGACCTGCCTAGTTAAATCTTGCTCTGGAGTGAACAACAGCAAAATCCCTCTCTATTGTTTCCTTTCATGTAATGTAACAGGTGGAGTTTGCAAAAGGAAACAGATAAAAAATGCAGATGAAAGTAAATGAATACATACAAAATATAAACTCCATCAAGTCTGTATCTTTCTTTTCAATCCTTGGTAGAGCCTTTAGGCATCACCATCACCAATTAAAATAAGCCAGGTCTTCCTTAGAGTCTACCATGCACAGAAATGTATTTACAGTGAAGAATTAAAAGTAAATTACCCCAATCTTCTAGAAGTCTTTAGATTATGGTTTACCTTAATGTGAAAGTCATTATCAACGAGGATATTTTCAGGCTTTAGGTCCTTGTGTATTACACCTTCTGCATGTAAATACTGCATTCCTTCAATGGTCTCCATAATTACCCTTCCTTTTACAGAAAGGGGGATGCTGACCTGAAACAAGTAATATTGAGTCATGAAATGGAAAGGTAATCAAACAGGCCAAAGCAACTATTTCACTCAAGAGTCGTGGGGTCTGTACCTGACGATCCAGTTACCAGGTTGCCTTCACTTACTCTCTGCAGCGCTACTGACATTGTAAAACAAGCCCCCTTTTGAAGAAAGAGCTCATCCTGGTGGTAAGGTATCAGTCGTGTGTTTTGTCAGTGTAAGAATAAAACTTCCATGACAATACAGCAATGTATAAAAATGCTATATAATTAAACTTCTGGAAGACAAAATATTATTACTATAATTATAATAATAATAATTATATTACTTAGGATGTATGCTTACTACCTAGAATGGTACATGGAATGTTTGGTGAATGAATGGATAAATACATATACAAAAAAACAAAAAACCACAAACAAATATTCTGTATGGTATACTAATATGATGTTCTATTATATTTTAAATATTTGAAAAATGTCATGGAAATGCATGTATGAATAACATTAACAGAAAAAAGAATACAAGGGAATATGTTCACACTGATTACAAACATGTAAAGATTAATCTATGAGATAACATAATCTTAATCCTGAAATGAATGTAGTATCTATTTTGTGATTTGTTATTACGTACTTCAGGTTTTTGTAGAACCTCAGGTCACTCTCACAATTGTATTCTAATTACATGAATATCTATGTTAATATAGACAATTCCAGTTTCTATTTGTAGTAATTCGATTCACTTAACACTGAAAAACACAAATTCACTCTGTGTGTATGCACACATGCACCTGCAGTCACTAGTTTACAAACAGTCTGTTTCCCAAAAGTTCATGTGTATGTTAGTTGGTAAACAGGAGAAAATTTTAAATGATGGAAGTTAGATTCCCAAGTCAACCCCCCCAAAAAACAATATTTAACTCATAATGTAGCTGAACTATAGTATTCATAATCTGATCAGTACCCTACAAAAAAATGCCAGTTTCCCTTCTTGCATGGTACACTTTGGATTTAGGGAAAAATTCTGAGCAAGCAAAGTAGATCCCCTTCTCATCCCTCTGTCTGCTTCTCTACCTATGTCCTCCTTATTTTCTTCTTGAGCCCCAATTAGTATATGTCATCATTGACTGACCCCCCAGAATGCTTCTTGTCCCAAATGATTTATCTCCCAATCAAAATGCCTACTTACTTCATACAACTGATCTGACCTAGTTTGGGGTAGAAGAGCAATTGGATCAAATTATAATACAATGTGCACAAGTCTTTTATCTTTCCCACAGGTATTTGTGAGAGATGCCTGTGATTTAAAAGAATTGGCATAGCTTCGGCAGTTGTGGAGACAGGGGAGAAGATGGGAAAAGGGGGACTATCTGCCGTAAAGACAGTCATATCCCCCCCCCCCCCAAGGCAATCTATGCTCTGGCAACACCCAGTTTTTTGCAGTTTCCAAATTTGGCATAATTCTCATCCCGTTGCACATGCCATTCTCTCTGCCTGGAACACTTGGTCCCTAATTCTCTGCTCCAAAACCTCTATTTGTCCTTGACTCAAGCATCCTCCTTCTGGAATCCCTCCTTATCCATTCCACGCTGGGGTGTTCGCCTCTCCTCGTGTTCCCATAGCACACGATGAGGTTGTCTAACAAAACACCACACACTATACCGTTCCCTTACCTATCTGTCCCCTTTTACTTTGTGTCATATTTGCTACTAGTTCATATTTGCTACTGGTTCCTGAGCAACTAGCACGAGGCCTTGCTCTTAATAAATACATGAACTCTTAAAAATGCTTTAGTTATTTGATTTTGGTACACAATTTTTATTTTCCTGTTTTTGGTCTTACTTATCCATTATCATTGCCTCTAATGTTCTATATCTGAGCTGTAAGTTTCTTAAATAGTCTCCAAGTGCAATTCCGTGTATTCTGTCTTCTCATACAGTCCTTTACAGAGTACATCCTTTAATGAATCAATCAATATTTGTTATCCGTTATGCACGTTGCTCACATCGGACTGTGTGCTCCAGGAAGACAGGGCCCGTCTCTGAATTGTAGACCTTACAGTGGCTGACAAAAGGGACACACACAACTAAACTCTCTGCAGGGACTGAGAGGAGGGCAAGACCACCCTCGGGGCAGGGAAAGTCAAGGAAGATTTAATGAGGGTTGACTTCAGAAAATCCAAAATATCCCGCAAAACAAAAGGATGGTTTTACACCAACAAGCTAAAAACACGACCAAGCGCTAAGTGCAACAGACAAGCAGCACCCAAGTCACTGCGCCTGGGCGGAGCCCCACAGAGCCTCCCTACAGTACCTCAGCTGTCAGCACACGCATCAGGTTACCCCTTTCCATGTACTCCATCACCAGAGAGTAGTTTCCCTCTTCTATGATGACGCCTAGGAGCTTCACCACCCGCTGATGCCTCAGCCTGTTCATCATCTTGCCCTCCTCAAGGAGGGATTCATTGTACCTGTGGGAGGGAAAAGTGCCGTTGGCACAGGCAGAGTTCACCCCTTTTCCCTTTGTGCCCCCGAGAAACGCAGTATCCACCTTCAGTGCACCCCATCGCACATGCTTTTGTCACTGGCTGTTCATGTGTTGGTCTCTGCCAGGCACAGACTAGCTTTAGAAGGCAGAGTAGTTTCTCATTCATCTTTATATTCCTCCTTCCCAGGGACCGGCAGGGAGTGCTCAAGGAATGTAAATGAACAGCAGCAAGGAAACCGCCTGAAAAAAGGACGGTGCTGGACAGTATAATAAAAAATGCAGCCTCTCTCATAATCACTCTGGCAACAAGAGAGAGAAGAAAAACTACTTCATCGAGTTCCTGGAACAGCTAATTAATGAACCAATGTGTTTTTTTTTTCTTTTCCATACTTAGTCTTCATAAAAATGTAAAGCAGTTAAATTAAGTCTGTCTTCACTGATCCCTCCCATTTCCTTTCCATTCCCTTCCTCACCACCCTTGATGTCCTCTCCTTTCTCTATTTCCTACCCTTCATTTCTCTTCCAGTATTTACTAGCTGTAAACTTTTCACTAACCAGCCTCAGAATCCTTACCAGCAACACAGGAATAATAACCACCTTCCAGGGTTGAGGGTTGACTTGACGCCCGTGTGCTGACACACTACGTCTGTCCCATTCTAAAGCCTGTACCACGTTTATCCACTGCTGGCTCTTGCATCTGCGCAATGACTGCTTCCCGCCGTCAACCTGCAGTAGGATTCCCCCGCGCCCCCCAAAACCCTGCTCCCAACTCACTCAGTGCGCTTGGGCCCCGTGTACACCTTTTTCAGAATTACGAGTCCATGCGATCTGTGTAAACACAAAGACACCTTTCCGAAGCCTCCGCTGTCTAGATACTTCTTCTCCAGGAAGTCACTGGACTTCATCTTAATGTCATCCAATGACATGTCTGGTTTCCTTCCAAACGCTCAAAAATACACCTTTCCCCCTCTTAGAGCTGTGCCCTGTAAAGGAAACAAGAGGACGTCTCAGTACAAAAAAGTCATTATTTAAAAAACTTACATAAAGTTCCACCATATGCTTGGTGTGCCTTTATTTTTAACAGACTTATAGTCTGTATGATGAACTTTTTCTTTCACATTTCTAAGAATCACGGAAGACTACAATTTTTATTCCTTAGACTTTCATTTCTGGCAACATGGAAGACTAGAAAATTTAAAAGCCCTCCTTGTAACATAATACAAGCATCCACTCCTGTGTACCGCTAAGCTCAGTGGAAAGGAAAGAAGTTCAGGGACTGAAAACAGACAGGGCACTGGTCATGAGGCTGTGGCCCACTCGGCAGCTGCTGTGGCATAATTGTTTGTGTCCACCCCCAAATTCATATGTTGAAGTCCTAACCCCAGTGTAGCAGTATTAGGAGGAGGGGCCGTTGGAGGGTGATTAGGTCATGAGGGTAGAGACCTCTTGAATGAGATCAATGTCCTTATAAAAGACATTCTCTCTCTTTCCACCTTGTGAAGATACAATGAGGACCGCCATCTGCACAACAGGAAGTGAGCCCTCACCACACCTTGACTGTGGGCTTCTTAGCCTCTAGCACTGTAAGAATTAAATGTCGATTGTTTAAGATACCTAGTCTGTGGGAATTTGTTACAGCAGCTGAACTAAGACAGTGGCCCTCTGGGGCACTACTAACCTCGACATCCAGAGGTCAGGGATTAAAGCCCAGACAGGGACAGGAGCTGAGGTCAGAGAATGCAAGAAAAGAGGGTTGAAACAAAGACCCCCACCCCCCTTAACACGGCACTCCTCAATGTGCTACCCTACCCCTCAATGGAAGGATGGACTAGAACAAAAGCAGCCCACTAGCAAAGGAACTTGTGTCTTAGACTGGGCATGGGGTATAAAAAATGTCTCTGTGTGAATTCATAACCTTGGGTTTGTTCTCAAATAGATTTAAGCTTTTAATTTATACTCCTCTTATAGCCAGGATCCCCCAAACTAAGAACTTTTATATAGAAAGTGGTCACAGACTAATTGCTTTCCTGGATTATAAGGCTAAAGCAAACAAAACATCCTCAAGCCAGGCCAGACAAGATGCCCAGAAATAAAGCCTAACTTAACATGAACTCCCTTTCCAAAATTATAAAACACAAAAGTTCATCATGAGCCAGACCAGTAGATAAAACAAACAGCAGTATTAGGTACCAAAGAACCTCAGGTAATTAAACTACTGAATAATAGTTTAAAAGCATACTATATAACCTTTTAGAAAATAAAAAGGTTTAAAGCGATTATGTACAAAAGAAGGAATCTGAAGAATATAAAAAGAACAATGCACTCTCTAAAAAGAATAGGAAGATGTGAAAAGGATGAGGATTTGGAGAATCTGCATATCAGTGCTATGAAGTATACAATCTCTAAACACAATTATTTGCTTCATCCTTCTCCTTTTCTTCCATTCATTCATATTCATTCATTTCCCTCAAACTGAAATGAAAAATAAAAATCCATGGGGGTCCATAACAGGATACTACACACCTACTAGACTATCCAAAATCAAAAAGGCTAATATCACCAAATACTGGCAAAGATATGAAGCAACCAGAATTCTCATACATTGTTGGTGGAAATATAAAATTGTACAACCACTATGGAAAAAAGTCTGACAGTTTATTATAGAACTAAACACACACCTACACTATGACCCATCAATTCCAATCCCAAGAGAAATTAAAACATATGTCCCAAAAGACTTGTACAATGTTCATAGCAGCTTTATTCATAATATCCCCAAACTGGAAAGTTATTCATTAATAGAATGGATAAAAAAACAAACAAAAAATCGTGGTATACCTACCAATAAAAAGGAATGAACTACTCATACACACAATGTGAATGAGTCACAAAAACATTATGCTGAGTAAAAAAAACCTTATACAAAAGCATACTATATAACTCCATTTATATGAAGTTCTAGAACAAACTAATCTGTGTTGGGAGAAGAAACACAGGTTGCCTGAGGGAAAGGTGTGGATTGAGTAGGATAAGGCCTGAGGGAGCTTTCTGGGGTGAGGCTAATGTTCTAGCCTCCCAGTGGAGGTTAAGGTTATACAGGCATAAGTACTTGTCAATACTCAACAAACGTACTTTTGAGAATCTTACACCAGAAGAAAATTCTGTAAACATACTGAACTCTAGTTAGTGGTGTGCATGCTGAAACATTCAGGCAGAAGCGTACTGTTATCCTCGATTTAATTTGCAGATAGACTGGTGGATAGAGAGGGATAAGTGGACAGTTATATGGACAGAGTGAAATGATACAGATGGTGGCTATGTGAGAGTTCACTGTAAAAACTTTTCACCTTTGCACTTTGAAATTTTTCATAATATAATATCGAGGAGCAGGGAGTTTAAAAAAATGAAAGTCCCTGGAGGGGTTTCTGAAAACGCCTAGGCTGGCGGCAGTCTTGTGCAGTGAGTGGCCTGCTGTAGCCAGGTGCAGGTAGCCAAACTTCTATACTTTGTACAAAGGCCGGGGCTGGGTCCAGCCTCCCCAACCACGTGTACATATCAAAACAGTGGAGCACACTGTGGCCCATCTTTCTGTAACATGAGATATTGCCGAACAAGAGGTAGTACCCTAAGGAAAGTAGCACATCTGTGGTGCAGAGGGGGCAGGGGCTGCCCAGATAAAGGACATGAAGACTGAGGGGCCACAGCGTAGGGCAGGAATTGAAGGTAAGGTAGTGGAAGCCATAATGATGGCAGAAAAAGCACAGGCCTTCCTCTTGTATGAAATCTAGCATTGTAATTTATTAGCCCTGTGACTTGGGTAACTTACATAAGCCTCAATTTTCTCATTTGCAAAAGGAAATAATGACTGTCTCTCAGGACTGGTAAGACTTATATGAGAACCAATACGTGAAAATACATCTGTTGCCTGCTTTATGGCTCTGGCTGTGGTTGGCCGAGCCACTCACATTCATCCACATTTATCCCATTTTACTCAGCTTGGAGAATGCCAAGTGCAGCTGGAATCACTCTGCTCAGCAGCTCTCTACCTACCAATCCTTGCGAGAAGGACAGGGAGGTGGAGGGCCTAAGAGGTAAAACATGTTTTAGCATTTGAGTTAGGCCTCCTTTTCCATTTCCTATAGATCCTCTGGAGTATACAGAATCCATCTTATGAGGGTAATTTATCCCATCTCCCCCTGCAACCCCTTTAGGGCGCATTCTTCTCCTGGCTAGATGCTGCTCATCCTTCAGGTCTCAGCCAAAAGTCATATCCTCAGGGAAGCCACCCTAAGTCTTCCCATTAGAAACTTTCACAGCACACTGTATTTCTCCCTTTAAACAGTAAAGCAGCTGTAATTTGATAATTATTTCTAATTAAGCTCACAGAAGGCAGGAAATTGTCTTGCAAACGGTCTCCAGTGCTTAGCAAAAAACCTGACACACGGCAGTTGATCATTAAAAAAAGAACTATCTGTTTTTAAAAAAGAACTATTTGTCCAAAAATAAAGGATACAGTTAAATAAATAATAGCACATTCATAAAATGGAATATTATTGGCCATTCAAAATTATAATCTATAAATAAGACAGATATACATACAGATTATATGTACAGAAAAAAAGACATAACGAAAGACATCAAAATGTTAGCAAGGATTGTATCTGGATGGCAGGGTGATTTTTACTTTCTTCTTTACACTTATTACATTTTACAAATTTTCTACAATAAACACAAATTACATTTATAATAAAATTTATTTTTAAAGGGAATAATTCCTTCACTCAATATTTCTTTATTCTGAGGAATCAAATCAGAGATGCTGATAAAGATTATGCATATACAAGGATATTCCCAATAATATTACAAAGAACAAAAAGTATATAAAACAATTTACATGCACAGAGGAAAGAATAAGTTATAGCCCATCCATATGCTGAAATACATCTAGCAGTTTTCAAAAATGATGTTGTATATGAATGTTTAATAACATTTTAAAAACACTCACAGAGTAAAGAAACAGAAGGAATTATATATCCTGAAATATGCCTATTTGGGTATAAAATTTCAGTTTTATGAGTTCTATTTGGCGTCTCTCCTTCAGCCCTAATTTGCCTCTTCAAATTTGCCAAGACCAGCTAGCATTTGCAGTGCCTCCTACAAGTATGATGGAGCTCAGGTGAAGGCTTCCAGGTAGGTCCACTGCACTTGGTGAGGTTGGTTCCTGACCCAAGTCTGTTCTACAGTTGGTACAGTTCGCTGGGTTAGTCTGGCCGTACTTAATCTTATGCCTCTTTTGCACTGTTCCCAATGATTTTTGTTTTGTTTTGTTTTTCCCCCTTATCCCCTTTAGTGATTCAACTTTAGTACTGAATATCTTAGGAAGGCCTTGTGAGTGGTTTAGATACCCAAGAGTCACAAAAACACTGAATGTAGGCAGGTAGAAAATCACATTATAAAGCCCTGTTACACAGCAATCAATGAAAACACACTGGCCTGTTATATACGTCATATATAGATATCTAGATAGATAGATAGATAGATAGATAGATAGATAGAGTCTTGCTCACCTATATTAAATGAGTATGTACAGACTAAATTTTAAAAACATGAAAATATGTGGTTCAAAATCAATATTCAGTTATTGATTAATACAGTCAGAGTATAATATCCAACCAAAGTATGGGAAGCTATTTTTTTCAAACTCCCAGATAATATTAGTGGTAGTAACATGTTACAGATTAATAAGCACCAAATAAGTCTACCATTTTGGAAGTTGGTACTTTAGAAATTTTTATTAATTCTCATTAATATTCACAATCTTGAAAGTAGAATGTATCTCTAGTGCTGAATATAGTGCAGATAGAGGAAAATGAAAATTAAAGTAATTGTTACTGCTGTTTTATCAGTAATAATAAGTTTTAAATTCTGTTTGAAGCAAGTTTAGTCTTCATTTTGTTTAGAAAAAGGCAGTTTTCTACATTTCTTTTTTTAACATCTTTTTTATTAGTTTCAGGTGCACAAAACAATGTAATAGTTAGACATTTATCATTTATATCCCTCACACAGTGACAACACCTCTCCCCCCATCCACTACCCCTCTGACATCGCACACAGCCATTTCATTTCCATTGTCTCTATTCTAATGCTGTACTCCGCTTCTTGTAACTATATATATATATATATATATATATATACACACACACATATATATATGTATACACATACATATATACACATATATATAAAATTGTAGTCGACGTTCATTATTGTTCAGCTTCAGCTTCAGGTGTACATTTCTAATTGACCGTAATATCTTCGTTACTACTGTACCAATCTGGTGGTTACAAGATGCAAATTAAGTACTAAGTCACTCTACATTCCAAAGTTCACTCTGAATTTTGATTTCTTCAAGTGTAAATTAGGGAAGAATTAATAGTAGTGGTTTAAAGACCAAAAGAACTTCTGCAAAGTTGGTTGATTTTAACAGTCTCAGGCTTTGTCCAAGATAAACAAGAGTTCTGAGCAAGGAAGAGACAAACCGTCAGAAAGGCGCAAAGACCCACTCCTGTGGGCTTTTGTCAAGTGCTTAAGAGAGAAGGATGTAGCTAATCCTCTTCAAAACCCTGAAAAGATTCTGCAGCATTTCATAAAAGCAAATGTCACTGACCAGTGAAGAGGCTTCCATGCGTTATGACATTTGTCCCTTTTGTCAATGTGGCTGTAGACCCTTCTTTCCCATTTGCCAGTTCACGTCTAAGATTACGCAGAAATGCTTTTCACTGTTTGCAACCCGCTACTGCCTCAAATGCAACAACAGCAAAATGTTCTTTCAAAAGGTTGGTAAGAAGTCCCAACTAGAGACATCTATTTACCCTATTATGAAGGGCATATATGATTGTATCATAATGATACTGCAATGAAAACCCATCACCCCTACCAAAACAACAAAGATAATAACAACGAAAGGTGTGTTCCTACGTCACACTGTTATAGTGACCTGAGGTCAGGTCTCTCCACTCTAGTACTGATTTACACTGAAACCTCCCGCAAGCCTGAGAGCCGCAGAGACTTGGACAGTTAACAATTCTGCACCTGACTTCCCGGAACTCTGGTGGAAGTTTCTAGGACTGGGTAACATTTCCTCTTTTCTTTTGTCCTCCTAATTTGCTTTAAAACAAAATAAAGACGGGCTCCTTTGGCTGACAGATATCTGGGATTTTAAAACTGAGTACAAGACCCCGATTGCTGCGGGGCATCCGCTCACCTCGTCCTCCCGAGTAGGTGCAGGGGAAATTGGATCCACCACCCGATTTCCGGGAATATGACAAGTATAATGCAGGGACTCTGGTCCCGCTCCCCACACAAGAACACAGGATACGGTGAGGCCAAAACGGAACACCCACGGAGCCATAGATAGGGGAGTCATACCACTATATTCTCGCTGGCGCCTGACCGAGACACAAAAGCAAACATCCACTGGTACCCCAATGAGGGGTCTTCCTGCAATCCCGTCTCCCCGGCGGCCAGGCGAGGCACAGGAAGAAGGATCGACAGGATCTGCAATCCACAATCCGCTTGCTAACGCCACTTGCTAGCCGCAATCTGCCATCCACTTCTCTGCCAACCAACCCCCTTGCCAGCATAGCCACAACAGTTATATTAGTGACTAACGGCTACCCAGTAACAGCTAATGGACACCTAGCCACGGCAGATGGCCATCCGATTACAGCTGATTACAGCCACCTAATAACCAAGACAACACTTTTCCACACGAGGCCCAGAGCCTAGAAGCTGCTCTCCCGGTCAATCCCCTCAACAAGGTTACTCACAGACCGACTTCCGGGAATGACAAGTGCCCCACCCAGTAGCCAACCGGCCCACTCTCCGCCCACAGCCCCGCCCACCAGGGAGCCCCGCCCCCTGCCTAGAAGCGGACCTCGCCCGGAATCTGGCGGCGCTGCCACCGCCACCGCGCAGACGCACCCGAGTTATTTACTTTCGTTTCCGCGGCAAACTTCCCCAGTCCCGAGTGAGGAAAGAAGCAGCGGTGGGAATTTCAGGAATTACTCCGACTTCGCCGCCGCCTCGCTGGGGCGCGCCGGGGGAGGAAGCCCGAGTCCTGCGGGGCAGGTCACCCGGTCCAGAGCTCAGCGGGCTTGGGGACACGCAGAGTGGCCGCCCCGCCCCGCGCTCACCGCGCCCGGCTCTGTGGGCGCCGCCGTGCCGCGCGCGTCCCGCTGAGTGGCTCGCCCTTGTCGCCTCGCTGGGACAGCGCGGTTGGCCCTTGGAGGCGAGGGCCAGCCAGCGCCCCTGCGCGCGGAGGCCTGTCCGGAGTCGGCGCCGTCCCAGCGACGAATGAGTGAGCGCCCCAGGCGGAGGGGCGGGGACGGCTCGCTCCGCCTCCTGCGGGGCGGCGGGGGAGGAGAGCGCCCGCCCCGCGGCCCTCGGGGCGTGGCTCCCCAAGATCTGTCAGCCAAAGTACCCCACTTCTGCTTATTTGAAAGAGTGGAAGGCCAAAGAAAAGTTAATGACCTACTCCTAGAAACCTCCGCCTTGAGGGAGAGGCCGCTTAGCTGAGTAAACGGCACTGGCGAGGTCTCCCGGGCAGTTCTGAGCTCCGCAGGTTACGCGGTGCCTGAACCTCAGGCACAGTACCATTCTCTTACCTCTCTTCACCTGTAAAGGGGGGGTAATAATATCTGCTCTGTGGGGCTGTGCTGGGGGAAATGTGATATTATTTTCCAGCCCTTTAAAATGGTGATTAGGAAACCTTCAAGAAAAATGGGAAAAGCTTGATAAAGTTCTCTATTAAAAAGCAAATAATACACAGCGTGATTATATATTGTATAGTCAAGAGAATGAGAAGCCACAAACTGGAAGAAAATATTTGCAAAATACATATCTGATAAAGGAAAAGACATATCTGATAAAGGACTATTATTCAAAATACATTTTTTAAGACCCTTAAAAAACTGTTATGTACTGCGCGGGTCCACATACAGGAGTATTTAAAAATCTGTGTTTAAGTGGACCCACGCGGTTCAAACCTGCCTTGTTCAAGTTTCAACAGTATTTTCATGTTTGGAAGGCAGGCTTAAGTTATACCCAGATCTTGGACTGCATAGGTTGTGGGCACCCCACAGCCCCACCTCTTGTTCAAAGGTCAACTGTATATTGAAAACAACTCAACAATTAAGAAAAGAAACAACCCAAGTAGAAAATGGGCAAAAGATCTAATAGACATGTGACAATACAGATGGCAAGTAAGCATATGAAAATATGCTCACCATTATAGGTCATTATTGAATTGCAAATTTGAAAAAATAATAGGTACCACGTTACACACCTGTTAGAACGACTAAAATCCAAAATATTGACAACACCAAATGTTGGTGACGATGTGGAACAATAGGAATTCTCATTCATTGTTGGTGTGAATGCAAATTGGTACAGCCACTTTGGAAGAAAGTTTGACAGTTTTATTTTTTAAGGTAAAAACAGCCTACCATATGATCCAGCAACCACATGTCTTGATATTCACCAAATGAGTTGAAAGCTTACATCTATACAAAAGCCTGCATGCAAATGTTTATAGCACTTTTATTTCTAATTGGCAAAACTTGAATACAGCCAATATTGTCCTTCAGGGAATGAATGGGCAAAAAACTTGTGGTCCACCCATACAATGGAATATTATTCGGTGTTAAAAAGAAATGTGCTATCAAACCACAAAAAGACATGGAGGAATCTTAAATGCTTATTTCTAAGTGAAGGAAGGCAATCTGAAAAAAGGTACATAATATATGATTCCAACTGACATTCTAGAGAAGGCAAAATTATGGAACCAGTGAAAAAAAATCTGTGGTTCTCAGGTTTTTTGTGGTGGGATGGATGAATAGGTAGAGCACTGGATTTTTTAGGGCAGTGAAATCATTCTGTGTGATACTACAATGGTGAATACAGTACACATTTGTTAAACCCATGAATGTACAAAAGAGTGAAACCAAATGTAAACTATAGACTTTGCTTGATAATGATGTGTCAGTTGGTTAATTGTAACAAACGTACCACACTGGTGCAAAATAGTGGAAGAGGCTGTGTTTTTTGTTTTGTTTTGGTGAGAGTGTAGAATATGTGGGAACACTCTGCTCTTTCCACTCAGTTTTGCTGTGAAACTAAAACTGCTGTAAACAATAAAATTATATATATACAATGAAAGGAGCCTATTCATTTAGCAGACATTTCTGACTACCGTATGCCAAGCAGGTACTAGATACAAGAGTATCTGATGGTAGATACAAATGATACAAAAAGGCATTCATTCATTCAATAAATATTTATAGTGCATCTGTTCTTGGCACTAAAAACTCAGTTGTGAATAAATAAAAAATCTCTGCCCCTGTGGAGTTTACATTCTAACGGGGAAGATGAATGAATAAATGAGTAAACTATGTAGTATGTTAATGGTGAGTGCTAAGAGAGAAAGAGAGCACCGAAGTTGGATAGGAGATGTGCACGTAGTGTGGTTAATGTATCACAATTTTATATGGAGTTGCCAGGAAATATCTCACTGTAAAGGTGATATTTGGGAAAACAACCAAAGAAAGTAAGGGAGGAAGCCATGAGGATATCTTGGAGACAAGCATACTGAGCACAGATTGGGAAGAGCAATGACAAGGGCTCAGAGATGGGAGCAAAGGAAGGAGGTACCTGTGGAAAAAACAAGACAAAAAATAGTAATAGAGGTTAAAGTCAGAAAGGCAAGGCAGGGAGTAGGGGAGATTAGGTGAGGATTTATAGGTGATTTTAAGAAGCTTGTCTTTTATTCTGAATGAATTGAGTCATTGGAGCGTTTTGTGCAGAAGTAAAGCATGCTCTAAGTTATAATAGGATCGCTTTGGCTACTGAATTGGAAATATACTGCAAAGGAAGAAGAGCAAGGCATGAAGACAAGTTTGGAGATTATTACAGTAATGCAGACAGGATGAGGAATGCTGGGATGAGAGTGAGCAATAGAGGTAACGAGAAATTGTGAGATTCTGGATAAAATACGGAGGTGGATTAGCTTAGAGATCAGAAACAGGGTGTGGAAAATAAAATAATTGGAAGGTTTTTGTCCTGAGCATAACTTGAAGGCTAAGGTTGGTGTATACCGAATAGGAAATAATAATGTGAAAAACAGGTTTATGAAAATATCAGGAGTTCTGATTAAACATGTTAATTTGAGGTGCCATTAAACATCCAACTGGAGATGTCAAGTAAGCAAGTGGATATATGAGTATGGAGTTCTAGGAAGGGATCCAGGTTGAAAATATAAATTAGAATGTAATCAATACATAGATGATACTATGGATGGTATCTAAAGCTATGAGGCAAGGTTATCAAGGGAGTAAATGTAGATAAAAAAGAAGTCTGAGGAATGAACCCTGGGGTACTACAATGTTTAGAAATTGATGAGATGAAGAGCAGTCACCAGGAAAATAGGGGGAAACCAGGTCAAGGGCGATCCTTAAGAGAGAGTTTAGTTGTGCCAAATGCTGCTAATGTGTCAAGAAAGTTGTGGACTAAGAATTCACCATTGGATTTGATAGCACGGAAACTGTCAAAGACCACAATAATGTAAGTTTAGTGGTATGGTAGTAGCAAAGGCATGTTTGGAGTATGTACAAGAAAAAGTTGGATGAGTGAGGCAGGGAGAAAACTGAGAGACTGTGAGTATAGTTAGGTCTTTAAAGGAATTTTTCAGAAAAGGAAATGAGATAAATAGGGCAACAGTTGGAGGGGGAAATGGAGAAAAGAAAGTATTAAGATCCCATATTTATTCTAAGACACTCTACAGTTCATTGGAGAGGCAATTGGATGGTGTGGGGACAAAACCCCAAAAAGCAGTTTCCAGGCTCTCGGCCTCACATAGGTAGGTGCTGGCTTGGGTAGTAAATGGCCATCAACTGTAATCAGATGGCCATCAGCTATGGCTAGTTGGCCGTCAGCTGTAACCCGTAAGCCATTGGCCACTAATATAACTGCTGTGGCTACGCTAGCAGAAAGGAATGGGGGCTAGCAAGAGCGGATAGCAGAGAGGCAGATGCCGCCGGTAAGAATATGGTGATATGACTCCCCTACTTATGGCTCTGTGGGTGTTCCTTTTTGGCCTCACCATGTCCTGCGTTCTTATGTGGGGAGCGGGAGCAGAAACCCCACCTGAGACCCCGCCTGCCGCCTGCACGACAAATGGCGCAGCGAACAGGGTCCCCTGCGTGACAGATGGGTTTAAAGCAGATAAAAACAAAGGATTGGTGAACTGGAAGATAGGTCAGTAAAGAATATCCAGAGTGAAGAACAGAAAAAATATATGGAAATAGAAAGAAAGGAAAAAGGTCAGATATTTTTGCTATTGAAATAACAGAGGGAGAGAATGAAATAGGAGAAATATGTGAAAAATTACTGGCCATAGATTATTAAAATTTAGTGGAAAGTTTTAAACAACACATTCAAGAAACTTTACAAAACCGTACCAAATAAATACAAAGAAAACCACACCAAGACACAGAATAGTCAGCTGAAAATAAAGGCAAAAAAAAAAAAATCTTGAAGCAGCTGGACAGAAAAGACATATTACCTTCAAGATGGTAACAGCAATAAAGATGGCTGACATGAAAAAATATATATTCCAACCTAAAATTTTATAGCTAGCTAAATTATCCTTCAAAAATTAAAGCAAAATAAACAAATAAGCCTTTTTTCCAAACCAAAGCTTAGAGGATTTATTGCCGAAAGAGCTGCATTACAAAAAATACTAAAAAGAGTTCTATAGGCTGAAGGAAGAGGATCTCAGAGAGAACACAGAATGACAGGAAGGAAGAAAGCATATTGGAAAGGGTAAAAACATGGATAAATATAAATAAATTTTGAATGTATAAAACAATAATAATGGTGATGCCATATGGGCTTTTAAGTATGTAGGAGAAGGTCCAAGATGGAAGAACAGGTAAATACTATATCTGCTGCCTCCCATAATCACATTAAAATTACAACTAAATAATATAACAGTCAACCTCGAGAATCATCTAAAGACTAGCTGAACAGAACCCCTATAATTAAAGATATAAAGAAGAGGCCACACTGAGCCTAGTAGGAGGGGCAAAGATGCAAGATGGGCTGACCTCAAACCCACCCGTGGTAGTGGAGCACCAGGAGAGATACTTAAGAGGTAGAGGTCCCCCAGAAGAGTGAGGGGTCCCAGAACCATACTGGGCTCCCCAGCACAGTGGTCCTGTGCCAGGAATGGAGTCCCCACAGCATCTGGAAATGAAAATCAGCGAAGATTCCAGCCAGCCATCCCAGTGACATGGAAGGCAACTGGAAGACCAGATATCCTCTTAAAGGGCCTTACACAGACTCACTCAATTGAAACCAATCACCCTGGGCTATGGCAGAGTGGTGGCAATTTGAGAGGTGCCAGAGACATACAAGGAAGGACTGAGTTGTATGGCCTCAGGATGAGGGCTAAAGGGAGAGCCGCCATTATCTTTGTGTGGAACCCACTTCACATGTACCCTATAGGAGGGCACCATCTTTCCTGTGTTGAACTCAACCCCACAGGGCCAAGTCTGAGACCACATTGGTCTGGTAAAATCTGTGTGTGCGCACCACCTTCATGACTCCGTGAATCCCCAACCTGTCCAAATAATGCAGCATCATCCAGAGCACTCTCAGCTCCTGTGCAGCTCGGAAAGCTGACCACTAAATGAAATGGAGGCAATCAACCTACCAGAGACAGTTCAAAACACTGGTTATAAGAATGTTTAAGAAATTTAGTGAGAAATTTAACAAAGAATAATAAACATAAAGAAGGACATAGAAACCATAAACAAGAACCAGTCATAAATAAAGAATATAATAACTGAAATGAAGAATACACTAGAAGGAATTAATAGCAGATTAGATGAAGCAGAGGATTGAATCAGAAATTTAGAAGACAACGTAGTAAAAAACACTCAATCAGAACAAAAAAAAAGGAATTAAAAAAATGAAGATAGTTTAAGGGATCTTTGAGACAACATCAAGTGTAACAACATTCACATTATAGGAGTCCCAGAAGGAGAAGAGAGGGAGCAAGGGATTGAGAATCTATTTGAAGAAATAATGACTGAACACTTCCCTAACCTGGTGAAGGAAATAGACATACAATTCCAGGTAGCACAGAGAATCCCAAACAAGATGAACACAAACAGGCACATACCGAGACACATTATAATTATAATGGCAAAGGGAGAATCCTAAGAGAAGCAAGAGAAAAACAAGTAGTTACTTACAAGAGAGCTCCCATAAGACTATCAGCTGATTTCTCAACAGAAACTTTGCAGACCAGAAGAGAGTATCAGGAACTTTTCAAAGTGATAACAAGCAAGGGGCTACAACCAAGACTACTCTACCCAGCAAAGCTATCATTTAAAATTGAAAGAGAGATAAAGAGCTTCCCAGACAAGAAAACCCTAAAGGAATTCATTACCACCAAGCCAGTATTACAAGGAATGCTAAAGGGTCTTCTTTAAGAAGAAGGAGGAAAACAAACAAACAAACAGAAAAAGGTAAAAAATATGAATAATAAAATGGCAATAACTATCTATCTATCTATCAATAATCACTTTAAATATAAATGGTTTAAATGCTCCAATCAAAAGACATAGGATAGATGAATGGATAAGAAAACAAGACCCATGTATATGCTGTCTAAAGGAGACCCACTTCAGATGAAAAGACACACATAGACTGAAAGCAAAGGGATGGAAAATATATTTTACGCAAATAGAAATGAAAAAAGTTGGATAGCAATACTTATACCAGACAAAGTAAACTTTAAAATGAAGACTATAATAGAAGACAAAGAAGGAAATTGCGTAATGATGAAGGGGTCAATTCAACCAGAGGACATAACCTGAGTAAATAAACATATATGCACCTAACATAGAAGCACTAAATATATAAAACAAATATTGACCTACATAAATGGAGAGATCGACAGTAACACAATAATCATAGGGGACTTTAAAACGCCATTGACACCAATGGACAGATCTTCCAGAGAGAAAATCAACAAGGAAACAGCAGCGTTATGTGACACACTAGACCAGATGGCTTTAATTTATATTTTTATACCATTTCACCCCAAAGCAGCAGAATGTATGGGGTGTGATCAAAAAATACCATAAATGTTTAAACTAAAAAAAAAAAAAATTATAGTAAAAGACACATTGCCATTAATCCCCCTCAAAATACCCCCCACTTCGAACACACTTATCCCATCATTCTTGTCACTTTCTGAAGCAGTTCTGAAGTTTTATTTCATGAGTGTCTTTAGTTGTGCTGTCGTGGCTGCCTTGATGTCCTTAATCGATTCAAAATATTTTCCTTTCATCGTCATTTTGACTTTGGGGAAGAACCAGAATTTGCATGGTGCCATACTGTATACACTGTAATGTGTACAGTACAGAGGACAAACTGTAATTTTTTTTTGACAGAAATTGTCATACCAGAAACAATGTGTGACACAGAGCATTGTCATGATGGAAGATGAAACCATTTGCCCGTTTCTCAGGCCGTTTTCTATGCATATCATTTCTTACATGCACTAATAATCCCTTATAACATTCAGAGTTCACCATAGTGTTCCTGGCTAAAAATTCAGCTCACACAATTCCATCAATTAACATCATCTTGATGTTACTCATAGATCTCGATTGACATGCTTTTTTCACATGAGGAGAACTGGGTGATTTCCATTGAGAACTCTGAACCTTTGTCTCAGGATCATAACCGTAGACTCAAGTTTCACCTCCTGCAATGACATGTCTTAAAAAGCTGGAATCTGAAGGGGCACAATTGCGTGACTCCCACAAAATTGACAAATGCTATTGCTTTTGTTCAACAGTCAAAACATGTGGAAGAAATTTCGCACTCATTTGCCTCATGGTCAAATCTGTTGTTAAAATGCTTTGAATGGAACCATAAGAGATGTTCAGATCCTCAGAAATTTCCCTAATAGTCAATCACCAGTTTGACTGAATCATTTCGCTTACTCTTTCAACATTCTCTTGGGCTTTTGATGTTGATGGACGTCCAGATTTCTCTTCACCTTCAATTGATTCACAATTGTTACAAAATTACTCAAACCAGTTGTAAACCATCTTCATGGTCACTGCAGCATCATCATAAACAAATTTTAACATTTCGTGTTAAAGTTTCTTTGGCAATTTTTTGCAGTTTGAAACAAAATTTCATGTTAATGTGTTGTTCATGATCCATGATTTACAGCACCCTTTAAAACACACCTTCTCTCAATTATAGCTAACACCTGACTGACTGCACTGAACAAGTTGAAACTTGGCTCACACTGTTACTAACTTTCAACACGCTTCTTTTCATATTGAAGATCCCTGCCTTTCTGTTGGATGGCACTTGTCAGCAGCATTCACCATATTTATTTATCACACCTTGTACATTCCTTGAAATTGCACGTGGAACATTTTCCAAGGTGGACCACATGTTAGGCCACAAAACAATTCTCAATAAATTCAAGATGATTGAAATCATATCAAGCATCTTCTCTGACCACAATGGTATGAAAACTAGAAATCAATAAAAAAAAAAAAACTCAAACACATGCTGAATAACATGCCACTAAACAATGAATGGGTTAACAATGAGATCAAGAAGGAAATCAAAAGATACTTTGAGACAAGTGGAAATCAAAATACAACAACCCCAAATCTATGGGACACAGCAAAAGCAGTCCTAAGAGGGAAATTTATAGCTATGCAGGCCTACCTCAAGAAACAAGAAAAATCTCAAATAAACAATCTAACATTACACTTAAGGGAACTGGGGGGGGGGCAGCAAACACAGCCCAAAGTGAGCAGAGAAAGGAAGCCATAAAGATCAGAGCAGAAATAAACAAAATAAAGGCTAAAAAAATACAAAAGATCAATAGAACGAAGACCTGGTTCTTTGAAAAGAGAAATACAATTAATAAACTTTTAGCCAGTCTCATTAAGAAAAAAAAGAGAGAGCAAACCCAAATAAATAAAATCAGTAATGAAAGAGGAGAAGTGACAGTGGACACCAGAGAAATACAAAAAAGTTAAGAAAATACTATGAGCAATTATATGCCCCAACAAACTGGACAATTTGGAAGAAATGGATAAATTCCTTGAGGCATACAATCTTCTAAGGCGGAATCAAGAAGAAACACAAAATCTGAACCTACTGATTACTACTAATGAAATTGAATCAGTAATCAACAAGCTCCGAACAAACAAAAATCCTGGACCAGATGGCATCACAGGTGAATTTTACCAAACATTCAAAAATAAATTAACATCTATTCTTCTCAAACTACTCCAAAAAAATCCAAGAAGAGAGGATGCTCCCAAGCTCATCCTATGAGGTCACCATAACTCTGATTCTAAAACCAGACAAAGACATTGCTAAAACAAGAAATTATAGGCTGATACCCTGATGAACATAGATGCAAAAATCCTTAAACAAAATATTAGCAAACCAAATTCAGTAATACATTAAAAAGACCATACACCATAATCAAGTGGGATTTATTCCTGGTATGCAAGGTTGGCTCAATATCCCCAAATCAATTAACATGATGCATCACATAAACAAAATGAAAAATAAAAATCATATGAGATCATATCAATAAATGCAGAAAATACATTTGACAAAATCCAGCCTCCATTTATGGTAAAAGCTCTCAGCCAAGTGGGAATAAAGGGGATATATCTCAACATATGACAAACCCACAGCTAACAATGGGGAAAAGCTTAAAGCATTCTCCCAAAGATCAGAAACAAAACAAGGATATTCACTTTCACCACTTTTTTCAACATAGTATTGGAAGTTCTAGCCACAACGTTCAGACAAGAAAAAGAAACAAAAGGCATCTAAATTGGAAAGAAAGTAGTACAACTGTCATTATTTGCAGATGACATGATACTATACATAGAGAACCCTAAAGATTCCACCAAAAAGCTAGAACCGATAACTGAATTTAGAAAAGTAGCAGGACACAAAATCAACATTCAGTAATCAGTTTCATTTTATACACCAATAACAAACTACCAGAATGAGAAATTAAGAAAACAATCCCATTACCAATTGCATCAAAAAAAGAAAAAAGAAAAAGAAAACCAAACCTAGGAATAAATGTAACCAAGGAAGTAAAAGATCTGTTGTCAGAAAATTACAACGCATTAAAGAGAGAAATTAAAGAAGATATAAATAAATGGAAGCATGTACCATGCTTATGGATAGGAAGAATTAATATATTTAAAATGTCCATAACTCCCCAAAGCAAACTATAAATTTAATGCAATCCCTATCAAAATACTAATGGCATTTTTCACAGAAATGGAACAAATCATCCTAAAATTTATATTGAACAATAAAAGTCACAGCAATCTTGAGAAGGAAGAACAAAGCTAGAGGTATTACATTGTCTGATATAAAACTGCACTGCAAGGCCATAGTAATCAAAACAGCATGGTATCGGCATAAAAACAGACATGTAGAGCAATGGAACAGAATAGAGAGCCTAGAAATAAAGCCATGCCTATATGTTCATTTAATCTATGGCAAAGGAAGCAAGAATATATATTGGGATAAAGATAGTTTATTCAATAAATGGTGCTAGGAAAACTGGACAGATACATGCAAAAAGAAAAAAAAACCAAACCACCTTCTTACTCCATAAGAATAAACTCGAAATGGATTAAAGACTTAAATATAAAACCTGAAACCATAAAACTTTTAGAAGAAAACACAGGCAGTAAACTCTCTGACACTGCTCTTAGTTGTATTTTTTCTGATATAGCTCCTCAGGCAAAGGAAACAAAAGAAAAATAAACAAGTGAGACAACATCAAAGTAAAAAGTTTTTGCACAGCAAAGGAAACCATCAACAAAATAAAAAGACATCCTATTGAATGGGAGAAGATATTCACCAATGATACATCTGGTATTGAATATATGTATATATATTACAACTCAACACCATAAAACTAAACAATCCAATTAACAAATGGGCAGAAGACCTGAACAGACATTTCTCCAAAGAGTACATACACATGACCAATAGACATATGAAAACACGGTCAATGTCACTAATCATCAGAGAAACATAAAAACCACAATGAGATATCACGTGTCAGAATGGCCACCATCAATAAATCAACCAAAAACAAATGTTGGCAAGGATGTAGAGAAAAGAGAACTCTTGTGCACTCTTAGTGAGATTGCAAATTGGCGCAGCCACTATGGAAAACAGAATGGAGAAAAACAGAACTACCTTATGGCCCAGCAATTTCACTCCTGGGTATTTATCCAAAGAAATCCAAAAGACTAATTTGAAAAGATATGCACTTTTATGTTCACTGGAGCACTATTTCTAATAGCCAAGATATGGAAACAACTGAAATGCCCATCAATAGATGATTGAATAAAGAAATTGTGCTACATATATGCAATGGAATATTACTCTGACATAAAAAAGAATGAAATCTTACCATTTGTGACAATATGGATGGACATAGAGGTATTATGCTCAGTGAAATAAGTCAGACCAAAAAAGATAAATACCATGTGACTTCACTTATCTGTGGAACTAAAGAGCAAAATTAATGAACAAACAAAACAGAAACAGACTCATAGAGACAGAGAACGAACTGATGGTTACTATATGGGAGGGGGGTTGGAGGTGACAAAGGGGAAGGGATTAAGAAGTACAAATTGATAGTTACAAACAAGTCATGGGGATGAGTAATACAGTATGGGAAATATAATCAATGATATTGTAAAAACTACGTCTAGTGTCAGATGGGTACTAGACTTATTGGGGAGATCACTTCACAAATTATTAAATGTCTAACCACTATGCTGAACACCTGAAACTAATATAAAATAATATTGAATGTCAACTATAATTTAAAAAATAGTCACAGGGATATATATATATATATATATATACGTATATATATATATATATACACATATATATGTAGTATATAATATAACATATATATAATATACATTACAGTATAGGCAATATATTCCATAATATTATATTATAATAACCTATGTACAGTGTCAGATGGGTAATAGACTTATTGGGGTTATCACTTTGTGGGATATATAAATGTCTAATCACTATGTTGTTTTGTATCCCTGAAACTAATTTTAAAAAGCATCAGAAAGGAAAAACATAGGTAGAAATAAAATATATGATAATAGTAGAAAAGGACAAAGAGGTGAGCAAATGAAACTAAACTGTCCTTAGTTTCTAGCATTGTTTGTGAAGTGGTAAAAATACCAATTTGTAGACTACATACCTACAAAATAAACAGTATAATTTCTACAAGATTAACATAAAAATGTATAAGTAAAAAGCTAATGTAGGGGGAAATGGAATAATATAAAACATTTGAATAATCCAAAGTGAGGCAAGGAAGAAAAAATAAAAGAACAAGGACAGTGGTGGCCAGTTTGCTCAGTGGTTAGAGCGCAGTGCTCATAACACCAAGGTTGCCGGTTCAATTCCCACATGGGCCAGTGAGCTGCACCCTCCACAACTAGATTGAAAACAATGACTTGACCTGGAGCTGATGGGCCCAGAAAAACACACTGTTCCCCAATATTCCCCAATAAAAATTAAAAGAAAAAAGAGAACAAACACAGAGGAGATAAATAAAAGGCAAATAGCAATGTGGTAAACTTAAATTCAATTTTATCAGTAATAACATTATATGTGCAGTTTAAAGATCCAATTAAAAAACAAAGAATGCCATGCTGAAGAAAAATAAAGAACCCAACTATACACTGTTAAAAAGAGCCACGTCTTAAATATAAGGACAGAAACTTTGAAAATAGAATAGTGAAAAATATACATGGTGTAAAAACCAACCAGAAAAAAATTGGTGTAACTATTCAAATACCAGACAAAGTAGAAATTGAAACAAGAGATATTGTGTAACAATAAAAAGTTCAATTCAGGATTTTGTTACAATTCTAAATCTAACTAATAACATAAAAAGATGTTGACAGAAAAAATAAGAAATATATCTACAGTAATAGTTTGGGATTTTTAACAAACTTCTGTCAGTAATGGATGGAAAAAGCAGACCAAAAAATCAGTAAAGATTTATAAATATCTGAAAACCTAAATAACAAAACTGACCCAAATGACATATGCAGAAAACTAAATTCAAGAACTGCAGAATGTCCATTAAGTATACTTGAAATATTTATCAAAGTAGAAAATATCCTGTCAATAAAACAGATCTTGTCAAATATCTAATGATTGAAATCATACAGGATATGTTCTCTGGCCGTGATGAAATTAAACTAGATATCAATAACAGATAACTAAAAATCTACATAAAATTAATAAATGTATAAATTTATTAATTAATAAATTATCAGAATTCTAAATAACTCAAAGACCAAGCAAATATCAATTAGAAAAAAATATATATATATTTTTAAAGATTTTATTGGGGAAGGGGAACAGGGCTTTATTGGGGAACAGTGTGTACTTCCAGGACTTTTTCCAAGTCAAGTTGTTGTCCTTTCAGTCTTAGTTGTGGAGGGCTCAGTCAGCTCCAGGTCCAGTTGCCATTGTTAGTTGCAGGGGGTGCAGCCTACCATCCCTTGCGGGAGTAGAGGAATCCAACCGGCAACCTTGTGGTTGAGAGCCCACTGGCCCATGTGGGAATCGAACCAGCAGCCTTCAGCGTTAGGAGTACGTAGCTCCAACCACTTGAGACACCGGGCCAGCCCCAAGAAAATATTTTTAACTAAATGATAATAAATATGTGTATGACTTTTTTTGAGATAAAGCCAACTTCATTTTTAAAGTTATATTTCTGGCTTGTAATGCATATATTATAAAATAAGAGAGGTTGAAAATCAGTTATTTGCATGCTCATCTCAAGTTGCAAAAACAGGAAATTAAACTCAACAAAAATATTGTAAGGTTCTAATAAATCTAAGAAAATAAATCATTGAAATAGAAATCATACAACAGAGGAATTCAACAAGAAAAAAAGTTGGCCATTTGTAAAGATTCAAAGTGATAACCCCCCAGCAAGATTGACCCTGTTGACAAAGAGAGAGAGAGAGACCAATATTATCAATAATGAAAAAAACACATCTATTCAAAATTTAAAAGGATTAAAAAATAAAGCATAATTATTAACAATTTTATGTCATTAATGTTATAATGACAAAAATGTGACATAATGAAATTTTATGTCACTGTAGAGGGAATAGAGAAATTTCTTGAAAAGTACAACTTCTCAAAAATGATTGAAGAAGAAATAGAACATTGAAATAGTTCTGTATTGAATGCATCAGTAAAAATCAAAGAAAACTCCATACCCAAATGACTTCCTTGGTAATAAATCCTACATAAACTATTCTTAAACATGAAATAATGCAAATGCTACATAAACTACATAAAAAGAGAAAACTTCCTAAAAGCTTTAAATATGACCACCTTAACTTTGGTAGCCAAATTTGACAAGGACAGCACCAGAAAAGATAATTATAGTTTAATATATATCCCATTAATATGGAGGCAAACAATCCTAAATTAGATATTATCAAGTTGAATCTAGTGACACTCAAACAGGATAATACATCATGACCAACTAGGGTTTATTCCATACATGCAATGTTAGTTTACCATTTAAAAAATCAAAGTAATTCACCACATTACAGAAGAAAAAATCATATAACCTACTCGAGAAAAAGCAGGGATAAAAATTCAAGACTTGTTCATGATAAAAACTCTCAGACGACTAAGAATAGAATTTTCTTAATTAAATAAAGAATATTTACACTAA
The DNA here is from genome assembly GCF_964194185.1 of Rhinolophus hipposideros. Lineage (NCBI taxonomy): Eukaryota > Metazoa > Chordata > Mammalia > Chiroptera > Rhinolophidae > Rhinolophus > Rhinolophus hipposideros. The sequence goes on along the minus strand of NC_138054.1, from coordinate 4,167,104 downwards.
CCTATAGATAACATTATACTTACCCATGAAATACTAAGCACTTACCTTTGCAATTAGGAGCAAGACAAGAAAGTCCACTATCATTACTTCTCTTCAAAATTGTACCAGGAGCTCTGGCCATTGCAATAAGAAAAGAAAATCAAAACATAAAAATATTGAAATGGAAAATAAAAATTGTCATTATTTTCAGAGGACATAATTATGTGTGTAGACTATTCAAATGAATTTAAAACAAACTTAAAATTAATAAGTGACTTTAGTAAGGTCATTGGATTCAAGATATTAAAAATCATTTGTATTTCTGTATCTAGTGAGAAGCAATACAAGATGAAGTTAGAAGAGCATCAGCATTTACAATAGCATTAACATTGCAACTAATACAGTAAAAAATATGTAGGACCTCTAAAAAAAGAACAAAATATTGCCAAGAGACATGAAAAAAGGCCTAAATAAATAAACGAATTTTCCCTCTTTCTGGACTGGAAGATTCAATGTTAAGATGTTAATGCTCCTCAAATCAATTTTTTTCTTTTATAGATTTTTTTTTGATGTCATGTCTAAAAACTCTATCTCGGCCCAGGTCATAAAGTTTATTCCTATATTTTCATCTAGAAATTTTATAGCTTTATTTTTTACATTTAGAGGTATGACTTATTTTGAGGCAATTTTTGTATAAAGCATGATGTTTAATTTAGATCAAGTTTTTTTTATTAATACAAATAATCCAATTGTTCTAACAATTTCTTGTAAAGGTTATCCTTTGGATTGCCTTTTCACCTCTGCTAAAACTTGATTGGCACATCCAGTTTCAATTCCATATGTAAATAAAATGGAAGTTATTGCTCCTATAATTACAACAAGAAAAAAGGTAAACAAACTGAAAATCAACCAATTCTTTAGACTCAACAGAGAATTGAAGTCAAAGGGCAAACCTCTACCTTGAAATCTGTAGACAGATCAATATGGGCGATCACAACTAATATCACCATATCTGGAGTAGAAACTGCTGGAACAATGAACTGGTAAAACAAATGGTAATTTTGGTAAATTTCTGGGGAATGAGTTGATTAGCTTGAGAGTGAGAAACTACTAAGGGCTCGGTCTTGGGGGCAGGGATAGGTACACTTTCATGGGTTTTACCATCAGAAATCCCACCAAATTCTCAAGGTAAAGAACCAATGAAAATCTTCTCATGTTTTTGAAAGTGGGAGGGGGGAAGAAACCATTTTGAAATACATCCCAAGAGTTCAACATATCAAAGACTTGCTCTCCCAGGGAAACAACTTTACCAGAGTGTTATCTATCTGGGAGAAGGAAAATCAGTCCACTTAAAATGGAAAGGCTGAGATTTAATCATAAGGTTATAAAATTCTTTCCCTCCTTCACAAATTACCACTACATCAAAGGGGTTCCAGAATAATCACAGTGGATTAAATGGAAAGACCTACAAGATATCAACTCTATATGAATGAGGTCTTAGAAAAACCGAAAAACAGCAGAGAGAGAAAAAAGGAAACTAGAAAAAACCTAAAACATCTGGCACCCACAACTTCAGCAGTCATTAAACATAGCCCAACTCCTAGGTAGATGTAATGACGAGTGGGGGAAAAGAAGGCAGAGGATCATACTAGAGTGGGACTAATTGATTTATTTATTTAACAATATCTAATCAATTTATTTAGCAAAATGTAATAGAAAAGACAAAGGCACTTAAAAGAATGTGCTAATGACAGAAAGTAAAGGTGTTTAAGACTAAACTATAACATTGATAACAATATGTCAAAGGAGTACACATACATGTAAGTTTAAGAGATCTCAACATGTCTTTACTATTGATCAAAAACCACTCAGCTTAATACACAAATAACATCAGTAAGGAGTATCGAAAAGCAGAAATAAACTATAGGAGAGCAACTATTACAGTAGATGCCAAAATCTCACCAAACCATAGGAATAGCACCGGAACAGTCAGGAATCAAAACCTTGCCAGGTCTGCAGCTGAGAGAAACTCGGCCATCTCCCACTGCTGTATGTTAGTTCCCAAGAATGCTGCTGCTGTTGCCGTTGCCGTTGCTGTTGCTGTTCCTAGAAGTTAGGGCGTCTTCTGATGCTGCAAGCTGCAAGCTGCATACAAGTTCCCAAAGATGCTAGAATGATGATGATTCACCAACAAAAGAAGTCTCTACTGTCCATTGAGGCAAGTTCCGATCTCGTACTCTGAAACAATCCAACCCTGAAAAGCAGTCCTGAAACAGCAAATCTTCTGAATAGCAATCTCTTAAAACAGCAATCCATCGATTATCCACATGCCACCTGAGGTCTGTCTTATGTACCTCTTTAGATACACACCCCAGAGCCAAGTTTTGTGTTCCTGCCTCCCCTCTCAAGGAATAGACAGTTCCAGGAGGGTTTGGCAGTTAATGATAAGAACATTGTACATCAGGCTGATGAAAATATTACCTACTGTTTTTGCCTGGGACCATCGGCCCAAAGCCTTCCAAAGCTTGGCAACGTGCCTGTAACGTCATCCTGATATAACTTAAGTACTTCTTCACTTCATCTGTTGATGCAGGTGAAACAGACAGAAAGTAACATCATCTCCGATCTCCCCTTCCAGGAATGAGACAGAAGGGGGAATTCTCTCAACCCCAAACCAAGAGTTTTCTTTATCCTAAATTGACCATCCCCTCACATGAGTAACAGACAGAAGCTAATAGAGAGAAGTTAACACCAGCCAATGGAGGCAAATTTTCCTCAACATCTTCCCTACAGCAGATTAATGTAAAACATCACTAAAGACATATTTACATAATTTACTATTACCTTGTACACCATGTCCACAAAAAATTAGAAAGCTAAAAGTCAAGAATAAAGACAATCCAAGGAGATAAAGCAAGCATCAGGACCATATAAAAATGGTTTTGGAGGCTGGTCCGGTGGCTCAGGTGGTTAGAGCTCCATGCTCCTAACTCCGAAGGCTGCTGGTTCAATTCCCACATAGGTCAGTGGGCTCTCAACCACAAGGTTGCCAGTTCAATTCCTCAAACATGGCACCTTGAGCTGAGCTGCCACTGAGCTCCCAGATGGCTTAGTTGGTTGGAGCGCATCCTCTCGGCCACAAGGTTGCCAGTTCGATTCCTTGACTCCCACAAGGGATGGTGGGCTGTGCCCCCTGCCTCTAGAAAGCGGCGACTGGACCTGGAGCTGAGCTGTGCCCTCCACAACTAAGACTGAAAGGACAGCAACTTGAAGCTGAATGGCACCCTCCACAACTAAGATTGAAAGGACAACAACTTGACTTGGAGAAGAGGCCTGGAGGTGCACACTGTTCCCCAATGGGGTCCTGTTACCCTTCCCCAATAAAATCTTTTAAAAACATGGTTTTGGAATCATTAGATAGGGAATTTAAAATAACTGTATTTAATATGAAACAGGCTCTAATGAAAAAAGTAGACAACTTGCAAGAACAGATGTTACTTTAAGTAGAAAGATGGAGACTCTATCAAAAAGAAATGCTAGAAATTAAAAACACTAACAGAAGTAAAGACTGAGTTTGATGGGCTCATCAGTACACTGAACATGACCAGGGAAACTGAGCTTGCAGATATGTCAATAGAAACTTCCAAACTGAAATGCAGAGAGAAAAACAAATGGGAAAAAATTGGGAGGGAAAAATCTAAGAACCGTGGAGCAATTATAAAAATTATGTAATCAAAAAATACAGTGAAAATTTAAATTTAAAAAAAGTATTACAGTAAAAGACACATTACCATTAATCCCCCTCAAAATAATTTCCCTTGCTTCAAACACACTTATCCAATTGTTCTTGCCACTTTCTGAAGCAGTCCTGGAAGTTCTCTTTTGTATATCTTTAGTTGTGACTGCCTCGATGCCCTGAATTATTTTCACTTAGAGGAAGAGCCACAAGTTGCACAGTGCCAAATCTGGTGAGTATGGTGGATGAGGACACACTATAATGTTTTTATTTGACAGAAATTGCTGTATAACAGAAGTGATGTGTGACACAGAGCGCTGTCATGATAGAGGAGTAAGTAAAGACACTCACAAAAGAGGACTTCCATAACTGCTTCAGAAAGTGGCAAGAATGATGGAATAAGTGTGTTCCAAAGTGAGGGGGAGTGTTTTTAGGGGGACTAATGGCAATGTGTCTTTTACTGTAATAAATTTTTTTACGTAAACATTCACCGTATTTTTCGATCACACCTCATACACGTAGTTGTAACATCAAAAGGAAAAGAGAGAAAAGATCAGTAAAAGTATTTGATATAATAATGGCAGAAATTTTTTCCAAAATTAAAGACATACACCAAACCACATGTCCAGGAAGCACAGAGAATTCTAAGCAGGATAAATACCAAAACATATATACATATATACATATTATATCCAAATACAAAAAAAATCAAAGACAAAAATAATATCTTTAAAAAGGCTTAAAGATAAATAACTTTATCTACAGAGAAACAACCATAAAAATTCTATCTGGAGTTATGTCAGGAAAATGGAAGAGTAGGGCTCTTGTCCTCCCTCAAAAAACATTTTTTTAATAAAACAGGCAGAAACTGTCAGAATCAATTTTGTGAAAGCTATCAAAGATTCACAGCATCCAAGTGAACACAGAATGAAGAAGGGAGGACTTCAATTTCTGGTCAAGATGGTGGAGTAGGTAAAACTGTGCTCACCTCCTCTCACAACAATATCAAAATTACAATGAAACTACAGAACACCCATCTTTGGGAACTCCCTGAAGTCTAGCTGGACCAAAGCTCTACAACTAAGAATATACAGAAGAAGCTACCTCAAGACTGGTAGGAGGGGTAGGGATGCAGAATAGGCTGATCCCATACTCGCATGTGACCATGAAAAATCAGGAAGGATATCTCAACTGTGGAGGTCCACTCTGGAGGAGCAAGTGTTCCTAGCCGCACACCAGCCTCCCCAACCTGGGGTTCCAGTGCCAGGAAGAAAATTTCCCATAATTTCTAGCTGTGAAAACAAGCAGAAAAAGTGGCTGGAGTCCCAGGCGCTCATCATAAAAGAGCCCTGCAAGGACTTACTTGCTGAAACACTCACCCTGAACTCCAGCACTGTGGCAGCAGCTGGAAAGAGGCCAGGGACATACAGAGAGGAACTGAGTTATCTAGCTTCAGAACAAGGGCTGGGGGGTAGCAGATTCACCTCAAATGGAGAAGCCTTTGTTTCTTTGTTAAGCTATGTCCATCACAGTGCCCCAATGGAAGGCTGATTGAGCTACTGAATGCAGGCATCACTCCCTCTTGTAATGCCAGTTAGAGATCTACAAGGGCAATTTGAAATTGAAGTTTTGGACACCCGGTTGGCATTGAAGAATTGGCTGGTGTGAGAGGAAACCTCTCAAGCATTGTTACTCTGACTTCCTGATAGCATTGCTAAGATCACAACTATTTTTCTTATTTTATTTTATTTTATTTTATTTTATTTTTTTAAATTTATTGGGGTGACGATTGTTAATGAAATTACATAATTTCAGGTGTACAATTCTGTATTACAACATCTATAAATCACATTGTGTGTTCACCACCCAGAGTCAGTTCTTCCATCACCATATAATTGATCCCACTTACCCTCATCTCCCTCCCCCCACCCCCCTTACCTTCTGGTAACCACTAAACTATTGTCTGTGTCTATAAGTTCTTGTTCCTCATTTGTCTCTCTTGTTCTTTTGTTGTTTTTGGTTTATATACCACATATCAGTGAAATCATAGGGTTCTCTGCTTTTTCTGCCTGACTTATTTCGCTTAGCATTATACTCTCAAGATCCATCCATGTTGTCATAAATGTTCCTATATCATCTTTTGTTACCGCCGAATAGTATTCCATTGTGTATATATACCACAACTTCTTTATCCATTCATCTATCGAAGGACATTTTGGTTGTTTCCATGTCTTGGCCACCGTAAACAAAGCTGCAATGAACATTGGAGCACACGTGTCTTCATGTATAAATGATTTCAAATTCTTTGGGTAGGTACCCAGGAGAGGGATTGCTGGGTCATAAGGTAATTCTATTTGTAATTTTTTGAGGAACCTTCACATTGCCTTCCATAGCGGCTGCACCAGTCTGCATTCCCACCAACAGTGTATGAGGGTTCCTTTTTCTCCACAGCCTCTCCAACACTTGTTGCTATTTGTCTTGTTGATGATAGCCATTCTGACTGGGGTGAGGTGATATCTCATTGTGGTTTTCATTTGCATTTCTCTGATGATTAGTGATGTTGAGCATTTTTTCATATGTCTATTTGCCATTTGTAAGTCCTCTTTGGAGAAATGTCTCTTCAGGTCCTCTGCCCATTTTTCAATTGGGTTGTTTGTTTTTTTGTTGTTGAGTTTCATGAGTTCCTTGTATATTTTGGATATTAGCCCCTTATCAGAGGAACTGTTTGCAAAAATCTTCTCCCATTCAGTCGGTTGCCTCTTTATTTTGTCGATGATTTCTTTTGCTGTGCAGAAACTTTTCAGTTTCATATAGGCCCATTCGTTTATTTTAGCTTTTACTTCCATTGCCTTTGGAGTCAAATTCATAAAATGCTCTTTGAACCCAAGGTCCATAAGTTTAGTACCTATGTTTTCTTCTATGCAGTTTATTGTGTCAGGTCTTATGCTTAAGTCTTTGATCCATTTTGAATTAATTTTAGTACATGGTGACAGATAACAGTCCAGTTTCATTCTTTTGCACATGGCTATCCAATTCTGCCAGCACCATTTATTGAAGAGGCTGTCTTTCCTCCATTGTATGTTTTTAGCTTCTTTGTCAAAAATTATCTGTCCATATTTATGTGGTTTTATTTCTGGGTTCTCAATTCTATTCCATTGGTCTATGTGTCTGTTTTTCTGCCAATACCAAGCTGTTTTGATTATTGTAGCCCTGTAGTACAAGCTAAAGTCAGGCAGTGTGATACCTCCAGCATTGTTCTTTTTTCTTAAGATTGCTTTGGCTATTTGGGGTCTTTTGTGGTTCCAAACAAATCTGATGATTTTTTTGTCCTATTTCTTTAAAAAATGCCATTGGGATTTTGATGGGGATTGCATTAAATCTGTATATTGCTTTGGGTAATATGGCCATTTTAACTATGTTGATTCTTCCAATCCATGAGTATGGAATATCTTTCCATTTCTTTGTGTCATCTTCAATTTCTTTCAAAAATGTCTTATAGTTTTCGGCATATAAATCCTTCACATCCTTGGTTAAGTTTATTCCTAGGTATTTTATTCTTTTTGCTGCAATTGCAAAGGGAATTGTTTTTTGTAATTCATTTTCTGAGATTTCATTGTTAGTATATAGGAATGCAATGGACTTTTGTACATTGATTTTGTAGCCAGCAACTTTACTGTATTCGTTCATTGTTTCTAACAACTTTTTGGTGAAGTCTTTAGGGTTTTCTATATGCACCATTATGTCATCTGCAAAGAGTGATCATTTAACTTCTTCTTTCCCAATTTGTATGCCTTTTATTTCTTTCTCTTGCCTGATGGCTCTGGCAAGGACTTCCAACACTATGTTGAAAAGCAGAGGTATAGGGGACAGCCCTGTCGGGTTCCTGAACGGAGAGCAAAGGGCTTCAGTTTTTCACCATTAATTATGAGATTAGCTCAGGGCTTGTCATAGATGGCCTTTATTATGTTAAGGTCTTTTCCTTCTATACCTATTTTATTAAGTGTTTTTATCATAAGTGGATGTTGTATCTTGTTAAATGCTTTTTCTGCATCAATTGATATAATCATATAATTTTTGTCCTTTATTTTGTTTATGTGATGTATCACATTGATGGATTTGTGGATGTTGAACCATCCGTGTGCCCCAGGGATGAACCCCACTTGACCATGATGAATAATCTTTTTAATGCATTGTTATATTCGATTTGCTAAAATTTTGTTTAGGATTTTTGCATCAGTATTCATCAGAGATATAGGTCTGTAGTTTTCTTTTTTTGTGTTGTCCTTACCAGGTTTTGGTATCAGGGTAATGTGGGCCTCATAAAATGAGTTAGGGAGTACTGACTCTTCTTCAATTTTTTGGAAGAATTTGAGCAGGATTGGTAGTAGATCCTGTTTGAAGGTTTGGTAGAATTCACTAGTGAAGCCATCTGGTCCCGGACTTTTGCTTTTGGGAAGGGTTTGGATGACTGATTCAATTTTTTTACTGGTGATCGGTCTGTTTAGATTTTCCAATTCTTCATGGTTCAGCCTTGGAAAGGCTATATGTTTCTAAGAACTTGTCCATTTCTTCTAGGTTATTGAATTTGGTGGCATATAGTCCTTCATAGTATTGTTGCATGATCCTTTGTATTTCTGTGGTGTCCGTGATAACTTCCCCTTCTCATTTCTGATTTTGTTAATTAGTGTCTTCTCTCTTTTTATCGTAGTGAGTCTAGCCGAGGGTTTGTCGATTTTATTAATCTTTTCAAAGAACCAGCTCTTTGTCACATTAATTTTTCTATTGTCTTTTTGTTCTCTATTTCATTGAGCTCTGCTCTGATTTTTCTTATTTCCTTTCTTCTGCTGACCTTGGGTTTCACTTGTTCTTCTTTTTCTAGTTCTTTAAGATGTAACATGAGGTTATTTATCTGGGATTTTTCTTGTTTCTTGAGATAGGCCTGTAATGATATAAATTTCCCTCTTAAAACTGCTTTCGCTGCATCCCAAAAATTTTGGTAGGATGTATTTTTATTGTCATTTATTTCTATGTATTTTTTGATCTCTCCTCTAATTTCTTCTTTGACCCAGTCGTTCTTTAAAAGTATGTTGTTTAATCTCCATGTATTTGTGTTTTTCCCTGCTTTCTTTTCGCAATTCATATCCAATTTCAAAGCCTTGTGATCAGAGAATATGCTTGGTATGATTTCAATCTTCTTAAATTTGCTGAGGCTGCTTTTATGCCCCAATATATGGTCTATCCTTGAGAATGTTCCATGTATACTCGAAAAGAATGTATAGTCTGATGTTTTAGGATGAAGTGCTCTATATATGTCAATGATGTGCATTTCATTTAATGTGTCATTTAGGGCTGCTATTTCGTTATTTATTTTCTGTTTGGGTGATCTATCCATAGCTGTCAATGATGTATTTAAGTCCCCTCCTATAATTGTGTTTTGGTCAATTTCTCCCTTGAGTTCTGTTAGTAGTTGCTTGGTATATTTTGGTGCTCCCTGATTGGGGGCATAAATATTGATGACTGTTATGTTTTCTTGTTGTATAGTCCCCTTTACCATTATGAAATGTCCATCTATGTCTCTTGTTATCTTTTTCACCCTGATGTCTGTTTCATCTGATATCATTATGGCTACACCTGATTTTCTCTGGGTACCATTTGCTTGGAGTGTCAATTTCCACCCTTTCACTTTGAGTCTATGCTTGTCCTTGTAGCTGAGATGTGTCTCTTGGAGACAGCATATGGTTGGGTTTAGTTTTTTGATCCAATCTGCTACTCTGTGCCTTTTTATTATTGAGTTCAGTCCATTTACATTTAGGGTGATTATTGATACGTGAGGATTTCCTGTCATTCTATCTTTAGTTTTCTGGTAAGGCTGTGACTCCATTGTTTCTTTGCCTTTTTGTTGTTGTCTATTATTTCTGTGTGGTGGTATTCTATGTTTCCCTCTGTTTCTTCTTTTGTTACAGTATATATTTCAGTTCTGGATTTTTTTTTTTGAGTGTTTACCCTTAAGATTATGTAAAAGAAAGTTTGATATTTAGAGTATTCCAGTTTCTTCAGCACACTTACTTTCTCCATTCCCATATTCCAGTTCAGGCCTTTATGCTCCCCCTTTTTATGTTTCGGTTGTCACAAATTGTCCCTGTTGATGGTGGTCGAATAGCCTCCTTCAGTATTTCTTGTAGTGCAGGTTGTGTATTAAAAAATTCCGTCAGCTTCTGTATGTCTTGAAAGGTCTTTATTCCTCCTTCATATCTAAAGGATATCTTTGCTGGATATATTATTCTTCGCTTATGATTTCTGTCTTTCAATAGTTTGAATATTTGGTTCCACTCCCTCCTGGCTTGTAGAGTTTCTGCTGAAAAATCTGATGGTAATCTAATGGGCTTTCCTTTGTAGGTTACCGTCTTCTTTTCCCTGGCTGCCTTGAGGATTCTTTCTTTGGTGTTAATTTTAGACAGGTTCAATACAATGTGCCTTGGAGAAGGGCTTTTGGGATTGAGGTAATTAGGTGTTCTATTTGCTTCTTGGATTCGAGGATCGAGTTCTGTCCACAAATTTGGGAAGTTCTCATTAACAATTTGTTTGAATATATTCTCTGTTCCCTTCTCTCTTTCTTCTCCTTCTGGTATGCCCATTATTCTTTTATTGCTCTTTCTGATACAGTCAGAATGTTCTTGTAGAGTTCTTTCATTTCTTTTAAGTCTCAAGTCTCTTTCTTCTTCCATCTTTGTAATTTTCAGGTTTCTATCTTCGATGTCACTGATTCTTTCCTCCATCTGGTCAACTCTACTACCTAAGCTGGTTATTTCATTCTTAATATCTTCTATTGAGTTCTTAATCTCCGGAAATTCCATTTGGTTCTTTTTTAAAATTTCAGTCTCTTTCAGAAAATGCTCATGTTGTTCTTTGATTGTGTTTCTGAGTTCATTAAATTGCCTTTCTGTGTTTTCTTGCATCTCTTTGAGGTTTTTCAGAACTGTGATCTTGAATTCTCTATCATTTAAGCCATATATTTTCATATCTTTAAGTTCCTTTTCTGGAGATTTTTCACTTTCTTCCTGAGAAGTCTTGTTGCCTTGGTTATTCATGGCAATTACTGATTTATTATTTCTCTTCCTAGACATCTACAGGAGTGGCTTCGGCAACAGGTTGATAGGAAGAGGTCTTTCTTTTGTTTTCCAATACTTGTTGGTAGAATGTTTTATTTTCTCTCCGACTGTAGCCTTTTTTTTCTCTCTGACACAGTAGTGCTATGTTTTCTCTGCACTATTCCAGCTTCTCACACAATGGGGGGATTCCCTGGGAGATGGGCTTCTCCTCTGGTAATAGTTCACCTGGGTCACAAGGCGCAGTGTCCGTGTGGGTATGCGGAGAGCTTTTGAAGTTCCAAAGCTCTTCCTGCACCAGATTCAGAGCCTGTATGTTTCAGCAGTTCTGTTTACTCCTGCAGGGATCTGCCCAGATAGGTGGGGCCAGGGGTTGAGTGAGTTGTGAGAGGTGGCCCAGAGCAATGGTGGCGACCACCACCACAGCTGGTCCCCGCTTCCACTGCTCCCTCTCCTTTGCCAGAACTATTTGGGCTGCGAATCTGTGTCTGTAGTCCACAGTTCTCAGAACAGCAAATATCCTATCCTTTTGATCTGACACTGATACTTTATCACTTCTAGTGCCGGGCAGTTGGGGGTGAGGCGAGCTCTGGAAGGGTAGGGAGGGGGCGGCTAGTCTCAGTGCCTAAGGCTTCCGTCCTCCACTCAGCAGTGAGGGCTTAAACCACTATTTTCTTTTTTTTTTTTTTTTCTTTTTTTTTTAATTAATTTTATTGGGGTGACAATTGTTAGTAAATTTACATAGATTTCAGGTGTACAATTCTGTATTACATCGTCTATAAATCCCATTGTGTGTTCACCACCCAGAGTCAGTTCTCCTTCCATCACCATATATTTGATCCCCTTTACCCTCATCACCCACCCCCCACCCCCTTACCCTCTGGTAACCACTAAATTATTGTCTGTGTCTATGAGTTTTTGTTTCTCATTTGTTTGTCTTGTTCTTTTTGGTTTATATACCACATATCAGTGAAATCATAGGTAAACCACTATTTTCAGTCTTCTTCCCTCAATCTTTGCTCCGAGATCTTTGCCATGAGCGTTGGGTTCACCCGTGTTATATGCTGCCCCTTCAGCCCTGTGGGCCCTAAGTGGAGCCATAGCAGTCCGAGCTCTTCCCTCTCCCGCAGCGGCGGTAGTTCCAGGATGCAGCGAGCTCGGAGCACTGAGCTACGTCTGCGTCCTGCACCCACAGGGCTCCGTCCCCGCACTTCTCCCTTCCCTCCTCCCTCGCTTGCGCGATTCGCCCACCTGGAGGTGAATTCAGTAGTGGGCCTCTTCGTCTTGCCTGTCTGCTGTGCAGGGAGTCCTTTGTGGAGTTATTGTTGTCCAATTAGTTATAAATTCCAGGGGAGCTTTACAGAGGTTCACCTCACGCCGCCATTTTGATGACATATCTCAACTATTTTTCTTATCAGTGATGATCTCATTAAACATAACTTACCAAGAGGAAATCACGTGTTCTCCCCAAACTGTCTGTTAGTCTTTGGAAGCAAGTACTCAGTTCCTGGATGGTTAATGTCAATGAAAAGTAACTGGTACCCTTCATGAGTGTCTTTACCTTTATTGACAGAAAGTCCCTTTTGAATAAAGAAAAATAGAGTACCTTAAGTGTTGCTCTTCAGTTTCCCAGGAAACAATGGGTGTTCACTCAGGACATCTCTGTACTTAGCCCATAGGGTCTTTTCCTGTCTTAACAAAGAAATGGATTGACTTTGTTGGGAGGTTCAGACATTTGGAGGAAGATCACGTGATAGAATTAGAAAGAACCCAAGCAGAAATGTTAATATTTGATAGACTAAAACTTATTCTGTTCATAAGTAATCAACAATAAAGAGAAATGACAAATAGCACGTCTGATCTGAATGCGAACAGAAGTGCTCTGAGCACTATTAAGCCTGTTATGTACATATACTTGTGTTCATCCTTTGTGGTTAATTAATGAAAGGACATTTGGAACACTTTGTGCTCTCCCTGCTCTAGTCATGCAAGTTGACTTGTCCCTCAAGACAGAGCTACATATGCAGAGTATATGGGGGGAAATCTGCTGTGTCTTTGTCAGATAAAACTGAATTAACTAATATCATATATTCACTATTTTTAATAAACACAAAAAACTTGTTACCTTAAAGACTTGGTTTCTCAAACGTTAGTCTGAAATAAATTCCAAAGCAGATTAATACAAAAAAAATAGAATTATAAAAACTCTAAAGAAAAGTATAGGTAATTATTTATATAACCTCAGTGTCAAGAGGCCTTTCTATATGTGGCATGGAAGGAAGAAGGCATAAAAAAGTGATGTAGTTGACAGAATGAAAAGATGGCATAGAAATGCAATTATGGATACTGAATAAAGTCCATGTAATATTTTTTGAAGTGAAGTATTTATAGGTAGGACAACTCTAGCTATTTAGCAGGTAAAATCATAAAGATCCAGAAATAGTTGATTTTGTGCATCTTCTCCTAATCCAGTTTTAGCTGAAATCAACTAAAATGAGTACATACAGCAGTCTTGCTTGTGGGACATTGTACAAGAATGATCTCTTCTGTGTCAGTGTCTCAGAAAATGAAGAGAATGGGATACTCAGATGCTGTGCTGATAACAGAGTTTTAAGACACGTAACAATGAAATACTATGCATAAGTCTTGAATGGGTTTTGAAGAAACAAGATGTAAACAGTATTTACAGGGCGTCATCAAAATGGCTGTGTGGGGTGAGCCTCTGGAAATCTCCCCGGGAATTTACAGCAAATCAAATAACTATAACTCCACAAAGGACTCCCTGAACAGCAGACAGGCAAGATGAAGAGGCTCACTACTGAATTCAACAGTATTTACAGGACCACAGGGAGTGGTCCTGAATATGGACTGAGTATGAGGAAATAATTGTTCCTTTATTCGGTCAGTGTGAAGATGGTATTATGGTTAGGTAGGAAAATGTGCTTTTTAAGAATAACAAATGCATACTGAAATATTTAGGGGTAAAAGTCATGATGTATATAATTCACTGATTTTTTTATGGCAATGTCCAATCTGTTGAGCTCATCTACAAAATTTTTCATTTCAAATTTTTCAGTTCTAGAATTCCTTTTTTAAATAAAGTTTCTGTTTCTCTATTGTGTTTCCCCATCTGTTCACTCACTGTGCCACATATTTCTAAATCCTTTAACATATTGATAACAGCTGTATTGCAATCTTTGCTAATTCCACCAACTGTATCATTTTTGTATCTGTTTCTATTAACTTCTTTTTTTTTCCTGGTTATTGGTCATATTTACTTCCACTTTTGTATATTTAATAATTTTGTATTCTATGCTAGACATTATTGCTTTTGTTGCTTTCCTTTCAACAGAGTTGAGTTTTGTTCTTACTTGATGGCTCAGCTTGATGCTTCAAGGGTTAGGTTTTGGGGAGGCTCCATAATAGCCATGTTTAGGGGGCTATATTAACCCTAGTTCTAAGTCAGAGTCTTTCTGGACTCTCAGCTAAATGCCCGTGGTGTTCAGCAGAGGTTACTTAACTCTAGTGGGTCGGAGATTTAACACTGTGCAGCGCCATGCATCTGGAACCTCGGTTCAGCCCACTTGACCCAGTCTGTACTCTGCCAAATGTCACAGAATTTCATCCTGTGCTTGCAGCTTAGTATTCAGTCAAAGACTAAAGGAACCTTCTATGCATATTTTGGAGGCTACTTTTCTGTGTTTCTCCTTCTTCGCTGGTGCCATGTCCTGCAAGTGTACGTTGCCCCAGCAACCTTGGACTCTGATCTCTGTTTGTTCTGCCCAGTGAGACTGCTCTTTTCTGTTTGGGCTCCTCTTCCCGGTGCTGCCCTCAGACAGAATGTGGACCTCATCTCATGTGCTGTGCTGTCTCCAAGATCACAGCCTTGCACTGTCTGCCCAGTACCTGAAAGCAGTTGGTTCACATCTTGCCCAGCCTTATGGTCAATCAGAATGGGAGTGTAAATCTAATGCTTGTGACTCCACTGTGGCTAGAACTAGAAGTGACATCAACTTGCTTATTAACCTCTGAGCCTTTGAGGCAGATCAGTGGTTCTCAAACTTGAGCATGCCTCAGAACCCGCTCCTGGAGGCGCTCTTTCTCAGAGTTGCTCAAGTTGGGAAGGGATGCTCAAGTATTTGCATTTCTAATGAATTCCCCGGCGATTCCAATGTTGTTCATACAAAGACCACATTTTGAAGAACTGCTGGACTAAATCCCTGTGTTTCAACCCTGGTGGTACATAGAAATCACCTGGAGAGGTTTTAAAAAATATCCACGCTCTGGCACAAACCAAAATTAATTTAATTAAAATCCCTAGTGGAAGCTAAATAGGAGATGTTTGTTTGTTGTAATAGTAGGCTACCCTTTCAAACTGTTCCGTCCCTCCTTACTCCTTTTGCAGGAAAACTAATCTATGTGCAAACTTCAGTATACACATCATTGTTTGCTTTTTATTGACTTATACTGATAGTTAAAACTACATGTGTGGTAAGCAAAAGTTAAAACATTGCAAGCAAGTACAATGAAAAAAATGAAATATCACCAAGAGATTTTCCTATGTGGCCAAAAGTACAACTCCAAAGCCAGTGTTTCTAGTGTCCATTCCAGCTGCAAGTTTCTAGAATTCCATGACATACAGAGGGAAACTTGCAGAGAGGGAGGGAGGGACAGGAAATTATTTACTCTGGGAAGACAAAGCAAGATGGTAGGACAAGGAAGTCTTGCCCAGTAGAGTCCTCACTCCAAAAGAAGGGACACATGAGCACCCCAGGACCGATGGCCTCCAAGAGAGGACCCTCAAAACTGCATCAATTGCATTAGGCAGAAGTTCTTCACACTCCTGCAGCTGTATGTCTGGTGTGGATTCTGCCCACATTCAGAACTAAATCTAGGCCAGGCAACACTTTCTCCATCTACAATGTGAGTTTCAGTGTAAAAGTTGGATTTGTTTTCTTCAGCAATTATACAGCCAATATTTTTATAGCTAATATACACAATATTGTATATTTTATAAAGCACTTTTACTTACACATTTCACTGGATTACAAATATCTCATGAAGCAGTCGGCTAGATTGATATTATCTTTTATAAGGCTCTGAGAAGTTATGAGATTTAGGAAAGGTTCGTTAGTGAATCAGAGGCACGACCTGGACTGTAAAGCTGATCAACTCACTCCAAGCCTAGTGCCTTCCCACAAGACAACAAAATCTCTGAGTTTTTATAAAAAGTGAGCCCTGGAGGAAATTATCACAGACCTTCAAGGTCCTACCACATTTTTTCTGTTCCTGTGCCATTCCAATAGCATTGGCTGAAGTCCCCATGAGCAGCTCTATGAAGGTTTGGAAAAAATAAGTTGTGATTGTATCAGTCAGGATAAGGATGGTTACACTGTGGTAACAAATAACCCCCAAATCTCTGTGGCTTAAAACAACAAAGAGTCACTCATTCTTCAGGTTGTATGTCCATCAGTCATAGCCAGGGGCCCTGGGGGACCCAGGCCAATGAAGTAGCCATCACCTCAAATGTTGCTGATGCCATGCTAGAGGGACAAAAAGAATTCTAGAGGATCTCAAACTGTCAGTTAAATAATTCTGTGTATGTTCTCCTACATGCAACTCTATAGCCAGAACCGGTCATATGGTCCCACAAGGGAGCCTACCAGAACAATTATGCCATGGGCTAGAAGGGAGGAAAACCAAAAACTTTTGGCAAACAGCTCCAATGACTACACCCAATTCTTCCTCCTTTTCGATGGAGGCCTCTGGGCATTTGGGCTGTGGTGTTTTCTTTTTGCCCCAGAAAGAGCCTGGCCAAAGCAGAAGAGACATTTGGGAGTAAAAGCACATTGTGTGAAAGGTTTTCTTTACCTAGTTTCTCGAACAGATGGATGGCCAGGGTGCCATTTGCTTCAGAGCAGCCTCCATGGTGGAGGGTCTGGAAGCAGAGCATAGTGAGAAATGGATCATTCCTTATGTGTCTGAATGTTTGTTATGCTCAAGGGCAGGCACCTTCTATGAAGCAGCAGGATGTTCAAGGATGCCTGGCTGGGAGCTGTGCTTCCCCAGGCTCTGGCCTGAGAGAGGCACAGGGCTCTTTCCTTGGGTCCCAACCTGGGTCTGCCATCTGCAGCTCACCTCTGGGACCCTCCACTGCCCCAGAGAATCGGCTCCCAGGAGGTGAGAGGGGGTGTAGAGCTCATCTGCCAGAACGCCAGGCCAGGGACTAATTCCAGGTCCCATGTAGTCAGTGTCTAAAATTAGTGCTCATATAAGAACATAACCTCTTGGATCTCAGTGCCTTCCCTCCCTGACCCTTCCCAGCTTCTACTCTACTGTGTGGTTCTCGGAATAGGGATTAAGAGACATGACCTTGAGAAAATGGACATCGAGGTGTTGTCCCTGCAAGTGCAATTGCAGTTAAACAACCCAGCCCTCTCTATCTTTGTTTCCTAATTCCAGACAGACACCAGATCCCTAGATCCCATTAGTCTTTCCTTGCCTTCCCCCAATGCCAAAAGGAACTCTGCCTGGGCCCCAGGGTTCCCTTGGGAGACACGTGGCAACAGCTGGCTGAGACCCAAAGCTGTAGACCAGGTTCTCATCCCTGTGTCCTAAAGCTGCCAGGGCCCTCTCTCCTCTTCTGGGCTGGGCCACAGGGGCAGGGTTGAGGCATGATCTGGGTAGCCCAGGATTCTCCCAGACCTGGGAGAATGCTCTTCTTATCCCCCATCCCATCACTCTGAGGTCTGGGAATTAATGTCTGGGCCAACTTACTTCACAGCAGGTATTTATTACACCGAATACTTCCTCATCCTGTCCACCCAGGCCCGATGTCCCAGATGGTGTCACAGGCCCTTGGGCACCAAGAGCCATCCTCCTTGGAGAGATCCATCTTCGGATCCTAGCTATCCTTACCCTCCCTGTGCCCACCTGTCCTGAAACTTCCAGCAGTAGAGACTCCTTAACATGTAAGGAAAACAAGGACAAAACACTGGTAGAACATCATTTCATTATGGAACAGGTTAGGCTGTAGGGAGGACTCTGGGTTAGGCTTTGTGCATGCTAGGTCATGCCAGGGGTGGGGCGAGGGTTAGGGAGTGGGCAGACCAGGCCACTGCTGGCCCACCTGGAGGAGGGGGACAATACCCATCCAGGCTAACAAATGAGGAAGGACAAAGGATGGGTTTGTGGGAAAGCATTAACTGTAGTCTGACAGCCCTAGCTTCCTTTCCCCTGTCTGCCTCCTACCTGTTCACCTCCTATCAGGAACAGAACAGTTACTTAACCTCTCTGAGCCTCAGTTTCCTTATCTGTAAAATGGATACCACTATTTACTTTCCTGGTGGCTGAGAAGACTAAGTAAAACAATGCTTGTGTAGTGCCTACCACAGTCTGGCAGGTAGCAGGATTTAACAAATGCTACTTACTCCTTTCCCCCTTGAAAGGGGATGACTAAATCCTATTTTTCTCTTACAGTTTTCAACGGAGTCCCCCTCTTTTTAGAGTAGGTGGATTAAGCTGTACTTTGCCTGGTTGTCAAAGAGATATCTAGAAACATAGGCTTGGAGAAGGTTGGAGATGGAAGTCTTGTCCAGTTGGACCTGTTATTTCATAGTCCTGAAAGGTAAGGACCCAGCCCCCCAGCAGGTGGTGGGGAGGGACGCATTAGGACGCAGGCTTCTGTCTTCTGGCTTGGTGGTCAGCGTCGTGGTGTGGGGCTGGAAACCTTCCCTTGTCGCATGCACATCAGGCAAACAACCTTAGCTTCTTAGGTGCAAGTCAGAGAAGCAGCCCAAATCCCAGGGAACAAAGACGAAAGGCAGTTGATCCCTGAAGTGACAGCTTCCTTTCAGTGGCTCAGCTGTATTTCCAAGTGCTTTTGACCTTCACTGTTGACCTACCCAGTTCTATGAACCTTTTCCACCTTCACATCACAATCAAACAGTCTCTCATTGTATAGACCAGGAAACGAATCCCAGAGAGGCCAGACAACTCTAGTGTAGCCCACTTTGCTTTGTTGGGGTCAATGCTTGCACTTCCTGGACAGGTTGCCTGGGCACGATCCAAATATCCTGCATATCCAGGGGACATGAGTCAAGCTCACTTACAGAATCTCTCTCTGTCTCTGTCCTATGCACGGGGGTTGAGGGAGTGGCCCCTAGCACTATACAGCTCTCTGAGGAAAAATCTCTGGCCAATACTCTCTCAGGTGGTTCTCTCTAATTCCTCTTATCCAGGAGGGATCCAGAGGTCTGGGTAATTTTCTTTTCAAATCTGCATAAGGGGAAATGGATCATGCCTGTGCATGGTGGGAAAGAAATGCCCCTTTCTGCAGCATTTGCCTGAACTGCCTCTTGTACTTCATTGCAGCTCATCACAGCCGCCTGGCCAGAGAGGTTTAGAAGGGACTGTGAACCTCGAATGCCAGGTCCCTAGAAGATCTGGCACTG
The DNA here is from genome assembly GCF_964194185.1 of Rhinolophus hipposideros. Taxonomy (NCBI): domain Eukaryota; kingdom Metazoa; phylum Chordata; class Mammalia; order Chiroptera; family Rhinolophidae; genus Rhinolophus; species Rhinolophus hipposideros. The sequence continues at coordinate 4,147,830 of NC_138054.1, read as the reverse complement.
CTGACTAGGGATTTTGTACAGACTGGTGGGCTCACTCTGTGCTATCCAGACTGCTGGGTTTTAAAAGCTCCCCCATTCCAGCCTTTAAAATTCCACTGACTTTTCCTTCTCAGCAAAGTACTCAGTGAATTTCTGATTGTTCCCTTGCCTGGCTAGTCAACGGCCTCAGCTTTGTCATTCCTTCATAGCTCTGTTGGGCTTTGTCTTGGTCTTTAAAATGTTTGGGGCAAAGCTGAAACAGAAAGATTCCCATTCCACTATCCTGTTACAACACTATTTAGGGGAAAAAAATGTGGCTTCTTACCCTTTTTAGCCAAGGATTAGAAAGTTAGAATTCTATCTCAAAATCTTAAAAATCCCAGAGTGTGTATTTGGCTCCTGTGATTAGCATTCTCCGGGAAGAGCCAGTTTCACTTGCATGCTACTGTGTATTTGCAAAAGATCCCTCTGTTAGAAGGGTTCCCTACTTGATTTGATGCTCTGCCCTGGAGGTCTTGAAATTCAAAGAAGGGATCGCTCATTTGCATTTTGCACTGGGCCTCGTAAAGTACGCTGCTGGTCCCGGTGCCAGGTGCTGGGGGTACAAGTGTAGGAAAACTGCCCTCAAAGAGTTTGCAATCTTGTGCACATGAGTGAATAGCTCATTTTAATTCGCTACAGCAAGTGCTTCTGCTTCAAAGAATGAAACACTCAAGTGGAGTATTTAACCCACAAGAATTTGTGAGGGTTAGCAGTCATGTGGGCTGTGGGGCTAGGAAGGTGGGTGGAGGGGGAAGAGTGGGAAGGAAGGGTTTCCTGGAAAGCGGAAAGTGCTTTGTACTCTGTAGAGGTAAGACAGAGCATGGAATAGAAAGAACCCTACAAATAGGTCAGGCTAGAGTTGAAGGTTGTCCTTGGAGAAATGGCAAAGGACGGAGAGGAGCGTGGGTTAAATTATGAAGCATCTAGTATCAGTCTGCTGCGGCTGCTGTAAGAAAACACCACAGACTGGGGGGCTTAAACAACAGACATTTATTTCTCACAATTCTGGAGGCTGGGAGTCCAAGATCAAAGTGTAGGCAGGTTTGGTTTCTCCTAAGGCCTCTCTCTTCTATAGTCATTGTGTCCTCATACAGCCTTTTCTCTGTGCGTCAGTATCCCTAATGTCTGCCTCTTCTTCTTGGGTCATCGGTCCTATCAGATTAAGGTCACACCCTATGACCTCATGTGACTTAGTTACTTCCTTGAAGGCCCTATGTCCACATACAGTAATGTATCACTTAATGAAGGGGATATACTCTGAGAAATGCGGCCTTAGGCAATTTCCTCATTGTGCGAACATCACACAGTGCACTTACACAAACCTAGATGGTACAGCCCACTACACACCTAAGCCTTATGGTGTAGCCTGTTGCTCCCAGGCTACCAACCTCTATAGCATGTTACTGCAATGAACACTTCAGGCAGTTGTAACATAGTGTGTATTTGTGTATGTAAACGAATATAAACATAGGAAAGGTACAGTTACAATATGGTATAAAAGATAAATGATAGCACACCTGTATAGGGCCCTTACTGTGAATGGAGCCTGCAGGACAGGAAGTTGCTCTGGGTGAGTCAGTGAGTGAGAGGGGAGTGAGTGCACACGTCCTTCCATTGATGACAGCAAATTCAGCTTCATTATAATCTTATGGGACCTCAATTACATACGCAGTGAGTCATTGGCCAACACATCATAAAGCAGCACATGATCGTACAGTCACATACTGAGGTACTAAATTTGAATACGAATTTTGGGTGGAACAAAACTCAGCTCATAACACACCTTGTTAGCTCTATGAAGGAGTTTAATCTTTGTCCTAAAAGCAATGAGAGACTACCAAAGCTGATCTCAAGACTCAGGTCCTCTTCTATCTGGGCACAAAGCTAGAGCTCATGTGCTAGGCTCCTTGCAACCAGGCATGGATGGGAGACTGAGTTCTTGCCAGCAGAATGCAGACAGAAGAGGTGTGTGCCATTTCCATGCACTGCCCACCATGCTCTTTCTTCTTCCGAAGTATCCTGGGAAGATGGGTGTCGAATGTGCCTAGACCCTAGTTCTCTGAGTCACCGCTTGGAACACCCATTTCTGACTTTATGTGAGCTAGACATAGGTTCTTACTGAGATGTTTATGGCCTTGCTGCTAGCATTACCCAGATTTACACTTAGGAAAGCCCTCCCTGCCAGTAATGTGGAGAACGGGTTGGAGGCATGAAGAAAAGGCAGGAAGCTACGTGAGGATGCTGTTGCAGGAATCAGCTGAGCAGTCATGGAAGCCTATAAGGAGCATCTAAATTTGTATTCCAGAGTGACAGAGGGAAGAATGCATCATGCTGTCGCGTGTGGATAACTGGACGGATGGTCTTGCTTTCCCTTCACTCTGATTAGCATCTAATCTGGAGGAGACACTGGTCTGTGTGCCAAGTATGCAGAGATGATAAAATGAACCTGATTGCTGCTCTCGTGAATCTTAAAGGCCCAGACATGAAAATTAACAAAAGAGAGTTGGGAAGGTGGGCAATGATCTCAGCTTTGCATGAATTGAGATAGAGGTACTGGTTGGGTGTCCGAATGGAAGGAGGATATGGGAAACCAGACATGGGGTCTGGAACTCAGGAGAGATTCGAGCCAAACATTCAGGTCTGGAATGCATCAGCTCTGGGCTGGCAGTGAGACCATTGATGTGGACCACATTAGCTTGGAAGAGAGAGGCTGAAAGGGGACCAGGCCAGCCCTGGAAGAAGTAGCAGCATTTAAAGAATGCACAGAGGGAAGCGCTAGACAAGGAGACTATGCAAGAGATGTCAGGAAGTTACAGGGAAGATCAGGACCCAAGGCGAAAAGTACTTTGAGGGGATGTCACCAACAATGTCAGCTATTGCTAGAAATCAGGTATCTATTGAATTTAAGAAAAAGGATGGTGCTGGTGACCATTTAGTGCAATGGTGGAATATAAACCAGTTTAGAGCCTGCTGAGCAGGGAGTAGTTGGTAAGGGAGTAGAGAGAGGCTGTGTACAAAAGTGCTTTATGAATCTTTCCTGTTAATGGTTAGCCACCTGGGGGGAAGGTAAGTACACCTGAGAGACATTGGAGCATCTGAAGGTGGGCAAAACAGGGCGAGCAGGGGAGGATGGAAGAGGCAAGTGCAGAGATGTGGGCCACAGCCGGGAACTCACTGCAGTCCTGGGAGAGAAGAGAATTGAGACTGTAGGCTCACTCTCTGTAGCCCCCAGAATTCCTGCCTGAGGGATCAGAGGGATCAGTTTTGGGGACAGAGCCAGGAGTGCAGTTTCCAGGCTCTCAGCCTCACATGGAAAGGTGCTGGCTCAGGTAGGAAATGGCCATCAACTGTGATTGGATGGCCATCAGCTGTGGCTAGTTGGCTGTCAGCTGTAACCAGTGAGCCATTGGCCACTAATATAACTGCCGTGGCTACGCTAGCAGCAAATGGGGGCTAGCAAGAAGATGGTGGCTGAGCCTGCAAGCAGTGGAGTGTGGATTGCAGATTGCAGATTGCAGATTGCAGAGAAGCGGATTGCTAGCAAGTGAGATTTGTTTGGCAGAGACAAGTGGATGGCAGGTTGCAGATAGTGTGGCTCCTGCCTCCTGTGTCTCCAACCCAGCCGCCAGCGAGAATATAGTAGTATGACTCCCCTATCTATGGCTCTGTGGGTGTTCCTTTTTGTCCTCACTATATCCTGCATTTTATGTGGGGAGCGGGAGCAGAGACCCCACAGGCCACCCAGTATATAGCAGCACGACATCAGTATATAATACGTTGAACCCAGTGATTTGGGCAGAGACCTTGGGGCAAAGACCAAACAGAGAAGGGTGAGAACTGTGGTTCAAGCTCTCACTGCCTTGCAGAAAACAAAAACACTGAGCCTGGTCACCTCCCTCCAATCTCCCAGAGCTGTCTCCCCATCACCCTCCCAGTATTAGTAGTGGGGCCTAGAAGAAACTGTAGCAGTTTCAGATTAAAGAGTAGAATACCTACAGCCCTAAGAACTGGAAAGACAGTTCTGGAGAGGCAGACCCACAAGTGCAGATAATTCCAGTGACTGGGAAGTTACTATAGGGGCAAGACAGCTGTGGGCTGGAAGTCACCATTTTTCAGAGCCACAAACACACATACCAGTCTCTCCCAGCCCACCCCGCCCTCACCTTTCCTGGCTGATCCCCGCAGGGGCATCCAGGGCTGCTGAAACACCCAAACTCTGCATCCGGATGCAGGAGCAGCATTCAGGTTTCAGAGGCTCAGAACCCCATCACCTACCACGTCCTCCCACGGGGCGGTGCCCTGAGACTTAGGCGGCCTGATCACAGAGAAGCCCACCTCTCAGGAAACCTCCCATTGTGGGAGAAGCTGAGAAGCCAGAACACTGCAAGAGAAAATAAAACGCTCCAACGCCACCTACTGGAAAGCAAAAGAAAGACCTCATCATATCAACCTGAGGCAGAATCCACTCCTGTAGTGGCCAGGAAGAGGAATCCATCAATTGCCATGAATAACCCAGGTAACAAGGCAGCTTGGAAAGAAAATAAAAATTATCCAGAAAATGAACTTGAAGACATGGAAATATGTGACTTAAATGACAAGGAATTAAAGATTGCAGTTCTGAAAAAAATTCAACAAGATGCAGGAAAATTCAGATAGACAGTTTAATGAACTCAGAAATAAAATCAACAAAAAAAATGAATATTTTACCAAAGAGATTGAAAAATTTTAAAAGAACCAAATAAAAGTTCTGTAGCTGAAGAACCAGTAAAAGAGATGACGAATGAAATAGCCAGCTTAGCTAATAGAGCTGACAAGATGGAGGAAAGAAATAGTGATATCAAAGACAGAAATCTGGAAATAACACAAATGAAAGAAGAGGGAGACATGAGAGTTAAAGGAAATGAAGGAACTCTATAAGAACTATCTAACTCCATCAGAAAGAGCAACATAAGAATAATGGGTATACCAGAAGGAGAAGACAGGGAGAAGGGAACAGAGAGTATATTCAAACAAACATTCCACGAGAACTCCCCATACCTATGGAAAGAACCGGACCCTCAAATCCAAGAAGCAAGCAGAACAACTAATTACCTCAATCCCAAAAGGCCTTTTTCAAGGTACATTTATTGAAGCTGTCAAAAATTAATGACAGAAAGAATCCTCAAGGCAGCCAGGGAAAAGAAGATGGTAACCTACAAAAGAAAGCCCAACAGATTTTTCAGCAGAAACTCTACAAGCCAGGAGGGAGTGGAATCAAATATTCAAACTATTGAAAGAAAGAACTGACCAGCCAAGAATAATATATTCAGCAAAGTTATCTTTTAAATATGAAGGAGGAACAAAGACCTTTCCAGACATACGGAAGCTGAGGGAATTTTCTAGCACATGACCTGCATTACAGGAAATACTGAAGAAAGCTATTTGACCTGAAACAAAAAAAAAGGATACAAAATCATGAGCAAGACTACTAACAGACAGACAGAAGCAAGAAATGGCAATCCCTACACAGAATAGGGCACTATACACTTAAACATAATATAAAGGGTAAAGAAGATAAAAACATAAAAAAAGAAAAAGAGAAGAAGAGTACTTCTACTGCAACTCAGAAATCAACTCAGAGCATAAATAGGGGTAATTTGTGACAACAAAAACATAAAAGGGGAGAGAGTAAAGGTCTGAATTTGCAAAAGGAATGGAGATAAGAAGCATGCTGAAGAAAAAGGACTATTGTATATATGAAACTTTCTTTTACATAAACTTAATGATAACCACTCAAAAAAAATATTAAGAACAGAGACACATAACATAAAAAGAAGACATACTGGGAAGATTTATAGAATACCACCAAACTAAAATAACAGATAGAAACAAAAAGCAAAGAAACAATGGAGACACCAAGTTACCACAAAACAAAAGATAAAATGTCTATAAGAAATTCTCATATATCAATAACCACCCTAAATGTAAATGGACTGAACTCACCAATATAAAGTCACAGAGTAGCAGATTATATCAAAAAACAAAACCCAACCATATGTTACCTCCAAGAGACACATCATAGCTCGAAAGACAAATATAGACTCAAAGTGAAAGAGTGGAAAAAATAGTCCAAGCAAATGGTATCCAGAGAAAATCAGGTTTATCCATACTTATATCTGATGAAACAGACTTGAGGATAAAAAAGGTAATGAGAGAAAGACAGACATTTCATAATGATAAAGGGGACAATACAACAAGAAGACATAAAACATCGATATATATGCACCCAATCAGGAAGCACCAAAATATACCAAGTAACTACTAACAGAACTAAAGAGAGAATCAGACAAAAACACAATTATAGTAGGGGACCAAAATATGTCATTGACAGCTATGGATAGGTCATTCAAACAGAAAATCAGTAAGGAAATATCAGCCTTAAGTGACATACCAAATGGACATAATAGACATTTACAGAGCACTTTATCCTTGAACACCAGTCTATACATTCTTTTCTAGTGTACATGGAACATTCTCAAGGATAGGCCATATCTTGGGACACAAAACTAGCCTAAGCAAATTTAAGAAGATTGAAATCATACCACGCATATTCTCTGACCACAAGGCTTTGAAACTGAAGATCAATTGCACAAAGAAAGTGGGGAAAAACACAAATATGTGGAGATTAAACAATATGTTATTATGTTAAAGATTGATTGGGTCAAAGAACAAATAAGAGGAGAGATGAAAAGATACACAGAAACAAATGAGAATGAAAATATATCATATCAAAATTATTGGGATGCAGCAAAAAGAATAATTTATATAAAAGAGAAATGTATATAATTATAGACCTATCCCAAAAAACAAGAAAAATCCAACTAAACAACCTAACATTACATCTTAAAGAACTAGAAAAAGAACAAATGAAACCAAAAGTCAGCAGAAGGAAGGAAATAATAGAAATTAGAGCAGAACTAAATGAAATAGAGAACCAAAAGATGATAGAAAAAAGTAACGCAACAAAGAGCTGATTCTTTGAAAATATTAATAAAATTGATAAACTCTTGGCTAGACACACAAAGGTAAAAAGAGAAATGAAAGAGAAGTTACCATGAATACCATGCTAATCTTCTCTGTAGCATTCCAATTTTAATATATGTGCTGCCAAAGTATATGAGCACAATCCTGACTTTTAATCAGTCTTGCAATGTGCTTAGGTATCAGTCCTAAGGTATCAGGATGAAAGCTTATTGTCTTCTCAGGTCTTTACTCAGTATGCATTTTGTTCCAGATGTGTGTGTGTGGTTTTCTAAATTCCTCACTATACATGATTGCTTTTGAATATTCTAATTTCTTTACTTTTTATTTATTAAATTTTTGGTTTACAATCCCATATTTTATTTCTTATGGTATTGAAAATATGAATGCATAAAAATGAATTAAAAATCTATTATTGGGCATACAAAGATGTAATTTGTGACAACATAAATGAGGGAGAATGAAGACACATAGGAGCAGGGTGTTTTTTGGGTTTTTTTATATATGGATTTTATTCACTTCACATTAAATCATAAGCATTTTCTTATAGTGCTTATGTAGTCTTCTCATCATTTTTAGGAACCATGTGTAATATTTCCTTGAGTGATTTCTTTCAGCATCTTTCTCCCACAGTGTTGAGCCACACAGTGTTATTCCTTCCAAATTTCTCACTTTGTGAACAATCTTAGGCCCAGGCTTCTCATGGGACAGAGTTTGGGCATCGAGTAAATTTACATAATTTACTCATCTATTTCCCTACTCATGATCATTTAAGTTGCTTCTATTTTTTACTACTATGTATAGTTGGTACATATTTTTTAATATTTTATTTTATTTATGTATTTATTTTTTTTATGGAGCAGGGTTTTTGTATGCTTTTGAGGTTAAGTTTGCATCAATCCAAAATAGATTGATTTAAATTTAAGAGGTTACAACTCCAAAAAAACAAACAACTCAATTGAAAAATGGGCAGAGGACTTGAGGAGACATTTTTCTAAAAAGGACCTACAGAAGGCAAGAAGACATATGAAGAAATGCTCAACCTCACTAACCATCAGAGAAATGCAAATAAAAACCACAATGAGATACCACCTCACTCTGGTCAGCATGGCTATCATCAATAAATCAACAAACAAAAAATGCTGGCGCGGATGTGGAGAAAAGGGAACACTAGTGCACTGTTGGTGGGATTGCAGATTAGTGCGGCCACTATGAAAAACAGTATGGAGGTATCTCAGGAATCTGAAAATGGAACTACCTTATGATCCAGTAATTCCACTCCTAGGCATCTACCCGGAGAAATCCAAAACTCCAATTCAAAAATCTGTATGCACTCCTATGTTTATTGCAGCACTTTACACAATAGCCAAGATATGGAAACAACCGAAATGCCCATCGGTAGATGACTGGATTAAGAAGCTGTGGTACATTTATACAATGGAGTATTACGCAGCCATAAAGAAGAAAGAAATCTTATCATTTGCAACAACATGGATGGATCTAGAGAACATTATGTTATGTGAAATAAGTCAGAAAGAGAAAGACAAGTACCATGTGATCTCACTTATATGTGGAATCTAAAGAAAAGAATATGTGAATGAACTAATCAGAAACAGTTTTGGGGACACAAAGAAAAAACCGAGAGTTGTTAGATGGGCGGGGGGGGGGGGTGGGGATAAGGGGAAAGGTGAAGGGATTAGGAAGCAGCTGGTAACCACAAGATGGCCTCAGGGTTTTTTGAAAATTAATTTGGGGAACGTATTCAATAATGTTGTAAAGATTTTGTTGGGTATCCGATGGACATGCGTCCTATTTGGGAGACCACCTCAGGGATACTGTGGATGCCTGATCATGGCATTGTACACCAGAAGCTAAACATTAATGAATGCCAACTATAATTTTATATATATAATGTGATGGCTCGGTGTGAGGTAGGAGGGATAATGGATGGGGGGAGGGGGGTTCACAGTGTGAGGGATATAAATGATGAACGTCTAAGTATTACCTTGTCTTGTACACCTGAAACTAATAAATTAAAATTTAAAAAAATTTAAGAGGTTAAATGTAATCCCCATGGTAATCACAAAGAAAATACCTACAGACTACACACACACACACACACACATACACACACACACACACACACACACACAAAAGGAAATGAGAACGGAATTAAAATGATTCACCACAAAAAAATTGACTAAATTTAAAAGAACCAGCAATGGAGAAAATAAGGAACATAAAATCTATAAAACATAAAGAAAACAAATAGCTAGATAGCAGAAATAGTTCTTTCCTTTTCAGTAATTACTTTAAACGTAGGTAGATCAAATTCTCTAATAGAAAAACAAAGGTTGGCTGAATGGATTACAATTATGATCCAACTATATGCTATCTAAAAGAGACTTACTTTAGATTCAAAGAAACTAATAGATTTAAAGTAAAATGATAGAAAAAGATTCTCATTCAAATAGTAACCAAAATAAAGAAAGAGTGGCTATACTAATATCAGACATAATAGACTATAAACCAAAAATAGTTAAAGGAGATAAAGAAGATTATATGTTGAAAAATGGGTCAATTCATTAAGAAGGTTTAATTATAAACATATATACCCCAAACAACAAATCCCCACACTACATAAAGCAAATTTTGACACAATTGAAAGGAAAAATCATGAGTTCTATATTAATAGTTGGACACTTTAATACTCCACTTTTAATAATGGATAGAAATAGGCAGAAGATCAGTAATAAAATATAGGATTGAACAAAACTGGAAATCAACTGTACCTGACAGATATATAAAGAACACTCAACTCAACAACAGCAGAATACACACTTCTCTAGCGCACATGGAGCCTTCTTCGGAATAGACCATATTTTAGGCCATCAAACATGTCTCAATAAATTAAAAAAGATTGAAGTCATGTAGGATCTTTTCTGATCACAATGGAATAAAGCTACTTATCAATGACAATTGATGTACTCAATAATAGAAGTAAAACTGGAAACCTCACAAATAAATGGAAATTAAACAATACACTATTGCCCCCAATACACCCCCATCTGCGGGGTATCAAGGAGCTGCGCTATGAACCTCTGCACTCCTGCAAACAGGGTGCTGCAAACGGTGCTCAGCATGCAGGTGGTGGCCAGCAGCCTGCTCTTCCAGCCCTGCCCACCACAACTCTGGGGTCTCAATGGGTGCCATCTGGTCGCTGTGCATGGGCCCAAATCTGTTCTGGGTGCATAAATTCACACAGATACATGAATGAATAACAATAGAAAATGGTATTAGAACAGTAGGAATCAGCAATTTTGCACAAGAAGCTTTGGGGGCTGTTGTTTACTGTAGTCTGCCTGAAGTTGGGACAAAATTGAACAAACAAGATGAGTTTGGTGCCTGGGAAAGTGTGAAAGCTGTGAGTGAACTCTATTCTCCTTTGTCAGGAGAAGGAACTGAAATTCATGAAGCTCTTGCAGAAAACCCAGGACTTATCAACAAATCTTGTTATGAACATGGTTGGCTGCTCAAGATGATGTTGAGTAACCCTTCAGAGCTAGAGGAACTAATGAGTGAAGAAGCATATGAGAAATACATAAAATCCAGTGATAACTTTACTAACAATTGTCACCCCAATAAACTTTAATTTAAAAAAAACCTATTGAGTAATGAATAAAGTAGTATGAAACAACTTAATCTACCATAGTTGTCTTAAATTAGTGGATACAAGATTTACTATAGCAACTTTTATTAATACCAATGGAAAAAGAAACTACAACAATGCTACTGAAAGAAAATACCCCTTAATTTTCTAATGATTGCAGATAAACACAATATGCATCTTTTTCACAACACTCTATGATTATTTTATGCTACACTATAGTTATAATATTCACAATTCCAAAATTATTTGTCGTAAAACCTAGTTATAAAAATTATGTAATTCAATGATAACATTATTGCCTTAAGCCCTATATAATATTGCAACTTGCTTACATCCATCTCTGAATTTGGGTCAAAAAACTTAATGATATTTCCATTGGAAATAACTGGAAATGGAGAAAAGTTTTTGTTAGTTGTTATAGTGTCAGATGATGGGCAATACTGCCTTAATTTTGCAGTATACTGTGTTTGCTGGTGCTATTTTTATACAGTGAAGCAACAGCTTTGCAGGAGAACAAAGTTTAATAATAAAACATTCAACTTCTTCATTAAAAAAACAATACACTATTAAACAATAAGTGGGCCAAAGAAGAAATAAGAGAAATTAGAAAATACTTGGAAATGGATAAAAATTAAAACAAACTTACCAAAACTTACGGGATTCAGTGAAGGCAGTGCTCAAAGGGAAATTTAGAGCTGTAGATGCCTACATTAAATAAGAAGGAAGATCTCAAATTAATAACATAACTGTACTTTTAGGAACTAAAAAAAATAAAAGAGTAAACTAAGCCCAAAACTAGCCCAAAGAAGTAAGGACATAATAAAGGTTAGAGCCAAAGTAAATAAAATGTAGAATAGAAAACAATAGAATCAATGAAACCAAAAGTTGGTTTTATAAAAAAGATCAACAAAATTGGAAACCATTAGCTAGACTAAGACAGAAAAAAAGAGAAGACAAATAATTAAAATTAAAAAAATGAAAGTAGGGACATTACTGCCAACCACACAGAAATAAAAAGGATTATAAAAGAATATTATTAACAATTTTATGACAATAAATTGGATACCCTCGATGAAATGGACAAATTTCTAGAATCACACAAATAACCTAAACTGACCCATAACAAGTAAAGAGATTGAATCAGTAATTATAAAACTCCCCAAAAAAGAAAAGTCTAGGACCAATTGTCCCTTAAGGGTGGATTCTACCGAACACTTGAAGAATTAACACCAATTCTTCTCAAACTCTCCAGAAAATAGAAGAGGAAGCAACACTTTCTAACTTATTCTATGAGGCTATTATTACCCTGATACCAAAGCCAGATGAAGACATCATAAGAAAAGAAAACTGCATACCAATATAATTGTGCATATTGATGCAAAAGACCTTAACAAAATATTTGCAAACCTAATCAGACAGGATAGTAAAAGAATCATACATCATGACCAAGTGGTATTTCACCCAGAAATAAAGGATATTTCAATGGAAAAAAAAAAAGGAACACAGCACATTAATAGAATGAAGGGAGAAAAACAACCATTTCAACAGATACAGAAAAGGTATTTGACAAAATCCAGTAACAATTCACGATGAAAACATTCAGAAACTAAGAATATCAAAAAGGTTCCTGAACACTTAAAACTAATATGAAATAATATTGAATGTCAACTGTAACTGAAAAAAAAATAAAGAAACTTCCTCAAAAATGATAAACTGCATTTAGAAAAAAATGCACACTCAATTGTACTTAATGGTAAAAGACTGAAAATTTTCTCCCTAAAATCAGGAATAAGATGAGGATGCACACTTTCACGGTGCTATTTAATGTTGTACTGGAAGTTCTAGCCACAGCAATTGGCATAGAGAAGACAAAAGTCATCCAAATTTGACAAAAACAAGTAGACATAGCTCTAATTCACAGATGATATCATCCTATATAGAGAAAATCTCCAAGAATCCACAGGAAAGCTACCAAAGCTAATAAACAAATTCAGCAAAGTTGCAGGATAGCAAATTAACACACAAAATCAACTGTTTCTATATACATGCAATGAACAATCCAAAAAAAAAAAATTTAAAGAGTAATTCTATTTACAGTAGCTTCTAAACGGTAAAATACCTGAGAATGGATTTCACCAAAGAGGTAGAAGACTTATACACTTAAAACTATAAAAGAATTAAAGAAGGCTTAAACAAATCAAAAAAATCCCACGTTTATGGGTCTAAAAAGACTTAATAGTGTTAAGATGTCAATACTACCCAAAGTGATACATAGGTTTAATAAAATCCCTACCAAATTCTAACAGCTTTTTTTGTAGAAGTGGAAAACAAATTCTTAAATTCATATGGAATTGCAAGGAGTTTTTCATAGCCAAAAGAACCTTGAAAAAGAATAGAGTCAGACTCACAATTCTTGATTAAAAAAAACCACTCCATCAAAACACTATGGTACTACTAGTAAGGGTAGACATATAGGTCAAGAGAATAGAATAGAGAAATCAGAAACAAACCCATATATCTATGGCAAATTGGTTTTCCACAACTGTTCCAAGTCCATTCAATGGAGGAAAAATAGTATCTTCAACAGATGGTACTGGGACAATTGGATTCCCACATGCAAAAGAATGAAGTTGGACCCCTACCTCACAATGTATAAAAATTAATCCAGAAAGGATCAGCAATCTAAATATAAAAGCAAACACCATAATCTTAAAAAAATATATAAAAATAAATTTTTATGACCTTGAGTTTGGCAATGGATTCTTAGATATGATACCAAAAACATGAGCAACAACAACAAAATAGGTTGCTTAGACTTCATCAAAATAAAAACTTGTGCATCAAAGGACATTATTAAGGAAGTGAAAAGACAGCCTACAGAGTGGGAGAAAATATTTGTAAATCATGTGTCTGATAAAGGTTTTATATCCAGAATTTATTAAGTTCTCTTACCATGCAATAACAAAAGATGAACCTAATTTAAAGATGGGCAAAAGCCTTCAACAGACATTTCTCCAAAGAAGATATGTAAATGGCAAAAAAGCATATAAAAAGACGTTCAACATTCTTAATCACTAGGGAAATGCAAATCAAAATCACGAGATACCATTTTACACTACTAGGATGGCTATAATTAAACAAATGAAAATAGCAAGTGTTGGTGAAGACATGGAGAAATTGGAATCCTTGTGCATTGCTGGTGGAAATGTGAAATGGTGCAGCTGCTGTGAAAAACAGTTTGGTATTTCCTCAAAAATCTAAACATAGAATTACCATATGGCTCAGCAATATCACTCCTAGATTTATACCTTAAAGAATTGAAAACACCCACTCAAACAGATATTTGTATGCAAATATTCAATGCAACTTTATTCACATTAGCTAAAATAACTCATGTCTATCAACATATTAATGAACAAATAAAATGTGGTTTACACGTACAATTTTATTCAGACATGAAAAAGAATGAAGTTCTGATTCATGATACAACATGGATGAATGTTGTAAACATAATGGGTTATTCTGGATTAGGCAAATTCAGAGACAGAGAGTAAATTAGAGGTTATGAGGGGCTGGAGAAGAAGGAGGAATGCAGAGTTACTCTTTAATTGTTGCAGAGGTTTCTGCTGGAGAGTAATGAAAAATTTGGAAGTAGATATTAGTAAGGATTGCACAGCATAGTAAATGTGATTAATGCTACTGGATTGTATACTTTAAAATGATTAAAATGTCATGTTTACATTTAATTTATATATTTTTACCATAATGAAATTATAGTGATGAATTACCATAATGAAATATTTTGCCATAATGAAAATAAAAACACTGAAGCCTTCTGGTGAAAATGTAAAATCATCAACCACTTTGGCAGTTTCTTAAACAGTTAAACATGCACTTACTCTTTGATCTAATCATTCCACTCTATGAATTTATCTAAAAAAAAAAAAAAGAGCATATGTCCATTAAAAGGTATGTACAAAAGTGTTCATAGGAACTTTATTTGTAAGCCCAAAGCTGGAATCAAACCAAATGCTTATTAACATGTGAATGAACAAACAAATTGTGGTATAGCCAATTCTATTCAATAATAAAAACAATGAACTATGAAGCAACATGGATGAATCTCAAAATAATTAGGCCTGAAAGAGGGGGCAGGGAGTACAAACTGAATGATTCCATTTATATAAAACTCTGGAAAATGCAAACTAATCCATAATGACAGAAAGCAGATTACTGGTTTCTTGGTGATAAGAAAAAGCTGGAGTGAAGGCCTATAAAGGGGCACAAAAATTTTTTTCAAAGGGTGAATATGTTCATTACCATGATTTTGGTGATGGTTTTATGAGTGTATGCAAATGGTCAATTCTTACCAAATTGTACACATAAAACTACTTACTGTATGTTAATTATACCTCAATAAAACTACTTTTTAACCCCCATGAATTACATCTGATTCATTATAAGAAACCATATAATCAAGAAGAGAATAGAGTGAAATACATAGTGGTGAGAAAAAAAACCCCACCAATTCATAATTCTATATCCATTGATATTATCCTTCAAAAATGAAGAAGAAATAAAAATGTCCTGAGAAAATGAGAGAATTTGTCACTAGTAGATACACCCTGCAAAAAATGTTAAAATAAGTTCTTCAGAGAGAAGGAAAATGAAGTGGATCAGAAGCTCAGATCTACATAAATGAAAGAAGAGTGTTAGAAAATTAATAAGTGAAGGTAAAATAAAACCTTTTATTATTCTTAAATGATATAATAGGTAACTGTTTAAAGTAACAATTATAACAACATATTCAGTGATTATAGCATATCGATAAGTGAAAAGAATGATAGAAATATAAAGGATTGGAAGGAAGGATTAGGAATACTCTATTATATGGTATCTGAAGCAGCATAGTGTTATTTAAAGCAGATTTAGATTAGTCATAAATGTAATGCAAACTCTAGGGCAACCACTAAAATAATTTTTTAAGTAAGTATAATTGATATGTCAAGAGAGGAGGGAAAATGAAATCATGAAATGCTCAGTTAAAACCACATAAAGGAGAAAAAGGGGAAGTTTTAAAATGAGGAACACAAAACAAGTGCAACAAATACAAAACAGTTACAAATGGCAGATATTAATCTAATGCTATCAATAATCACTTTACATGTGAATGGTCTAAATATACTAGTTAAAAGAAAAAGACTGTCAGATGTATAATAAAACAAGACCCAGTTATATGTTGTCTACAAGAATCTCACTTTAAATATAAAGACACAGATAGATTAAAAGTAAAAGGATGGAAAATTTTATGTCATGCTAACACTAACCAAAAGAAAGTTGGAACAGCTATATTAATTTCAGACAAAGCTGACTTTAGAGCCAGGAAAATTATCAGGAATAAACAAGGGCATTACATAATAATAAAGTAGTCAATTCTGCAAGAAAACAAAACAATCTTTTATGTATTTGCAAATAACAACAGAGTATCAAAATATGTGAAACAAAAACTGATAAAATTTCAAGTAGAAATATTGTAGTTTGAGGTTTCAATAGTCCTCTTTCAGTAATTGATAGATTCATCAAACAGAAAATCAGTAAGACTATATTTGAACTGAACAGCACAATGATCAATAGAATCTCACTGACCAACAGAATCTCAATGATCAACAGAATTCTATTGTTAGAATACTTCACTCTCAGACAGTATAACACTCATCCTTCTCAAGCTCACATAAAACATTCACCAAAATAGACCTCATTCTGGAAAATAATAAATATTTTAACAAATTTAAAAGAATAGAAATAATACAAAGTATGTTCTTAGACCATAACAAAATTAAAATAGAAACAAATAACAGAAAGATAGTGGGAAATTCCCAGGATATTTGAAGATTAAACAACATACTTCTGAACAATACATGAGTCAAAAGAAGTCTCAGGAGAAATTTAAGAATATTTTGACTGAATAAAATAAAATAGCAAAATTTGTGAGATGCAGTAAAAGGGGTGCATAGAGGGAAATTTTTTAGCATTAAATGCATATATTAGAAAAGAAGAAGTTTCTAAGATCAATAATGTAAGCTTCCACATTACAGAGCTAGAGATAGAAGAGCAATGTAAGCCTAAAGCTAGAAGAAAAAGAGGAATAACAAAAATTAGAGCAGAAATCAATAACATTGAAATCAGGAAATCAATAAAGAAAATCAATGAAACAAAAAGCTTGTTCCTTCAAATGACCATCAAATTGGTAAAACTCTAGCCAAACTAAGGAAGAAAACAAGAGAGAAGGCACACATTAATTTTAGAAATCAAAGGGAGGTCATCACTACCAATTTGGTGGACATTAAAAGGGTAATAAAGGAATATTATGAACAACCCTATGCCCAAAAATGTAGTAACTCCGATGAAGTGGACCAATTTCTTCAAAGACACAAACTACTGAAATTCACAGAAGGAGAAATAAATAATCTGAGTAGGCCTATAACTACTAAAGAATTTGAAAAAGTAATAATCTTTTAGAAGAGAAACCATCAGGTCCAGATAGTTTCACTGGTGAATTCCATTAAAAAAAAAAAAAAGATATCAATTCTCCACACTCTCAGAAAACAGAAGCAGAGAGATTATTTCCTAACTCATTTAAGAGGCAAGCATTACCATAATACCAAAATCAAACAAAGATTTTACAATAAAAGAAAACAACAATATTTCTTATAAACATAGATGCAAAAGTACTCAACAAAATATAACAAACCCCAATCCAACAATATATACAAATAATTATGTCATGATCAATTGGGATTTATTCCAGGTATGCAAGGCTATTTTACATTAGAAAATCAATTAATATAATCTACCACATCAATAAGCTAAAGAAGAAAAATCATATATCAATTACACAGAAACAGCATTTGAGAAAATCCAACACCTATTCATGATAAACTTTCAGCAAACTAGGAATACTGGGAAGCTTACTCAATTTGATTAAGGACATCTACAAAATCCTGTGGGCAACATCAAGCTAAATGGTAAAAAAACTGGATGTTTTTCCCTAAGACCAGGAACAAGACAAGTCTCTTCTCACCACTTCTGTTTAACATTATACTGGAAATTTAGCTAGTGCAATAAGACAAGAAAAGGAAATAAAAAGTGTAAAGTTTGGGAAGGTACAAAGAAAACTGTCTTTGTTCACAGATGACATGATTCTCTATGTAGAATATGCTAACAAATTAGCAAAAAAGAACAAAAACAAAAAACTCAAACTTATTATTGATTTTATAGCACAGTTCCAGGACACAAAGTTAATATGCAAAAGTCAATCACTTTCTTTTATTCCTGCTATGAACTATTGAAATTTAAAACACAATACTGTTTCTATTTGCATTAAAAAATGAAATAGGTATATATCTAACCAAATATGCACAGGGTCTGTAGGTAGAAAACTACAAAATTACAACGAATGAAATCAAAGATCTAAACAAATGAAAATATATTCCAAAATCATGGATTGGAAAAATAAATATTGTTAAGCTGTCAGTTTTTTTCAACTTTATAGATTCAAGGTAATGACAAATGAAAATCCCAGCATTCTATTTTGCAGATTTTGACAAAATGTTTCTAAAATTTATATAAAGGTAGAAAGTCAGAATAATCAAAACAATACTGGAGAAGATGAACAAATGTGGAAGGCTGGAATTAGCTGACTTCAAAACTCTACAGAACTACAAAGATTGACAGTATTGGCAAAAGAAAAGAAACAGATCAATGGATGATCTTTGACAAAGGAACAAAGGCAATTCAGTAGAAAAATAATAGTCTTTTCAGCTAATGGTACTGGAACAATTGAATATTCATATGCAAAACATAAAATAAAATAATCTAGACACACACCTTGTACCTTTTACCAAAAACTAGCTAAAAGTTAACCTTAGACTAAATTAAAAATACAGAAGTATAAGAGAACACAAAGGAGAAAAAGTAAGTGATGCTGCATTTGGCAATGTGCTCTTTATCACACCAAAGGTATGATCCATGATAGAAAAATTAATGTTAGACTTTATTAAAATGAAAGCTTCTGCTCTGGCAAGAAACCATTAAGAGGATGCAAAGATATTTGACATACATGGAGAAAATACTTGCAAGCACATATCTGATAAAGGATTTGTACTAAAAATATTTTTAAAAACTCTTAAAACTCAACAATGTAAGAACAAACAACTCAATTTAAAATGGGCAAAATATCTGGATAGCTCACTGAAGAAGAAACACAGATGGCAAATAAACATATGAAAAGGTGATTGACATTATTTGTTACTAGGGAATTGCAAATTAAAACAATAATGGGTTGTTTACACACTTTAGCCATCAACACACTTATTAGAATGGCTAAAACAAACAAACAAAAAAAAACAACAAAACCCTGACAATGCCAATTGCTGGTGAGGATGTGGAAAATAAGTAACTCATTCATTGCTGGTGGGAATGTAAAATGGTACAGCCACTGTGGATGAAAGTTTGGCAGTTTCTTAAAAAGCTAAACACAGTCTTACCTATGATCTATCAATTGTATTCCTACTTATTTACCCAAATGAATTAAAAATATATTTCCACACAAAAACTTATACATGAATGTCTATAGCAGATTTATTCATAATTGCCCCAAACTGAAAACAACTAAGATGTCTCTCAATAAGTGAAAGATAAACTATAGTACATCCATGCGATTGAATATTATTCAGCAATAAGAAAAAATAAACTATCAACCCATGGAAAGACGTAGAAGAGCCTGAAATGCAAATTGCTAAGTGAAAGAGGCCAGTCCAGAAAGGCTTCCTATTGTTTGATTCCAATTATATGACATTTTGGAAAAGGCAAAACTATAGAGAGAGTAACAAGATCAGTGGTTAAAAAACAAAAATCAGTGGTTGCCAGGGGGAGAAATGAATAGGTGAAAAGGGCATTTCAGTACAGTAAAACTATTCTATGTCATACTGTAATGGTGGATATATGACATCAAACATTTGTCAAAACCTATAGAACTTTACCACACAAAGAGTAATCCTTAATTTATGCAAATTTTAAAATAATAATTTTGGAGGTCTGGAATACCAGGAAAAATTATAGACTGTCACAAGAGAATCTAACTGAACTACAAATGTATGAAAGAACATCACTTAGGGGATGGGGAAAAGGTGCTGAGCTAAGTTACTTTGGAAATGAATGAAGTCTAAGACTAAAGAAAAAAGGAACTGCAGATGAGTACTGTACTTTAATTGATAAAGTTGATTCTGACAGACTATGAGTTAACAATTCTGATATTGCTATACATGTATACTGGAATTGAACAATTAAATAAATGGATGGTGAATGGTGGGAGCTATATTTCTTGTCATTAAAGTGGAAATTTACAGATAATCAACTCCACATGGAAGAGGTGGAGTTGAAGATAGTAAGAACTTAATGTAGATACAGATGGCTAAGTTTAGAATTATTAACAGATATGTGTACATACATGGGTTGGTATACACATATATTTGTATACCCAGTTTAGCTTTCCCAGTTTAGGGAGACTGGAAGAAATGAGCAATGAGCACACTTACTGCCCAGGTCTTGGTTTCTAAAAGGGTTCCCAGTGACCAAAGCTGGAATACTTTGAGCAAGAAAATTAATAAAGTAGCACTGTATTACAATTTAAAGTATAAAATAATATCCATGCGTGCATATTGATACAAATACATGATTAAATAAATAAGAAAATAAATATTGAATAAATAAGAAAACAAGTGGAGAAGAGACAAATCTATGCAGAATTCTACTCTACAGTAGAGGGAGCATAACTCCTACTTTTTAAGTGTAGGCTCCACATACATAGTGACTTCTTTCCAAATAATACAACATAAAAAGATGGAAAATAGAATAACTTTGTAACTGCTTTAGCCAGCTGACCAAGTTCAACATCACAGTCATAAATAATATTTAAAGTATATATACTTAATATGATGTGTTGTAAATGGCACTTTCTCTTTGTGGTCTTCTTCCCCAAACCCATAGCTGCAGTCTAATAATTAGAAAAAATCAGGCACATCCCATTAAAGGGACATCTTATGATATACCTGACCAATATTCTTCAAAACCATCAAGGTCATCAAAAACAAGAATCTTAGAAATTGTCACCTATAGGAAGGGCCTAAAAAGACGTGAAAGCTAAACGTAACATGGTATCCTGGATGAGATCCTGGAACAGAAAAAAAGATATGTAAAAAACCCAAGGTAACCTAAATAAACTACAGACTTTAGTTAACAATAATGTATCAATATTAATTCATTAATTATAACAAATGTACCATATTAATATGAGATAGTAATAAGGGAAACTGTGTGCAGGGAGTATATAGAAACTCTGTAGTATCTGTTCAATTTTTCTATAAATCTAAACTGTTTTAAAAAGTAAGTCTATTAATTATGAAAAGGCTAAAAAAAACCTCAGCTCTACCGTGTGGGTCTATTCCTTTTTCTTTTCTCTCATTGATTTTGTATCTATTCATTTGCTAATACAATATAGTTGCTGTGTTCATTACTATAGCCTTAGAATAAGTCTTAAAATTGGGCAGTGTGCCTCCAACTGTATGTTTTTTCAAATTTGTTTTTACTATTCTGGCTTCTTTGCCTTTCTCTATAATTAAATCAACTTGTCTATATTGACCAAAAATTCTCTGTTTTAAATATATGTGTAAATTTGGGGAGAATCGACACCTTTACAATGCAGATTCTTCTAAACCATGAATATGGTATATTTCCTCCATTTATTTAGATCTACTTTCTTTTATAAGCTGTTTGTTGTTTTCAGAATAGAGAGTGTACACTCGTACATGTTTTGTGAGATTATTTCATTATTGTGTCTACCATAAATTTCATTTTAATTTTGGTTTCCCATTGTACATTGCTAGTATATAAAAATACAATTTGTAAAAAAAAAAAATACGTTTGTCTTACCTTGATCTTGTTTCTTGTGACCTTGCTAAACTCTCTTATTAGTTCTAGGAGGTATTTTTTGTTTGGTTGGTTTTTTTAATTTGCTTTGCAGATTCTTTTTAAAAATCCTATTTAAATAATCATAATTTGCAATAGGGGCAGTTTTATTTCTTCCTGTCCAGTGTGTATAGCTTTTCTTTTTTTTTTCTGCCTTATTGCACTGACTAGGTCTTCCAATATGAAGTTGAAGAGGAGTGGTAAGAGTGGCCATCCTTGCTTTATTCCTAATTTTATGGGGAACATATAAAGTTAACTTTAGGTTTTAGGTGCTCTTTATCAGGTAGAAATCTTTTGATTCCAAGCTTGCTGAGGGGTTTTTGTTTTTTATTAACAGACACTGAATTTTGTCAAATGCTTTTTTCTGCATCAATTAATATAATCATGTGCTTTTTCTTTCTGAATGTATTATGGGTTATATTGATTGATAGTCAAATACTGAACCACACTTGCATGCCTGGGAAAAACCCCACTTGCCATGCTGTTTATACATTACTGGATCCAATTTGATCATTTTTCGTTGAGGATTTCTTTGAGGATTTCACTGAGGACTTACTCTTATGTTAAAAAACATAGTGGTCTAAAATTTTCTTTTCTTTCTGTCTTTGTTTTTGCTATCATGATAGTGCTAGCCTCATAAACTGAGCTGGGAAAGGTACCCTCTTCTATTTTCTGGAAGAGATTGCATAGAATTGTTGTTTATTTTCATTTAAATAGATGGTAGAACTCACCAGTATAACCATATGGGCCTAGAGATTTCTTGTTTGGAAGGTTTTTAACTATAAATTCAATTTCCTTAACAGTCATAGGGTTATTCAAATTGTCTAGTTCATCTTGGGCACATTTTAGCAGTTTGTAGTTTTCAAGGAATTGCTGGATTTAATCTAAAGTTTGTGTAGAGATGTTTATAGTATTATTTTAATGTCTTATTAGTTTTCAAATGTCAGTGGATCTGTAATGATGTCTCCTCTTTAGTATTATAATTATATCAATAATTGTGTCTTCTTTTTAGCTTTGTCAGTCTTTCTAGACGTTTATCAATTTTACTGATATTTTCAAAGAACCAGTTTTGAGTTTGATTTTCTCTATTGTTTTCTGTTTTCATTTCATTCATTTCTACTTCTATCTTTACGATTTCCTTCCTTCTGCTTCTGTTGGGTACGTTTTGCTCTTCTTTTTCTTACTTCTTAAGGTGAAAGCTTAGATTATTGATTCACCTTTCTTCTTTTTTACCTTCTCCAATATGAAGGATTTAGTGATATAAAATTTCTCTAAGCGCTTCTTTGGCTACATCTCACAAATTTTCATGTGTTGTATTTTCATTTTCATTTCATTCAAAATAGGTTCTAATTTTTCTCAAAATTTCCTCTTTGACCCATGGATCATATATGTATATTGTTTAATTTCCAAGTGTGTAGTGATTTTTCTATTATCTTTCTGTTATAGATTTCTAGTTTAATTTTATCATGGTCAAAGAACACATTTCAATTATTTTAAAATTATTAGAACTCAGGATATGGTCTATTTCAGTGAACACTCCATGTATAATTGAAAATAATGTGCTTAGAGGGAGTGCTGTATAGGTGTCAATTAAATGCAGATGGCTGATGATTTGTTTGGTTATTTCATCTCTGCTGAGTTTCTGTCTCTAGTTTTATCTATTTCTGACATATATGGTTTCTGATGAGAAATCTGTAGTCATTTAAAATTTTGTTCCCCTATAGGAAACACATTTTTTCCTTTGGCTGCTTTCAACAATTTTTAATTGTCTTTAGTTTTCAATAGTTTCATTAAGATAGATTCATTGTGATATGTCTAGGTGTGAATTGCAGTTTATGCTGTTTGGGTATGAATTTGTAGGTTTATCTCTTTAACCAAATTTGGGGAGTTTTTAGTCATTATTTCTCCAAATATTTTTCAGCAGTGCACTCAATTCTCTGCTGTGGTTTTTCTGCACTCTTCTTTCTTCCTCCCCATTATCTCCCCAGTACTTTCTGGTTCAATGGGGCTTCTATTCCAGTCTGCAGACAGAAAGCTGGGACTTTAATTGCCCTACTCTCTCACATGCTTCTACAAGTGCACCTCTGTCTGGAGCCAAGAGATGGGAGGACAGACAGGGAAAGAAAGCAACAGGATTTGGTCCCAACCTCTTGGGACCACAGTGTCACTGACTGGAGAGGAAGGTTTTATTACTTTATGGTTCTGACTGATGTAGGCCCCATTTGTTGCCACTGTAGGATTGCTTGAATGCTGGTTTGCCAGAGAAAAGAAAGAATGGGGAATTTTGCACTCACCTTGAACATTAGGAATTCCCATTCTTGCCATTCAAACCGGTACTACAGGGCTCCTCTTAGGGATGTTTCTGAATTCAACCTATACCTACTTTAGGATTTGAGGTTGTGTTGAGTTCAGGCTGGGAGTGCTGGAAGGGAAAAGATGGCAAACTCATTGCCAGGTGGGTGGTATTTTGAATTCTGGTTTTATTCCCCAATCCACCTGCTACTATTTACTATTTCAGGCTCTTATAAAAGCTGCTGTAAGCAATTTTCTGGGCTTTATAGCTGCATTCAGTGAGAGACACATGGTGAGTTGTGCTTATGAAGTACGATTGAAAAATATAGTGAATGTTTAAATTTAAAAAAATGTATTACAGTAAAAGACACATTGCCATTAATCTCCCTCAAAATACTCCCCATCGTTTCAAACACACTTATCCCATGGCTCTTCACACTTTCTGAAGCAGTTCTGGAAGTCCTGTTTCGGGAGTGTCTTTATTTCATCCTCCATCATAACAACGCTCCATGTCACACATCACTTCTGGTATGGCAATTTGTGTCAAATAAAAACATTACTGTGTGTCCTCATCCACCTTATTCATTGGATCTGGCACCGTGCAACTTCTGACTCTTCCTCAAGGTCAAAATGACCATGAAAGAAAAAACATTTTCAATCAACTCAGGACATTGAGGCAGCCATGACAGTGCAACTAAAGACACTCACGAAAGAGGACTTCCAGAACTGCTTCAGAAAGTGGCAAGACCAATGGTGTTTGAAGTGTGTTTGAAGCAAAGGGGATTAATGGCAATGTGTCTTTTGCTGTAATAAGCTTTTTAAAATGTAAACATTCACCATATTTGTTGATCATACCTTGTATATGATCTAATCCAGAACCATAAAACCAAACAAAACTTAATGTCCAAATGGTTTTACTGGAGAGTTCTACCAAAAATTGAAGGAAGAAATGATTTAATTCTTAATCAAGTTAATCTAGAATATAGAGAAAGAGGTTGCACTCCCCCAGTCATTTTTTAGATTAAGTGTCATATTAAAATCTGACAAAGACAGAAGGAGAAAGAAAATTACGGGCTCATCTAACTCATCAACATAGATGTAAAACTTTAAAACTAGCTATTAGCAAACAGAATTCATCAGGATATAAAAAAGATCATACATAATGTCCAAAGCTGTTTTCCCAGGAATGCAAGGTTAGTTTAAAATAAAAAAAGCAATCACTAAAATATATCAAGAGATTAAAGTTAAAAATATGATTATCTCAATATATGCATACAAATATTTGATAAATTCAACAGGGATTCATCATACTAATGATGAATCTTTAAAAGCTTTCACTTTAAGATTAGTAACACAATAAGTGTGCCCATCTATTATATAGGACATTTCCATAAAAACATAAAAAGACAAAAAATTACAAGAGTTGGAAAATAAAAAACAAAACTATCATTATTCACAGATGAAAGATGCCTAGTGGACACGAGAGCCCTGAGAGCTCAGTGCTCACAGGCGGTCCCCATGGAGAGGTGCAGAGCTATAGCTGCCACCTGGAGCATTCAGAACAGACTACACACTCCCTGTGATCTGTAGGAAGGACAAGGAGAATCTGGGAGGCTTCTGTGACAAAGGTAAGAAGCACTGGAAAGAGGGAAGAATTCCCTTCCTTAGTTTTCTGAAAATCAATATTGGACAGTATTTTCTGCCCATTGTCTATATATGAATGTATATACATACATACATGACAAGAACAAAGAACAATGCTAAAGAAAATATTACCACACTAACAAAATTATATTTATTTTTTTCATGCTTTATGCCTAGTTTTTACCTTGTTGATGGGAAAGGCACTGAGCACTGAGATGCCTGCAAGTTCTTGCTGAGTATGCCAAGGATGTTTGCTCATTACCTGGGGCTGTTTCTCAGGGTTATTTGAAGTGGGAAACCTCAATGGATGAATTAACATGTATTCCCAGTAGAGGGCAGACTTGCTTCTGCTGTCTATAAAAGCAGTGAATCTCCCAAGCTCAGTGTTCCTCTCCGGTAATGTAACCCTCCGTGTGTGAAGGCATAAAATGATGGGCCTTTTGTGTTGCCTTCATGAGACTTGGGAGGAATGGGGAGCCAACACGAAATATACGATAAGCTCTAGTTACTGCATTTGCTGTGAGTAATAAAGTCTTTGGTCTCTGACCAGAAGTCTGCCAGCATCCATGAAATAGGATATAACAGGCTAACTTTTTAGCTTGTAAATGGGGTAACACAGTTCTTGACAATGATGCAATGCTATTTCTTACAACACTTTTCATGACCAGGTCTTATATGTTGTGTGTAATACTATACTTATTTTTTCTATTGGATTTATAC
Organism: Rhinolophus hipposideros; assembly: GCF_964194185.1. Classification (NCBI taxonomy): domain Eukaryota; kingdom Metazoa; phylum Chordata; class Mammalia; order Chiroptera; family Rhinolophidae; genus Rhinolophus; species Rhinolophus hipposideros. The sequence continues at coordinate 4,121,438 of NC_138054.1, read as the reverse complement.
TGTTACATCAAAGTGAAACAACATGCTTTGCTTCATCAACCATATTTAGGATTCTTTTCTTCATTTAAAAACAATGCATAACTTGATTTTAAAATAATTTTTATGATAAATTCTCAAGAATGTATTAAAAGTATTCAATGTAATAAATATTTTCTTCATAAACTTGTATTACTTCCTGAAAGAAAAATATAGTAATAGTAGAAGAAAATCTAGCTCTATGATCATATTTAAGATTAAAAATAATCATAAGTGGAGAATATATTCCCCAGATTGTGTCATGGGTATATGAATCCAGGTATCTTCAGAACAGCCTTTACAGACTTAGAAAGATTTGATTTTACTGTGTAAAATATTAAGCAACCTAATTCATGAAAGTTATTTACTATTTGTTTTAATTGTTTATCATAAAGCCTTTATTCACATCATTACATGAAGAAGCCTGGGTCTAAGCAGGAGATACAAAGCACCTAATAGGTTAGATAGGAGAGGTTTAATAGGAAGAATTATTAACTATGATAAAAAAGTGACTATAAGATATAAGGCATTTCTGTAAGATTCCCTTGGGTTGAGGGACAGTACCTATGAAAGGACAAACGGTGGAGGGTTCAGACCTGTTGGAGCAGGTGCAGCCCAGTCCACAGATGGCAGAGAAATTTGCTGGTTTGCTCGAGCTGGAGCTGGTCTGGACCTGCTGGATGAGCAACAGAGCATCCTGGGGAGTGCAGGGATGAGAAGCATTTGTGAAAAGAGTATCCTGCGGGCAAGGACCATGGAGGCTGTGCAGACCCTCCCTGTTGGCTACAGGTGGCTGCGTGCAGGCTGGGGTGCGGGGTTCTGGCTGCCCTGCAGAGAGGACTACGCTCAGGTTCTGCCAGGCTAAGGCTGTGACTTGGTGGTGTGTTCGATTCATAGTTGGGCAGGCTTCACCAGGGGTTTTGACACCACCCCCTGGAAGCCTGGCCTCCCCTGGAAACTGCCAGAGAGACTTTTCCTCTGGCCCTGGAGACCCCCTACTGATGAAGCTCAATTTCATGCTTGTTTTAAAGGAGAAATCCTTGAAGGAATTCTGTTCACCACATAGCAAATATTAAAAGTGGCATTCAGGGCCAAGAGACAATAAATTGTAACTGACACATTAAGTATATTCAACCAACTTTTCTGGCAGTTTTAATTAACTACAGTCCCATGTGACCACTCTTTGGTGTGCTGAGTGTGTTGAATGTCGTTGCCCAAAGTACCAAGGAGGCATGCAGCAGGTGGGCTTTTCCTTCCAGGAGGCTGTCAGTCCCTGGGCCCACAGTGCCACCATCTCTGTCCTGTCTTTGTCTGATGCATCTTCAGGACAAAACTCATCTGAGGGGCGAGCACTGTAGGTCCACAGAAGCACAGCACACAGTGCTGGAGTCACAAAGTCAGAAAAGAACCAGTTAGAAACCGCCCCTGACACGTCCACTCAGAGATATGAACTCTCAAAGCCCTTTCTAGAAGGGTTAAATGCCAGTTAACTAAAAGCAATCCCCAGGCCATGTAAGGTCAAAATGCACAAGATACACACGTTTTCCTGTAGATAAGATACCTACAACTTTTCGGATTTCTGCTTGTAGCAGGGGCAAATTATGGTGTTAGTGTTAGCAAAGACAGAAGGCAGTTTCCTGTGGTGATAACCTAAAGCCCCTCACTCCTTCAGAATTTTAGTTCTTAGATCGGTTAGTGAACCGATCTCCTTTCTAAGTAGACAGACACATTTTTCTCCTAGAAAGAATGTCTGTCTTCTACCTTGCGTTCCTTTAAGACCAACCTCTTGTAGCAATCCTAGCATAACTGCACTTTGTTTCAGATGCCCTGAGACACTGTATTCTCTTGTGGCAACTTCAGCATAGGTGTACACAACTTTCCACACAGCAGAAAACACAGTGCAAAAGGTTAGCATTCAACTTCATCCAAAAGGATTCCATTTGTCAGCGCTCAGAGGGCCTTGTTAGAAGGCACTGGCAGCCTACCATCGAGCTTTTTCATACAGTACTAGAGAGAGAATGACTAGGGCAAAATAGGTTAACATTCCCTAATCCTACTTTTATTTCTATATTTAGAATCAACTCAATAACTAATAATTGATCATCAAGGACCCAGTGGCTGTCGCTTCACTCAGAGGTGGGGCAGGAGGTGGAGGGAAGGTCGATGCAATGACACATGGCTCTAAGAGCAGGTCTCCATTCTTCATCTGTCTATAGGAATACCATTAACGATACCTACTTCATAGCTTTCTTATGAGGATGAAATGACACACTTCATGTAAAGTAAGTAGCTCAGTACACAGCACAGACTGAGCATTTGCTAAACTTCAGCCATTGTTATGATCCATGTTCAATGGAAAATTAGCTTCCGTTCTGGGCTAGGTGTCTAGGAACAGTCTGGGAGTGGACCTGGGAGGCAACCATTCCCTCAGAGTTAGAGGAGGACACGGAGTCCTTAAATGAACTGGCCTGAGCCCGAGGCTCACTCCAGGACCCGCCACCAGGGGGAAGCAAATGCACAGCCTGGGAGCGAGTCCCCCGGGAGTGAGTCAAAGTGTCAGGCCTCTTGGGCTTTTTTTAGAGGAGATCCAGAGGCTGGGTCCTCTCTTCCAGGCATACGCACACAGTACCCAAGGATAAGCAGTGCATAGTAAGCATCTTCATCTCAGCACACATCAAGTCAGGTGTTCAGAATGGATACCCTGGGAGGCTGTTGACTCAGGTCACTCATCAATTTGTGAATCAGGAGAAAAACAAAAACAAGTTGACATGTGACAATTATCAGGGTAAATAAAGACAAGGAGGATTTTTCTTAAATTCTCCGGACTTGTCAGGTAGGTGGCTTGTTCTAAGCCTAAATGACCTTGATAATCCCATCTTGGCAATGACAGGTCCAAGCTGGCCTGCAGCTAGGCCACCAAAGGAGCAGGGTTGACATGTGGAGGGCATCCTTGAGTTAGTACAGGTGACAAAGGGCCCTCTAGCTATAGATAGAATTTAGAGATTTGCGATCCTGGTGCTTCTGACTGACTAAGCAATCAGATTTGTGAGTACCAGCTTTTGATGTACTTTACTAAGTATACATCCAGTACTTACACTACACAGCAACCTGAAGATAACTGGCTCATCTTATGTTAAGAAATATTAAATATACTTAATAGGAGGAAAAAGAAACCTGAAATATCAGATTAGCTTCTCACGTCTGCTTTTGCTCCTCAAGTATATCTCTGGCCACTATATCCTCTTACAGCCTCCATATGCTTCCAACTCATAACTGAAGAATCTGGGGCAGCAGAGAGTTTGTGGGTAGAGAGATGTCATACATAGATATTTTTGCCCCCAAGCCCAGTGGACAGCTCAAGCAAGTCAGAGATCATCCCCATTAGACAAGGCTAGAATAATCCTATCTCTTCAATCCCACATGTGTTCATTGGAGTTCTAGTATGTGCTGGGCACCATTAGGTTTCCAATGCTTGTTCCTATTTTCATGATGTGCACAGTCTATTAGGGGGAACAGATGGGTAAAAAGGAACAAAATCTATGTAGCAATGTAGGAAGAAGGACATACCTGTTCAGCCAGCTATATATGTCCAATCAACCCTGGAAAAGGGAGATTTCAGTGAGATTCATTCATAATCAAAATCCAAGGCAATAATGTGTGCATTCAATGAGTACAGCAAGTGAAGCAGTTTGGGGAGATGAGCTCCATTTAGGGGAGGTCAGGAACACTTCTCAGGACATTCTTATAGGAATTTTGAAGGATGTGTAGGATTTTCTAGAGAGAAAAGTCTGAGGAGTGGCAGGAACAAGGTCATTGAGGGTTGACTGCACTGAGTGTTCTCTGCCAAAGCATGAGATCTGTGTGTACCAGGGCTGGACTGTGCCAGAGTTTGTGGCATAGCTAAGGGAGGGTTAGGGAGCCTTAACAAGAAAGCAGACTAGGGCCATATCATGGAAGATCTTGGACTTTATTCTGAAAGCAGTGGGCAGCAATGGAAGGTGTTTAAGCTAGAAGTTTAACTTACAGCATGATCAAATTTATGTTTTAGAGAGATCCTTTGGTAGAAAAGGGCAAGGTTGGAGATTAGGCAACCAGATGACTATATAATAATAAAAATTTTCAGAGCCCCATGTGGCCTAGCGTCATCAGGGTTTCACATTGTGGAAAAAAACGCAACAGCTAAAAGTTATTTTTTTAAGTTATTAAAAAGCAATTCCAGTCTTTCCTCATTTCCTCATGCCCCCCCCCAAAAAAATAGAAAAAAAGAAAGAAAAGCACAGAAAAGAAATGCTAAAGGGACTACAATTCAAAACACATAGCAACACACTGTAGCAGTTTTTCCTCTTCAGCAATCCACACTCCCTAAATGCGAGCAATGGAGAAATTCTGCCTGTCTTGTTTTTTCTTGTATCCATAGCTCTTGAAAAAGCATTTGGAGCTTAATAGGTGCTATGTATTTTTTGACCCCACTGTGGAGCCTCTCATGCTGCAAACCCAGTTCTCCCCACCTTCAGTCCACCTGGCCCACCTCCTTTTCCCCATCTGTGCACCACAGATACCTGGGAACTCACCTGGAAAAGTCTGTGCTCTGCGTGGAGGCTGGTGGAAAGCTCTGAGGATAAAGAAGAAATCCCGTCGTGGAAGAGAGGCTGAGGACATTTAGGATTAATGACTTTTGCCTCTATCTCAGTTGGGATACTCCAGGTGAGAGAAGATGAAGACCTAAACTCCAGTACTGGGGATGGGGCAGAATGCAAGGATGGCTAGGACAGATGAGGGAAACATTAATGGGACTGCCTCCCTCTAGACTAGAAAGTTGGAGTTTCACCCAGACTGAAAGGAAGACTACTGTGACTTACTCCTTGAACACACATGTAGTCTTGAAAGCTAAAAACAAGAATTAATGTTTATTGAGCATATACTGCATGGCAGGCAGTATACTACACTAATTTGGCATAAAAACATTTTTAAAGTAATATACATAACACTGATTGAGTTGCTGTTATTGCCATCTTACAAATGAAGAAACTAAGGCACTGAGAAGATAGGTGACTTGCTTAATGTCACAGAATCAGTAAGTAGCAGAACTGGGACTCAAACCGAAATCTGCACAGCTTCAGAGATCAAAATAATTAAGACAGTGTTTATTTGTATAAGAGTTTACAAATACTGGTTTGTCTTTGTAGAGAATTAGAATCTGTCCTTGTGTCATTTTTTTTTTAAATTTTGCTGTGCTATCTTCTTTTTTTTTTTAAACCTACTATTGTGTGGGTAGAAAAGAGAGAACAATGGTATACAAGATATTGTATTTATGAGAAAATCTATCAACATGATTGCTTTAAGTAGATGTTTGTGATTTATTAGCTAATGATATTAGATCATGCTGTACTAGTCAATCAACAAATTTTGGGGGCACTTTATTGAGATATCTACACTAAACATTGAGAGAAATTTTGAGAAAGGCAAACAGGACCAATACAAATTGTTGGGTCAAGCGGGATTGGTATAGTCTAGTTATGTTGAAAATCCATCTCAGACCCTTATATTTGGCTAATAAACTTTTGGGCAGTGGCTCAAATGGCTAATTGTATAAACTTCTATGATGGGTATACATTTATAACTTTGAAATGTTAAGGGGAAAGGGGGACGCCTGGTCAAGATAGCAGAATAGGTAAATGCTGTGCTTACCTCCTCCCATGAGCACATCAAAATTACAACTAAACTACAGAACAACCACCACAGAACTGCCTAAAGACTAGCTGAGCAGAAGTCCTACAAGTAAGGATATACAGAGGAAGTCATGTCAAGACTGGTAGGAGGGAACGGACCGATGTGGAACAGTCTGATCTCACACCTATGTATGGCAATTAAAAATCAAGAGGAATATCTCAGCTGTGAGGGTCCCCTCTGAGGAGGAAGTAGTCATAATTAAAATGTCAAAGGTTAAAGACAAAGGTTAAAAGCAGCAAGAAAGAAGCAGTTAGTTACCTACAAGGAAGTTCCCATAAGACAGTGAGCTCATTTCTCAGCAGAATCCTTGCAGGTCAAAAGGGATTGGCACAAAATATTCAAAGTGATGAAAAGCAAGGAACTATAACCAAGACTACTCTAACCAGCAAGGCTATCATTGAAAATTGAAGGACAAATAAAGAGCTTCCCAAACAAGAAATAACTAAAGTTTATCACCACCAAATCAGTATTGCAAGAAATAGTAAAGGGACTTCTTTAAGAAGAATTTTTTAAAAAGATAAAAGATATGAATAATAAAATGGCAATAATTACATGTCCATCAACAATTACTTTACATGTAAATGGGTTAAATTCTCCAATCAAAAGACATAAGGTGGCTGAATGGATAGGAAAACAAAACTCATACATATGCTGCCTACAAGAGATCCTCTTCAGATTGAAAGACACAAATGAAAGTAAAGAGATAGAAAAAGATATTCCATGCAAATGTAAATGCAAAGAAAGCTGGAGTAGCAATACTTATACCAGACAAAATAGACTTTAAAACACAGGCTCTAACAAGAGATATAGAAGGATCCAAGAATTCCACATCTGAAAATTTATCCAAAGACACCCAAAACACTAATTCAAACAAACACATGCATCTCTATATTCACTGCAGCACTATTTACAATAGCCAAGAAATGAAAAGCAACCTAAGTGTCCATCAACAGATGAATGGATAAAGAAAAGGTAATATACATATATACATATATATGTATATATGTATATTACTCAGCCATATAAAAGAATAAAATCTTGCCATTTGTGACAACATGGATGGGCCTAGAGAATACTATGTTAAGTGAAATAAATTCGACAGAGAAAGATAAATACCATATGATTTCACTTATATGTGGAATCTAAAAAAACACACAAAATAAATGAATGAACAAAACAGAAACAAACTCATAGATACAGAGAACATTTTGATGGTTTCCAGAAGGGACAGGGGTTGGGGTGTGGGTGATAAACAGGAAAAATTAAGATGTAGAAATTGATAGTTACAAAAACAGTTATGGAGCTGTAAAGTACAACTTAAGGAATATAGTCAATAATATTGTAATAACTCTGTATAGTGTCAGAAGGGTACTAGTCTTATCAGGGTGATGACTTCATAAGTTATATAAATGTCTAATCACTATGTTGTACACATGAAACTAATATATAATATTGTATGCCAACTGTAACTGAAAAATTAAAAATTATTTTAAAGAAGTTTAAACCCCTATTCCTGGTCCTTGTTTTGCCATTCAATATGTGATCATAGGTAAATAATTTCTTATGAAGAAATAAAGGAAAACTTTAAAGAAGGGATTAAAGAGATCCAGTAATTCACATCTTTCCTGTGGCTCTTGGCTCAATGCCATGGTGTTAGATCAGAAATGGTGTCAGTGCAGCCCTGCTTGCTCAGTTCATCCACAACCACTTTCTTCAAATATCCGTTGAAAGACCTGGGTTCTTGATGTGCATAGAAAATTAGCACTTTCTTACCTAAATCAGGAAAAGAAAAAAATCTTTCTGGGAAAATAAAAATTCCTCTTGGTCATAGTTCAAGAAAGAAAATTAGCAAATATTTAAGTGCATCACCACATTAAAAGCTGACAAATAAGATTTTTAGTGCATACTCTTTTAAAATAGTAACCACTTTAACTGTTTTAAAGGGTGCATTTTTGCTAGATTTTATAATTGGAAAATACAATAAAATGAATTATGTCCTCTGAGGATGAAACAAGCAAACTTTATTAAAAGTCTCATATAATTTGGTTATTCTAGGTGAGAGGTTTTAACCTTGTTCTTGTGAAAATAAACATAGTTCACACTGTAAGCTGAATGACAGGGGCACTTTCTTTTGCCTTCCATCATGGCTACACCCTGACAAATATCAATCTAATTACAAGAATGGAGTTATCTTTCCTTTTCCTCCAAGCTAATACTCAACCCACAGTGGAAAGAACTGGCCTAAGATCTCACAAATCTGAGACCCATTACATTTTGGGTGGTGACATAGGTAACAGACAGGACCCCAGGACTGGTGATAGCTCACGGGCTTCACTTACATCCTGCACCTCAACCATACCTGATGTGGAGCTCGATCGTTTCAGAAGTCCCTGTAAGATTTTTCATCTTTCTTCTGGACAGCAAAGTGGCAAACACCTTCTGTGCCAGAGGGTTGTAATAAACGTCAAGTACTCAAGTGTGAGCCAGAGCAACTACAATTAAGTTGACAAATTCTTGATTTTGAATGATCTGTTCAGGCCCCAAGGAAAAAATATGTACATAAAGGTCAAAGAATCTGTTTCAGGTAATTCTACCAAAATAGGAATTTGAGAATCAAGCAATGTTTATTTTTGAGGTTTTAATCCTTATCTCTCAAAACCATGTTTCTTAGCAACCATGCCTTGGAAATTCTTCTTCTTCTTTTTTTTTTTTGTGAAGAAAATTTTATTTATGGCTCAATCTTGATTTCGCAAAACATAGAATCTCCTGATAGGTCTGGATTATCTGCCAACCTCCACTTTATCCTGAGGTGGCTTCAGCTGGGAAGAGGGCCATTCTCCATGGAGGAGGAGTTGTGAGAAAGGTCTTGAAGTTATGGCAGGGCTGTGCACCACCTGCTGCTTGAGCTTGAGTGGGCTGGGAGGGGGGGAGGATGATGTTAGATAGCCACCCCTACCAGAAATGCACCTAGAGCCATCTGCCTCAGTAGTTTGCAGACACAAAGCCTTAATTTTCTTCCACTTAATCCCATGGGTCCCTAAATTCACTTATTAATTGGGCTCTGCCTTTCTATCTTAAACTGTGCAAGAACCCTTGGGGTTTTCATAGGGTTTGTGCTTCCAAATCTCAGGATGTGAGATTTGGAACATCTAATCTGTCCATCAGCACTGGTGGTCCTGACCCTAACAGTTTGGGGTCACTGTTGAGTTTATATCTTGCACAGCTTTATGAATATTTGTCCACTGATATAATCATGCCCTAGATTTTTCAGAGCCCTCACAGCCCCCAGGTAACCCCAGAGTGGGCTCCAAAAGGGCAACCTTTTCAGCTCACATTCATTTAGCCATTTTCCCCAAAGCCGAGCATCCAGCCTGGACATTTGGCATAAAAGGTCTTTAAAACAATAAGTATCTACATTTACCTTGTCATTATTACATTCTTGAAACAATTTCAGAGGTGAGTCAAAGATGGCAGCGTAGGAGGCTTTGGAGCTTGCTGTCTCCCATGAACACACCAAACGCATACCTGTATTCACAGCAATTCACTCTGAGGGCCAACTGAACAATTTCTGCACCATAAAGGGGGGAGGGAGAGAGAGAGAGAGAGAGAGAGAGAGAGAGAGAGAGAGAGAGAGAGAGAGAGAGAGAGAGAGAGACTGCTTAGAAAAGATTGGGGAACCATGAGGATTGTATGGAATCTGAGGAACCCACCAGGGCTGGAGGAGCCAGTGAATGCCGTTGTCTGCATTCCCCCTGCTCTTGGATAGCACAGGTGGTTGTTCTATCCAGGTGTCCTGGTTGACCTACAAGGTTGCAGTAGTGTATCCCCAGTCATCCCCCACAGTGCTGGCTCCAGCAGGGACAAGAGAGCACCATAATAGACACACACAGGACCCTCCCCCCCTCACCTGGAGCTAGATTCAGTGGGCCCAACAGGGTGCTGAGGGTCACCCACATTAGGCCACAGCTGTATGCACCCATTGGACTGACCCTCCCAAACAAAAAGTGGAACCAGCAGAGAGCCAAAGTGTGCATATTGCTGGGTAGCCCTGCCGGCCCAGAGTGAGAGTGAATTGGCAGGGCAGAGAGGTGATCATGCTCATGGGATGTCCAGCTTGGAAGGGCTCCCAAAGCAGCAAATCAAAGCAATGGGGTGTGGCAGCAGAAAGCTCCATCCAGAGTAAGAAGGAACTAGCAGAGTGCTGCAGAGCATGTGCTCGCAGGGCTCCCCAGCCCAGACTAGCAGCAATCAATCAAACCAACAGGGTGTGCTTCATGCACATACACCAGGCAGCCCTGCCTGGATCAGGAGAGGAATCAGCAGGGCTTTGTAGCATGCCCCTACAGGTCTGCCCCATGCAGAAGCAGGGCATAGAAGTACACACACAGCAGGCTTCTCTGCCCTAACTTTGGTCTGGCATGGATAGTTGGAACAACAGGAATCTACCACATGCATTTGCACACCAGACTAGTCTACCCTGAACCCACTCCTGGACATGCTGCACCCTAGGAATTGCATGCATTGTCCTGCCAAAACCACCTGGCACACAGACTACACAGAGGCCACTTCTACACAAGATCACTTTCTCAAGATTAGTAGAGATAGCTATTTCATATAGCTCATGTGAACAAACACAGAAAGTCAAACAAAATGGGGAGACAGAATAAAATGCCCCAACTAAAAGAACACACACACACACACACACACACACACACACACACACACACATACAAAGGGAAAAACAAAACAAAACCCTAATGAAATGGTGATAAGTAATTTGCCTGATAAAAATTCAAAGAAATAGTCATAAGGATGTTTAGCACACTTGAGAGTAGAATAGAAGAACTCAGACAGAACTTCAACAAAGAGTTAGAAAATATAATAAAGTAACAATCAGAGATAAAAAAAATACCTTAACTCCAATAAAAAACACACTGGAAGAAACTGAGCAGATTGGTAAATAATGACCTGGAAGACAGAATAGTGGAAATCACTCAATCAGAAGAGCAAAAATAAATAATTAAATAAATAAATAAAATAACCCAGAAAACAAACAAACAAAAAACCTATGAGGATAGTATAAAGGACCTATGGTACAACATCAGGCACACTAACATTTGCAGTATGTGGATTCCAGAAAGAGAAGAGAGAGACAAAAGGGGCAGAAAGTATATTTGAAGAAATAATGGCTGAAAAGTTTCCTAATCTGGGAAAGAAAACAGATATCCAGGAAGCACAAAAAGTTTCAAACAGGATAAACACAAAGAGGCCCACACCAAGATATATTGTAATTAAAATGGCAAAAGTTCAGGATAAAGAGAGAATACTGAAGTCAGCAAGAGGAAAACAAACAGTCACATACAAGGAAAATCCCATAAAGCTGATTTCTCAGCAGAAACTTTAAGGCTAGAAGGGAGTGACAAGAAATGTTTAAAATGCTGAAAGAAAGAAACCTACAACCTAGAATACTATACCCAAAGTTATGATTCAGAATTTAAGGAGAGATAAAGAGTTTCTCAGACAAGCAAAAACTAAAGGAGTTCATCACCACTAAATCTGATTTACATGAAATGTGAAAAGGTCTTTCTTATGCAGAAAAAAGAAAGAAAGAAGAAAATACGGGAAAGAAAACAATTTACAGGCAAAGGCAAATTAGCACAGTGAATCAACAACTTAAAAAACTAATATGAGAGGGAGAAAAAAAAATGGCGGCGTGAGGTGAGCCTCTGTAACGCTCCCCTGGAATTTACAACGAATCGGACAACAATAACTCCACAAAGGACTCCTTGCACAGCAGACAGGCAAGACGAAGAGGCCGACTACTGAATTCACCTCCAGGTGGGTGAATCGCGCGAGCGGGGGAGGAGGGAGAGGAGAAGTGCGGAGACGGAGCCGCGCGGGCACAGGACGCAGACATAGCTCAGTGCTCGGAGCCCGCTGCTCCCGGATCTTCCGCAAAAGGACTCGGACTGCTAGGGCTCCGCTTACGGCCCACAGGGCTGAGGGGGCAGCATACAAAACCGCTGAACCCAACGCTCGCTCACGGCAGACCTCGGAGCAAAGACTGAGGGAAGAGGGCTGAAATCGGTGGTTTAAGCCCTCACTGCCTAGCGGAGAACGGAAGCCCTAGGCACGGAGACTAGCCGCCCCCTCCCTAACCTCCCAGAGCTCGCCCCGCCCCCACCTGCCCGGTGCTAGAAGCGATAAAGTAGCAGTGTCGGATCAAAGGACAGAATATTTGCTGCTCTGAGAACTGTGGACCGCAGACACAGATTCGCAGCTCAACTAGTTCCTGCAAAGGGGAGGGAGCTGTGGAAGCAGGACTGGCTGTGGTGGTGGTCGCTGCCATTGCTCTAGGCCACCTCTCACAACTCACCCCGCCCCTGGCCCCACCTATCTGGGCGGATCCCTGCAGGAGTAAACAGAACTGCTGAAACAAACAGGCTCTGAATCTGGTGCAGAAAGAGCTTTGGAACTCCAAAAGCTCTTCGCATACCTATCAACCTGTTGCAGAAGACACTCCTGTAGATGTCTAGGAAGAGAAATAGTAAATCAGTGATTGCCATGAATAACCAAGGCAACAAGATAGCTCAGAAAGAAAGTGAAAAGTCTCCAGAAAAGGAACTTAGAGATATGGACTTTTGTGATTTAAATGACAGAGAATTCAAGATCGCAATTCTGAAAAAACTGAACGAGATGCAAGAAAACACAGAAAGGCAGTTTAATGAACTCAGAAACACAATCAAAGAACACCATGAGCATTTTACAAAAGAGATTGAAATCTTGAAAAAGAACCAAATAGAATTTCTGGAGATTAAGAACTCAATAGAAGAAATTAACAATAAAATATCCAGCTTAGGTAGTAGAGTTGACCAGATGGAGGAAAGAATCAGTGACATCGAAGATAGGAACCTGGAATTTACACAGAGGGAAGAAGAAAGAGACTTGAGACTTAAAAGAAATGAAAGAACTCTACAAGAACTTGCTGACTCCATCAGAAAGAGCAATATAAGAATAATGGGCATACCAGAAGGAGAAGAAAGAGGGAAGGGAACAGAGAATATATTCAAACAAATCGTCGATGAGAACTTCCCAAACTTGTGGACAGAACTGGATCCTCGAATCCAAGAAGCAAATAGAACACCTAATTACCTCAATCCCAACAGGCCTTCACCAAGGCACATTGTATTGAAGCTGTCTAAAATCAATGACAAAGAAAGAATCCTCAAGGCAGCCAGGGAAAAGAAGACGGTAACTTACAAAGGAAAGCCCATTAGATAATCATCAGATTTTTCAGCAGAAACTCTACAAGCTAGGAGGGAATGGAACCAAATATTCAAACTATTGAAAGAGAGAAATCATGAGCCAAGAATAATATATCCAGCAAAGATCTCTTTTAGATATGAAGGAGGAATAAAGACCTTTCCAGACATCCAGAAGCTGAGGGAATTTTCTAATACACAACCTGCACTACAAGAAATACTAAAGGAGGCTATTAGACCACCATCAACAGGGACAACTTGTGGCAACCGAAACATAAAAAGGGGGAGCGTAAAGGCCTGAACTGGAATATGGGAATAGAGAAAGTAAGCGTACTGAAGAAACTGGAATACTCTAAATATCAAACTTTCTTTTACATAAACTCAAGGGTAACCACTCAAAAAACATCCAAATCTGAAATATATACTGTAATAAAAGAAGAAACAGAGGGAAACATCATAGAATACTACCACACAGAAATAACAGACAACAACAAAAAGGCAAAGAAACAATGGAGACACAGCCTTACCAGAAAACTAAAGACAGAATGACAGGAAATCCTCACATATCAATAATCACCCTAAATGTAAATGGACTGAACTCACCAATAAAGAGACACAGAGTAGCAGATTGGATCAAAAAACTAAACCCAACCATATGCTGCCTACAAGAGACACATCTCAGCTACAAGGACAAGCATAGACTCAAAGTGAAAGGGTGGAAATTGACACTCCAAGCAAATGGTACCCAGAAAAAATCAGGTGTAGCCATAATGATTTCCGATGAAACAGACTTCAGGGTGAAAAAGATAACAAGAGACAAAGATGGACATTTCATAATGGTAAAGGGGACTATACAACAAGAAGACATAACAGTCATCAATATTTATGCCCCCAATCAGGGAGCACCGAAATATACCAAGCAACTACTAACAGAACTAAAGGGAGAAATTGACCAAAACACAATTATACTAGGGGACTTAAATACATCATTGACAGCTATGGATAGATCATCCAAACAGAAGATAAATAACGAAATCGCAGCCCTAAATGACACATTAGATGAATTGGACATAATTGACATATATAGAGCACTTCATCCTAAAACATCAGACTATACATTCTTTTCTAGTGTACATGGAACATTCTCAAGGATAGACCATATATTGGGACACAAAATCAGCCTCAGCAAATTTAAGAAGATTGAAATCATACCAAGCATATTCTCTGATCACAAAGCTTTGAAATTGGATATCAACTGCAAAAAGAAAGCAGGAAAAAACACAAATACATGGAGATTAAACAACATACTTTTAAAGAACGACTGGGTCAAAGAAGAAATTAGAGGAGAGCTCAAAAGATACATAGAAACAAATGACAATGAAAATACATCCTACCAAAATTTTTGGGATGCCGCGAAAGCAGTTTTAAGAGGGAAATTTATATCATTACAGGCCTATCTCAAGAAACAAGAAAAATCCCAAATAAATAACCTCATGTTACACCTTAAAAAACTAGAAAAAGAAGAACAAGCGAAACCCAAGGTCAGCAGAAGAAAGGAAATAACAAAAATCAGAGCAGAACTAAATGAAATAGAGAACAAAAAGACAATAGAAAAAATTAATGTGACAAAAAGCTGGTTCTTTGAAAAGATTAACAAAATCGACAAACCCTTGGCTAGACTCACTAAGATAAAAAGAGAGAAGACACTAATTAACAAAATCAGAAATGAAAAAGGGGAAGTTATCACGGACACCACAGAAATACAAAGGATTATCCAAGAATACTATGAAGGATTATATGCCACCAAATTTAATAACTTAGAAGAAATGGACAAGTTCTTAGAAACATATAGCCTTCCAAGGCTGAATCATGAAGAACTGGAAAATCTTAACAGGCCGATCACCAGTAAGGAAATTGAATCAGTCATCAAAAACCTTCCCAAAATCAAAAGTCCTGGACCAGATGGCTTCACCAGTGAATTCTACCAAACCTTTAAAGAGGATCTAATACCAATCCTGCTCAAACTCTTCCAAAAAATTGAAGAAGAGTCAGTACTCCCTAACTCATTTTATGAGGCCAACATTACCCTGATACCAAAACCTGGTAAGGACAACACAAAAAAAGAAAACTACAGACCTATATCTCTGATGAATACAGATGCTAAAATCCTAAACAAAATTCTAGCAAATCGAATACAACAATGCATTAAAAAGATTATTCATCACGACCAAGTGGGGTTCATCCCCGGGGCACAAGGATGGTTCAACATTCGCAAATCCATCAATGTGATACATCACATAAACAAAATAAAGGACAAAAATCATATGATTCTATCAATTGATGCAGAAAAAGCATTTGATAAGATACAACATCCATTTATGATTAAAACACTTACTAAAATTGGTATAGAAGGAAAATACCTCAACATAATAAAGGCCATATACGACAAGCCCTCAGCTAACCTCATAATTAATGGTGAAAAGCTGAAGCCCTTTGCTCTACGTTCAGGAACACGACAAGGTTGTCCCCTATCACCTCTGCTTTTCAACATAGTGTTGGAAGTCCTCGCCAGAGCTATCAGGCAAGAGAAAGAAATAAAAGGCATCCAAATTGGGAATGAAGAAGTTAAATTGTCACTCTTTGCAGATGACATGATGCTATACATAGAAAACCCTAAAGACTCCACCAAAAAGCTATTAGAAACAATCAATGAATATAGTAAAGTTGCTGGCTACAAAATCAACGTACAAAAGTCCATTGCTTTCCTATATACCAACAATGAAATCTCAGAAAAAGAGATAGAAAAAACAATTCCTTTTGCAATTGCAGCAAAAAGAATAAAATACCTAGGAATAAACTTAACCAAGGATGTGAAGGATTTATATGCTGAAAACTATAAGACATTTTTGAAAGAAATTGAAGAAGACACAAAGAAATGGAAAGACATTCCGTGCTCATGGATTGGAAGAATCAACATAGTTAAAATGGCCATATTACCCAAAGCCATATACAGATTTAATGCAATCCCCATTAAAATCCCAATGGCATATTTTAAAGAAATAGAACAAAAAATCATCAGATTTGTTTGGAACCACAAAAGACCCCGAATAGCCAAAGCAATATTAAAAAAAAAGAACAATACTGGAGGTATCACACTCCCTGATTTTTCCTTGTACTACAGGGCTACAATAATCAAAACAGCTTGGTATTGGCGGAAAAACAGACACATAGACCAATGGAATAGAATTGAGAACCCAGAAATAAAACCACATAAATATGGACAGATAATTTTTGACAAAGAAGCTAAAAACATACAATGGAGGAAAGACAGCCTCTTCAATAAATGGTGCTGGCAGAATTGGATAGCTACGTGCAAAAGAATGAAACTGGACTGCTATCTGTCACCATGTACCAAAATTAATTCAAAATGGATCAAAGACTTAAGCATAAGACCTGACACAATAAACTGCATTGAAGAAAACATAGGTACTAAACTTATGGACCTTGGGTTCAAAGAGCATTTTATGAATTTGACTCCAAAGGCAATGGAAGTAAAAACTAAAATAAACAAATGGGATTATATGAAACTGAAAAGCTTCTGCACAGCAAAAGAAACTATTGACAAAATAATGAGGCAACCAACTGAATGGGAGAAGATTTTCGCAAACAGTTCCTCTGATAAGGGGCTAATATCCAAAATATACAAGGAACTCATGAAACTCAACAACAAAAAAAACAAACAACCCAATTGAAAAATGGACAGAGGACCTGAAGAGACATTTCTCCAAAGAGGATATACAAATGGCAAATAGACATATGAAAAAATGCTCAACATCGCTAATCATCAGAGAAATGCAAATGAAAACCG
This sequence comes from Rhinolophus hipposideros, assembly GCF_964194185.1. Taxonomy (NCBI): domain Eukaryota; kingdom Metazoa; phylum Chordata; class Mammalia; order Chiroptera; family Rhinolophidae; genus Rhinolophus; species Rhinolophus hipposideros. The sequence continues at coordinate 4,104,563 of NC_138054.1, read as the reverse complement.
CAATGAGATATCACCTCACCCCAGTCAGAATGGCTTTCATCAACAAAACAAATAGTAACAAGTGTTGGAGAGGCTGTGGAGAAAAAGGAACTCTCATACACTGTTGGTGGGAATGCAGACTGGTGCAGCCGCTATGGAAGGCAGTGTGGAGGTTCCTCAAGAAATTACGAATAGAATTACCATATGACCCAGCAATCGCTCTCCTGGGTATCTACCCCAAAAATATAAAAGCATTTCTCTATAGAGACACGTGTACGCCAATGTTCATTGCAGCTTTGTTTACGGTGGCCAAGACATGGAAACAACCAAAATGTCCTTCGATAGATGAATGGATAAAGAAGTTGTGGTACATATACACAATGGAATACTATTTGGCGTTAAGGAAAGATGATATAGGAACATTTGTGACAACATGGATGGATCTCGAGAGAATAATGCTAAGTGAAACAAGTCAGACAGAAAAAGCAGAGAACCCTATGATTTCACTGATATGTGGTATATAAACCAAAAAGAACAAGACAACCAAATGAGAAACAAAAACTCATAGACACAGACAATAATTTAGTGGTTACCAGAGGGTAAGGGGGTGGGGGGTGGGTGATGAGGGTAAAGGGGATCAAATATATGGTGATGGAAGGAGAACTGACTCTGGGTGGTGAACACACAATGGGATTTATAGACGATGTAATACAGAATTGTACACCTGAAATCTATGTAAATTTACTAACAATTGTCACCGCAATAAAATTAATTAAAAAAAAAAAAAAACTAATATGAAAGTTAAAAGACAAAGGTAGGAAAATTAACTATGACTATAGTAAATAATCAGGAGATACACAAAACAAAAAGATATAAAATATGATGTCAAAAACACAAAGTGTGGAGAAGTGAAAATGTAGTGCTTTTACAATGTGTCTGAACTTAAATGCCTACCACCTTAAAATACGCTGTTATAAATATGGATAGATATATATGAACCTAATGGTAACCATAAACCAAAACAATTACAAACAAACAAACAGAAAAGACACTAAAGAAAACCAGCAAATCCAAAGAAAGGAGATCAAAAGAAGAAGAAAGGATCAAAGAAGAACTACAAAAACAACAAAAAAACCCCAACAATTAACAAAATGGCAATAAGTATATAACTGCTGATAATTACATAAATGTGAATGAACTAAATGCTCCAATAAAAAACATAAAGTGGTTGAATGGGAAAAAAAGAAAAAGAAAAAAAAATGAGACCCATTTATATGCTGCCTACAAGAGACTCACATCAGAGGGAAGGAAAAAGATATTCCATGCAAATGGAAATGAAAAGAAAGCTGGGGTAGCAATATTTATATCAGACAAAATAGACTTTAAAGACTGTAAAAAAGAGACAAAGAAGGGCATAACATAATGAGAAAAGGGGTGAATCCAAGAAGACAATAAGTATCATAATATCAAAAATCATAAATATCTATGCACCTAACATAGGAACACCTAAATATAGAAAGCAAATATTAATGCACAGAAAAGGAGAAATTAACTGCAATACAATCATACTACAGGACTTTAATACCCCTCTAACATCATTGGACAGATCATCCAGACAGAAAATTAATAAGGAATCAATGCCCTTATATGTCACATTAGACCAGATCAACTTAATCGACATTTATAGAACATTTCATCCAAAAAAGGCAGAATACTTTTTTTTCAAGTGTACATGGAACATTCTCCAAGTTGATCACTTATTAGGCTACAAAACAAGTCTCAATAAATTCAAGAAGATTGAAAACATATGAAGCATTTTTTCTAAACAGAACAACATGAAACTAGACATCAATTACAAGAAAAAAACCTGGAAAAAAACACAAACAAATATGGAGACTAAACAACATGCTACTAAACAACCAATGGATTAAAAAGAAAATGAAACAGAAAACAAAAAATACCTTGAGACAAATGAAAATGAAAACACAACTCCCTAAAATTTATGGCATGCAGCAAAAATAGTTCTAAGAGGAAAGTTCATAGCTATACAGGCCTACCTCAAGAAACAAGAGAAATCCCAAATAAAAAAATTTAACTTTAACACTCAAAGAAATGAGAAAAAAAAAAAAAACAAAACCAAGGGTAAGTAGAAGGAAAGAAATAATAAAAATCAAAGAAGAAATAAATGAAATAGAGACAAAACAACAACAACAACAAAAACACAGGAAATACCAATGAAACTAAGAGCTGGTTTTTGAAAAGACAAACAAAATCAACAAAATTTTAGGCAGACTCATCAAGGAAAACACAGAAGGAGCCTACATAAATAAAGTCAGAAATGAAAGAAGAGGGGTTTCTGACACCACAGAATTACAAAGAATCCTTAAAGAATACTATGAACAGCTATATGCCAACAAATTGAACAACCTAGGAGAAATGGATACATTTCTAGAAATATACAACCTTCCAAGAGTGAACCAGGAAGAAACAGAGAATCTGAACAGACCAATTACTAGCAATGAAATTGAAGCAGTAATCAAAAAATAAACAAAAAACAAAAAACAACAACAACTCCCAGCAAACAAAAGTCCAGGACCAGATGGCTTCACAGGTGCATTCCATCATACATTTAAAGAGTTAATACTTATCTTTCTCAAACTATTCCAAAAAATTGAAGAGGAAGAAACTCTTTCAAATGTATTCTACCTGATACCAAAACCAGACAAAAATACTACAGAGAGAGAGAGAGAGAGAGAGAGAGAGAGAGAGAGAGAGAGAGAGAGAGAGAGAGGGAGAGAGAGAGAGAAAGATATTACAGGCCAATATCCATGATGAACATACATGCAAAACTTTTCAAAAAATACTAGCAAACTGAATTCAGCAATACATTAAAAAGATTATAGGCCATGATCAAGTGGGATTAATCTGAGATGAAAGGATGGTTTAATATCCTCAAATCAATGAACATGATAAACCATATCAACAAAACCAAAGATAAAATATCATCGCAATAGTACAGAAAAAGCACTTGAGAAAATTCAACATTCATTTATGATAAAATCTCTCAACAAAATGGGTATTGGAGGAACTTAAGTCAACATAATAAAGGCTATATATACGACAAACCCACAGATAACATCATATCAACAGTAAAAAGCTGAAAGCCTTTCCTCTAACATCAGGAACAAGACAAGACGCCCACTCTTACCATTATTATTCAATATAGTATTGGAAGTCCTAGCCACAGAAGCCAGATGAGAAAAAGAAGTAAAAGGCATCCAAACTGGAAAAGAAGTAAAATTGAAGGATGACATGATACTATACATAGAAGACCCAGAAGACTCCACCAGAAAATTATTAGAATTAACAAATGAATTCAGTAAACAGCAGGATAAAGAGTAAATGTACAAAATTCCATCATGTTTCTATACACTAATAATGAACAATCCAAAATAAAAATAAAGAAAACAATCCCATTTACAATGGCATCAAAAAGAATAAAATACCTAGGAATGAATTTAACCACGGAGGTGAAAGACCTATACTCTAAAAACTATAAGACACTGAAGAAAGAAATTGAAGAGGACACAAATAAATCAAAGGATATACCATGTTCATGGATTGGAAGGATTAATATGGTTAAAATGTCCATATTACTCAAAGAAATCTACACATTCATTGCAGTACCTATCAAAATGCCAATGACATTCTTCTCAAAACTAGAAAAAGTAATGCTAAAATTTATATGGAACCACAAAAGACTATAAACAGCCAAAACAATCTTGAGAAAAAAGAACAATGTTGGAGAAATAATTCTCCTGTATTTCAAACTATGTTACAAAGCTATAATAATCAAAACAGCATGGTACTGGCACAAAAAAACAGACACATAGATGAATGGAACACAAAAGAAAGCCCAGAAATTAACCCTCACTTACTCATAGAACTACCATATGTCCTAGTAATAACACTTCTGGGTATTTATCAAAAGAAACCCAAAATACTACTCTGAAAAGATGTAGGCACCCCTATGTTTATCACAGTATTGTTTACAATAGCCAAGATGAATTGTTAAAGAAGACACAGAAATTATTCAGCAATAAAAAAAACAATGAATCTTGCCATTTGCAATAACATAGATGGACCTAGAGGGAATTATGCAAAGTGAAATAAGTCAGACAGAGAAAGACAAATACCTTATGATTTCACTTACGTGTGGAATCTAAAAAATAAACAAACAACACAAAACACAACACAAAAGCAGACTCATGGAAACAGATTAAACTGAGGGTTGCCAGAGGGGAGGAGGATGGGTGAAAAAGATGAAGGTGAACATACTCAATGATATTGTGAGAACTTTGCATTGTGACAGATAATTACTAGACTTAGTATGGTGATCACATCATAAGGTATATAAATGCCTAACCACTATGTTGTACATCTGAAACTAATATCAATTGTATATCTACTCTACTTAAGTAACAAAAACAATTTCACATATATAAAAGCAAATGTTACATAAATATGACTTAAAGGACAATAAAATGAACACTCAAATACCCACCATTTAATTTAGGAAACAGAACAACAATATACTTTTAGAAACCTGTATGCCTCTCCCATCATATTACTAGTCTGAATATTTTATTATAATTCTACCTGTTCAGTATGTATCACCAAATGATTTTTTATTTGTCATTTTATACTTAGTCTAAGTAATATTCTGTAACCTGTTTTCTTTTTCCACTTAACTTTATGATTATGAAACGTATATACTTTATGTGTGCCTGTAGTTAATTTTTTGTTGGGTAGTAAAATGTGTAAATGCTCAGTTTTACACAGTAAATGTCCTGAAGTTGCACTGATATACCCACCAGCAGTGTATACATTTTCCTGTCGACCCCCACTCTCACTGGCATTTGCACTATCTAAACGTTTAGAATTCTGTGTCTGGTGGTTGTAAAATGTATAACATTGTGCATTTAATATGTATTTTTCTTTAAAAATTAAGTTGGCATTTTTTTAAATGTTAATTGGCCAGGTATGTATCCCCTTCTGTAAAATGCTTTGCATTTGTGTGCATGAACAGGTTCGTTATCTCTTATATTTGGTATTTAAATTATTAATTTTCAGTCTATTCTTTGCTAATGTGCATTCAATTATATAAATATCCTTCAAAATACTATGAATATTTGAGCTGTAACTCACAAATTTTGATAATATAGTATTTTAATTATTATTTAATTCCAAATACTTTTTAAACTTTTCATTCTAATTTCAACGTTGATCCATGAGTTATTGAAAAGAGTGTTGTCAAATTTCAAATGATATGGGGTTTTTTTGTTTTCTAAATTAAAGTTTATTGGGGTGACAATAGTTAGCAAAGTTACATAGATTTAAGGTATACAATTCTGTATTACATCATCTATGTCTCACATTGTGTGTTCACCACCCAGAGTCAGTTCTCCTTCCATCACCATATATTGGATCCCCTTTACTCTCATCTACCACCGTCCCCTGCCCCCGGGCGCCTTACCTTCTGGTAACCACTAAACTATTGTCTGTGTCTATGAATTTGGGTTTCTTCATTTGTTTGTCTTGTTCTTTTGCTATTTTCAGTTTTATATCCCCCATATCAGTGACATCATATAGTTCTTGACTTTTTCTGTCTGACTTATTTCACTCAGCATAATAATCTCAAGATCCATCCATGTTGCAAATGGTACTATTTTATCTTTCCTTACGGCAGAAGAGTATTCCATTGTGTATATATACCACAACTTCTTTATCCATTCATCTATCGAAGGACACCTTAGTTGTTTCCATTTCTTGGCTAACATAAATAAAGCTGCAATGAACACTGGAGCACACATGTCTTTATAGATAAATGTTTTCAGATTTTTTGGGTAGATACCCAGGAGAGGGATTGTTGGGTCATACGGGGGGGTCATATGACCCATTGTTGGGTCATAATTCTATTCTTAATTTTTTGAGGAACCTCCACACTGCCTTCCATAGCGGCTGCACCAGTCTGCATTCCCACCAACAGTGTATGAGGTTTCCTTTTTCTCCACAGACTCTCCAACACTTGTTAATATTTGTCTTGTTGATAATAGCTATTCTAACTGGGGTGAGGTGATATCTCAGTGTGGTTTTTATTTGTATTTCTCTGATGATTAGTGATGTTGAATATTTTTTTCATATGTCTATTGGCCATTTGTATGTCTTCTTTGGAGAAATGTCTCTTCAGGTCCTCTGTCCATTTTTTAATTGAATTGTTTTTGTTGTTGTTGAGTTGTATGAAATCCTTATATATTTTGGATATTAGTCCTTTATTGGAGGCATTGTTTGCAAAAATTTTTCTCATTAGTTGTCTCTATTTTGTTGATGGTTTCTTTTACTGTGCAGAAGATTTTTAGTTTGATATAGTCCCATTGATTTATTTTACCTTTTATTTCCCTTGCCTTTGGAGTCAAATTCATAAAATGCTCTTTGAACCCAAGGCCCATAAGTTTAGTACCTATGTTTTCTTCCATGCAGTTCATTGTGTCAGGTTTTTTGTTTAGGTCTTTGATCCATTTTGAGTTAATTTTGGTACATGGTGACAGATAACAGTCTAGTTTCATTCTTTTTTTTTTTAAAGATTTTTATTGGAGAAGGGGAATAGGACTTTATTGGGGAACAGTGTGTACTTCCAGGACTTTTTTCCAATTCAAGTTGTTGTCCTTTCAATCTTAGTTGTGGAGGATGCCATTCAGCTTCAAGTTGTTGTCCTTTCAGTCTTAGTTGTAGAGGGCGCAGCTCAGCTCCAGGTCCAGTTGCTGTTGCTAGTTGCATGGGTCGCAGCCCACCATCCCTTGTGGGAGTCGAACCAGCAACCTTGTGGTTGAGAGGATATGATCCAACCAACTGAGCCATCTGGGAGCTCAGCGGCAGCTCAGCTCAAGATGCCGTGTTCAATCTTATTTGCAGGGTGTGCTGCCCACCATCCCTTGAGGGACTCGAGGAATCAAACTGGCAACCTTGTGGTTGAGAGCCCACTGGCCCATGTGGGAATCGAACAGGCAGTCTTGGGAGTTAGGAGCACGGAGCTCTAACCGCCTGAGCCGCCAGGCAGGCCCCTAATTTCATTCTTTTGCACGTGGCTTTCCAATGCTCCCAGCACCATTTATTGAAGAGACAGTCTTTTCTCCATTGTATGTTTTTGGCTTCTTTGTCAAAAATTATCTGTCCATATTTATGCGGGTTTGTTTCTGGGTTCTCAATTCTATTCCATCGGTCTGTGTGTCTTTTTTTTTTTGCCAATATTGTACTGTTTTGATTATTGTTGCCCTGTAGTACAAGGTGAAATCAGGGAGTGTGATACCTCCAGTGTAGTTCTTTTTTCTTAGGATTGCTTTGGCTGTTCGGGATCTTTTTGGGTTCCATACAAATCTGATGATTTTTTTGCTCTATTTCTTTTTAAAAAGCCATTGGGATTTTGATGGGAATGGCATTAAATCTATAGATTGCTTTGGGTAATATGGCCATTTTAACTATGTTGATTCTTCCAATCCATGAACATGGAATGTCTTTCCATTTCTTTGTGTCTTCTTCAATTTCTTTAAAAAATGTTTTATAGTTTTCAGTATATAGGTCTCTCACATCCTTGGTTAAGTTTATTCCTAGGAATTTTATTCTTTTTGTTGCAATTGCACAAGGAACTGGTTTTTTTATTTCTTTTTCTGAGATTTCATTGTTAGTATATCGGAATGCAATGGACAACTTGACAAGCCGGCAACTTGATTGTATTCGTTCATTGTTTCTAATAGCTTTTTGGTGGAGCGTTTAGGGTTTTTTATATATAGCATCATGTGATCTGCAAAAAGTGACAATTTAACTTCTTCATTACTAATTTGGCTACCTTTTATTTCTTTCTCTTGCCTGATTGCTCTGGCTAGAACTTCCAACACTATGGTGAAAAGCAGAGGTGATAGGGGACAGCCCTGTCGTGTTCCTAAACGTAGAACAAAGGACGTCAGTTTTTCACCATTAATTATGATATTAGCTGAGGGCTTGTCATATATGGCCTTTAATATGTTGAGGTGTTTTCCTTCTATACCCATTTTATTAAGTGTTTTAATCATAAATGGATGCTATATCTTATCAAATGCTTTTTCTGCATTTATTGATATAATCATAGGATTTTTGTCCTTCATTTTGTTTATGTGGTGTATCACATTGATCGATTTGCGTATCTTGAACCATCTTTGTGCCTCTGGGATGAACCCCACTTGGTCGTGACGTATAATCTTTTTAATGCATTGTTGTATTCGATTTGCTAGAATTTTGTTTAGGATTTTTGCATCTGTATTCATCATAGATACTGGTCTGTAATTTTTCTTTTTTGTTTTATCCTTACCAGGTTTTGGTATCATGGCAATGTTTGCCTCATAAAATTAGTCCCTTCTTCAATTATTTTAGAAGAGTTTGAGTAGGATAGGTATTTGATACCTTTTGAATGTTTGGTAGAATTCACTAGTGAAGCCACCTGGTCCCGGATTTTTGCTTTTGGGAAGGTTTTGGATGACTGATTCAATTTTGTTACTGGTGATCGGTCTGTTTAGATTTTCTAGTTCATGGTTCAGCCTTGGAAGGCTATATGTTTCTAAGAACCTGTCCATTTCTTCTCGGTTATTGAATTTGGTGACATATAGTCCTTCATAGTGTTCTTGGATGATCCTTTGTATTTCTGTGGTGTCCATGATAACTTACCCTTTTTCATTTCTGATTTTGTTTATTTGTGTCTTTTCTCTTTTTATCTTAGTGAATCTAGCCAAGGGTTTGTCAATTTTATTAATCTTTTCAAAGAATCATCCCTTTGTTGCATTAATTTTTTCTATTGTCTTTTTGTTCTCTATTTCATTTAGTTCTGCTCTGATTTTTATTATTTTATTCCTTCTGCTGACTTTGGGTTTCATTTGTTCTTCTTTTTCTAGTTCTTTAAGGTGTAACATGAAGTTATTTATCTGGGATTTTTCTTGTTTCTTGAGATAGGCCTGTAATGATATAAATTTCCCTCTTAAAACTGCTTTCGCTGCATCCCAAAATTTTGGTAGGATATAATTTCATTGTCATTTGTTTCTATGTATCTTTTGATCTCTCCTCTTATTTCTTCTTTGACCCAGTCATTCTTTAAAAGTATGTTGTTTATTCTCCACATATTTGTGGTTTTTCGTGCTTTCTTTTTGCAGTTGATATTCAATTTCAAAGCCTTGTGATCAGAGAATATGCTTGTTATGATTTCAATCTTCTTAAATTTGCTAACACTAGTTTTATGTCCCAATATGTGGTCTATCCTTGAGAATGTTCCATGTACACTCGAAAAGAATGTATAGTCTGATGTTTTAGGATGAAGTGCTCTATATACATGTCAATTATGTCCATTTCATCTAATGTGTCATTTAGGGCTGCTATTTGATTATTTACTTTCTGTTTAGATAATCTATCCATAACTGTCAATGATGTGTTTAGGCCCCCTCCTATAATTGTGTTTTGGTCAATTTCTCCCTTTAGTTCTGTTAGTAGTTGCTTGATATAATTAGGTGCTCCCTGATTGGTGGCACAAGTATTGATGACTGTTATGTCTTCTTGTGGTACAGTCTCCTTTACCATTATGAAATGTCCCTCTTTTTCTCTTGTTACGTTTTTTTTATCCTGAAGTCTGTTTCATCTGATATCAATATGGATACACTTGCTTTTCTCTGGCTACCGTTTGCTTGGAGTGTCAGTTTCCACCCTTTCACTTTGAATCTATATTTGTCCTTGTAGCTGAGATGTGTCCCTTGGAGGCAACATATAGTTGGGTTTAGTTTTTTGATCCAATCTGCTACTCTGTGCCATTTTGTTGGTAAGTACAGTCCATTTACATTTAGGGTAATTGTTGATGCATGAGAATTTCTTATCATTCTATCTTTGGTTTTCTGGTAGGACGGTGTCTCCATCCTGTCTTTGACTTTTTGTTGCTGTCTATTATTTCAGTGTGTTTGTATTCTATGATTTATCCCTATATTTCTTCTTTTTTTAACGTTATATATTTCAGTTCTCGATTTTTTTTTGGGGGGGGGCTTGTTACCATTAAGTTTATGTAAAAGAAAGTTTCATATTTGGAGTATTCCATTTTCTTCAGTATGGTTACTTTCTCCATGTCCTTATGCCAGTGCAGGCCTTTACTCTCTCCCCTTTTATGTTTTTGTTGTCACAAATTATCCCTATTTATGTTGTGAGTTGATTTCTGCACTGCAGTAACAAGTCGTCTCTTTCCTCTTTTTTTATTTCATCTTTATTCTGTATGTTATGTTTAAATGTATAGTGTCGTATTTGATATAGAGGTTGCCATTTCCTGCTTCTGTCTGTTTGTAATGGTTTTGTATTCCTTTGCTTCTTTGTTTCAAGTCAAATAGCCTTCTTCAGTATTTCTTGTAGTGCAGGTCGTGTGTTAAACAATTCCCTCAGCTTCTGTATGTCTGGAAAGGTCTTTATTCCTCCTTCATATCTAAGGGATATCTTTGCTGGATATATTATTCTTGGCTCATAATTTCTCTCTTTCAATAGTTTGAATATTTGATTCCATTCCCTCCAAGCTTGTAGAGTTTCTGCTGAAAAGTTTGATGATAACCTAATGGGCTTTCCTGTTTAGGTTACCGTCTTCTTTTCCCTGGCTGCCGTGAGGATTCTTTGTTTATTTGTTATTAATTTTTATTGTTATTAATTTTTATTGTTAATTTTTATTGTTATTAATTTTTTGACAGCTTCAATACAGTGTGCCTTGGAGAAGGCATGTTCAGATTGAGGTAATTAGGTGTTCTATTTGCCTTTTGGATTTGAGGACCAGTTTTTACCACAAGCTTGGGAGGTTCTCATCGACTTTTGTTTGAATATACTCTCTGTTCCCTTCTCTCTTTCTTCTCCTTCTGGTAGGCCCATTATTCTTATATTGCTCTTTCTGATAGAGTCAGAAAGTTCTTGTAGAGTTCTTTCATTTCTTTTAACTCTCATCTCTCTCTTCTTAGGTCTATGCCATTTAGATTTCTATCTTTGATGTCACTGATTCTTTCCTCCATCTGGTCCACTCTACTACCTAAGCTGGTTATTTCATACTTCATTTCTTTTATTGAGTGCTTAATCTCCAGAGATTCTATTTGGTTCTTTTTTAAAAATTTCAGTCTCTTTGGTAAAATGTTCATTTTGTTCTTTGATTGTGTTTCTGAGTTTATTAAACTGCCTGTCTGTGTTTTCTTGCATCTTGTTGAGTTTTTTCAGAACTGCAATCTTGAAATCTCTGTCATTTAAGTCACATATTTCCATGCTTTTAAGTTCATTTTCTGGAGACTTTTCATTTTCTTTCTGAGCTGTCTTGTTACCTTGGTTATTCGTGGCAATTAATGAATTATTGTTTCTCTTCCTAGACATCTACAGGCGTGGGTTCAGCAATAGGTTGATAGAAATAAGTCTTTCTTTTGTTTTCTAGTCAGTGTTGGTTGAATGATTTATTTTATATTCGAGTGCAGCCTTTTAATATCTCTCACACTGTAGTGTTATATTTTCTCTGCACTGTTCTGGCTTCTCACACAATGGCGGGATTCCCTGAAAGGCAGGCTTCTCCTCTGTCAACAGGTCACCTGGGTCACAGGACACTATCTTTGTGGAGGGATGTGGAGAGCATCTGAAGTTCCAAAGCTCTTCCTACACCAGTTTCAGAGCCTCTGTTTTTTAATGGCTCTGTTTTGTGGACTGGCAAAAACAACTCTCCAGAAAATTCACTGAAAGAGTGGTTCATTTGGGAAAAGAAAATAAAAGAAACAAAAACCACCACCGTGGTGTGGCAACACACACCTCCAACCTGGGGCTCCAACCGGCTGTCCACGTGAAGAACAATCCTGGTTCCAAGATGGCTATTCTATATATCCACATCGCTTCCCCAGTAATTACCAGAAAGTCCAACAGGAAGTCAGGACCAGAGAGCCAACAAGAGGCCCAACTCCACCCATATGCCTCCAAGCTCTATGGTTAAGCATCTTAAGATGCCAATCCACTTTTATCAGTTTACTCCTGCAGGGATCCGCCCAGATAGGTGGGGCCAGGGGCGGGGTGGGTTATGAGATGTAACTGTGAGCAATGGCGGTGACCACCAGCACAGCCTGTCCTGCACCCAGGGTTCCCTGCTGTTTGCCAGAACTAGTTAGGCTGCGAGTCCATAGTGTGGGCTGCAGTTCTGGGATCTGCAAATAGTCTGTTCTTTTGATCTGGCACTGTTACCATTCCGCTTCTAGCACTAGGCTGGTGGTGGTGTGGCGAGCTCTGGGTGGGTAGGAGGGGTTGGCTATGCTCAGTGCCTAAGCCTTCTGTCCTGTGCTTGGCAGTGAGGGCTTAACCGTCTGTTTTCACCCTTCTTCCCTCAGTCTTTGTTCCAAGGTCTCTGCTGTGAGCATTGGATTCAGCTGTGTTATATGCTGATCCCTCAGGTGGGACTGTGGGCCATAAGCAGAGCACTAGAAGTCCAAATTCTTCCCTCTCCCACCACTGTGGTAGTTCCAGAATGCAGGGAGCTTGGAGCTCCGAGCTCCAGTCTGCTCCTAAGCCCTCATGTCCTGCGTCTCAGCAATTCCTGCTTCCCTCCTCCCCTGCTTGCCCAATTTGCCCACCTTTAGATTATTTCAGTTGCATGCCTCTTATTCTTGCCTGTCTTCAATGCAGGGAGTTCTTTGTGGAATTATAGTAGTTCAACTTATTGTAAATTCTAGGGGAGATTTCAAGAGGCTCACCTCACACCACCATTTTTTGATGTGAGTTTTTTAAATTATCTTTATTTTATGATTTCTGAATTAATCATAGCTTGGTCAGAGAATGTCTTCTGTATGTTACACATTCTTTGGAATTTGTTGAGGTCAGAATTTTTATGATTTTTCATGAATGTTTGAAAAAAATATGGATTCTCCTATTGCTGGGTACAGTGATTTTTATATAAGTATTATTAATTTTGTTCAAATCTTTTAATTTGGCCTATTTGACATACTCTTTGCTAGGAGATATGTGCCGAAATCTACTCTAAGTTAACTTGTCAATTTCTTTTTATAATTCAATGTTTGCTTTCTGTAATAGTCCAGTGCTGTTTTACAAAATACATATAAGATTGAAATCAGAATAATTTCATATTGAATTGGAACTTTTATCATTACACTGAAATTTTCTTTACCCCTAATAGTGGTTTTTATCCTACTATCTATTTTTGTTTGATATTAATACAACTATTCCACCATCTTTGGGTTAGTATTTGCATGATATATATTTTTTCCATTCTTTTATCCTTAACTTTTCTATATTTTTGGTTTAGGTATATGTCTTATACACTGCAGATAGTTAATTTAATTTTTATCCAGTTTGACTGCCTTTTAACTGACATTTTTTTCCATTTACATTTTTTTGTTTTAATAAAATATTTTTATTATAATAAATGTCCAAGTTACAACACTTTAAAATGCTTCTTTAGAAGTTAAGAATGGTATTATTCTATGAAGAAAGATTACTTCTTTTTCTTTTTCTTTTTTTTAAATTAAAATTAATTGGGGTGATAATTGTTAGTAAAATTACATTGATTTCAAGTGTACAATTCTGTAATATCTCATCTATATATAACATTGTGTGTTCACCACCCAGAGTCAGTTCTCCTTCCTTTACTATATATTTGACCCCCTTTACCCTTTTCTAGTATTTCCCCTCTCCGCTTAATCTCTGGTAAACACTGAACTATTGTTTGTGTCTATAAGTTTTTGTTTCTTTGTTTGCCTTATTCCTTTGTTGCTTTCAGTTTTCTATCTCACATATCAGTGAAGTCATATGGTTCTCTACTTTTTCTGTCTCACTGATTGTGCTTAGCATAATAATCTCAAGATCCATCCATGCTGTCACAAACATACAGATGGCCAACAGACATATGAAAAGATGCTCAACATCACTAATCATCAGAGAAATGCAAATAAAAAACACACTGAGATATCACTTCACACCAGTTAGAATGGCTGTCATCAACAAGACTAATAGTAACAAGTGTTGGAGAGGCTGTGGAGAAAAAGGAACCCTCATACACTGTTGGTGGGAATGCAGACTGGTACAGCCGCTATGGAAGGCAGTGTGGAGGTTCCTCAAAAAATTAAGAGTATAATTACCGTATGACCCAGCAATCCCTCTTCTGGGTATCTACCCCAAAAATTTGAAATCATTTATACATAAAGACACGTGTGTGCCATTGTTCATTGCAGCTTTGTTTACGGTGCCCAAGACATGGAAACAACCAAAATGTCCTTCGATAGATGAATGGATAAAGAAGATAAAGATAGGGCCGGCCCGGCGGCTCATGAAGTTGGAGCTCTGTGCTCCTCAACCCGAAGGCTGCCGGTTCGATTCCCACATGGGCCAGAGGGTTCTCAAACACAAGGCTGCCAGTTTGACTCCTCAACTCCCGCAAGGGATGGTGGGCTCCGTCCTCTGCAACTACAACGGCAAGTGGACCTGGAGCTGAGCTGCGCCCTCCACAACTAAGATTGAAAGGACAACAACTTGAATTGGAAAAAAGTCCTGGAAGTACACACTGTTCCCCAATAAAGTCCTGTTCCCCTTCCCCAATAAAAAAAATCGTAAAAAAAAAGAAGATAAAGATATATACACAATGGAATACTATTCTTCCATAAGAAAATATGAAATAGTGCCATTTGCAACAAGATTACTTATTTTTAAAAGAAGTACATTAATATTTACTCATATTTTAAACATTGGTTTAGGTAAGATGTAACATAAGTGTTCCAAAATAATAAAAAAAGCTAATCTGCTAAAATGTATAAGAAATTGTTTTTTGATAATAAATTTGCAAGTGATAAAAATCAAAGAACTTGGTATCTAAAAAGAAGCTATATTCAAATTAAAGTATATAGACAGACATTATTAACATCATCAGATAGATTATAAAGCTATAGGTAGATTGGTATACTACATTTTACTGAGCTTTTTATTAAATCAAATTTCCAAACAGCTGCATATAATACTTTTAAATCTATTATCACCCTCTGAGGAGAATAGCAGGTTGGGATGGCCTGAGGACTTGTCATCCATTATTATTCATGAAGCATGTGACAATAAATGAAATACTTAAAATAGAAACCAGCATGCATTCCTAAATAAGAAACAACTTGGTATCCCTCTCAAAGTGAGATACATACAAGGTGCAAATGCTTATCTTTGAACACTGATAAGAAAATGCATTGGATGGTGTCATGCAGGGTGTCATGTGAGGTCTCTGGTCCCGCTCCCCACATAAGAACGCAGGATGTGGTGAGGCCAAAAAGGAACACCCACGGAGCCATAGATAGGGGAGTCATACCACTATGGTCTCACTGGCGGCTGGGTTGGTGTCGTGTGGGGGACCCTGCTCGCTGCGCCATTTGTCAAGCAGGGCAGCCTGCAATGTGTCAGCTCCCGCTCCCCACACAAGAACATAGGATATGATGAGGCCAAAAAGGAACACCCATGGAGCCATAGGTAGGGGAGTCATACCACTATATTCTCGCTGGCAGCTGGGTTGGAAACACAGAAAGCAGGAGCCACACTGTTCTCAACCGTCACTGCTCCACTTGCAGGCTCAACCACCATCTTCTTGTTAGCCCCCATTTGCTGCTAGCGTAGCCACGGCACATATATTAGTGGCCAATGGCTCACTGGTTATAGCTGAGGGCCAATTAGCCACAGCTGATGGCCATCCAGTCACAGTTGATGGCCATTTACTACCCGAGCCAGCCCCTTTCCACGTGAGGCTGAGAGCCTGGAAACTGCACTCCTGACTCTGTCCGCACAGATAGATTTTCATAATTGAGAAGTTTGGTGTAAAGGCAGCAGGAAAAGGACCAGTTGGGAATTCTAAGCCACGGAGAAGAGTTGACTGTGCTGGCTCGAAGCAACTCCATGATGCTGGGATTTCCAAGTCCTCAGAAACTCATGGCTACACCATTGTCATCACCTTGCCAGGACATTTTCAAAGATTGCTCCCCTAAAAGCCTGTCTGCCAGTACACCCAAAGATGACAAATTGTGGCCTGGCTGCTCTCCAGGGCTCTGAGAAGAATGGTGGCTCTTGGGGAGGTTAGCTCTCCAAGATGCAGTTGGCAGTGTACTCAGATGGTCTTCCTGATCTCTCCAGAAATGAATGCAAAAAATAGAGAGAGAAATGCAGAACTAGAAGCCATTTTGGCTTCTGGGGAGAAGTTACTTTGGTAATGGGAATTAAACTAAGACACGGTAACTGACTCTAAAGAAGACTTAATATTAAAGTTGAAATAAATTGTCTCATTTTGCATTCTTTCATTTTATCAAAAAAGCTGAGAAGTTGAATTTAACCCTGATCAAAGCCATAAAATGGACGAATCATTTCTCTAAGAAAATTTATTTATACCTCTACAGCAGAAATAGGGAAATGCTGTATGTTTGTACAAACTATACTTTCATGAAATAGATCCTCATACCACATTCTTTTTAATACAGGCTTGTTGCTGTAACATCATTCCTGGATTTTCAAAATCCAGCCAACATGAATACCACTGCTACTCTGTTTTGGCCTTCATAGGTGCTTCCTCTCTCAGACAGGCTTTCTTTTCTAAGTTCAGGCTTGTTAAAGACTCACGTCGTTTGGCAGCCTTCTTGCCCTCAGTGACCGTCAGGACGCATCCTGCCGCTGTCAGGGAGGTCACCACATGGCTGATCTTCACCCGCGTCTTGTTCTAGGCAGCATCCAGCTCTCAAAGGAAAGTCTCCCTGATTTCATCTTCCTTTTCGAAGCGACCTGACCATATCAGGATCTTCCTCTCCCAATCCATAGGTTTGTGTAATGGCACTCTGGCTGTAGTCTGAGATGGAGCTTTTGAACT
The DNA here is from genome assembly GCF_964194185.1 of Rhinolophus hipposideros. NCBI lineage: Eukaryota > Metazoa > Chordata > Mammalia > Chiroptera > Rhinolophidae > Rhinolophus > Rhinolophus hipposideros. Next base: position 4,087,636 of record NC_138054.1, on the reverse strand, counting down.
TTCCTGTGGTTTGGTGCAAAATCCATCTATTCTCTTCAAATCAGAATTTCTGGTAAGCCTTAGAGATCAGGAGCATCTCTTTTGCATAACCTAAATCAATTTCCACCAGGTGCAGGCCGCAGAGACTTCCTGTGGCTGCCTCGGGGGCGGCAGTGGGGCAGGGGCACTCAATGTCACCGAATAGCTTGTCCATTTACATTTTCTGTGATTACAGCTATATTAGGATTTTTTTTTCCACCACCATATTTTGTGCCTTCAATTTATTCTGCTTTTATTATTTATTGTTTTCCATTCAGTCTTATTTTGTTTAGGATGGTTGCAGTTTTCTAATTTCATGCTACTAATTTGACCTTTAATTTCCATTATTTTAATACTTACCTTAGAAACATGAATAGACATATTTCATTTAAAAAGCTAATGTCGATTATTAACTTCATCGTCTTCTTTGAAAAGAAATAAAAATTGGCTGTTTTAATTTAGATTATACTCTCTATTTCATATGCCATTTTTGTCCAGCATTTTAGTTTAACTGCTTTCTAACCCTATGAATCAGACTGTATTGTTATTGTTTTATATGGTCATTCTTTGTTCAGATTCATCCATGTTTACCATTTTCCTTCCTCCCACTTCCTAATGTATTTCAGATCTTTCTTCCTTCTGGAATCATTGCCCTTCTAAAAAAAAATACAACTTCTAGAAATCCCTTTAATCATGTCTGTTCATAGCAAACTGTATTTTTTGATTTTATGAACTGTATTTTACTTTAATAATTAAAAGAGAGGTCTTGATTTAAGGTTATCTTTTGCAACACATTGATGGTACTATTCCACTGTTTTCTGATTTTCATTGTTGCTATTGAGAAATCAGTTGTCAGTTAAGTTGTTGTTTCTTTATGGGTGATCTCTCTATTCTTTTCATTTTTCTTTTGTGTCAAGCATTTTCACTATGCTATTTGGGGGTGTAGGTTTTCTTTCATTTATCCTGCTTGAGATACGTTGTTTTTATTAAATCTGAGTACTAATATCTTTCATAAATTCCGAGAAATTCCCAGCTATTGTATTTTTTGTGATATGGCACTCACTGCCTCATTTTCTCATTCTAGAAATCCAATTAAAAATGTATTAGGTCATTTTACTCAATTCTCTATGCCTCTTAGTCTATCTTCTATCCTTGCCATTTCATTCCTTATTTGTTCAGATCTATCTTTCTGTTCACTAAGCTTTTCTTTATCTGTGTCTAATATACTGTTTAACTTATTCACTGAGTTATTTTTCAAATCCATCTGGTTCTTTTTGAATGTCTCTTGTATGTTGCTCAATGTTTGATTCAATTTTCATTTTTTTAAACATTTTAGACATCATTATTTTGTGTTATATATCTCATAATGACAATATTTGAAGCTCATAAGTGTAAAATATATTGCTTGGTATTTCTGTTTATGAAGATCTGACAATTAAGTTTGCAAACTTGTTGCAATGATGTTGCTAACTTTTTTTTGACATTAGAGGGATTATTCATTATGAATTTGTACCAACTGGACAGTTAACCAAGTTTACTATTTGGAAGTGCTGAAAAGGCTGCATGAAAAAGTTAGATGAAAACGACCTAAACTTTTCACCAGCAATTCATGGCTCTTGCACCATGATAATGCAGCAGCTCACACAGCACTGTCTGTGAGGGACTTTTTAGCCAGTAAACAAATAACTGTACAGGAACACCCTCCCTACTCACCTGGTCTGGCCCCCCATGACTTCTTTCTTTACCCAAAGATAAAGGAAATATTGAAAGGAAGGCATTTTGATAACATTCAGGACATCAAGGGTAATATAACAGCTCTGATGGCCATTCCAGAAAAAGAGTTCCAAAATTGTTTTGAAGTGTGGACTAGGTCCATTGCTGTATAGCTTCTCAAGACGAGTACTTCGAAGGTGACCATAGTGATATTCAGCAATGAGGTATGTAGCACTTCTAGGATGAGTTTGCAAACTTAATTGTCAGACCTCGTATTCTCGGTCATGATGTTTCCTCATGTATTTGGTAATTTGGGGGGCTTATATTAGGCTGATATTAATCAAGGGGAATCCTGACAGCCATGAGATGAGGTTTTTCTCCAGAGCAAATTTATGTTTGCTTTTTCCTATATTAAGGGTTGTGTTCATTTGGGACCACTTAATCTCTTTAGATTTCCTCTTACTCTGTAGATGTGGATAGAATAAATTCCCTTCTAAGATCCTATGATACAGGAGAGACATGGTTTTTACCCAGAGTTGAGATGCAGATAGATAGGTTAGCTTCCTGTCTCTAAAGACAGATGTAGTTTTCTATACATCTTCTCACAGAGATGGCCCCTTTATACAAGGTCTCAATTCAGTTGCCTACATTGCACAGACCCAACGTCGGCTCTCTTGCTTCTTTCTGCTAGAGAATTGGTATCAGCCTTTGACCCTGAGGCAGCCTAAGTTTCCATATTTGCTTAGTATTCTGCTGTCAGCAACTAGTTAGTTTTTTGTTGTTGTGGGGCAAGATTGGTGGGTGGGATGGGGAGAGAAAGTTTGGGGATATACTTGGACATTTTCCTTAGTTTCTTATAATCTCAGCAATGCATTTATAACTGTTTGTTGGAATTTACCGTATTTTGCCCATGTATAATGCACACCCATGTTTTTGGCTCAAATTTTCAGGGAAAAAAATCTTTTGTTTTAATTTTTTAATTCAAATTTTCATTTGTTTACATTTAGGTACTTGTTTTTTGTATTATAAAGGAATTTTAGCATTTCTTTTTAAACATATTATGGTACAAGAAATTTTATGTACCAGTAACAAATTTACAATATTTACACATCATAGAAGGCCAAGAACTCTTTGTCGTTGAAAGTTCATCATAAGTTCAACAAAACTGAATATCGTATTTCAGGGTATTATTTTGCATATTTTGGATATTGTTATTGATTTCTAGAGTTACACTTTTAACTCATAAGCATAAATAAAAGAATTTAAAATATTTACATAGGTATGGAATTAGTACTACCCGTGTATAATGTGCATCTGTATTTTTCCCTCACAAATTTGGGCAAAAAAATGAGCATTACACATGGCAAAATACGGTCTCTTGCCTCTAGAAATTTTGCTGCAGGAGGGCTTTTCAGAAATATCATCTGCCACAGAGCAGGGAATGAAAGTTTCAGTGGGGTTTTCAACCTTAACCAGACACTTTACAAAAGAGTCCTTAACCCTCAAAATGTTAGGCCCTTGTTGAGTAGGGGGCCCCTCAGATTTAATTAAGAAAAGTACTTTTCCTTTCTATGTATTTCCTTTGACTGCATCGCAGTAAATGGTGTTGCCTGGTGAGAGGTCGAGCTGTTTTTATAGCTCTTGTTATCCGTTGCTAGAAAGCTCTCAGCAGTCTGAGTCAGTTAATAGAGTCACAGGCAAAGGGCTCTTGTGCTGGTCCAATACAAGTGATCTTGGGCCCTCTAGTCTTGTCTGCAGTAATACTTTCCTATACAGGCAAAACAAAATAACTGAGCACACATCTGACAGACAGAGGGCTGCCTGGGATTGTCCGGGCTACCCCACGGTTCCTACCTCATCCCCACCAGTGAATTGTTCATGTGCCGTCTCTGTCCTACACCCCCATCTTGCCACTGTTTTCTGGGGCTCATGTCCTCCCTCTTGAGAACTGTGCCTATTTCACTTTCTCACACTCTCGAGTTGCCAAAAACTACTCCAAAATTCCTGACACCTTTCTTACATTGAGCAACGTAAGTCTCTTTTCTCTCTCTTTTTTTCCTACCAACCTTCACCCCAACTAGCCTCTGGGACCTAACTGCATAACCAGAGAGAATTTTCTGAATCCAAAAAGGACCTGTGCTTTTAAGAAAATTGGTGCCAGTGCCTTAAAACAGATGTGGCTGCTGTCATTTTTTTTCTTTTCTGTTTTTTCCTTTTATAGTAATACCCACTGCCCTGCTGATGCTGAATATATTTTCGTCTTAAGTTTTTCAGCAATAAGATTTTTAAAATCAGCAGTCAATGGAATAGAATGTTAGGTGCTATGGGAGCTAATGCGATATAATATGGTCCCAGCATTCGAAGTGCTAACAATTTTGCTTAGAAAGCACACTTAACATCTTTGACATATTCAAGGCTAAGTTTTCTCAGGGAAATCAGACTTCAGAAACCTCGGAGGGCAGCAACGCGTCTTTCCTTGAATCTGCCAGTCCTCTCAACTCCACTCAGGAAGGGGTGGCATACCCCGACTGGCTAGAGAATCCACCTCTCTGACATTTAGAGTTGGTGGCTTCAGAGACTGTGCTGTGTAGCCTATGTTTCCTTCCTCAATGGGTTCTAAGGTCCAGCAACCCCACAAGGATACTGCATGAGGCTCTACATACTGGTGCTGCTCCCTCTCCACCTGTCACACTCATTGGGGCTGCAGGCTGCTGAGCACAAGGGAGGACACAGTGAGTTCATGTTGCCTAAAGGCATCCCTGGTTATCAGAAAAAGAGGAAGATAGCTATCTAAGGAATTTATCCTGCATTTCCTGTTCCTGGCTGTCCTCCCCAAACAACAATCTCCCATCAAGAGCCAGGGTCCGGTTTCTGTAAGCACAGGAGCATAGGACAAACCAGGGAGCGGCAATAAGGTCTAGTCTTTCAGATGTCCATGTCTTCCTTTTTCCTGGTGCTCATGAGGATGCTGAAGTCTTGCTGAGAGCCCAACTACTGCCTGAGATCCAGGCCCGGGCCTGGGCTGGGTGCGAGAAGGGTGCAGACCTCACTTCTTCAAAAAACACTAAGGGAGTCCTTCCTGAAATGGGCACTACCCCACACTGACACAGCTTGGACAAGATTGGTCTTTCCCTCCTTTTACAGAGCCAACAGTCTAATGAGGGAGACAGATAGTCATAGTGCTTGAAATGTGTACAAGAATATCTTCATGTGTTTCTTGTATAAATAAAATGCCACAGAGATGTTTTTAAAGCCAGGAGAAATACAGGGCACAGGACAAGGCATCTAACTCCATCTGAGAAGCTGTGGAGGGCTGCCTTCATCTAGTGTCAGGGAGGTGACATGTAAAGGTTGATGAAATGGGGTGAGTGTTCCTGCTGGAGGGAGCAGCCTAGAGGAGGCGCTGCACCAGGACAGATGTGGGTCCTTGGCAGGAGTGGGAAGAAGTCAGATACGGCTGGGATGGAGACACACAGCAGCCAGAGCCTGGATAGGAGGCAGGGTCACATGCTGCACCTCAGACCTCCTCAAGGATTCTGGACATGTCCTGAGAGCATGAGAAGGCTTTGAAGAATCAATAAGCCTCAAGACTGCAATGAGATTGTGTGTGTGTGTGGGGGGTGGGGGTGAGGGGGTGCACGCGTGTGTGCGTGCTTAAAGATTACTCTAAGCATTTTGCAGAAAATGGGTTGTGAGGGGTGAAAGTGCAAGAGGGAAAATTATTTAGGACGTTGCTGCAATAATCCAGGCAAGGAAAGGTAGATGGAAATAGTGGGTGAGCTAAACAAGGGTAGGAGGTATTAGGTTGAGCAAGACGTGAAGCCTGGTTAGATGTGAGTCATGCTGAGGTCCAGGTTTGGGGCCTGAATATTGGATGCATGTCCCTGCCACTAACTGACATTAGGGATGTTGATGGGGCTGTGGGGAAGAGAACGGTGCTCTCAATTGATCCCTTGTTGAATCTGAGGTGCCTGGAAGACAGTTGAATACAATTCTCCTGGGATCATACATTTTGAGGGATTCCAGAGTTGGAATCTGATTGAGAAACAGCAACCCAGGGCACATCCAGGAAATACTGCCACAAAAGAAAGCAGGCAACGTGACAATACAAAAGAGATGGCAGGCCTGGGACCCATATTGGTAACTCTGCGGCCGGACAGAGTGAGCCAGCACCTCCTTGCTTGCCTGGGCCCTGCTCCTGGGTGAGGTAGGAAACATGGCAACTATGTAGATGGAACGAAGAGTTTGATGAATAGTCGTGAACGCAAGAACTGTATGGAGGCACCGAGGATGACGACACCCAGAAGAAGCCCAGCAGAGAAACCAGTCTTTGGACAGCAGCTGGCTGACATCCTGGACAAGAAGGCTTGGCTCCCAAGATCACTGAGGATTTCATCGCTAAATATCAGGCTAATTATATGGCTTCTCAATGATGGCATGTCTGACTCTACTGCAAACATACAAGATGGTACTAGCAATGCTGAGAAACCTCTACAAAGAAAAAAAAAAAAAGCCCAAACCCACAGGTCTCAAGAAGAGGGGGGAAAAAAAGAAAGGCTTCATGTTGAAGATAGAAATACAAATGTGTATGTCACTGGTTTGCCTCCAGACATAGTGGAGGCATTTATACACACTCTATCTAATTTGGCATGATTATGAGAGATCTTCAGACAGAATTTAAGATGAAGCTTTAAAAGATAACCAAGGAAATCTTACAGGAGATGGGCTTTGCAGTTATTTGAAGAGGGAATCTGGGTTTCACATTAATACTTTTGGATGAAGAAGAAATTAGAAGCTAGAAGTTAAATGTTGAGTAGCCAAGTTTCCCCTGAAGAGGAACCTGAGGCTTCAGAAAAGCAGTGCAAGCATCACAGGAGGTAGCTTTCTCTGCAAAACAAGCAGCTGGACTAGTGGATCATCCAGAGTGCACCATGAACGAGTTGTCATCATCAAGATGTTTTATCCTACAGATTTTGAGGATGGCCCATTAGTGCTGAATAAGGTCAGAGAAAACCTTTAAGGAGAATTTTCAACATTTAGGCAAATGAGGAAGCTACTTCTCTTTGACAGACACCCAGATGGTGTAATGTTTGTGTCTTTGAGAAATGTAAAGGAAGTTGATCATTATATTCAAATCCTCAATGGAAGTGGTTTGGTGGCCATCAAATCTCTGTCTAAGCATGGGGTGGGATTATAGATGACCAGGCTGAGGAGACCCCATGAGAAAGGGAGGAAAGGCTGGCAGAACACGAGGCTTTTTTCAATGTCCCGAGGCCAACAGAGGTGTTATGGGTTCAAATTTTGTGTTTGCTTTAAAGAGCAGGGTCTTCTCAAGTAAGGCATTTCCAGAGCACACTTGCATATCCAGGATGAATGTTTGGGAAGATGCAACTAGTATGGCATTTAAAGAAACTATACCTGAAGCAGAAGCAAAGAACGTTCCCACAAATGAGATCACAGTATTGGTAAGGAACAGTCTGACAAACATGATCATTGAAGAAGACAAAGTATAAAACCAGAGAGCCAAGAAAAACAACATGAAAACAGATGAGATTGTGTGAAAGTTTTTTGTGAAAGTGGATCACACTGAATCCTATAAATGTTTGATTAAATCTTTTCTGGCCTCCGAAGTTGAGATTGTTGCAGTAATTACACACTCTTCAAGCTCCCTTAGGCTGCAGTTTTATTTCTTCTTTTGTGTAGGGAAGTGCCTTTTAATCCCATTTATTGCACTCTTTTCACGCAGTTGTTGAGTTTGATATGTAATGGACAAATTCCTCCTGAATTTTTATTAATTGCTTTTGAGATGTACGGTCTGTACACATGTCCTGAAAATGTTTTAATTCCTTCGACATGGTTGCCATGTTCGTTAAATTTGTATAAGACAATAAACTACTACTAATTCTATTTTTGTCGGAAGCCATAGAAATCCCCAGGCCTTGCCTAGGCAGAACTTCCTGGTCACAAAACCCAAAGCCCGCGCGCGCCAAACCCAGAGCCCGCGCGCGCCAAACCCAGAGCCTGCCCATTTCCTTGTACCTCATATGGCATCGCCCTGTCCTAGCCTATCAGCCCGCGACAAGTACCTCGCCACCCTATGACATAGCATATCCCACCCCCATCTGACATAGATATATATATAACCCGCCATCGTAATAAAATTTTGAGGCTTGATCAGATCCCTGTCTTGCCTCCATTCTTCGCGTCTCCTGTCTCCCCTTTTTTTTCATCCTCAACAGGTTTCTTCCCCTCGTCCCACGTTGCATTGTCCTGCCGGTCGGGACATTTTGGCGCCCAACGTGGGGCTCGAGGTACGAAGATTCTATGAGGACACCTACTCTGGAAACCGCCGCGGCCCCCCCCCCTCCCTGAGCCTCCACGGGCTGGCTTCTTTCGAGCCCACGCAGTTTTCACTCGTGGGACAAGACTCGAGGGCCTCCCCGGCGCGAGTGTGGCTTGTTTCGAGCCCGTAAGGGACAAGACTCGACAGCCCCCTCGGCAGTAAAAAGGCTCGTTTGGAGTTCACGAGGTATTCACCCGTAAGAAAAGACTCCAAGTTTGCCCGACGTTGGAGTAGCCGCCCAGCGAAGGACGAGAGATTGGTGAGTAGGTGATTGACATGGGACAGGAGTTGAGTTCACATGAACTCTTCCTTAAGGGTATTAAGGAATCTCTCAAGATGCGGAGAGTTAAGGCTAGAAAAAAAGATTTACGTGAGTTTTTCAGTTTTGTCTCTGATATCTGCCCCTGGTTCCCCCAAGAAGGAACGATTGATCAAAAATATTGGAAGAGAGTTGGAGACTGTTTTAATGATTACTATCGGGTTTTTGGACCCAACAAGGTCCCTGTATCGGCATTCTCATATTGGAATCTGATTAATGATATCCTAAAAATACATTCCTCAGACCCAGATGTTAGAGAGATCTTACAGACAGGGGAAACAGTCCTAAAAGAGAGTTCCCGCCCTCCTTCTGTCTGCCAATCTGTTTCAATAGACATGCCAGAGGAACCTAAAAAACAAACTGATAATCAGGAAGCCTCTGCCTTAGAGAATCACCCATTAAAAGACCCCCCTAAAATCTACCCTTCCCTTTTGGCCTTTAATAATCAGGACCAGCTCTCCCCAAGAGACCAGATAGATTTAGAGGAACAAGCTGCCCGCTATAATAAAAAAAAAGATCCCTGGAGCCTCGCCGCGCCAACCTTGCGCGCCCCTTCACAAAAAATACATACCCCTCCCCCTTATGTCCCCCCTCAGGAACTCCCAACATTCTATGACCCAGTCTTAAACCCAAACCCACCCCTATTCCCTCAAGACACCCTAGTTCAAAACACCCCATCCTTAACCGATCCCATTAGGCAGGCAAAAATATCTTTAACCCAAGAAATTTCTTCTCTTAGAGAGACACTCCAACAAAAACGCGAACATATGCAACTCCTAAAGGAGCTGCATGCCCTTGAAAAAGAACTTAAAACCTTAATGCCTAACCAAAACCCTGAAAAACCTCAAAAAGGCCCAATACTTAATAAAAAGACCCTAATGACCTTTCCAGTTACCCGCAGCCAAAACCGTGGCCCACCCTCTCAAGAGGATACAATGGAAGAGACTGACAATGAACCCCCCGACTCTCATAATCCCCCCTCGGCCGATGAGGCCTCTGACACAGAAGACCCAGAAGATAACACTCCCAACTCCAATGATCCCACTGGCCAAAAATATCACCGGCTAGGCATCAAACATATTAAAGATTTAAAAGGTGCAGTAAGCTCTTATGGCCCAACAGCGCCCTACACCTTGGCAATTCTTGAAGGTCTCAGTGACCGTTGGCTCACACCCAATGATTGGTTTAAATTAGCTCGTGCCACCCTTTCTGGGGGGGACCACGTCCTCTGGCACACAGAGTTTAAAGAAAACTGCCGAGAGATAGCACAGCGCAATAGTGAAAATAGAACAACAAGATCATGGACTCGGGATAAATTACTAGGAGAAAAACCCTATCATACCAATGAAATCCAGGCAACTTTTCCCCCGGGGCTGTTAGCTCAAATTCAGAACGCTGGTCTCAAGGCGTGGCGCCGCCTACCCCCAAAAGGCTCCGCTACCACCTCCCTGGCAAAGATTCGTCAGGGCCCCGAGGAGCCATATTGTGAGTTTATCAGCAGACTCACCGACGCCGCCGAACGGTTGGTCGGAGAAGGCGAGAACGACAGCGCCTTTGTTAAACATTTAGCCTATGAAAATGCTAACCCCACTTGCCAGGCAACCATTCGCCCCCACCGTGGAGGCAACCTTGCTGACTACATTAAACTATGCTCAGGGGTTGGAGCCTCCCATACCTTGGGACTCGCTATCGGAGCCGCCCTCCGAGACTTTGCCTCAAACAAGCCTCCTAATCAACAATCTAGGTTATGTTTCTCCTGTAAACAACCTGGACACTTTAGTCGAGATTGCCCAATAAAAAATAGAGGTCCACAACCCCAAAATTCATCACAGCCCCCACCGACACCCTCCAGACCAATGCCTTCCACCGTGTGCCCAAGATGTCGACGGGGCAAACATTGGGCCTCTGATTGTTATTCTAAAACAGATATTGAAGGTATCCCCCTTTCCAGGAAACCGGGAAACCCCAGTCGGGGCCAGCCCCTGGCCCCTCCATCGGGACACAACCTAGGGGCTGTCAGGTTTGTTCCCCAACAACCAAGTCCTCAGATCCTCCCAGCTCAAGTGTCGGTTCCCTCCACCGGGCTACCCCCGGAAGCGCAGGACTGGACCTCTGTGCCGCCGCCGACTCAATACTAACCCCAGACCAAGGGGTCCAACTCGTTCCCACCACCATGACGGGACCTATGCCCCCGGAAACATTTGGACTTATATTGGGACGGGGCAGCTCTTCCCTCGCCGGCCTGAATATAATCCCAGGAGTCATAGATAATGATTATACAGGACTCATACAACTCTTAGCCTCGGCCCCTCTGGGCCCTGTATCCATAGTAAAAGGCCAAAGGATAGCACAGCTTGTGCTTCTCCCATTAGACACCTCTAATAAACAATATCTGACACCAAAGAGACGGGAGTCCGCCTTCGGCTCCTCAGATGCCTATTGGATACAACAGGTCACTTTAGAGAGGCCACTTTTAACCCTGTACTTAGATGGAAAAAAAATTTCAAGGTTTAATAGACACGGGAGCGGACGCAACAGTCATCTCAGATAGATACTGGCCTTCAACATGGCCCTCTAAAGCCTCATATACCCATCTACAGGGCATAGGACAATCAGCCAATCCCAGACAAAGCTCTAAAATACTCTCATGGGAAGACGAAGAGGGCAATACTGGTAAGGTCCAGCCATATATTATTTCTGGAATTCCCATTAATCTGTGGGGCCGTGATATCCTATCACAACTCAAACTTATCATGTGCAGCCCCAACGAAATAGTTGCTCAACAGATGCTTAACCAAGGCTATCTCCCTGGACAGGGACTGGGAAAAGCTGGTCAAGGGATAAAAAATCCCCTCTCTATAAAGCCCAACCCTAACCGACAAGGATTAGGCAGTCAGGATTTTTCCTAGCGGCCATTGATCCTCCTGCACCCCATGCGGAGAAGATAAAATGGAAAGATAATTCCCCCGTTTGGGTGGACCAATGGCCACTACCTGAGGAAAAGTTGTCCGCAGCTTCTCGGTTAGTGCAGGAACAATTAGCGGCAGGACATATAGAACCAACTACTTCGCCATGGAATACACCCATTTTTGTTATTAAAAAGAAGTCTGGGTCTTGGCGCCTCCTTCAGGATCTCAGAGAAATTAATAAAACCATGTTCTCCATGGGAGCCCCCCAACCAGGCCTCCCTTCCCCGACAGCTATCCCAGCTAACTATCACAAGATTATTATAGACCTTAAAGATTGTTTCTTTACCATTCCTTTACACCCCCTGGACAGAGAGCGTTTCGCATTTAGCCTGCCTGTAACCAACTTCAAGGGTCCTATGCAGCGCTTTCAGTGGAAAGTCCTCCCACAAGGCATGGCCAATAGTCCCACCCTATGCCAAAAATTTGTGGCACAAGCTGTGGATCCTGTTAGAACACAATGGCCCACTATTTATATTATTCATTATATGGACGATATCCTTCTAGCAGGAAAGACCACCACAGAGGTACTCCAATGCTGCCAACACTTAACTCACAATCTTACCACTTATGGACTCCAACTTGCCCCCAATAAGATCCAGCTCAAAGACCCCTACTACTATCTGGGATTTGAGCTACATAATCAGTCCATAACCACCCAAAAAGTCCAACTTAAAACTAGTCATTTATACACTTTACATGACTTTCAAAAATTTTTGGGAGATATTAACTGGCTTCGACCATACTTAAGGCTCACTACAGGAGACCTCAAGCCCCTCTTTGATATTCTTCAGGGAGACTCAGACCCTCTCTCCCCTCGAGAGCTGTCGCCTGAGGCAAAGGGCTCTCTTCAATTACTAGAAAAGGCAATTCAACAACAACAAGTCACCTTTCTATCATACAAACAGCCCTTCTCCCTCATTATTTGTGCAACCCCTCATACACCTACGGGGGTCTTATGGCAAGATAATCCCCTCTTCTGGGTTCATTTACCCTCCTCCCCGTCTAAGGTCCTAGTCACATACCCATCCCTGGTAGTCAAACTTATTAAGATAGGAAGAGAAAAAAGCCGACAACACTTTGGCAGGGACCCTGATCAGCTCATTCTCCCCTACACTAAAGAACAGCTTAATTGGCTAACCCAAAATAACGATGACTGGATCATTTCCCTTACATCATTTCAGGGCAAGATAGATAATCATTATCCCCCTAATAAACTCCTACAGTTCTCCAGACTACATCCCTTTGTTTTTCCAAAGATAACAGCCACTAAACCATTACAAAATGCCGCCTTGGTTTTCACGGATGGGTCTTCTTCTGGCGTAGCAGCATATGTCATTAACTCACAAAGATTTCAGGTGCAGTCTCCATTTCAGTCTGCCCAACTTGTTGAACTTTATGCCGTTATAAAAGTGTTTAAAAAACTACAGGAGTCACCCTTTAACTTGTACACTGATAGTGCCTATATCGCCCTGTCTGTGCCCCAACTAGAAACAGTGCCATATATCAAGCCCTCTACCAGCGCTGCCAAACTTTTTCAACAACTACAACATCTCATACTACAAAGACAGACCCCATTTTTCCTTAGTCATCTTCGGGCTCATACTGACCTCCCTGGACCCCTTTCACAGGGCAATGCTATAGCAGACAATCATACCCGCTTAGTATGTCCCTTAACCTTAGATCCTATAACGCGAGCCACCCAATTCCACAACTTACATCATGTCAATGCCCACACACTTCGCTTGTTATTCAAAATTACCCGAGATCAGGCTAGACACATTGTTAAAAGTTGCTCAGGGTGCATAACCTTTCTGCCTCTTCCTCACCTAGGAGTTAACCCAAGGGGCTTACTCCCTGGACAAATCTGGCAGATGGACATTACACATATTCCTGAATTCGGCCATTTAAAGTATGTACACGTAACTATAGATACCTTCAGCGGCTTCATGGTTGCCACCCTTCATGGGGGCGAGGCTACAAAAAACATCATAGCCCATACCCTCCAATGCCTTACCACACTAGGAAAACCTCAAACTATAAAAACAGACAATGGACCAGGGTATACCTCCCAGGCATTTCAAGCCTTTTGTGCTCAATTCCAAATCAAACACGTCACTGGCATCCCTTACAATCCCCAAGGCCAGGGCATTGTAGAGCGAGCCCACCAGACACTCAAAAACACCATCAACAAGTTAAAAACCACCACTGCCTATCCGACCAAAGGATCTCCTCGTAATGTTCTCAGCCATGCATTGTTTACCCTTAATTTCCTACAACTTGACGCTCAGGGAAAATCGGCTGCCGATCGCTTCTGGCACCAAGAAACAAAAAATCAATATGCTACAGTTATGTGGAAAGATCCATTAACCTCCAAATGGAACGGCCCCGATCCAGTCCTCATTTGGGGACGTGAGGGAAGAATTTTTTATTTTGTAGGTGTGAGATTATGGTTCGTGTACTGAACTTAGCATGGCTATGCTTTTCATAATAAAATGCTAAAGAATGGATCTTGGATGTCTGTTTTAAGAGAATTATGTGCTCTCAATGTACATGAAGGCAGCAGCTGTAGTATTAACATTCTTGTCCACTGTATATTATCTTGGAAGGCTCTTGTTAATATGTTACACTTAATGTTCTCCACAGTTAACTTTAGAGAGAATTTGAGAAGTTAGTTTCTGATGAGAGGTTTAAATTAGGCTGTGACTTGATCAACCGTCTTTTTAGCATTCTACCTCAAAGGGACTCTATTAGAGTGCCTAAATTTATTCACTTAGTTTTCCTTGAAAAAAATGCATGACATGTAATCTTTTTTCTTGAATTTCTCAGATTTTAAAGAGCTATATTAAAGGAAAAAATTAATGTCTTCACTAGTATTCTTGCAGCAACCCTATACTAACGTGAAATTGGGAGAGGGTGGGACAGATGAGTAGAGAAATATATTCAAGCCTCAAACTTCCAAAGCACTTTTATAAATGGAAAATACTTACATTATGAAATAGCTTGATATAGTGTCTTTTTAAAAATTTAAAACACTTTTGTTGATCGTGACTATAGCTGTTTGAGTTTTAAAACAATCTAGAATAGAGATGTATTAAAAGTAATGCTATGCTGCATTATTTAAGATTATTGGCAAATGATTTGATAGATTGTTCTTATGACTTGTATTCTGATAACAGAGAACAATCACGAGTGTGGAATAAAGACTGGATTAAATCCTTAAAAAGAAAGAAAGAAGATATTTGAAAAAACAGAAGGTGGGGGAGATTTTGAAGAAATGCTTTTGAAAAAGATGCTTTTGAAAAATGCTTTCGAAAAACGTGGCCCCAGAAGTCTGAAAAAATTGGTCTTAAAAGAGAACCTAAAAAGAAGAACCTCAAAAAAGATTATTATGGGAGTTCCAGTCAAGATGGGGCAGTAGGTAAATGTTGTGCTTATCTTCTCTCACCTCAAAATTACAATGAGACTACAAAATAACCATCATTTAGAATCACCTAAAAATCTTGCTGAACCAAAGCCCTACAACTAAGGACATGCAAAAGAAGCCACCTTAAGACTTGTAGGAAACACAGAGATGCATAACAGGCTGGTCCCACACACGCGTGTGACCATTAAAAATCTGGATAGTTCAGTAGTGGAGGTCCTCCCCTGAAGATACAAGAGGTTCCAGCTCCTCCCCAGCCCAAGGTTACAGTGCTGGGGAGAGAAGTCCCCTAATTTCTGGTTGTGAAGACCAGCAGACATTGTGACTGAGTGAGACCAAGGGCAGTTGGAGTCTCAGGTGCTCCTTTTAAAGGGACCACTCTTGGACTTACTCACCGAAAGAATCATTGGCTCTGAGCTCCAGGACTGGGGCAGCAGCTGGAGAGGGAGCAGGAATATGTGGTGAGGAACTGAGTTGTCAGGCTTCCAGACAGGGGCTGGAGGGGCAGCTTTCTCCTGGATGTTGGAGCTGGCAGAAGCCATTATTTCATTGTTGAGCCCTCCCCCTTCCCAGTGGGCAGACACCAGTGGCCGCCATATCTGAATTTCCATCAAGTTGGCTAATGCAGTTCATTCGCCATGCCCTGGTGATTTGAGACCCTGCCCCACCCAACTTTGGGGCACACCCAAGCTGCTTCCAGTGGCTTTTTCATACAAACTGCCTACCTTGGCTCATGCTGCAGACTTTCCTAGGGTCTCTCAAAGGTTTGTGGAACCCAGACAAGAAGCACTTGGCTTGAGTGTGTCCTGTACGTCTGGCTGAGCAGCCCTAAGCCCAGCACTAGGACAGCCAGCCTTGGTTCGCAGCTTGGCCTCTCGAGGCACTTCTTAGCGCAGCACGGGCAGTGGTCATCTGCAGATTGATTTGTGGATCCTGATGGGTGGCCCTGGGTGGGGCATGGGCTGCGGCTGAACTTGACCTACAGAGGTCAAGGTGGTCCTGGGGCTGGTGCTCTAGTGGCCAGCTTTGAAACAAGTTTGAGCATCACCTAGCTGCCTCCATGGATAACACACCCAAGGGGCGAACTGGGCAGGCACCAGAGTCCTGCTGAGGCAGATCCTATTCTGTAGGGTCAGCCTCTACACCACAACTCCTCCAACTCCTTACAGCTGGTCCTTACAACCAATAAGCCCAAGGGTCAATCCCTCCCATTGATGTGCAAATAGTAACCAAATCTCACCTACAAGAGTAGGGCACACACAACCTACACATGGGACACACCTGGATTGCGCATCTCAAGTGACCAGGAAGACTGCGCCACTGAACCCCACAGCACACCTACTACGTAAGTCCACTCTACTAAGACCAGGAGACATAGCAGCTCTACCTAATACTTAGAAACAAACACAGAGAGACAGCCAAAATGGGGAGACAAAGAAACATGTCCCAAATAAAAGAACAGAACAAAGGTCCAGAAAAAGAAGTAAATAAAATGGAGAAAAGCAATCTATCAGATGCAGAGTTCCAAACACAGGATATAAGGATGGTCAGTGATCTCAGGGAGAACTTCCACAGAGATAGGAAACATAAAAATGGAGATAGAAAACATAAAAAAGAACCAGTCAGAAATAAAGAATATAATAACAGAAGTGACGAATATATTAGAGGAAATCAACAGTGGATTAGATGAAGTAGAGAACTGAATCAGCAATTTAGAAGATAAGGTAGCAGAAAACACCCAATCAGAACAGCAAAAACTAAAAAGAATCCAAAAACTTGAGGATAGTTTAAGAGGCCTCTGGGACAACATCAAGCCTACCAACATTCGTATTATAAGGGTACCAGAAGGAGAGGAGAGAGAGCAAGGAATTGAAAATCTATTTGAAGAACTAATGACAGAAAACTTCTCTAACCGGGAGAAGGGAATAGATATATAAGCCCAGGAAGCTCAGAGAATCCCAAGCAAGATGAACACAAACAAGCCCACACCAAGACACATCGTAATTAAAATGCCAAAAGTTAAAGACAAGAGAGACTCTTAAAAGCAGCAAGAGAAAATCAGTTAGTTACCTACAAGGGAACTCCCATAAGACTCGCAGCTGATTTCTCAACAGAAACTTGGCAGGCCAAAAGGGACTGGCAGGAAATATTCCAAGTGATGAAAACCAAGGACCTATAACCAAGACTATTCTACCCAGCAAGGGTATCATTTGGAATTGAAGGGCAGATAAAGAGCTTCCCAGACAACATAAAGCTGAAGGAGTTCATCACCATCAAACCTGTGTTAAAAGGAATCTTAGAGGGACTTCTTTAAGATAAAAAAAATAAAATAAAATAAAAAACATGAATAAAATAGCAATAACTACATACCTACCAATATAAATGGATTAAATGCTCCAATCAAAAGATGGGGGGGCTTAATGGATAAAAAAACAAAACCCTTACATATGCTGCCTACAAGAGACTCACTTCATTTCAAAAGACACACCCAGACTGAAAGTAAAGGGGCGAAAAAAGATATTTCATGAAAAGAGAAACAAAAACACAAACAAAAGCTGGAGTGGAAATACTTATACCAGATAAAATAGACTTTAAAACAAAGACTATAGCAAAAGACAAAGAAGGTCCTAGTAATCTCACTTCTCAGTATTTATCCAAATAAACCAAAAAATGTTACTTCAAGGGGACATGCTCATTCATATGTTCATTGCAGCATTATTTACATAAGCCAAGACACAAAGGCAACCTGGGTATCCCCAAATGGATAAATAAGACATGGTACATATATACAATGGAATATTACTCAGCCGTAAAAAAAGAACAAAATCTTGCCATCTGCAACAACATGGATAGACCTAGAGGGTATTGTGCTGAATGTTGTAAGTCAGACTGTGAAAGACAAATGTCATATGATTTCACTTATAAGTGAAATATAAAGAACAAAATAAACAAATGAAACAAAGAAACTCATAGATACAAGGAACATTTTGATGGTTGTCAGATGAAAGGGGAGTTGAGGGGTGGGTGAAAGGAGGAAGGGATTAAGAAGTACAAATTTGTAGTATTGGGGATGTAAAGTAAAGCATAGGGAATATAATCAATAATATGGTAATAACTATGTGTAGTGCCAGGTGGGTACCAGTCAGGGGCATCACTTCCTAAATTACAGAAATGTCTAAGCACTATGCTGTACACCTGAAACGAATATAATATTGAATGTCAACTCTAATTGAAAAATTAAAAATGGGTATAATAGATAAAAAAGAAAAAGAGGTTCAACATTCCATATATAAAACAATAAGTCACGGGGATGTAATGTACAGCATGGGGAATATAGTCAGTAATATTGTGATAGCGTGGTATGATGTCAGATGGTTGCTGGACGTATCATGGTGATCATTTAACACAGGGAATATAATCAACGTGGTAATAACTCTGTATAGTGCCAGGTTGGTACTATTGAATAACGGTGATGTACACCTGAAACTAATATAATATTGTACGTTAGCTATATTTTAAATAAAACTTTTTTTAAAAAGAAGTTTATGATGATAATGGCTTTGCAAAAGTTCTGAAGGTGGCCCTGAAAAGGAATCTGAAGAGGAGGATGGCCCCAAAAAGGGTCTGAGGAAGATGTCTTGGAAAGAAAATCCGAAGATTGCTCTGAGAAAGTTTGAAGATGGCTCCAAGAAATAATTAGAAGAAAATGGTGTTGAAAAAGAGTTAGGAGACAATAACCTTGAAAAATGAGAATTTGAAGATGATGGCTCTGAGAGTGATGAGGAAGGCTCTGAGTGTGTGAGGATTCAGATGAGAAAGAAGACGCATAAGGAAAAGCAGCTGGCGATGCAGCAGATGGAAAAGAGCACGAAGATGCACCTGGAGAAGGGCGTGCCAATGCTGAGGAAGGAGGAAGATGATGCAGGTGGGAAGCTGTGTGAAGATAAGGATTCCAACAAGACGATGTTTGATGAGGAAGACCCAGTGAGAAGTGTGTGCCACAGACGTGCAGGGGTGTGTGGGGGTGGTGGGAATAGGGAGGCAGGGCCCCTGCCCACAGGCAGTGGCTCTGTCCTCAGCAGTGATGATGAGGCGATTTCATCTCGTAAACTTGCGTGAGGGAGATACCTCTGTCTACACGTGCCTATGCTGGGGGTAATTATTAGTAGTGTTACATGAACACATGCATAGTGATAGGATGCCTTCAGACTACTGTCTGGAAATTCTCATTGTTATATTTAATGTAAATATAGTGTAAATGGCTGTTCAATTAAAACTTCATAGTCATAATGCAAGTTACAAAAAATTGGAAGAAATAAGTCCAAATATAGCAGTAAAACACTCGCTATGAACAGATTAAACCTTCCTATGAAGAAACACAAACTCTCAAGTTATGAATTAAAACAAAACACAAAACTAACAAATGCAGCTTCATGTGAAGAGAACTATCTGAAAACAACCAATGAAGACTCAACATAGGGAGATGGAAAGATATTAGAAAAGAAAACCTGAGTGAATAATATTAGTCAGAACAGAATTCAGTTCAACCAGCTGGTTACTGAAATATTGGATCTGGCTGTATAAAACCCTGACGACATTCATGCACATCATTAAATAAATCCAGTTAACTCTGTTGTATTTCCATTTTATTACAGCTTCATCTCCTAGTGTACTGCTCATGTGATGTGCACATGGAACAAAGTGTTACTGCCCGAAGTACCAAGGAGGTGTGCAGTGGATGGGCTCTTCTGTCCAGATGGTTTTCAGCCTCTGCGCCCAGGATGCCACCATCCCTTTTCTTTCTTCTTCTGATGCCAACTCAGGAGCAAAACTGATCTGAGGGGCGAGGACTTTAAACCCACAGAAGTGCAATGCACCATGCTACAGCCACAAAGAAAGAAAAGAACTGGTTAGAAGCCACACCCTTTATATGTCATTCAGTTAAAGAATGAAAGGGGGAAATGGTATGAAACAAACCTTCAAAAAATAACTGAACAACTTTAATGCTACTGGGTAACTGAAAACAGATGAAGGCCCCGGGGTAATCTTTGGTGCTGGCCTGTCCAAGTGCGTGAAGAACGCTGAGCAGCTGTAAATTCCAAACTATTCTGATAACACATTAATCTGTAATCTCTGCTACTGATTCATATGCTAAACTTTACGGTTTCTATTGATTTGGCGCATTATGGTACACTCACATGATGGTTTATTTTAAAGAAAGAGATTATTCTAGCTACAATGTGCCACCATGGAAGGTTGTTCAACATACATGTTAAATGAAAACAACAAGAAATTTGAAGCAATATTTATGGTTATACTATCATGCAAAAAACATAATAAACCTAATAATAAAAAATATATATGCAAGAATATATATGGGCCATAAGGAAATACATCAAATTACTAAAAGTGATTATTTTTAAGGTGGGATTAAGAGGACTATTTTTATATTCTACACTCTCACTTTTTTCTACAATACGTACTTTTGCAAACTGAAAAAATATAAAGATTTTTTAAAAACAAGAAGAATTTAAGTTTGGTTAATGGCATGTAAGAGACCAGTTGGCCTTTGGAAAAAAGAGTTCAGGCTTGTAAATTATCATTTCCTTCAGTTGAGTGTCACTAAATGGAATCATTGTCTCAGTAGTCTCCTTTCAAAGACTAGTTTTGTATCACTCTCCACCCTCTGCATTCCTTCCCTTAAAACCCACACCCTTGTCCAGACCTGTCCTATCAGGGGTTGGTTGGTTGGTTGGAGGGCAAGAGGCCCACACATCACTGTCTACATTTTGAAAGCAAGTTCACAAACTGTTAAATATGTGATCTCCTCCTTCCTGGACAAACATCCCTTCACAACAACTTAGAAGAAAGTTCCCATCGCGGTTTCAGTTTCGGGATCTCCTGGTTCTGTACCAGGGTGTGGCGGCCTGACCCCCACCGCTTTCCTCCCTCCCCCAGCCTGCTTGAACACGCTTTGCCCACAGCTTTCCCCCTTGGGCCCAGGGGTGCGCACACAGGCAGCATGGCATCTGCCTGGGAGAGTGACCCTGAGCTCTGAGTCCTGGGGACCTGGAGTAGGGCCCTCTGAGGAGGTGCAGCCGGGCTCCATAGCCTCACCTATGGGTGGCAGGAGGCTGTCGGGAATGCCTGTCCTGGGGCATCTCTCACGAGGGTTCTAGGGTGAGGTTGCCTTCAAGAAACATGGCCTGTGGAGGACTCTCCACCTCTGCCCGTGCTCAGTACCCACCTGGGGCCTCTGGGGCAATTTCTGACCACAGAGCAGACTTCAGCTAACCAGGTTTGGCTTAGCATCTGCCCACACAATATCAAAGCCTATCATTATATACATGTTGTCCCTATTGGCCAACCTTTGCAGTGCTAAGTAAAAAATTAAAAAGGGTAAAATAAAATGTTTTATAATTTCCTGTATCCAGGTGGAGTCAAAATGGTCTGGGTTCAGGCTTCTGTTGCATCTCATTTTACACCTGGGGAGCTGTCGGGGAGGAGGGCAATAGGTACCTGGAGGGGCCACAGGAAGTATCTAAAATCTCCACTGATTCCAGTTTTCGAGTACATTTCAGCAGTGCCCCCTGTGGTTATCGAAAGGAGGGCCAATTTATCCTGCAGAGAAAGCAAAAGCATTTGTGTGGACTCCAGAGGAGACAAATAAATGCTATTGTGATTCCAAACACAAAACCTTACAATGACCAGGAGGGAAATGTGAGGTCAGTTCCCTCCAGGGAGGAAAAAATGTAACATTCAGATCTCTAGCAAGCCCAGCTACAGGTGACAACTACATCTAACGGGAGGAAGGGAGGGAACGATCAGAGGAAATGCATTGACTTCTGGTAGGTGCGGGCTTCAGGGCTGTGGCGTGAGCAGTGGGTAAGGCAGAGGCACTGAGCAGAGGAGGCTGTGAGGCTGGATGAGGTGGTGGGCGGTGCCTGACACATGGCACCGCCCGGTAAATGGAAGTGTTACTTATGGTCCAAGCGGATCTTTGTGACCCAGTGTCTTCCTTATTTGTACTATTTTATGAGGCTTTTAGAATTTAAAAAATCATGTATTTTTCTAAGAAATTCATAGCTATCATGTATTGAGTAGCAGGTGACATGCAATCCTCACCGTGCTACGTAGGTATCATCTTATTTTCAAAACATAGGAGGGGAAGCTCTGAGCAGTGCACTGGTGTGAGGCCTGGTGTAAGCAGATGCCCTCTGGGAGCCAGGACTGGTCGCCGTGCTGCCCGCACCACCCTCCCCGACACTAGCCCCACGTCCTCTTGGCCAGGCCCTGGTGGGTTGTGGGTGTGTCTGTATCCTCACTACACAAAGCTCTGTGACTCCACAAACAATGCTTTTCACACTCCTGTACAACACACAGGCCTTCCTTTGCACATAGTTGGTGCTCACTCAACATTTGTTTTTTAAAAAGCAAACTAGAATAGAAGGTAGTGAGGTGCCTCCCTCCCCCTCCCTGCTGTGTACAGTGAGACTGCCCAGAGCACATACCTTGAGAAAGCCGGAATCGTAGAATCCTGGGAGGTCGAAGGCAAAGCCCTGGCACAGCACCCTGTCCATCCAGCCCTTCAGGATAGCCGGTGTGCTGAACCAGTAGAGCGGGAACTGGGGACAACACCAAGGACAAATAAATACTGCGTTTTCTCAGATTTCTATTTTAGTCCATCTGGGGACTCAGAAGGAACCCTGCTGTCCTCTTCCCAGGTGACTGGGCAGGCGAGTGTAATCCATGGGGCAGCACGAGTAAAGACATTTCTTCCCTCTTACTCTGAAGCATGCAGTGTGTAGTGCAGTGACGCTGGGGAGGGGTGGGGCAGAGCTGACAGCGTCCTCGTAGCTGTTACAGGTGTCTCTGTGTCCCCCAGCAACAGTCTCCTTATGCTGGCCCCCAAGCAGGCAGGAAGGCACTAGGAAGCTCTGCTGGACACCGGCTCTGTGGCAGCAGTGTCTGTGACAACCTGATCAAGGGGACAAGGGGCAGGTATGGAAAAGTGTCTGCCCCTTTGCGTGCCTGGGGGTGAGCTGCTGGCATCTGGCAGTCAGACTGAGTTAGGTTTTGAGAAGCTTCCGATTTTGACACAAACGAAAGCCTTATCCTCAGATTCCTCACACCAGCAGTAAGATGTCCCTGAAGTGCCCTCGGTGACATGGAAGTCCTAAGACTATATCCAACAACGTCATTAAGGAAAAGAGATAGACACAGACAGTAATCTGTTACCAAGGGTAGAAGAAAGCCCATGACGCATGTGCGTTCACTATAAATCTAACTCAGGACTTGGCATTGAAATCCAAGCTCCAAACTCCACAACCTACTGCTGTGTGATACTGGCAGGTTACTTAACCTCCCCACATGCCTCCTTTCCCTGATTTGCAAATGGGTTACTACCAGTTCCTGGCTCACAGAATTGTGGTGAGGATTCATTACTGTGCCATATTACTGTGGTAATTGCTCAGTGAATAGTGAGCTATAACAGTAGTACCCTGTTTCCCCGAAAATCAGACCTAGCCGGACCATCAGCTCTAATGCGTCTTTTGGAACAAAAATTAATATAAGGCCCGGTCTTATATTATATTATTTAAGACCGGGTCTTATATTATAGTAAAGTAAGATGGGGTTTCATATTGATTTTTGCTCCAAAAGACGCATTGGAGCTGATGGTCCAGCAAGGTCTTATTTTCAAGGAAACAGGGTAATGCTCAATGAAAAAAATAAACATTCCAGACCCTCTGGAAAAAGTATCAGGAAGAAGGGTGAAAGCAAGAGATGTGAAATGGGGTAGTAAAAAAGAAAAGCCAGGGGCTGGCCCGGTGGCTCAAAAGTTAGAGCTCCATGCTCCTAACTCCAAAGGCTGCCGGTTGGATTCCCACATGGGCCAGTAGGCTCTCAACCACAAGGTTGCCAGTTCAATTCCTCGACTCCCGCAAGGGATGGTGGGCTCCGCCCCCTGCAACTAGCAATGGCACCTGGACCTGGAGCTGAGCTGTACCCTCCACAACTAAGACTGAAAGGACAACAACTTGACTTGGAAAAAAGTCCTGGAAGTACACACTGTTCCCTAATAAAGTCCTGTTCCCCTTCCCCAGTAAAATCTTTAAATAAAAAAAAAAGAAAAAAAAGCCATTATAAAAAGAACAGGCTTAGCCACCCCGGTACATGAGTGGTCAGCTGATCTTGGGAGACAAGAGTGAGAGAGCTGAGCGTGGTTCTGAGGCCAGTCGCAACAGTCGTGGTGCCAGGAAGGCGTGGTCTTGTTCTCCTGCCCACTCCTGGCCCTCATGCAGGGCTGGGAAACAGGCAATCAGATGCATCTTGGAGATGCTGGATCTAGAGACTCCAGTCCTTGGTGTGCAGTGACAGAGAACAGAGCCAGAATGTGGAGAAAAGCAGATGAGACTCAGAGGAAGCAAGAGGAGAGGTGTCTAAGCCTCTGTTTCCACTGTCCCTTGCCATAGTCTGTCCTTGGGTGTCAGGAGACCCAAGTGACCAGGGCCCTTAGAATAAATTCCCATTTTTTCCTAGTTTGACTTGGATTTCCATCAACCCAGCAACTCCCAAAAAGCATGTGTATGTTTTGCTGCCAGGCTTTTGGTCACATCCACGACTGCACGCCTCTCTAGGAGTGGCGGGGAGTTAGAGCCCTTAGAAGCAGTGTTCCTTCTGCAGTGATCACTGTCCTCGGGCACTTTGTGAATGAATACGGGGATGGTGGCCAGGAAAGGCAACCAGTGAGCGGCAGGAAACAAAAGGTTTTCCTCTTAATGATCAGGATATTTAAACAGGAGCTGCAATTGACCCAAATTACCTAGATAAACACTAGTGTAGACACATCTGGTTTTCCCACAGCCCCTGCTGGACTGGGGGTGGGAATCGGAGGGGAATGAAAGCAACACACTCTGCATGATTCAGATGTTTCTTGGACCACTGGGCTAAAGGGGAAATCATTCTTACTTGGGGGTCAGGATTTTGAATGAGTGATATTGGCTACCTGGATCTCCTTACCCAACAAAACATAAGTAATTGTGCAAATGTGCTAAAAACAGCAATACCACTGCTAGGAGCACGAAGCTCAGTATTTGGAAATAGTTTGTATATAGAATGAATCTAATTTATTATAATAATTAGAGGGAAAACAAACCTGAAATATCACTAGATCAGCTTCCTGAACCTTTTTCTGCTCGTCAATTATGTCACTGGTCAGAGACCTCTTCTTGCAGGCTTCATACGCTTCCACCCCATAACTGAAGAACTCGGGGTTAGAGAGAGCACCTGGAGGCGAAGAGGCCAAATGTTCTCACGCTTAGGGGAGCAGCCACAGCTCATCCGGCCAATCCCACCAGCATCATTATTATGTGGACTCCCCAAAGCAAGTCACCAGACATTCACTGACACCTGACCAGGTGATGGGCCCTGGGGTCGGGCTAGGGAAATAAAAAGAAAGGAAGCTACTGTCCGTACTTTCAAGGGACTCAAAGTCCAGTAGAAAAAAGATAAACAACCGATGACTAATATACAAAACAAGATTGGTCAGCTGGCTCAGTCTAATGTTCAGGCCAGATCAGCCTCATGGCCCACAATCAAGATGCATGTGGTCTAACTCTGGGGTGTGTATTAAGTACAGACGTGGCCCAAACAGGCAATGACCAGCTCTGTTTGGGTTGGTTTAGGAAACACATCCCTGGGGATGAGCTTTGTGACCTGGGTTTTGAAGACGGAGCAGGAGTTCACCAGGCAGCTGGGAACACTGGAGGGGAAAGGAAGGACATTCTGGGCAAAAGACAGGGCAGTGTATCCGACAACCTGGCCAGCCCAGAAAAGGGCCACCAGGAGCACATTTGAGGAGTTGGGGTGAAAAGTTTGGAGGGATGCAGGTGATGTGGCTGCAGAGATTGGCCATGTCTGGCAAGCCTTGCTAGGGAGTTTGAACTTCCCACTTGGGGAGCCATATGGTTTCAGAAGGAAAAAGAAATAAATTCTCTGATTTGGGTTGGGAAAATCTCACTGTTGCAGCAGTGATTCAAGAGCAAACATGGTGGGGGGAGGGTGAACCCAGGTGATAGCCGTGGGTGGGAGGAGGTGTTTCAGGGTTAGAACTTACAGCACTACCCATAGCAACTAAAATGAAAGATAAGTTACCTTGATCTATGCCTTTTTCTTGTCAACCAAAATGATTCATCAGAAGGCATTACTCAATATTAACTACTGGTTACCATTTACTGAGAACTTCCTACTTATCAGGTACTATGCTCTATTCACATTACCTCCTCTATCTTTACAACAATTGATGAGATGGATGTAATTCCCAATTGTAGGGACAAAGGAGTTAGGGTCCCTCCCTGGGCCAGCTGTTGACCCTGACTGGCCTGCCTGTCTGATAAGATAAAATGTCGCGCCGTCCATCCTAAAGATGTTTGTGAATACACTTATGGAAGCACCTTGGCTATGTGCCTCTTTTATCTCTGTATGGTATGACGGGGTCCGGCCATTTTAGGAACTGGCTGAGGCAGAGACACAGCTGAGGCGGAGAGACACGGCTGAGGCAGAGACATGGCTAGGGCGGAAACAGTGGAGACACAGTGGAGACAGTGGGCTGTACTGTACAGAGCTGCTGAGAAACGGGCCTATGGGGGCCCTACCCCAGGGCAGCTGCTGTGGGCTGCTGAGAAACAGGCTACTGAGAGTTATGAGGCTGCTGCTGGCTGCAGGTTATAACCTGAGACTGTCTAGCTGTGTGAAGCAGTGAGGAACTCTGGCCATGTCCCAGGAAGCCTATGAATAAAGCAGACCTGCACTACCTCTGGCTCCACATATCTTCTTCCAGCTCCCTGAGTTGCAGACATCTTACTCCCGGGACACCACCTACTCGGACATCGACATGATACCAATCTACCAAAGATGAAACTGAGACTTAAGAGACTGAGTGACCAGTTCAATGTCACGTGGTCCTAAGTGGCAGCAAAGGTGGGAAGATTGAGGCCCAGGTGCGAACCACTCCAGACTCAGGGTTTGGGGAGGAGCAGGGAAACCCCAGGCTGCATGGAGAAGAGCCAAAGGAGAACTGGACACGCAGTGCTTCAATAGTCATAATTTGAAAACATTTCAGTGTTCTTTGCTTCTTCTTTTAACTTAGCTATATTTCATTTTCATCCAAAAAGCACATATTGAGTGCCTTCTATATGTAAGGTTCAGTATTGACAGGAAACCCTAAGAGGTTGTGTTTTCACAGGGAGGTCACCAGGTAAGATTCTGGCCACCCACAGTATGTGGGACCTATAGCAGACACTGGGGGTACTTTAATAATCAAATAGACATGAGACAGATTAGCAAGAGAAAATAATCAAATTTAATGCAAAAACACATATGCAAGCCCTTCGTACATGAGAGAGTCAGAGACCTGACATGCATGAGAGGTTCAGAGATAGAAAGGGAAGGTGGGTATATAAGACATTCTGAGCTAGGGATGACATAAGGTGCCTTGGGGGCTTCAAAGGGTCCCTGCAGGATGATAAGAAACATGTTGTCTTTTTTTCCCTTTTCTCATTTTACAACCTTGGACAGAGCCAGCCAGTACGGTGTGAATAGAAGCCTTAATAGTGGGCCATGTTTCTCTTGTCTTTGATAGTAAATGCAGAATTGCGACATTTCGCCAAGTTACTGTGAAGCAGAGGAAGTTCCACTGCAGTCCTGGGTTGCTAACAATATATATCTTCAATAAATGTTGACTTTTCATCAAAAAAAAAAAAAAGAAAGAAAAGAAAAGATGTTTAATAGAAGGAAGTTTGCCCCACCTTATTATAGGTCAAAAGAGGTTATCTCTAATCTTTTATTATGGGCAAGGCTCCTATTTCAAGTTCTTCTAGGTAGTTAAGGGAGGGGCAGAAGTTTTTCTGGAGCCCATGGCCTTTAGCTCAAAACAATCTTCATACCACAGAGACACAACTTGGGGTGAATTATTCTGAACCCCCACAATGGTAAACAGAGACAATAAAATGTGCATGAGCCAAATATATTCTAGACGAATTAAAAAATATTCAAGGGGAGCACAGTTTGCCACCCCAAAATTTGCGTCTTTGGGGATATTGATAATTTTATTTTAGGCTGGTTAATTTTAAGAAACAGGAAACAGGGCAGAAGCTCTGAAAACCAAGTAGACAGTACCCTTTGTAATGTAGATAAAAAAGGGAGGCACTGTAATAAATCTAACTGAAAATAAGCTCACAGGCTAATCTGATCATAAATTCCTAGCTGGGTAGTCACACCTCTGGCCTGTAGACTTCTCTGGTAAAAGGTTATCTTTGCCTCAAGCAAGCCCTGCCTATTGTTCTTGGCATCTAGGTTCACACAGCTTTGAAATGCCAGGGTAATCCTCTTTTCTAGACCCCTGGAAGATGGAACCACCCTCCAGGGAGCACACAATCTTACCTATCCTCTACCTTACTTTCTCCCACCTTCATGTAATCTTCCTTAAATTCCCTCCTTAATTCCAAATGCTTACAAGAAACCGCAAAACTATCATTCTCCGGAGCATTTGAGATCTTGCTTTCTGGCAATGTCATCAGTTTGGGCTCCGATAAACTCATAAAGATTCTCTAAATGTCTCCACGTTCTTACATTGACAGTATGTAAGACATTCTGAGCTGGGGATGAAGTAAGGTGCCTTGGGGGCTTCAAATGGTCACTGCAGGATGATAAGAAAAGCTGTTTAATAGACCGAAGTTTGCCCTACCTTACATTTGTAAGGGAAATCTCCCTTTGGAAGGGTGTTTCCCTCATTGCAGCAAGAAGAGGAAGATCTCTAAATCTCTAAAAACTGTCAACAATGGAGAAGGCTTGAACTTAAGTCTGCACAATCCTACCCTTGTTTCCTGTGCTTTTCCTGGTCACCTCCCATAACTGACTCCCCACCCCCAACATCACCTTTTCTCTTTAGCTGAAGGTGGTATTTGAGGTGATGACTTCTGCCATTTTGGAGAGTTACTCAGTTTTCCTAAGTATATCTCATTTATATAGGAGGTATACATGTTACTGAAGTTTAATTGGTGTTTCTCCTGATAATTTGTCTCATGTGAATTTGATTATTAGACCAGCCAGAAGAACCTAGAAGGGTAAAGGAAACATTTTCCTCCCTGACAATATCGAAGCAAAGTTTTCCAAGTATCACAGGAAAATAAGTATATTTTTATGAGTGTGGTTATGGAGAGGCCTTTCTAAACAAGATAGGAAATCCAGAGCCATAAAAGAAAGCCTGACACATGGCTTGAAATAAAAGTTGGAAACAACATAAATATAAATCAATGGGGGACCTGTAAGTTATAATATATACCATGGAGTGCTACATACATAATATTTAAAAAGACTTTGGAAAGCTCTAAGTGAATAAAGCAAATACCATGATAACGGCCCCATTGACCTACACATGGATATGAACTTTTGTTGATCTTTTGAGTGAGATCTAGAATGATCCACATCAGAAAATCAAGCTTATTTGCCTCCGGGTGCAGTGTAGGACTCTGGCGTGTATGTGAAAGGGGCTTGTACTTTTTATCTTATGTTCACCTGGTTCACCTATATTTTAAAATATTTTTTACAATAAGCTGTTACTTTATTCACTTCAAAAACAGTGGCTCCTTAACATAATATTCTCTATTTTCCCAGTCCTTGCTCTGCTGTTCATTAAGTGAAAATAACTGATTTATTAAAAGTGAAGAAAGACAAGAAGAGACAAGGATGTCAGCTATTACCATCACTACTAAATATTAAATCTGGGGATCTCGTTAACACAATTATGAACAGAAGGAAATTAAAGGTACTAAATATTGGAAAAGTAGAAGTGAAATTATCATTATGTGCAAATGATTTAACTGTATATTGGAAAAGCCCCGGGGAATCAACTGAACTCACAAACACTGAACTCACAAACCTCGCCCTTAGGACACAAATCCGAAATGGTGTTTAGATGTGAAGTGAAATTTTAGTTGGCGTAGAAAGTATACAATAAAGAAAGTTGAACCAATAATGACCTGTAGGCCGTGAAATCCGGTGGCTATGAAGAATGTTGAGCCATACACTCCGTCTGCGATTGTAAAGGTTTCGTGGTACTCTGAAGCATGTAGTGGGGTTAAGTACAGTCCGAGGAAAATGGTAATAAATAGGGCTTGAAGTATATGGTTGCGGTTACCTTCTATTAAGGTGTGGTGGGCTCAGGTGATGGATACTCCTGAGGCTAATAGCACTGATGTATTGAGGAGGGGGACTTCTAGGGAGAAAAAGAATCAACAACCGATTGGTCGAGATTTGGGAAGGAGAGCACAATGTGAAATTTTATTTCCCTCTCTCACTGGGCTCAGGAGGTAATGATACAGGTTAGTTAGTATAATTGCTAAGTAGATAGGTAGGTCCCTAGTGGAATAAAGAAAAGACAGTCACATCCTAAAACTTCAGGTTTTAAAATCATTCCTTCGCTCCAGCACATAATGTAACAAGGCCTTGAGGTTAATCATAAAATTCCTTTTGGCCTGCAAACGGAGCAGATCTGATAGATAAAGAGTGGGTTACTTTGCTAATTTCTTTAGGATGGGCAAGCAGAACAAAAGAATGTTTCCATTCTTTGGCTTCACGAGACACGATCCCGGCCCACACTCAGAAACTGCTAGCAGATCCAACATCACTTAGATCAATATTAAAGCTGGTTTGAGTTTGGTTTGGTTAAACAGACATGTCTTTAGAGTTATTAGCATGAAACATAATACTTTTATTCTACTTGGCTTTATTAGCCAATCGTTACGTTATCTCTGATTGCCTGGATCATAGCCCTAACTTTGGGATACCACAGGCATCACTAAGTACAGAAATGAGACACAACTGTTTAAGTGAACTGAACTTTTCTCAACTCTTGAGAATGGTTTAATGAGACCTGGAACAATCTATCAACCTAACTTCTGCAATATGAACCTTCTTGGTCTAATGCCTGTTTGATTATTAGATCAGCTGGAAGAACTTAGAGGTAGAAGAACATAGAGGAGTTTCTTCCTCCCCCACAATAATAAAGCTCACTTATAACAAGAGAAATACAAATTAGAACTATACCAGGAGACCATTTTTTCACCTGATAGATTGGTAATTATCAAAAAATTGGTAACACTGTTAGTAACCGTGAGGAAATGAGCACTTGCAAACATTGCTGGTAGGAATGTAAATTGGTACAACGTTTATGGAAAGCATTTTGATATTATCTATGAAAATTAAGACTGCACTTTCCAGCACACCAGCGATTCCACTTCTAGATATACTAGTATATGTAAGAAAATACGTATGACCATGATTATTCACTGCAGCACTGTTTATAATAGCAAAAGATGAGAAAGACCTAAAATGCCCTTAGGGGGCTACTTAAACTGTGATCTCTATACAATGGAATCATTTGCAGCAGTAAAAAAGAAAGCAATGTGCAAAACAATGTGTATAATATGCAACCTTTTTTTAAAAAGTAGAGGGAAAATGGAGAATATACCTGTAAATGCTTTATGTATATAGCACAGACTATCTCTGGAAGGATATAGGAAAACAGATAACACTGGTTACTTCGGGGGCAGAAAACAGGGTGTCTGGAGGATGGGAAACAAACTTGCACTGTGGCAATTTCGACTTGATTGAGAATTGTACATTATGTGCAATGATTAGCTTTTTTCTTCAAAACTTTTTTTAATTAAAAAAACACAAACAAAGCAAGGAAACAAACAATCTGATTTAAAAATGGGCAGAGGACCTGAATAGACGTTTATCCAAAGATGACATACAAATGGCCAACAAGTACATGAAAAGATGCTCACCATCACTAATTATCAGGGAAATGCAAATCAAAACCACAGTGAGATACCACCTCACACCTGTCAGAATGGCTATTATCAAAAAGAAAAAAAATAACAAGTGTTGGCAAGGATGTGGAGAAAAGGGAACCCTTGTGCACTGTTGCTGGAAATATAAATTGGTAGAACCACTATGGAAAACAGTACGGAGGTTCCTCAAAAACTTAAAAATAGAACTACCATATGATCCAGCAATTCTACTTCTGGGTATTTCTATGAATATGAAAACATGAATTTGAAAAGATAAAGACATGGAAACAACCTAAATATCCATCAGTGGGTGAATGGATAAAGAAAATATGACACACACACACACACACACACACACACACACACACACTGGATTATCCAACCATAAAAAGAGAATGAAACCTTGTTATAGGTAACAACATGGATAGACATTAAGGGCATTATGCTAAGTAAAATAAGTCAAACAGAAAAGAATAAATACTGTATGCTCTTATATGTATAATCTAAAAAACAAAACAAAGAACAAACAAACAAAACCCCAAAACAAAATAAAAATTAACTGAATTCATGAATATAGAGAACAGATTGGTGGTTGTCTAAGGCTGGGCGGGGGGCAAATACAGGTGAACACAGTCAAAAGGTACAAATTTCTAGTTATAAAATGAGTTAGTCATGGAGATGTAATGTACAGTATGGTGACTACAGTAAATAACCCTGTATTGCATATTTGAAAGTAGCTAGAAGAGTGGATCTTGAAAGTTATTAGGGAAAAAAATGTGTAACTATGTGAGGTAGTTAAGTGTTAACTGGACTTATTGTAGTCACTATTTATAGTCACACAGCAACCTAGCAGTCTGTCCCCTCCAATCTTTCCTTAGGGAAAGCTGACCCTGCGGGATTGTCCCTCATTGGGGTTGAGTTTATGCTACCCTAAGTCTCCATGTTTGGTCCTTGTAAGCAGGGTCTGCAGTCAAAGACGGGTAAGATTTCTCACGGGAGAAACAACCTAAGCCAGACGGGACCCCCCTAGGACCCACAGGAGCTAATGTAAAGTTAGGAGGTAGCTGTGCCCCTCCTTCTGAGAAGCTGCTGACGCATGCCTCAACTGTTGTGCTTTACCCTCAGGTGTAATGGACCCATTAGAACAATAGCATCTCGCCTCTCCTGTTTGGCTCATGGGATAATCTTATCTTGTGAGACTTGTTCCCCCAGGGATTGTATGCACCACACCTTGATCATTTGGGGGATGGTATGCATCGGTTGCTTTGGGATGATTATGGGATTTGGAATGAAGGATTATTGTATGGTGTAAGAGTTTCGCAGACCCTGCCCCTAATCATGTGATCTCTATTGTAAAAAATCAATAAATACCCACGGTGACCGATTCCGATTCGGGGCTCCAGTCCCTTGAGGCTGTGAGTCCCTTGGTCCTCTGTGATTTAATTATATTTGAGTCTCTGCCTCTTTATGATAGTTTAACCCTCGCCGCCTCCCTCGCCCTCCCACAGCTTGTGTTGTGCAGGACGCAACAACTATTTTGCAATACATACAAATACTGAATGAGTACATTGTAAACCTGAAACGAATATGTCAGTTATACCTCAATTTAAAAAATGCACACACACAAAGCAGGAAGTTTTTAAAAACCCAGAGCTCACGTCCCATGACTCACCAGTGATATCTTTCCTTGTGGCTCTCGGCTCAAAGTCCATGGCGTACAGATCAGAAACGATGACAGTGCAGCCCTGCTTGCTCAGTTCATCCACAGCCACTTTCTTCAAGGAGCCATTGAGAGACCTGGGTTCTTGGTGCGCGTAGACAATTAGCACTTTCTTACCTAAATCCAGAGAAGAAATGATTTATCTTCAAGATCAATTCCTCTGTCAAAAGTCAATGAGGACTAAGATGAAAATGAAATGTGCAGGCGCATCATAGCAGTTGAAGCTAAGAAATACCAACCTTTTTGGTGGGTGACAGTTTTTAATCCAGTTATATCACAGTTCATTATTACTTGAGTTTACTAATACACAAATATACAATGGGTCAAATTAGGATTCCTCAAAAATAGCACATCCAAGTTCTTTAAAAGCCCAATCTATTTTGGTTATCCTCTATGAGAAGTAGCCCTGTTCCCGAAAATCAAAATAAAAAAGTACCGTAACTAATCTTTTGTGCTAAGCCTACACTGGCAGGCGTCAGCTACTCACCTACAGTTCTGCTTTCTCTCCTCCGGCCCCATCAAAATTTCAAACTTAAACAAGATGTGAAAAATCAGACCCCTAGTCCCTCAGGGGAGGCAAGGCCACAAGGAACCCTGCTTTTGGTGGTGAGGACGACAAGAAGTCTAAGAAAAGTCAGGTCTTATGGGTCCTGGCTGTGTCATTTTACCAATAGGTTCTGAAGCAGTATTTTCCTTGTTCAGAAGTTTCTGTGAGATTATGTACTGATTTCTTCTGGGAGGCAACTACGGTTATCTGGTTAAATTTTCCCAGATAATGTCTAAGACCAAAATGTTTAAACTCTTGATTTAAAATTTTCAGTTTAGGCCCTTAAGGAGAAAATACAAAGCTTATATGAAGCAAACAATTTGGGGGCATTCAACTGAGTATAAAGGTTGGATTCCATGAGTTAAATTAATAATTAACATTTTTAATTTTAACTTCTCAGATTTATTTGTTATAAATGAACTCTACTTGGGAGCTTAATAGGAAATATCCACACCAATAGTTCTCAAGTAGGGACAGTCTTGCCTACCAGGAGATATTTCACAATATCTGGAGACATTTTTGGTTGTCACAACTGGGGATGGGGTATACTTCTGGCATCTGGTAGATAGAGCCTTAAGGATGTTGCTAAACATTCTACAGGACGGCCCCCAAAATGTCAGTAGTGCTGAGGCCGAGAAACCCTAATGTACAATACAATGTGTAAAATAAGGTGGGTTTTTATGTTCTGAAATGAAAAGATTTTCACGTTATATTGTTCAGAGAGAAAAAGATGTTGCAGAATTGGGTGTGTTTCATGAGCAGAGATACAAGTAAAGATGGAGTCATACTGAATTTTTAACCATGGTTACTACTCCTGGGTCTCAATCACTCAACAACTATTTATTGAGCACCTACTATGTCCTGGGGGGTCATTCCAGAGACTGTATAAGCATGACCCTTACTTTCGAGGAACTTATATTTGGTAGAGTTGAAATAGAAAATAAAAGAAGTAAAAAGAAAAAATACAAAACAAGGTAAGCAATTCCAGGTAGTAATCCACATTATAAATAAAACAAATTTTATACACTTCAGTGTTATTTGGATTTTTTTCGTAACAAATATTAATTGAAACAAATTTAACTTCCCCATAGTTAATAGTTACCTGCCATGGTTTTGGAAGGTGATTTTTTTTTTTTTTCTGAATCCTGTCAAGAGGAAACTCTGCTGTTAATCCTGGGCAAAGAAGTATTTGGTGTGGCGAGCCACAGGCTTTCAGATGTGGTCACTCTCCTCAGTTGCCCCAACTATAAGAGAAAAACAAACACTTGAGGGAGGTGAGGAGACAAGGTGGTGAGGTCGATGTATGGCCTCTAGGCCTCACCACCACTTCATGAAGGGCATGCAAACTTATCAGAAAAAAAGGCTTTTCAAGAGAGGCAAGAAGTCCTCTGGAGAGTTAGGCATTAGAGGGCAAATAGCACAGGATGTCAAAACCGATATATATATATATATTTTTTTTTGAGGACTCAGAACCTTCTGTGAGGGCAGCCATAGAGAAAAAATCCTGATGAGACATCTGATAAGAAGCAGGAGTCGTGCCGGTCTTTCCTCCCGCTCCCAAGTTTTCTCTCTACATAATCAATGTAGCAGAACAGACAGAGGACCAGGATACTGGTAAGAAATTCATAGCTACCATGTCTACCATCCTCTACAAAGTACCAGAATGACTGAGAAGAGCAAGAGAGATAGTACATACACATAGTGGCTGGCACATAATAAGGCTCTGGAAAAATGTTAGCTCTTCCTAGACAGCCTCACAGACACGAGGGAGGCCTGAATCCTCACTAACTGGCTTCATTCTGGGAGAGACAAATGCCTCCAACAAACCTGTTCCCTCTGTCAGAAAAAACAGCTCAGAGCCTGGACTCAGGGCCAGTGTGGAGATGCTGCCCAAATGACAATTTTAATGTATGAGTGCATCTTTACAGGACAACAAAAAGAACAGAGAGACAGAAATCAGGCTTATCCATGGCCACCACTGGAATCTGGAGCAGAGCCCGACATCCAGGGTGCTCCATAACTCCAGCTGTCCAAGAGGTAAAGGGCTGAGATATGAAGAATACTGCCAAGTGAAGGTGGAGTGCAGGGGAATGGGCTCTACCCCAGGCAGGGTGTCCTGGGGAGAGAAAGGAAAAGAGGCTTAAATAATTATGGCTGCAGCAGAGTTTGGGGAAGGCAAAACACTTGAGTAGGAGAGGGAGCAAACAGTTCTGATCAGTCAGAGGACAAGAACTTCAAATGCCCTCACATCCCAAAGGTGATTTAAAGTCCTTTCCCATTCCCTTAAATTGACTATTGATTGAACAGTTAGGAACCTGCCTCTTTAGCTACCTAATATCCCCTCTCTTATTCTTTAACAGTCCCTGAATTTATTCAGGTGTCAATATGCCCAACTAAAGACTACATTTCACAGCCTCCCTTATACTTAGGGGTGGCCAATGAGGTGTAAGCAGAAGGTATTGGGTGGGGCTCCTAAGAAATATCCTTAAAGGAGTTGACTCATGTGTTGGAGGGATGAGGGAAGCAGGTGAGGAAGGGAGGTACCATTTTGACCCTTGCCACTGGCCTTTTTCCGAGCTGCACTGAGAAATGATGGCTAGGACTCAGTGAGTCATCTTGTTATCCTGAGGTTGGAGGCTACAAACTAAGGGTGGTAGGACAGAAATATAAAAGGAACCTGGATTCCTGATGCTTTCTTGGAACTGTGAGATGCTTCTGGATTGCCAAACTCCAAACTTATTTACATGAGAGATCAAACTCTAAATTGTGTTTAAGCTGTTAAAGTTGAGTTGGTGTTGTCTAACGTCAGCAGTGAGTGGGACACAATTCTTAAACCATCTACACATTCATTCAGTTTTGTCTGTGGCTTGTAGGAGGACTCCCTGTCTGGCCAGGTACTGCACTAGGTGTTGAGGCTAAAGTGGTGAACAAGATAGGTGAGAATGAAATTTTAGACTGAGAGGTGAGGCAGATAAAATAAGCAGGCAAACAAAGCAACCATAGAATTCTAGTGACAAATACTAATAACAATGCTAATAGTGATAGTGATAAGAAAATAAGTGCTTTAACAGATAAAATGGCAGGAGTGTGTTTACTGTTTTAGGATAGAATGGTCCAAGAAGGCACCTCTGAACAGGGATGAATGATGATATGTACCTAGTCATGCAAGTATCTAGGGGAATAGCAAGTGTAAGGCATGATACGGGAACTGGCCTGGATCGTTCAAGAAAATCTGTTGACTGGCCTATGGTTAAAAAAAAAAGAGTTGGGTAGTGGGTGATGCAGTCAGAGGTGGGCGGTGTCTGTAGGAGAGAGACAAGATTTTAGGAATGTGAAATGTTTTAAAAGGTTATACAGTGCCACTGTAGACTCACATAACACCTTATCTTGAGATTCTTAGGGTGAGGGCCCAAAGACATTTTGGTTTGGAGGAGACGCTTTAATTTTAATGCCTATAATAGGGCGTGCAACCTTCTGCATCCCCAGGCCTCACCATTCCCTATTGTTTTGCTTGGCCCAGTTAACACAGGCCGTACTTGAGACATTTGAGTTTGTGACTCCCCATCTCATACAATTCTCCTAGTTGTACAGAATAAAAAACTGAGGCTTAAGAAGTACGCTACTTGTCCAAAATAAGAGGAAATATTCAAACCAGGCTCTTGAGTTGCTCTTCAGTGCTCTTCACTTTCCCCTCATTCATCTTCCTTAGCACCCCACTTCACAGCAGTCATCTTTTCTCCTTTGTTAGAAATTATGCACTTACCCTGGTCAGTAGTAGAAAAGAACCAGGTGGTTATTAAACTACATATCAAATGGGCTCTGATATTTTTGGTGTACATTATTTCATTTTAATCAGCATCCAGAAGCTATGTTTTCACTTTGCCTCTTTTCCATACTTATGACAGGCTCTGTGCCTGTCATTCTAACTAGATAACATTTCACGATGTAGCTACACCACTGTCTGGGTGCCCATTTGTGACCATTTCTCTATTTCTGGGCAACTAGGTTATTTCCATTTTTTTCCAGAACTACAAATAGGACTGTTAGAAGCATGCATTATTTAATACACATTCCTTTGAATGTATTTTTTGGCTGGTATTTTCTGAGAGATTAAAGGTGAAAGAAGCTGATTTCTTGAGGTTCTGTTACAGACGGCCACGACGTACCCGACGACGGCCAATCGTGCGGTGTGCTCCCTGGATCACTCCCTTTACGAACTGACCTTGGGCTGCCCTGTTTCCTTGTTTGTAACTTTCCTGATTTGTCTCCTCATGTGTAATACGGTTGAGGGCAGATTAAATGGGACGATTCTGTTCAACGCTTATAACCGGGCCCAGCATGCAGTAGGGTTTAGGAAGAAGTATTAATAAATACAATCCTAGTTTCGAAATGGTCAGTGGTCCACCATAGAAAGAACAACAGGAACCACGTGTCTCTGTTCTGGTTGGGACGTGAAAATCAGCAGACTTCTCCCGCCCTGCAGTCCCTGCCGAGAGAAAGACAGACAGCCGCACTCCAGGAGCTGTGCTTCCCGAACCCCCCGCTACCTGGCGAGTGGAGACACTCACCCTGAGCCCGCACGCCCGAGGTGTGGAGCCGCAGGACTCGGACCAGCGCCTGCGCATCGGAAGCTTTGGACGCCTGCGCAGGTTCCGACCGGCGGAGACGCGCACGCGCAGACGCCAGGCAGAAGCAGGACCGTCGCACGCGCGTGCGCCCCAGGGCTGCCCCGATTGGAGACGCCAGGCCCGGGTGGGCGGACCCGCTCCGCTCGGAGCTCCTCCCCGAGCCCCGCCTCACCACTGCCTGCTGCCGGGCAACACTCTGCCCCTCCTCAAACGCGCCCCCTGGCCCCGCCCCTGGCCCCGCCCAGGGCCTCACCCCACCTCCCTTGGGTTGAAGCTGGGCCTGGGTTGAGTGCATTGTGGCTACCGGCCACCGTGCTTCGAAGAGCGGGAACCCGCCCGGTAGGTCGGGTATCCAGGTCACCAGATGAAGGTCCATATCTTGGCTATTGTAAATAATGTTGCAATGAACATATGGGTGCCTATATAGTTTTGAATAGTGTTTTTGATTTCTTCTGATAAATACCCAGAAGAATGGGTCATATGGTCGTTCTATTTTTAATTTTTTTGAGGAACTTTCTTTTTTTTTTATTTTATTATTTTTTTTAATTAATTTTATTGGAGTGACAATTGTTAGTAAATTTACATAGATTTCAGGTGTACAATTCTGTATTACATCGTCTATAAATCCCATTGTGTGTTCACCACCCAGAGTCAGTTCTCCTTCCATCACCATATATTTGATCCCCCTTACCCTCACCACCCACCCCCCACCCCCTTACCCTCTGGTAACCACTAAATTATTGTCTGTGTCTATGAGTTTTTGTTTCTCATTTGTTTGTCTTGTTCTTTTTGGTTTATATACCACATATCAGTGAAATCATAGGGTTCTCTGCTTTTTCTGTCTGACTTATTTCACTTAGCATTATTCTCTCGAGATCCATCCATGTTGTCACAAATGCTCCTATATCATCTTTCCTTAACGCCGAATAGTATTCCATTGTGTATATGTACCACAACTTCTTTATCCATTCATCTATCGAAGGACATTTTGGTTGTTTCCATGTCTTGGCCACCGTAAACAAAGCTGCAATGAACACTGGCGTACACGTGTCTCTATAGAGAAATGCTTTTATATTTTTGGGGTAGATACCCAGGAGAGCGATTGCTGGGTCATATGGTAATTCTATTTGTAATTTCTTGAGGAACCTCCACACTGCCTTCCATAGCGGCTGCACCAGTCTGCATTCCCACCAACAGTGTATGAGGGTTCCTTTTTCTCCACAGCCTCTCCAACACTTGTTACTATTTGTCTTGTTGATGAAAGCCATTCTGACTGGGGTGAGGTGATATCTCATTGTGGTTTTCATTTGCATTTCTCTGATGATTAGCGATGTTGAGCATTTTTTCATATGTCTATTTGCCATTTGTATATTTGAGGAACTTTCATGTTGCTTTTCACAGTGGTTCCACCAGTTTGTACTCCCACCAACAGTGCATGAGGGTTCCTTTACTCCATATTCTTGCCAACACTTGTTTGTTGACTTTTTGATAAGTAATTCATTCTGACAGGGGTGAGATGATTTTGTGGTTTTGATTTGCATTTCCTTGATGATTAGTGATGCTGAGCATCTTTTCAGGTGTCTGTTGGCCATCTGTATGTCCTCTTTGGAGAAATGGCTATTCAGGTCCTCTACCCATTTTTTAATGGGATTGTTTGTCATTTTGATGTTCAACTGTATTAAAGAGTACAAGATGGCAGTTATAAAAGGAG
This sequence comes from Rhinolophus hipposideros, assembly GCF_964194185.1. Taxonomy (NCBI): domain Eukaryota; kingdom Metazoa; phylum Chordata; class Mammalia; order Chiroptera; family Rhinolophidae; genus Rhinolophus; species Rhinolophus hipposideros. Next base: position 4,047,394 of record NC_138054.1, on the reverse strand, counting down.
TCACAGGGCCGTAAAGCACAGCATAGGGAATATAGTCAATAATATTGTAATAATGATGTATGGTTCCAGGTAGGTACTGGATTTATGGTGGTGATCACTTTGTAAGGTGTATAAAATGTCTAAGCACTATGCTGTACACCTGAAACTAATATGATATTATGTCAACTGTAATTGAAAAATAAAATTTTCTCTCTCTGGCTCCATTTTCTCCCCCTCAGTGGGCTGGGGTCTTCTCTGGGGTGGGGGGACTCCAGGTCTCCCTTCAGGGCCAGGTGAACCCCAGAGGGAGCTGCGAAGGGGGGACACAGGAGAGCTTTGGGGTGTAGGGAGCAGCAGTCTCACCATAGGGGGGAAGTAACACCCCAAGTGGGGTGACAGGTGGAGAAGGGAGGGGGCCTCAGCACCCCCCTAACTATGGACCAGTGGCTGCTGGGGCCATCCCCTCCAGACAGGGACTTAGGGGACTGGGAGAGCTTTAGGACTATTGACTCAGAAGGTGGGGAACATTCCAGGGCCAATTGCCTCAAAATGATTAGATCAGGTAACTTTCAGTTGTCTCAGCTGCTTATGAGTCATAGCAGCCACCACCCTCTTGGTGGAAGTTTCCAAACTCACTTTAGGACAGCATCTTGAGGTACTGATGCCCCCACCAAGTACAAAGTGTGTTAGAAACAAAGGGACATCGGTGGTTAACAGGAGGACGTTTATGAAAGTGACAGATCCTCTTGCCAGGTGCTGCTAAAATTATTCTCAAGACCTGTCAAACATTAAATCCTGCTACTTTAATGCCTTGCTTATCCCTCATCTAGAAACTCCCCTCCACTATTGTGTTGAGTCTATAGAACAAGTCTATTCAAGTAGGGTTGACCTAAAGGATGAGCCCTTACCCAATCCTGATGCTGAATGGTTTTGTAAGCAATTTTATGGATAAGGGACTCAGGAAGGCTAGATATGCTACTGTGAACTTATCAGATACCACTGAGGCTAATGCTTTACCAGCTAATACTTCTGCTCAAAAAGCAGAAATTATTGCCCTCATTGGAGCACTACAATTGGGCAAAGGACTCAGGCTAAATATTTACACTGATTCAAAATACGGATTTATGGTGCTCCATGCACATGTTGCCATCTGCAAAGAAACAGATCTCTTTATTGCAAACATTCCCCCAATCCAACATAAGATTGAAATTTTACAGCTCTTAGAAGCTGTAAATGAACCTCAAGAGATAGAGCTCATTCATTGCCAGGGAGATTCAGATATAATCAAAGGAAACAAGCAGGTAAAGCAGCCAAAATTGCACAAAAGGCAATTTTCCAGGCAGCCCTCATACCAGATGCCCAGCCTCGCAATTACACACTCAATTTCACCTTAGATTACAAGGGCAAAACAGACCTCACTCCAGCTCCCCTCCCCCACACACAGACCCCACCCCCGCCCAGGATGGTTCACAGATAAGGAATGATTGTTCCTCCCAAAGTCTGAACAGTGGAAGGTTATTAAGTATTTACATGACTTCCCAGTTAGGTGAAGATTCCTTATACAAGTTGATCTCCCATATCTTTATAAGGAAGGGATTATCTCAAACCACTAAAGAAGTAACCAGAGTGTTTGAACTTTGTGTTCCTAATGACCAAGGGAGCCACCCAATCCCACATCTTCTGTTAAAGCCAGTACAACACAAGAGATCATTTCCTGGGGAAGATTGTCAAGTGGATTCCACCCAAATGCCATCATGCAAAGAATTTAAGTACTTATTAGTATTTATTGATACTTTTACTGGGTGGATAGAAGCCTTCCCCACCCAGACTAAAAAGGCCTTAGAAGTTTCTAAGTTTTTACTTAAGGAAATTATGTCTAGATTTGGATTGCCGAGGAGCTTACAGATTCTTTCACTGCTAAAGTAACCCAACAAGTAGCCTTTGCTTTAGGAATTAAGTATCATCTTTATACCCTTCCTATAGGCCCCACTCTTCAGGGAAGGTAGAGAAAGCTAACCATGTCCTTAAGAAAACCCTAGCTAAATTCTGCCAAGAAACTTCTGAAACATGGGTAACTCTTTTACGTATCTCACTGTTAGTCCAGGTAACCCCCAAGGACACCTTGAATTGAAGCCCTTTGAAATGACTTAATGGAAGCCCTTCTTAACTTTAGATCTGTATTTTAATAAAGAAATTCAACAGATACTATCTCATATCATTAAGCCAAGTACAAAAGGTACTCCAAAATTACGGCAAAAGCATTCTGTCTAATCCCCTAAGACTCAATTAGACCCTCTACTACAATCAGGAGACTATGTCTTATTAAAAACTTGGAAGGAAGGGTCACCAGAGAGTCAACTTCAAACCAAATGGAAGGGGCCCTACCAAGTTCTGTTAGGTACCCCCAAATGCTTTCAAATTACAAAGAATCAACAACTGGGTACATCTGTCTCGAATTGAACCTGTTTCTTATGAGTTCCTGCAGGTCCCTCCAGAAAGCCAGACAGAAAGTGCGACCAATTCTTGTAAATCCATAAAAGACTTCAAGCTTCTGTTCCAAAAGGAAAACAAATAAGTTAGACTTGTTGAGGGGCCTTCCCCAGGAGTCCATCCCTGCTCATCATGAAAGTTTTACTTAGCATTATATCCTTTTACTCTATATTAATGGACTGCCTAAGCCTACCGTAGTAAAATAACTTTATTATCAATTCTTCTTGGATTATCACTAAGGGAGAAAATATATCTAACTGCTGGGTCTGCCATTTGAGGCCGGAGAGTCTGGGGAATGCCCAAACTAACTTAAGAGCGTGTCCCATAAATAATGGCACAATATTCCAGACTCTAAATACCACTTTAAATATTACAAAGCCAAAAACCAATCTTATATTGGGCTTCTTCTCCCTTCTCTTCGTTTTCACATAATCAACTTCTCTACATACAAATTTAATTATACTACCATCTCTTTAAATTGTAAAATTAATATAGGGTACATACCCTTACAATGATACCCATACTAGTGACATAGACATCTACAAAGTTATAACTAATGTAAGTCAGGGGGTAACCCTCCCCCTAGAGGGACCTATATTTAAACCTCTAAATTAGTCTAACATTGTAACACAGCACAATTTTAAATTGGATTGAATCCCCATCCGTGCACTGATTTAAATCATGCTCCTGGGTCTAGCGGGGTTGGTTGTGCCTCACGGAAATTAGATTACATTCTTCAAGGAACATTACCTTCCATTAATAGGCTTCTGACAACAAAGGATCCTCATATCCAGTCCTCTCTTGGGCCTTTATGCAATTGCGTAACTCTGCCCAGGACATTCCCATACCGATTTAATCAAATAAATCAAACTTCCTTCCCTGCTCCTTTGGGACTTTACTGGCTTTGCAGCACCCCTAACAATTTTCTTAAGGGACCTAGAGAGCCCCTTGAGGCATGAGCCACTCTCAATTAGACAATTCCGAACATAGGGAGGATTGCACCCTATATCCCATAGGTGGGATAGCCCCAGGAGGCATTACCATTCTTTTTTTTTAAGTTTCAGGTGTACAAACCAACATAATAGTTAGACATTTAAACCCCTCATAAAGTGATAACACACCCCCCAAGCTACTACCCTTCTGACAACTTATATAACTGCTATAATACCATTGACTATCTTCCCTATATTGAACTCCATATTCCATGCATATATATATATATATATATATATATATATATATATATATATATATATAGTTATAGTTGACATTCAATATTATCCTACTTCAGCTTCAGGTGTACAGCACATTGCACAGTCTCTGAAGTGATCTCCCTGATAAGTCCAGTGTCCATCTGGCACCTCACATGATCTTTACAACATTGTTGGTTATATTCCCCATAATGTATTAACTATCAATTTGTATTTCTTAATACCTTCACCTTTTTCACCCTGCCCCCAACCCCATTCCCTTTTATCACTCTGATAGATTTAGTACCTATCTGTCATCGTACCTAGTTATTACAATATTATTGACTATATTCCTTGTGCTATACCCTACATCTCCATGACTACTGTGTAACAACAAATTTGTACTTCTTAATACTTTTCCCTTTCACCTATACTTAACCCCACTCCCATCTTCAAGAAGTCCCTCTAAGATTTCTTGTAATAGTGGTTTGGTGGTGATCAACTCCTTCAGTTTTTTTCTTCTCTGGGAAGCTCCTTATCTGTCCTTCAACTCTAAATGACAGCCTTGCTGGGTGGAGCAAACTTGGTTGTATGTTGTTGCTTTTTATCAGTTGGAATATTTCCTGCCACTCCCTTCTTGCCGGCAAAGTTTCTGTTGAAAAATCAGCTGCCAGTCTTATGGGGGCTCCCTTGTAGGTAATTAACTGCTTTTCTCTTGCTTTGTTTTTAAAAAATTTTTTGTTGGGGAACAGTGTGTTTTTCCAGGGACCATCAGCTCCAAGTCAAGTTGTTGTCCTTCAATCTAGTAGTGGAGGGCGCAGCTCAGCTCCAAGTCCAGTCACCGTTTTCAGACTTTAGTTGCAGGGGGTGCAGCCCACCATCCCATGTGGGAATTGAACTGGCAAACTTGTTGTTAACAGCTCGTATTCTAACCAACTGAGCCATCAGGCCACCCCCCTCTTGCTGCTTTTATGATTCTCTCTTTGTCTTTAACCTTTGACATTTTAATTATGATGTGTGTTGGTGTTGGTTTCTTTGGGTTTATCTTGTTTGGGACTCTTTGTGCTTTCTGGACTTGTACGTCTATTTCCTTCACCAGGTTAGGGAAGTTTTCTGTCATTATTTCTTCAAATAGGTTTTCAATTCCTTGCTCTCTCTCTCTTCTCCTGGTATCCCTATAATGCAAATATCGGTAAGTTTGATATTGTCTCAGAGGCCTCTCAAACACGTCTCCATTTTTTTGTACTCTTTTTTTCTTTTTGCTGTTCTGGTTGGGTGTTTTCTGCTACCTTATCTTCTACATCGCTGGTTGGATCCTCTCCTTCATCTAATCTACTGTTGATTCCCTGTAATATATTCTTCGTTTCCATTATTGTGTCTTTTATTTCTGACTGATTCTTTTTCATGGTTTTAATCTCCACATTTATGCGTTCTACCTCTCTGTTGAAGTTCTCCCTGAGATCACTGAGCATTCTTATAAACAGTGTTTGGAACTCTGCATCTGATAGATTGCTTATCTCCATTTTGCTTAGTTCTTTGTCTGGAGCTTTGTTCTGTTCTTTTATTTGGGACATGTTTCTTTGTCTCCCCATTTTGGCTGCCTCCCCATGTTTGTTTCTATGTATTAGCTGCTATGTCTTCAGTTTTAGTAGAGTGGCCTTATGTAGTAGGTGTGCTGCGGGGTTCAGTGGCACAGTCTTTCTGGTCACTTGAGCCACTCACTCCAGGTGTGTCTCTTGTGTGGGATGTGTGTGCCCTCCTCTCGTAGTTGAGCCTTGGTTGATAATTGCACATCACTGGGAAGGACTGACCCTCGGGCTCACAGGTTGGGAGAACTGGCCTTGACTACAGTGGAAGAGTTGTTGTGCAGGGGCTGATCCTACAGAGCAGGATCTGCTTCAGCAGGACGCTGGTGCCTGCCCAATCTGCCCCTTGGGTGTGTTGTACTAGGAGGCAGCTGGGTGATACTCCAACTCATTTTGAAGCTGGTCACTGGGGAACCACCTTGGAGAGGACCTGCTCTAGGTCAAGTTCAGCCACAGCCCATGCCCCACCCAGGGCCACCCAGTGGGAGCAGAAAGAAATCTGTAGGTGGCTGCTGTCTGTGCTGTGCTTGGAAGCAACTTGAGAGTCCAAATGGCAAACCAAAGCCGGCTGCCACTAATGATGGTTTAGGGCTGCTCAGCCAGAGTTACAGGACATATTCAAGCCAGATGCTGCTTGTCTGGGTTTTGCAAACATTTGAGCAACCCTAAGAAAGTCTGCAGTTTGAGCCAAGCCTGGCGATCCGCACACACACACACAAACAGACACCACTGCAAACAGCCTGGGTTGTGCCCAAATGATGGGAGGGGCCAGGTCTCAAATCACCAGGATATGGCAAACTAATGGTGGAGACTCAGATATGGCAGCTGCCTGCATCTGCAAGTGGAGAAGGGAAGAGCTCAGCAAAGAAACAATGGCCTCCACCAGCTCCCCTATCCAGAAGAAAGCCACCTCTCCAGCCCCCCGATCCCAAGCTGGACAATTCAGTTCCCCACCATATGTCCCTGCTGCCTTTCTAGCTGCTGCCCCAGTGCTGGAGCTCAGAGCAAGTGAGTCTGTTGGTGGGTAAATCTGTGTGCAGCCCCTTTAAGAGGAGCGCCTGTGAGGGCAGCTGTACTCAGTCTCATTCAGTCACAATCTCCACTGGTTTTCACAACCAGAAATTATGGGGACCTCTCTTTGGCACTGGGCAGGAGTGGGGCTGGGACCTCTCACTCCTCTGGGGCAGGGGGATCTCCACAGCTGAAATATCCCTCCCGATCTTTAGTGGTCACACAGGGCTATGGGACCAGCCCCACCCACGTCTCTGCACTCCCTACCATTTGGCTTCTTCTGTGCATCTTTAGTTGAAAGGCTTCAGTTCAGCTTGATTTTAGGAATTCTCATAATGGTTGTTTTGTAGATTAGTTGCAATTTTGATTTGGTCGGCATTACCATTCTTAATATAACAAAGACACACAGTGTCATGCAGGGCGGCCTGCGGGGTCTCAGCTCCCGCTCCCCCCATAAGAATGCAGGACATGGTGAGGCCAAAAAGGAACACCCACAGAGCCATAGGTAGGGGCTTGCTGGCAGCTGGGTTGGAGAAACAGGAAGCAGGAGCCACACTGTTCGCAACCCTCACTGCACCGCTTGCAGGCTCAGCCACCATCTTCTTGCTAGCCCCCATTTTTCTGCTAGCGTAGCCACAGCAGTTATATTAGTGGCCAATGGCTCACTGGTTACAGCTGACGGCCAACTAGCCACAGCTGATGGCCATCCAATCACAGTCGATGGCCATTTACTACCTGAGCCAGCACCTTTCTATGTGAGGCCGAGAGCCTGGAAACTGCACTCTGGGGCTCTCTCCCCACACATAGCTTAATTCTTACAGAGGCTATTGGAGCCTTTTGGGCCTCGGGCCTTGGTCCTGTCGGGGATTAATCTACCATGAAATCACCCTTAGAGAAATAACTACATGAAGAGGGCTTTACGGACACTGCCCACACATTAGGGGCATTACAAATGTGATGCGGGGTCTCTGGTCCCAATCTCAGCGGGTGGACACAGAATAAGGTGAGGCCAAAAAGGAACAACAATGAAGCCATTGATAGGGGAGTCATACCACTATATTCTTGATGGCAGCTGGATGAGACACAAAAGCAAACATCTGCGAGTACCCCAACAAGGGGTTTTTCTGTACTCCAATCTCACTGGTGGCTGGACGAGACAAGGTAAGTGGGATCAACACGATCTGCAATCCATAATCTGCTTGCTAACCACACTTGCTAGCTGCAATCCATGCTTGCTAGTGTAGCCATGGCAGTTATATCAGCGGCTAATGGCTAACTGGTTACAGCTGATGGCCAACTAGTCACAGCTGATGGACATCTACTACCCGAGCCAGCACCTTTCCACGTGAGGCCGAGCGCCTGGAAACTGCTCTCTGGGACTCCGTCCCTACAACAAACCTCTCTAAATTGATGAGCAAATGTAGTCTATAACAACCGACTAGCCAAACAAGGGGGGTGTAGATGCTGTTATCAATAAAACCTATTGCACTTATGTTACCGAAGAGTGGGCTCTTCTCGGCATGGTGTCCAGGTTCTTGGCGCCTCAAGCAAAGAACTGAACGAGACACAGAAATAAAGTGGTGAAAGAACACTTTATTAGTGTCATGCGGGGTCTCTGGTCCTGCTCCCCACACAAGAAAGGAGAATATGGTGAGGCCAAAAGGAACACCAACGGAGCCGTGGATGGGGGTTCATACCACTCTAGTCTTGCTGGTGGCTTGGTTGGAGCCACAGGAAGCAGGCTTCACATGATCCGCAATCCACCGTCTGCTTCTCTGCCAACCAACCAACCAACCAACCCCTAGCGTAGCCACGGCAGTTATATTAGTGGCTAATGGCTAACTGGTAACAGCTGATGACCACCCAGACACAGCGGATGGCCATCTGATTACAGCTGATGGCCATCTAATCACCGAACCAGCACCTTTCCACATGAGGTCGAGAGCCTGGAAACTGCCTCTGAGACTCTGTTCCCACAATTAGAAGAGATAGTACACTCTAAAAAAATAGGAGTGGACCCAAGCAGCAGAGAATGGCTCAAGGGCTCATTATTAAAATAAAAAGAACACTCCAAAGGGTTTGGAGCGGGCCCTGAGCAAAGGCAAGGCTCAAGAGACTCAAAGAGCTCAGATTGGTGAGGACTTGGAGTTTCTATCCTTTCTTCTCTAGAATGGGCTGTTCCTTTCCGGTCATGGGACCACTTGATTGACACCTGTGATTGACAAAAAGCTATTACCTCATCTTTTCAGAACGCCTATGTTCTTTCCCAGAATTCAGTCTGTTATAATGAAGTTCTAGGCATATGTATGATACTCTAATGATGGTATGATGAGGCCCAGGTGAAATGAAGGTTGTTACAGTCTTTACTGCGAAGGTGTGAATGGCTGGTTTAATCTAGTTGGGTATTTTGTACCCATTTGTTCCTCATAGGGTTAGACAATTACAATGAAAATGGGAAGTTTTGGGCTGAGAAGGAAGGTCTTTTGGGTGCTCACATTCTATGGGTTGTGCAGGAATGCAGAGACCCGATACCTAGCTCTAACTGCCTGCCTTGTTTTCCCCTTGAGAGACACGATCCGCATAAAATCTCTATGGGAAGTTGAGGGACAGAAGGTCTTTTCTTCCATATCTGCTTTCTGGTGGACAGGGGCTGTGGGGACAGAACCAGGAGATCAGTTTCCAGGCTCTCAGCCTCATGTGGAAAGGTGCTGGCTTGGGTAGTAGATGTCCATCAGCTGTGACTAGTTGGTTATCAGCTGTAACCAGTTAGCCATTAGCCACTAATATAACAGCCGTGGCTACGCTAGGGGGTTGGTTGGTTGGCAGAGAAGCAAACGTCAGATTGTGGATTGTGTGACCCCTACTTCCTGTGTCTCCAACCCAGCCGCCAGCGAGGATATAGTGGCGTGAACCCATGGCTCCATTGGTGTTCATTTTTGGCCTCACCATATCCTGCATTCTTGTGTGGGTAGTGGGACCAGAGACTCTACATGACAGGGGCACAGAGCTGTCCCTACCTATTAGGGGATTCATGGAACTCTCTCCCTATCTGATCTTAGAAGAGAGGAAGGGGTCTTGAGATTCACCTGGAAGACCATGTTGGCTTCTTTTATTGCTACTGGCAATTTTGCTGTGGTATCCTCTGTATCCCCAAGACCCCTGAATGAGGAGAAATAGATTTCAATTAATAAATCTGTTAGCTCTATAGAGCCTGTGACCATTCAACAAGTCATTCAGGTGTTGTTAATTGTCCAGGAGTTAGGCCTGGGATGGGTAGGAGAGAACATTAGGCTTCAATGATTACAATCAACAAGTATAAAATCACAAGTTTTAGGGTAATTATCTAAAGCAGGGGTAGGAGCTAAAAATCTTGGGAAAAGGAAATTTGAGAGGGAAACTTAAAATTTCCATAGGAAATAAAACTTAAAAGTTTTTCAGTGGGGACGGGCTACTCAGTGGCCCGTATCACTTACATAAACTGTTCTGGAACTGTAGAAACCAACATCAAAAAAATATATAATCAAGCTTAATGCTTGCATCGATATTACGAAGAAAATAAAGACTCACAAAACACACTTAAGGGATGGTTTCCTGGATTTACCTGGCTATTGCCCTTTTTGGGACCACTAGTATATTTAGTTTTACTGTTAATCTTTGGACCTTGTATTTTTATTCTTACCAAATTTGTATCTTCCAGGCTGCAACAATTTCAGGTGAAGATGATGGTCACATAGGACTTCCAGTGAGTTCCAGTCACAAACCAGAACTCATGTTCTCAGCCCCGGGGGTCCCTTAGAAGACGTTTCCAAAGATTTGTATTCCCAACAGAGAGGACTACCGCCCTTTCTCAGGCTAGAAGAAGTAACAGAAGACAGATTTTTCATTCTTCAACAACCGTTTAAGATTAAGGGAATAAAATCGCTGAGGGGGGAAATAATAGAGGGAAGCATCATGTGGACTATTTTGACAGAAGAAGAAACTAGGAGGTTGGATTCCAAGCCTGCTACCTGCTTGCTACCAGACATAGACCTCAGGCACACAGTCACCAATCACACAGAACAGACCATCTGAAGCCTATGGAGCAAAAACATTCCATTCCAATGGCCACTCATGTAATTACTCCCACTACAATCTCGCCACAGGTTGTACCTTACAAAAACTAAGGATAAGCCTGCCCCTATTCTTTCTGTGTCTTGCTTCTTTCCTCCTTTCCCCCACACCAAGAACTTTTCCATGGGAACAAGAAACACCTATAAAACCCTACACAAATGCGCAGAGGGGTCTCCCTTCCACTAGGGATTAGAGACCACCACTCCATCTGTTGAGCAGCCTTTTCTTGCTTACACTCTGCGAAAAGAACTTACTTTCACTTTAAACTCTACCCTCACCCCTGACCTTTGAGGGCGTTTCTCCAGCCCAGGCGTGCTGGGAGGGGACTGTGGTGACCCCATCACTAACCACCGAGGGCTCCCCCGGCCCCCCTACCCACCCTCGCACTGAGGGCAGCATATGTGCAACTCCCCCCAGGGCCAGCCCTCCAGGTGAACCACGCTCCCAACACCTCGCTGTGGCCCCAATCTGGAAGCTGTTCAAACTCCTTCACGGGGGAGTTTTTAATGAGGCTTCATCATTTAGGCACGATCGATTATTACCTCAATCGCTAGCTCCTCTCCCCTTGCTGGAGGATGGGCTGGGCCTGAAAGGTCCAAGCTCCTAATCATGGTTGGGCCTTTCCGTTGACCAGCCCCCATGCTGAAGCTATCTAGAAGCCCACCAACAGTGGCCTCATTAGGACAAAAGATGCTCTTGCAAATCACTCAGGAAATTTCAAGGGATTTGGGAGCCCTGTGTTAGGGAACCTGGGTCAAAGACCAAATATTAGGACAAAACATGCTCCTACACTGCCACCACTCAGGAAATTACCAGGGTTTTAGGAGCTCTGTGTCAGGAAGTGGGGCAGAGACCAAGGTTGATAGATATACTCTTTATGTCACTACATTTATCATGTATATGGCCAATTTGGTGAACTCTTAGTAATTTAAGAGTTTTCAATACATTCTCTTGGATTTTCTGCTATATGATTTTACAATAGGCATATCATCTTAAGAGGGAACACATCTTTTTAACTGTTATACCTCTTGTTTCTGTTTTTCAATTTTTTTCTTTTGTCTTTGTCCTTTTTGCATTATCCAATTGTCAAGAGAATCTCTGTGCTGATCTTTGTTATAATACCCAGTATTGGTGAGAATATGAGAAAATGAGCACTCCTACACATTGTGTGTGCGAGTTAAGGTTTTTTGCAGGGAATTTAACAAAGTCTTTTAATTTTAAATAAATATTTCGAACTGCATATTCACTTTCGGTGACTGTTCAACAGAAATGTTTGTATACATGCTCAGCTGTGTTCCAGGTTTTTCTTTTCAGCATTATTTAAAAAATAATAATAATTCAGATATCCAGGGGTTTTAATTATTATTTATAATTGTGGTAAACAGCACACATAACATAAAATATATCATCTTAATTGCTAAGTATGCAGTTAGCATTATTTTTTTGATAGCAAAAAAGGAAAGAGAAAGAAAGAATAAAAGAAAAAGAGAAGAAGGGGGAAGGAGGACGAGAGAAAAAGAGAGTACGCAAAGGTAATGAATGAAGTAGAAGCAATCCAGTTTTAATTTTTCCCTCAATTTGGACAAGAATTTAGTTCATTTATATGATCGAATACTATGTAGAAAATAATTTAAATTGTGGGTCTATATATAAACTTCCTGAAAAAGATCATGAAAACAAATTAAGTGAAAAAGGTGATTTGCAATACATTGTGATAGTATGATGTCACTCATGTAAACAAAAATCTACATGTGTACATGTAAACATATGTATGTGAATCCATGGGAAAAGGTTTTAAATGATGTACCTTCACTGCTAACAAGGTTATCTCTGGGATAGGTTTGAGTAAGGGGGTACAGGAGGAGAACTACCATATTTTTCTCTCTCTGTTTCCCCATTATTTACAATTTTAAGTAGGAAAATCTAATCCTGTACTCTGTACATAATTTAATGAAAGAAGGACTCCAGGACACAGCCATGTGTGCAATACTAAGGGACATGGTCAAAATGGAGATAAAATCCACATAAAGTTTTTTAATTATTGATTTTTGTAAGCTTTTTATAAATTAATTTCTGGTGAACATAACAATGCAATAGTTGGACATTTCACCCCTCACAAAGTGATAACTCCCCTCTAATCTATTGTCCCTCTGACATTGTATATTGTAAACGTTTTTAATGAGAATGACTTTGAAGATTTACCTTGTTCTCTTCATGACTTAGGTTTATTTCCATCTTTCCTAATGATTAAGAACTATTTTTATTTCCTCTTCTGTGAACTGACTTAATATACTTTGCCCATATTTTCCCTATGGTTGTGTGGAAGAGTATAATTTTTATATATTAAAGAAATTACCCAATTAAAAATATTTTTATTGAAATACAAAAATATTTTAACATACAACATTATGTCATTTTCAGGTTTACACCATATTTATTCAACAGTTATATACATAAAGAGTTATTTGGGCTGGTCCGATGACTCAGGTGGTTGGAGTGCCAGCTCCATTTCCACATGGGCTAGTGAGCTGCGCTCTCTACAGCTGCCATGGGCTGCCATGAGCTGCTGTGAACTGCTGTGGGCTGCTGCGGGCTACAGTGTGCCACCATGAGAGGCCGGTGGCCAGCGTGAGCGGCCGGCAGCTGGCGAGAGCTGCCATGAGCTGCTGTGAGCAGCCGACTGGTGACCGACTGACTGCGGGGCAGGGGTGGGGGGGGTGCAAGGCTCATAATACCAGCATGGGCCAGGGAGCTGTGTCCTACACAACTAGACTGAGAAACAACAGCTTGACCCAGAGTGAGGGGGGGAAAATGATACATTTAAAAAGAAAAAAAAGTGTTCACCATGATAAGTCCAGCAACCATCTGATTCTGTACCACGCTATCACAATATTATTGACTGTATTCCCCATGCAATATTATTGAATGTATTACCCATTACATCCCATGACTTATTTGTTTCATACCTAGAAATTTGGATGTCTAATTCCCGTTCACCTCCTGCCCCTTTAAAAATTTTCAATTACAGCTGACATGAAATATTATTTTATATTAATTTCAGGTGTACAGCATAGTGGTTAGACATATATAATTTAAGAAGTGATCCCCAGGACTAGTCTAGTACCCACCTGGCACTCTACATAGTTATTACCATAGTATTGACTGTATTCTCTATGCTTTACTTTACATCCCCATGACTATTTTGTAACCGCCAATTTTTTTTTTAAATTTATTGGGGTGAAAATTGTTAGTGAAACTACATAGATTTCAGGTGTACAATTCTGTATTACATCATCTATAAATCCCATTGTGTATTCACCACCCAGAGTCAGTTCTCCTTCCATCACCATATATTTGATCCCCCTTACCCTCATCACCCAGCCTTCACCCCCTTACCATCTGCTAACCACTAAACTATTGACTGTGTTTATGAGTTTTTCTCATTTCTTTGTCTTGTTCTTTTGTTGTTTTTGGTTTATATACCACATATCAGTGAAATCATATGGTTCTCTGCTTTTTCTGTATGACTTATTTTGCTTAGCATTATACTCTCAAGATCCATCCATGTTGTCACAAACGTTCCTATATCATCTTTTGTTACCGCCGAATAGTATTCCATTGTGTATACTTCTTTATCCATTCATCTATCGAAGGACATTTTGGTTGTTTCCATGTCTTGGCCACTGTAAACAAAGCTGCAATGAACATTGGAACCCACGTGTCTTTATGTATAAACGTTTTCAGATTTTTTTGGTAGATACCCAAGAGAGATATTGCTGGGTCATACGGTAATTCTATTCGTAATTTTTTGAGGAACCTCCACACTGCCTTCCATAACGGCTGCACCAGTCTGCATTCCCACCAACAGTGTATGAGGGTTCTTTTTTCTCCACACCCTCTCCAACACTTGTTACTATTTGTCTTGTTGATGATAGCCATTCTGACTGGGGTGAGGTGATATCTCATTGTGGTTTTCATTTGCATTTCTCTGATGATTAGCCATGTTGAGCATTTTTTCATGTCTATTTGCCATTTGTATGTCCTATTTGGAGAACTGTCTCTTCAGGCCCTCTGCCCATTTATCAATTGGGTTGCTTGTTTTTTGTTGTTGAGTTTCATGAGTTCCTTGTATATTTTGGATATTAGCCTCTTACCAGAGTCACTGTTTGCAAAAATCTACCATTCAGTTGGTTGCCTCTTTATTTTGTCAATGTTTTCTTTTGCTGTGTAGAAGCTTTTAAGTTTCATATAGTCCCATTCGTTTATTTTAGCTTTTACTTCCATTGCCTTTGGAGTCAAATTCATAAAATGCTCTTTGAACCCAAGGTCCATAAGTTTAGTACCTATGTTTTCTTCTATGCAGTTTATTGTGTCAGGTCTTATGCTTAAGTCTTTGATCCATTTTGAATTAATTTTGGTACATGGTGACAGATAACAGTCCAGTTTCATTCTTTTGCACGTGGCTATCCAATTCTGCCAGCACCATTTATTGAAGAGGCTGTCTTTCCTCCATTGTATATTTTTAGTTTCTTTGTCAAAAATTATCTGTCCAAATTTATGTGGTTTTATTTCTGGGGTCTCAAATTATTTCCATTGTTCTACTTGTCTGTTTTTCTGCCAATACCATGCTGTTTTGATTATTGTAGCCCTGTAGTACAAGCTAAAGTTATGGAGTGTGGTACCTCCAGGATTATTCTTTTTTCTTAGGATGGCTTTGGCTATTTGGGGTCTTTTGTGGTTCCAAACAAATCTGATGATTTTTTGTTCTATTTCTTTAAAAAATGCCATTGGGATTTTGATGGGGATTGCATTAAATCTGTATATTGTTTTGGGTAATATGACCATTTTAACTATGTTGATTCTTCCAATCCATGAACACAGAATGTCTTTCCATTTCTTTGTGTCTTTTTCAATTAATTTCAAAAATGTCTTACAGTTTTCAGCATATAGGTCCTTCACATCGTTGGTTAAGTTTATTCCTAGGTATTTTATTCTTTTTGCTGCAGTTGCAAAGAGAATTGTTTTTTGTATTTCTTTTACTGAGATTTCATTCTTAGCATATAGGAATGCAATGGACTTTTGTACGCTGATTTTGTAGCCAGCAACTTTACTGTTTTCGTTGATTGTTTCTAATAGCTTGTTGGTGGAGTCTTTAGGGTTTTCTATATATAGCAGCATGTCATCTGCAAAGAGTGATAATTTAACTTCTTTATTCCCAATTTGGATGCCTTTTATTTCTTTCTCTTGCCTGAATGCTCTGGCAAGGACTTCTAACACTACGTTGAAAAGCAGAGGTGACAGGTGACAGCCCTGTCGTGTTCCTGAATGTAAAGAAAAGGGCTTCAGTTTTTCACCATTAATTATGAGATTAGCTGAGGGCTTGTCATACATGGCCTTTATTATGTTAAGGTATTTTCCTTCTATACCTATTTTATTAAGTGTTTTAATCATAAATGGATGTTGTTTCTTGTCAAATGGTTTTTCTGCATCAATTGATGTAATCAAATGATTTTTGCCTTTATTTTGTTTATGTGAAGTATCACATTGATGGATTTGCGGATGTTGAACCATTCTTGTGCCCCAAGGATGAATCCCACTTGGTCGAGATGAGTAATCTTTTTAATGCAGTGTTGTGTTTGATTTGCTAGAATTTTCTTTAGGATTTTTGCATCTGTATTCATCAGACATTGGTCTGTAGTTTCATTTTTTTGTGTTCTCCTTACCAGGTTTTGGTATCAGGGTTATGTTGGCCTCATAAAATGAGTTAGGGAGTACTATCTCTTCTTCAATTTTTTAGAAGAGTTTGAGCAGGATTTGTATTAGATCCTCTTTGAAGGTTTAGTAGAATTCACTAGTGAAGCCATCTGGTCCCGGACTTTTGCTTTGGGGAAGGTTTTGGATCACTGATTCAATTTATTTACTGGTGATCGGTCTGTTTAGATTTTCTAGTTCTTCATGGATCAGCCTAGGAAGGCTATATGTTTCTAAGAACTTGTCCATTTCTTCTAGGTTATTGAATTTGGTGGCATATAATCCTTTATAGTATTCTTGGATGATCCTTTTTATTTCTCTGGTGTCTGTGATAACTTCTCCTTTTTCATTTCTGATTTTGTTAATTAGTGTCTTCTCTCTTTTTATCTTAGTGAGTCTAGCCAAGGGTTTGTCAATTTTGTTAATCTTTTCAAAGAACCAGCTCTTTGTCGCATTTATTTTTTCTATTGTCTTTTTTTCTCTATTTAGTTCTGCTCTAATTTTTGTTATTTCCTTTCTTCTGCTAACCTTGGGTTTCACTTGTTCTTCTTTTTCTAGTTCTTTAAGGTTATTTATTTGGGATTTTTCTTGTTTCTTGAGATAGGCCCGTAATGATATAAATTTCCCTCTTAGCACTTCTTTCACTGCATCCCCAAAATTTTGGTAGGATGTATTTTCATTGTCATTTGTTTCTATGTATCTTTTGATCTGTCCTCTAATTTCTTCTTTGACCCAGTTATTCTTTAAAAGTATGTTGTTTAATTTCCATGTATTTGTGTTTTTTCTTGATTTCTTTTTGCAGTTGATATTTAATTTCAGAGCCTTAAGATCAGAGAATATGCTTGGTATGATTTCAATCTTCTTAAATTTGCTGAGGTTGATTTGTGTCCCAATATATGGTCTATCCTTGAGAATGTTCCATGTACACTAGAAAAGAATGTATAGTCTGATGTTTTAGGATGAAGTGCTCTATACAT
Organism: Rhinolophus hipposideros; assembly: GCF_964194185.1. NCBI lineage: Eukaryota > Metazoa > Chordata > Mammalia > Chiroptera > Rhinolophidae > Rhinolophus > Rhinolophus hipposideros. The sequence goes on along the minus strand of NC_138054.1, from coordinate 4,030,300 downwards.
ATCAATTATGTCCATTTCATTTAATGTGTCACTTAGGGCTGCTATTTCGTTATTTATTTTCTGTTTGGATGATCTATCCATAGCTGTCAATGATGTATTTAAGTCCCCTAGTATAATTGTGTTTTGGTCAATTTCTCTCTTTAGTTCTGTTAGCAGTTGCTTGGTATATTTTGGTGCTCCCTAATTGGGGGCATAAGTAATGATGACTGTTATGTCTTCTAGTTGTATTGTCCCCTTTACCATTATGAAATGTCCATCTTTGTCTCTTGTTATCTTTTTCACCCTGAAGTCTATTTCTTCGGAAATCATTATGGCTACACCTGATTTTCTCTGGGTACCATTTGCTTGGAGTGTCAATTTCCACTCTTTCACTTTGAGTCTATGCTTCTCCTTGTAGCTGAGATATGTCTCTTGGAGACAGCATATGGTTGGGTTTAGTTTTCTGATCCAATCTGCTACTCTGTGTCTCTTTATTGGTGAGTTCAGTCCATTTACATTTAGGGTGATTATTGATATGTGAGGATTTCCTGTCATTCTATCTTTAGTTTTCTGGTAAAGTACTGTCTCCATTGTTTCTTTGCCTTTTTGTTGTTGTCTATTCTTTCTGTGTGGCAGTATTCTATGATGTTTTCCTCTGTTTCTTCTTTTATTACAGTACATATTTCAGTTCTGGATTTTTTTGAGTGGTTACCCTTAAGTTTATGTAAAAGAAAGTTTGATATTTAGATTAAGTGGTATTCCATTTTCTTCAGCACGTTTACTTTCTCCATTCCCATATTCCGGTTCAGGCCTTACTCTCCCCCTTTTTATGTTTTGGTTGCCACAAGTTGTCCCTGTTGATGGCGGTCTAATAGCCTCCTGTAGTATTTCTTGTAGTGCAGGTCGTGTATTAGAAAATTTCCTCAGCTTCTGTATGTCTGGAAAGGTCTTTATTCCTCCTTCATATCTAAAGGATATGTTTGTTGGATAGATTATTCTTGCCTCATAATTTCTCTCTTTCAATAGTTTGAATATTTGGTTCCACTCCCTCCTGGCTTGTAGAGTTTCTGCTGAAAAATCTGATGATAATCTAATGGGCTTTCCTTTGTAGGTTACCATCTTCTTTTCCCTGGCTGCCTTGAGGATTCTTTCTTTGGTGTTAATTTTAGATAGCTTCAATACAATGTGCCTTGGAGAAAGTCTGTTGGGATTGAGGTAATTAGGTGTTCTATTTGCTTCTTGGATTCGAGGATCCAGTTCTGTCCACATGTTTGGGAAGTTCTCATCGACAAATTGTTTGAATACATTCTCTTTTCCCATCTCTCTTTCTTCTTCTGGTATGTCCATTATTCTTATATTGCTCTTTCTGATAGAGTCAGAAAGTTCTTGTAGAGTTCTTTCATTTCTTTTAAGTCTAAAGTCTCTTTCTTCTTCCATCTGTGTCATTTCCAGGTTTCTATCTACGATGTCACTGATTCTTTCCACCATCTGGTCAACTCTACTACCTAAGCTGGTTGTTTCATTCTTGATTTCTTCTATTGAGTTCTTAATCTCCAGAAATTCCATTTGGTTCTTTTTTAAAATTTTAATCTCTTTTGTAAAATTCTCCTGTTTTTCTTTGATTGTGTTTCTGAGTTCATTAAACTGCCTTTCTGTGTTTTCTTGCATCTTGTTGTGTTTTTTCAGAACTGCAATCTTGAACTCTCTGTCATTTAAGTCACATATTTCTATATCTTTAAGTTCCGTGTTTGGAGACTTTTCACTTTCTTTCTGAGCTGTCTTGTTGCCTTGGTTATTCATGGCAATTACTGATTTATTATTTCTCTTCCTAGACATCTACAAGAGTGGCTTCTGCAACAGGTTGATAAGAAGAAGTCTTTCTTTTGCTTTCCAGTACTTGTTGGTAGAATGTTTTATTTTCTCTCCTACTGCAGCCTTTTTTTCTCTCTCACAGGGTAGTGCTATGTTTTCTCTGTACTATTCCAGCTTCTCACACAATGGGGAGATTCCCTGGGAGATGGGCCTCTCCTCTGTTAACAGTTCACCTGGGTCATAGGGCGCCACGTCCCTGTGGGGGAGCAGAGAGCTTTTGAAGTTCCAAAGCTCTTTCTGCACCAGATTCAGAGCCCATTGGTTTCAGCAGTTCTGTTTACTCCTGCAGGGATCCGCCCAGATAGGTGGGGCCAGGGGCGGGGTGAGTTGTGAGAGGTGGCCCAGAGTAATGGCTGCGACCACCACCATAGCTGTCCCGCTTCCACAGCTCCCTCCCCTTTGCCAGAATTAGTTGGGCTGGGAATCTGTGTCTGTGGTCCACAGTTCTCAGAACAGCAAATATTCTGGTTTTTTGATCTGACACTGCTACTGTTCCGGGCAGTTGGGGGTGGGGCGAGCTCTGGGAGGATAAGGAGGGGGCGGCTAGTCTCAGTGCCTAAGGCTTCCGTTTTCTGCTCAGCAGTGAGGGCTTAAACCACCGATTTCAGCCCTCTTCCCTCAGTCTTTGCTCCGAGGTCTCTGCCATGAGTGTTGGGTTCAGTCGTTTTATATGCTGCCCCCTCAGCCCTGTGTGCCGTAAGCGGAGCCCTAGCAGTCCAAGTTCTTCCCTCTCCCGCAGCTGCGGTAGTTCCGGGATGCAGCGAGCTCGGAGTACTGAGCTAGGTCTGCGTCCTGCATCCGCCCGGCTCCGTCTCCGCACTTCTCCCTTCCCTCCTCCCCCGCTCACGCTATTTGCCCACCTTTAGGTGAATTCAGTAGTGGGCCTGTTCGTCTTGCCTGTCTGCTGCGCAGGGAGTCCTTTGTGTAGTTATTGTTGTCTGATTCATTGTAAAATCCAGGGGAGCTTTACAGAGAGTCACCTCACGCCACCATTTTGATGAGGTCTCTGTAACTGCCAATTTGTATTTCTTAATCCTTCCCCCTTTTCACCATGCCCCCAAACACTCTCACATCTGTCACCGCAAGAAATCTAGTACCAATTTGACACCATACGTAGTTATTACAATATTATTGACTATATTCCTTATGCTGTACATTACATCCCCATGACTTCTTTGTAACAACCAATTTGTACTTCTTTATCCCTTCTCCTTTTTCAGCCACTCCCAAATCCCCTCCCTTCTGGCAACCATCAAAATGTTCCCCGTATCTATTAATTTGTTTGTGTTTTGTCTGTTTATTTTGGTCTTTGGATTCCACATATAAGCGAAACCACTTTGCATCTGTCTTTCTTGGTCTGACATACTCCACTCAGGACAATATAATCCACGTCCATCCATGCTGTTGGAAATGGCAAGAAAGCCTTCCCTTCCATGGCAGAGCAATATTGGATATATGTACCACCCCCTTTTTATTTATTCATCCAGCTGTGGACACCCAGGTTGCCTACACATCTTGGCTGTTGTAAACAATGCTGCAATGAATACATGGATGCGCACGTCCCCTCAAAATAGCATGTTGAGTTTCTTCAGATAAATACCCAGAAGTTGGATTAGTGAGTCCGTCTTTGTCTCATATTATAGTCTTTTTTTTAAAGTCTATTTTGTCTGGTACAAGTATTGTTACAGATTTTTGTTTGTTTCTTTCCATTTTCATGAAATATTTTTTCCCATCCCTTTACTTTCAGTTTGTGTGTGTTTTTGATCTGAACTGAGTCTCCTAAAGACAGCATAAGTAAAGGTTTTATTTTGTTATCCATTGAGCCAACCTATCTATCGATTGGAGCATTTAATCTATTTACATTTAGAGTAATTGTTGATAGATATGTAGCTATTGCCATTTTGTTATTAATAATTTTGATTTTTTTTTTCCATTGTAAAGAAGTCCCTCTAAGATTCCTTGTTTAGTGGTGATGAACTCCTTTAGCGTTTTCTTATCAGGGAAGCTTTTTGTCTATCCTTTGATTCTAAGTGATAGCCTTGCTGGGTAGAGTACTCTTGGTTGAAGATCCATGTTTATCATCACATTGACTATTTTGTGCCAATCCTTCTCTCCTGCAAAGTTTCTGTTGAAAAATCAGCTAATTGTCTTATGGGAGCTCCCTTGTAAGTAATGTCTTGAGTCTTTCTTTTGTTGCTTTCAGGATTATTTCTTTATCTTTAATCTTTGCCATTTTAATGATGATGTGTCTTGGTGTGGGCCTGTGTTGGTTTATCTTGTTTGTGACTCTCTGTGCTTCCTGGACTTGTATGTCTATTTCCTTCACCAGATTAGGACAGTTTTTGATTATTATTTCTTCAAATAGGTTCTCAGTCCTTTGATTTCTTACTTCCCTTTCTGCTACCCCTAAGGCGCGAATGTTGGTATGCGTGATGTTGTCCGAGAGGTCACTTAAACTATCCTCATTTTTTTGGATTCTTTTTTCTTTTTGCTGTTCTGATTTGGTGTTTTCTGCTACTTTGTCTTCCAAATAGCTGATTCGATCCTTTGCTTCATCTGATCTGCTGGTGATTCCTTCTAGTGCATTCTTAATTTCAGTTATTATATTCTTCACTTCTGACTGATTCTTTGTTATAGTTTCTAGGTCCCTTTTTATGCTTGTTATCTTTTTATTGAAGTTCCCACTAAGTTTTTTGCTCATTCTCATAACCATTGTTTTGAACTCTGTATATGATATGTTGCTTGTCTCCATTTCATTTAGTTCTTTTTCTGGAGTATTCTCCTGTTCTTTCATTTAGGATGGTTTTCTTCATTTCCTGATTTAAGCTTCCTCTCTGTGTTTGTTTTCATGTGTTAGGCATATTTGCTATGTCACCCAGTCTTGGCCAGGTGGTCTTATGTAGTAGGTGCCATATGGGGCCCTGGCACAGTCTCTGTGACCACCTGCTCCTGGTGTTCCAGGAGTGTGCCTTGTGTGAGTTGTGTGTGCCATCTTGTTATAGTTGAGCCTTAATTGCTATTGGCACATCAGTGGGTGGGATTGGCCTTTACGGTGATTTGTTGTGGGGTTTGGTCACATCCACATCTTATGGGCTGCTGTGTGGGTGGCTTACCCCACTGAGTAGGATTCATCCCAGTGGGTTCTGGTGCCTGTTGAGACTGTCCTTTGTGTGTACTCGTTGTGAAGCTAATTGGATGGTGCTCTGCCATGGTATGAAGCCAGTCTCCAAGTATTTGGTTCTGGCTACTCTTGGAAGTGGCTTCAGTGCAAGTCCAGGTCACCCACTGCCTTTGACCATCCAGGGACTACCTGGTAGGAGCTACAAAGTGATTTGCAGTTGTTTGCTGCCTGTCCTAAACCAGGAGGCATGTGAGAGAGTCACATTTCGAACTGAGGACTTCTTCCACCAGTACTGGGCCTGGGGTAGCACTGCAAAAATCCAGGACACCCTGAGGCCTGCTGTCAACTGCAAGCTCCCTTAAGATTCAGCTATTGATAAAGCCTTGTGCAGTGTGCAAGTTAGGTAAGGAAGGATCTCAGGGAGTCACTAGAGTGGGAAGAGTTGTAGTCACTGGGTTAATGTAGATTTTAGTTTGATGCCAGCGCTGAGCCTAAAGCTACTCAGCAAAAGTCTGAGCACACTGAGGTCAGTTACCACCTACTTGGGCCCTCAGACTCTGATAGTTTTCCAAGGAAGTGTGCAATGTGGATGGGCCTGGCTGCTTGTTGAAAAAGGGTCTCCAACTTTGGGCAAGTTTGGTGGGGTGGTGTCCTAGAGGAGGTCAACGGACCAATTTAGATTAAGATTTGGTCATAGGGATGAGTGGCTGGTTATCTCAGTGGTTAGAGTGCAGTGCTCATAACACTAAGGTCACCTGTTCAATTCACACATGGGCCAGTGAGAAACAATGGCTTAAGCTTGGAGCTGAGCTGCAGGTGGGCAGCCAGTTGGCTCAGTGGTTCGAGTGCAGTGCTCATAACACCAAAGTCACCAGTTTGATTCCCACATGGGTCAGTGAGCTGTGCCCTCCAGAACTAGATTGAAAACAATGCCTTGATCTGGCGCTGAGCTGAGCCCTCCACAACTAGATTGAAAAAACAACGACTTGACTTAGAGCTGAGCTGCGCCCCCCCACAACTAGATTTAAAACAACAACTGATGGGTCCTGGAAAAACACAGTGTTCCCTAATATTCCCCAATTTAAAAAAAAAAAAGGATTTGGTCATAAGGAGGGCTCAACAGAGGAAAGATGATGTCCACATCTCAGCTGCATACGATAAGGACACCACACAGGGAAAAATGATGACTGTCCAGCCCTTGCTTCAAGCCATACATCTCAGTCTGCTTCCTATATGCCTCTGATGCCCCTTGAATCACTGTCCCTAAGCCGGAATGCAGGTGCATTGCCTGCAAGTAAGGGAGTCTGTGAGCAGGCCCTTTAATAGGATGTTTGGGTTTCACACAGATTTCCATTGCACCCACATGGTCAGAATCCCCATTCTTTTTCACAGCCAGATGTTATAGTAGCTCCTCTTCCTGGCGTCAGTACTCTGGGCTGGGGACTCTGGTGTGGAGCTGGGGTCCCTCACTCCTGCTGGGAGAACCTCTATGGCTGAGATATCCGTCCTGATTCTAAACCACCACATGGAGGTTTTGCGCATCTGCCCCTCAATGTGTCTCAATGTGGCTTCTTCTTTACATCCTTAGTTATAAAACTTCTGTCCAGCTAGACTTCAGGTGGTTCTCCAGGTTGACTTTTCTATAATTTAATTTTAATGTGTTCATGGAAGGACACAAGTACATTGTTTATCTACTCCACCATCTTGATTCTCTTGTACCATTGTTTTCCATTTCTTATTTTTAAAAAGAACATTTTCCCACATAAACAAAATACCATCTTCACACTTACCAAGTGAAAAAACATGTATTTCCTCATACTCAATCCATATTCAAATTTTCCTGTAGTCCTGTAAATACTGTTTATAGCTTGTTTCTTCAAATGAGAATCCATTCAAGGTTTATGCATCGTATTTCATTATCATGTCCATTAAAAGAAACACCAAAACAGTGTTTCTGAACATGCAGTTCTCTTCATTTTCTGAGACACTGACACAGAAGAGATCATTGTTGTACAATGTCCATTAAGCAAGATTGCTATTGGTACTCATTTTAGTTGATTTCAGCTAAAACTGGGTTAGGAGAAGAAAAGATGCACAAAATCAACTATTTCTGAATCTTTATTATTTTAGTTACTAAATATGCTAAAGATGTCCTACCTATAAATTATTCACTTCACAAAACATCACGTGGACATTGTCAATATCCATAATTACATTTCTATGACACCTTTTTATTTATTTATTTTTTAAATTAAAGTTTATTGGGGTGACATTTTTTAGCAAAGTTACATAGATTTCAGGCGTACAATTCTGTATTACATCATCTATAAATCCCATTTTGTGTTCACCACCCAGAGTCAGTTCTCCTTCCATCACCATATATCTGATCCCCCTTACCTTCTTCTCCCACCCCCCACCCTCCTTACCCTCTGGTAACCACTAAACTATTGTCTGTGTCTATGAGTTTTTGTTTCTCATTTGTTTCTCTTGTTCTTTTGTTGTTTTTGGTTTATATACCACATGTCAGTGAAATCATATGGTTCTCTGCTTTTTCTATCTGACTTATTTCGCTTAGCATCATACTCTCAAGATCCATCCATATTGTCACAAATGTTCCTATATCATCTCTTCTTATGGCCGAATAGTATTCCATTGTGTATATATACCACAACTTCTTTATCCATTCATCTATCGAAGGACATTTTGGTTGTTTCCATGTCTTGGCCACTGTAAACAAGCTGCAATGAACATTGGAACACACATGTCTTTATGTATAAATGTTTTCATATTTTTTTGGTAGATACCCAGGAGAGCGATTGCTGGGTCATATGGTAATTCTATTCGTAATTTTTTGAGGAACCTCCACACTGCCTTCCATAGCGGATATGTTATCTTTTCATTTTGTAGTCAACTTTATCATCTTTTTTATGTCATTTTGCTTTTGAGTCATATATAGAAAGTCCTCTTGGCATTAAGGTTATATAAATACTTTCCTAGATTTTTCTTTAGAGTTTTTAGAATTCTTTTCTTGTGTTAATCTATTTTGGAATATATTTCAGACTGACATATGAAAAAACAAGTCTTTAAGGTAATAAGATTTTTGTGTTTATTAAAAATAGAGATGATTTAGTTAATTCGGTTTTATTAGACAGACATGGTAGGTTTCCCACCAAAACTCTGCACATGTCGCTCTGTCTTGAGGAACAAGTCAACTTGCATGACTAGAGCAGGGAGAGCACAAAGTGTTCCAAATGCCCTTTTATTAACTAACTACTAATGATCAACACAAATTTGTGAACGTAACAGCTTTAATTGTGCTAGTGGCACTCCTGTACGCATTTAGATCAGATGTGCTAATTGTGGTTTTGCTCTAAGGTTGATTACTTATGAACAGGGTAAGTTTTAGTCTATCAAAAATTAACACTACTGCTTGGTCTGTTTTTAATTTTATCATGTGATCTTCCCCCAAATGTGTGATCCTCACAAACACAATGGTCTACTTATTTCTCCTTTTGCATGTGCATAGTCAGTGACTGCTGTCAATCTCCACCCTCTTTATAATGTAGTCCTGTGTGCAAGACAACTTGCGGTTATTGGTAGAAAGCTAACTGTCATGTCAGCACTATTTTTAGAATGTTTATTTCTCAGAAAAGTTATTGACTATTTAGGTATCAGAAGTATTGTTTTAATATTGGGCTATCACCCTGGACTTTAAAGAATATTGCCAGAAATTTTATCAGGCCAAGCCAGAAGGCCTGTCCTTTGTGGAGGCTACAGACAAGTCCATTCAACACATGAATGCCTGGGTGGCATTTACATGAGAGCCTTAATTTTTTTTGTTGTCAATAGCATTCTCATGAATATTTCTGCCACATATACATTGTAAGATTATTACATAAGGAAAAGTGCTCTATTCTTAATTATTTTGAGAGATTTAAATAAAGCTTTGCAATAATGGTCATCAGCAAATGAATTTTCCTTTCGTTACTTCTGTACTTGTCAATGGATCAGTAATATGCCTCCTTTGCTCGGGAATATGTTCTGAGAAGCCGAAGGATCTCCTGGTATTTGAGGCGGTTTCCTCCAGTTCATCTGAGTTTAAAAAGCACATATGAATGCTGACTTTGGCCAGACACTAGAGATACAAAAATGAAAAAAAAAAAATCACCCTTGTAGATCTCTGAGTGACATTGCAGGTGGGAGTGATTCCTGCATTCAGTGGCTCAAGCCAGCCATCCATCGGGCCGCTGTGAGAAGCCTCATTACTCCCAGAATCCTGTGGGGATCCTGTGGAGACCCTCCTCCTAGAGGATGTGTTGTGAGGATTAATGACATTAATTTAGCTCAAGTCCTTGGGGACAATGCCTGAAACATGGTAGGTCCCCATGAGGTCGTCGGTGTCTAATCCTAGACACCCTGCCTTCCAAACTGTCCACACTGCCATTCCACTCAGACACAGGTGCGTTTTCCTCATGTCATCCTCCCAATGGCACTCTGGATTTCTGTAGGATGCTCTGCATTCCTCTTTGGAAAGTTGAAAAGTCTTGGAAATCTTTCTTCACAAGGCCAGATGCAGCTACAATTTCACTATCTCCTCATTCACTTTATAAACATTCTCTATTTTATAAACTATTTAAGATATTTTGTTTACTCCTAAATACTTTTTAAAAGAATCACAATTTGCTTTCTTGCACAGACAACAGGCGGCCCAAACTTTCTGAACTCCATATTGTTAAAAACACCCTGTGAAAACTCAGGAATTACCGATTGATGGTAAGAGCAAATTTATATTAGTTTGAGTTAAAGGCATGATAACTACAGCATAGTTTGAGAAGGTAATCCTCAATTCATATATATTCATTATGTGTGTCATCACAGCATGTGTGTCTAAGTATTACGTAGGCCTATTTTGTTATTTTTTTGAAAGACAAAATTGGAGAGGTATTGCCTGCCAATTTAATTGCTTTATTGACTAAACTGGTCTACATCAATGACATATATTTCAACAGATTCTACTCCAGGAGTATGATGAAAAAATAGAAGAGGAGACTTTCAAAATTAGCAAGATGTGTCCCTGTGCGGAAACTGTCTGGAAACATTGGGACCCTGTTATGAGATGAATTGTGCCCCCTCATATTTGGAGATTGAGGTCCTACCCCCAGTGCCTCTGAATGTGACTTTGTTTGGAGATAGGGTCTCTAACGAGGTAATTAGGGTAAAACGAGGTCACACAGGTGAGCCCTAGCCCAAAACAACTGATGTTCTTATAAGAAGAGGAACTTAGGGCGCAGACACAAAGGGAAGATGATGTGAAGAGACACATGGTGAAGATGGCCATCTACAAGCCAAGGAGAGAGGCCTTGGAGCGAACCAACTTTGCTGGCTCCTTGCTCTTGGAATTCCAGGCTCCAGAACTGTGAGTAAATAAACTTGTCTTGTTGAAGCCACCCAGACTGCTGTCCTTTGTTATAGCAGCCACAAGAAACGATTTCAGATTTCAAGAATCACAATGATTTCTTGAGGGTTTTTGAATGCAAATGAGTACCCAAACACCAGAGATGATTTTCTCTTCCTCTGCACCATGTGAGGATTGCGAGTCAAGCTTACATTTGTAATACGTTAAGACCTTTGTCTTCCCCTTTTCATTGCATGGGTGTTGTCATGTCAACCTGTGTGACATCCAAACCTCTGGGGAATTTTTCTAATAGTTTATTTGAGCCAAACGACAATTGCTTGGAAGCAAGATCTGAAATGCCCCAGAGAAGAACAGTTTGCAGTTTCCTTTATGTATTTGGAATTACGTAGGGAACGTAAGGGGGATTACAGGAAGGTGGGAGAAAGCAAGGGAGGGATCATAATGCAGGATAGCTAAAATTATGAGCTCACTTGAAGGTGGTTACCCCTTTGAGGGTATTACATGTGGCATTTCAAAGGTGTGGTAACCTAGACGCACAAGAACAATGGACAAGGCTTGCTTTAAAAGCTTTCACTGACTGTTATAGGTTTGGGGCTTGATCATCTTCCATGATCTCCCCAGTTAGGAATTAATGATCAGGTCACCCTGTGAGGTTTCTTTCCATAGAACCCCTTTTTCATTCACAGTTGAATTACACCTGCTTCTTTTAGAATGAGACCAATCAAGTGAAGGTGATGTGTCGCAGCTCAGGCTTTCGCAGAGGAGGAGTAGGCCCGGGTCCAGGAGCTGCCCCATGTGGCTGGGGAATCAAGTGTGGCCATTCCACTCACTGGCATTGATGTGCATCTAAACGTCATGAGTCGTGGTTTGGTGTTGTGCTATGTACACCCACATCTAACACACACCCTCCTGAGTACCTGTTCTGGGGCGTTAGAGATGGTTTAGAAATTAAATACAACTACAGCTGTGGCAGAGCAAGGCTGACTCATTTTCTGGGATGTTAGGATCCTGTCCTGGGGCAGGGGAGGGCCTCTTTTGCCTGCACAGCTCCCGGGGCTGCCATTCATATTGAGTGTGACGGGCCTGTCATCCCTGGAGAAGGGTACCCTGCTCATCCTCTGTCTGAGGCCCACAGCATTGTTGACATCTGCTAGGAACACTAGAAACATGAAGACAGTTCAAATGTGCTCCTGTTCTTAAAGGAGTTTACAGCATATAAAAGAAAAACAAACCCACATTCAATGTGAGCTAGAACATAATAAAATGTATGTGTAAAGTACTTTTGCAATTAGGAAGCACTTTTAATCCATTTGTCTATTTGATGTTTATAACTACTCTAGGCCACAGGCAAAGCAAGAAAATTATCTTCATTTTACAAGTGAGGAATTCAGAACCAAAAGTTTTCGTAACTTGCATTAGATCACACTGATAGTAAGTGGCAGGACTCAGGACTAAAATTCCAGAGTTTGATTACACAGAGAGATGAACAATAGAGGAGGATGGAGGTGAAGCTGAAAAAACTCAAGAAAAAGGCCGATGAGCTGAACTTCTGATACATCGGACTTTCTAAGACAAAGGGTCAGCATGGACAATGGTGTGGACAGTGAAACCGAGGGTCCTTATGATTTTGATCAAATTTCGTTTTAAATCGTACTGCAAAAACTCGTGTCTCTCTCTCTCTCTCTGCTCTTAGAGACCTAGCCTTGCCCTCTTACCCCCATAATCAGCAAGCCCTGAGGCAGCAGAAGACAGTAGCCAGGATCTGACTAATGGTCACACTCTCCAGACCTCTGGCCGGCTCAAGATAACATTTTGCTCTTAGTTATCTTTCAGCTTGGAGCGCTAAGGTTCAACAACCCCCTGGGTAGAAATGATTCATTACCCTTCCATCACATCGGATCAATCATCTCCCAACAGGTCTCTGAACCCCTGACCCACAATGTCTTGTGACTTTACCTGTATGATCTGTAACCTACCATGTTTCCCCGAACATAAGACCAAGTCTTATATTAATTTTTGTTCCAAAAGACGCATTAAGGCTTATGTTCAGGGGATGTCATCCTGCAAAAGCATGCTCGGGCTTATTTTCTGGTGAGGTCTCCTTTTCGGGAAGAACAGTATTCGCCTGTGGAGACAGGTGTCTGAGCACTAGCTCACCTGTATCTCCAGATTTGAGGCCATTTCCTTAAAACACACACACACCTTTCCTTTCTTTGCTGCAAAGCCCACTCCTGTGTCGTTTGGTGTTGATGCACGTAGGGAAATGAACCCCTTCAATTCAGTAATAAGAGAAAACAGTCCCAGATGGGACAGAAAGAGAAGCGATGGGCACCAGAGATGCAAGGACTAGAGCCATATTTCCTTTGTAGTCCTTAACTCCAGGCCATTGTTTATGATCAGTGGGGTAACATAATCTTGAAAGCTGGAACACTGTTAATTCTTTTTCATTCCAGAAACTACCAGATTCCTGGCACTTAATCAAAAGTGCATCATGAATGTTTATTGTAAAAACACTGGAAGCCCTGGATCAGAGGACGACCTGGCTGGTTTGGGTGTGGGGGAAGAAGTAAGAAGTAAGGAGGGCCTGTGCCAGGGCGGGGGTGGCTCTTTCCAGAGAACTTGATAGTGCCAGAGAACTCAAACTCACTCTTTTAGTTTTGAAACAGTGAAACTCTGTCAAGAAGACAGAGTATTTTGGCCAGAAAGCTGCCTGCGGTTAATTGGAATAAACAAAATAAAACCAAATTACTTTTTGGAGACTTTGACTCAGATCTGTCTCTGTTTCTTGTTGCCCGATAAAAGAAAGGAAGGAAGGGAAGGAGGGAGGGAAGTAAAAAGAATGAAAGAATGGAAAGAAGGACAGAGGAAAGAAAGAAGAGACAGAGAGAGAGGGAGGGTGTGATGGAGGGAGGGTGTGATGGAGGGAGGACAGGCAGAGTTCTGAAGGCCTATCATCTAGCCCCCTTGGCACAAACGCAGCTGGGCCCTGATTCAGGGGAATTTTTCATGTTCCTTTCTCCCCTCTCAGCAGTCATCTTTCCTCCCTTGTCAAGAATTTAATTCTGGGCTATTTTCACTCTCCGTCTCACACAAATAAGAAAATAGTATATAGTCACTTGTTTATATTTGTTGTTTTGTGTCTCAACTCATACACCCTTTCTTCAGGAATGCCCTCTAACTTCCTGCGTGGATTGCGCCCCTGACCATGTGTTCCTACAACCCCCAGCCATCCTGCTCAGCACTCATAGTGCTCTGTGCCACTGAGGGATTCATTTAAATTCCCATCCACCCATGAATGATTTTAATTGTGGTAGTGGAAAATGTAACTCCATGTTGGATCTTCTCTAGAATTTCATAAGGAGAGAGAAATATCAAAGTTAGTTCCAGATTGGAGGGCCCCGTATTTATCTGAGTTGCAGGTCTATGATCACATTTCAGGGAAGGAAAGCCAATGGAATAAGGAATATTCTGTAGCATGTTGTTCCTGTGAGTCTGGAAGGAACTCCGAGAGGTGATCACCTGGACAAACATATTCCAGTGTTTGATTCTGAACCTCCACTAAGATACTTGAGGAAAGAAGGCAGGTTCTTTGTCCCAGTCCCACAAAGCACGGGAAGAACGCCAAGTTTTTTGCAATAAATGCAGGCGCAGGGAGTGTGGTGGGAGCACGGCTGGCCTGCCCTCACAAATTGGGGTGCTGTAAGGATCAGAGCCTAAGGTTCTCCCCTAACTGTCTTTAAAGAGGAAACTTGGAGAAGCCAGGGTCTGCCTCCCAACTGAGCACACTTCCCAGAAGGGAGTGTGTGTCATTTATTCATCCAATGCCTGAAGCCTCATGAGATCCATGCTTCTTACATTTTGCCCACTTTGGCAGTGTCGTATCTTAAATTGACTTCTTTAATGACCTGTCACTGCAGAAGGTAATACTTACATTTGGTCCTTAGCAGGGGTCGATTCTCCAGCAGCGCTGTCTGGTTCCTGCCCTCATGGCATGTTCTCTGCTTCATGCCTGGTCTTTTTCTTTTAGAAGTGACCCACGAACAGAACAGGTTTCTCAAGTGGGAGTGGCTGCTACCATTTCTTTCAAAGAACTGTTAGGATATTAGATATCAAGAGCTATTAAGTATTGTAATGTTGCTGAGTATTGTTACGTGTCATTTGAATAACTTTTCTGTTGGTTGCAGAAAACACTCCAATATTTATTCTTGTGGGGGACCAGAGTTTGCCACCCGAAAATATACCTTTTAGGATATTGATTGTTTTAAGCTAGTTATTTTAAGAAACAAATGACTCAGAAAGAAACATTGACCGTCCCTCCCTCCCTACCTAAAGGAATTCAGAGACAAGAACCTGCTTAAAGTAAGGGAGCATGCCCCTAGCATCATAATATGAACTAAGTGTGGCAGACAAGGGGAAATCTAGCAAATCCTGTTTGTTAGACTGCCCTCCATGTCCAATTGTTTCTGGGTGGCCTGGTAAGAATTTGTTTACCACAGGTTTGCTCTTTCACATCTCCCTGTGGATTGTCTGCTTTCCCTTTGAAATCTTAGACCCCTGCCTCTCTCTTCTTTGAAGGCCTCAATTACTGAATATGTCTTTAGGGGTCACATTCTCATGGAATTCCCGTATGTACATAACAAATCTGGAATTTTCTCCTGTTAATCTGACTCCTGTTAATTTGATTATTAGTCCAGCCAGAAGAATTTAGAAAGGTAAGAGGAAAATTATTTTTTCTGCCCCTGCATTATTCTGTAAGGAAAACCAAATAGCTGTAGGTAGTTGACTGGGAACTTATTTATATCCTAATTTATATCCTTTTTTGAAGGGCAGAGGTACTAGCTGTGAACCAATCTCAATGTTTTGCACTATAGTGTGTGATAAATGTTCATTTAATTAGACTGGGTTAGCTAAGCAATTGACATCATCAAGGATAGTTTAACCCGTTAGAGTAAATTTTTTCTTTTTACTCATGGAAGGTCCCAGTTGACTATTTAGACACTCAGCCTTTCCTTGGCTCATTTACTGTGATCTGATTTTTAAAATGTATGGCTAAATCAATGCAAGTCCATTTCTACCACTGACATCAAGGTAGAATTGCTCTTCAAGTTTTATGAGTCAGTCAATCCACATAATACTAAAAAATATAGGTGGAGAACATGTGTTACATAATATAAATATCACCATAAATATCACCATGAAGTGTTGCCAGTTATGAGAGGAGCAGCCTTTTTCCTCCTTTTGTATTAGAGCTGAAGTGTCAGCAAAACAGAATGTGCTTATTCAAGGAGATGGATTTAGTCGCTGTTCTTTGATCTCTGATCATGGGTGAGTTACTGTGCCATGCTCTAATGTCAAAACCAACTTGTGTTAAATGAGCTAGACATGGGTTACAACATGCTTTTTGATCGTGTTCTTGTCAATCTATTATTTTCAATATTTCAAAGGGGACTTATTTTCAAAAGTAAAACAGTGAAACAAAATATTTACCTGTAACAACCCCAAATTTATAAGTAAAATGAGCTGTGTTTAGTACCCATGATCAAGATCGTTGGTTAATCTTTATTTTCAATTTACCGATTGTTAATTCAGATGGTTTTGAAAACACCTAAAAGGCTCTGTTTACTTTTATTTTTACATGAGTACTGAATTCCTGTTAACTTAAACATAAAAGGCCAAAGTGAGGGGAAGCAACCATTTATTTCAGACCCAAAAGAATAGCTATTCCGGAAGCCTTGATTCAGGCAGAACCTGAAATGGCATTCTGAGTAGGGGGTGACGGCAAGGGGTATTTATGAGAAATGGAAGGGGAACAATTACATGAATAGAAGGAAGGAATTTCTGTAAGTGCAGATAAGCTAACATAGTGATGCTGTAAAGAATGTCTTTAATTTTCAGTTCGTTAGCATAACAAACAGTTGTCTGGGATACAGTGCTTGCCTTAGGCCCAGTCCAAAGGTTATTTTGTCCCATTTTAATATCTCAAAGATTGGAGGATTAAGATGTGCAAGGTAGTTCTTCTGGAATGGCAGCTGTGACTGTGTTTCAAAGTTGCTCTGTTTTATATTATTTTTCACAGTCTTTTGAACCCAAAAATGAACAAGTTCCTTATCCAGGGAAGTTTGGCAAAAGAAAATACAATGTTATTGCTGAGCAAGAGCCATATATTTTCAGTTAGGGTCAGTAGCAGGGACAAATTAAACTGGGATCAGAAAGAAAAAGACATACATTCTCTAGAGGCAGATAACTTTGTTGACATCATTGCTATTTTTGAAGTGAATTTTCTATACCATTAGACACCAGTGAATCACCAAGCACTACTAAGAAACAACTGTGTGTGTGGCCTTCTTCAAATGGACTGGGGGTGCTCTTGCCTTCCCCTTTTTACTGTTCTCTGGCGGGGTCACTACCCTCTCCTCTTCCAACCATCACCTGTGACTGAAATAGCTTAGAGGCCCCCCAAACTCAGCTCTCCAAGACAACTTTGTTGGGAGATTCTGTGAATGAATTTCCAAACACTGAAAAGCCTTGTGGAAAACTGAATGCAGATGAGATGCAGCATATCTTTGATTCATCCCTGCTTGCCTTTCCACCCTCTCTTTCTTGCCCTTGTGTCCAAGAGAGTGGCACTCTCCATCAAGGAATTAGCACCAAAGATATAGTTAATGACTAAGCAATAAGAATGAGGAAGAGAAGATGAAAAATACAGAAGAGGTCTCAGCGATGATAAAAGGATAACCTTTAGGTCTTTATCCCTTCGGCTCTAAAAGCTGGTTTGTCAGGGGTCCTTATTAAAGAATTCTAGTGAGACAGCACAGGGACTGGGGCCCTGAGGCCAAAGGAATGTCAATGTCCAGGAGGAACGCTGCATAAGCTCACCACAAGAGTGCCACCATCCCATCACCCCTATGCAAAAAATACAAAAGTAGCTGATTATCATCTCTCTTCTAAACCACTATTCTGCAAGAGCAGTTGATCAACCTTTGATGCTACACCACCTTCCTACATAGAGTGACCATACTGAGCAGTCTGCCATCTTGCCCGACAGTGCAGTAGTGAAAGGCTCTAACATGGTTACCAGATAAGGTAACCTGTAAAGAAAGTCCGCCACTTTCAAAAAGCCCACATTTACGTGCAAGCCCACTTTGTTTTCAGCTTATAAAAGCAGCCAAACAAAGTCAGCCCCCGAGTCATTTTGGAAGACCTTCCATTCCTCTGTGCTGCCTCCCTTGTGCTCGAGCCTATGGAAATTTTTCTGTGGCTTCCTCTCAATTTTTATCTTGGGGAACCCAAGAACCGAAAATCTATTAACACTAGCAACCTCTTCCATTCTATAAATCAGTGGCTAAAAGGAAAGGGGGAAAGTCCTGGAAGCATTTCCAGTGATGCCACATCAAACCGCAGCTTCGTTTTTGGGTATAGACAATTGAAACCCCAGGCCTTTGTCACAAGAACTGTGATTAGAGTAGTTCTTCAATGTGTACTCATATCACTTATTTTAAAATATCTGACTACTTTTACTTTTGATTTTGTTTTTCCATTATAAGCCTGTTAGGATACTAAGTTACGAAAATGTGAAAACATACATTCAACATCTTTATACTCTTTCTAGGAGGATGCTGGGCCTAGAATTAGTAATTTACATAATTTGGAAATAGTTCAACTTAATTTAAATCCAGGCAGGGTGGTGGAGAATACTGGTCTACAGATTCCTGCCTACATCTCCCTGACAAGTAAACCTACTTTTAGAAAAAGTAAATGAGATTAAGAATGACTTGCTCTTTTGTGAAGCCATGCTGGCTTCTTCTGCTCACCTTTTTATTTTGTACGTGTTAACAACACTTGGAGGTGTTAGCCAATGCAATCAAAAAAAGACAAAAGAGAGGCATGAAAATTGGAGGAAGAAGTACAACCATTTCTATTCGTCGTGATATAATATAGCTGTAGGACTCAAAAGAATCAGTGGAAAATAAAACTAAAACAAACAGTGAGAAAATTCAGTAAGGCACCAGGCTATAAAGGCTGTCGACACATAAAAATTTTCTCACACACAAACGAAAGTTAGAAAATATAATGGAAGAAAAGTGTTTACCTATAATATTAACAGAAAGATAAAATAACTATGAATAAACTAAACATGAAATGTGTAAATCTTATATAAAGAAAACTTTAATGAAACATTTCTGAAAAAGAAAAATAAAATTGAGCAAATAGAAAGATCCAGCATGTTCTTAGATAGGACAACTACATCAATATACAAATGTTAATTCACTACAAGATAAATTCAATGTGATCTGCAGGGGAGCAGAATATGCCATCCCAAAATGTGCCACTTTGGCATGTGGATTATTTTGAGCTGAAGGCAATGGAGACCTAGAAAATTTGGGGAAAACTTTACCTCTCCCTTACGTGCCTAAAAAAATTTAAATAGAAGGCCTGGCCTACAAGTGAGCAATTACCAGAGGTAACTTTTTAATTTAATTTAATTTTATTATTAATTTCAGGTGTAGAAAACAACATAATGATTAGGCATTTATACTTGTCACAAAGTGGTAACCCCCCAAGTGTACTACCCTTCTGACACCATAAATAGTTATTAAAATACCAGTGACTATATTACCTACACTGTACTTTACATCCTGTGACTATATATTGCTAGGTGGGAGGCGAGATGAGAGATGGGTGAGAGGTGAAGGGATCGGGAAGTACAAATGGGTAGTCAGTCACAAAATAGTCACGGGGATGTGAAATACAGTATGGGGAATATAATCAATAATGTTGTAAAGACTACGTAGGGTGTCAGATGGGTACTGAACTTATGGGGGGATCACTTCATATATTATATAAATGCCTAACCACTGTGCTGTACACCTGAAACTAATATGAAATATTGACTGTCAGAGGTAACTTTTTCATCCAAAGACTTACTTGCTTGGCATGGTCAACATCGGATTACATGCATCTTCTCTTTTCTGCCCTCCTCCCCCTTGAAGCCCCAGGCCTCTATAATTCACTTAGCTAGGGATGGCAATAAGCCTTAATTGCCTGAGGGCCTATGGGCAGGTGCCTTGGTTTAACAGGAGAAAAACAAATTTAATTTCGAACTACAGGAGCTCCAAAGATAAGAGACTCAGGCAAGTCAAGATTTCTTATGTGTTGTGTAATTTGTCAGTACCCTGAGTCTAATTCACACGGTCCAGAAGAGCACTGGAGTCTTTGAACACACGAGGATCGCGTATGCTTTGTTCATTTTAAATTTCTGTTCTGCACTGTCCAACTTAAGCCCATGTGCCAGGAGCCCGCAATGTCCTGGTCACTGAGGACTTAATTAACAGTTTGCACAAAGCCACAGTAACACACTTGTGGGGCTGAGCCTCTGGCCTCCTGATGGAAAACCTCAGGCGGGTCAGGCCCTGGTTTGATTCGCCTCCCCGGTGGCCCC
This sequence comes from Rhinolophus hipposideros, assembly GCF_964194185.1. Lineage (NCBI taxonomy): Eukaryota > Metazoa > Chordata > Mammalia > Chiroptera > Rhinolophidae > Rhinolophus > Rhinolophus hipposideros. The sequence continues at coordinate 4,010,473 of NC_138054.1, read as the reverse complement.
GTGGACCAAGTGATGGCAACTAGGACCAGAAAGGACTCACGCCCCCCACCCCCGGCCACCCCCCCCTTCCGTCCTAGGTCCTCGGGAGGCGGTCGGGAGCCGGCGGATCAGCCCGGCTCCGGGGCTGCGGGGGAAGCGCACCAGGCCGCCTCCCCAGCCCGCCGCGCAGCCTGGGCCTGACCGCGAGGGGCGCCCCGGTTTCCCGCAGGGGGCGGAGCGCCGGCTCGCTTCCCGGGGTTCGGCCCGCCTCCGGCCCCGCCTGTATTTGAGGCTGGGAGCTGCTCGGGTCTCCCGCAGCAGCTCCGCTCATTCCCGCAGCAGCTCCGCTCATTCCCGCAGCAGCTCCGCTCATTCCCGCAGCAGCTCCGCTCATTCCCGCAGCAGCTCCGCTCTCTCCCGCAGCACCGCCGACAGTCTGCGGTAAGTGTGTGTCTGGGCTCCTCCGAGGCCAGGCAAGCCCGGAGGCGGGGAGGCGCGGCCCGGCCGCGCGGGGCCGCCCTGGGATGGGGGTGCGGGGGGAGCCCAACGGCTCGGGTTACCTTTACGAGCCCAGCGGCAGCAGCGGACGGTGACGCCACCGGTGAGCTGTGCATGGCAGCCGCTGGCCCGGCCGTGACGCCGAGGATCGTTTGGACCCGAGACGCACAGCCCTGAGCCCGCAGGGGAGGCGGCCAGCGGGCATGGGGGCGGCGCCGAGCATCCCTGGCTGCTGCGCAGGACCCCTGGGCTCCAGGTGACTCCTGCTTACCCCTGCGTCACTGGTGACGCCCGCCGGTCCCTGGACCACAGGTGACCCCGGCCCCAAGCTGCGGGCGCGCGCAGCCAGGAGCACGTCGTTAAACGGGGTAGTGGCGGCGGAGGGGGAGAAGGGGAACTGGAGGCCTGAGAGAAGCCGAGGGGTCGGTGCCAAAGGCTGCCGGTTCCAGGCTCACTGGAGCCTGGTCTTCCTGCCCGCAGAGTGTGGCTTGAGCTCAGGAGCTTGGCAAGTTGTGCAGCACTTTCGAGGTCGCTCAGGCCTGTGAAGATAAAAGTGAGGACCATTCCATATCTTGTTACCTCTCTGTTCTGTTTTGTTTAAAAATTAAACTCACTGCAGGCAAAATATTACAAGGTTTGGTGTCCTCGGGGCTAAGAGGACGTGGAGAAAAATTTGAAAATCATACTTGGGGTTGTGGTGCTAGAAGAAATTGGCATTGATGTTGCTCACTTTCCTTCTCCCCCCGCCCCCAAGGCTCAGTTTTGGAAATGAGAAGTATCAAAAATTAATAATTCAGATGCTGCCAGGAACACTCAGATTCTCTGGGGAAGCTGGGTCACTGCTGGGACTTTTGCTTTCTGGGCCTTGTTGTAACTGATGACAGGAAAGGACCCAAGGCTTCCGGCTGCCTCCAAGGTGTGGTTCAGGATTGATGAGGTTAGATAATGATGGCTTCAAGTCCTGCAGGGTTGTATTCCTGGGGCTAAGTAATGTGTACTGTGAGTAACATGAATGACTGCTGTTATCAGTATTACGATGGGGTGTGTTCCAGTATTTCATGACTATTGAGTAATGCCAACACAAAGAGTGCAATTTTAGTCCTACTTGGGGCCATGTAAACTAAGTATTTAAAGTTATATGAAGCCAATTCCAATTTAAGGCATTTTACTACAGTTCAGTTTCTTAGAGTTAACTCCAACCAGAGAGAAATTAGAATGAATGAATCACTGTTCTTTTTATGTTTGTAGTAAAAACACTCTATATCACACCAAGCATATTCTGTAGGACCTCGAGAAGACCACACACCTTGTATTTCCAAGTTTGTTGAACGTGAGATTAGGCCTAGACATCAGAAGAAAGGAAATAATGTATTAGTCTACGCACCATTTATTGAATACCTACTGTGTGCTAGGCATTGGTTTATTTAATGCTCACAGTAAATCTATGAAGTGGGAGGAATCATCCTCTGTGTACATCTTAGATGACTAATGTTCGGAGAAACATACACACACACACACACACACACACACACACACACACACAGACACACAGAGCCAGAAAACTAACTAGGAACCCAAGTCTCCATTAAACCAATCTTTAAATGGTGAAATTTTGTGGGAAATTAAGGCATCTTTAATCCAAGAAGGCCAGAGGCACAATTAAATAGTGACACCTTAAAAAACATGATTAAGATTTAATCAGTCAAATAAAATCAATTATGAACATTAACTGTTCAAAGTTACTGGTGGTGCTATACAGAAAACAATGGTGCTGGGATAGATTTGTTAGACTGGAGGTTATATATATACATACATATATTTATATATATATATATATATATATATATACACACACACACACATATATATATAATTGTTCATTAATAAAACCTTAATACCCAGTTTTTATGCTTGTGAATAAATATATATTTTTTTAATGGTTCTTTAGGTGAGACCCAAAACTCCTCATTGGGCAGTTGAGGCTTATATGCCATTCAGGACAAGGGAGAGGGAGGCAGGGCTCTGGAATTTCAAAGGGAAAGCTATCAATTTAAAAGTAGGTGAGAAAGAGCAAAGGTGTGGAACACAAATGTCTGGGTCACCCAGAAGCAGTGGGGCACAGAGGGGAGTCCAACAGGCTTTGCTAGATTCTTCCTTCTGCCACTTTTAGTTCATATTCTGATGCTGAGGTGATGCTTTCTTCCTGTAAGCAGGTTTTTATGTCTGACTTCCTGTAGGCAGGTAAAGGGGGAGGGTCAATGTTTCTTTCTGAGTCTTTTGTTTCTTAATAACCAGCTTAAAATCAATATCCCCAAAGGTATATTTTGGGTTGGCAAAACTTGTGTCCCCTTCAACAGTATGGTATATTAGGGGCTTGAAAGGAAACCTCAATACAGCTTTGTCACTGGTGTGGCCCAATAACCACACCCAAACCCACATGCTTCTGGAGGGTTCAGATCTTGATGATTCATCTGTGATTGCTATGTAAAAGTTTGGTTATTCCTGTTTCCTGGGCTAACACGCATAGTAGTTATACAAACTATCCTAAAAGCCTAAAAATTAAACTAAAAGACTTATTTGACAGAACTCTGGGTTATAAAACCTAAAGGAAAACTCAAATAATACTTCATTTTAAGGAAAGACACCAAGTTACAAGAAACTGGAATTTGGTGTTTGGCTGAGGCCTTAGTAAACTCCCTATGAAGGGGGAATTGAAGCTCAAAACACCCTTAACTTACTCTGAATGTGCTTGGCTATCAAAGAATGGATTCTGGGCTCCAGAAGCATCTGGGGTAGCACAGTGACCAGGAACCTGGCAGCCTGTGCAGTGAGGAGGATGGTCCCTTAAGATTATTTTAGCCTAGAGAACCACTAAAATAGCATTGCTATCACCTTAGGGATGGTATAAAAAGATATAACAAAGATAAAATGAATCAAACCCAAGGTATTAATACCTTCATACTGGATTTAAGTAGAAATAAGTTCTGTAACCATTGTACCGTTTTGTGTATTTTTAAACATGTTTGAAAGTCTTAGGTGATTCTAGCTTACTAGATTTCTAAGTCTTGATTTATTAGGTTTATAGATGTTTAAATGTTTACTAAGGTTTGGTTGTGAAATTCGTAAATTTGCTTTAAAAGGTGTTTAAAGCATTAAACAATCCGATCTATTAAAATATGTAACCAATGCTTAAATATTTAAGAAAAAAATTTTTTGTTGTGTAAGCAGTATGCTTGTTTGAGAAAATGGTTGTTTTTTTTCACCTGACTGACAATTAATTGACCATTAACTGTAGTATTTTAGTAGGGAATGTTGTTTATTGTCCATGAAAATTCCTCTTTAGGAATGAAAACCGCTGTGCTCACTAGCAGGGTGAGAGGCTAGGGAGGAAAAGGGAGCTAGCTGGTAGATTATTCCTTGTATCTGAACATGTGGAAAAATTACTGAAAGGGTTTGACTGACAAGTAGAACATTTAGGGAAAAGTTGCCATTGGGACATAGAAAACTAGAGAAATGGGAGGGGGATGCAATATTAACATGTGGAAAATCGGTGTTAAGTGAAAGAAAGGAAATGCTTTCTGAGCTATAAAGAAAAGTATTGGTGGGGAAGGGCAGTACCAGTGTATAAGAGAAAGTGTTGTCATTTGTAGTGTCTCTTTTAGCACTGATTTTTAAACTAAGTGTATATATATTAATTTCATAAAAAGAAATATTAACCACACCCCCAGAACAATTAGGTATGTTGTAGAAAATGTGAAAATGCAGAAAAAGATTAAAAACATGAAAATTACCCGTAGCCCAGAAACATTTAGTGTACAGTATTTCCTTCTATTCTGTCTATAAATTATGCTTACATGTACTTTTCCTAATTTATATAGATAATATTTTAAAATTGTAATTATAGTTTTATATTTCCTTTTTTCACTTAATTTTATATATTCCCATTAAATTAATATGATATTAGAAAATTAGTATCTCCACTAGTATCCCATGCCAGAATCGAAGTGGTTCTCTGTTGTTGGACATATAAAAATTTTTTTTTCTGTACAATATGAATTACTTAATAATTGTTTTTGTGCTTAATTCTTTTTATCAGTATCTGAGTCTTACCTTTAGTGAAATTCCCAGCAGTGAAGTTTTGATTCAGATGGTATGAATGTTTTCTGGCATTTTCTTTTCTTCCTTTGCTTTTTTTTTTTTTTTTAAGATAATTCTCAATTGTAATTGGGAAATATTGGTGTGCCAATTTACAGCATCATTTGCACAATATAAGAAGGGATGACTGTCTTAACTTTGTCAGTACTGGAAATTAATCGTTTTTGGACTTTCAAAGTTCACGTTTTAAAAACGTAAATTTAATTTGCTCTCCACCTGTCCTTTTTTTAGAAGACTGTGTGCCATAGTGATTAAGAGAGTGAACTCCATAGCCACACAGGTCTGGTTCCAACTCTCCCTCTGTAGCTTGTGGCCCTGTGACTGCAGGAGCAAGATACTTAAAGAACTGAGGCTTGATTTCTTTGCTTGTCAAATGCTGACATTCTCAACCTTTTGAATTCTCACAGGGTTGGTTATAAGGATCTTTTAGAAAAAGTCTAACATAGGGCTTAGCACATGGCATATATTCAAAAAAGGATGTTTATTATTTTTTCTGAAGTGACGACTTTTTAATATAATTATTAGCTATTGTTTGTCTTTAAATCTGCTAATATCCTCTTACGTGTTTCTACTGGGATCCATTTTTCTTATCAACTCTTTGGAGCCCAGTTTACTCTCCTCAGTTTTAAGAGTATTTCCTTGATTCTGGCTGCTTTTCAGGTAGGCCATCACATAGTTTGCTAATTATGCTTGTTTTGTCTTATTTCTGATAAATTTCCTTCTCTTTATATATCATGAGTTGTATTTGCCTTGGCCAGACGTATCAAAACAAAGTCACATACGCATCGGATTACAGATGTCTGTATCATGATCCTGTTCTAGGAACAAGGGAACTGCTTATAATATTTTATCAGTGATGATGATGGGTGCTGAAGTAGATAATCCTTGTCACGTTAAGGAAGTTCAGGAATTATCATTTCCTATTTGATTTGATGACCTTATCGTGAGAAGGTCTTTTGGACTTTCAAAGTTATTTCATGATTAACATATTTTCTGCTGTAAAATTATCCTGCATAGTTTGGATAAACCTCCAGGGCATTGTTTATTTACTGTGTCTTTTCTATTTAACAATTTTCAAAGGACAGGAATGTAATTTTACCTCTAACAGCTATCACTAGTCATTTTCAACTGAGAAATGTAATGCTATTACTGACTTCACTGTGGGCTTCGAAATTGAGCTAAATTTTTGCTCTTCTTTCTGCATTAATGTTAAGAATTATTGGATATGAAAGATGGAAGGGAACACATTATCTGGTTTATCCACTTCTTCATAAAAGGAACAGAAATCAAGTAATTTATTTAGGGTTCCAGAGCTGGGACTGTAAAGCCTGCCTCCCTCCTGACTCATGCCGTGTCCTCTGAATGTCCTGGTTTGTTTTTCCCAGTTCAGTATTTTATAAAAGAAGACTGAAACTGCTATTTATTGAGGAACTATTGATCTTTCAACTTTAAATTCCCTTGACACAAAGAAGCAGAAGTGCCCTGATTTTTCCTCAGCCCCAGTAGAGTGCCAAGGGCTGGCCAGGCTAGTGCTCAGGTAGAGGGAGGGTAGGTGTGCCTTTCTGATGTCAGTGAGAGAAAAAGGCAGAGTCCAAAACAAAATCTTTAGGGATATTACCAGTGACACAGTGCTTTATTAATGTCCTTTTAAGTTGGCATTTCTATTTGAATTAAAACTCCTTCAACATTTGAGGGGGAAATGTGTATGGATGGTAAAATAGAGTCTTGGGTGAGGTAGGGAGGCGGCACACGGGATCTCTTTGGCCAGTTGAACTTGCCACAAACCTAATATGCACAGGACCCTAAACCGCTGTCCTTTTTCAATGCACCTAGGGGCAGAGGGGCTGAGTAACACCACAGGCTCTCTGTGTGGGCTAAACCATGTTGAGGCCAAAGCCAGAGGTGTCCTTGTCCTCAGCAAGAGAAGACCAGTGCAGTGTGTGTGTGTGTGTGTGTGTGTGTGTGTGTGTGTGTGTGTAAGGGTCCACTTGTCTGGGTCTTCACATTTGATTTTGTTAGGAACACTCAGGACTGTGTTTCTTGTATTGCAGCAGCTCCTCTTTGTCTAATTCTTAATTCAGAAGTTACCCTGTTTTACCAGTTGTTCTTCTTAAAATTGATAAGCAGGGCTGAATGATCCAAGCTGGTGGAGTAGATAAATGCTGTGCCTGCCTCATCCCGTGAACACATCAGATTATAATTAAATTATAGAACAGTCAACCTGGAGCACCATCTGAAGTCCAGCTGAACAGAAGTTTTATAACTAAGCATATAAAGAAGAAGCCATGTCAAGACTGGTCAAGGGGACAGAGATGCAAAATGGGCCAGCCCAAACTTCTGTGTGGTGGATGAAAACTGGGAGGGATATCTTAGCCACAGTGGAGCAAGAAACCCCAGCCTCACACGAGGCTCCCCAGCCAGGAGTACTGGTGCTGGAAAGATGAGCCCCCACAACATCTGACTGTGAAAGACGGTGGGGATTCTATCCATCTGTGGGACCAAAGGCTATGGGAAACCCAAGACATCCTCTTAAAGGGCCTGTGCACAGACTCGCTCTCAGGCACTCACCCTGGGCTCTGGTGGAGGAATAGTGACTCGGGGTGTCAAAAGCATTTGGGGGGCAGACTGAGGTGTATCGCATCGGGATGTGGCTGGGGGTCAGTCAGCATTTTACCTGTGTGGAATCATTCTGCTGTGCAGCCGGAAGATGGGCACCATCTTGCTTATGTTGAGCCCATCCCCACATGGCCAAATCTGAATCTGACTGGCCTGGTGAGCTCTGCAGCTCTATTCTGCTGACTCACTAAGACCCTCCCACACCCAACTCCATACCGTATGAAGTGTTATTGGCAACTGAACGTTACCGGAGCTGGCAGTCAGCAACCAGCAGTAGGCGGAAACAGGTTTTGGTCTGTCCTGGCTTTTTGCAGAACTACTCTAGGCCTGGCAATGGTGGCAGCCATCCTCATTTGGCAGCATGACCTCTTTCACATGCCTCCAGATCCAGCACAGGCAGCAAACAACTGTGGATCACTTTGTAGTTCCTACCAGGTAGTACCTGACTGGTCACAGGCATTTGCTGACCTGGGACTGAACTGAAGGCCTTCCCAAGAGGCCCCAGAATCAACATACATGGAGATTGGTTTCAGACCATAGCAGAGCACCTCCCAATTAGCCCCACAAGCAGCACACACAAAGGGTAGTCGCAATAGGCACTAGAACCCACTGGAGTGAATCCCACTCAGTGGGGCAAGCCCCCTCCCCCCCACGCACAGCAGCCCATAAGCCAAACCCCACAGTCAATCAGCCTGAGGGCCCATCCCACCCAGTGTCATGCCAATAGCAATCAAGGCTCAACTATAACATGAGGGCACACACAACCCACACAAAAGACACTCCGGGAGCACCTAGTACAGGTGACCAGGGAAACTGTGCCACTGGGCCCCACAGGGCATTTACTACATAAGACCACCTGGAAACAGACATAGAAGATCTGTCTAATACATGGAAACAAACAGACAGGCAGCCAAAATCAGGAAACAAAGAAATATGTCCCAAATGAACAGGAGAAAACTCCAGAAAAAGAGCTAAACGACATGGAGGCCAGCAACCTACCAGAAACAAAGTTCAAAACACTGGTTATAAGGATGCTCAAGGAACTTAGTGAGAACTTCAATAAAGAGGTAGCAGGCATAAAAAAATACATGGGAACCATAAAAAAGTACCAGTTAGAAGTGAAGAATACAATAAGTGAAATGAAGAATGCACTAGAAGGAATCACCAGCAGATTAGATGAAGCAGAGGATCCAATCAGCGATTTGGAAGACAAGATAACAGAACACACCCAATTGGAACTGCAAAAGGAAGCACAGAGTCCCAAACAAGATGAACCAAAACAGGCCCACACCAAGACACACAGTTAAAATGGCAAATGTTAAAGACAAAGAGAGAATCCTAAAAGCAGAAAGAGAAAGGCAAATAGTAACTTATAAGGGAGCTCGCATAAGATTGTCAGTTGATTTCTCAACAGAAACTTTGCAGGGCAGAAGAGATTGGCAGGAAATATTCAAAGTGATGAAAAAGAAGGACCTACAACCAAGACTACTCTACCCAGTAAGGCTATCATTTGGAATCAAACAGATAAAGAGTTTCCCAGACAAGAAAAAGGTAAAGGACTTCATCACCACCAAACCAGTGTTACAAGGAATGTTAGAGGTATTTCTTTAAAATGAAAAAAAAGATAAAAATGAATAATAAAATGCAACAACTGCATATCTATCAATAATTACTTTCAATGTAAATGGATTAAATGCTTTGATCAAAAACATAGGGTGGCCTAATAGATAAGAAAACAAAACCCTTACATATGCTGCCTATGAGAGACTCACTTCAGACTGAAAAGACACACACAGACTGGCAGTAAAGGGATTGAAAAAGATATTTCATGAAAATGAAAATGGAAAAAAACAAACAAAAAATGCTGGGATAGCAGTACTTATACCAGACAAAATAGAGTTTAAAACAAAGGCTATAATGTGAGACAAAGGACCCAGTAATCCCACTTCTGGGTATTTATCTGAAGAAACCCAAAAAGCTACTTCTAGGGGATGTGTGCATCTATATGTTCATTGCAGCATTATTCATATTGGCCATACCTGAGTGTCCACCAATGGAAGAATGGATAAAGAGGAGGTGGTACATACATACAGTGGAATATTGCTCGGTCATGGAAGGGAATGGGTTCTTGCCATCTGTGGCGTCATTAATGGACCTGGAGGTTGTTGTGCTCAGTGGAGTATGTCAGACAGAGAAAGACAGATGCAATGTGATTTCACTTATACTCATATGTGGAATCTAAAGAACAAAACAAACAAATAAAACAGAAACAAACTGATCGATACAAAGAACATTTTGATAGGTGCCAGATGGGAGTGGTGTTGAGGGGGTGGGTGAAAAACAGGAAGGGATTAAGAAGTACAAATTGGTTGTTACAAAGTAGTCATGTGGTTGCAGGGTATAGCAAAAGGAATGAATATTTTAATAATTATGTACTATATTTATTGGGGTGATAGATGGGAAAGGGCTTGGGGGACAGGGTGAAAAAGGTGAAGGGACAAAGGTGAAGTACAAATTGGTAGTTACAAAATAATCTTGGGGATGTAAAGTAAAGCGTAGGGAATAGAGTCAATAATATGGTAATAAGTATGTATAGTGCCAGGTGGGTACTGGACTAGTCAGGGGGATACTTCTGAAATTATACAAATGCCTATCCGCTGTGCTGTACACCTGAAGTTAATACAAAATAATATCGAATGTTAACTGTAATTGAAAAATTTAAAAGGGGGGAGAAAGCTGAAGGGGAATAAGAGGTCCAGATTTTTTGTTTATCACTTGGATTTATCATTTCATTTCGGTGAACTTCAGGTTCCCTATTGTAAAATGAGGAGTTGATAATAAGTCTCTCTAAAGACCCGTTGTGCTTTAACCAGCTTGAAGACTCCTGTCTGTACCCAACCCCATCCCCGACTGCCTGAGGGTTCCCGTTCCGGACCCTGCCTGGCCCTATGGGGCCACCACGAATTTGGCCAATTGCGTGTGCAGCCCAATCCCTGACCTCTGAGGCCTGGGTCTGGAGGTGGACTTGGGCGCATGCCCACTGCCCTGCAGCAGCCAAGTGCTTGTTGTCCAGAACAAGTGTGGGGGACTCCTGGGGCGTATGACCTTCGATTTCAGGTTTGTCACATGCATAGGTTTCCTAGAAGGATAATCCAGGGTCAAGAGTGCTTGTTTGTAAGACTTTCATACGTCTTTTTATGTGGTTTAATTTAACTTTTATCTTAATGCTTTAGGCTATCCTAAAATGGACCCTTCTACATTATAAAACATTCAATCATCTTTTCTTGTGTAACTTTGTGATTATTGGATTTATCATTTTGAGTGCTTTTTATGTTATAAAATAATACATATAAGTTCATACAACACACCAAGCAATACAGAAATGGAACCAAAAGCCGATAACTTCTTTCCTAATCCCACCCCATGAAGTAACTAGGGTAAGCAGGTGAGTGTGTACCCTTCTATATGTTCTGTGGGCTCACTGCGAAGTACCCAGATCAAAGTCCTCCTGCTCTCCACACACAAACCAGGATTATATTATAAACATCATTAATTTTACTTAATAGAAAAACACAAAATAATTTTGACGTCCCCCCCAAAAGAAATAGAGTTTTGTAGGTGGACTTGCTTGCTCATTGAACCAAAGTGTCAATGGTAACTGTTAATAACAGTGAAATGCTGACAACATGTGAGCCTATATTTATGTGACAGATTTTAAATCCATTGTTTCAGACTCGCCGTCATGGATACTCTATCAGAAATAAATGGCACCTTTGCCTTCAACCTGTTGAAAAAGCTGGGTGAAGACAACTCGAAAAACGTGTTTTTCTCACCCTTGAGCATCTCCTCTGCCCTGGCCATGGTCTTCATGGGAGCAAAGGGAAACACCGCGGCCCAGATGGCCCAGGTATGTGCCTAAAGCCATTTCTGGGCACCAGTAAATGCCAGTAATTTGTCAGTTGAGTTGGTCCTCCATGGTTAAAATCCCAAAGGACTTGGTCTTGACAGATAACTCTGCTAGTGTTGCATGGGTGTGGGCACGTTAGCCCTGTGCAGGCACCTTAGGGTTTGTACCTCTGATCTGTTAGGGATGGAGTAGCACCCTCTATTCAGGAGAATGAGTCATTTCACCACCCCATTAATGGCTTGGACACAAGTTTATGAGTAGATACAAAGGCACAAGGTCCAGGTTGACTCAGTGGCAGTTTTTCAGTATTGTCAACTACTTTTCAATTTTTAGCAATTCTTATTTTAATTTTCTCAGTTAACTGTAAAACTTTTCAGTAGTGTTTCAGTTATTTATTGTTCGGTATATAACACCCCAAAATTTAGTGCGTAAGCTGAAGATTGACTCGAGGAGCATCAGGTGGTACCTCTGCCCTTCTTGGCCCTGCTGGGTCACTGGTGTAGGGCCTCGGGCCTCTTCCAAGTATGTGGCCTCTTCCACATGCTGCCTCATCCTTTAGGTTTCCCACATGGTGTCTCTTTGGCAGGGTAGCCTGGGCTGTCTTACAGCGCAGTACCTACCTTCCAAGAGACACGCTTGAATGTGCTTATCCAGCCTCTGCTTGTCAAGCTTGCTAATGCCCTGTCGGCTGAAGCTAGGCATGTAGCACAAGGGTGTGAAGATGGGGGACCCCATGGCTGCCCTCTGGCTCCTAATGGTTCACAGCTCTGCCATAGGAAAGGTACACCTACCCTTTCCAAGACCCCAAAGTGTCATTTCATCATGGGGCCAGACTCGGGCTTGAAATCCAGGAGGGACAGGGCTACTGAGGCTCTCTGTGTGGTTCCTGGATGCAGAGCTTTGTGAACTTGAGACACAGTATTGCTCACACGTCCCTCCCCCAGCACTCAATGGTGACACCGGGAAGGATAACTGCAGTGGACACGCCCTTCAGAAATGGTGGGGGGAGGTGTCTCAGTCTGTCAGAGCTGCTGTAACAAAGTACCACACATTGAGTGGCCTAAACGGCAGAAATTTAGTTTCTCACAGTTCTGGAGGCTGGAAGGCTAGATCAAGGTGTGGGCAGGTGTTCTTCTAAACAGTTGTAGTATTTCTGTATATTGACTTAAATTCGTTTCATTGAACAAAAGCACATGCACAATACCTGTTTGAGGCAGGACTCTGTGCTGGGGGACAATGTCCTCAAGATGCTCAGAAGGCCTTTACCTAGCCAAGAGGGTCTGTGAGGCACTTCCTTAATCTTTCTAAGGTTTTATCAAAGGGGATCTTGACCCTGCCCTTGACGCCTGTGCCTTGGGTTTCACCATTGCCCTGAGGCCATTTTTCACTTGTATAATCATTAGCCAAGTAGAGGCTGGGAATAAGAAACATTTTTATACTTTACCCAGCAAGTCCTAGGCTGAAAATATTTCCTTTAAATTCTGCTTGAAAATGAAACAATTGCTTCTTTAGCTTATCTTTCAGTTCCCATACTTTATCCTAGGCAGCTAAAAGAAACCACAGTCTTTCTCAATGTCTTCTTAACCATATCTGTGATTCATTGGCAAAATTCCAACCTTTCTCATCACTGCAGGTGACAGTCTATCCAGTTTTTACGCCAGTACATGCCACGAGCCCCTTTCCTCTGGCCTCCAGCACTAATTTTTTCACTGTCCTTGCAGCCTCTACTCAGTCTCCTCAGTCCCTTTCTGTCCAGCCTCTGCCAGCTGCCTGGTCCAAACCAATGCTGCATGTTACAGATTTTATTATGGCAGAACTCCATGTCTAGATTGCTGCAAGGGTCTTCTATAGCTGCAAAACAAGTCATCTCAAAACTTGGTGGCTGGAGATAACAATGATTATTTTTCAGATTTTGTGGTCTGAACCCATGATGCCAGCTGAGATCACTCATGATCCAAGAGAGGTCTCTGCTGCATGTCTGGGGCTTTGGTGCTGGCAATTGGCTGGGGCCCCCATCTATAATTATCTGTCCCCATGTGGTGTTGCTTTCTAGGGCTTTTACACGGCCTCCACAGGATAGCTTGGACTTCCTTACACCGTGGCTTCTGGGGCATAAGAGAGCAATGTGGAGCTGCTAGTCCTTTGAAAGCCCATGCCTGGAGCAGTGTCACATTTCCTTCGTTTTGTTGGTCACAGGGCCAGGCTGGACCCCTGGATGTAGGCTGTACCTTTCGGTATCAGGACTGGCCTGTGTTTACAGAGATGGGAGACCTGGCTGGCAGCCCCATTTTCAGGCAGACTACAAGTAGGGAATAGCCAGAACCTGGGCTTGCCAAGGGGTATTTCTTTGCCAGTGCTGGCAGGGCTCTGACTCCTTACCGGAAAGGGTGTTGCAGGACGAGGGTGGTTTTCAAGATACTTTCTGTTTTTAATTGGATGAATCTTCTTTTAAGCTATAGTGAGGATCTGTACAGTTCTTAGGCTGAGTTTAGTGTTGTATCTATTTCCTGAAATCAGAGCATACTGAAGTTGTGTATTTTCATTCTGTTTTTGACTTCAGGCACTTTCTTTAAATAAAAGCGGCAGTGGAGGTGAAGATGTCCACCAGGGTTTCCAGTTGATTCTCACCGAAGTTAACAGGACTGGTACGAAGTACTTGCTTAGAACTGCCAACAGGCTCTTTGGAGAAAAGTCTTATGATTTCAACTCAGTAAGTCACAATTGCTGTTTTTCACTAAGAAACTAAAGGCAATGAGGAAGACAGGGCATGTGTAACAACGGAAAGTTGTGGGCTACAAACTCACACAGATAGTCATGAACTCAGGTCTACTAACCTCATGCACTTCCTTTAACTCTCTTTTAGTTTTGTCCTCTATAAAAATAGCCTTATAACAAATACTATCCAAACTTTTGTGAAGTGTAAGTGAATCACTTAAAAAAAAAAAACAACAAAAAGCTTTGGAGCATAACACAATACGAGATGAATTGGCAAAACAAAAAAAAAGATTGAAATGAATATTTGTAATCATTGTTTTTTACATATTGGTAATTTTTTGTGCATTGTGAGACACACTCAACGTTTTACACATGTACATATTTGATTGTTTTTTCCAATGCATTATTTTTAAAAAGATTTGTTTGTCTAAGTATACTGGTTATTTATTTGCCATGCTTTCATGATTTTTTTTCATTTTTCAATATCTACTCAAATAATATGTGAGTATATTCTTTTTAACTAAAAATGAAAAAAAAAGCAGATAAAGCAAGAGTCCTTACAACCTCTTTTCCATACCCCATTGCTCCTTTTCCCAGTATAAGAGCTTTTATAGATTTGATATGTATCCACCTGTACATATAGAAATTTGTTTTGTGGAGTTTTTTCCTACATAACTTAATTTTACCATGTATTTTCTTCTATAATTTGTTTCTTGTCACCTAATACTGTGACTTAAATTCTTTGCATCTTGGTATATGTGGAAGTACATCACTCTTTAACTGTTACCTGGTATCCTTTTTCTATATTTTAAAAATTTTTCCCCCTTTTGCTATCTGGTATTCTTAAGTATGGATGTACTATAACCATTCTTCCACTCATGGGCATTTAGGTTGTAGCCAATCTGAGCCATACAGTCAGTGAACACTCTTGTACATTTAATACTCCAGGGTAGACTTGTAGAAGAGAAGAAGGGAGTGACATTTTGAAGTGAATATTGCAAAATTGCTGTTCAAAATACTGTATCCGCACCAGTGTGATTTTTTTTTCCAACTTGCTATACTTATTTTTATCAGTCTTAGCTACTTCATAGGTTGTTACCATCTTTTTAAAAGCCTTAGATATGAAGAAAAACAAAACTTCCAATAAACACAAGGGTCCCAAGATCATTGTGTAATTACAAAAATAAGTTAAGGGATACAGACAAACACACACACACCCAAAAGAAGTAAAAATAATGACAAAAACATAAACATAAAGGGGATAAGTAAAAAATGTAGTGATTTTAGAATATGTTCAAGCATAAGTAACCATCAACTTAAAATAGACTGGTATAAACATAGCTTGGTATATATGAAGCACATTATAACCTCAAACCAAAAATCTATAAGAGATACATGAACAATAAAGAGATAGGAACTGAAACATAACATAGAAAGTCATCAACACAGAAGAGAAGGGAACAAGAGAATAAGAAAGGAACAGAGAAGAACTACAAAACAATCAGAAAGCAATAAAATGGCAATAACTACATATCTATGAATAATTACTTTAAATGTAAATGGACTAAATGCTCCAATCAAAAGACATAAAGTGGATGAATACATAAAGAAGCAAGACCCACATATATGCTGCCTATAAAGGACCTGCTTCAGATCAAAGGATACACACAGACTGAAAGTAATGGATGGAAAAAGGTATTGCATGTAAATAGAAATGGAAAAAAAAAGTTGCAGTAGCAATACTTATATCATACAAAACAGACTTTAAAACAAAGGCTGTGCCAAGAGACAAAGAAGGGCATTTCAAAATATAAAGGGATGAATCCAATAAGAGGGTATAACCCTTGTAAATGTGTATGCACCCAACATAGGAGCACCTAAATATGAAAAGCAAATATTGATGGACATAAAGAGAGAGGTCAGTAGTAATACAGTCATAATAGGGGACTTTAACACCCCATTGACATCATGTTCATCAAGACAGAAAACCAACAAGAAAATAGTGGCCATAAATGACACATTAGGCCAGATGAACTTAATAAATATCTTTAGAACATGTCAGCCAAAAGCAGAGAAATATGCATTCTTTTCAAGTGCAAGTGAAACATTTTCCAGGATGGACCACATGTTAGGCCACAAAAGAAGTCTCAATAAATTTAAGAGCTTGAAATCATATCAAGCATCTTGTCCAACCACAGTGATATAAAACTAGAAATCAGTTATAAGAAGAAAACTGAAAAACACACAAAAACGTGTGAGATAAATAACATGCTACTAAATATTGAATAGCTTAACAGTGAGATCAAGGAAGAAATCAAAATACCTTGAGACAATGAAAATGAAAACATGATGACCCCAAAATCAGTGGGACACAGACAAAGCAGTTCTAAAAGGGAAATTCATAGCATAGAGTCCTAACTCAAGAAACAAGGAAAATCTCATAAACAATATGTCCTTACACCTAAAGGAACTAGAAATAGAAGAAGAAAGCCCAAAGTGAGTCAAAGGAAGGAAATAATAAAGATGAGAGTGGAAAGAAATAAAATAGAGCCTAAAAAGAAAATAGAAAAGATCAATGAAACCAAGAGCTGGTTCTTTGAAAACATAACTAATAATAATAATAATAATAATAATAATAGTTGATAAACCATTATCCAGACTCATCATGAAAAAGAGAGAGAGAGCCCAGCCCAAATAAACAAAATGATAAATGAACAATGAGACGTGACAACTGACACCACAGAAATACAGAGCATTATAATAAAATACTAGGAACAAATATATCCTAACAAATTGGACAATCTGGAAGGAATCAATAAATTCCTAGAAACAAAGTTGTACAATCTTTCAAGATTGAATCAGTAAGAAACAGAAGATCTGAACAGATTGAGAACTATTAATGAAATCAAATCAGTAATCAAAAAACTCCCCAAAAAACAAAACTTCTAGACCAAGTGGCTTCACAGGTGTATTTGACCAGAAATTCAGAGAGGAATAAATACTGTCCTTCTGAAAGTATTAAAAAATAAACTGAAGAAGAGGGAAGGCTCCAAAACTCATATTATGAAGCTAGCATTACCCTGATACCAAAATCAGAAAAGACACTACAAAAAAAGAAAATGATAGGCCAATATTTCTGATGAATATAGATGCAAAAATTCTCAACAAAATATTAGCAACCTAAATTCAGCCATGCATTAAGAAGATCATACACCATGATCAGATGGAATTTATTCCTGGCATGAAAGATTGTTTCAATATCTGCAAATCAATTAACATGATACACCACAAAAACAAAATGAAGGGTAAAAATCGTTTGATCCTATCAATAGATACAGAAAAAGCATTTGACAAATGCTTTTCTAATGAAAATGTATGATAAAAATTCTCCGCAAAGTGGGGATAGAGGAAACACACCTAACCATAATAAAGGCCATATATGATAAACCCTCTAAGATTGGGAAAAAGACAAGGAGGCATACTTTCAAAACTTTTATTCAACATAGTATTAGAAATCCTAGTCAGAGCAATTAGGCAAGAAAAAGAAATAAGAGGAACCCAAACAGGAAAGGAATCAAAACTGTCTATGTGCAGATGATGTGATGTTATATATAGAAACCCTAAAGACTCCACCAAAAAACTGTTAGAACCTAATACATGAATTCAGTAAAGCTGGAAGATATAAAACAAATATGCAAAAATACATTGCATTTTTGTACACTAATAGCAAACAACTGGAAAGAGAAATTAAGAAACAATTCCCTTTATAATTGCGTCCAAAAGAATAAAATACCTAGGAATAAATTTAACCAAGGAGGTGAAAGACCTGTACCCTGATCACTATAAGACGTCGATAAAAGAAATTGAAGAGGACACAAATAAATGGAAAGATATCACACTCTAATGGATTGGAAGAATTAATATTGTCAAAATGCCCATACTACCTAAAGGAATCCACACATTCAGTGTGATCCACATCAAAATTCCAATGGCATCTTTCACAGAACTAGATCAAAGAATTCTACAATTTATATGGAACCACAAAAGACCACTAATACCCAAAGCAATCTTGAGAAAGAAGAACAACGTTGGAGGTGTCATGCTCACTAACTGATATCAAACTATACTACAATAGTAATCAAAACAGCATGGTACTGGCATAAAAACACACAGATCCATGGAACAGAATAGAGAGCCACACAAGAAACCCATGCCTATATGGTCAATTTATGTCAAAGGAGACAACAGTATACAATAGGGTAAAGACAGTCTCTTCAATAAATGGCATTGGAAAAACTGTACAGATATATGCAAGAAATGAAACGATTATTTTCTTATACCATATACAAGAATAAATTCAAAATGGATTAAAGACTTAAATCCTGAAATATATATAACTTTACTAACAATTATCACCACAATAAACTTTAATTAAAGTTAAAAAAAGTTTGCTAAGAAAAAAAATCCAATTAAAAAATGAGGAGAGGAACCTAAATGGACATTTCTCCAAAGAGGACATACAAATGGCCAATAGACATGTGAATAGATGCTCAATGTCACTAATCGTCAGAGAAATGCAAATAAAAAGCACAATGAACTATCACCTCACGTCTGTCAGAAAAGCCATCATCAATAAATCGACAAACAAGTGTTGGTGAGGATGTGGAGTAAAGGGAACCCTTTGTGCTATTTGTGGGTTTGTAAATCGGCGCAGCCACTATGAAAAACGTATGGAGGGACCTCAAAAAATTAAAAACAGAGCTACCTTGTGACCCAGCAATTCCACTTCTGCATATTTATCTGATGAAATTCAGAACACTAATTTGAAAAGATGTATGCACCCCTATGTTCATTGCAGCACTATTTACAATAGCCAAATTATGGAAGCAAGCTAAGTTTCCACTGATAGCTGAATGGATAAAGAAGAGGTGGTACATGTATTCAATGGAATATTATTTGGCCACGAAAAAGACCAAAATCTTACCATTGTGGCAACATGTTTGGACCTAGAGGGTATTGTGCTAAATGAAATAAGTCCGACAGTATGACAAACCATGATTTCAGTTATATATGAAATCTGAAAAACAAAATAAATGAACAAACAAAACAGGAACAAACTCATAGATACAGAGAACAACATGATGGTTGCCAGATGGTGGGTTGAGGGGGGGGTTGAGTGAAAAAGCTGAAGGGATTAGGAAGTACAAATTGGCAGTTGCAAAATAGTCACGGGGATGTAAAGCACAGCAGAGGGAGTATAGTTAATAATATTGTTGTAACTATAGTGCCAAGTGGGTACTAGACTAGTCGGCGGTCACTGTCTAATCAGATGTTGTACACTTGAACCTAATGTGATATTAACTAATTGAAAAATTAAAAACACAAAATAAACTGTTGTGAAACTGGCAAGGCATGAACTATGCAAATAGTAAATGAAGTGATATCATGAGATCACCTAGTGCAGTGTCTGCAACATGCTGAGAATTCAAATGTCTCATCAAAGAGTCCTAACGCTCATTCATCTGGTACTCACAGTAACCCTCTGAGGTGTAGCTCCTGCTCTGTCCTCATTTACAGGGCAGAACAATGAAGCTTAGAGAGACTAAGCAGCCTTTTTAAGACCACACATCTAATAAGCCACAGGACTTGTGTTCTCAGCCACCGTGCCACTTTGCTTCTCTTATGCTATACTGAAGGAGAAATGTGAAATCCTGTAATATAAAAACAATTCAGAAAGGGGAATTAAGTATGTAGCTGTAAGCTGTTCAGAAGAAAGGTTGGGACACCATTCCACAGTACACTGTCATCAAATTTGTTCTTTTAGTGCATTTGTTTTCCATCGCATTTTTTACTTTTATATGGCATAATGTAGGTGTTCATTAATATTATCATGTCAAAATATAGTTTAAATTTTTTCGTGAGTTGCTTACACTCTAGAATAAACGGTAGCCACTAGATGCATTGTTGCTATTTAAATTTCAGAGTAGTTTAAGTGAAATAAAGTTAAATGTTCAGTTTCTCGGCAGCACAAGCCTTATTTCACACAGCTCAGTAATCCCCTGTGGCTTAGCTTTAGAACATTTCCATCATCACACAAGTTGTGGTGGGAGGTGGGTACAATTTTCCCCATATTACACGGAACAGCAGGCCCTGGTTATGAAACATAGAGGGAACTGAGGCTCTTGCTGTGGGTCGGATGTCACTTAGCATCCCACCCAAATGCAGTGGCCTGTTTGGAGTGACACACTGTGTAGTTGCTGCACCGAAATGTCCTCGCACTTCCCTCACTGACGCACAGCTACTCCCTCAAAGGATCTAGCGGTTCATGATGTTGCTTTGATATTTGGACCACTGTTTTCCTTAGTTTATGAGCTAAGATCAAATGTAGCTAAAGATTGAGAGATTGGATTTTGGTTAATTCCTCATCTTTGTACATTACATATATGAATCATAAAATTATCTATTATATCTTCTCATTTGGCACAGTGAGGAAGTAAGCTGTTGGTGTTGCTTGTTTTTGTAGCCTTGCAGTGATAGCTCTCTGTTTCTCCTAGTCTTTCAAAGATTTCTGCCGCAAATTCTACCAAGCAGAGATGGAAGAGCTTGACTTTTTGAAAGCTACAGAGGAGGCCAGAAAACACATAAACACCTGGGTGGCTAACAAGACAGAAGGTGAAAAGTACATTGTTATTCTATTCTAGTAGTACTTTAATCAGTCTTATTGTCAGTTCCTTCACAACATCAAATGTAAAACAGGAATGATGTTTTTCTCTAAATAACTGTAAACTTTTAAAATCCACTTCAGAAATATTGTCAATTTATGAATATTTTCCTTAGTGTTTTCCTGTTCTTATCAGTGTATCTGGGATGTCTCTAAATATTCTGTACAGAACAATCCACGTTAAGTTTTGTTGCTGTTAATGTAGTCTTTTCTTTTCACAAATAGTGTAAAGAAAAATTCGGATACAGATCTCAGCTGTGTCCCTGTGCAGCATTGCTCTGGGCCCAGAGTCCCATGCACGACTGGAGGACACTTAGTGATTCCCTCATGCCCCTGTGAATCTTAAAGTGTTCTTCACACTTGCTACACATTCTCACCTGTCTTTAGGCACCAAGCATTTCTTTCTGTCTCACTTGTTATGAATTCATCCTGCACAGGTTACTTTGTTTATTTTACATGTTTTCTTCAAGTGATGGTATTTTTCTTACCACAACTTTGAAAGATTTTGTTGCTGTGTTGCTGCTATTGTTTTAAGGACCAATATCCCTTTACACGTTTATATTTGGAGGGCAGTGAACTCCTTTATCTGTATACTTTACTACCCAAGGAGATGGATTGATGTGAATATTATCCTCGAAGCATGCATTGGGAAACTCCTAACTAACTGGTTTTTAATCCTTCTTTTCAGGTAAAATTACTGAGTTGCTGTCTCCAAATTCAGTGAGTCCACAGACTCCTCTTGTTCTGGTGAATGCCATCTACTTCAAGGGAAACTGGGATAAACAGTTTAACAAACAGCATACCCAGGAAAAACCATTTAAAGTCAGCAAGGTGAGTCTGTTGAATAACAAAGGAAATCCTTAGAAAGTCTCATTGTTCACACTGGTTTTTAAAACTTGTGAGAAGCCTCACCTCAAGTAATTTGGGCTTTATATGGCCTTAGGCAGCCTGCAAGCCTGGGGGCCTTTCTGCACACTTCTCTTTTGCTGTGTCATGAAAGGTTGGCTACATAACCCTAGGCTTCTGGTCTGCCTTCCCATGTCATCTGCCATACTCTTTCCAGGTCTTCCTTCTGTATCACAATCTGGTGGTGGACCTCTCAAATGTTGAGATAAAGTTCTAACTTCAAAATATGGTTGGTGTCTGAGGCTCTTTGTAGAGCTGGATCCTACCCATTTCTCTACCTTCATTCCCACCAGTATCTCTGTACTCCTTCCTTTCCAGCAGTTAGTTCCTGGAAATCTTCCCTGATGGTCCTCCTCCGTAGTCCAGTTTCTGTACCCCTCCTCTAAGCTGTCACAGCGCCCCCTGACTTCCTCGTGGTGGCACTGCAGTGATTGAATGACTATTTTCTCTGCTGAATGCCATCTCAGAGCACAGGGCTGTCTTACAAGAGCCTGCCAAATAGTTGGTGCTCAATAAATATTGAATGAAGGAATGATCTGCAGTCTTCTTTGATAATATGGATAATATGAGGTGTGATAAAAAAACATGGTGAATGTTTAAATTTTTAAAAATTTATTATGGTAAAAGACACATTGCCTTTCATCCCCATCGAAATTTTGTCCCAGGGGATAAGAGTGTTCGAAGTGAGGGGGAGTATTTTGAGGGGGATGAATGGCAATGTGTTTTACTGTAATAATTTTCTTAATGTAAACATTCACCGTATTTTTTGATCATACGTCATATAAACAAATTTTTATTTGAAAACAAGAGAACAAAAGCACATGCATATAGGATAGACACTGAGTTGAGTTACCTCTGACTTTGGAGACGTTATTTGCTGACAGCCCTGTGTCTTTCTCTCACTGAATCCAGTACACTTTCTATTTTAGTAGTCTTTAATTGCAGAGAGTTTTGCACACACACCAAAGTAGACAGAGTAGGTTTATTATAGCCTATTCTTGAATACTGAACATAAGTTAAATCTTCCAGGTGGACTTGAGCCTGAACCTTTAGTTTCTCAAGAAATATATTTTCTCCCAAGCTTTATTCTGAAACAAACTGCCTTATTTTCCCCTGGCAAAATTAATTCTCTCCTTGAAATTAATCCTTAACGAGATGGATGTTAGGACTTCATTCAAGTTACATTCAAGTGCAAGTAACAGAACCCCCAATTCACTGTAGTTTAACTCATAGACGTTCAGCTCCCCTATCAGGAGGCCCAGAGGTGGGCCGCGAGTGGGGTGATGGTCTCAGTAATTGGCTCTGTGTCTTTCTGCTCTGCCGTCCTTAGCGTGTGGTGTTGCTCATGGTCACAGTGATTGTACCACAGTCCAGGCAGGCTTAAGGGGGAAGGACGGGGTGAGTGCAAAAGCCTTCTCCTTCGCTGTTTCTGCCTTCTTCACAAAGAGAAACCTTTCTTCGGTATCTCTTAGGCCACAACTAGTCCAGGTGGCTTCTGCTACCTCCAAGGAGGTGAGGACTTCTATCTTACAGGTCAGGTATTCTATGTTGCTTTCTTATCTCCACAGCAGGGAAAGGGGTTGCAGTGGGAATTGAGCACACTAGCCTATGGGGCTGTGTGACCGAAAGTAAACAGAGTTTGAGTTGATACAAATTTTCCTTTTAATTCCTTTATGTCTAAATAAGATGGACCTTATCTACATAATTGTATATTTAGTTACTGAGATTGGATCCTTTTATTTTATAAGATTGGAGGCTTTGGGCGCTGAGGGTTGGAGGGAGAAATTGTCTAACGCAGGGGCCTGCAGGCCAAAGCCACCTATTTTTTAAATAGAGTTTTATTGGAACACAGCCATGCTTGTTTGGTTACGTATTTCGTGCTACAACAGCAGAGTTGAGTAGCTGTGACAGAAAACGTATGGGCCACAGAGCTGAAAGTCTTTATTATCTGGTCCGTTATTTTAAAAGTGTGTTGGTAGCTATCCGAGGAGGTGAAGGAGACGCCTGAGGCCGGTTCACACAAGCCTCAACAAGGCTCAGACAAAAGAGCTGAAACGGAAATGTCTTTGGTTTCTTCCAATTACTAGAGAGGAACGTGCTATGATATACCAGGGAACTGGAGGCCTCCCACGGGGCCTGCTGCCTGGGCTTCAGTAAACACACAGCAGCTGCGAGTCTTACACAGGACGCAAGAGCCGAGGAGGACGTTGGGTAGAATGTGGTCATTGTCCCTGGGGCTTCTTTACTGTCTGGCTGAGGACGCAGTCGAGAGAAGTGCATTTTTCTCCTAGTAAGATGTTGTTCGTTTTGCCTGGTCATTTCAGTGTTCCTGACCTTTAGTTGTTTATCTGTCAGCAAATGTTGGTTGAGGGCCAGGCATCATGCTAGGTACTATTACAGTGTGTGCAAAACCGGTGAAACGCCCCTCCCGTCATGAAGCTTCCATTCTTCTGGGGGAGAGACAGTATACGTAAATAAGAAAATAGGAGTGTAAGACAGCGGTAGTGCTCGAGAGACAGACAGAGAGAAAGGCACAGGCCATTGTATTTGGCCTTCACTGAGCAAAGAC
This sequence comes from Rhinolophus hipposideros, assembly GCF_964194185.1. Lineage (NCBI taxonomy): Eukaryota > Metazoa > Chordata > Mammalia > Chiroptera > Rhinolophidae > Rhinolophus > Rhinolophus hipposideros. Next base: position 3,986,407 of record NC_138054.1, on the reverse strand, counting down.
TGGAACGAGGCACGGGGGTGTGCTCTCAGATTCTGGGGACAAGCTTACTGGAAACTGGTTTGCTCACAGAACCACCAAAGGGTCCCTGTCGCTCTAGCAGATGGGCAAAGGGAGACTGGAGCAGAGGGCATAGGGGACAAGCTCTTGTCATCATTACCGGTTGCTTTAAGGATTTCAGCATTTACTCCTTTGGAGTGGAGGGGGAGCCATAGAAAGGTGTTCAGCCAAAGAGTGATGTGATCTGACTTACAATTTGATTTCCTGAATCCCTCTGGCCACCAGACTAGGGGGAAGGGCAGATTTGGGAGTCACTTAAGAGGTCATCCTAGTGACCAGGGCTAGACTGATAGCAGTGGAGGTGGAATGAACAAGTTGAATTTTTGTCATATTTTGAAAGAAGAGCCAAAATGATTTGCTAATGAGTCAGATGTGGGGTGTGAAAGACGAGTCAAGGATACTCCAGGGTTCTTGACAATGGGTTGAATGGCATTGCCATCAACTGAGATGGGAAAATTGTAGATGGAGCAGACTTGGAAGGGAATGTGAAGAGCCCAGTGTGACATGTGACATTGGAGGTTTCTCTTATGCCCAAATGCAGGTGTCAAGTAGGCAGGATAATACACGAGTCTGGAGTACAGGGGAATAGTTCGGGCTAGAAATAGAAATTTGGGAATTCTACTTAAAGTCACAATGAAGACAAGCCAGCAAAAGAGGGGCAGATGTGCTGTTCAGAAATCAAGAAAGTATTTCTAGGGGCCCAGAGTGATCAGCTCTGTGATTTGTCCAATGTGTCAGCTGGGTCTGGTTTCAGCTTAATGTTTATCCTGTTCCTTTATAGGATGAGAAGAAACCTGTGCAAATGATGTTTAAGAAATCCACCTTTCAGACGACCTACATAGGAGAAGTATTTACCAAAATTCTGGTGCTTCCTTATGTCGGCAAAGAGCTGAACATGATCATCATGCTTCCAGATGAAGACGTCGGTTTGGAAAAGGTAATGAGTGCTAAGCAGTAATCACGCTGTGAGGGCCGGGGACTCACGTTTGAGTGTCTGCTTAGCTGTTCTCTGCGTTTCCCAGTGGATATGTGAAACGCCAGCATAACTTCCCGTTACTGCCAGCTTAGAGCATTCACACCATAGGGCACGGTCCTATCGGGCAGCACTATTCTAAGTCATAAAATCTTCAACTCTCCTTTTCTAGGTGGAAAAAGCACTTACTTATGAGAAATTCATAGAATGGACAAAGCCAGACATGCTGGATGAAGAAGAGGTGGAAGTGTTCCTCCCTAGATTTAAGCTGGAGGAGAATTATGACATGAAGGATGTCCTTTGCTCTCTGGGCATGACCGATGCCTTTGAGGCGGGCAAGGCAGACTTTTCTGGGATGTCGTCGCGGAGAGACCTGTATCTGTCCAAGGCTGTGCACAAGTCCTTTGTGGAGATCAACGAGGAGGGCACGGAGGCCGCAGCCGCCACTGCCGCCGTCATGATGCTTCGATGTGCAAGGATCACGCCCAGGTTCTGTGCTGACCACCCTTTCCTTTTCTTTATCCAGCACAGCAAAACTAACAGTGTTCTGTTCTGTGGCCGATTCTCCTCACCGTAAAGAGATGGTCAGCACTGCACAGAGCTCTTCTCCTGTCCCCATCTGCCCCACTTTTCCTCTGACACTTCACAATGTGCCTACAAACCAAAGTGACCTTTGATAGCAATCCAAAAATAAAGGGGCTAATTTTGAAATCCCATGTTCAGAGCTCCTGTGTATTTGTGTGTTCACATAGCGGATGTTTGCTAGGATCTGAAATTGCCATTCAGGAAGGTCTGTGGTCACACTGGCAAGGGCAGCACTGGCTGCTTAGCAAATACAAATAGCCCTGCTCTGAGAGGTGCCCCTCCACCTGCACACCTGTACGAGGCCCTCAGCTCCTCCCTTTGGGCAGAGTGCTGCGTTGACAGCTGGCTGTGCTGCTCTTCTCCCGGCACACGGGGATCAGCAGTGCCTCTCTCTCTTCCCCACATGGCACCGTTAGTGAGAGAACAGAGGGAAACAGAGGCCATGAGGAACTGTGGGAAGCAGGTCTCAGAGACCTTCAGCAGGAAGCACTATGCCAAAACTTGTGAGCTCTCCAAAAGCCAGCACAGAAGCAGGAGGAGCAGTTAACTTAGGCCTGTGAGAAATCAGCCCCATTTCCCACGTGCATTTCTGCTTTTATTGTAGCTTGTGTTCATGGGGCTCTGTGGTCACACCTTTTCAAATGCACAACGATCTCCTTTCCCTGAAAAAGTTAAATTGCTACCGGGTGCCAGAGATGATTAGATAAAACCATTCACAGTTATGTAGCTTAAGATAACTTTGAGTGTACATCAGATGACTTTCTATTTTACTGCAAGTATTAGAAAAACAGAGGTGGCTAACGTTTCTGCAGCCACTTGTGTTACTTGCTGGAAATGTGATCACTGTGCTTAGTGATACCAGAACCAAATGATGTGTGAGGTTTAAGTGGGAGAGCTCTGTTATTTCCTAGAGGATAGCTGTACGGACTTTCCCACTGACTTATTTGCAATCATCAGAAGCCTGGGCTCCCTCTAACTTACTGATGTGATGGACATTTTCATTCTGTCCGTGGTTCGCTTTCCCTGTTGTAGCCAAGCCAGCAATTTAGCTGTGGGGAGTGACTGGGACTGAGGAAAAGTTGACATTATGAGTGGGATGAGAAGAGGAAAGGGTTATGAGAGGTTGCTGGTTTTGTCACTGTTTTCTTCCCCCCGCCCCACATTACTGATTGTATAATCCATATCAGTAGTAAGCTGTGAAATGAATGCCAGTGGTCCTGTTATAGACCTACATAATACAGTTAGGAACTTTGCCATGAAAAAAATAATAATGTATGTAGATAGACTAGCAACATGCATACTGCTCTAAGAGGCTCTTTAGGTCTCATTGAGTTGTTTCACTTTAGCAGTCTGTTACATTGAAGAGTTCTCACTCAATGCATGATTTTAGTAAAAGGCACAGTCACCTGAATAATGCTTCCACATCTTTTATGAAATTGCACCAAAATACATGTCCATTATGTTGTGCGTTTCTTATAAGGTTCTACGACATAAAATCCTTCAAAGATTTAATTCTAATTAAAGTCGGTCTTCTCCCTTCACAAATGTTTCCCAAGCACTTTCTTTGCATTAGGTATTTTACATAGATGATTTTGTTTAATCCTCAGCAATGAATAAACCCAGGAGGGATCTAAGCGGGGGAGGGTTAAGTAACCTGAACAAGTTCTTGCAGCTAGAAAAGGGGTAGAACCAGGGTCTAAGGTCAGATACTGATAACTCCAGATCTCCGCTCATGCCTTGGTGGGACTGTCCACCACCCAAGGCCTATGTGTGAAGGTCTGAGTGGAAACTGCAGCTCCCACCAGCAGGACATCTGTGATCACTGCATCTAACAGGAAGCAGTCTGCATCTGCTTTCCCATCTGCAAAGTGGGGCTCGGGATGGGACCCAGAACGAGGGCCCTGGGTGTGAATCTAAAGGCCCCGTGCAGCAGCTCTTAGGAAGCCCCCCAGGGTGGCCGCCCCTGAAGGAGTGACACAGGGAGTTACTGTGAGCCTGATCCCCTCCTATTGGGCTGCGGTTCTCAGAGGAGGGGCCATAGTGTTGCGGCCGCAAAAGGGGACCAGGCTTGGGATGCGTGGAGGCCCAGGGAGCACAGGTGTATAGGCCCGCGGTGCCAGGAGACCCACACGTGTGCGCCAACGCCAGCAGACAGCAGTCGGACCGCACAGCCTGGGTGAAAGGGGATGGAGGGCAGGGAGCTCCTGCACAAGTTGACGCTGATCTTTTATTCTCTGACTGGTGGGCAGCAGGGAGCCAGGGTTCCGGGACTTGCCCCTGAATGTCCCTGCCAGTTGGGGCTGGACCAGGATTTGGGATGTGGACTTATCTCCAGTCGCCTCCGGGGTAGGTGCCCAGGAGGACTCCCTTCCTCGCCCAGGTTTCACTGCATTTCCAAAGGACTGTTTCATAGTGTGCAGGACCCAGGATCTGGCCGCTGGGAGCATCTTGAGCAGTGATCCAAATTCCCTTTGACTCCGGGTGAATAGAAGAGCTGCAAGGAATTTAAGCACTGCTATGTTTAAAGGAGGATCCAGTATTGGTGGGTTTTGCCTAATTTTTTAGATATATATAGTAATTAAATGTTTTAATGCAATGAACATGTATTCTTGTACAATCAGAAAAATATTTAAAAACTGGACAGGAAAGAAAGGCTTTCTGTTATATTTAAATATGATGGAATTACGTGTGCTTGGGGGCACAGTGGTGGGAGTCTGTTTTTTTTTTTTTTAATTTTGTTAATATAGACACCATGTAGTACGTTACACCCCCCGGGAATTATTTATCTTATACTGTAACTGGAAGTTTGTACCTTTTGACCACCGTCACCCATTTCATTCACCCACCAACCCCCAACCAATCTGTTTTCTTTATCTACGAATTTTGGTTTTTGTTTGTTTTAGATTCCACTTATAAGTGAGATCATACAGTACTGGCCTTTCTTTGACTTATTTTACTTAGCAGAGTGCCCTCAAGGTCTATCCACGCTTTTGCAAATGGTAGGATTTCTTTCTTTTTATAGCGAAACACAAACCACACTCACACACACACACACACACACACACACATGTGTGAGGTCTGACAGTGAAGAACTCATCCTAGAAAAAGTGCTATATACCTCATTGCGGAATATCACTGGACAAACAGGTAACCAACTTTACTATTTGGAAGTGCTGAAAAGGCTGTGTGAAAAAGTTAGACAACCTGAACTTTTCACCAACAATTCATGGCTCTTGCATCACAACAATGCACCAGCTCACACAGCACTGTCTGTGAGGGAGTTTATAGCCAGTAAACAAATCACTGTATTGGAACACCCTCCCTACTCACCTGACCTGGCTCCCAATGACTTCTTTCTTTATTCAAAGATAAAGGAAATATTGAAAGGAGGACATTTTGATGACATTCAGGACATCAAAGATAATATGACAACAGCTCTGATGCCATTCCAGAAAGAGTTCCAAAATTGCTTTGAAGGGTGGACTAGGTGATGGTGTCAGTGCATAGCTTCCCAAGGGGAGTACCTTGAAGGTGACAATAGTTATATTCAGCATTGAGGTATGTACCGTGCTTCCCCGAAAGTAAGACCTAAACAGAAAATTAGCCGTAGCATGATTTTTCAGGATGCTTGTAATATACAATAAGCCCCTAATGCATTTGGAGCAAAAATTAATATAAGACCCAGGATTATTTTTAGGGAAATACAGTAGGGCTTATTTTATATTATGAGCATCCTGAAAAATCATGCTAGGGCTCATTTTCCAAGTAGGTCTTATTTTCGGGGAAACATGGTAGCACTTTTTCTAGGATGAGTTCATGAACTTACTTGTCCGACCTCATATGATTTATGAATATTTTCTTCCATTCCATACGTTGCCTTTTCATTTTGCTGTGCAGAAGCTTTTTAGTTTGCGGTATTGGCACTTGTTAATTTTTGCTTTTGTTGACTTTGCTTTTGGTTTCAAACCAAAAAATCATTGCTAAAACTGATGAAAAGGAGCTTACCACCTAAGTTTTCTTCTAGGAGTTTTATCGCTTCAGATCTTACGTTTAAGTCTAATTCATTTTGCATTAATTTTGTGTTTGGTGTAAAATAGGGGTCCATCTTTCCCAACACCACTATTGAAGAAACTGTCCTCTCCCCATTGTATAGTCTTGGTTCCTTTGTAGTATTTTAGATGATGACATATGCATGGGTTTATTTGGGGGCTCTCTATTTTTTTCCATTGATCTCTGTATCCACTTTTATGCCAAATACCATACTGATTTGATTGTTATAGCTTTGTAATATAGTTTGAAATCAGTCAATGTGGTGATTCCACTTCTTTCTGAAGATTACTTTGACTATTTGGAGTCTTTTGTAGTTACATACAAATTTTAGGATTGTTTATTCTATTTCTGTGAAAAATACCATTGGAATTTTGATAGAAATTGCATTGAATCTGTAGATTGCTTTGCATAGTATGGAAATTTTTAACAATATTAATTCTTCCAGTTCATGAGCATGGAATATCTTTTCATTTATGTATCTGTGGGGACAGAGATAGAAGTGCAGTTTCCAGGCTCTTGGCCTCATAAGGAAAGGTGCTGGTTCAGGTAGTAAATGGACATCAACTGTGATTGGATGGCCATCAGCTGTGGCTAGTTGGCCATCAGCTGTAACCAGTGAGCCATTGGCCACTAATATTACTGCCATGGCTATGCTGGCAGAAAGAATGGGGGCTAGCAAGAAGGTGGTGGCTGAGGCTATGCTAGCAGAAAATGGGGCTGGTGCACCAGGAAGAAACGGGAGAAAGAGAGTCATTCTGTGACCTCCTTCCAGGTCTTCTGACATTGGTGTGAGCCAGGACACACCCTGGGGCACACTTATGTGTGAGTGTGTGTCATCAATTTGCAGCAGTTAATGATATAGGAAATATTTCTCTGCGTGCCGGGATCGTGTCTCGTGAAACTGAAGAACGGAAGCACAGACCAAGGAGAGGTGAGGAATTGTAAAAGAGGATAGTTTATTAAAAGTGAAGACTAAAGAGTCGCAGCTCTTGGAGAGGGGTTCCCAACTGGGTTGCCCAGTGACTGAGTGTCATGCGGGGTCTCTGGTCCTGCTCCCCACATAAGAATACAGGACATGGTGAGTCTAAAGAGGAACACCTACGGAGCCATAGACATGAGACACCACTGTATTCTCCCTGGCGGCCGGGGGAGATACGTGAAGTAGGATCCACATGACCTGCAATCCGCCGTCCACTTCTCTGCCTGCCAACCAACCAACGCAGCCAAGGCAGCTATATCAGGGGCTAATGGCTAACTGGTTAAAGCTGATGGCCAACTAGTCACAGCTGACGGCCATCTACTACCCGAGCCAGCACCTTTCCACGTGAGGCCGAGAACCTGGAAACTGCTCTCTGGGACTCTGTCCCCTGACTGAGACAAAAGCTTACTTTTATACCTTCCCTTCCCGGTGTGGAGAAGGAAGCTGGCTTCTTCTAATGGAATTAGTCAATCAGATTTGTCCTGTTTGCCCACCCTAAAGGGATTAATGAACCCATTTCTATCAGATCTGCTCCTGTTTGTCAAAAGGGATTTATGAGATAATTTATTAACCTCAAGGCACATTCTTATATCTTTGTCCTGGAGTGAAGGAGACATTCCAGAACCCAGAGTTTCAGAACATGGCTGCATTTTGTTTATTCCGCCAGGGGCCTCCCTGTCTACCTAACAACATCCTAACTAATCTGTGTCAATAATAATGGGAAATACCATGCTACTGACCAGCGTCTGACGTTGAAAATAAATAGAGGTTAGGAAATGAGATGAAGGAAGAGAAAAGACAGCAGAAATCAGAATTAGGCAATTCCGATGAATTAAAAGCAGTTAAAATGCAAAGTTGAGATTGATGGGATATTCCAGTTCATTCCTTTACCTGTTCAGACAGGATGATCACACACACACATACACACACTTTGGGGCCAGAGCCAGGAGTGCAGTATCCAGTCTCTCGGCCTCACGTGGAAAGGTGCTGGCTCAGGTAGTAAATGGCCATCAACTGTGATTGGAGGGCCATCAGCTGTGGATAGTTGGCCATCAGCTGTAACCAGTGAGCCATTGGCCACTAATATAACTGCCATGGCTACGCTAGCAGCAAATGGGGGCTAGCAAGAAGATGGTGGCTGAGCTAGCAAGAGCGGATTGCAGAGAGGCTGATGCCGCCAGTGAGAATATAGTGGTATGACACCCTTATCCATGGCTTCGTGGGTGTTCCTTTTTGGCCTCACCATGTCTTGCATTCTTATGTGGGGAGCGGGAGCTGAGACCCTGCATGACACCCTGCGTGACACACACACTCACGCTCATACTCACACCTAGGTTTATGCCTGAATTATTTAGATGGCAAAGCTCTCTTGCTCAGGTAAAGTCAAATTCAAATTTTATTTGTGTCTTTATCTTCCTTTTTACTTAATCCCCTCCCTCTTTGGGTTTCTTTATTTGGTGTCATGCTCTGCTGGGCCCAGTGCTTTGAAGTTTGAATATCCCTTTCTGGCTCACAGCCTTTTTTTTCCTGAAATGTCTTCAAGTGTAAGGTGAGGTTGCATGGGGCAGGAAACGGCTGGACCTGGCTCTGCGGGGGGTTTGTACGCAGTCAACATGCCACCTTCCAGCAGCTGCAGCCCTTGGGTCCAAGCTGTACAGCTGAAAGCTCCAAGACACTTTGTAATTTGAAGTCAGTTGAGGAACTTGAACATTCCACATTTATCATGAACTGCTATATGCAGGGTATTGTTGGCAAACGATGCCATTATAGTACTTACTTGGTTGACATTTTCACACGTTGTTTGAAACTTAAAAGAATTTGCATTGGTTTGAGTTGTTCTGTATTTAGAAGGTGTTTCTCATACTTTTTTTTTTAAACGTGAGACACTCCCTCTTGAAATATTTTAGGCGGAAGCTTAAAATAAAACATTGAACAATGTAGAAGCTCTGCTTGAACAGCTGTCCCCAGCATTGCCATGTCACCCACCCTACTCTGCATTCTTCCCACTGTGTCCGGAGAGATTCAGAAGACTCTTTTTAAGGATTAACAAAGTTTCAACACTGCAGTGTGAGGCATTTTGCAGTCCACTGGGAAACAGGAAGAAGAAAGATCAGAGGAGGATCCTCCTGTTTATAAAAACGAATCTGTAACAGTGTGGCAGTTGCTAAAATAATTAAACATCTGATCCAACAATTCCACTTCTGGGTATTTACCCCCCAAAAATTAAACATAGGGACTCAGATTCTTGCACACCATGTTCATAGCAGCATTATTCGTAATAGCCAAAAATATGAAAGCAACCCAAGTTTCTTCAATGAATGAACAGATTAAAAAATGTGGTATATACATGCCAGTATGACTGCCTATCTGTGGCTCCGTGGTGTTCCTTTTTGGCCTCACCATGTCCTGCGTTCTGATGCGGGGAGAGGGAGCTGTGACCCCACATGCCACCCCGCGTGACACATGGTGATGATGGTAGCACAGTAATGTGAAGGTGCTTAATGCCACAGTATCTCAAACTGTGCACTTAAATAGTTATGTGTATTTTACACAATTGAAAAAAAAGAACCTGTGCATGATGATTCTTATCTTTGGATGAAGTTTCCAGTAACTCTGTTTTGCTTATTAATATTTTCTAGTTTTCCAAACTGGTACATATATTTCTTATATAGCTTTCAAATTTTTGAGCTAAAAACATACATGCATATAGAAAAGGATAAAATAATAGAAAAATATTAAAATAGAAAAAAATGTGATTATGGATGATTTGTACCTTCATTTCCTCAAAAGCTCTAGGTGTAACAGCAAAGCTACTCTGGGAAACAGAGTGTGTTGATGAACTTCAATAAGTAATTGAGTAGTAGCCCAGCCAAAACAAACAACCCCACTTTTATTAAGTAAGGTTTAATAGAAATAGACAACGCTTGACATAATAATTTGCTAAAATTATAATAACAATAGTAAATTCTAATAACTTTTGATTTAGTTATAAAGCTTCTTCCAGGGCCGTCTTTTCTTCTTTTGTCCTACTTTCCACGGTACTTAGAGAGGAATCCTGCTCCCCCTTTCCTGGGAGCATGTGTCTTAGAGCTGACACAAGAGACACAGAGGCTGCACCCAGATCAATACCTCTAGTGTAAAGTGCCTACCCTGTATTGGTGTAGAATTAACCCTGGTCATTTGCAGAACGTGAACGCATTCACGAGACTCTACAAAGTGGGAGAGCAAGAAAAGGTTTATTGAAAGTTAGACAGAGAGAGAGAGTTCTGTTTGGAAGAGAAATATTGGCAAAGGGAGTTTTGCCAGGCCTGATAGGGAGAGCTGTGGCAGGTTTCTGTTAAGCTCAAGTTTTATATTGTTCTAAGCAGGATTTAGGGTGCTTGTCAGCTTGCAGGAGGGCTGCCATTACAATTGTCTTCCCATCTGTGATGGATGTAAGGTGCTTGTCAGCTTCCAGCTACAGTGCTAGCCAGGGGATTCAAAGCCAAGCGATTAAGTTTTAAGCTCATTCCTGCTAGTGCACAAGCTCGCTCCTCTTACTTCTTGCTTGTCTCATCATACCTGATGACTATAGATTCCAGCTTCGTAATTGCTGTCTCTGCCCTGGGCCCTCTGTGCAGCTCCCAGCGAAGTCTCAGCCACTATGGTAAAAAATGGTGTATCTCTTTGGAGTCCCCTGATTCAAAGTAAATTTTTTCTTTTCCACATAGCCCACACTTTAGGTCAGACTGTCTCAAACCAACTCTCCAGGTTTAGTGAAATCTGCCCAATTCTTTATTCATAGAACATGGTTATAAATTATATTACAGAAACAAAATTGAGAGAGAACTAGCAGCAATGGGGTGGGGCCTATGTAATGATTCAGGCTCTGGAACAAACTGTGGGTTCCAGTCCCACCTTCATGAAAGACGGTGCCTTTTGGATGTGGAATAAGCTCAGTCTTCTCACCTCTAAAGTGAGGTGACAACTGCACTGACCCCAGCGTGCTGTTGTGAAGGTTCAATGAGATAATGTGTGTGAAGTGCTGGGAGCAGTGCCTGGTCACTGTTATACAAGGGAGGGTACAGGAGGCACATCCTGGAGGGTGTCTGTGAGCCTGATGTGGCTGTGTTGCTCAGGTTCACCAGTCGTGAGCCCAGGCAGCACGATTGGCAGCTTTGTGAATAAATCAGTGTATTAGTTTACTATTGCTGCTATAACAAATGACCACAAACTTGGTGGCTGAAAATAACCGAAGTTATTGTCTAACCATTCTGGAGGTCAGACGCTCAGGAACAAGTCGGCAGGGCTGGCTCCTTCTGGAGGCTCCAGTGGGAGGTACATTTCCTTGCCTTTATCAGCTTTTAGAGGCTACCTGAATTGCTTGGTTTATGGCCCCACATTACTCTGACTTTTTCTTCTGTCCTCTAACCCTCCTGTTTTTCTCTTATAAAAACTTTATGATTATGTTGAGTGCACCCCGGTAATCCAGAATAATCTCCCCATCTCAAAATCCGTAACGTAATCCCATCTACAAAGTCTGTTTTGCCATGTAAGGGCACAGTCACAGGTTTCAGAGCTTAGGGCGTCGACATCTGCTGACCATACCCACTGTCTACTGACCGGCACCAATGACTAGGGGACTAAAACAGGGCTTGGTTGACAGGCTTCTGGGTTATGCTTTAGACCTAGACTTCCCCAGATGATCCTTTAGACCACAGACTTGCCTATGTAGCAAATGGCACTTTTGCCATAGGCTTCTTCAGAATGTTGGGTAAAGAAGATGGACTCAGGAAATGTGTTTTTCTCAGCCCTGCGCATCTCCTCTGCCTGGCCACGGTGTTCACGGGAACAAAAGAAAATACCGATGCCCAGATGGCCCATGTATGCATATTTGTCATATAGGAGGAACAATGGCATGTTTTTTTCCCTGTGATTCCATACAGTGGATCTTTTCACACCAGCAGATGAAAGCTAGTGTGGCCCCTGGGTGACAGGAGGGGCACTGTGGTGATGGAGAAAGGGCAGACATGGGTGGAAAGGTCAGTGTGTAGGCCAGGAAATTTCCCATAGTAGTCATGGGAGAAATCAGATGATTTGGTGATTTTTTCTAGAAAAAAGCATCAATGTATTATAGGAAAATTGCATCTTTGATAAGGAAGGTAAAACTATAACTCTGTTTCACAAAAAGGCAAAGATTTCAACTTTGTTTTGCTTTAAACTTTTGCTAAAAGTGTGTTTAAAACTGAAATACAGCTATCTAAATGAACTTTTTGTAAAATGGGCCATTTTTAGTGTGTGAGTATGCATAGTGAAAGAGGAATACAACACAAGTGAGAATTTACATCTTCTGGAATTATTTAGCAGAAATATATAATCCACTTGCTCTGAAATGGGTTCTGTGTGGCTTTTTGAAGTAAGCAGTGGGTAATACTTTAGAGAAGCAGTCCATAGCCCTTGTGTCTTGGATTTCTTTCACAATCTGGCAAAAGTATTCCAGAACATTGCCATGTGCACAAGTAATTTTGCAAGTAAAGTCAGGGGTACATAAATGCTCCCCTGAAGTGCATCCATGGGCCCCAATTGGGGTTCCCCTGACATTTTCCCTTCCAGCTCACAGGAGGAGAGAGGCTGGGGGCTGGGGGTGGGAGGGAGATACAGGAACAACCTCAGTTCTCATTCTGACTTGATGTTTAAATCACTGTCTGGTCTGGAGAACTACCGTAAAATTACTGGTGAAAACTTTTCATTGTTATTTCTGCTCTTTCCTGGGGCTATATTAGATTCGGTCTCAAAGACTTTTTTTTTCTGTTTGTCTGTCTCATGTTTTCATGCCCTCCTGGCATAAATAAATCTGCTACAGGGTTCTCAGCTGGGAGCAGTTGTGCCCTCTCAAGGACAGTTGGCAATGTCTGGAGACATTTTTGGTTGTTATCATGGAGGAAGTGCTCCTGGCATCTAGTGGGTAGAGGCTGGGGATTCTGCCAATCATCCTGCAATGCACAGGACAGGCCCCTTGATGAAGGATCATCCGGCCCCAAATGTCAGTAGTGCTGTGGTCAACAAAACCTGTGCTAAAAATAAATCAAACTCCTTTTTTATATAGGAACCCACATAATTTTCAATACAAGCCTTTGTTTGGAGGTCACTCTTTAGGGTATTAGCAGGCAATGTTCAAAGTTGGTGGTGGTATTTTCTGTTCACAGGCACTTGTATGATCAAGTCACTTTTTGTATGTTCCAGTCACTTCTCAGTGATGTTAACAAACACACACACAGCGCTTTCCTACAAGTGCTGACAGACTCCTTGAAGACACAAAGTATAATTTCCTTTCAGTAAGTAGCATTCACACATGGATGAAAAGGAAAATGAAAGAGAAGGGCCGACAATGAAGTATAACTCTACTGCCTTAAAAATGGGCTTAGAATACACTTCTGTAATTATAGTTTGAATTGCAATATTGCTTCTGAATTATGTGTTTTTGTTATTGTTTCTAATATATCTCCCCCTTATGCACCCTAACCTGCTTCTCCCCACTGACCCCGTACTCCCCACTGTGCTGCAGAAGGCAGGAGCTCAGCCAGCATGCACCCTCTGGTTTTCAGGCTGGTTCCCTCTCAAGGTCTCCTAACTGTCCCCTCTTCTGAGTCATACTGCTATTGTCTGAGTTCACAGTCTCACCATATCTTCTCCACTATTATTTGAATTGTTTCTTAACTGGTCTCTCTTGTCCAGTCTGGTCCTTTCCTGTATCTCACAAATCTGCACTACTGACAGAATAGTTTTTCTAAATAAAAATCTGTTTGTGAAGCTGACGCTTTAAATTTCTACAAAATTCCTTAGTCCAGAAGAACCTTTCCATAATGCAATAAGTGAAGTCCAGAAAGTTTCTACCAGTTAGTATTCAGGGTGGTGGTGTTGTGAGATGAGTGAACTGATGGAGTGGTTCTGGCCATCTGACTGGCAGGCAGTGCCAAGTGTTCTTCTGTAAGATTCAAATATATCCACCGCTGGTGCCACCCCATAGAGGCTGTCTGCTCAGGCTGTGGGCTCAGACTCACTGGGGATGATTATGGGTCCTGTGGCTCGCTGGATCTTCCAGGATAAGCCATGGCAATTCCAGAAAGCTCATGGTTAATTGACGTTCATTTTTGAACATCAGCTTGATCTTCCAATATTGGAGAATACTGGGGACACAGGGACCCACCTGCCACCTTTCTTGGTTTCTTGGCTGCTCTTACCCTATATGTCCTCTTTCTTCTACAGAAGCAAAAATATTTAAGAACAGGAGATGAGCAGAGGATGGGAGCCAATTGCCAAGCACTATATCCGAAACAAAGTAATTATAGGAGACATAACTGGAGTTTAGTGTAGGGTCCAGGCCCTTCCTGACTTGGCCCCAACTTGTATTTCAAGGCTCATTCCCCGCCTCCATTTTCTCCCAAATCCCTTCCCGTCCCCTCCTCCACACACACACACACACACACACACACACACACACACACACCCTGCTCTCTACCCCAATGCCTTCCCAGAGCCCTTCCCTGCTTCCTGTTCTCTCAAGCTGCCGTTGTGATCTAAATCTAAAATACGTTTCCCATTTTGTCCAGTTGGAGAGCTATAATATTTCTTGATAATTACATCCCACCACGAAACCTTTCCATCATTCAACAAATATGTTTCAGACACTATGGTTGATGCCACTGATACAGAAATTGGTAAAGAAGAGTTAGGCTGTGCTAAGGCTTACAGTCTAGTGGGGGAGACATAAGGTGCAACAGAAGGTCCTTAGAGAGGCTCAGTGTCTGACAGGGAGATTCTTGGGGGGTTGGGTGTGGCTGCCACCGTCTGTGTTCTCATAACACCTTGAAAGTATCTCTGTGTAAATTTGGTCTCTCTCGACAGACGGAGCCACCTCAGGTCACATATTGTGTCTTCAGCTTGGTGCCAAGCACCTAGCACAGGGCCTGGCACAGCTGGTAGTCAACACTACTCTGCTAACTGAGTTCACGAGTCTTAAAAGGCAGTGTGACCTGTGTACGCACTTATGTAGAAACATGTGAAGAGGGAAAAAATGATTTCGAAGTTGTGGAAAGCTTTGTAGAACAGGACCAGGTTCAGTATTTGCTCTTTGTAGGCCTTTGGGAATCCTGTCAGAGTTCTCTCAGGCAGAGCTGGAGGAGTTGTCCTTTGCTAAAGCTGCAGAAGGGTTCAGAAACACATAATGACTGGGCCTCAGAAAAGGCTGGCGGGTGACATATTAGCCTCACAGACAGTCAGGAAGGACAGGGGCTGGCCTGGGCTGGGCTGGGCTTGGGCATCTCCTCAGGGGTGGCCCGGCCCCTGTTACCAGACGCTTGTTTTTGTGTGTGCTGGCCAGGTTTTCACGCCAGCAGCACAATTCTGTTTTCACCCTTGGGCCCATCAGGTCATAAAACAGTAATTTTTGAAAAATACCTAAACTTCCTCCCTCCGGACTTTGCTGGAAAATCCCACACATATGCTTCCTCTTTGAGGTCCTGTTTGTCTTTTATCTGGGAAGACCTTTAAAAATCAACCATATAGGGAAATATTTTTCAGATATACTGCTACTTTCTTAAATTAGTAAGATGGGAAAGATTTTGATGGGCAAAATAAACAACATTACAAAATCTCTTGATTCACTACTATATATCTTTTACTGAGGGGTAGTGGAGGAAAGAACCAAAACCGTTTTCATTTTCCCATTGAGAGTTCTGTTTCTTCATTGTTGGTCAAGTGCATCTTCTGCCCCTGGTGATGTCTGGATTGCAGAGGAGTTTCTGCTAAGCCCTGGAGCACAGAGGCACCCAGCACCTTTGCAGTATGCTATCATGACACCTTCTGATAGCAATGCAGTGAGAGCTGTGCCTAACTGTTGCTTTGAAAGTCATGGCTTTACAATTATGAACACAAGAAAAAAGTGTTACCAGATATGAAGGCTAACTGTAAACACTTCCTACACTCCCTTTTGATGTGATGAGGGTAGGGATCAATAGCATGGATTTGGCCTCCATTCACCTAATAAAAAGCATATTGCTCAAAGATGTAAAAGTATAAAAGGTATTTGATGCAAGCTTTAAAAATGACTGACCCTACACATCTTGTCAAGGTCCCGTCCCCAAGAAAACCAAAGCTATAAAATCAATGAAGTAACCGGGCAACTTTTCAGGATAAAGTATAACTCCCTTTGGCCAATAAGATCTTTTCTAACAAGAGCTGTCTCTCCAAAGGCCTGAAAATTAGTTGATGTCATGAGGCTGCTTAAGAAGACAAATTAGGAGAGACCGGGAATAGAGCTAATGTCCAAACAGCTGTCACTGGGAGAAGCACGGACATGGCTCCAGGTGGTAAGTGAAGGAGCAGGTGCAAGTGGAAGCCCTCTCTCCTGCCTGCCTTTCTTTCTTCCTTGTGGACACAGAGAAGGAGCCATGGCTTCTAGAGGACTGAGAGCTAACTCTAGGGCAGGCAGTTAGCTTGGTGCGGGAGGGCAAACGCCCCAAACAAAAACCCTGTGACTCTCATTTCTAATCCCTCCTCTTGGAAAGCACACCACCCTTCCTGCTGCTGATGCCTGATTTCCTCTTCTCCTGGCAGTCAGAGTTCTGAGCCGCTATCTTTGTGTCTCCTTTGGCAGACATCCTGTGATGAACAGTAATGTGTATTGCACAAATGTAAATATAGCAATTGGCTATGAGAATTTTTTAAATCAAAAATCTTTTAAAATGAGTTTAGGGCAAATAGTTCTTTCTCAAACGTTCTGCTTGTCATGGGTGTTTTCTAGCTGTTTTATTCTTGTGTCCGTAGGACAGGGAAAATGAGACAGTTTGGGAAGAATCTTGGTGTGTTTATGAGAAGAAAAAAGTTTGTGGATTGTGTTGGACCAGAATTCACCACGTAGTTTCTCGGGGGTGTAAGGATGGGAGGCAGATAGTGAGGTAATAAGTGGGCACGGGATGTCGCATCTGGATTTTAGGATTTTACTCTGTTTTTATAGGTGGAAAAAGCATTTACATATGAGAAGTTCAGAGCCTGGACAAATCCAGAAAAGCCAACTCAGTAAAGTTCAAGTTTTCCTTCCCAGATTAAAGCTGGAGGAGAGCTATGGCTTACAGTCTGTTCTCTGAAGCCTAGAGATGATTGGTATGCTTGAGGAAGCCAGAGCCAACTTTTCTGGGATGTTGACTGAGAAGTATGTGCTCAAGGTTGAGCGCAAACACCTGGCCAAGGCCAGTGACGAAGGCAGGGAAGTGGCTGCGGTGCTCAGGACTGCCTGGTGCAGCAAAACAGAACCCAGGTTTTGCAGGCCATCGTTTCCTCTCCTTCACCAGGCAGTGTGCTCTGCCATAGTTTCTCTTCTCTAAAAAGAAACAGTTGCTGTCCATGCACAACTGCCCCTATATATATACTTGTGAACCCTGAGAAAGAAGATACCTATTAAGAAAGTTTCCTGGAAAATAACTGGGCTCAAATAAAACACAAACGGAAAAATATAGCCAAGCAGCTTTTTCTACACAGGGGCCTCTCATGCAAACTGTGCTTTGGGGAGATGCCTGCATTGAACTGCCTGACTGCCTCCTGCACTGAACTTGCACTGTGTTCCTACCATCTGAGCCAGGCGTTGTAAAGAAGTGTCTGGAATTGAATTTCAACTAATAAGACTGAGACTTCTCCCATCCAATTGAAGCTATATCTCCTTTAGCATCTTCACTGACCAATCAGGAACAGTTCCATTCTGACCAATCAGGACAGTGCCTATTGGACCAATCAAACTTCGAGGATTTGGAGTTCTCATTTGTGTGAGGATGGACCAATCAAGGACCAGGGGTGGGACTTCTCTTTACATAAGCCAGTTCCCCTCTGGCTGAGGGAGCATGATTTTTCTTTCCACCGATAACTGAAGACTATGTTTCCCTGGGCTGTGGCTGGGGTTGGGGCTGGCGCTGAACACTGAAGACAGCTCATTGGACCAGAGTGGAGCAGATCAGCACAGGGAAGAGAGGAGTGGAGCAGATAGGAGCAGGTGGAGCACAGCAGAGCTGTCTAGTCAAAGAAGGTCCTTCTCACAGCCTTGCTATTCTATAGCCATCCTGTATCACAATTGAGCTATTTGCACTGAATAAAGTTTCCTTCACTGCATCCCAAATTAGGGAATTGTGTTGGCATTAAATTTGTGCCAATGACCATCGGTTGAAACACCCAATATTACTATGAATACTATTCAGTCATAGAAAGAAAGGAAGTATAGGGGAAGGTCCAAGATGGTGGGATAGGTAAACACGATGTCTACTGCCTCCCAGAATCACAGTAAAATTACACCTAAATTATAGAACAATCAACCTTGAAAATCATCTGAAGACTAGATGAACAGAACACCTATAGCTGAGGATATAAAGAAGAGACCACATTGAGACTGGCAGGAGGGGCAGAGATGTGACACAAGCTGACCTGAAACTCACAGGTAGTGGTTGAGCACAGGGAGGAACACCTTGGAGCTGGAGGTCCCCCCAGAAGAATGAGGGATCCCAGTCCCACACTGGGCTTCCCAGCCCAGGGGTCCTGTGCTGGGAAGAGGAGTTCCCAGGACATCTGGCAATGAAAATCAGCGAAAATGCTGTGCATTCATTCCATTGAAATGGAAGGCTCCTGGAAACCCAGACATCTTAAAGGACCCATCCACAGACTCACTCATTTGCAAGAACTTACTCTGGACCCAGGCAGAAGGATAGCAACCGAAGGCATCAGATATATACAGGGAAAGACTGAGTTCTGTGCCTACAGGGCAAGTGTAGAGGGGCAGCTGCCATTATCCCTGTGTAGAGCCCACCTCACACATAGCCTACATTAGGGTGCCATATTTCTTGTGTTGAACATAACCCAACAGGGCTAAATCTGAGATCACATTGGTCTGGCAAAATCCATGTCCTGCCACTTTGGTGACTCCCTGGGTGCCTGCTCTGCCCATCTAGTGTGCCATCGCTCAAACACTCTACCCTTCTTACAGAATTAATATAGTTAAAATGTCCATATTACTCAAACCAATCTACAACTTCAATGAAATACCAATGGCATTTTTCACAAAACCAGAACAAATTATCACAACACTTATCTGGCACCATGAAAGACCCTGAATAGCCACAGAAATTCTGAGAAAAAAGAACTAAGCTGGAGTTGTCATGCTACCTGATATCAAACTGTACTGCCATAATAATCAAAACAGCATGGTATTGGCATAAAAACAGATATAGATCAATGGAACAGAATAGAGAGCCCAGAAATAAGTCCATGCCTACATGGTTATTTAATCTATGGCAAAGGAAGAAAGAATATACGTTGAGGTATATTCAATAAATAAAACTGGACCACCTTCTTACTCCATATACAAAAATAAACTCAAAATGGATTAAAAATTTAAATGTAAGACCCGAAACCATAAAACCCCTAGAAGAAAACATAGGCAATGCACTCATAGACATCACCCTTAGTAATATTTTACTGATATATCTCTTTGATCAAGAAAAATAATGGGAAAAAATCAATGGGACTGCATCAAACTAAAATGGTTTGCACAGCAAACAAAACCATCAACAAAATGTCAAGACATCCTACTGAACGGGAGAAGATATTCACCAATGATACATCTGATAAAAGGTCAATATCCAAAATTTATATAATACTCCTACAACTCAACTCCAAAAAATAAAATGAACAATCCAATTAACAAATGGGCAGAGGACCTGAATAGATATTTCTCCAAAGAGGACATAAACATGGCTAATAGACACATGTAAAGGTGCTCAGTGTCACTAATCACGAGAGAAATGCAAATAAAAACCACAATTAGGTAACACCTCACACCTGTCAAAATGGTCATCATCAATAAATCAACAAACAACAAGTGTTGCTGAGGATGTGGAGAAAAGAGAATCCTTATGCATTACTGGTGGGATGGCAAACTGGTGCAGTCACTATGGAAAACAGTATGTCGATTCCTCAAAAATTAGAACTACCTTATGACCCGGTAATTCCACCTCCAAGTATTTATTCAAAGCAATCCAAAACACTAATTCAAAAAGATACATGCTCTCCTATGTTCACTGCAGCACTATTTACAATAGCTAAGATATGGAAACAACTGAAATGCCTATCAATAGACGGCTAGATAAAGAAATTGTGGTACATTTGTACAATGGAATATTACTCAGCCATAAAGAGAATGAAATCTTGCCGTTTGTGACAACATGGATGGACCTAGAGGGTATTATGCTAAATGAAATAAGTCAGACTGAGAAAGACAAATACCATATGATCTCACTTGTATGTGGAATCTAAAGAACAAAATAAATGAAAAAACAAAACAGAAACAGAATCTTAGATACAGAGAATACACGATGGTTGCCAAAGGGGAGGCAGGTTGGGAAGCTGGATGAGAAAAGTGAAGGGCTTCAGAAGTACAAATTGGGGCCGGCCCGGTGGCTCAGGCAGCTGGAGCTTCGTGCTCCTAACTCCAAAGGCTGCCGGTTCGATTCCCACATGGGCCAGTGGGCTCTCAACCACAAGGCTGCCGGTTCAGCTCCCACAGGGATGGTGGGCTGTGCCCCCTGCAACTAGCAATAGCAACTGGACCTGGAGCTGAGCTGCGCCCTCCATAACTAAGACTGAAGGACAACAACTTGAGGCTGAACGGCACCCTCCACAACTAAGATTGAAAGGACAGCAACTTGACTTGGAAAAAAGTCCTGGAAGTACACACTGTTCCCCAATAAAGTCCAATAAAAATCTTTTAAAAAAAAATTGAAAATAAAAGAAGTACAAATTGTAGTTACGAAGAAGTCACAGGGATGTAAAGTACAGTATGGTGATATAGTCAACAGTATTGTAATAACTATATATAGTGTCAGGCGTGTACTAGTCATATTGGGGGAATCACTTCATAAATTATATAAATGTCTAGTCATTCTGCTGTACACCTGAAACTAATATAAAATAATATTGTATGTCAACCATAATTTAAAAAATAGTCATGGGGATATATAAGGTACAGCCTGAGGAATGTAGTCAATAGTATTGTAATGACTATGTGCAGTGTCAGATAGTAACAGATTTATTGGGGTTATCACTTTGTGAGGTACATAAATGTCTAATCACTAGGTTGTTTTGTACAGCTGAAACTAATAAAAAATTAAATGAAACATTATATATATACTAGCTAATAAAATCCCAGGCATCGAGTAGGTCTTCAATAAATGAGGGTTATTAACATATGTAGAAAAAAAGGAAGTACAGATAAATGTTACCTTGAACCATGAAGAGCAAACCTTGAAAACTTATGCTAAGTGAAAGGAGGCAGTCACAAAACACTGTAGAACATTCTGTAGGATTACACTTACACAAGATGCCTATAGTAGGCATCTTTATGGGTTCCACAAAGACAGTAAATGGATTAGTGGTTGCCAGGCCTGGGGGATGAAGGAATGGAGAATAATTGCTAAGGGGTGTGGTGTTTCTTTTTGAGGTGATGAAAATGTCCTGAAGTTAGATAGTTGTGATAGTTGTACAACTTTGTGAACAGACTAAAAACCACCAATATTGAAACTGGAGGCCAAACGATTCCTGGGCTCATGCTGCCTGTGCTGCTCAGCCAATAGACTGAAACATGAGTTGGGTCACAGAATAAGCGTTTATTATCAGAGTTTATATGGTCTGAGAAGGCAGTGGGGTAACACCTCCAACAACTGCATTAACATCCTCAGTCAAGCCTGGGATATTTAAGGGAAAATCTGGACATTCCTCCAGAGGCCCCATGATAGTTCTGGGGGTCTGCATGGAGCCTTCTCTCAAGCGATGTGGCTCTCCAATGTGGTCATCAACCCAAAAGCAGTGATGACAGTAACCTGGAAAGAATGCTAGGCCCTAGAGGCTGTGATCAGCAAGCAAGGGGTATTGTGATCAGTAAGCAAGCATGAGTTTCAGGGTAATTATGTAAAGCAGGGAACTGGGACAGGGGATATTGCCAGGCCTCTTTTGTGGGGGTTCCAACTGGGCCCTGTTTCAACATGTGTGCTCTAAGGGATGAAGATTATGATATGCTCAATATCTCAATAAAGCTGTTACTGTTTTTAAAAGGGAGGCATCTAAGGTGCAAAATTTAAGGAGGCACTCACTTTCAGGGTCACATAAATGCTGGGATGGCAGCTAAGACTGCATGCCTCCAAAAATTTAGTGCTCTCGTCACCCTGTTTGCCTTGTCCTGAAACAACCAGCCCCAAGCCCACCCTGCCTGTGACCCCATGTCCCCACCAGTCTGCTTCAGTTTCTGTTTCTGTCACTTTGCAGGCACTTTGGAGGCACATGGTGGAGCTACTTGCACACCAGCACCACAGCCCAGGAAGCAGGAGTGGAAATAACTCAGGTACTAGTAATATAGGGAAGAAGAAGGGGCATGTGGACTATTTTGACAGAAGAAGGAACTAGGAGGTTGGATCCCAAGCGTGCTACCTGCTTGCTACAGGCGCAGACCTCAGGCACACAGTCACCAATCACACAGAACAGACCGTCTGAAGCCTATGGAGCAAAGACATTCCATTCCAATGGCCACTCCCGTAATGACTCCTACTACAATCTCGCCACAGGCTGTACCTTACAAAAACTAAGGATGAGCCTGCCCCTATTCTTTCTGTGTCTTGCTTCTTTCCTCCTTTCCCCCACACCAAGAGCTTTTCCATGGGAACAAGAAACACCTATAAACCCTACCCAAATGCGCAGAGGGGTCTCCCTTCCACTAGGGATTGGAGAGCACCACTCCATCGGTGGAGCAGCCTCTTCTTGCTTCCACTCTGCGAAAAGAACTTACTTCCACTTTAAAGTCTACCCTCACCCCTGACCTCGGAGGGCGTTTCTGCAGCCCCGGCGGGCGGGGAGGGGACTGTGGTGTCCCCGTCACTAACCACCCAGGCCCCCCCCGGACCCGCCCTCGCGCTGAGGGCAGCGTGTGCAGCCCCCCCGGGGCCAGCGGGCCTGGGCGTCAGACGCGGGCGGCGGAGGCCGGGGAAGGCGGCGCGGGGGGGCAGGGGGCCGGGCGGGGCTCCGAGGGCCGCTTCGGCAGGACCGCGGCGGTGCTGCGGGCGGGGCGCCTCGGCCGGTCGGGGGAGGAGCGGGGAGGACTCCAGGCCACCAGTGCGAGAGCCGGCGCGAGCACGCGGGGGCGCCGTGGGGAACGCGCGCCCGAGGTCGGCGCCGTCGTCTCGTTACAGAAACCCGGGCTCCGCGTCGCAGCGGCTCCGCGGCCCCGCGGCTGTGTCTCGTCCCAGCGCCGCTGCCTGGCGCTTTCAAGTAAGCCTCCGTCCTGCCCATCCTCAGCGCCCTCTCTCTGCTCCCCGCTGCGTCCGGCGGAGCTGCAGCAGCGCCCCCTTCGCTCTGCGGCATCCTCACCCTGCAGCCCCAGGCCCATGGCTGCCCGCCTTGCTCACCGCTCCTTGTTTCGGATTCACAGCACATCTGCCCTCCCTCTTCTCGGTCCTGCTGAAATCCCCAGTCCCCAGCTGCAAACCCAAACACTTCGGATCCGTCCTAATGCTTCCATGAATTCGGTAAAATGTATCGAGCGCTTCCTGTTTCCTGGGCGCTCAGACCTGCCAGGCAGCCCTTGCCTTCGGAGCTTCCATCTAGTGGGACCAGGACCAACTGAGGAAGGAATTACAATCAGGACTGGGGCTTGATGCTGGGGAGAGAGAGGGTGGAAGCAGAACAGTGAAACTTTGTCTAGAGGATGAATCAAGGCTCCTGAGGATGTGATGTTTGGGCCGTTACCCTGCTGAAAGCGATGGCAGTCAGCCACAGTGCTTTCAAAGGCTCAGAGGAGGCTCTGGGGACTGGCAGGTTTTCTGCGTGGCTACAGGTGGAAGCTGAATTAGGAGGGGGTGCCAGGTGAGGAGGATGTGCCATTTAAATCAAGGGAGCTTTGAGCTTGTCAGTTTGATCTGCTGCCACTACCACACTTAGTTAATTACCTGAAAATTTGGACTTGGATTATTTTTTACACAGTAAATGGATTTTCCTCACTTAAAATATTTCTGAGTTTTAAGATTAAAGAACAGTACAGTTTCAAACTTACCATGTATTAGGTCAATAACAGCCAGAGATGTATCGAGCAGCCTTTCTCTTTATTCTCTTTGTTCTGGTTCCAGCTCCCGCATCATGGATGCTCTTTCTGAAGCAAATGGCACCTTTGCCCTCCACCTTCTAAAGCTACTATGTAAAGACGATCCTTCTCACAACGTGTTTTATTCTCCTGTGAGCATCTCCTCTGCCCTGGCCATGGTCTTCCTGGGGGCAAAAGGAAACACCGCTGCTGAGATGGCCCAGGTAAACCTGCCTCTGTGTCCCTTGGGAGAAAGAGGAGACTGCCTTTTTGGTTATTCTGTTCTGTCACCCAGCTTCATACCTCAGACCTCATAAAGAAGATGCAGAAGACAGGGCTCGGGGACTCCTTCCCCGAAATGTTTTGGGAAACGTTTCTCCAATGACTAACCTGGATAAAACTATCAAAACTTTATCCTAGCACTTTATCTTTGTTTAGAAAAATAATACTGAAATTATTTGGAATCTAAGTAGCTAAGATCTATCTGATTCTTGGAATAAAAGACTTTGTAAATAAATATTCACTGGTCCTCTGTGTGTGTGTGGGGGGGGGGGTTCTTCATACTTGAAGTTTTCTCTGTTTTAGGCTAGCCAGCTTGTGAACCTAACTTAAAGGAGTGATTTCTGAGACCCTCCAAATTGTCTGGTGACTTTAGGAGGTGTGACATTGAGAGTTCCTTATACCCCACAGTTAGACTAGACAATGACGGGCACTCCAGAACTAGCTCTTGGTTTCTGAGTTGTCAGAGATTCAAAGTGATGTGTTTCCCACTATTTCTGTATTTCCTTCCATTTTGTTTGAATTTTTAATGCATTTAACTACTTTTGGCGGGGGCGGGGGGGGGGGTGGTGGTGTAACTTTCCTCCAGTTAGTACATACTCAAGTTTTCATTGGGATGCAAGATTTTTAAATAACTGCTTTTCTGATGCCCTCTTTTCCTTTTCATTTTTCTCTGTTACTCTTCTTTATGTGAAAAAGATCTACTCAGGCAGAAAGCCAACTCTTTTGCTCCTCTTTGTTCCTTATTCTCCTTCCTTCATTTTCTTCCTGTCTCCTTCCCTCCTTTCCCCCCTCCTTTCCTCTTTCTCTGTTATTTTCCCTCTGCATCTTCCCTCCATCCTTCTTAGATGTTGCCTCTCTAGTACATACTAAATACCCACTTTAAATAAAAAGCAATGCCCTTTTAAAGGAAAATTGGGAGGAGCATTTAAGAAAAAAATTTGCATACAATTATTTTTTTTGAGACCCAAGAACAATGTTGACAATTTTAAATTATTTTTCTCAACAGGTGCTTTTTTTAAACACAGACAAGGACATTCATGGCGGTTTCCAGTCACTTCTTGCTGAAGTGAACAAACCTGGCACTAAGTACTTGCTCAGAATGGCCAACAGGCTCTTTGGAGAAAAGACGTATGAATTCCTTTCAGTAAGTTGAATCAACAGAACAATAAAAGTTGCATTTAAAGTGTAGAGTCACAGCAAAAGACACTAGAGATCTGAAGCTTATGGTAAACATTGTTTAAAAAAATCATACTTCTATAACTATAACTTGAATATTTAAAATGTGACTACTTCGAATATTCATTTATCTCTTTCTGGTATTCATGGCTTAGTACTTCCTTATGTATAAACTTGGATAGTTTAAGATCTAGTTGACTAAGATATGGTCACTTTGAAGAGATGTATGCTCCTTTTTATAAAAACCATGTAATTTTCAGGGTTTTTGGCAACTTGTTGATACTTTATTTCAGAATGTAGCCTCATTGAACACTTTTCTCTCCAAAGACCTTTAAGGAATCCTGTCTTCGGTTCTATCATGCTGAGCTGGAGCAGCTTTCCTTTGCCAAAGCTGCAGAGCCGTCCAGGAAACATATCAACACTTGGGTCTCAAAAAAGACTGAAGGTCAGAATAGCATGTTATCCCCTCTTCTTCACCGCCCCTCCCTTCTCCTTTCCCTCCTCCCCTTCCTTCTCTCTTTCATCTTCCCACTCCTGCTCTGCTCCCTGCTCCTCTCCCTTCTCCTGCTCCTCCTCTTCTTTGTCTGGTTTCACTAGTGTTTCAGAGGGTCAGAGTAAGGTGACATGCTGGACCTCATGGAAGAGTGGAACCTTAATCTACTCATAGATGCTCAGCAGGTCAAGAACAGAGACTTAATTTTGTCCATTCTCCCAGGACCAGAGTGACTGATACAGATGTCGAAAGAAACTCGTAGGCCAAATTTCCAGTTTAATAACTGCAAGTGGAACATGCTTTTACTTGGGCTGTAAGGCTCACATGCTGGGTGAATCCATCATCTCTGTAGGAAGGAGATTCGTGGTCAAATCTTCCCTGAGTCCTACACTTGGGCCTCCTCTTTCCAGATTCTCTGTGGCCCTCCATCACCATCATCTTCACTCTACACGTTAAGCTTACTTATTCTACTGCTTCTTTCATGTCTTGCACTTGCACTCCCTGGGTTAGACTTGATAGACCTTGTCGTGACAGGCCCACTGCAAACCCTGGGTGAGGACTGTTCAGTTCTTCAGACTGAAATCACCCTTTGTGTAGGGTTGAGCCTTATGTGTTTTCATTTCAGAGAGTGGCATGTTCGGATCTTGGACCCCTCGATCCATGGTAGTGTGATGTTTTAACCATTCAGGTCCCTCTGTACCAACCATGCTTAGTACCACTGGGAACGTTCCTTTTGCTGTTAATAAACAAGACAGTAATGAACAAGAGCTTGTCTTGCCTTAAAGACTTAGCAGTTATTTCCCCTGTTACTACTTGAAATATTTACCACTTATGCCATCTGTAGGCAGTGAATTAGCAAGGATGTTCTTACTACATTGAAAAGGTACACCTTGATATCCAGGGGAAGAGAGATTATCCTTCTTTTTTCCACCTTACCTTTTCCAGGAATGTCTTGTGTTGTGTTTGGAGGATCAAATAGTGAAATCTCTTCTAGAGGCTTCCAGAAGCTCCTCAGTGCACCTGCTGCCCATTGCCAGCTGTTTCCCCTTTGAGCCATTCATTCTGGCTTCCTGAGGCATGTCCATACGTGGTTGTGGAATGTTATCATTGCATGTAACTTTGGAGCATTAGATACAACCCTCCACTTAACCACATGAAATAGCCCAGGCCCCTCCAGCCCATCTCTCATTTCCTGCTTATTCTACTTTTGTTCTACAACCTGGTGTAGTGTTTTCCCTAAGTGATTTAGAAGTGTTTCAATACCATTAACTTTGTAGATGTTTCTGAAGTATTGGTCATCACGAATGCCACTTGTATGTGTTGTTTTCGACCTCTCTGTATGTCGCAAACCAACTTAGCAAATTTGAAAAACGTATGTTCGGTTCTTGGCTAATAATCAAGGAGCTGCCAATAAACCTTACCATGGTTTACTAATCATGCTTTTTAACAATCTACTGAATATCTTCTCTCCTTTTCCCAAAAGGTAAAATTCGGGACTTGTTGCCAGGTAACTCGATTGATGAACAGACCAAGTTGGTTCTTGTCAACGCCACCTACTTCAAAGGAAGATGGACTGAAGAGTTTGACAAAACATGCACAATGGAAATGCCTTTTAAAATAAACCAGGTGGGGGAAGCTTTCTAAAGTCCAGCTAGTTTGATGAAAGAATTGAATGGAAAAATTTAACTTTGTAGAAGCATAAATGATTGTTTAAAAATAATTGAAACAACACATTTCTGAATGAAATTTTAAACTCAGTAGAAAAGAACTAAAGCAATTAAAAATATAATTGTTTGCATTTTATCGCTGCTCCTGTTGCGTCTGATAATTTCTCATACATTCATCGCTGACACCTAGTTCTGCCAACTCTAAGCCTAAGTTGTTCAGATGGAAAACAAAACAAAAAAAAAATTAGGTGTTAAGGAAATGTGTGTGTTAGGGAGATAGAGACATATAGAGACAAATACCATATGTGTGTGTTAGGGAGATCGAGACAGGGAATGTGAAAACATAATTTTTATTCAGGTATTCTAAATATTAAAATGAATATAGGTTGAATTTCTGTTAATTAATGTATCATCATTCATAAATCATTTATAAATTTCTAACATAAAAACTAAGACCTTAGTCTTGACATTGAAGTATAACTTCAATTCAGGCAGTCATTAAAATAGCCAAATCCCCCAAGCCCTAAAATATACCATTTTAATAAAATTAGGAAACTTACACAGGTAGCACCTGACTCCCTTTTTTTGGTACAAGGTGTACTTTATATAATCTGCTCTCTTGTTGCAAAGTGGGGAGGGGGAGAACTGTTCCAGCATTAATTTTAGAAACTATTTAAAATTTGATAGTCGGTAGTGGGTATCAACTTTTAAAAGTTAATGTGATAAGTGCAATACTTCAAGTAACTTCTGCATGCATGTTTACCTTTTAATAATCTGCAAACTATTTCCTTGGATTAGAGTATCACAATTCGGACAATGGAATTTAAATGCATGAAGGTGTGTGTGGTTCTGTATACTTGCTGCCACACTGCTTTCTGAGAAGGCATATCCATCCACACGCCAACCACATTGCTGTGAAACTATAAGTTTCATCCCACTTTACCATAAGCTTTTTCTAATTAAATAGTAATCATTTGATTGTATTGTTTCCTAAATTTAATTGTGGGGCATGTTTTAAATGAGGAAAGTCTGTCTTCCCCCTCTGGAAAATTCAGAGTAGCACATTCATTCAGCTGAATAAATCTTCTTCAGGTGCCATGGCAAGCACCAGGTCCACTCACACACAATCGATACCTTGTAATGATGATGGAGGAGTGGGTGTCAGCTAGAGTACAAATATTGTTTCCATCGCGGGTGCTAAAAACGCTCCTGGAGTCAACTGCGCTCTTTTGGAAATGCTCACTGCCCTTTCCACAGTCTGTTTTGACGTCGATGCTCGTGTGTTTTCTCCTGTCAGAAGGAGCAAAGGCCGGTGCAGATGATGTTTCAGGAAGCAGAGTTCAACCTCGCCTACATCAAAGAGGTGCAGGCCCAGGTCCTGGAGCTGCCCTACGCGGGCAAGGAGCTGAGCATGCTCATTGTGCTCCCGGACGACGACGTGGACCTGAGCTCGGTGAGATGGGCCGGGTGGCCCCTTCGTGTCCTTCCTTAGCGGATAGACTGCAGCACTACTTTCACCTGTTGTGTTTGCCTTTCCGGTTAGGGATGTGGGCGGCCGGGCTGTGGAACGTGGTCCTCAGAAGGTGGGCGCTGGCTCAAACTGTCACTCAGGACCCACTTCTCCCATTGTTACCTGTGTGACCTCACCAAGTTCTTTACCGCACTTCAGCCTCTGTTTGCTCATCTGTAAACTGGGGATAATGATGCTATCTCTCTGGTAGGGCTTTAAGGAAAACAAAATGGAAGTGATTCAGGGAACAAGCTTAGCACATTGTCTGGTACATATAAGCCCTGTGCATATGGGATCCACTATTCTTTTCATAATCATTGTTATTAGCATTCTATTAAAAAAACTGAGAACCGTTGTGTCTATCCAGAACCTGAAACAGTGAATGAGAAAATCTTACACATTGACTTAACAAGGGGGAAGGGAATGAAGGTGGCGGCCAGCACTCAGGGCACAGAGCCAGGAACAGCCCAAAATGGCACTCGCCACCACCCACCTTGTTTTCTTTCCGCATGGGTTCTTAGAGTGAGGGGATCAACCATTGCCCAGGGGGTTCTAGGCCCCACACTAGCGTTGGGGTGCAGGCAGTGCTCCCATGTCCCAAGGGGCCTGTGTGAGTGAAGCTACAGCGTTTGCTCTCCCTCGGTCCATCTCCCTGTGACATCTCTTGTCCAGAAAGCACACTGGATGCCCCTCTGGGCAGCTTTCCCTTCAGGGGGGGATATACTGGGCACCATATCTTTTCCAATCTTTTTTCTTAGCAGCAATGTCTTGTCTTCAAAACATAAATAGTTAAAAGGAAAAAAGGACACACAGCTGGGCATTGACAATTGTCAGGGTAAGAGAACTTCTCTCAGAAGTTGCTGGGTCAGGAGAGGAGCCACCAAGACCTTTGTGCCTCTAGGCGGTCCGAGGTCTCGAGACCCCTCTTGGCTAGGAAGCCATGTGTGTAACAGCACAAGTGCAAGGTCTCACAGTTGCCGCTGGTCCTGTGCGACCATCAACACCCATCATTTATAGGAGGCATACTAGAAGGAGAGGAAAGCATACTAGAGTATGTCTGTGTGCATATTTATATGGGCTGAAGGGTGAATCCTGAAGTCTAACTCTGGTCTTTCAGGTGGAAAACAATCTCACTTTTGAGAAATTCATAGCGTGGACCAAGCCAGACTATATGAAGTGTACTGAAGTTGAAGTTCTCCTCCCAAGATTTAAACTGGAAGAGGATTATGACATGGAATCTGTGCTCCAACGTTTGGGACTAATAGACGCCTTTCGAGAGGGCAAGGCTGACTTTTCAGCAATGTCAGCCAAGAGAGACCTGTGTCTGTCCAAGTTTGTGCACAAGGCTTTTGTGGAGGTGAACGAGGAGGGCACGGAGGCCGCGGCTGCTTCGGCCAGTGTGGTCGTGGAATGCTGCTTGGAAGATGGGCCAAGGTTCTGTGCGGACCACCCCTTCCTTTTCTTCATTAGGCACAACAAAGCTGACTGCATTCTGTTCTGCGGCAGATTTTGCTCTCCATAAGGGGTGCACTTACTGTGCCTGTGAGCCTTTCCCTCTTTCTGTCCCCAAATCTCTACAGCTTGATCACAGCCAAGTGCAAAGGTGAGGGCAGATTCCTCATCTGGCTGAATGATTTGCCGTGTTCTCCTCACTTACACCACTTAACCAAGATCGTGGGACAAATACCTCAATGATTCCCTGTTGTATCTAAGACACAGTCCAAATCCCATAGGAGGGCATGCAAAGCTTTCCTATGTGGCCCTAGATATTTCCCACGTATTCCTCATGCAATTCATTCTAGTCACACTGTGCTCTGCCTTGTACCTCAAATCTTGTCACATACTTGCCTTAGCCTGGCTGTTTTGATTGTAATAAAAACTGCTAGCTATTGGACTGTTTCATCGTTTTTCTGGTGCTTGGAATTCCTAGGAAGTTTCTTTAGTGCACATTTTTATTGTATCATTTTTGCAGCATTCACTCATCACCAACTATATGCTAACCACTGTATCAGGCTCTGGGGATCTTTTGACACTTGGTCTTTAATACCCGTGCTTGAATGATGCCACTGTTACATCAACCATGTTGTGTAACTTATCACGTGATGCCTTTGTATGTGAACACCTGTCTCTACATTATTGTATTTGTCCACTGCCACCATTAACAGTAAAAATTCCATTCAAGCCTTAAGGCTCATTTCCAGTGTCATCGCTCAGAAATTTTTCCTTTTCTGCCTTACGACATATGCATTTTGGAACTCCCATTGACACTGAGAGAGGGCATTTCTCTTACGGCAGTTGCTCTATTTATTAATTATCTGTTCTCTAACTAGGCCTTAAGTTCATCAGGGTTGGGACTATATTTTACATATCTATGTACTACTTATAGTGTAGTGATAAGTAATCTGATCATAGATGAGCTCTGTAAATTTTTAAATGATCTGGTATCAGTGACTTTATTTAAATTTAAAAACAATTTTTTTGAGGTGAAATTCAGAGAACATAAAACTAACCATTTAATTTAATTGTGTTTTTTTTTTCATTTTAAGGAGGGAGCAGCTCACAGTGGCCCATACGGGGATTGAACCGGCAACCTTGGTGTTATTAGCACCACGCTCTAACCACCAGAGCTAACGGGCCACCCCTCAGCTAACCATTTTAAAACTAACCATTTTAAAGTGAACAATTCACTGGCCCTTAGTATATTCATATTGTGCAACTACCACCTTTATCTAGTTCCAAAAATATTTTCATCACCCCAAAGGAAACCCTGTACTCACTAAGCAGTTACTCTCCATCCCCTCTTCCCTCTACCCCTTTCCAAATTAATTTCTGTTTCTAGGGATTTAAGTATTCTGGATATTTCATATTAATTGAATCATATATGACCTTTTGTGTCTGGCTTCTTTTGCTTAGCATAATGTGTTGAAGATTCATTCATGTTATAGCGTGTGTCAGTACTTCCTCCTTTTTATGAGTGAATAATATTCCATTCTGTAGATACAGCACAATTTGTCCATTGATGGACATTTGGTTCATTCTTACCTTTTGTCTACTTGTTAGTAATCCTGCTGTGAACAGGCATAAATACATGTATGTTTTTAAATACCCGTTTACCATTTTTTTTGGTGTAAACCTAGGAGAGAATTGCTGCGCTGTATAGTAATTCTACATTTAACTTTTTGAGGAACAACCAAACTTATTTCCACAGTGGCTGACCCATTTTACATCCCTGTGGCAACATATGAGGGTTCCAGTATCTCCACAACATTTCTAGAACGTGTTTAACTTTTTTTTTTTTTTTTTTTACTTCATGGCCATCCTAGTGGATGGGAAGGGATATCTCACTATGCTTTTTATTTGCATTTCCCTAATCACTAATAATGTTGAACATCTTTTCATGTGCATATTGGCCATTTGTATAGTTTCTTTGGAGAAAAGTCTTTCAAGTCATTTGTCCATTTTTTCATTGGGTTCTTTTTATTTTGGTGTCAAGTTGTACGAGTTCTTTATATATTCTGGATACTAGACTCTCATCAGAGATGTATGCAGGTATTCTCTTTCATTTTTTAAGTGGCCTTTTTACTTTCTTGGTGATTCCTTTGACTTAAACATATTTTTCATGTCAACGAAGCCCAGTTTATCTAATTTTTGTTGTTGCTCATATTTTTGGTGTCATATCTAAGAATCCATTGCCAAATCCACAGTTATGAAGATTTAGAGCTGGTTTTTTTTTTGTTTTTTTTTTATTTATTAGTTTCAGGTGTACAAGACAGGGTAATACTTAGACGTTCATCATTTATATCCCTCATACTGTGAACCCCCCTCCCCCCATCCACTATCCCTCCGACCTCATACTGAACCATCACATTATATATATAAAATTATAGTTGGCATTCATTAATGTTTAGCTTCTGGTGTACAATGCCATGATCAGGTATCCACAGTATCCCTGAGGTGGTCTCCCAAATAGGACGCATGTCCATCGGATACCCAACAAAATCTTTACAACATTATTGAATACCTTCCCCAAATTAATTTTCAAAAAAACCCTGAGGCCATCTTGTGGTTAAGAGCTGGTTTTTTAAATAGAGTTTTATGGTTGTAGCTCTTATATTTAGAATGTTAATACATTTCCTTGTGTGCAATATGAAGTAGGGGGTCCAAATTAGTTTTCTTATATTTGAGATATGCAGTTGTCCCTGCATCAGTGCTGTTTTTGATGTGAAAAATGTGTTGATAGTACACAATAAGAAAGATAATATCTAAACAAGTGATGAGGTGAAAAATTAATCTGCTTATATAAAATCCATTCCATGCAGAATACCATGACCATACTGGAAAAAAATATTATGAGACACCAGCACCAACAACAGAGATAGAAAGAAATATAGTCCAATATCTTACGTACATTAAAATCAACTGCAACATTATATATTATACAAGGATACATATCTATTGCATTTCCTTTCTTATCAGTGAGAACTTTTCCATAAATATTTGTGATATTTTATTAATGAGGATTTTTCCCCCTAGACTCAAATCTAGTTATTTTCTTAATGATTTCTAACACTGCTTTTATTTTTAAAAGTAGTTTTCTATTGAGAAATCTATTAGTCACCTATTTTTTTCTTCCAAGATTTTATTTTTTAATCAACTTAACTGTGTAATTCAACTGGAATTTTTTTGTTTTGTTTTGTTGACATTTAGGAGAAATTCTAATTTGATTTATTACAAATAGCAAATTTCTCCTCATTATTTGTAGAATAATCTGTCTTTCCCTAGTGTTCATACCAATTTTTTCATTTTTATTCTTACAGGCAAACTTTAGAATAATTTTTCAACATGTAAAATAATTTTTAAACATATTTTATTTATTTAAGTGTGCTTTTCCAGGACCCATCAGCTCCAAGTCAAGTAGTTCTTTCAATCTAGTTGTGGCGTGTGCAGCTCACAGTGGCCCGTGTGGGGATCAAACCAGCACCCTTGTTGTTCAGGGTACCGTGTTCTAACCAACTGAGCTAACCGCTTGCCCCTGTAAAATAATTTTTTTAAGTTTGGGATTTGGGGAGGAGGAATTAATTTAACATTAAGCATATAAATTATTTGGATCATTTAATCTATTTACAACGTTTAGTTGCCTGGAGCTAGCTCAGACCCCATAAGTTAAGGATTCAGTCCCATGACACTGCCCACTCTCCAGAGGCCAATTGCAAGTTCCAGGTTGTCACATGTGCTTCTGACTGACCAGCTGTAAGTGGGATTCCCACACCCCCTCTGAAGGTTCAATAGAATGACTCACAGAACTCAAAAAGTAATTTCTATTATTGGTTTACCATAAAGGATAAACTCAGAGACAGCCAGATGAAAGACACACAGAGCAAACGGGAAGGTTGCACAGAGCTTCCACCCCCTTCAGATGAACCACGCTCCCAACACGTCGCTGTGGCCCCAATCTAGAAGCTGTTCAAACTCCTTCACGGGGGAGTTTTTAATGAGGCTTCATCATTTAGGCACGATCGATTATTACCTCAATCGCTAGCTCCTCTCCCCTTGCTGGAGGATGGGCTGGGCCTGAAAGGTCCAAGCTCCTAATCATGGTTGGGCCTTTCTGTTGACCAGCCCCCATGCTGAAGCTATCTAGAAGCCCACCAACAGTGGCCTCATTAGGACAAAAGATGCTCTTGCAAATCACTCAGGAAATTCCAAGGGATTTGGGAGCCCTGTGTTAGGGAACCTGGGTCAAAGACCAAATATTAGGACAAAACATGCTCCTACCACTGCTAACACTCAGGAAATTACCAGGGTTTTAGGATCTCTGTGTCAGGAAGTGGGGCAGAGACCAAAGGTTGATAGATATACTCTTTATGTCACTACATTTATCATGTATATGGCCAATTTGGTGAACTCTTAGTAATTTAAGAGTTTTCAGTACATTCTCTTGGATTTTCTGCTATACGATTTTACAATAGGCATATCATCTTAAGAGGGAACACATCTTTTTAACTGTTATACCTCTTGTTTCTGTTTTTCAATTTTCTTTCTTTTGTCTTTGTCCTTTTTGCATTATCCAATTATCAAGAGAATCTCTGTGCTGATCTTTGTTATAATACCCAGTATCGGTGAGAATATGAGAAAATGAGCACTCCTACACATTGTGTGTGCGAGTTAAGGGTTTTTGCAGGGAATTTAACAAAGTCTTTTAATTTTCAATATTGTCTTTCGAACTGCATATTCACTTTAGGTGCCTGTTCAACAGAAATATTTGTATACATGCTCAGCTGTGTTCCAGGTTTTTCTTTTCAGCATTATTTAAATAATAATAATAATTCAGATATCCAGGGGTTTTAATTATTTTTTATTTTTGTGGTAAACAGCACACATAACATAAAATATATCACCTTAATTGCTAAGTATGCGGTTAGCATTATTATTATTATTTTTTAAATGCAGCTCATTTTTTGAGTATTTAATATTTCCCCCTAATTTTGACTTACTATAGGTTTCTTAACTATTTTTTTTTAAAGATTTTATTGGGGAAGGGGAACAGGACTTTTTTGGGGAACAGTGTGTACTTCCAGGCCTTTTTTCCTTTTTTCCCAGTCAAGTTGTTGTCCTTTCAGTCTTAGTTGTGGAGGGCACAACTCAGTTCCAGGTCCAGTTACCATTTTTTCTAGTTGCAGGGGGCACAGCCCACCATCCCTTGTGGGACTCGAGGAGTTCAACTGGCAACCTTCTGGTTGAGAGCCCACTGGCCCATATGGGAATCGAACTGGCAGCCTTCAGAGTTAGGAGCATGGAGCTCTAACCACCTGAGCCAACGGGCCGGCCCCAGCATTATTGTTTTGATAGCAAAAAAGGAAAGAGATAGAAAGAATAAAAGAAATTGAGAAGAAGGGGGAAGGAGGACGAGAGAAAAAGAGAGGACGCAAAAGGTAATGAATGAAGTGGAAGCAATCCAGTTTTAATTTTCCCCTCAATTTCGAGAAGAATTTAATTCATTCATATGATCGAATACTGTGTAGAAAATAATTTAAATTGTGGGTCTATATATAAACTTCCTGAAAAAGATCATGAAAACAAATTAAGTGAAAAAGGTAATTTGCAATACATTGTGACAGTATGATGTCACTCATGTAAACAAAACTCTACATGTGTACATGTAAACATATGCATGTGAATCCGTGGGAAAAGGTTTTAAATGATGTACCTTCACTGCTAACAAGGTTATCTCTGGGATAGGTTTGAGTAAGAAGGTACAGGAGGAGAACTACCATATTTTCTCTCTCTATGTTTCCCCATTATTTACAATTTTAAGTAGGAAAATCTAATCCTGTCCTCTGTACATAATTTAATGAAAGAAGGACTCCTGGACACAACCGTATGTGTAATACTGAGGGACACGGTATGATATGATGAAAAAATCCACAAAAAGATTTTTAATTATTGATTTTTGTAAGTGTTCGGTTTTTTTATTAGTTTCAGTTGTACAAAACAATGCAATGGTTAGATATTTCACCCCTCACAAAGTGATAACTCCCCTCCCCCAATCTATTGTCCCTCTGACATCGTATATTGTAAATGTTTTTAATGAGAATGACTTTAAAGATTGACCTTTTTCTCTTCAATTACTTAGGTTTATTTCCATCTTTCCTTATGTTTAAGAGCCATTTTTATTTACTCTGCGGTAAACTCACAGATATACTTTGCCCATATTTTCCCCAAGGTTGTGTATGAGTATGAAAATTTAATATATTAAAGAAATTATCTCTTTCTCAAAAAGTAAAATATAAACGAATTATTGTTTCTCATTTGTCTTTTGTTTATGGTGTTTTTAGCATGTTAAAAATATTTTAGGTTTAGATGTAGTCAAATGTATCAATCTTATTTTCAAGTTTTGTGACTCCTTATAACGGGTCTCCCGTTTTTTCCAGTATTTCAATGATTTCATCTTTCAACTTAAAACTTTGATCCATCTGGGAATGAATTTTGGCATAAATTATGAAATAGGTACCCACCTTTCCCTCAGATGGCTAATCAGTAACAGGAAAGATTCATAAAGCACTTTTGTACACAGCCTCTCTCTACTCCCTTACCAACTACTCCCTGCTCAGCAGGCTCTAAACTGGTTTATATTCCACCATTGCACTAAATGGTCACCAGCACCATCCTTTTTCTTAAATTCAATAGATACTTGATTTCTAGCAATAGCTGACATTGTTGGTGACATCCCCTCAAAGTAGTTTTCGCCTTGGGTCCTGATCTTCCTTGTAACTTCCTGACATCTCTTGCATAGTCTCCTTGTCTAGCGCTTCCCTCTGTTCATTCTTTAAATGCTGCTACTTCTTCCAGGGCTGGCCTGGTCCCCTTTCAGCCTCTCTCTTCCAAGCTAATGTGGTCCACATCAATGGTCTCACTGCCAGCCCAGAGCTGATGCATTCCAGACCTGAATGTTTGGCTCGAATCTCTCCTGAGTTCCAGACCCCATGTCTGGTTTCCCATATCCTCCTTCCATTCGGACACCCAACCAGTACCTCTATCTCAATTCATGCAAAGCTGAGATCATTGCCCACCTTCCCAACTCTCTTGCGTTAATTTTCATCTCTGGGCCTTTAAGATTCACGAGAGCAGCAATCAGGTTCATTTTATCATCTCTGCATACTTGGCACACAGACCAGTGTCTCCTCCAGATTAGATACTAATCAGAGGGAAGGGAAAGCAAGACCATCCGTCCAGTTATCCACACGTGACAGCATGATACATTCTTCCCTCTGTCACTCTGGAATACAAATTTAGATGCTACTTATAGGCTTCCATGACTGCTCAGCTGATTCCTGCAACAGCATCCTCACGTAGCTTCCTGCCTTTTCTTCATGCCTCCAACCCATTCTCCACATTACTGGCAGGGAGAGCTTTCCTAAGTGTAAATCTGGGTAATGCTAGCAGCAAGGCCATAAACATCTCAGTAAGAACCTATGTCTAGCTCACATAAAGTCAGAAATGGGTGTTCCAAGCGGTGACTCAGAGAACTAGGGTCTTGGCACATTCGACACCCACCTTCTCAGGATACTTCGGAAGAAGAAAGAGCATGGTGGGCAGTGCATGGAAATGGCACACACCTCTTCTGTCTGCAATCTGCTGGCAAGAACTCAGTCTCCCATCCATGCCTGGTTGCAAGGAGCCTAGAACATAAGCTCTAGCTTTGTGCCCAGATAGAAGAGGACCTGAGTCTTGAGATCAGCTTTGATAGTCTCTCATTGTTTTTAGGACAAAGATTAAACTCCTTCATAGAGCTAACAAGGTGTGTTATGAGCTGAGTTTTGTTCCACACAAAATTCGTATTCAAATTTAGTACCTCAGTATGTGACTGTACGATCATGTGCTGCTTTATGATGTGTTGGCCAATGACTCACTGCGTATGTAATTGAGGTCCCATAAGATTACAATGAAGCTGAATTTGCTGTCATCAATGGAAGGACGTGTGCACTCACTCCCCTCTCACTCACTGACTCACCCAGAGCAACTTCCTGTCCTGCAGGCTCCATTCACAGTAAGGGCCCTATACAGGTGTGCTATCATTTATCTTTTATACCATATTGTAACTGTACCTTTCCTATGTTTATATTCGTTTACATACACAAATACACACTATGTTACAACTGCCTGAAGTGTTCATTGCAGTAACATGCTATAGAGGTTGGTAGCCTGGGAACAACAGGCTACACCATAAGGCTTAGGTGTGTAGTGGGCTGTACCATCTGAGTCTGTACGAGTACACTTTGTGAGGTATGTTTCTGGACTTCTTTTAGACCACCAGGTAAAGATGGTATCAATGCAGCTTAAACCACCTACTCCAAAAGAGAGGTGGACTCCATTGAAAACTGTAAGAGAAAAGGGGGTTTAATAATCCTTTTTGAGGGGAAGGAGTAAGTAGCATTTGTTAAATCCTGCTACCTGCCAGACTGTGGTAGGCACTGCACAAGCACTATTTTACTTAGTCTTCTCAGCCTCCAGGGAGGTAAATATTGGTACCCCATGTTACAGATAAGGAAACTGAGGCTCAGAGAGGTTAAGCAACTTGTTCATTTCCTTTCGCTAGTAAGAGGCAGGCAGGGGGAAGGAAGATAAGGCTGTCAGATTACAGTCAATGCTTTCCCATAAACCCCTCCTTGGTCCTTCGTCATCTTCCAGCCTGGCCCAGCAATGCACCCTCACCCCTCCTGGTGGGGCCAGCAGAAGCCAAATCAACCCATGCCCTGCCCCTGACCCCACCCCTGGCAGGACGCAGCATGCTCATGGCCTAGCCCAGAAGTACTCCCTGAAGCCTAGTCTGTTCCATAATGGAAACAATGTGCTGCCAATGTTTTGTCCTTGTTTGTCTTAAACATAAAGGAATATCTCTCCTGCTGGAATTTTAAGGAGAGGCAGGCTGGGGAGGGAGAGAGTAGCTGGGATCTGAAGCTGGATGTCTCCCAAGGTAATGGTTCTAGGTACACCAGGGCCTGCAGCATCCCCTGAAAACTAGGCCTGTTGGGACAAGACGAGGCGGTATTCAGTGTAGGAAATTCCTAGCATGAAGTCGGCACAGAGATTAATTCCCAGACCTCGGGGTGATGGGATGGGGGAGCAAGAAGAGCATTTTAGCAGTAGGATGGAGTTCTCCTTGAATTCTCGGCCGCCCTGCCCAGTCCCCACCTCAACCTGGCCTCTGAGGCCCTGTGGCCCAGCCCAGAAGAGGAGAGAGGGCCCTGGCAGCTTTAGGACACAGGGATGGGAACCTGGTCTACGGCTTTGGGTCTCAGCCAGCTGTTGCCACGTGTCTCCCAAGGGAACCCTGGGGCTCGGGCAGAGTTCCTTTTGGCATTGGGGGAAGGCAAGGAAAGACTAATGGGATCTAGGGATCTGGTGTCTGTCTGGAATTAGGAAACAAAGATAGAGAGGGCTGGGTTGTTTAACTGTAATTGCACTTGCAGGGAGAACACCTCGATGTCCATTTTCTCAAGGGCATTTCCCTATTCCAAGAACCACACAGTAGAGTAGAAGCTGGGAAGGGTCAGGGAGGGAAAGCACTGAGATCCAAGAGGTTATGTTCTTATATGAGCACTAATTTTAGACACTGACTACATGGGACCTGGAATTAGTCCCTGGCCTGGCGTTCTGGCAGATGAGCTCTAGACCCTCTCTCACCTCCTGGGAGGCCTCTTCTCTGGGGCAGTGGAGGGTCCCAGAGGTGAGCTGCAGATGGCAGCCTCAGGTTGGGACCCAAGGAAAGAGCCCTGTGCCTCTCTCAGGCCAGAGCCTGGGGAAGCACAGCTCTCAGCCAGGCATCCTTGAACATCCTGCTGCTTCATAGAAGGTGCCTGCCCTTGAGCATAAAAAACATTCAGACACATAAGGAATGATCCATTTCTCACTATGCTCTGCTTCCAGACCCTCCACCATGGAGGCTGCTCTGAAGCAAATGGCACCCTGGCCATCCATCTGTTCGAGAAACTAGGTAAAGAAAACCTTTCACACAATGTGCTTTTACTCCCAAATGTCCCTTCTGCTTTGGCCAGGCTCTTTCTGGGGCAAAAAGAAAACACCACAGCCCAAATGCCCAGAGGCCTCCATCGAAAAGGAGGAAGAATTGGGTGTAGTCATTGGAGCTGTTTGCCAAAAGTTTTTGGTTTTCCTCCCTTCTAGCCCATGGCATAATTGTTCTGGTAGGCTCCCTTGTTGGGACCATATGACCGGTTCTGGCTATAGAGCTGCATGTAGGAGAACATACACAGAATTATTTAACTGACAGTTTGAGATCCTCTAGAATTCTTTTTGTCCCTCTAGCATGGCATCAGCAACATTTGAGGTGATGGCTACTTCATTGGCCTGGGTCCCCCAGGGCCCCTGGCTATGACTGATGGACATATAACCTGAAGAATGAGTGACTCCTTGTTGTTTTAAGCCACAGAAAATGGGGGTTATTTGTTACCACAGTGTAACCAACTTTATCCTGACTGATACAATCACAACTTATTTTTTCCACACCTTCATAGAGCTGCTCATGGGGACTTCAGCCAATGCTATTGGAATGGTACAGGAACTGAAAAAATGTGGTAGGATCTTGAAGGTCTGTGATAGTTTCCTTCAGGGCTCACTTTTTATGAAAACTCAGAGATTTTGTTGTCTTGTGGGAAGGCACTAGGCTTGGAGTGAGTTGATCACATTTAATGTCCAGGTCGTGCCTCTGATTCACT
This sequence comes from Rhinolophus hipposideros, assembly GCF_964194185.1. Taxonomy (NCBI): domain Eukaryota; kingdom Metazoa; phylum Chordata; class Mammalia; order Chiroptera; family Rhinolophidae; genus Rhinolophus; species Rhinolophus hipposideros. The sequence goes on along the minus strand of NC_138054.1, from coordinate 3,945,265 downwards.
AACGAACCTTTCCTAAATCTCATAACTTCTCAGAGCCTTATAAAAGATAATATCAATCTAGCCCACTGCTTCATGAGATATTTGTAATCCAGTGAAATGTTTAAGTAAAAGTGCATTGTAAACTATACAATATTGTGTATATTTGTCGCGTCCAGCACAACACGGGCAGTGAGGCAATAAAAAGAGGCGGCTTTGGGTTAAGTTTTAAAAAAGAAAGAAACAGAGACTTAATGCAGTTAAATCTCAGAAGGCCAGGAGGCCTCACAGTAATGAGAGACTGGAGCCTAGAATCAAGGTGACTGGTGGTTTTATTGATATTCACATAAGGTATCAGCATTATTTATTCCGGTCTGTGAATCTCATACATCTTAATAGAAAACCTACTGGAGTCAATCACCCTTGCCTGCAGACAGCTGGACAGTAAGTCCCAGCTTCCCCAAGGGACAAAACCTATATGCATATGAATAGATGGAGAGCAACTCAATGAAGCACTTCCTTTGCAGGTTTTGGGGAGGAATACAGTCACAGAGGCTGAGGCTTTCCTTAGCCTGAGGAAGGTCGGGGCTGTGCCCACCTCTGTGAACCCCATGGGTTCTCCTGTTGGTCCCCACGACTGCATCTGGCTTGAGTTGTTCCTTCTGTGAGGAATCTTACTCGTCATTCATTGTCCAGTCACCTTTCTGGGACCAAACAGGGAGGCATAGGAGGCAAACACAAAGGTTTAGCAAAGTCTCTGAAAGGATCATCTTACAGACTTTCCATTCTATGGGGGCAGGTAGAAGGAAACAAAAGGTTAAGCTCTTGCGTGGCTACATATATTAGCAATAAGAATATTGGCTGTATAATTGCTGAAGAAAACAAATCCAACTTTTACACTGAAACTCATATTGTAGATGGAGAAAGTGTTGCCTGGCCTAGAATTAGTTCTGAATGTGGGCAGAATCCACACCACACAGCTGCAGGAGTGTGAGGAACTTCTGCCTAATGCAAATTGATGCAGTTTTGAGGGTCCTCTCTTGGAGGCCATCGGTCCTGGGGTGCTCATGTGTCCCATCTTTTGGAGTGAGGACTCTACTGGGCAAGACTTCCTTGTCCTACCATCTTGCTTTGTCTTCCCAGAGTAAATAATTTCCTGTCCCCCCCTCCCTCTCTGCAAGTTCCCCTCTGTATGTCATGGAATTCTAGAAACTTGCAGCTGGAATGGACACTAGAAACACTGGCTTTGGAGTTGTCCTTTTGGCCACATAGGAAAATCTCTTGGTGATATTTCATTTTTTTCATTGTACTTGCTTGCAATGTTTTAACTTTTGCTTACCACACATGTAGTATCAGTATAAGTCAATAAAAAGCAACTAATGATGTGTATATTGAAGTTTGCACATAGATTAGTTTTCCTGCAAAAGGAGTAAGGAGGGACGGAACAGTTTTAAAGGGTAGCCTACTATTACAACAAACAAGCACCTCCTATTTAGCGTCCACTAGGGATTTTAATTAAATTAATTTTGGTTGGTACCTGATCGTGGGTATTTTTCAAAACCTCTCCCGGTGATTTCTATGTACCACCAGGGTTGAAACACAGGGATTTAGTCCCGCAGTTCTTCAAAATGTTGTCTTTGTGTGAACAACATTGGAATCACCTGGGAATTCATTAGAAATGCAAATACTTGAGCACCCTTCCCAACTTGAGCAACTCTGAGAAAGAGCGCCTCCAGGAGCGGGTTCTGAGGCATGCTCAAGTTTGAGAACCACTGATCTGCGTCAGAGGCTCAGAGGTTAATAAGCAAGTTGATGTCACTTCTAGTTCTACCCACAGTGGAGTCACAAGCATTAGGTTTACACTCCCATTCTGACTGGCCATAAGTCTGGGAAAGATGTGAACGAACTGCTTTCAGGTACTGGGCAGACAGTGCAAGGCTGCTATCTTGGAGACAGCACAGCACATGAGATGAGGTCCACATTCTGTCTGAGAGCAGCACCGGGAAGAGGTGCCCAAACAGAAAAGAGCAGTCTCACTGGGTAGAACAAACAGAGATACAACTCCAAGGTTGCTAGGGCAACGTACATTTGCAGGACATGGCACCAGCGAAGAGGGAGAAACACAGAAAAGTAGTACCCAAAATATGCATGGGAGGTTCCTTTACTCTTTGACTGAATACTAAGCTACAAGCACAGGATAAGATTCTGTGACATTTGGCAGAGTACAGACTGGGTCAAGTGGGCTGAACCGAGATTCCAGATGCATGGCGCTGGACAGTGTTAAATCTCCGACCCACTAGAGTTAAGTAACCTCTGCTGAACACCACGGGCATTTAGCTGAGAGTCCAGAAAGACTCTGACTTAGAACTAGGGTTAATATAGCCCCCTAAACATGGTTATTATAGAGCCTCCCCAAAACCTAACCCTTGAAGCAACAAGCTGAGCCATCAAGTAAGAAAAAATCTCAACCCTGTTGAAAGGAAAGCAACAAAATCAATAATGTCTAGCATAGAATACAAAATTATTAAATATACAAAAGTGGAAGTAAATATGACCAATAACCAGGAAAAAAAAAGAAGTTAATAGAAACAGATACAAAAATGATACAGTTGGTGGAATTAGCAAAGATTGCAATACAGCTGTTATCAATATGTTAAAGGATTTAGAAATATGTGGCACAGTGAGTGAACAGATGGGGAAACACAATAGAGAAACAGAAACTTTACTAAAAAAACAGGAATTCTAGAACTGAAAAATTTGAAATGAAAAATTTGGTAGATGAGCCCAACAGATTGGACATTGCCATAAAAAAAATCAGTGAATTATATACATCATGATTTTACCCCTAAATATTTCAGTATGCATTTGTTATTCTTAAAAAGCACATTTTCCTACCTAACCATAATACCATCTTCACACTGACCAAATAAAGGAACAATTATTTCCCCATACTCAGTCCATATTCAGGACTACTCCCTGTGGTCCTGTAAATACTGTTGAATTCAGCAGTGAGCCCCTTCGTCTTGCCTGTCTGCTGTTCAGGGAGTCCTTTGTGGAGTTATAGTTATTTGATTTGCTGTAAATTCCAGGATAGATTTCCAGAGGCTCACCTCACGCCGCCATTTTGATGACGTCCTGTAAATACTGTATACATCTTGTTTCTTCTAATGAAAACCCATTCAAGACTTATGCGTAGTATTTCATTGTTATGTGTCTTAAAACTCTGTTATCAGGACAGCATCTGAGCATCCCGTTCTCTTCATTTTCTGAGACACTGACACAGAAGAGATCATTTTTGTACAATGTTCCGCAAGCAAGACTGCTGTATGTACTCATTTTAGTTGATTTCAGCTAAAACTGGGTTAAGGGGGAGATGCACAGAATCAACTATTTCTGGATCTTTATGATTTTACCTGCTAAATAGCTAGAGTTGTCCTACCTATAAATACTTCACTTCAAAAAATATTACATGGACTTTATTCAGTATCCATAATTACATTTCTATGCCATCTTTTTATTTTAATGTCAACTACATCACTTTTTTATGGCTTCTTCCTCCATGCCATATATAGAAAGGCCTCTTGACACTAAAGTTATATAAATAATTACCTATACTTTTCTTTAGAGTTTTTATAATTCTATTTTTTTGTATTAATCTGCTTTGGAATTTATTTCAGACTTACGTTTGAGAAACCAAGTCTTTAAGGTAACAAGTTTTTTGTGTTTATTAAAAATAGTGAAGATATTACATTAGTTAATTCAGTTTTATCGGACAAAGACATGGCAGATTTTCCCCCAAATACTCCGCATATGTAGCTCTGTCTTGAGGGACAAGTCAACTTGCATGACTAGAGCACGGAGAGCACAAAGTGTTCCAAATGTCCTGTTATTAATTAACCACAAGGGATGAACACAAGTGTGTATACATAACAGGTTTAATAGTGCTCAGAGCACTTCTGTTCGCATTCAGATCAGATGTGCTATTTGTCATTTCTCTTCATTGTTGATTACTTATGAACAGAATAACTTTTAGTCTATCAAATATTAACATTCCTGCTTGGGTTCTTTCTAATTTTATCACGTGATCTTCCCCCAAATGTCTGAACCTCCCAACAAAGTCAATCCATTTTTCTGTTAAGACAGGAAAAAACCCTGTGGAGCTAAGTATAGAGATTTCCTGAGTGAACACCCATTGTTCCCTGGGAAACTGAAGAGCAACACTTAAGGTACTCTATTTTTCTTTATTCAAAAGGGACTTTCTGTCAATAGAGGTAAAGACACTCATGAAGGGTACCAGTCACTTCCCATTGACATTAACCATCTAGGAACTGAGTACTTGCTTCCAAAGGCTAACAGACAGTTTGGGGAGAACGTGAGATTTCCTCTCGGTAAGTTATGTTTAATGAGATCATCACTGATAAGAAAAATAGTTGTGAACTCAGCAATGCTATCAGGAAGTCTGAGCAAAGATGCTTGAGAGGTTTCCTCTCACACCAACCAATTCTTCAATGCCAAACTGGTGTCCAAAACTTCAATTTAATTTTGTACTAACTAGCCAGAGATATTGCAGACTCACAAATTAAAGGGCTTAGTTCCATAACACTGCCCCTGAAGTGCCCAGGACACCTATATTTCTGCCCAGATTACTACATTTTTAGAGTTCCCATGACCTTCCCCTATAGTTCATAATTTGCTAGAATGTGTCATAGAATTCATAAAGGCACTTTACTTACAGTTACTGGTTTATTACAAAGGGTATAACTATATAGGGCAAGGTATGGGGAGAGGTACACAGAGTTTTACACTTGATTCTCACCAGAAAAAGCTGCCATTTTATCCATTTGCATGTGGCTGGTCAGTGACCGCTGTCAATCTCCACCCTCTTTACCATGTAGTCCTGTATGCAAGACAATCTGGAATGTTGATTGGAAGCTGACTGTGTTGTCAGCACTATTTTCAGAATTTTTATTTCTCAGAAAAGTTATCGACTATTTAGGAAAAGTTGTTGACTATAAAGTGCTCTATTCTTAATTATTTTGAGAGCTTTAAATAAAGCTTTGCAATGATGGTCATCAGCAAATGAATTTTCCTTTCGTTATCTCAGTACTTGTCAATGGATCAGTAATACGCCTCCACGGCTCGGGAATATGTTCTGAGAAGCCAAAGGATCTCCTGGTATTTGAGGTGGTTTCCTCCAGTTCATCTGAGTTTAACAAGCACATATGAATGCTGACTTTGGCCCAGACACTGGAGATACAAAAATGAAAAAAAAGAAAAAAAAGTTACCCTTGTAGATGTCTGTGTGACATTGCAGTGGGAGTGATTCCTGCATTCAGTGGCTCAAGCCAGCCTTCCATCGGTCTGCTGTGAGAAGCCTCATTACTCCCAGCATCCTGTGGGGATTCTGTGGGGACCCTCCTCCTAGAGATGTGTTGTGAGGATTAATGACATTAATTTATCTCAAGTCCTTGGGGACAATGCCTGGGACATGGTAGGTCCCCATGAGGTCATCGGTGTCTAATCCTAGACACCCTGCCTTCCAAACTGTCCACACTGCCATTCCACTCAGACACAGGTGCGTTTTCCTCATGTCATCCTTTCAATGGCACTCTGGATTTCTGCACCCCTGGAGTGGCAGGATTCTCTACTTGGAAAGTTGAAAAGTCTTGGAAAGCTTTCTTCACAAAGGCAGATGCAGCTACAATTTCACTATCTCCTCATTCACTTTATAAACATTCTCTATTTTATAAACTATTTAATATATTTTGTTTACTCCTAAATACTTTTTAAAAGAATTGCAATTTGCTTTCTTGCACAGACAACAGGCGGCCCAAACTCTGTGATCTCCATATTATTAAAAACATCCTGTGAAAACTCAGGAATTACCGATTGATGGTAAGAGCAAATTTATATTAGTTTGAGTTAAAGGCATGATAACTACAGCATAGTTTGAGAAGGTAATCCTCAATTCATATATATTCATTATGTGTGTCATCACAGCATGTGTGTCTAAGTATTACGTAGGCCTATTTTGTTATTTTTTTGAAAGACAAAATTGGAGAGGTATTGCCTGCCAATTTAATTGCTTTACTGACTAAACTGGTCTACATCAATGACATATATTTCAACGGATTCTACTCCAGGAGTATGATGAAAAAATAGAAGAGGAGACTTTCAAAATTAGCAAGATGTGTCCCTGTGCGGAAACTGTCTGGAAACATTGGGACCCTGTTATGAGATGAATTGTGCCCCCTCAAATTTGGAGATTGATGTCCTACCCCCCAGTGCCTCTGAATGTGACTTTGTTTGGAGATAGGGTCTCTAACAAGGTAATTAGGGCAAAGTGAGGTCACACAGTTGGGTCCTAGCCCAAAACAACTGATGTTCTTATAAGAAGAGGAACTTAGGGCGCAGACACAAAGGGAAGATGATGTGAAGAGACACATGGTGAAGATGGCCATCTACAAGCCAAGGAGAGAGGCCTTAGAGCGAACCAACTTTGCTGGCTCCTTGCTCTTGGAATTCCAGGCTCCAGAACTGTGAGTAAATAAACTTGTCTTGTTGAAGCCACCCAGACTGCTGTCCTTTGTTATAGCAGCCACAAGAAACGATTTCAGATTTCAAGAATGACAATGATTTCTTGGGGGTTTTGAATGCAAATGAGTACCCAAACACCAGAGATGATTTTTCTCTTCCTCTGCACCATGTGAGGATTGTGAGTCAAGCTTAAATTTGTAATACGTTAAGACCTTTGTCTTCCCCTTTTCATTGCATGGGTGTTGTCAGGTCAACCTGTGTGACATCCAAACTTCTGGGGAATTTTTCTAATAGTTTACTTGAGCCAAACGACAATTGCTGGGAAGCAAGATCTGAAATGCCCCAGAGAATAACAGTTTACAGTTTCCTTTATGTATTTGGAATTACGTAGGGAACGTAAGGGGGATTACAGGAAGGTGGGAGAAAGCAAGGGAGGGATCATAATGCAGGATAGCTAAAATTATGAGCTCACTTGAAGGTGGTTACCCCTTTGAGGGTATTACATCTGGCATTTCAAAGGTGTGGTAACCTAGACGCACAAGAACAATGGACAAGGCTTGCTTTAAAAGCTTTCACTGACTGTTATAGGTTTGGGGCTTGATCATCTTCCATGATCTCCCCAGTTAGGAATTAATGATCAGGTCACCCTGTGAGGTTTCTTTCCATAGAACCCCTTTTTCATTCACAGTCATCTGGTTGAATTACACCTGCTTTCTTTTAAAATGAGACCAATCAAGTGAAGGTGATGTGTCGCAGCTCAGGCTTTCGCAGAGGAGGAGTAGGCCCGGGTCCAGGAGCTGCCCCATGTGGCTGGGGAATCAAGTGTGGCCATTCCACTCACGGGCATTGATGTGCATCTAAACGTCATGAGTCGTGGTTTGGTGTTGTGCTATGTACACCCACATCTAACACACACCCTCCTGAGTACCTGTTCTGGGGCGTTAGAGATGGTTTAAACATTAAATACAACTACAGCTGTGGCAGAGCAAGGCTGACTCATTTTCTGGGATGTTAGGATCCTGTCCTGGGGCAGGGGAGGGCCTCTTTTGCCTGCACAGCTCCCGGGGTTGCCATTCATATTGAGTGTGACGGGCCTGTCATCCCTGGAGAAGGGTACCCTGCTCATCCTCTGTCTGAGGCCCACAGCATTGTTGACATCTGCTAGGAACACTAGAAACATGAAGACAGTTCAAATGTGCTCCTGTTCTTAAAGGAGTTTACAACATATAAAAGAAAAACAAACCCACATTCAATGTGGGCTAGAACATAATAAAATGTATGTGTAAAGTACTTTTGCAATTAGGAAGCACTTTTAATCCGTTTGTCTATTTGATGTTTATAACTACTCTAGGCCACAGGCAAAGCAGAAAGTTATCTTCATTTTACAAGTGAGGAATTCAGAACCAAAAGTTTTCGTAACTTGCATTAGATCACACTGATAGTAAGTGGCAGGACTCAGGACTAAAATTCCAGAGTTTGATTACACAGAGAGATGAACAATAGAGGAGGATGGAGGTGAAGCTGAAAAAAATCAAGGAAAAGGCCGATGAGCTGAACGTCTGATACATAGGACTTTCTAAGACAAAGGGTCAGCATGGACAATGGTGTGGACAGTGAAACTGAGGGTTCATAATTTTGATCAAATTTCGTTTTAAATTGTAGTGCAAAAACTCGTGTCTCTCTCTCTCTCTCTCTCTCTCTCTCTCTCTCTCTCTCTCTCTCTCTCTCTCTCTTTGCTCTTAGAGACCTAGCCTTGCCCTCTTACCCCCATAATCAGCAAGCCCTGAGGCAGCAGAAGACAGTAGCCAGGACCTGACTAATGGTCACACTGTCCAGACCTCTGGCCGGCTCAAGATAACATTTTGCCCTCAGTTATCTTTCAGCTCTGGAGCGCTAAGGTTCAACAACCCCCTGGGTACTTTCCCATGAGATCACACAGAGAGACTCGGGGGGAAAAACCTTAGAACTCCCGCAAGACCTGAAGAAATGATTCATCACCCTTCCCTCACCTCGGATCAATCATCTCTCAACAGGACCCTGAACCCCTGACCCACAATGTCTTGTGACTTTACCTGTATGATCTGTAACCTATATGCCTGGGGAGCCAGGTGTCTGAGCACTAGCTCACTTCCCAGCTTGATGCCATTTCCTTAAAAAAAACCTGTACTATTTTGGCTGCAAAGCCCTGCTCCTGTGCTGTGCACACACAGAAATCAAACCCTTTAGATTGGTAACAAGAGAAAATGGTCCTTGGAATACTATTCTTCCATAAGAAAAGACGAAATAGTGCCATTTGTGACAAAATGGATATATCTTGAGATTACTATGCTAAGCGAAATAAGTTAGACTGAAAAAGTCAAGAACCGTATGATTTCACTGATATGTGGGATATAAAACTGAAAACAACAAGGGAACAAGAGAAACAAATAAAGAATAAAAACTCAGATATAGACAATAGTTTAGTGGTTACCAGAGGGTAAGGGAGGTGGGGGGTGGGAGATGAGGGTAAAAGGGATCAAATATATGGTGGTGGAAGGAGAATGTACTCTGGGTGGTGAACACACAATGTGATACATAGATGATGTGATACAGAATTGTACACCTGAAATCTATGTAACTTTACTAACCTTTGCCACCCCAATGAACTTTAATTTTAAAAAAGAGAGAGAGAAATCGGTCCCAGAAGGGACAGACAGAGAAGTGATGGGGACCAGAGATGCAAGGACTGGAGCCATATTTCCTTTGTAGTCCTTAACTCCAGGCCATTGTTTATGATCAGTGGGGTAACATAATCTTGAAGGCTGGGACACTGTTAATTCTTTTTCATTCCAGAACCTACCAGATTCCTGGCACTTTAATCAAAAGTGCATCATGAATGTTTATTGTAAAAACACTGGAAGCCCTGGGTCAGAGGACAACCTGGCAACTAGACGGAGGCTGGTTTGGGTGTGGGGGAAGAAGTAAGGAGGGCCTGCGCCAGGGCGGGGGTTGGGGGACTAATTCCAGAGAACTTGATAGTGCTCTGTTTGCTCAAGAAGACAGAGTATTTTGGCCAGAAAGCTGCCTGCCGTTAATTGGAATAAACAAAATAAAACCAAATTACTTTTTGGAGACTTTGACTCAGATCTGTCTCTGTTTCTTGTTGCCCGATAAAAGAAAGGAAGGAAGGGAAGGAGGGAGGGAAGTAAAAAGAATGAAAGAATGAAGGACAGAGGAAAGAAAGAAGAGACAGAGAGAGAGGGAGGGTGTGATGGAGGGAGGACAGGCAGAGTTCTGAAGGCCTATCATCTAGCCCCCTTGGCACAAACGTAGCTGAGCCCTGATTCAGGGGAATTTTTCATGTTCCTTTCTCCCCTCTCAGCAGTCATCTTTCCTCCCTTGTCAAGAATTTAATTCTGGGCTATTTTCACTCTCCGTCTCACACAAATAAGAAAATAGTATATAGTCACTTGTTTATATTTGTTGTTTTGTGTCTCAACTCATACACTCTTTCTTCAGGAATGCCCTCTAACTTCCTGCGTGGATTGCGCCCCTGACCATGTGTTCCTACAACCCCGAGCCATCCTGCTCAGCACTCGTAGTGCTCTGTGCCACTGAGGGATTCATTTAAATTCCCACCCAGTTTGCGGTCTGCTCTATGAGGGCAGGGCAAGCACCCATTTTGTCCAACACTGTAGAAGAGTTTGGCACAGAAGTATTTATCAATAATTCATTAATTAACATTCCACCTTATAAAAAATAATATAAACAGAACCACTTTAAAATGGACTCGGAGCTGTCATTGTAGAGGAGCTGCCTCTCATGTCTTATAGCTCAAATCTTTGGATGTTAAAACAGGACAAAATAACCTTTGGACTGGGCTTAAAGTAGCATTGTATCCCATGCAACTGTTTACAAAGATAAGAAGAAGGAGTGTGAATCCCCCAAAGAAATACACCTGTCAAGATGGACTCCTTGTGGTTGAATGGACCTATATTTAAACTAGAGCCTAAGAGCCTTTGCTGATAGGGACCTCTCACAAACTTGCACTGCGGGAGGAACCACAGACTGAACTTCTAACCTCCCACAGCGGCCGGTCTGTTTACAGCATCTGAGTGGACCTCTGAGGCCATGCTACCATCCAGCCAATAAACTGTGACCTGCCATGACCAATGAGAACTGCACAGTTTGGGAACCTTATTTGCATGAAAGGGACCAAAATGGGAACCATGGGTGGGAAGTTTCTCTGTCAAAGGTGGCCTCTTCTTTGTCTCAGCGAGGCACAATTTAGGTTGCTACCTGAATCTGTGTTTCCAGGGTTGCACTCTTTTGGTTCAAGTGAATGCTTTTTATTCTTTATTACAGTCTAAAATTAATTTTGGTTTATGACAGGTATTATGACTATTGGACTGAAAATTTAAAACATCTTTTAGAACTAGCACCACTACATTAGCTTATCTGCACATACAGAAAATCCCCTTACATTTCTCATAAATATCCATTGTCTTCACCTCCTAATCAAAACACTGTTCGAATTTCTGCCTGAGTCAGCGCTTCCTGAGGAGCTATTGGTTTGGATCTCAGGTAAATGCTGTTGCCTATCGCTTTGGCCTCTTATTTTTAGGTTAATAACCTCTTACCTAAAATGATGTCTCAGCCAGGCATTCATATTTTTCGTCTTTTACCTATATATATATATAAGGAAAGGTACTTTCCCATTCATAAGTACCTTTCTGGTAGTCAGGCCACCAAATTTCCTGTCACAAAATGTGATGGAAGTGCCAGTCCTTAGTAATAGGGATATGGGGACCGTTATTTGGGCCACATGACAGTCACTTTGGCTTGTGACACATCCAGGATGCCCTTTCCAGATGACTCAAATGGGAGGGTCAGAAGAAATGACACATCCAGGATGCCCTTTGCAGATGACTCAAATGGGAGGGTCAGAAGCAATGACACAGGAGCTGAGTTGAGCCAGCAAGCACAGAAGTAGCTGCTGGTGTGGTGACAATGTCAAGTAATGGCCTAAACATTCAAGATAACCCCTTAGCCCTTCAATGAGAAGGACTAGCAGTATGACTGGAGCTGGAAGCAAAGATGATGGAACTCCAAACCCTGGTTCCAAACCTCTGCCTCCAAATCCAGAGAAGGAAAAGGACTGACTTCACTGAGCCGTCTTACCTGGAGATAAAACAAATAAAAAGCAGAAGGAAAGACCAGACTTGGCTTCTTTCAGATTCTGAGCACATGATTCACATTGGTTTCAATGCTGTCACAGAGCAGTGGGCCTGCTTGCTTCAGACATTGAATATCACTAACTAGAGCAGAAGAAAACCCACAGGCTCTTTTGGGTGTATTGGAAGTCTACAACTTTTTTTTTTTAAAGTTTATTGGAGTGACAAAGTTAGTAAAGTTACATAGGCTTCAGGTGTACAATTCTGTATTACATCATCTATAAATCCCATTGTGTGTTCACCGCCCAGAGTCAGTTCTCCTTCCATCACCATATATTTGAAGTCTATAACTTTCTATAACTCTACACAAATCTCCAACAGCCAGAAGTACATGAGCTTTACATACAAATTAGCTGAGGATTGTAATTCTTCTAACACTTTGAATGAATGGAGGATAGCGTCTGAGACCCTGAAAGTGTTACCAATTTCTTCTTCACCAGAAGATGAAAGTGATGATGATGATGATGAAGACGAAGAAGATGATGAGGATGCCCAGCTCCAGGGACTGGCCCACACCTAGAGCACACAAAACCTGTATGCACATGATCTGTGATGTGACCACTTCCATTACTCCAACTTGGGACATGACTACATCTCCCATTTCACCTACTGAGAATAATATCACTCTTCCAGTTGTTCTAACCTTAGTACTGAGAAGCAGAAGAAGACGTCTAAAATGTCAGATGAAGAGATCCTGGAGAAATTCTGGAGAATAGGGAGTGTGGATGATCCTGAGATAAACTGTACATGGTTTGAGAAGACAAGGTGCTTCAGGCACTGTGTCTACTGCAATGAATGTGGCCACAGGAAAGGAGGTGGCCAATAAGAAGATGAAACTGCAGTGGCAGCTGAAGAAACAGCTGATTGTTAATGAGATCCTGTTCATGAGGGAAAAATAAGAACTCAAATATTGCGAACTACTTGGACAGTGACCTCATGGAAGATGATGAGCTGGAATCCTTAGCTGGAGGCTCTTTGACAGACATGGTGGAAGAAACCTGCATGGAAAAGGCCAGATTGCAGCTGTGTGCCATAAGCACTCATAGGCTTTGGAATTTCTGCATTCCAAACAGGTTATTCTCAGAGACATCAAGACTGACAACATTGTGTTGCAAATGGATGGCTCTGTCAGGCTGAGTTTGGTTTCTGTGCTCAGATCACTCCAGAGCAGAGCAAATGGAGCACCACAGTGGTACCTGTACTGGATGGCAACAGAGGTTGACATCTGGTCTCTGGACATCACGGACATTGAAATGATTGAAGGGGAGTCTCCATACCTCAATGAAAACCCCCTGAGAGCCTGTACCTCATGGCCACCAATGGGACCCTGGAGCTTCAGATCCCAGAGAAGCTGTCTGCTATCTCCAGAGATTTTCTGAACTGCTGTCTGTCGATGGATATAGAGAAGAGAGTTTCAGCTAAAGAGCTGCTGCAGCTCTGAAAGTTGCAAGCCCCTCTCCAGCCTCACTCCCCTGATTGCAAATAGGCAGTCAAGAACAATCACTAAAACCATGTGCCAGCCTCATTGTGCCAAGCCTTCTGTGACATTAATGCTCATTTCAGAAATTCCAACCCCTGACGCCCTCTCTTCTTTGCCTTGCTCCTCCCATTTCCTGGTCTAGCGTCTCAAGTCTTTGATCCTTGGAAACCATGTGTTCAGCATTAAAGAGAACTGCAACTGACTAATCAAATGATGGCCATTTCTAAGTAAGGAATTTCCTCCCAATTTGTGGATGTGAGCATGGTTTATGGTCAAGGGCTTATATGAACAAACCCTTGGACTCCTATTTCCACATAGCAAAATCTTCTCCACACACCACCTTCCTTTATCCCCTGGCCAATCAGTTCTTGGCTATATACATTTTTGCCTTAATAACATTGAAAAAGAGAAGCGATGATACAAAGTCCTCCACCCTTCTCACCCACCCAACACATAAAATAGCGTTTTTTTTAGGGAAAGTGAGAAGAGGATGCTTTAACCACGTCTTGGGAACCCTTTAATTTTCTCCATTACTAAGTTTTTTATTTTATGTTTTCCATTTTTGTATCGTGGTAAAATACACATAACATAAAACTTACCATCTTAACCATTTTAAGTGTACAGTTCAGTGGCGTTAAGTATATTCATATTGTTATGCAGCCATCACCACCATCCATCCACAGAAACCTTTTCATTTTGCAAAACTGAAACACTGTACCCATGAAACAATACCTCCCCATCTGCTCTCCCTCCAGAGCCTGGCAGCCACCATTCTACTTTCATATTTACATTCTACTGTCTCTATGAATGTGACTCCTCCTGATATATCTTAAAAATGAAACCATGCAGTATTTGTACTGTTATTACTGGCTTAGTTCACTTAGCATAATTTCCTCAAGGTCCATCCACATCATAGCATGTGTCAGGATTTCCTTCCTTTATAGACTGAATACTATTCCATTGTATTTATATACTACATTTTGTCCATTCATCCTTCAAAGGACACTGGGTTGCTTTCACCTTTCGGCTACTGTGAATAATGCTGCTATGAATGTGTATGTACAAATATGTCTTCAAGACCCTGTTTTCAATTCTTCAGGGTAGATACCCAGAAGTGAAATTGCTGGATCATATGGTAATTCTATATTTAACTTTCTGAGGAAGTGCCACACTGCTTCCCAGAGCAGTGGCACCATTTTGCATTCCCACCAACAGTGCACAGGTTTCCAGTTTCTCCGCATCCTCCGTGGGAACATTTTGTGCTGCTACTTTGCTCACTTTTTCAATGATCAGAGGTCTTTCCATTGGGGCTCAGTCTGCATCTCCGCAGACCCTCTCTCCACATCAAGTTCCACCCTGTCCTTCCAGCAAAGCAGTTCCTGTCTGCTGCTTCCTCAAACCCTCCTCAGAGCCTGCAACTCCACCTCCCCTTGCCCTAGACAAAACTCTGAGGCAGCACAGCCGAAGCCGTTTTCTTTACATAATATTCTGGGAAATGCCTTCTGCCTCTTCTAGCCTGTCTTCCTTTGGTCTCAATGTCTGTCAGAGTTCATAGAGGTGCCTTTGTGCTCCAAGGGGCATCTCTTGTTCTGTGGCACAGGCTGGTAGACACCGTTCAAAATTATCCCACTGTTTGTTTTATGCAAAACAACAGACCTCCTTTTCAAGAGTAGCTATGTAGGTAAAGTGAAAATAGGGCTTCTGACCCTTACATTCCTGGAAATGCATCACGGGTTTAATTTTAAAAGGTGAGTTCTTTTTTCTGAAAGTTCAACAGTACACGGCTCCCTCCTTGTATAAATTGTTTGGCCATTTTATCTAGCACAACTTTTTGCACTGAGTTTCATTTTCATTTTGAGATGGAAGAAAATATAGCAAGAACAAATTCTCTTAGCACTTCAAAATTACTCAAAGGTCAGATGCAAAACTGCTGAAAGGCTGAAAGATGCAGGCTAAAGTCTTTGCCAATAAGATGAGAAACTCTACTGTCACCTATACAGCAATTCATGAATAGATTTAGAGTAGCCAATAATATGTAAAAACACAGCCAATTGTTAATTAGCAACTAACAATTATTTCAAATCAACTTGACCATCATCATAAACCAGCTGTAGGTTATGAACTTTAACTCCCTTTTAACCTGTCACTTACAACTACACATACGTCGACAGGGCCAAGCTGACCAATGGGAGCTAATGTCAGGGTCCTTGGAGACCAAGTGTAATTTCCTGGCTGTGCGATGTCAGGCGACAGAGTCTGTGGCTACAGCCCACTCACTGTGGGCCTCACAGTTAAACTGTTGAAATTATTTCCTGATGAGTTTATATGTAGAGTCACAGAGATAGATACACTGAAAAGATGGAAAGAAAATATTTTAATTATAAAATATAAGCTCATATTCCATTTAAAAAACGGGAGAACAATGTTTTATAAATCCTCTAGTTAGAGATGGTACATTTATATTGCATTGCATTTCATAAAGCATTCATTTGTTTAATATAACACTTTAAAACGTACCATAAAGTTTGGCATTTCTTCATTTTTTCATTATACCGAGAGACTCAAAAAGTTTTATTAGCTTGGTTTCTCTGAATCTTGTCAAAGCCTTAGCTCATGCAGAGGGGCTTCCAATGCCATGGTCCTGTGTAATTACATGGGGAAGCAGTGCAGGCCTGAGTGGTTGGCCCATCTGTACCCTAGGGCTCTCTCTTCTTCCCAGTGCAAAATGAGCTTATGATTAAAAGCTCAGCAAGTGGACAAAACCAGGTACAATGAACAATGAAGAAAACTGCAGTATGGGGTCGGTTCTTGGCAGTTTGGGAATTACTAATGCCTTCAACAATGGCAAGGCTGATTTCTCTCCATTGTCATCCAAGAGAGGGCCTATCCCTGTCCAAATTTGTGCAGATACTTTGTGGAGGTCAACAGTAAGGTACAGAGCTGGTGAAATGCAAACCCCATGGAAAGAATGGACCACTCCATTCCTTTCCACTATCTAACACCACAGAGAAAAATACATTCTGTTGTATGGAATGTTTTCCTCTCCAGCTGCTTTTGCTGTATTCTCTTCTTTTCTACCACAATATGCTTGAAGTTTACCTCAGTACCCTATCTGGGAGACCCCCTAATAAAGGAGAGTTCATTTGAAATTCTGAGCTTAATGATATGTATGCACTTCCAACTTTCAAACAACTGTATGATGCTGTGAGGTACAATGGAAATTAGAACGGGAATGGAATGTTAATTTGACTTTTCTAGATTTGGAGAGTGAATGGCTGTTTACAGACTGTTCTCAAACTTTCTCTCCAAAAGGTGTCTCTCCAATCCATTGGATGTCTCTGTCAGCAGTCACACCTTGACCCTTCTGAAGTCTTCCAGGGCTTCAAGCCACCTACCCTTTCATCTCTGTAGTGACAGTTTTCTATCCTCTACTCTCAGGATAAAAATCACTCTTCTGTTTTTCCCTTTTAAACGCTTGAAAATGCATTTGAAGCACGTTGGTAGCAGAAAGAAAGGAGATAGAAAGATGCTGTAGGAAAATAAAAGAGACAATATACTTGTTTTTGAGAATGCCTTTACCTAACAAAGATCAGTAAGAGCTAATAGAACTTCCTGACTTTTGGTTCACGTGGCTGGACCGTGATTCTTTTGTAGAGAGCAGTTGTTATCATCTCTCCCATATGTATGTCCTTCTTTACCACTTTGGCCCACAGGGTGGTCATGGCGTGGTACATTTCACAGAGAGAAGTGCTTGCTCAAAACTTCTACTTGGCATTGGTTATGTGTTCTGGTTCCCTTTAAGGCACAAGATCTTCAAACACAGCCTTACGTATAATAACAAACAAGAGACTTTTAGACTATTTGGGTACTCACATAAGCATAATAGACTGTAGGTTATTAGAAGAAATGACAAAGGCAATTTACCCAGGAAAGGGAACAGTTTGATTTCTGTAGAGTAAGGTTTAGATTCACTTTTATAACTGAACAGGAAATTTTGTGAGCTTTTGGACAACCCCCAAAATTTGAATGTTGTCAACTCACACAAATTTTCTAAGTATAACATTAGCTGCAAGTATGCTCACTCTCATTACTAAGCAGCCTCGAGTAATGAGGGAGATTGAAGATAATGAAATGAAACTGGGGGGGCATTTGAGGGAATTTCACTTGAAGAATTGAGACTAGACAACATTTCTTGCATTGTATTAATTTCAAGGAATCTGAGTGACTCTACATGCATCTCTTGATTGAAAGTGATATTACTAATTGGATAATTAAGTAAATGGAGGGTGGATGGTGGGAGCCAGTTTTCTCACTGTTAGAATGGTGGAGTTATAGTGAAGACATTTGACGAACACTACCTCAACCAGGTGCTCAAGGTCAACATCAATAGTGATAAATCATATTAATAGTATGGACTTTTGATATGATTGATTATGTGATAAGAATGGCATTTTACCTTCACAGTCTTCTCACCAAATGCTGGCAAGCCCTGTCTAACCAAGAGAAAAATATCAGACATCCTAAGTGAGGAGTCATTCTACAAAATATCTGATACTCTGTTATAAAATATCTGATACCAGTACTCTGTTAAAGTCATCAACAGCAAGGAAAGTCTGAGAAACTGTCCTACACAGGATGAGACTAAGGAGACATGAGGACTGAAGTAATGCAGTGTCCTGGCTGAGACCCTGGAATATAAAAAAGGACATTAGGTAAAAACTAAGAAAATATTAATAAATTATTAACTTTAGTGAATGATGTATCAATATTGATTCATTAGTTGTGACAAATGTACCATATTAATGTAAGATGTTAACATTAGGGGAAACTACTATTTTCGTGACTTTTCTGTAAGTCTACAACTATTCTAAAATAAAAAGTTTTTTTAAAAAAGAAAGAGCCTTGGGCCGGCCTGGTGGCTTAGGCAGTTAGAGCTCCATTCTCCTAACTCCGAAGGCGGCTGGTTCGATTCCCACATGGGCCAGTGCGCTCTCAACCACAAGGTTGCCAGTTCAATTCCTCGTCTCGCAAGGGATGATGGGCAGCGCCCCCTGCAACTAAGATTGAACATGGCACCTTGAGCTGAGCTCTGCTGAGCTCCCAGATGGCTCAGTTTGTTGGAATGCGTCCTCTCAACCACAAGGTTGCGGGTTCGATTCCTCAACTTGACTTGAAAAAAAGGCCTGGAAGTACACACTGTTCCCCAAAAAAGTCCTGTTCCCCTTCCCCAATAAAATCTTTAAAAATAAAAAAAATTAAAAAGAAATAAAAAAGAAAGAGCCTTATGAGATGTCAACTGAAACCAGAGTGATATTAATTCTAGGCCGTGCAATAAGGCAAGAAAAAAAATAAATTAAAGGCGTATAGATTAGAAACAAAGAAATAAAACTGTTCTTATTCACAGATGAAAGGATTGTTTATGTGAAAACTCCAAAGAAATGTGCAAAAGAAAAGCCTCTTTGAACTAATAAGTGAATTCAGCAATGTCACAAGATACAAAGTTAACATGCAAAAAGTCAACCACATTTTCATATGGTAACAATAAACATGTGGAAAACAAAATTAAAAATATAATATTGGGAGTGACATCAAAAACATGGTAGCATGAGTGGTTCCCCTTAATCTCTTCCCTTGAAGTTACAAGAAGTTGAAGAACTATAATTCAACAAAGGGTTCCCTGTGCAACACCCAAAGACGTTTGAAAGATCTGCACATCAAAACATCTAAAGGTGGGTGAATCAGGGCAAGCAGGAGAGGGGGAAAGAAAAATGTATAGAGACTGGGGCTGCTCACACAGCCCAGAGCTCACTTTGATCCCGGGATAGGGGAAGATTCAGGCCACAGGTGCACTCTCTGTAGCCCTGAGCATTCTTGCCTGAATGATCAGCATATAATACAGCTGAATCCAGAGATCAGGGCAGAGATCTTGGGCCAAAGATCAAATACAGATGTGCGCCAGCTGTGGTCCAGCAGCCCTCACTGCCATGCAGAAAGCAAAGTGCAGAGCCTGCCTTCCCGTCTACTCCCAGAGCTTGCCTCCCTGCACCTTCCCAAGGCTAGCAGTGGGCTCCAGAAAAACACAGTAGCATTTAGTGTTCAGTTAAAGAACAGAATATCTACAGCATGGAGAACTGGAGAGACAGTTCCTGAGTGGCAGATGTACACTACGGGTAATCCTAGTAACAAGGGTGGAGAGATAGAGGTCTGGCAGTTGCCATTACTGGGAGAAGAACAAAGCCACAAACGTACCAGCAACCACTGCAAGCCCAAAATGCCCCCACCAGCGGGGGCACCTGGGATGGCTCAGGCAAGCAGTACTGCATCTAACTGCAGGGGCAGCACTGGGATTTCAGGAGCTCCGAACCAGATTTCCCATCACATTCTCCCACTGGGGTGGTGCACTGAGACTGAGGAGACGTGGTCACAGAGAAAATGCCTGCTTCCCCAGGGAATACAAGGCATCTTTCAAGAGAAGCCAGAGCAGTGCAAGAGAAAATAAAATGCTCCAGCACCGCCTACTGGAAAAAAAAAAAATAGAAAGACCTCTTCTGATGAACCAGCTGCAGAGCTAATTCCCATAAGTGCCTAGGCTGAAAAATAATTTATCAAATGCAATGAATGACTAAAGTAATAAGGCAGCTCAGAAAGAAAATTTTAAAATTCCCCCCGCCCCAAAAATAAATTAGAAGATATGGAAAAATAAACTAGAAGACATGAGTTAAATGACAGAGAATTCAAGATTGCAGTTCTGAAGAAAACTCAATGAGATGCAAGAAAACTCAGGCAGTTTAATGAACTCAGAAATATAGTCAGTGAACAAGACAAATAATTTACCAAAGACACTGAGATTTTTGAAGAGAGCCTAATAGAAATTCTGGATCTGAAGAACTCAATAAAAGAGATGAAGAATGAAACAGCGAGATTAGGAAATAGAGCTGACCAGAGGAAGGGAAGAATTAGTGATATTGAATATAGAAATCTGGAAATGACACAGATGGAAGAAGAGAGACTTGAGTGTTGAAGGAAATGTTAAAACTCTACAAAAACTGACTCCATCTGAAAGAGCAAGAGAATAATTGGAGAAAAAGAAGAGGGGAAGAAGGGCATAGAGAGCCTATTCAAACAGTCAACAAGAACTTTCCAAACCTATGGTGAAAAAAATGGACCCTTGAATCCCAGAGGAAAACAGAACACCTAATTATCTCAATCCAAAAGGCTCTTCTCCAAGGCGCATTACATTAAAACTATCCAAAATTAATGACAAAGAAAGAATTCTCAAGGCAGCCAGAGAAAAGAAGATGGTTACCAATGAAATAAATACCATTAGATTATCACCAAATTTTCAGCAACTCTATAAGCTAGGAGGGAGCGAAGTAAAATATTCAAACTATTGAAAGAGGGCAATTACTAACCAAGAATAATGTATCCAGCAAAGTTATCCTTTAGGTATAAAAGAAGAATAAAGAGCTTTTCAGACATGCAGAAGCTGAGGGAATTTTCCAGCACAAGGCCTGCATTACAGGAAATCCTGAAAGGGATTATTTTATTTGAAACAAAAAGACAAAAGGATACAAAACTATGAGTAAGATGACTAACAGGCAGACAGAAGCAGGAAACAGCAACCTTTATTCAGAATACACTTAAATATACTATACACTTAAATATAACATGAAGGTTAAAGAAGGTAAAAACATTTAAAAAAAATAAGGAAGAAGACAACTGCTACTGCAACTAGGAAATAAACTCACAGAATAAATAGGAATAATTTGTGACACTAAAAACATAAAAGGACAAAAGACAAAGGTCTGAATTTTCAAAGGGGAATGGAGATAAGATGCATGCAGAAGAAAAAGGACTACTGTAGATATAAAACTTTGTTTTACATAAACTTAATGGTAACCACTCAAAAAATCCAGAACTGAGACATATAACATAAAAAATGAGGAAAAAGACCATAGAAGACCTCCAAACCAAAAGTACCAACAGAAACACAAAGGCAAAGAAACAATGGAGACACTAAGCTACCAGAAAACAAAAGATAAAATGGCTGTAGGAAATCTTCATATATCAACAACCACCCTAAATGTAAAAGGGCTGAACTCACCAATAAAAAGGCACGAAGTAGCAGATTGGATCAAAAAACACAACTGAACCATACACTGCCTTCAAGAGACAAATCTCAGCTGCAAGGACAAATATAAACTCAGTGTGAAAGGGTAGAAAACAATACTCCAAGCAAACACCACGCAGAGAAAAGTGGGCGTAGACATACTTATATCTGATGAAAGAGACTTCAGGATAAAAAAAATGTAATGAGAGACAAAAATGAACACTTCATAATGACAAAGAGGACAATACATGAAGAAGACATAACACTTATCAATATATATGCTCCCAAACAGGAAGCACCAAGATATGTAAGTCAACTACTAACAGAACTAAAGGGAGAAACTAACAAAAATACAATTATAGCAGGGGACCCCACTGACTGTTATGGCTAGATCATCCAAATGGAGAATCAATGAGGAAATATCAGCCTTAAATAACACATTAGACCAAATGGACATAATGGACATTTACAGAACTTTTTATCCCACCACCCCTGGTTAAACATTCTTCTCTAGTGCACATGGAACATTCTCAAAAATAGACCATATGTTGGGACACAAAATCAGCCTCAGCAAATATGAGAAGTTTGAAATCATACCAAACATATGTTCTGGCCATAATGCTTTGAAATTGAACATCAACTGTAAAAAGAAAGTGGGAAAAATCACAAATCTGTTGAGATTAAACAACATGCTATTAAAGAATGACTGGGTCAGAGAAGAAATAAAAGGAGATATCAAAAGTTATATAGAAGCAGATGAGAATGAAAATACATCCTATCAAAATTATTCAGATGTAGTGAAAGCAGTAATTATAAGAAAATATATATCATTACAGGCCTACCTCAAGAAACAAAAAAATGCCAAATAAATAACTTAACATTATGCCTTAAAGAACTAGAAAAAGAAGAACAAATGAAACCCAAAGTCAGCAGAAGGAAGGAAATAATAAAAATTAAAGTAGAACTAAATGAAATAGAGAACAAAAAGACAACAGAAAAAATGCATGCAGCAATGAGCTGGTCTTTTGAAAGAAATTAATAAAATTGACAAAGTCAGATGAGCAATGGACTTATTAGGGAGGCCACTTCATAGCCTGATCACTGCGAAATCCATCTGAAGCTGAAGTTGAAGAATATTGAATGTCATATGTGTATATATACATATATACAAGATGTGGAGTACAGCACAGGGAATATAGTTAATGGAATTATAACAGCTCTATACAATGTCAGATGGGAAATAGATTGGGGGCTATCACTTTGTGAGGGGTTCAAATATCTAAATATTACATTGTTTTGTACACCTGAAATAAATAAATAAATAAATAAATAAATAAATAAATAAATAAATAAATTTGACAAACCTCTGGCTAGGCTAAGAGAAAGACAGAAAAGATTCAAAGAAACAAGGTCAGAAATGAACGAGGAGAACTTATGATGGACCCCACAGAAAAACAAAGGACTATACAAGAATACTACGAAAGACTAAATGTCACCAAATTCAATAAACTAGAAGAAATAAATAAGTTCTTAGAAATATATAACCTTCCTAGACTGGATCATAAAGAACTCAAAAATCTAAATTGACTGATCAACAGCAAGGAAATTGAAACAATCATCAGAAACTTACCAAAAAGCAAAAGTCCAGGATCAGATTGCTTTACTAGTGAATTCTATAATACCAAACATTCAAAGATGATTTAATACCTGTTTTCGTCCCAAAAAATTAAAGAAGAGATAACACTACCTAGCTTATTTTATGAGACCAACATTACCCTGATACCAAAACTTGGTACGGATAACACAAATAAAGAAAACTACAGACCAATATCACTGATCAATGAAGATGCAAAAATCCTTAACAAAATGCTAGCAAATCGAATACAACAATGCATTGAAAAGATTATACATCATGACCAACTGAGGCTCATCCCAGGGGCGTAAATATGGTCCA
The DNA here is from genome assembly GCF_964194185.1 of Rhinolophus hipposideros. Classification (NCBI taxonomy): domain Eukaryota; kingdom Metazoa; phylum Chordata; class Mammalia; order Chiroptera; family Rhinolophidae; genus Rhinolophus; species Rhinolophus hipposideros. The sequence goes on along the minus strand of NC_138054.1, from coordinate 3,921,995 downwards.
ACATCTGTAAATCCATCAATGTGATACATCACATAAACAAAATAAAGGATGGAAATCACATGGTCATGTCAATAGATGCAGAAAAAGCTTTTGACAAGATACAACATCCATTTATCATGAAAACACTAAAATGAGTATGGAAGGAAAGTATCCCTACATAATAAAGGCCATATACAACAAACACTCAGCTAATATCGTACTTAATGGTGAAAAAGTGAAAGCTTTTCATCTAAGATCAGGAACAAAACAGGGTATCCCTTTCACCACTATTATTCAACATAGTATTGGAAGTCCTAGCCAGAGCAATCAGGCAAGAGAAAGAAATAAAAGGCATCCACAGTGGGACAGAAGTCAAACTGTCACTTTTTGAAGATAACAGAATTCTTTGTATAGAAAATCCTAAAGACTCTACCCAAAACCTATTAGAAACAACAAACACATACAGTAAAGTTTCAGGATGCAAAATCAATATATAAAAATTCATTGTATTCCTATATGCTAACAATGAAATTTCAGAAAAATCCATGAAAAAGACCAATTCCTTTTGCAACTGCAACAAAAAGAATAAAATACCTAAGAATAAATAAAACAAAGGATGTGAAGGGCTCATACACTGAAAACTACCAGACATTATTTTAAAAAATTGAAGATGACACAAAGAAAGGGAAAGATATTCTGGGTTTATAGAATGAAAGATCAACATAGTTAAAATGGCCATATTACCAAAGCAATATACGGATTTAATGCAATCCCCATCAAAGTCCCAATGGCATTTTTTAAAGAAATTGAATGTAAAAATCATCAGATTTGTATGGAACCACAAAAGGCCCCGAGTAGCCAAAGCAATTCTGAGAAAAACAGAGCAAGGCTGGAGACATCACACTCCCTGACTTCAAATTCTACTACAATGCCACCACAATGAAACCAGCATGGTACTGGCAGAAAGACAGACACATAGACCAATAGAACAGAATTGAGAACCAAGAAGTTAACCCATATATATATGAGCAAATAATTTTCAACAAAGGAGCCAAAAGTTTAGAATGGAGAAAAGAAAACCTCTTCCATAAATGGTGTTGGGAAAATTGGAAAGCCATGTGCAAAAGAGAGAAACTAGACTACTATCTGTCGCCATACACCGAAATTAACTAAAAATGGATCAAAAGCCTAAATATAAGACCTTAAACAATCAAATACATAGAAGAAAACATAGGCACTAAACTATGGACCTTAGTCTTAGAGAGAGGATTTCATGAATTTGACCTCAAAAGCAAGGAAAGTAAAAGCAAAAATAAGTGAATGGGACTATATCAACTAAAAAGCTTCTGCACAACATAAGACACCATCAACAAAACAAAGAGAGAAGCAACTGAATGTGAAACGATATTTGCAAACAACAATCTGGAGCAAACAACAATCTGATATATCAAAAATATATAAAGAACTCTTACTACTCAACAATCAAAAACAAAAACAAAACAAAAATCAAATTAAAAAATGGGCAGAGGACCTGAACAGACACTTCTCCCCAAAAGACATACAAATGGCCAACAGATATGTGAGAAGACGCTCAACTTCACTAGGTATCAGGGAAATGCAAATCAAAACCACAGTGGGACACCACCTCACACCTGTTAGAATGGCTATCATCAAAAAGACAAGTAACGAGTGTTAGAGAGGTTGTGGATAAAAACGAATTCCTATATACTGTTGGTTGGAATGTAAATTGGTAAAGCCACTATGGAAAATAGTATGGAGGTTCCTCAAAAAATTAAGAATAAAATTGACATGTAACCCAGCAATCCCTCTCCTGGATATCTACCTCAAAAAACCTGAAAACATTTACCTATAAAGATATTACTATATGTATCCATATGTTCATTACAGCATCATTCAAGGTGGCCAAGAGATGGAAACAACCCAAGTGTCCTTTTTTTTCTTCCTTTTCCAGGGCCCATCAGCTCCGTCATTGTCCTTCAGTCTAGTTGTTGGAGGGCACAGCTCAGCTCCAAGCCCAGTCGCTGTTTTCAATATTTAGTTGCAGGAGGTGCAGTCCACCATCCCATATGGGAATTAAACCGGCAACCTTGTTGAGAGCTCGTGCTCTAACCAACTGAGCCATCCGAAGTGTCCTTTGCTAGGTGATTGAATAAAGAAGATGTGGTACATATATACAATGGAATATTACTCAGTAATAAGAAAAGATAAAATACTGCCGTTTGCAACAACAGAGACGAATCTTGAGATTAAACAAAATAAGTCTGACAGAGAAAGTTGAGAACCATGACTTCACTCATGTGGGATATAAAACTGAAAGCAATAAATGAACAAGACAAATAAATAAGCAGAAACTCAGACACAGACAACAATGTAGTGGTCACCAGAGGAGGAGAGTTAGAAGAAGGTAAAGGTATGCATGGTGATAGAAGTAGATTTGACTTTGGATGCTGAACACAGAATACAATACATAGATGATGTATTATAGAATTGTACACTTGAAACCTATACAATTTTATTAATCAATATCACCCCAATAAATTTAATAGAACAAAAAGTAAAATTTTTTTTACAATTATTCCAAAGAAAAATGATGTATTTAGGCATAAATCTAATAAATCATGTGTAGAAAATTATGTTGAAAATTGCAAAATGAAGATCAAAAATCAAAGAAGATCTATAATTATAGATATGGGGAACAGATTGGTGGTTGCCAGGGCTTGGGAGTTAGGTATGGTTATACAGGCATACATCATTTCATTGTGCTTTGCTTCATTTCACTTCACAGATATTGTGGTTTTTTATTTTTTTTACAAATTAAAGGCTTGTGGCTCCCTGAATTGAACAAATTTATTGGCACCATTTCTCCAATAGCATTTGCTCACTTTGTGTCTCTGTGTCACATTCTGGTAATTTCAAAATATTTCACAATATTTCAAACTTTTTTCATTATTATTATATTGTTATGATGATCTGTAATCAGTTATCTTTGATGTTGTTATTGTGATTGTTTTGGAGCTCCACAAAGCACAAAGTCAATCAATAAATGTCTTGTGTGAGACTGTTCCACCAGCCATTTCCCACCCCTCTCCCTCTCCTTGGGCCTCTCTATAACCTAAGTCACAATAATATTCAAATTAGGCCAATTAATAATTCCACAATTCCTCTAAGTGTTCAAGTGAAAGTCACATATCTCTCACTTTAAATCAAAAGGTGGAAATGATTAAGCTTAATTAGGAAGGCTTGTTGAAAGATAAGATAGGCTGAAAGCTGGGTCTCTTGCACGAAACAGTTAGTCAAGTTGTGAATGTGAAGAAAAAGTTCTTGAAGGAGATTAAAAGTGCTACCAAGCTCATTCTATGAGGCCACCATTACCCTGATTCCAAAACTGGACAAAGACATTACAAAAAAAAGAAAACTGTACAACATCCTTAATGAACACAGATGCAAAAAATCCTCAACAAAATATTAGCAATTCGAATATAGCAATACATTAAAAAGATCATACACCACAATAGAGTGGGATTTATTCCAGGGATGCAAGTTTGGTTCAATATCCACAAATCAATTCACATCGTATACCAAATAAACAAAATGAAAAATAAAAACATGATTATACCAATAAATGCACAAAAAATGTTTGACAAAATCCAACATACATCTGTGATAAAAACTCTCAGCAAAGTGGGAATAGAGGAACATACCTCAACATAATAAAGGCCATATATGTCAAACTCACAGGTAACATCAAACTCAACAGGTAAAAGCTAAAAACATTCCCCTTAAGTTCAGGAACAAGACAAGGAAGTCCATATTCACAACATTTATAGTACTGGAAGACCTAATTATAGCAATCAGACCAAAAAAAAAATAATAATAAATAACAATAAAATAAAAATAAAAAAAAGAAAGAGAGAAAGAAAGGAAAGAAAAAAAGAGGCATCTAAATTGGAAAGGAAGAAGCAAAACTGTCATAATTTGCAGATGACATGATACAGAGAACCCCAAAGAGTCCACCAAAAAATTATTAGAACTGACAAATCAATTTAGTAAAGTAGGATACAAAATTAATATTCAGAATTCAGTTTCATTTTTATACACCAATAACAAACTACCAGAAAGAGAAATTAAGAAAATAAATCCATTTAGAACTGCGTCAAAAAAAAATACCTAGGAATAAATTTAACCAAAGAAGTAAAAGACCTGTACTCAGAAAATTATAGGACATTGAAAAGAGAATTTAAAGAAGATACAAATAAATGGAACCATACACCATGTTCATGGATAGGAATAATTAATATAGTTAAAATGTCCATACTACCCAAAGCAATCTATAGATTCAATGCAATCCCTATCAAAATACAATGGCATTTTTCACAGAAGTAGAACAAATAATTCTAAAATTTATATGGGACCATAAAATACCCGAAATAGCCATGGCAATCTTGAGAAAAAAGAACAAAGCTGGAGGTATGACACTATCTGATATCAATCTATACTATAAGGCCATAGTAATCAAAACAGCATGGTATTGGCATAAAAACAGACACACAAGTCAATGGAATAGAATGAGAGCCCAGAAATAAATTCATGCCTATATGATCATTTAATCTATGACAAAGGTAGCAAGAATATACATTGGGGTAAAGACAGTCTATTCAATAAATGGCGCTTGGAAAACTGGACAGACACATACAAAAAAAATGACATTGGGCCACCTTCTTACTCCATATGCAAGAATATACACAAAATGGATAAGACTTTAATGTACGACCCCAAACCATAAAATTCCTAGAAGAAAACATAGACAGTTAACTCTCAGACATCATCTTTAGTAATATTTTACTGATATATCTCCTTGGACAAGGAAAACAAAGGAAAAAATAAACAAATGGGACTACATCAAACTAAAAAGATTTTGCACAGCAAAGGGAACCATTGACAAAATGAAAAGACATGCTACTGAATGGAAGAAGATACTCACCAATGATACATCTGATAAAGATTAATATCCAATATTTATAAAAAATTCATACAACTCAACACCAAAATATCAACAATCCAATTAACAAATGGTTGGAGGACCTGAATAGACATTTTTATAAAGAGGACATGCAGATGGCCAATATACATATGAAAACTTAGTCAATGTCACTAATCATCAGAGAAATGTAAATCAAAACCACAATAAAATATCACCTCACACCTATCAGAATTGCCATCAGTAATACATCAACAAACAGTAAGTATTGGCAAGGATGTGGAGAAAAGGCAACCCTTGAGACTGTTGGTGCGATTGCAAATTGGTGCAGCCACTATGGAAAACAGTATGGAGTCTCAAAAAATTAAAAATGACCCAGTATTTCCACTCCTGGGTATTTATCTAAAGACATCTACCACACTAATTCGAAAAGATACATGCAGCCAAGATAGGCTAACAATCGAAATGGCCATCAAAAGACGAACAGATAAAGAACTAGTGGTACACATATACAATGGAATATTGCTCTGCCGTAAAAGAAATGAAATCTTGCCATTTGCAGCAACATAAATGGACTTAGCAATTCAATGGTTGTCTCCCTGCCCATTTCCTCTTTGAATTAAACAAATTCAATTCTTTTTAAAATTTCTTGCAGAACATGAAAAGTTACTCAATGTCACTAATCATCGGAGAAATGTAAATCAAAACCACAATAAAATATCACCTCACACCTATCAGAATTGCCAATAAATTGTCTCTCCGAATATCCGTGATACCCACATCTGACAGCCATTATCTATTTAGATGAGGCCAAAATGGGGAAGTGTAATGGCCTGTTCCCTACATGTGCACTTTATGCTTCTAGTAACACTAAGACCTTTCTTTTTTTTTTTAAAGTGTACCATCTTTACTTATTTTATTTTGTGTGTGTGTGTGTGTGTGTGTGTGTGTTTTATAAGATTTTATTGGGGAAGGGGAACAGGACTTTATTGGGGAACAGTGTGTACTTCCAGGGATTTTTTTTTTTCCAAGTCAAGTTGTTGTCCTTTCAGTCTTAGTTGTGGAGGGCGCAGCTCAGCTCCAGGTCCAGTTGCCGTTGTTAGTTGCAGGGGGCGCAGCCCACCATGTTGCAGGGGGCACAGCCCACCATCCCTTGGGGGGGTAGAACCGACAACCTTGTGGTTGAGAGCCCACTGGCCCATGTGGGAATCGAACCGGCAGCCTTCAGAGTTAGGAGCATGGAGCTCTAACCGCCTGAGCCACCAGGCCAGCCCCAAGACCTTTCTAATGTATTGGTGAATACGTTAAAAAATTTTTAATTGGTGAAAACGTTAAATTTTTTCATATAACCTGCTACTAAAACAGGAATTTGCAAAATTGATTTCTTAAAATCTAAACTTAAAATATGTATATTTTTATTACATTTTTCATATTGATTTGGGACAACATTTCAGTTGATGGAGATCTTTTGAATCTCAATTCTGTCATCCCTTGCAATAGGGTTGTGCTTTTTGCACATTTATTCCTTGTGCCCTTCTATGACTTCATTTAAGGTTGTGAGACAGTATCACAACAAAGGTGTGGCACACCTTGAGAGACTTCTCTCAAATGAGCCACAAATGAGCTGGTCATTTATATGACCAGCTAACAATTCTTCACTATACTACTGTGTTTCCCCAAAAATAAGACCGGGTCTTATATTAATTTTTTCTCCGAAAGACACATTATGGCGTATTTTCAAAGGATGTCTTATTTTTTCATGAACAACAATCTACATTTATTTTATATGATCTTCTGGAACATCATCATAACGTACTAAATGCGTCTGTCTGGGTGACGATCTTAACTGTGGCTTATTTTCGGGATAGGACTTATTTTTGGGGAAACACGGTATCATCTTACTCTTGTTTATCTTGCCCTGTGAATAATAATGAGAGGTTTTGGTAAATGCCTTCCTCAGTTCTGAGTTGCCAAAGCAGATTTCTTTGTACCATCTTAGCCACGTATATCATTTTCTCCCTTGTGTTATAGTTGGTTGTTCTGGAATTTGAACTCCTGTTGATTAGGGTCCACTTCCATTTAAATTAGAGGCAGTGTTTCCTTTCAGTTTGAAACGCCTTCTCTTCCACTTTTCATTCATTGAGAGACTTTATTGAGCAACATTACGTCATCTACTTCCACAGCTCACTTTGTTCTGGGCTACAGCCTTCATTCATTCAGTCATGCATTTATGCAACAATATTTACTAAACATCTGCTATGTTCTGGGTGTTGTTCTGAATGCTGGGGGTACAGCAGTGAACAACTGGGTCAAAGCTCTGTTCCTGTGGTGTGGCATCCATAAACAAGATCATTTCTGATGCTGACGGATGTTAGAAAGTAAGCAGAAAGTAACTTGAGATGAGAGCAGAGGCCCAGTGGCCAGGAAACATCTCAAGGAAGAGGCAGCCTTGAGCAGAGACCAGAATTAGAAGGAGTCAGTCATTCCAGGAAGAGGCAATAGGAGGGACAAAGATCCTGAAAAAATAGGTCTTTTCATTTTAGATACTGACAGATGGCCTGTGAAATGAAGGGGGAAGGAGGAGGATGTGAGATCAAGGAAAACCCCGACTGACTTTTTATATTTATAAAAGAAAATTAATTTTATGGAAATTTGATCAACCTTAGATAGGACAACTGAGCTTGCTTGAAGAAGAAAAACGACATCAGTGTTTCTGTCATTTAGCTATCTCAGCAGAAAGTCAGTGGTTACTTTAGAAAGTACAAAGACGAGTCATCATCTAGGTAATGATGAAATTTGGACCTCTAGAGGAGAGGAGAAAGCTATGTTACACAGCTGAAATATTAATGCTGGTTTTGTTCCGTTGTTTGGCAGAAAATAAAAGGACTAGAAAGAACTCTGAGAAGTTATTTTAACCATTTCTGTGACCCCAATCATTTAAACTACCCAAGATCTGAGACTATAACTGATGTAGAATTTCCTAGGAGTGTCTGTCTAGTCACTTGCAACCACAGACCAGGGGCCAGAATTATTCATTGTCATGAAATTGCTCTGTCTCACCTAAAATCCTCAGACCATTTATAGAAAAACATTTGTAGAGTGATTTTAAGTCATTTTTCTTGTTTTAGAAGTTTAAAATAAGCCATTAAAAACAAGTTTAATAATTATTGAGTAAATATCAAGTCATTTTCATATTTCTCTTTTAACTATTGTAAATATAGCTCTTGATATACAAAAGTTACTTCTTAAGTTTAAAATGTTTCCATGCTCATGGAAATTATAAATTTTGTCTATGCCTTGAGAGATCAATTACTAAAATAAAATATCTTATTATCTAGGAGTACAATAACATGGAAATAGTGTACACATAACAACCACATTTAACATACAAAACATAGTTGTGAGACCTATAACTCTACCAAGCTTCAAGATGATTAAAAGTATAAGAATTCATTTAATTACAGTTTCTTAAACTGAATCAAAAACACAAGCTAATTCAAACTTCCCTTTGAAGAGAAAGAAAAAGAAACCAAGATTTTTGTGGGCGTTCTGGATAATCAGTAATTACTTGGGTGAAGGTGGAGGCAAATCTAAGAGTAAGTCACTTCTACTAGAGGATGTGGGGGCAGGAGGAATAATTCAGGCTCAGGTGGAGGGTCATGAGGAAAACCCCTGAAAGCAGAAGCAGTCCTCCTCATGAGAGTAGGACGAGTGGGTCAGAAAGAGCGGTGGGAAGTAACGTTGAGAGTGTCCATACATTCTCCTGAGATGAGAAGGAGAACTGTTCCTCTTCTCAGGCAGAGCCCCTTAGACCCACCAGCAATGAGACCTCAGCTTGGAAGGAAGGAGGGTGTGTGCCGCCTTGCAGAGAGCCTGTGTCTACGCTGGGGGAAACTTCTCTTTTCAAAAGACTCGCCCCCTGATGAGGGACGGGATGGAAATACTCACTGTATCAAATATATGGTGATGGAAGGAGAACTGACTCTGGGTGATGCACACACAATGGGATTTATAGATGATATAATACAGAATTGTACACCTGAAATCTATGTAACTTTACTAACAATTGTCACCCCAATAAACTTCAATTGAAAAAAGAAAGAAAGAAATATTCACTGTGTTCTATTTGGAAAAAGCACCTGTGATTTGATGGACTTTAATTCACCTTCAATGATTGTGTCCTTATAATGCCTTCTATCAATTTTTACCTTGTTTTGAGCATCTGATTTTCACTTTTCCAGTTCTTTTTCTAGAAAGCCTATTTCACTCGCATAAAATTGGGAGTACTCAGCTTTCATACAGTGCCTCTGTATTTCGGATGACTCTTACTTAAGGCTGGCAATCTTTAACGACAAGTCTAGGTCTTTATACTCTTATATAAAAATGCTAAAATTGTTAATTAGTTTGTATTATACTTATCCTCAATTAACGCAGCACGTTCATAGCAAGCTGTTCTTCACTTCCTGCCCCCACCACCCGGCCCCAGCTTTTATCCAACTGAAATCTTCTGAACAAATCAAGAGAACTGTAAAGATTTCAGCGATTACTGCACAGTACTACCAACTCCGGCAGACAGCTCAGAGGACCGGGTCTAGCAACACGTCTTTAGGCAGCCCTGGCACAGCCTGACAAAGTCCCTCCAGGACTGACTTCAGTCCCTTTTCTAGCACGCTGGTGACAACCTCCTCACAGCCCTCTACTGTCAGGGCTGCGTCTACCACGGAGAATTCCAGCCTCACATATGTTGGAGGAGGCCATCAAGAGAACATGACCTGGATGTGAGGGCGATCTGGCTGTGACATTGTCACCGCATTGATGGCCAGGGTTGATTCGGCTGATCTGGCTGGCTAGGCAGGTGTCGGCTTGCTCCCTCTCTGCTCCATGTGCGTCCCTCCCAAAGCTGCGCGCTGGGTCGCAGAGGTCGACTTTCCCCATAGAGGGGAGGACTGTTCTTCAGTCAATGGTATAGGAGTAGCTGTGTTCTCCTGCTAGGACCTCCAAACAAGCTGTCAAGAGAACATGACCGCTGGTTGCCCTGCAAGCTGGAGCCAAGAAGTGAGAGGCTCCCTACCCCCTACTCTGTCCTTGAAGTGTACGTTCTGCCCACTGTTCTCATACTGGGAGCCATTTCAAAGATTCAGTCTTGAGAGAGCAATGTCTTGTCAGGAGCATCTGGACTATGGATGTGACTGAATCCATTCGGGCCTCTGTATAAGCTCTTAAGATTCTGGCGGGCGGCTTCTCTATTCACCTTGTGACTGCTCAAGACAAGATTCATATGTAAGCTCCTTTGCTTATTAAACCTGCCACCTACCAATCTGAAATAGTCTGCCTGCTTCTTTGGTTTCCCCTTATCTTCCATATTAAAAGGGGCAGTTTTGAATTTCACAACTACTGAGGCTATGAATGAACAACATAACACAAGGGACAAATCTGATGTGAGGACTGTCAAGGGAGGAAGGGTTGATATAAAGAATAGCTCATCTGCTCACACTTCCGCCCATTGCTTCTTTTTTTAAAAATTTTTATTGGGGAATATTGGGGAACAGGGTGCCTCTCCAGGACCCATCATCTCCAAGCCAAATTGCTGTCCCCCAATCTAGTTGCGGGGGCGCAGCCCACCATCCCATGCAGGAGTTGAACCAGGACCTTGTTGTTAAGAGCTCGTGCTCTAACCAACGGAGCCATCCGGTCACCGCTGCCCATTACTTAATTTTATCTCTCACTCTTACATTTTACTCATTTCTCAACCTAACTTTGTAATTATAAATATAGCAACTTGTCAGGCATTTTGAGCTATGTCAGTTAGATCACTTGACATTACTTTATTTGGTTTATTGTGAAACATAGTGCACACATCATACGGATAATTGAAAGCTATTTATAAAGCATGCATCCAAGTATCCTAGGTCAAGAAATCAAATCCTGCAGTGCAGAGGAAGCTGCCTCTTCTCTCCACATGACCCTTTTGATCAGAGCCTGTCTCCCCCAACACATAACAACTCTTGTGACTTTTGTTATAATTTCATAGTATTTCTCTATTGTTTTACCCCTTCTGTCGCATCCCTCAGCTGTACAATTTGCTTTAGCCTGAAATAATGTCAAATAGTAGTCTTTTAAATTTAGCTTCTTTTGCTCAACTTACGTAGTGGAATTTCATCCATGTTGTCAAAGCAGCAATAATTTGTCCATTTTCACTGGGGCATAGTATTCCATTGGGTAAATATATCACAATGTATGTATTTATTCTATTGTTGTTAATCTTTGGGGCTCACCAATAAAGCTACTTTAAACATTCTTGTAAATGTCTTTTGATGTAAATGTGAACACATTTCTCTAGGAGAAGGATTGCCAAGTTAACATTCTTAAATAATATTTAACTAGTTTCCAAAGTAGTTTTAACAGTTCATAATCCCCCCCACCCCCCCGCCAAGGAGTGAGAGAATTCCAGTGGCTCTATATCCTGGCCAACATATAAAATAGTCAGAATTTAAAATTTTTGCCATTGTTCATGTAATGTATCTCATTATATTTTAAATTTATATTTAACATACTTTTATACATTTATAAGCTATTTGTATTTCCTCTAAGTGTTTATTCAAATTGTTTGCCCATTTTTCTAGTGTGTTTGTTAAATGTGATTTGTAGAACTTACACACACACACACAATAACAGTCTTCATCCATTATATGCCTTTTAATTGTCTTTCAATTGTGTGTCATATCTTCTCAACTCTTAATGGTGTCTTTGTAATAAACAGAAATCCTTATTTTTAAAGCAGTCAGGTTTATTAATCAATTTCTTTATAGTAAATGCTTTCCTCGTTTTCAAAAAAATTTCTTCCCTAACCTGAACTCACGGAAAATTTTTCTACATTTTCTTCTAAAAGTTTATTTAATTTTATTTTTCACTTTGCTTTTCATAGATCTTAAATATCCATGAAATTGTTTCTTTGTATAGTGTGAGGTAAGAATTCTTTTCTTTTTTCTCTTTCCGTCTTTCTTTAAATTTTTACATATAGATATGGAATTGTCCCTACAATTTATTAAGTATTCTATCATCTCCCCATGGGTGCCTTGCCTCGCCATCATATAGCAAACATCAGTATATGCAAAGGTCTGTTTCTGGACTTTTTATTCTATTTCATTGATCTATTGTCTATCCCTGCACCAATACCATGCTGTTTTAATTATTATAGCTTTATAAGTTTTATTATTTTGTAGAACATATCCTCTTGTCTTGTTTTTCTTCAAGACTGTTTTGACCATTTTTATCACCACACAAATTTTATAATCAGCTTGCCTACTTTCACACACACACACACACACACACACACACACACAATCATCTTTACTTTGGAATATTTTTGGGGACTGTGATTGATTTAAAAAAAAATCAGTTACAGAAGATCTTCCAGTCAAGATGGTAGAGTAAATAAACACTATGCTCACCTCCTCCCATGACCACATCAAAATTACAACTAAATTATAGATCAATCATCATTGAGAACTTCCTGAAGACTAGATGAACAGATCCTCTATAAATAAGAATAAAAAGAAGCCATATTGAGACTGGTAGGAGGGGCAGGGACTTGTAATGGACAGGTTCCACAATCACAGTGCTGCGGTTAAGAGACAAGAGGAATATGGCAGCTATAGAGCACACTCTTGAGAAGTGAGGAGTCCAGCCCCACACTGGGCTCCCCAGCCCAAGTCTCCATTGCTGGAAACAGAGGTTCCCATAACTTCTAACTGTGAAAACCAGCGGGGATTGTGGCTGAGTGGCTGAGTGAGAGGGAGAGCTGTTGGAGTCCCAGGTGTTTCTCTTAAAGGGCCTGGGAATGAACTTACTTCCTCATGGACTTACTCACTTTGAGTTCCAGCACTGAGACAGCAGCTCAAAAAGCACCAGGGACATTGGGGTGGGGTGGGGGAAGGGAGCTGAATTGACTAGCTCTGGGAAAGGACTGGAGGGAAGGGATCAGGGCAGCTGATTCTGAGCATAGAAGTGCTGGCATACACCATTGTTCTTTTGTTGATTCCTTCCTTCACCCAGCTGGTATGTGTAGGTGGACACCAAACCTGACCTCTTCATTAACTTGGCTAACACCATTCACCCTGCCCTGGTGATTCCCTGAGACCCTGCCCCACTCAACTTGAGTGCCGTGCCCTGACCTTGTCCAGCAGCTTTTCCGCACAAATGGTTCATGTCTTGGTTCATGCTCTGGACTTTCTGAAAATCACCTCAAAGGTTCAAACCCTAAACAAGTAGTGTCTGGCCTTGACAAGCCCTGTACCTCTTGCTAAGTGGCCCCAAGCCCAGCACTAGTGGCAGCCAGGCTTGGTTCCCAGCTTAGCCTCACCCAGGCACCTCCAAGGCCAGGACAAGTGGCAACCACCTGTAGATCACTTTGTAGCTCCTTCAAGGTGGCTCCAGGCAAGGCACAGACAGCAGCTGTCCTTGGCCTGCACCAGACCCCCTCCCAAGATGTGCCAGAACCAACACATCAAGTAGCCTGCTTCAGACTGCACCAGAGCACCACCCAACCAGCTCCACAAACAACTCACCCAAAGAGCAGACTGGGCAGGCATGAGAGCTTCAATAAAATGCATACCTCCCCCACAGGATCAGCCCCCACAAAACAGCTTATCCACTGTAGTCATGGACTTTTCTCATAGCCAGTCCACCTGAAGGTTAATCCCTCCCACTCACAAGCCAAGAGCAATCAAGTCTCAACTACAACATAAGGGCGCATACAACACACACAAGGCACACACCTGAAGCACATGGCTCAAGTGACCCAGGAGACTGCACCACAGAACATCTACTACATAGCCACTCTGACAAGACCAGGAGGCACAACAGATCTACCTAACACATAGAAGCAAACACAGGGATTAAGCCAAAATGAGGAGACAAAGAAACATGTCCCAAATGAAAGAACAGGACAAAATTCCAGGGATAAAAAAACTAAACAAAATGGAAACAAACACTCTATCAGAGGCAGAGTTCAAAACACTGGTTATATGCATGATCAGTGAACTTAGAGGAAGAGTAGATAAATTCAGTGAGAACTTTAACAAAGAGATTGGAAACATAAAAATGGAGATAGAAAAGAATTAAAAAAGGACTCGTCAGAAATGAAGAATACAACAACTGAAATGAAAAATACATTAAAGGAAATCAACAGTGGAATAGATGAAGCAGAGGATTGAATCAGTGATTTGGAAAATAAAATAGCAGAAAACACCCAATCAGAACAGCAAAAAGAGAAAAGAATTTTAACTAATGAGGAGCGTTTAAGGCACCTCTCGAGACAACATCAATTTCACTAACATTCTCAATATAGGGGTACTATAAGGGGAAGAAAGTAAGGGATTGAAAACCCATTTGAAGAAGTAATAACTGAAAATTTCCCTAACCTGGTGAAGGAAATAAACATACAAGTCCAAAAAGTGCAGAGTCCCAAACAAGATGAACCCAAAGAGGCCCACACCAACACACTTCATAATTAAATTGCTAAAGATTAAAGACAAAGAGAAAATGTTAAAAACAGCAAGAGAAAAGCAGTTTCCTGCAGGGGAGCTCCCATAAGACAGTCAGTTGATTTCTCAGCAGAAACTTTGCAAGCCAGAAGGAATTGGCATGAAATATTCAAAATGATGGAAAGAAAGCACTTACAACCAAGATTACCCGACCCAGCAAGGCTATCACTTAGAATCAAAAAAGAAATAAAAAGCTGCCCAGACAAGAAAAAGTAAATGAGTTCATCACCACTAAACAAGTACTACAAGAAATGTTAAATAACTTCTTTAAGAAGAAGAAAAAAGATAAAAAGTATAAATAATAAAAAGGCATATTTATCATACCTACATACTATCAATAATTACATTAAATGTAAATGGATTAAATGCTCCAATCAAAAGATACAGGGTAGCTGAATGGATAAGAAAACAAGACCCATACATATGCTGCCTACAAGAGACCCCTTTCAGATAGAAAGACACACACAGACTGAAAGTAAAGGGATGGAACAAGATCTTTAATGGAAATGGAAATGACAAAACAGTGGTGTAGCCATACTTAGATCTGACAAAATGGACTTTAAAACAAAGACTTGGAATACTATTCTGCCATAAGAAAAGATGAAATAAAACCATTTGCGACAACATGGATGGATCTTGAGATTATTATGCTGAGCAAAATAAATCAGACAGAAAAAGTCGAGAACCATATGATTTCACTAATATGTGGTATATAAAACTGAAAACAACAAAAGAACAAGACAAACAAATGAAGAAACAAAAACTCATAGACACAGGCAATAGTTTAGTGGTTACCAGAGGATAAGCGGGGAGAGGGGTGGTAGATGAGGGTAAAGGGGATCAAATATATGGTGATGGAAAGAGAACTGACTCTGGGTGTTGAACACACAATGTGATGTATAGATGATGTATTACAGAATTGTACATCTTAAGTCTATGTAACTTTACTAACAATTGTCACCTCAATAAACCGTAATTAAAAACAAAACAAAGGCTATAACAAGAGACAAATAAGACATTTCATAAAGATAAAAAGATCAACAAGAGGATATAACTCTTCTACACATTTATGCTTATAACATAAGAGCACCAAAAGATATACAGCAAATATTGACAAACAAAAACAGGTGATTGACGGTAATACAGTAATAGTGGGATTTCAACACCTCATTGACATCAATGGATAGATTATCCAGGCAGAAAATCAACAAGAAAACAGTGGCCTTGAGTGACAAATTAAACTAGATGGAATTAATTGATATTTTTAGAACACTTTACCCCAAAACAGCAGCAAATACATACTTTTCAAGTGTACATGGAACATTTTCCAGTATAGACCACATGTTAGGCTACAAAACAAGTCTCAACATATTTTCAGAAGACTGAAATCATATCAAGAATCTTCTCCGATCACAATGATATGAAACTAGAAATCAACTACAAGAAGCAAACTGAGGCTAAATAACATGCCATTAAACAATGAATGGGTTAACAATGAAACCAAGGAAGAAATCAAATGACAATTTGAGACAAATGAAAATGAAAACATGATGACACAAAATCTGTGGGACACAGTGAAAGTAGTTCTAAAAGGGAAATTTATAGCAATACAAGCCCACCTCAAGAAACAAGAAAAATCTCAAATAAACAATCTAACCTTATACATAATGGAACTAGAAAAAGAAAGCCCCAAAGATATGGAAGCAAACAAAGCCCAAAGTGAATGGAAGGAAGAAAACAATAAAAATCAGAGTGGAAATAAACAAAACAAAGTCTAAAAGAAAAAACAGTACACAAGATCAATGAAACCAAGAGCTGGTTTTTAGAAAAGTTAAACAAAATTGGTAAGCCTTTAACCAGACACATCAAGAAAAAAAAAAAGAGAGGACCCAAATAAAATCAGAACTGAAAGAGAAGTGACAACTGACACCACAGAAACACAAAGGATTATGAGAAAATACTATGAAAAATTATATACCACAAAATTGGACAACCTGGAAAAGTGGATAAATTCCTAGAAATATACAATCTTCCAAGACTAAATCAAAGAGAAACAGAAAATCTGAACCAACTGATAACTACTAATGACACTGAATCAGTAATCAAAACAACAACAACAACAACAAAAACTCTCAACAAACAAAAGTCCTGGACCAGATGGCTTCAAAGGTGAATTTGAAAGAAGAATTAATACCTGTCCTTCTCAAACTATTCTGAAAAGTTGAGGAGGAGGGAAGACTCCCTAGCTCATTTTACAAGGCTAATATTAGTTTGATTCCAAAACCAGACAAACACATTACAAAAAAAAAAAAAGAAAGAAAAGAAAGAAAAAAGAAAACTATAGGCCAATATTCCTGATGAACATAGATGCAAAAATCCTCAACAAAATATTCTCAAATCAAATTCAGCAATACATTAAAAAGATCATATAACCATAATCACGTGGGATTTATTCCTGGGTTGCAAGTGTAGTTCAGTATCCACTAATGAATTAACATGATACACCATATAAACAAAATGAAGGATAAAAATCATATGATCATATCAATAAATACAGAAAAAGCATTTGACAAAACCCAGCATCGATTTATCAAAAAATCTGTCATCAAGGTGGGAATTAGAGGAAATATTTCTCAACATAATAAAGGCCATACACGACAAACCCACAGCTAACATATTCAATGGGGAAAAACTAAGAGTGTTTTCGTTAAGATCAGAAATGTGATAAAAATGTCCACTTTCACCACTTTTATTTAACACAGTATTAGAAATCCTAGCCACAGCAATCAGTCAAGAAAAAGAAATAAAAGGCATCCAAATTGAAAAGGAAGAAGTAAAACTCTCATTATTTGTAGATGACATTATATTATATGTAGAAAACCCTAAAGAATCCTCTAAAAACTCTAGTAATCTAAAGAGCATGTGCTGACATAAAAACAGACACAAAGTTCACTGGAACAGAATATAGAACCCAGAAGTAAACCCATGCTTATATGGTCAATTCATCTATAACAAAGGAGGCCTGAATATACAGTGGAGTAAAGACAGTCTCTTCAATAGATGATGTTGGGAAAACTGGACAGACACATGCAAAATAATGAATCTGGATCACTTTCTTACATCATATACAAGAATAACCCCAAAATGGATTAAAGACTTAAATGTAAAACCCCAAACCATAGAACTCCTAGAAGAAAAACATAGGCAGCAACCTCTTTGACATTACTCTTTGTGATATTTTTCTGGATATGTCTTGTCAGGAAAGGGAAACAAAACAAAAAACAAACATATGAGACTATATCTCACCAAAGAGTTTTTGCACAGCAAAGCAAATGGTGAACAAAATGAAAAGACAACCTACTGAATGAAGGAAGATATTTACCAATGATATATCCAACAAGGGGTTAATATCCAAAATATATAAGGAAATCCTACAGTAGAAGAACAAAAAAAACCCAAACGATCCAATGAAAAAATGGGCAGAGGAACTGAATAAACATTTCTGCAAAGAGGACATATGGATGGCCAATAGATATATGAAAAGATGCTCCACTGTTGATGATCACTAATCATCATGGAAAGGCTAATTAAAACCACAATAAGGTATCGCCTCATACCCATCGGAATGGCTATCATCAATACATCAACAAACAATAAGTGTTGGAGAGGATGTGGAGAAAAGGGAGCCTCCATGCACTGTTTATAGGATTGCAAATTGATGCAGCCACTATGGGAAACAGGTTCCCGAAAATATTAAAAATAGAACTACCCCATGACCCAGAAATTCCA
This sequence comes from Rhinolophus hipposideros, assembly GCF_964194185.1. Taxonomy (NCBI): domain Eukaryota; kingdom Metazoa; phylum Chordata; class Mammalia; order Chiroptera; family Rhinolophidae; genus Rhinolophus; species Rhinolophus hipposideros. The sequence goes on along the minus strand of NC_138054.1, from coordinate 3,903,683 downwards.
CTTCTAGACATTTATTTGAAGTAACCCAAAACACTAATTTGAAAAGACATATGCACCCCTATATTCATTGCAGTATTAGATATAGAAGCAATGGAAGTGTCCATCAATACATGAATGGATGAAGAAGAGGTGGTACATATATACAACGGAATATTACTCGGCCATAAAAATGAATGGAATTTTTCCATTTGCGACAACATAGGAGAGTCAGGGGAGTCATTTATTATCTCTAGGAATTAACTAATCCTGATGAGGGCAGTCTCTCCAGAATCAAGGCCTCAAATGCCAGAGCATCAAAAATATAGAAAATAAGAAAATATAGTCAATGAAAATATAGTCAACCCCCCTTACTCTTCAAAGACAACCACTCTCCTGAATTCAAACACCATGGATTAGTTCTGTCTGTTTTTGAACTTTCTATAACCAGAACCATACATCTCTTTTGTGTCTGTGCTCTTTTGTTCAACAGTGTATTTGTGAGATCCAGCCATGTTGATGTGTATTGCTGTAGTTTGTCCATTTCCATTATATTATTATATTGTATTTATTTATCCACTCTGTTGATGGGATTTATGTGGTTTTTAGTGTGAATCTAATACAAACCATGTTGTTATAAACATTCTTGTACATATCTCCAGGTATACACGCTCATACACATTTTTGTTGGGAAAAGCCCCAGGGGTAAAATGCTGGATGGGAGCTAAGGTAAGCATGTGCTTGAGTTCAGTAGATACACCAAACACTGTACCAAACTGGCTGCGCCATCACGAGTATATGAGTATCTCTGACCTTTGACAGTAGCCATTTACATTTTAAAGCCACCAGTAGAACATTCCAATGTTATTTGACAGAATAGCTACTTTGTCTCAACCTTAAACAGTACATATATTGATTGATGATTGATGAATACTTTTTTCTTTGGTTTATGTGTCTCAGATTTGAATTTAACAACTTCTCAGTACCACCTCTCGTTCTTGACTTTCTCATAATGAACCCGTAGAAGCTACTGAGTGGTTCTCTAGTTTGTGAGAAATGGCAGAGAGATTACCAGATGTGATCAAACCACTACAATTTAGCTATGAGTAGCTTTTAATAAATATTGGTTTCTTTATTTTAATAAACTGCAAAGAACTCTACAATTGTAGTTATTAAACTCTTGCTGCTTTCTTTTTAAACTATGGATAGTATTTTTATTACTCATTACTGGATCTTGTTTGCCCCTTTTCATTATAAACAAGTTCTCAGAGTTAAAAAAAGAAAAAAAATCTAGGAGCAGCCGGAGAGCTCGGTTGGTTAGAGCACAGTGCTCTTAACAATAAAGGTTGTTGGTTTTATCCCCACATGGGCCACTGTGAGCTGTGCCCTCCACAACTAGATTGAAACAACTGCTTGACTTGGAGCTGATGGGTCCTGGAAAAACACAGTTTAATAAATAAAAGTTAAAAAAAAACCCTTTTTAAAAAAAATCTACAAATCCATTCACACTATATTATCCATACTTATAAAACAATAGGGCTGGCCCACTGGCTCAGGTGGTTAGAGCTCCATGCTCCTAACTCCAAAGGCTTCTGGTCTGATTCCCACATGGGCCAGTGGGCTCTCAACCACAAGGTTGCCAGTTCAATTCCTCGAGTCCTGCAAGGGATGGTGGGCTCCACTCCCTGCAACTAAGATTGAACAAGGCATCTTGAGCTGAGCTGCAGCTGAGCTCCCGGATGGCTCAGTTGGTTGAAGCGCGTCCTTTCAACCACAAAGCTGCCAGTTGGACTCCTGCAGAGGATGGTAGGCTGCGCCCCCTGCAACTAGCAACGGCAACTGGACCTGGAGCTGAGCCGCGCCCTCCACAACTAAGACTGAAAGGACAACAGCTTGACTGGAGAAAAGTCCTGGAAGTACACACTGTTCCCCAATAAAGTCCTGTTCCCCTTCCCCAATAAAATCTTTTTTTTTTTTTAAAAAAGAATTTTTCCTTTATCCCTGTTTCACATTGAGATTTGCAAAAAAACATAGGGGAAGTTTTATGAATGCAGAATTATCTGAACTCATTTTGGTATCCAAAGACAGTGACATCAAGGATGTTTTTTGGAATTGTGGACTCTGAGAAAGAAGATATGTATCAAGAAGGACTGGTGGCTGATTGGACTCAAATTTTAAAAACAGAGCTTAGCAGCCATTTCTACACAGGGGCCTCTCACACAAACTGCACTTCAGGGACGAGCCCGCACTGAACCACCTGCCTGCACTGTGTTCCTGCCATCTGAGCCAGCCCTTATAAAGGGGTTGCTGGCGTTGTACTTCAACCAGTAGGACTGAAGCTTTCCCCATCCAGAGGAAGCTGCACAGCTAGATCCCCATCAGCATCTTCACCAACCAATCAGAGCAACTCCATTCTTACCACTCAAGATAGTTCCTTTAGGACCAATCAAACTGAGGAATTGGAGCCCTCATTTGCATGAGGACAGACCAATAAGGGACTAAAGCAGGGATTTCTCTCCAAGTCTGATCCCAGCTCACATTCCCTTTCTACTGAAAATTGGAGACTGTGTCCCCGGCTGGAGGAGGAGGTGAAACATGGCAGCCACCACTGCAGAGCAGATCACAACAGAGCTGTCTAGTCAAAGAGGGCAGCCTTGCAGCCGTGCTGCTTCATAATTGAGCTGCAACACTATTGAGCTGTTCCACAGCTGTGGTTTATCACAGTTGAGCTGTTTGCACTGAATAAAGTTTCCTTCTTCACTGCATCCCAAATTAAGGATTTCTACTGGTGTTGAATTGACAGCAATGACCATCAGTTGACTGACAGAACTGATTCGATTTTATCTTATCCTGGAGGCCCCTCCCTCCTCTTAAACGCTTACACATGACGAAGCCCAGACTCCTAAGGACATACCTGGGGGAAGGGCCAGCGCCCTGCCGCCCCACCCCTGATCCCGGGACGCACCCCACTTACACGGCTATATAAGTAAGGACAGTACCCACGCTCGGCGCAGCTTCCCCGTCCTGCGCCCCGCCCAGGCTGCCGAGCAGCGGGTAAGCTCCCTGCCCCCACCTGCGCCTATCTCCGGGGTCGGGAAGGCCGGATCGGCCAGCCCCGGACAGTGCGGGGCTCCACACGGAAGCCACCGCCGCCCAGCACCAACCCCGGGCCTCCACGGCCTGGGGTCACCGCAGTCCCTTCCTGTTGGCCAGGACCGCTCCCTGCGCCGCCCGTCTGTGCCCGCCATGCCGCCTCCCTCTGCCGCCCCCGGGGCGACCCCGGATCGCCCGCGCTGCGTGGGGGAGTCAGGCCTGGCAGCCCCGTGAGGGACGGCGGTTGGGAACGGTGGCTGGGAGGCAGCCCCGGAGCCTGAGATCGGAATGTTTTTCTTCCTGAACTCCGTTCCTCCCCAGCTGTTGGTGACGGTTTCCAGGCAGCCCTGAGGCAGAACCCCCTTCTCCTTTCTGCGGGTGGAGGGAGGGAGACGAGGCCCTCGCGATCCTAGAGACCAACAAAAATAATAATTCAATGTATTATGCACGAAGCAGCCAGCACAGCTCTTATTCTTCCTTGCCTGTCTGTGGGGGAAACTAAGGCTCTGGGAGAAGTCGCGAAGGGTAAATGGGCAGGCTGAGCTGAGGTGGAAGGTCCCGAGCTTAACATGACACTACGTACGGGAGTGTCAGAGAGGACACTTGTCTTCTCCCAGTCTGGACTCCTCCGCCGGCCCTGGGACCTGTGCTGGCTTTTCAAACTCTCATACCCTACAGCAGCTATGAGACTTGGGACACTTAACCTCTCTAAGCATTACCAACTGAATCTCAGAAATAAGGATAATTATATCTACTTGACTGGAATTTGCTTTAATGTGTAATAAGTAGCTATAGCTTTCCAATAGAAGCATTTTTATTTCCCGTAAATGTGGGCAATGGCTTTATTGCCCAAATGAATCAGAGGCAATCCAAATGGTGGGAAACGTATGTGCTCACAATCTTAGCAGGAAAGGCCCAGCCTTGGCTGCTCTGTCTGCAAGGTCAGAGCCCTTTAGGGTACCCTGGGTCCTGATCCTGGGTCACTGATGGATTCTTGGCCAGTTATCTCTAGTTCCCACATTTGTGCACATGAGAAAATGGTTTTGCCCTCCTGAAAAGAAAAAGAAAGAAGGAAGAGGAAGAAAAAAGAAAGTACAAGTTTAGGCTGTTCCAGGGCAGTTGGCACAAGTTGGGGAAGACATGGAGAAATGCCATTGCCTAATTTGTTCGTGTGGGCAGTGAGCAGCTCGGGGCTCTGTTCTGTCTTGTAGCCTTCGCCATGGAGCAGCTGAGCACAGCAAACACCAGGTTCGCCTTGGACCTCTTCCGCTCCTTGAATGAGAACAATCCTACTGGAAACATCTTCATCTCTCCTATAAGCATTTCATCAGCGCTGGCTATGGTTGTTCTGGGGACCAGAGGCACTACTGCAGCACAGGTGTCCAAGGTCAGCAGAAACAAACAAAAATAGTCTGGTTTCCGTGCAAGTCTATATTAAAAATGTGTGCCTTTGAACTCTTACAGTGTTTTAAAAACTGGATTTCTGTGTTCAACAACTATACATTGTGAAGCCAGATTTTCAGAAAAGCCCCGAGAACAATCCATTTATTATGCAGGTTTTCATTCACTATCGAGTTTTCACTGAGCACATACTGTGTGCCAGGTGCTGTTTTGTGTTTGACTGAGGATATAGCAGAGAAGAAAGCTACAAAAAATCCCTGCAGTGTCCCACTTTTCTATTCCAGTAGGCAAAGGTTTGACAGCTTCTCCTCCTGCACTAGGATTTTCCAGTTTCTGTGTTGCACATGGTCTGATACCCGTAATGCCTGTTATGTAATGATACTTTCGAGCATAATGACACATAGGAAAACACCATAGTGGAGATGTTGGTGGTGTCACTTTTTTGAGGGAACAGGCAACAGCCATGTGGTTCTGTATTCTACAGGCCTACCCCTGTGCCTGGCACCAAGTGCCTGTGTGAGCAGGAGGGCCCTGCAGGGAGAGGAGAGTGGTGGGGTATGGCAGCCACAGACAGGACCAAGCTCTGGGTTAAATGGTAGGTCACTCTTACAGCACGAGAAGCAGCAGTAATGCCCGGCCTTCCTATTGGGTGTGCAGGGCACTTCTGTGCTATGTGTTCTTTAATTCTGAGAGGGGAACTCTGGCTTCCCTTGAAACCTAGGGGAATGGAGTGCCAAAAGTGAAGGAGGCCTTTCTAACGTAATGGTCACAAATTATATGCCACCTGTAACTAGGGAAGGCCAGCCCTGGATTCAAGTTTATGGACCTATTCCAGCTGTAGAGATTTTATCAGTGTATTTTATGGAAAACCAACTATCTGTATCACTGCAGATAGGAAAGCATTTTAAAGTTTTCAAAAATCCACTTTTTAAAAATACCCTGGTACAATTATTAGTTGCTTCTTGCAGTTGCTTCTATTTTGAGTCTTTCCAGGGACTTTATTACCTCAGCAAAGAATAGTTTTAAGGACACCCCCCACCCCATTTCCATTAAAGTAGATTGATCATAGCAACTACACAAACATTCCATATCTTGGTGAGTAACTGGACTTTGTACACTGTGTAGGTTTGTTCTTTGTGTGTTACAATAAGGAACCAGCCCAAGCCTCATAAAACCATAAAGCGATTCTTGGTTTGTAACGTGGGAATTAAACTTTTGTCAATGTTAAGTTTATACTCGTAGACGTTATTTTTAAATAAGTGAGTTACTGGTGCTAATAGTGTAATTAAAAAAAACCCTCAATCTGTAATATCTTTGTGTTTCTGCCTAGGTGATGATTCTTATTTTTTACTGTTTATTTCTGAGAACTTCAGTAGAATTATATTTGATACAGAATATACATATGAACATACCATTTATGATTTTCTTTAGAAAAAAGCAGATGTGTATAAATATTTAGTTTATTAACCACTCATATTTGTGGAACTACAGTTACAACAAAAAAAGTGATATAAAAAGTTTCTAATGTAATTATTATGTCTCACAAAACTATAAATTTTAGGTTCTATTATTTGTTTTTCCATTGAAAAATTAATAAAGTATTGGGCTGGGAATTATCAATAATTAGTAATAAAAACACTAATTTGTTGGATGCAAATGCCAAGGAATCGTTTATAATTTCAAAAATTCACTGGTTATAGAAATAATGTTTTCTCTATTGTAGGCTCTTTATTTCAATACGGTTGAGGAGATTCATTCAAGGTTTCAGAGTCTGAATGCTGATATCAACAAGCGTGGAGCTCCCTATATTCTGAAACTTGCTAATAGATTATATGGAGAGAAAACGTATAATTTCCTCCCTGTAAGTATTTTGCACTCATGTTCTAAAACTCACTAGACGATGAGGACTTGTTTTCAGCAGAATCAAGTCACAGAAGTTAGTTTTAATTTTTATAAACATTCAGAGAAACAATACAGAATAAAAATACATGACAGACAGTATTCCCATTAATTTATGCGGTTTCATTTTATAGTCTTCAGAGTGAAAAGATCTGTCCTGGCTGTTTTACTAAAGCAAGAGTGAATTCCATAATTTACTTCCAAGAACAATCAGATTTTGCTTATTTATGAAAATGTTAGTCAAAGGTTAGAAGAGAATTGGTAACTTTTATACACTACCAAAACCACTGAACTATACACATAAAAATGGTTAAGACCGTAATGTATTTTTTTACCGTAATGCAAAAAGTATAAGGGTTAGAATTTTTGTTACAATGAAATTTATGCCTTTTAGGACAATTTCTATTGCTTTTAAGGATTTTAGAAAACCATTTCTGTATGTAGTTGTTATTCATGACTTTTCTCCTCTCTCCCTCCTTTCCTCTTTCACACCCTTTCACAGGAGTTCTTAGCTTCAACTCAAAAAATGTATGGTGCTGAATTGGCCAGTGTGGATTTTCAGCATACTTCTGAAGATGCAAGGAAGGTGATAAATGAGTGGGTCAAAGGGCAGACAGAAGGTAAGAGAGTGGGCAGAATGTAGTCATTACACACTGGTTGTTCTTTTCCTCCTTCCACCTTCTCAACCTGCAAATGATTCTCTGTCCCTTTTCCTCTGACCCTGTGCCACTGCCGAGTGCCAGAAAGCTTTCAAATGTAGAAATTCTTCAAAGTGGAAATTCAACATAATTTAACTGAAGCAGCTAAATATTTTCCCCCCAAAAGTTCCCCAAACTACATCTTAAAATTAAAACTAGCGTTGAATGTAGAGTAAAAGGAATACAGTTTTGAGGAAAATCCAGCCTGGCCCACATTTCTTAATACACATATGGAAAGACATTTCCTGATACTTGTGACTCAATATTCACAAACTACTGTGGTCATAACTATTTTTGCCAACGTCTTGTCTAAACAATCAGGGATGATAGGTAGGACAGACTCTCCCTCAGCCGTTTCTCCACTACAGCTCTCTCTAACCTACTAGTCATGGAATGCGTCAAGGCACCTGCTGAACACCTGTCTCCCATACAAGGATTCATGGCCGTGATGTGGTCACGGGGAGTTCGTGTTTCAGTGGAGTAATTGTCCTACCTTTTGGATATTTGTTAAAATGTTTTTTGTGAGAGTAGCTTCCATTTGGAGGATTTGAAGAAGTGATTTATTTACTAGTGACTAAAAACATTTTCGTTAAGGAATATTTTTTATGCCTGAAAAAGAATGGCCGTGTACAAAATAAGGCTCATTGTTGATCACACACTCCAGAAAAGAAGGTTTCCTGTTTTTATCCCTTAAACCCTTGGTTTATTTCGAGTCAAAACACACCGGTAGGGCTTTCCTAAACCAATATGTTAAAGGAAATTAAATAGAAAGTGTACATTTGAATTGCATTTCAGTGCTGATTCAATGTCAATTCAAATTTGTAATTCTGATATCTGTATGAATTTTTTTAAAAAACTTACTTTATCTTTTTAGGGAAAATTCCAGAACTGCTGGTTGCAGGTATGGTTGATAACATGACTAAACTTGTGCTAGTGAATGCCATCTATTTCAAAGGAAATTGGCAGGAGAAATTCATGAAAGAGGCCACAACCGATACACCATTCAGACTGAATAAGGTAAGGCGAGGCAACTGTATAAAATTACTCTGTGCTCTGAAAGAATGCAGGTAATAACGTGAATGACTTGGTTTTTCAACCGTTCAGAAAGACACAAAAGTAGTGAAAATGATGTATCAGAAGAAGAAATTCCCCTATGGCTACATCCAGGACCTTAAGTGCCGTGTGCTGGAACTGCCTTACCAAGGTGAGGAGCTCAGCATGGTTATCCTGCTGCCGGATGACATTGAGGACGAGTCCACGGGTCTGAAGAAGGTAAAGGCTCCCACACCTGATGCTCATGTTTCCTTTGACCTACCGATTCTGCCTCGTGCGTATGTCGTGTGGTTGCTACTTGTTATGTGTTTACTAGTGTTAACTTAGCTTTTCTTTCTGATTCTTTATCATTCCTTTGTAAATTAGCCCATGAACATTTACTACTCTGAAGCCCTAAGTTAAAATTTTTAGCTGCTGTTAGGGAACAGTTGTAGTGGGGAACATCTAAAGATCTACACTAAATATAATATTGGTCAGTGGCAGCTCACAAAAACCCTCTTAAATGAACTTTAGAGGAAAGTGCAGTAAAATGAGAATTGTTTTATTGAAACACATATTTTAAAATTTAAAACCCCAGAACATCAGCATATAGTTTCATCTTGTACTGTGAAAGCCTATTATTACACTGCTCCTTCTCACCACAATTCATATCGATTGTGATTTAAATTTCCAGTAGCTCCATGACAGAAAAGACTCATGTGACACGTTAGCTGAGATCTAAGCCTATTTTCTAAAATGAACTTTGTATGAGGTTTCTATTACATATAATATAAAGGCTATGGCGTCTCTTGCCAAGCTAGAACTAGGCAAAACTGTGAAGTTTATGTTTTGGGGTTTTTCTCTACTTCCATTGCCCACCCCCCCCCCACACACACACTCACCAAACCTGCTCTCAGGAAGAGGTCCAATATTACCCATTTGCATGTATGAAGTATATATTAAAATCAATGTGTTCTTTATTTCAATTTCATTTCCATATTCATCTCTTCTCTGATTACAGGGATACATTCTCTAACCCCATGAAAAGAATAATCAGCATCTCAGCATCAATAGAACAAGTAGAATGATGGTTCTGTTCTAGTCCAATGGTAGTAATAATAGTAATGATAATAGCTGATATTTATGTAGCACTTACTATATGCCAAGCACTTTATATACATTAACTCATTCAATGTGTACAACAATGCTGTAAGGTAGATTCTATTATTACCCACATTTTAGGTAAGGAACTAGGCCCTTTTCTATTTTTACCTAGAAGCTAAATCTCTTAGAGATTAGTTGTGTGAGGTTCACAGATAACCCTATGATCAGTGGAGTTCAGAATAAACAGAATAAATAACTGTCTCCCCAGTTATAAAGACAAATTTGCCTTGACTAAATAGAAGAAAACTTTAAAAATTTCCCTTGCTTTACTCAACCAGTTAGAGTAATAACAGCCGTCATGGCTTATCACAGTAACCCAGTGTGGCAGGGGCTTGGTAAGTCCTGGATAAATGGATGGGTGGATGCATTGATGGTTGATGGACTGGATGGATGTCCAATGTCCCTGTTACATTGGGCCCTTAATGGCTTGGAACACAACTCTGTTTTGTTATCACCAGTTGCTGGAAATAAATTATTTCCTCCAAGTGGAATCTGTTTTGGCACAACATATGAAGGAAACTAATTAGCAACTGATATTATGAGTCCGTTCATTTAAATAATACTTTATTACCTTGCTTATATGAAATTGTTCTCACCTCTTCTTTTTGCCCATTCTCATTCCAGATTGAGAAACAATTGACTTTGGAAAAACTGCGTGAGTGGACCAAACCTGAGAATTTGGATCTCATAGAAGTCAATGTCCACTTGCCCAGGTTCAAGCTGGAAGAGAGCTACAACCTCAACTCTCACCTAGCCTGCCTGGGTATAGAGGATCTCTTTAATAGCAAGGCTGATCTGTCCGGCATGTCAGGAGCCAGAGATCTTTTCATATCAAAAGTTGTCCACAAGTCTTTTGTGGAAGTGAATGAGGAGGGCACAGAGGCAGCGGCAGCCACAGCAGGCATTGCCACCTTCTGCATGCTGATGCCAGAAGAAAACTTCGTGGTCGACCATCCATTCATTTTCTTCATTCGACACAATCCCTCAACTAACATCCTGTTCTTAGGTAGACTTTCTTCTCCTTAGGCACTGGAAATACAAGACCAACCTCAGAGCTTTATTACCTGCACCTTCAGTGGTGACAATTCTCATATATCTTTACCAATAAAACTACCTTCCAAAACCAGATCTTTAATTTCTTTTATAATGCCACCTCTGTTGGCTGTTTACACCCATTAACTTTGGCATAAGTATCGATTTTCTTATTTTTATATTGAAATTTTTCAGTGAATGCATCAATCACATGCGTAGATTTCTTGACAATGTAATAATTTATGGAATTGCTATACTCTTCTGTTAGCTTTGGGAAACATTATAATAACGTAATTTATTTCACAGATAGACTTTTGGAAGCTATAATAGAGAGACACTGGTTGTTGAAGGGAGGCTTAAAAACCCTTATTCAATTGAAATACAGGGTAACACCCCAATGAAGGGCCCCAGTTATAAAGACAAATTTGCCTTGGCCAATATTTTGGGCCCTTTGTCTATAGGATTAGTATTCTATTACAGCCCTTCAGTTTTCAAACTTAAAGAGTCACCTGGTAATAACCTGCCTTCCCTTTTTTGTTCTCCTTCATCCTACCTGATCATGTAGTTTGTGAGGGGTCACAAAGAGTCGAGAAGTAGGTATCTTATCATAAAAGATGCCAAGAAACTGCAAAAAGAAAAATGTGGTAGAAGAAACCGTTAAGCAAACGGGATGCAAAGATCTCACTGTTAAGCAGCTTGTGTGTTTTCTGATAAAGGCTCTTGACTTCCATCATCTGGTACAGGTTGTTATGCAACCTGTTACAGCTTTATGGAATGCTGTCCCATTTAAACAAGCATCAGTGGTGGGAGATGGGGGGCTCTTCGATTAACATCAATCTTTGTCAAATGTACTCCTTCGTATGGGGTTTGAAATGCTGCGTTTTCTTATTCCCACAAGCTGACTGGCAAGCTAATAAAGTTTCCTACGATTCTGCCAGCAAGTCCTCTTCTTGTTTCTCCCCAATCGCAGAAGACAGGTCTATAAAATGGGTTTTTGGGACTGACGATACTGACATCCATGATGGCAGTGAGTGACTCCACAGAATAAAAACAAAATTTTAGCAAATCTATTGACAAGCTTTCCTTCCTTCTTTGTTTCTTAAAATACTAGCACCTACTACATTCCAGGTTCTCTTAGTTATAGGAAAAACAAGAAAATCAATAGTCACTGCATTCTGTAACTGTTGTCTTTTGGCTCCTTATCCTAAAATCTACTCAATGATTAGAGTAAATTGTGCTGACGAAGTAGAATCTGAACTGCAGAGCCCAAAGTGACTCTACTCAAATCCATTTTATATATGGGGGAACAGGCCCATAGGCTATAAGTAAATTTTTGAAGGTCACAAGAACTACTGAATTCCAGAGCAGAAACTAGAATACAATTCATATTTATCTGGAGGACATCTAATTCTTGAGCTAGGTAACTAATAGTGAGCTAGGTAACTCAGACTTCTTAGGACACGTAAAAAACCAAAGAAACAGCCCAAAGCAAAGTGAGAGCTGACATGATCATGAAGAATTACTGAGCCAATCCAGGAAAAATTGGTGAATATGGAAATTTTGCCCTATGGTCATTTCCCAATCCAAAAGAGGTAAATGAGAAGTGAAGCAGGGATTTTGATGATGTTCAAGGCCAGGCAGGCAGAGTTTGGGTCTGTCTAGAGTGGGAGCCCCATTATACTTCCTTTGCTTTCATTTGGCACCCTAAGAGATACACCCTACGAGTATGAGTGAACCAGCTCAGACTACAGTCCTGATGTAAGCCATTGGACAGTCCCCCAAATTCTACTCCCTGGAATTGGATGGCATTCATTCTGGTTTGCTACTACCCAGAAACATGGCAGAGGCAAACAAAAATCATCTCTGGGGGAAGATTATGCATAAACCTCAAATTATTTTTACAACCAGCTTTTCAAATACAATATCTAGCACACAAAGATGACAACATAAATTAAAACTAGCGTGCGCGGGTGTGCGCAAAAGCACACACACACACACACACACACACACACCAGATAATACAGATAGAAGTACAGGGGCTCCAAGTATTGGAACTATCACACACAAATTATAAAACAACACTTTTCTATGATGAAGGTGATAAAAGAAAAAGTTAAACATTTCAGCAGATAACTGGAAATATAAAAGAAACATTGCATATTTGAATAAAAATGAAGTAGAAATCATAGAGCTCAAAAATACAATTATAAATGAACTAAATAAAGAGGCAACCAACTGAATGGGAGAAGATTTTTGCAAACGGTGCCTCCGATAAGGGGCTAATATCCAAAATACACAAGGAACTCATGAAACTCAACAACAAAAAAACAACCGAATGGAAAAATGGGCAGACAACCTGAAGAGACATTTCTCCAAAGAGGACATACAAATAGCAAATAGACATATGAAAAAATGTTCAACATCACTAATCATCAGAGAAATGCAAATAAAAACCACAATGAGATATCACCTCACCCCAGTCAGAATGGCTATCATCAACAAGACAAATAGTAACAAGTGTTGGAGAGGCTGTGGAGAAAAAGAAACCCCCATACACTGTTGGTGGGAATGCAGACTGGTGCAGCCGTTATGGAAGGCATTGTGGAGGTTCCTCAAAAAATTACGAATAGAATTACCATACGACCCAGCAATCCCTCTCCTGGGTATCTACCCAAAAAATCTGAAAACATTTATACATGAAGCTCCGTGTGCTCCAATGTTCATTGCAGCTTTGTTTACGGTGGCCAAGACATGGAAACAACCAAAATGTCCTTCGATAGATGAATGGATAAAGAAGTTGTGGTATATATACACAATGGAATACTATTCGGCGGTAACAAAAGATGATATAAGAACATTTGTGACAACATGGATGGATCTTGAGAGTATAATGCTAAGCGAAGTAAGTCAGGCAGAAAAAGCAGAGAACCATATGATTTCACTGATATGTGGTATATAAACCAAAAACAACAAAAGAACAAGACAAACAAATGAGAAACAAAAACTCATAGACGCAGACAATAGTTTAGTGGTTACCAGAGGGTAAGGGGGGTTGGGGGTGGGAGATGAGGGTAAGGGGGATCAAATATATGGTGATGGAAGGAGAACTGACTCTGGGTGGTGAACACACAATGGGATTTATAGATGATGTAATACAGAATTGTACACCTGAAATCTATGTAATTTCACTAACAATTGTCACCCTAATAAATTAATAAAAAGAAAAATAATAATAATAATTAAAAAAAAGAAAATGGCAACTGGATTTGGAGCTGAGCTATGCCCTTCACAACTAGACTGAAGGACAACGACTTGGATCTGATGGGCCCCGGAGAAACACACTGTTCCCCAATACGCTCCAATGAAATTAAAAAAAAAGAAGTTAAAAAAAATAATATAAAATCACCAAAATTAAGTCAAATGTGTCATGTGATTTCTGCATTGATTTGTTTCTTTTAAAAGATTACTGACATGTTTTTGCCATCCCAAATTCTTCTTTATTCAGAAAGAAACCATAACATTGTAACCTAGAACTCTATCTCAGCACAGCTATTCTTCCAGCTTAGGAGGGATAGACTCACTGAAATTTAATGAGGAATGACACAGGGCCAGCCCTGCATCTATACATTTGTATTAACACCAACCTCATGAAGTAGGTGTTATTGTCTTCATTCTATAGATGAGAATAAGTAACCTGCTTAGGATCTCAGAGAAGAATGGGGACACTTATCTCAAAGCTCTGCTGAAATCATCCTGATTCATCATGAGCTGAAGTCCCTGAGTTTCACCATCGAGTCTCATCTAGAGGAATGAGAAATGCCCTCTAAGCTACTCTAAGAGGTTCTTGTTTTTCAATAGTAATGTTATACTTTTACCCTCATCTGTGATTCTCAGCCAATTACAGCAAAATCTTCAATAATTTTACAATCTCAAATAAACTTGCTTTTGAAAAGGCAGAATATAACCAGGAAGTGCTTAGAAAAAGGAGGTAAATACCATTTCAGAAGAACCTGCAGAGTCATCTTTATTACATGGCACAAGTTCAGTCCGCTGTTCTCCACCAATGTCACTGTGAAGAGCTGAGATTTCTACAAAAAATTGTACATCTGGTTGGTGGTAAGAAATATAGTAGAGGACAAATTTGTCATTTTAGAAAACAATTCAGGACTAAGGTAGGATCTGTTATATTTCAACCTTGCAGAGGTCGATGACTCATAAACGTGTACAGACTATAAAGTATAAAAGCATTTCTTCATCTAAACTCTCAGGGTTCTAATCACATATACAGAATTTCAACAGCAGACACTTTCTGATCTGGAAAAAAAAAAAAAAAAAGTCAGTAGCTGCTGTGATCAGGGCCCAACCCACAGGGTGTGCGTAGAATGGTGTGGAGTGAATGAATCAGTCCAAAATCCCTCTGCCGAAGCATAGCTTGAAGTGTAAAACCTCATGCGTCATAGAACAAAGGTGATTTTCTGGTACACAGGAGAGACAACAAAAAACAAACAAACAGAAAGAAAAGCAGTGCATAGCAAGAAAAAGAGGAGGTTATTGAAAGAGAGTTTCAGAGTTCTTCACCAGCCTTTCTCTCTCATTTGTAAATCTGTTACAATTGTTTTCCCATGACATAAGCTATATTAAAAGGTGAGCACTTAGGTGGTTTTTACATTTATTAATTTCTTACTATACTTTATTACAACATTACTTGCTGTTATTGCTTGCTGAACTAATTTTCAAAAGTTTATGTTTTTTAATCATGAGGTGTTTTTTAGTTAAAATATGTTAACTCCAGAAATATTGTTCATGTAGAACAGGTAAGATTCTTCATATTCAAGGTTCTCAATCTTCTACTGAATCATGAAAATTGCATGAAACACCTCTCAAGATTGTTTAAAAAATTCTCTCTGTTCTGGTTTTAAATTCATTTGTTCGTTTAATTAACATTCTTTCACCATATGTTATGTGCTAAGCTCTGTACTAGGACCTAAGGATGCAACAATGACACAAACAAGGTCCCTGCTCTAAGTTAGTTTATGTCTAGCTCATAAAACAGCTCTGTAATAATTAATTTGGTTAACTGACCCACTGGTTAGCAATGGTACCAATTTCGTAGCTGGCACATTAACCCTATGTCTTTGCTCATATCCTTCCCTTTGTTGTAATGCAAGGGGTTGTTTTCAATATCAAGTGCCAACATTCTGGGAAGTTTCATCTTCTACATTACTTAGTAAATTGGCACTCTGCGTGATTAGCTCATCTTTACTTATCTAGTTATCAGTGCATACTTTTTGGTATCTGCTTCCCCTGGGTGTACTGATGAAACAGAGTTGTGAATCCCCAAGGCACAGCTAATCCAGGAACAGGTAGGGACCCCCCTGCAAAGCGAAGAGTACATGCAAAGGCACAGTGTTAAGAAACCCTAGTGTGACTGGGGATTAATAAGCACCGACAGAGCAAGGAGGACATGGCTAGGAGTAAAGAGGCAGGGTCATGTGGAGCACTGAGGGCAAGCCGGACTTGGGGTTTTTATCTTAAGTGCAACTACTCCATTCATCCTATTATGTCCCATACACTGTTTTAGGCACTGAAGGTAAAACAGTTAAAACACTAAGTAGAAAAGCCATAGCTATTGAGGTGTTTTAAAGCAGACAGTGACGTGAATTAATTCACATGAAAGGTGTTTACTTTGCTTGCCAGGTGAGGACAGATTGGAGGGTAGACAGGAATGGAAATTTGACGGTCACTTCGGGGCTATTCCAGTGGTGAGAGATGAAAGTGGCTTCAACCAGGGGCTATTGATGGTGGGTATTAAATGATGGACCTGAGAAGTACTTAGAAGCAGAGCTCGGCAGTAGGTAAGTTGTGGAGGTTGAAAGAAAATAAATTATCAAAACTTTCTTCCAGGTTTCTAGCAATTAGATGGATAAACGTGCTACTACTAAGATGGGAAGACCGGAGGAAGAGCGGATCCGTTTAGAAAGTTGGGAATTTAATCATGAACATTATGTCTTCCAGAAGGAAACACCATGCAGGCAGTTGGATGTATGGATGTAGAGCTCAGAAGAGAGGTCTGGGAGGACTTATACATTTGGTCGTGTAAGCCACAGGAGCGGATGAGATTGCCTGGTGTGAATGAATGAAAATGAGAAGGCTTGGGGGAGAACCCAGAAGTACCTGAAGTTCAGGGCCAGCTGGCAAATGAGGACCAACAAAGAAGGCCAAAGGGAAGGCGCCTGCGAGATGGGAAGAACCAGGAAAGGGAGCGGTCAGTGGACCCATTCAAGGAAGTGCTTCAAGGAGGAGAAAGTGCATAAACTGCCTCAAATTCTAAAAAGAGGTCAAGCGAGATGAAGACTAAACTGTCCTTTTGAGTTAGCAGGATGGAGGTCACTGGGGGCCTTAGCAAGAGAATGTATACAGAATGGTGACAGTGGACGCCAAATGAAAGTGGCTCAAAGCACAACTTGTGACTGCAAGATTGTGGCAATAAAATAGCATAGCTGCTTTTTCTTATTAATCAAACTTATTGAGGCATAGTTTACATATAATCACCCATTTTAAGCATAAAGGAATTTTGATAAATGTATATACCCATGAAACTGTAACTGGAGGCCAAACGAGTCCGGGAGTCATGCCGCCTATGTCACTCAGCCAATAGACCGACACAGGATAAGTCCCAGAATACGTGTTTTATCAGAGCATTGGTGGTCTGAGAAGGCAGCAGATAACACCTCCAAAAACTGCCTTGCATTCTCCGACTGGCTGGGGGCATTTAAGGGAAAACCAGGACACTCTCCCAGAGGCCCTGTTCTGGACGTCTGTTCTTTCATGATGCCCATCTCTGTCCTCGCATCTCTTGTGGTGCCAGTGGTCCAGGAATGGTGAGGGAGTAACCTGGGAAAAAGCGAAGCGATCGAGTTTGTACTTAGCAGGCATCTACGAGGTGATCTTCTAAGATAGGAGTTGGAACTGGGACAGAACATCCTGGAGGCATTCTGAGCTCAGCCACCGGGCTGTGAAGCCCACGTGGATGGGGACAGGGCACCCTGCCTGGAGCATTCTGAGTACAGGAGGCCCAGCTGGGCCCTGCTTCAAAAACACCATCCCAATCAAAATATAGAACACTTCTGTCACCCCAGGAACCCACTGATTTTTTTTTTTAATGTCACGTATCAGGGACAGGGGCTGAGTGGATGCCTGTGGTCCTGTGACTCTACAGGGACTAGGACACTCCCTGACCAGGACCAGATGAAAAGTCCTCTGTCCACCCACCCATTCAACAGGTAGAAAACGTGCACCAAAGTATGTGCCTCTCAGTGCTCCAGATGCTAAAGAGCAAAAGATGAATAAGCAAGTTGTTCTTGTGGAAGATGGCTGTCTATTTGGGAAGACCAGTATCACAAACCAATTAACACGATAAAGTATGAGAGGTGGAGCTGGCCCAGTGGCTCAGGTGGTTGGAGCTCTGTGCTCCTAATGCCGAGGTCGCTGGTTTGATTCCCACATGGGCCAGTGAGCTGCACCCTCTACAGCTAAGACTGTGAACAACGTCTCTCCCTGGAGCTGGGCTGCCATGAGCAGCCGCAGGTTGCCGCGGACTGCTGTGAGCTGCCGCGGGTGACTGGCAGTCCGACGAGAGCTGCCCATAACACCAGCACCGGCCAGGGAGCTGGGTCCTACACAACTAGACTGAGAAACAATGGCTTGAACTGGAGAGAGGTGAGGCGGAAGAAGTGGGGGGGAAAGTATGAGAGGTGCAGGACAGAGTCATAGCATTCTCAAAGGGAGAAATGAAATGACTAATTTTGCCTACAGGGTGGGTTAATTCTTGAACTAGGTGACTAATTCACACATTACTATTCAGTTATTTTTATTGCTTTTTGATAATGTTTGTTTTGTTTAGTCATTGCAACCATCAATTTTCTTAACTAGGGATCACTTTTAATTGACTATACAAAACTGATAAAGCTCTTCAGAAATGTCTATATTTTGATAAATAACATTTGCTAAGAATTAGCTAGTGTTTTATATAGTAGCTTCCGTACTTTTAAATAGTACAGCTCAAAATGTTTCACAAAATGAACACACTTATGTATTCAGTACCCAGATCAAGAAGTAGAATTCTCCCCGCATTCGAAAAGTCTGAAAGGGTAACCGCTCCTCTACTTTCTAAAGACCTTAGAGTTTTATCTATATACTGTCGGAATTAATGATACAGCTTGTTCATACATACAGAGGGTGCCAAAGAAATGTATACACATTTTAAGAAAGGGAAAAAACTATTAAAATTGTAATACTCAATACACACTGGTAACAAAAGATAACTACAAGTCACGTTTGATTCTGCAATTTCAAGAGGTGCTCAAAGTGGTTACCATCAGTGTCCAGACACTTTTGATTACGGTGAACTACTGCTTGAGCAACGTTGACCAAAGTGTCCACTTGTATACATTATTTTTGGCTCCCCCAGTATGTGTGGAGCCCATGATAAACCCTTTGAATGACCAACTTACCTTGTGAAGAAAGCAACATCTTTTAGAACTGAAGCTCTGTGTTTGGTTGGCTCTTATATACACATGATAATAAGGAATTCTTGCCCTATTTGGTTTTTCTTTCTTTAGCTTGCTCTTTTCTCTTGGCTGTTAAAAAAGTCTTCTAAATATAAGCATCCTGTCACCAGTTAAGCAGGAACGTTTTCCTTTCTGAGCTGTTCAACCAGTTTTGTTATAAAAATGAATAAAACTCTTGGTAAGGCTTTTTTTGCCTGCTACATTTAAGAAATAAAATTAAATCAAAATCAGCATTAACAGGGGAAATACTAGTGTGGAAAAGCCAAATGATCACTTAATTTCTTGCTACGAATCACTAACCCAGCAATCAAGAGGGTCATGTAGAAGAGTAAAAACCCCAAGGTAAAGGAAAAGTGCTTGTCTTCTCACCACCTTTTCCCAAAACCCTGCTCCTTGCCCTCTGGCGATCCTTTGCAATGCAGCCTTTCCACGTTCTAATCTGTAACCCCGGGGAGATTTTTCTGTGACGTGGTCAAGGATGATATTGACGTAGATCAAACTCTAAAAGGTAGATAATATCTCATACTCCATAGTGCTTATATGACAGAAACTTTTCTAGCCTTGATATGAGCTTGTTTCATCCTCTCAGTAATCTGATGTCAATATCCTCATTTCACAGATGACAAAACTGAGGCATAGAGATATTACGCAAGTTGTTAAGGGTCACAAAAGCCAGGGCTTGACCTGGACAACCTGGCTCCAGAGTCTGTGCTCTTAGCCACCACACTGGGTGGGGATGTGTTCAAGACAAGCTCTGGATGACTAAGATTTACTGCTTGTCTTGAAGATCACTGCTCAGGTTGATGTGTTAATGTTCCTGTGTACCAGCGTTTTAGTGTACTGTGCTAGTGGCTAGTGTAGTAGAGCCCTTGCTGTCCCAAGAGTCCTTTCAGGGAGGAAGATGACAGTTTGTGCTCAGCTGCAGAGGACTCTCAACATAAAGATCGGGTTCTATTTGAAATGGTAGACTCAAAGAGCAAAAGGAAACGGGCATTGGCGTATCAGTCACAGGAGCCACATTCCTTATCTGGGAAAATGAAGAATGTGGGCCCAGTGTTCTGTAAGTTCCTGCAAATCCTAACGTCCTGTAGTCTCCATGTCTGGTCATGGTCCAGTTTGTAAATGGGACTCACTCACCACCTGTTGGTGATCAAGCCAGCAAAACTGCTCCAGGCTTGCAAAACAAGATTTGGGGGCAAAATTTGGGTGTATCCTGTGACCGCAGTTTATTGTTCTGAATAAAAATGTTATGCACAGGTGGGAGAACAACTATGAAAAAAAAAAAAAGCCACAAAATGTTCCGGTGAGCAAGGACACAACACTCCTTAAATGTGCAGGACCCCGAGGTATTATATTTACAGGATGGTTCATATTTAGGGAATGAAATGGGACAGTTGGATGCTTTGGTTCTTTGGAAAAGTATTTCCCTTAACCCACTCATAATGTAGACATTTTCTAGCTCAGGCATTTAGGGGCTGTTATCAAAGATTGCTCAGGGATTGTTATTGAAGACAGCGCTATCTGTTTGGCAACCAAGCCTGTTGCCTGGCAACAATTTCCTTGTTGATTCTATATCTTTTCTTTTCATTGTTCCCATAACTTCAGCAAAGCTAACCCTATTCTGCTCCTTCTACATAGAATAAAGTCCCTTTGCGTTTCTGAATTATCAGGCAGCAGAAATAGACTGGTAGATTCATCAGGCTTAATTATAAGATAAGAGGTGGGCTGTTTCACTGCCATTATTTCTTCTCAACTTTGGTTTGAGTTTGAAGTATTATGGGACAAATTCTTGTTGATTTTTTGCTAAGGAAAATAAGTGAGACAGAAAAAGCAGAGAACCCTATGATTTCACTGATATGTGGTATATAAACCAAAAAGAACAAGACAAACAAATGAGAAACAAAAACTCATAGACACAGACAATAGTTAATGGTTACCAGAGGGTAAGGGGGGTGGGGGGTGGGAGATGAGGGTAAGGGGGATGAAATATATGGTGATGGAAGGAGAACTGACTCTGGGTGGTGAACACACAATGGGATTTATAGATGATGTAATACAGAATTGTACACCTGAAATCTAGGTAACTACTAACACTAATTGTCACCCCAATAAACTTTAATTGAAAAAAAAATTCTTTTTTTTTTTTAATGATACAATAAAATTTTTATTTAGTGTTTAACCTCTTTTAGGCACACATTATTCCCTTTAATTTTTTTTTTCAACAACCCAGTATGGTAGGTGACATTTTAATCTTGGTTTTAAAGACAGGGTAGGTAACTTACCAGGGATGCACTGATAATAAGTGGGTGGCCAGAACTGAAGAACACATACGTTAGGCACAATGCTCTATTGCACTTACCAATTTGTATATTGAGGGATATCAAATTGTGGAAGATATCAATATAGAATTTTTCTCCATAAATAAGTGCTACCAACTGTGCTAGGTTGAATACCCTTGCACTTATTAGTTCAGTCAGATTACATAAATTCTAGTAAGAAAAAAAAATATTCTTGTTGATTTTTTAAAATTTGACCCATGTCATGCAGATTGTCATGCGGGGTCTCTGGTCCCGCTCCCCGCATAAGAACGCAGGACATGATGAGGCCAAAAAGGAACACCCACGGAGCCACAGGTAGGGGAGTCACACCACTATATTCTCGCTGGTACCTGGGTTGGAGATACAGGTAGCAGGATCCACACGATCTGCAACCTTTCGTCCACTTCTGTGCCAACCAACCAACCCCACTTGCTAACTGCAATCCGCGCTTGCCAGCTTAGCCACCATCTTCTTGCTAGCCCCCATTTGCTGCTAGTATAGCCACAGCAGTTATATTAGTGGCCAGTGGCTCACTGGTTAGAGCTGAGGGCCAACTAGCCACAGCTGCTGGCCATCCAATCACAGTTGATGGCCATTTACTACTGAGCCAGCACGTTTCTGCGTGAGGGCGAGAGCCTGGAAACTGCACTCCTGGCTCTGTCCCCACAACTGTAAGGCCTGTGGCAGAGCATGCATTTATACTGGGAGAAAGCAATGGTGAAATTTTATATTCAGGTTCAGATTCATATGCTGTAAGGAATTTGGTCAGAACTGGATTTTTCTGGAGAGCAGGAAGAGTATGTTACTTTACACTTTCAACACAAAGCAACAAGGCACATTTCATTTTTCTAGTGGTAAAAATGTTGGAAGATGCTCAAATAGTTATGATATGGGAGAGCCCCTCGCTGTAAAAATTTTAAGTCTCCTTTTCCCTAGTTTCTTAGCTCCTTAGGCCCTATCTTTGATTACTCTTCTAATCAGTTTCTGAATCCTAAGTTAAAGATTGCCTAGCCTGAATCACAGGATGTTTCTCACCCCTGCCTCAGATAACTACTTAAAAGCCTGTGACTTCCCAACATCCCTCAAGCCATTCCAGACCTAGCTCTTGGATAATTCCATCCCAGAGACCAAATAGGTTTTAACATTGCCCCCAGGCCAGTAATCATTGTCCAACCCATTCTGGGTCCAGCTTCTGGACAATTGATGCCACTTAAATGACTGGTTGAATGGCCACTGGCTCTACAGAGCTAATAGCTTCTTGTCAATCACAGGTGTCAATCAAGTTGTCCCGCCTGGAAAGGAACGGCCATTTGAGAGAAAAAGGGATAAAAACCGCCAAGGCCTCATTAGTCCAGGCCCTCGAGCCATTCTCTGTTGCTCAGCCCACTCCTATTTCTTTGGCGTGTACTATCTCTTCTAATAAACTATTCTTCCACCACTTTGTTTCTGTGTCTCGTTCAATTCTTTGCTGGAGATGCCAAGGACCTGGACAGCACCCCAAAAGCACCCCACTCTCCGCTAACAGTTGCAATTCAAACTTGGAGGACACTGAGCGCTTATTGTACCCAAACCAGGCTAACCTAAGCCAAGTAGAAATGCTGATAGTTAACAGCTGTTCCCAAAGGAGTTCTGCTCCTTTGCCTCCAGAGATGTTGGTTATCCTCTGGCTAATGCCTGAAATTCTCATGGCTAAACTACATCCTGTTACCTTAAAATTTTAAGTCTCCTTTAAAAAAATAATGCTTACTATAGGTGTAATAGTCTTTAGTTACCATTTATATCTTAGTGAAGATGAGTCGCTTACATCTTTGTAAGATTGAGCATCTGGGAACAAGACATGAGTGGGAAAGAGATCATGAGAACACTGGGCTCTGGGAAAAATGACAAAATAATGAGCCCTAAATACAGACTTTGAAAAAGCATTGGCCTGATGCTAGCCTTGACTACGGCATCCTGGTCCAGTGACTTACATAAATACCTGAAAGCATAGATACCAGACACGTACAGACTTATTTTGATTCTTCCTTCTACCTCACCAGCACTCCCACCCTCACCAGCTACAGAGTTGTAAAGAATTGTAGATTTTCTCCCCAAACCCATTCCTATTCATGCATATAACAGAGGATCAAAATATATTGAGCAAAAACCAATAAAACTGAAAGGAGGAATAGATAAACCCACTATTATAGTTTGAGGTTGTAACATGTATTACTCAATAACTGACAGAATAAGTAGACAGAAAATCAGTGAATATAGAAGACTGAGCAACACTATAAATCTAATCAACCTAATTGACCTTTATAGAACAATTCATTCAACAACAGAATACACATTGTTTTTAAAACACAGGGAACATTAACCAAGATAAACCATGTTTGGGGACATAAAAAAGTTCTCAATATATTTAAAATGATGTAAATCATACAAAGTTTTTTTCTTCTGACCACAATAGAATTAAATTAGAAATCAATAATGAAAGCTGTCTGGAAAAAATCTCCAAATATTTATAAACTAAACAATGCACTTGAAAATAACCTATAGGCTATAGTAAAAATAAAAAAGGAAATAAAAAAGTATGTTGAATGAATTTCATTTTGAAAATGAAAAAAATGACATTGAAATTTGTGATATGCAGCTAGTAGTGCTTATAGGGAAATTAATAGCATCAAATGTCTATAATAGAAAAGAAAGATCTCAAATTGATGACTTAAGCTTCCATCCTAAGAATAAAGAAGAGGAAGAGAAAAATAAGCCCATACTAAGCAGAAGGAAAGAAATATAAATTTAAGAGCTGAAATCAATCAAATAAAAAAAAACAGAATAGAGAAAATTAAAAGCCAAAAGCTAGTTCTTTGAGAATATAAATAAATTTGATAAACCTCTAGCCAGACTGATCAGAGAGACAGAGAGAGAGCGAGAGAAGATACAAATTACAAATATCAGGAATGAGACGAAGATATCACAACAGACTCGATAGACAATAATGAACTATGAAAAATTTTATATTAAAACATTCAACAACTCTGATGAGATAAATATTGTAAGGCTTGCGGCGAAATAATGAGCCTAGTCAGGCGGGTTGAGAAAAGTGAGTGCTTTATTCTGCGCTCCCTGGCGAGGTTCACCGGTCCGGAGACGCGGACGGGGCCTGCGAGGTCGCGCCCAGGGCAGAGGGAGGGAGGCATATATAGGATTTGGGGTGGAGGTTGGCTGAGTGAGGTGGCAGATGAGCAGGCCCCGCTAGCAGCAGTTCGGGGGAAGCGGCTGTGTCCGGGTTGCTTATCGCACCAGCGGTCTGCTGCCTTCTCTGGGAAAGGCCGGGCGCCCCAGTCTCTGTCTGGCGAGGAGAGGTCTAATTTAGCAGAGGGGAATGACTTGGCGCCTAGCCGCTTTGGCCATGCCCGCAGCTGACCTAACAAATATATTTATTGAAATATAAAAACTACCAAAGCTCATCGAGAATAAATTGATAGCCTGACTATACTATGTCAGTTAAAGGAATTGAATTTGTGGTTAAATACTTTCCCACTGAGAAAACTCCAGGCCTAGATGGCTTTCATTGCTGAATTTTACCAAACATTTAAGAAATAAATATAACTAATTCTATACAAACTCTCCCAGAAAACTGGAAAGAATAAAACATTTCCCACTAAATATATGAAGCCAGCATTACCCTCACACCAAACCAGACTGAGAAACTCTTTTGGATATTGAAGCAGAACTGTTCACGCCCTTTTCTTTCCAGAGTGCCGATTTCTACCATCTGTACATGTTGAAATAGACTTCAAGTCCCCTATAAAATATGCCTCCTCCACTTGACTCTTTCCCTGATGCAGCTGATGTTCTGATTTGCGTCCTCGACCCTCCATCGCTCTTGGCTCACACATCCTTTAATACTTACCAAATACTTTGAATTATCACTAGTGTCCCTGTTGTAAAGCTGCTAATAGACTGTAAACTCCTTGAAGGCAAAATCTACTTCTTACTTATCTTTGTACCTTCTTCTGATCCTAGTAATTTAACTAAAATACAAATAGACCATGAAAACTACTAATACCGAAGATTCTGTACCAGCCCTGTTGTAGTGTAAAGGAGAGAAAGATTAATTGTGATTAAGAGACTTCTCTTAGGAGATGGCATTGAATCAAGCCTGCCTGTTACTAGCAAATTTACCATCTGACTAACTCTTTTACTTTAATTATGTGTATACAGAGGGTGCCAAAAAAATGTATACACATTTTAAGGAAGAAAAGCACTGTATTAAAATTGTAATACAATGAAGCCATCTTTTGAGCGAGTGTCATACTACACATTGCTACCATAATACACATTGCTACCATAATTCAACTCAACTTCAAAAAGTAATACATAGATGACATCTCTTAAAATGTGTGCATTTTTATTTTTGCGTCCCCGGTATTTATTCTGCTATCTTAACTTGGAAGAGTTCTCTCACTGATTTGTATATTCCCAACACTTACACATTGAATCTTTGTTAAATGAGTGGGGGAGGAAAGGAATGAATGAATACAATTAGATAACTATGTCCAGTGACCAAAAAGGGATCTAAATTGAAGTGCTGTTCTGTGAGGTGGAAAGTCTGAAATGACATGCTGATCTCCCACTTCTTTCTTCTACACTCAATTCAAAGGAAATCTTTCTAGATCTTTCTCCAGTGAACCTGGAACATTCGTAGAAAGTCTGAGGGAACTAAATTATGTTGTGGGAATTTTATTAAGTGCACAGAGCTAGTAGAGGAGTTAACTTTGTTTGGTAATCACATACTTACTGGATGGAGGCAGGTCTCAAGTTAAACTGTTCATAACCATAACTTACTGTTATTTTTTTCAGTGTGCTATTTTTTTGTTGGCACGCAGTATTATCAAGATGATTAAATTAGGAAATGGTGTTTACTAGGTATATTAATGGGAAAAGTTATGTTTGAACATCATCTATCAAAGTAACTGTGATTTTGATCCTTTCCTTTCCTCCCATCACGGTCAAGTTTTTGTCACATGGGCAGTGGGTGATACACGATTACCGTAGGAACTGGATTAAATGACTCAGGAGTTCTTTTCCAGCCCTATAATGCTGTCTTGATTATCTATAAGTGATCTAATGTTAGGGCTGAAACAGAGATTGTCACCCAGCTCTATTTATTTATTTATTTATTTATTTATTTATTTATTTATTTATTTATGTTTTAGCAACACAAGGAAGTGGAGCCCCAGAAATAAATCACAAAAGGAATGTTTGGCACATCTGACTTCACAGGTTAAAGCAAAAATCACGTCTAGACTGGTCCCAGCACACTGAAACAACTTTGGCCACTTCTGAAAATACCCAGGATTAGAAAGAACCTTCACTTTCAATAGAAAGAGCACAGGGTTCTTTCAGGACCTATAACAAAACACCTTCTATGTGCCAAGCATTTTATAGTCATTATTTTGACTCTTCTCTGGACCTCCAAGCAGAAATCATTAGCTCAGTTTCACCAGTGAAGAGGCAGAGGTGCAGAGTGTGGATGTGAAACCAGAGGGCTCGTGCTGCCTACGCAGCTCAGCCAACAGACCGACACAGGAGTTGGGGTGTAGGATAAGTGTTTATCGTCAGAGCAAGGGTGGTCTGAGAAGGCAGCGGGTTAACAGCTCCAAACACTGCTTTAACATTCTCAGCCCAGCCTGGGATATTTAAGGGAAAATCTGGGTGTTCCTCCAGAGGCTATGCGATGGTCCAGGGGTCTGCATGGAGCCTTCCCTCTGGCAATATGTTGAGTCCTGCACAACACAAGCCTTGGGAAGGCGAGGGAGGCGGCGAGGGTTAAACTATCATAAAGAGACAGAGACTCAAATATAGTTAAATCACAGAGGACCAAGGGACTCACAGCCTCAAGGGACTGGAGCCCCGAATCGGTCACCGTGGGTATTTATTGATTTTTTTACAATAGAGATCACATGATTAGGGGCAGGGTCTGCGAAACTCTTACACCACACAATAATCATTCATTCCAAATCCCATAATGGTCCCAAAGCAACCGATGCATACCGTCCCCCAAATGACCAAGGTGTGGTGCACCCACAATCCCTGGGGGAACAAGTCTCACAAGATAAGATCATCCCATGAGTCAAACAGGTGGGGCGAGATGTTATTGTTCTAATGGGTCCATTACACCTGAGGGTAAAGGACAACAGTTGAGGCATGCGTCAGCAGCTTCTCAGAAGAGGAGGGGCACAGCTACCTCCTAACTTTACATTAGCTCCTGGGGGTCCTAGGGGGGGTCCCGTCTGGCTTAGGTTGTTTCTCCCGTGAGAAATCGTACCCGTCTTTGACTGCAGACCCTGCTTACAAGGACCAAACATGGAGACTTAGAGTAGCATAAACTCAACCCCAATGAGGGACAATCCCGCAGGGTCACCTTTCCCTAAGGAAAGATTGGAGGGGACAGACTGCTAGGTTGCTGTGTGACTACAGCAATATAGTTCTCGTGGTGTCAGCAACCCAGGAACAATGATGGGAGTAGCCTGGAAAGAATGCTAGATCATTGAGATTGTGGTCAATAAGCCTAAAGGTATTAATCATAAATTTCAGGGTAATTTTCTAAAATAGGGAACTGGGTAGGATAGGGAACATCCAGAGCTTAAGCCACAGGGGGTGATCTATCGTTAAGCTAGAGTTGGATGAAGAAGAGGTGAGGCCGGAGACGTTGCAAGGCCTCTCTTACAGGGGTCCAACCAGGCCCTGCTTCAGATGCAATGAGCCAGGACTCTGAACCAGGCTTGACTCCAAACCCCATGCTCTCTGCACCCTTGGGGAGTGACTGTGGTATCGGGGTAAGGGGTAAGGACAGGTTGACAGGCCTGGGGGTCAGAGGAACAGATGTTAAGGGAAGAGAAGAAGGCAACCCTGGCTGCTTTTGATGGAGATCTCAAAAAATATAGAAAGTTTAAGATTCCCACCAGGGACACAGACACTCTTTGTTGCATGCATTTCAAAATAAATTTGAAACTTTTTTCCCAGAGGAAATCCCCAATTACCACTAAACAGTGGTGTGAGGGTTCGAGAGCCACCCTCCACCTGCCCTTCCTCCATTGCACTCTGGCAGCTACTGAGTCATGACTGAATAATGGCTCTACTCCTTGCTATTTCCCACCTATCCCGGTTCATATCCCCAGTTTAGCCCTTGCTGTTTGTTAGTCAGAAATCTTGGTTGCAGGTTATTGAAACCCAGTTTCAACTGGATTAAGAGGAAAGAAAAGGGGGATTACTGGAAGCCTAACACTACCAGGGAAATGGCATAGGTGTGGCTGGCCTCAGCAAATTCTTCTCCAAGGCCTGGAATGAGCCCAGGCTTCTTTCTGCTGGTTTCTTTCCCTGTGTCAGCCTTATTTCCTCATACTGGCTTTCTTCACAAAACGGAAATCACGTTTTCACATCTTTGAGTGTCATGACCAAAGAGGAACCAGGGCTTGGTCTCTCTGGTCCCAGAAAAGAACTCCGTCCAAGGATTGGGGC
Organism: Rhinolophus hipposideros; assembly: GCF_964194185.1. Classification (NCBI taxonomy): domain Eukaryota; kingdom Metazoa; phylum Chordata; class Mammalia; order Chiroptera; family Rhinolophidae; genus Rhinolophus; species Rhinolophus hipposideros. The sequence goes on along the minus strand of NC_138054.1, from coordinate 3,874,988 downwards.
CTGAGGTGAGGCGCCCAATGAAGGCCAGCAGATGGAGTTTCCGTCCCAGGCTCAGGGCTGGGGCTGACTGGGCCAACAAGAAGTTCACAGCTTCCTCGCGCATCACACGCTTAGAGGAGCGGGAGCATAACATCCTTGAAGAAGAGGACTGTTGTCATGTGTATACAAAAGTCTAGATGTCCATCGTTGCACTGCAGGACAATATATATCTACATGTGCATTCCTGTCTGCTGCAGGGGGTAGGGGAAAGTCGTGGAAATTCAGCCAGTGGCTCCCCATGTCTCCACATGTTGTATGCAAGGATTAAAATCCTTTACATGAATTTTATGTTAAAATATTCACTTTTCAAATTGTGTTGTAGCCCTCAGGGGTTCTCAGCACCAAGGCAGAGCCACCCTTTGTCATGGTAATGTGGTATCCTGTCCCTAGGTGATCATATCTAGTGACTGAGCCAGCTCCTGTCACAGGGTAGTGACAAGGAGCTCCTCCCTGTCCCAGGCTTCACACATGGCACCCGACTCAGGGTCCCTACTTTGCATTGGTCCCTCTTGTCCCTTATTTCTATTAAGCCAAGTATAGTTGAGATCTTTTCTTTTTTTTAACTGGATCTGATAATTGGGCTGTTTTAATGAGAGAACTGTCCCTTTGAGGACCACTAACACGTTTGCCTGTTGCCATTTCATAGTGTGTGCTTGTGCCGGTGTCCTGGTCTCTCTGTCTTACTACGTGGATTTCACTGTGTCTGTGGGCTCTGCCACCCTCGGAAGCCTGCATGCGGTCCTCACCAGAGCTCTGGCCACCCCTCCTTTCTGGCCTTCTTGATGATGGAAGTGCCTGTCTCAGAACCTGACACAGCCCCTCCTGTCAGCCCGCCTCCTGGCTCTGCAGCTTTCTGGGACTTTCCATTCTAAACAGATATAAAAAGAAGGGTAATCCGGCTGGACGCCGGTTTTCAGCTTGTTTCAGACTCTGGGTATTGGGGACAGGGAGCAGAACTGGAGAGAGGATTTCAACACCTTTTTACACATTGCAAGAGGGTGGGTCCATTTTGCCCTAAAAATCAAGGGCGCCGTGGGGATTCTTAGCGGGAGACAACTTGTTCAAACTGGTACCTGACCTGGGTGACCTGCCCAGTCAGTCAGAGCTGGTGTCACCACCGCTCCGCCCCGTCACAGGTACTCACCGTTCTTCTCCAAAACGTGTCTATCGTATGCGGCGGTGACAGAGGGAACGTTTATTTAGATGTTATAATCACCAACTCAAAAGTATATCTTTAAATCTTTACAAACATTTAAAAGTATTTTTCTGATGCTGAAAAAAGATGAAATGATGGCATTTAAACCAATTTGGACATAGAGGAGGAAATCATTTGAAGAAAGTGGATGAATTAGCTTGAAGTTATAGTGGAATCTGATTTTAAAGTGAAAAATAGCTCCCGTTCTTCTCCCAGAAATCACCCAAAGCAACATGGAGACAGAGAACTAGAAGACAACATTCTGCCTTTGATGAAATCAGGTGATGAGTGAAGTACGCATGTTCAAGTTGACAGCAGCTTGGTTTGTAAAACTTCGAGTGAATGAGTTCCCGAGCTTTCATCCCTGCTTTCCTGCATATTGATTGTCTCCTTGAGGCCCTTCAGTGTGCGCTGGGCTGGGAGTTGTGCCACAGAGTGTGGTACTCATGTGAACTTCGTCTGCGCTTTGCCCTGGACGGGAGACAGGGAGACTTTGTGGAACTGTGGGAGGGTGCGTACGGCTTCTAGGTAAAAAGGAAGTCCCTGTGAGGCTGATGAAAAAAATCTGACTGCCATACCATCAGGTTTTCAAAAATTGCTAATATTTCTTAACATTTTCATACACAAATGGCCAGAAAAATATTAGTCTCTTACGTTTAGATAGCACTCGAAGATTGATAATGTATATTCGCCTACGTCTTCTTACTTGATTTTCATAAGAAACTTCCAGTGTAAAAGTGGGTCTAACCAAAAACAAACAAACAAAAAATAACTGTGGTTGGCAGCCAGTTATTCTCACTTTAAAGCTGAAAAAAAACTGAGGCCTGACCAAGTTAAGTAGCTTGCCAGAGACTGGACAATGGCTTTGTCTCAAAACGTATTTTTCCCAACTTGGAGGAATGTTAGAAGGATGTATATGTACACTTTATTTGAATGACTCATCAGCAAACCCAAGTGGTTTTATCATGTGAGTAACAACCATGTATCTTCAAAGTACATGAGTCTTTAGAGATTATTGTAATTTACCCTCCTTCAAGATAAGGAGACTGAGGCTAGAGAGGCTAATTAATATTGTGATTCCAGAAATCTTCCAAATCTGCTTTATTTATCATCTTAAGTATGTAAATTATATACTTTTCACTCTATTTCATTAAAACATCATGGTAAGGTAAAGAAATAGTGACTTCGCAATCAGGTTATTGCTTAAATGTAGTGCAAACGGACATGGATTCTGTTTTTAGGGCAGAAGTAGAATGAATGTTCATGTCGAATCCTAAACTACACAGTCATTCTCATTCATTCCTCAAGAACACGGAAAGCCAGACTGGGAAATGAGGTCAGGAAGTGACTGATCCACTGCTTCAAACCAGGGAAAGGCTGCCTGCACCTTATGAGACAGGGAGATGGCTACTCTTACATATCACCATCTTCTTTAGCAAGTAAAGTTAACTGAACCAAGGCTTGCTGAAAACCTGCTGGGAGCTAGCTTTGTGAGGTTGACATGATTATTACAATGATTGCCCTCAGAAGGTTTATCATCCACGTTAAGACCCAAAAAGACAGAATCTGTGCAATAGTAGCTGCCAGGTGTGATGTGAGCAGAGGAAGGAGCATTTGATTCTAACTGGATGGTTAAGTGAAGACTTCACATTTTTGACAGATCTTGGGGCAGGATTTAAAAAAAAATAGATAATGAAGGATGTGGGTTTCCAACTCAAAGACTTAAAAACGGTTGAGTGATTACATAAACCAGTGAACTGCCAGTTGCATAACTTCCACTCTCAGTAAAGAATTACCAGACTCAGAACTGCAGTCCACAGAGGGCCACATGGACTCTGGCTTCCTCAAAGCTGGTTTTAACCAGAGCACCACCCCTCAGGAGTAACAAGGCCCCTTCCTTGCATGTACTTGGGACTCAAGCTCCAATATTCATGGTCAAGTATGAGCTTTTCCATGCTCTTGGCTCAAGAACAGACTTTTTGTTTTCACTGTGCTTGTTTGCTTTAAATGTAAGTGAGGAAGTGGTCAGACACGTAGAAAATTTGCAGTATGAAGTCCCTATATCTCATTCCTTAGTAAGGAGCTAAGTGACTGAAAAGGTGTGTTTTCAATGGAAGCTGAAAGTTAACAAAAATAGACAAGCAGCACAGAAATTGATTGCTCAAAAATCTCTTTTCTCAGGGCACACCTAGCCTGTGGGGAGCCTTTGTAAGAATTAGAAAAAAATGTCCTTTCTTCTGATTTCAGGCAACACACCCTGGACATGCTTGGCTAGCAAACACACCACAGCCCTGTTTCCCCACGCATGTATCAATTTCAAGTGCAGATGACTTAAATCCGCTCTACTCAGATAGAACTAGCAGCTGTTATTTGAGATACTGAGAGATAAAAATGGGGTGAGGAGGGAGGCAAGCCCAGGTGGTTTGTGGACTTTGGACAGGCCTCATGGCTTCATTAGTCACTGAATGGGTCTGGAGCAAGAAAGAAAGGATAAATGATGTATTCAGATAGGGAGGTGGCAGTGGGGAAAGACAAACATTGCAATTTTACACTGGATATGAAAAGAGCCTGTGTGCCGTTGAAGACTTCTTTCCAGGGGATTGGAGGCAGGTGCAGTTGGCTCTCTGAGTGTGGTCTGCAGGGACCAGCAGCAGCAGCACCAGGAACTTATTAGAAATACATTCTTGGAGCCACCACAGATAGACGGCACTAGAAATTCTGAGTTTTAACAAAGTCCTCCAGGCGCTTCAGATGCACAGGAGTCTGAGAACCACCAGCACGGTGGTGAGAAGGTCAGGCCGCATGGGTTTCAAGCCTCCATCTGTGACCCTGGAGAAGTTTCTTCTTAGTCCCAAAGTTCTCTTCCATATATAATAGGTGTAACAATAGCACTAGCTCAGATAGTCATTTCGGAAATTGAAATCATAAATGTAAAACACATAAATATAAAACTAAAAATGTAGGAGGCAGTACACATTTGCAATTATTGATGTCAGCCAGGATTAAGCATCAGGTGTCCCTGGAAAACTGCAACCCTCCACTATCTCTGGGCGAGCTCTCAGAGAAGTGAGAGAAGATGCAGGCCAGTCGTCCTTCTCACACCACACTGTCCAGAGACGGGTATCCAGTCAATAACCTGCACTCTGGGAAACCCGAAGTGCTCACACAGCTCCGAGCGAAAGAACACGGGTGGGTGGTGGGAGCACATACTGGGCTGGGTGCACAGCTTCGTGGGAACCCGACTTGGCCTGAGGGGTCAGAGAAGGCTTCCCTACGAAGCGATGTTTGAGCTGAGATCAGAAGAATAAGTAATGGTCATAAGTAACTCTTAGGAACTCTTATTATGTGCCAGGCATTACTCTCAGAGATTACATATTTCAAATCAGGTCATCCCCATTGTGATTAGGTAATATTTTGACTCCCATTTTTCAGATGAGGAGAAAGGAAAAAAAAGAAGGGAAAAAAACTTTGACACAGGTCACATAGTGGAGAAATGGCACTAGTGGAGAGATCCCATGCTTTTCAGTACAAGTAGCTGGCAGAACTGAAACAAACAGTGGCGGCCCTGAAAGGCAGGGAGGGCAGAAGAGTGGTGGTCGGGACCAGATCGTGCAGGCCTCAGGACTAAATTATGGACTTCTGTTTTTACACTGAGGGCTGAGAAACACCACGGAAGGCGTGTAAGCGGGGGGGTAAAGGGGCTGGTGGTATGTGTCAGATAGGGGTTCAGGTAATGGACAAGAACAGGATTGTCCCGGGGCTGGAAAGGGAGATGGGAGGAAGCAGATTGAGGCCTTCGTAATGTCTTCTGATTCTCTGCACGCCTGTGTGGATGATGCAGCACACAGCATGCAAGGCCCTCCTAGTGGCTAAGTCATAGCAGAGACTAATTTGGGAATGTGAAAAATCATGTGGTGAGGTGAGACAAAGCAAGCTATAGGAGATAATGCATGCTTCCAATTTTCACACGCACACACTAAAAATACCTAAAGGACATACACTAAAATGTTAACAGTGGTTATCCCTGAGAAGAAATATTGAAGTTGATTTTTATTTCTTTTTCTGCATCCCCTCCCATAACTTTTTTTGCAGTGATGTTTTTACATGAATACATATGCTTTTAAAAAGCAGTTTATTAGCCTATTAGATTAATCAGAAATATTGAAACTCAATCTTGGCTGAGTGTGGTCACCTGTACCGGGTAGACGCTCTGGCGAGTCTTAAATGTTGGCTCATTCTATCATGGTTAAAGCCTGACGCCTGGTGTACAGAAACATGAAGGACAGACTTCTGTGTAAATATCTTGATGCATGCTTATTTATTCACTTTTTTTGTCATTCAACAAACATGAACTGATCACATTTTAAATGCTAAGTATAATAGGAATACAAAAACACATTTAAATAATTTTTATAATAAATTGTGTTTATAATAAAATAATGTTTAGAAATATGGCTGCTCTCTACTTTTGTGTTCTTTTTGTCTCAATGTGGTAGTTTCTTCACATAGGTCCTGATCCACAGATACTACTGAATTTATTTCTAGGCTGTTATTGAGAATGGGTTATTTTTCTTGGTACATTTTCTGATTATAATTAATAATCCAAAAGTTACAAACTTTCACATATTGTTTACATGACCATTTTCCTGGACCATTAGTTTTTCAGACTATTCTTTGGTTCTCAAGGTACATAATCATGCAGAATTTCGTTTCTTTTAAAAATATATTGTAGTTATATCTCTTATTCAGAGATCTGCCATACTACGTATTCTTCACTTACACCTTTAAATCCACTCTCCACCCTTCTTGACCTGCGTTTTAGCCAGGGAAATTTCTGGTAATTTCTGCCAATGGGAGGCCCCAGCACAAGATCAGAGGGCAGAGAGACAGACAGACAGATATCAGGCTATTCACTTGCTTTCCCACCTCTTACTGTTCCTGCCAAGATGGGCAGCAGTTGCTGAGATATTCCACCTGTGTCTGAGGCGGAAGGCTGCTGGTCTTGACAACTGCAGCCCCAGGGTTCCCTCTCAGCTTGTCTCTTTAGGCCTAGAGCTGGAATTGCTTTTTGTGGTTGTGAGCTGTAAATATCTTGATTATCTTAAATATTATAAAGGTGATAGATTGAACCCATGTCTAATTTCATTTCCTCCCAAGCCCCCACCAAAACTACAGTAATCTTTAAAAGCCATCAACCCTTCATGGGGAGAACAAGTGAGATAATGGCAACACCATATTGGAGGTCGGAAGGATGATGGGCGAGTGGTAACTGACCTGGCAGATCCCAGTGGGGAAGCTAAGACCCCGCCTGATCTAAGTGGCAGACATCTCAAAGGCTGGGACAGTGGCAGGCACCCTCTCCTCCTCCACGCCATTGGAGGATCTCTGAACTGGATCCCAAGTAGAGCGGCGGCCTGGGTACCATTTTGTAATCAGAGATCAAAGAGACTTATTGATGGCTGTGTGAAGACAGTCCTCTCTCCCTACATGGCACCCAAAATATAGAGCCATACATACCTATATGGCAGAAGTTTCTCTGGGGCTCTCACCAGCCGAAGAGGAAAGTCCTAAAATCACTAAAATTTCCAGGGTTTCCAACAAACAGCTCAGCAACGGTCAAAGTCAATTCCTCACCCTCACCCCGCTCCATGTTTAGAGCTTCCAATCTGCTTTTCAGTTTGTTTCAGCAGGAGCATATAATCTAGGGTTACTGGATAGCTGAGGAATCTGACCACTAGAGACCAAAACGAATAGAAAAAACCATGGGAGGAAAAAGTACGTAGGGAGAAAATAAAATCAAATTTATCCTCAGGGAGATAAGCAATCAGAAAACAAGTAAATAAAATATAAGCTACTACACACACACACAAAAGGAACATTAAAAGTGAGCTCTTGGAAATTTAAAATCTGATGGAAAAATTAAGGGATGAAAAATAAAGTTGAGGAAATCTACCAGAAAATGGAACAAAAAGACAAAAGGGTGGGGAATAAAGGAGGAAAGAAACATACCAAGACCAGTTTGAGGGACAATGACAGAACTAGGAGTTCCAGAAAGAGGGATCAAAGAAAACGTAGGTGAGAAAAATCCATAGGTGACCAGGTTCTAACCTTGGCTCCACCACTTACTAGCTGGGTGGTCCTGAGCAGATTAAACCTTTCTGTGCCCGTGTCCTTACCCTGAAAATGTAAATAATCGTACTTTGCTTACTGGGTAATTATGAGGTTCAAATTAGTTCGTGCAAAGTTCTAAGAACCAAGTTGGTACGTATTACATCCTCAATAAATGACAGCCATCATTAACTTCTCCTTCACACACATACACTATATATAATTGGTCACCAAATTTTACTGGCCATCCCTTCATAATCAAATCACTTGTTACTATCTCCACTACAACCGCTCATCTACCATAACCTTTCCAGGAATATTGCCAGTTGTAATTCCCCGTTTCCCAATTTTGGCCTCCCAACCATCTTGTCTCAACGTCATAGCAAAGGGGATCCATATAAAATTTAAATCCCATTGTGACACTCTTTGAGTAAAAGCCAAGTCTTTCCCATCAACAAAATGGTTTCACATAATCTGAACCCCCATTATCTCCTGACCTCAACTCGCACTAGTTCCCTTCCTCCACTCCAGTTAGGCTGGCCTCCTTACTGGGCCGTCTGCCAGGGCCTCTGTATTTGCTGTTCCCTCTGCCTGGAAAGATCTTCCCCCAGATACTTGAATGGCATACTTATTTCCTCTAATTCTTGATTCAAATATCACCTTCTACATGAAGCCTACCTAGGCTACTCTAAAATCACACCTCCTCACACTTTCTATGTCCATTCCCTGATTGTTTTCTCCTTAGCATTTACCATTAACTGACATATTTTTCATACTGTTTCATGAGCACAGGATTTTGCCTCTTTTGTTCACTGATGTATTCCCAACAAGAGTGCTTAACATGAGGCAGACACTTAACATTTATTCAATGAATACAAAAAAGGAACTTTCCTAAGAACTGAAAGACATGACTTTCCACATTGAAAGGGCCCGCCAAGTGACCAGTAAAATCACTGCAAACTTTTGAACATTGAAACAAAAAAAGTGAAGATGCTATAAGCCTGCAGAGGTCACAAATCAGAGTGTCTTCAAAGGTGACAATGTAGGAAAGAGAAAGACAACTAACAAATGATTTCCGACCCAGAATTTATTCCCAAATTATCAAATAAATACGAAGATAGAATAAAAGCATTTTGACATTCAAGGTCTAAAAATATTTTGCCTCCCATGAATCTCTGCTTCATAAAGCTTCTAAAGGATGTGCGTCTCTTAAACAGAAAGAGGTCTGTTTAAGAGGCTTCCTGCAGTGAGAGGTCATGCAGGTATGAAGTGAAAGAAATCTCCAGGATGACAACAAAAGGAGATTATCAGGATGACAACTGTGCACTAAAGCACAACCAGTCCAGACTGAACTGGGGAGGTTCACAAACCAGGCCTTGCGAGTACAATGCACTGTCCCTCTAGCCTTATACAACTAGCCGAGGATGTGTTGTACAGAAATAATGAAATAAATCAAGAAGGCAGGATATAACAGCAATTCGCATTCAGGAGAAACAGAGGATGTTGCAGGATGACATCTGTGTAGCATTCTAGACAGACAGAGCAGCAGTGCCCAAGAGGGATCACACGGGGAGAGGGGGGAGGGAGGGCAGAATGGAAAGATTATTGATGGGACCATCCTTGTGGAAATATGTGCAAAATGGCTATTGAATTTGAAAAGAATCAGCAGTAGATACAAAGAAAACAAAGCTCTTTGTGTGTGTATGTGTGTGTGAGAGAGAGAGAGGCGGGAGAGAGAAATTTAACGTTAGGAAACACAGAAGTGAAATAGGAATTTATCATTTAGAAACACGTTGCTAAAAGAAGAAACTGGAGGAAGTAGGGAGAAATGGGACAGAAGACTACTGGATTCTTTTAAGCCATTTAAAATGATATGTATTCCTTTAAAACAATTAAAATTAATTTTCAAAAAGATAAACTGACTTCTCACTAAGCTTTCCAATTTCATGATAATAGCTTTCCAATTTCATATGAAAATATTTCTTTCACAGTTATTTATCTACCGAGATGTGACGGTTACAGATGTTGGAACCTAGGGAACTCAGGTGGGAAAAACATGAGAGAATTGAAGAGTACTTTGAAATAGTTTTATTGGCTCATAAGACTTTTGCATATAAAAAAAATACCCAAAACACTATGCAGTATTATATCACAATTACATTTTTTTTTTACCAATTAAAACTACCCAGAATATACATTTTTTTAAAGGAAAAAAAAATCCTACAGAACTGAATTCTGAAGTGACATAATGACTTAAATACTATGACAAAATAGGTAACTCCTAACTCCTCATCACATTACTTCATTGCACAAGGCTGCCAGGTACTTTGTAAGCATGACCCCCGCAGAGTGCAAATAGGCAGTTTCAAAGTGACATGTTCAGCTGAAGTAACTTAACTGCCTCCACCTAAGGAACTCTCATATTTCTGGCACAAATGTTGGTCTGTTTTAACGTCCACCAGGTAATCAACCAACTTCATAATCCAGTTACTCTCTTTCTGGCCATTCCTTAAAAAAAAAAAAAAAAAGACAAAAAAAGATAAAAAGTAACATCCTTCGGCTGTTATGGCCTGAGAGTCAGCAGCGCCTTTGCTTAAAGAAATCCACCCCCCTGAGCTCTTCCGGCAGGTACTCCTGCTCCACGGGCTCGCTGTACATGGGGTTGTACTTGTAACCTTTGCCGTAGCCCAGGTCCTTCATCAGCCTGGTGGGCGCGTTCCTCAGGTGCAGCGGCACAGGGGGGAGAGGCCCCTTGTGGTTCCGCAGACAGGCTTTGACGTTGTTGTAGGCGCTGTACACCTCAATGGACTTTGGGGCTCTGGCAAAGTAGACCACACACTGGGCTAGGAGCACCTAGGCGAAAAGGAAAACATCTTTGCAGAATACTTTATAATGTCCCTCATTAGTTTGGAAAAGAGTCCCACCACGCTTTCATTATCCCCCTTTCTGCCTACATGAGATGAGAGGTTGAACCAGACCAGTGGTTTTCTATTTTTAAACTGAATAACTTTTTATTAAATGAAAATTTTCTTAAAACCCCAACACATAAAATAGGTAAACATGAAGCTGCTGTGTTTGTGCGTGAACTCGCACCCACTTCCTCGTTCAGCTCCGTCAGCACTGCTGCCCCCAGGAAACCCCGAACACTTCCTCCTGTTTGAAAACATCACCTCATTGATATTTAAGACCCCCCTCTCGTGAGTCTAAGCTTCTAAAACAGGAGTTAAAAAGCCAAGCAGCAATTTCAGTGGGCCCACACATGAATGGCAAAAGCAGAACACATATTCAAATCCGCAAAGGGACACAGCACAAGAGAAAGGAACGAATTTGCAAAGAAATGACCTGATTACTTTACCTCACATTCGGGCATGCCTATAAAATGACAGCCTTGGTAGGCAGCAACTGCTTGTGTTAATGCAGATGGGTCTGCCAGACCTGTCACACACACAGAAAGAGAAAGTTTAAGTCACGACGCACACGTCCGGCCCGACCTGTCCATGTGCTACCGTGACCAGGGACTATCACTGCTCGTACATTCTGACCAAAAAAAAAAAAAAATCCCACTCAGCAAAATGGACTGACTTTTCTGTGATCTCGTTAGCTTATTCAAGAAATATTTACTGTGTCAAAAACTGTTTCCTCAGGGATAACAATTCTACATCTTGTAGGAAAAATAAATATAAGGGGCAGAGACCATGAAAACAATCACAAGGATGGATACATTAAAAAGAAAACATTTCTTAACACCAAAGAAAAGTTCTTCTGATCTTTTTATTTCAACAGTGTCCAGAACCTTCCATTTCTATCTCAGATGTCCAATGAAAACCTGAACACCCGACACCCGACTACAAAGCAAATGGAAGTGTTTCTTTTATTTCAATACTCTTATCAGGAAAATCACTACTGAAGAGGAAACAAAATGGTGACTTTAGGAACAAAAACACTCAAAAGCTCACACACACAATAAATAAAAAAATAAACTGAGTTCATACTGAAGTCTTTTCTCCTTACCTGTCCCACATGGCACCATTTCCCCGTCCCCCTTCCCCCGCCCTATGTGCACACCAGGTCCTGGGCCCTTCCCACCACACTCACCAATGTCTTCACTGGCAAACCTCACCAGCCTCCTGGCAATGTACAGCGGGTCCTCTCCTCCTTCAAGCATGCGTGCCAGCCAATAGAGGGAGGCGTTCTGGTCCGAGCCCCGCATGGATTTATGAAGTGCAGAGATACAGTTGTAATGCTCTTCCCCTGGACACCACAAAAAGCACCCACTCAATTACAGGCAGGACGGGACCCACAGAGCTCTAAGAGGCTCATCCAAGCCATGCTTATTTCACTTGGCTAACTTTAAGGAAGCCTGAACCAGTAGGGACCTAGGAAAGCCCGAGGTGAGTGCGGTCTGACAGCTGTGCTCAAGCTGCTCAGCAGGAGGGTACAGCGCCGCTGATGTGAGATGCAGGGGCAGGGGCACGCAGTTCCCTATGGGGCCTAGGCCTGTCTTGTAACCAGGTCCCATTGAGAGAAAGCCGCTGGATAACTGCAGCCACCTACACTGGATGTGAGCACAGACCAGGTGAAGGGAGGGGACATTCACTTTGAAAGGTGGTCTTCCTAGACCCCAGTGGATTTTCCAGGCCAAGAGTGGAGGAAGAGTGGTTCTAATGTTCTGGTTCCACTGTTAATTTGAGGAAAACTGACCCTGGGCGTGGAGGGCGCCATCAGGATGCAGAGGCAAGTGGCAAGAACAGCTGTTCCAGCCCATTTGTTCCTCGGTATCACTTCTAGCTACCCTTCTGGTATCTGAAGCCTGTGGTCATTTAAACCCGCTGTGGGGACACCTGGGTGGCAGGACCCTCGAAGGCCTGACACGTGCACTAACAGCTTTTGCCCTGAAAGCATTGTAGGCCTTTTCCTTCACTGCTTGGTTGTGCCCTGCTTTTTGACCCGTGGAACAAATCAGTGAAGCGTGCTTTAGAGGAAATATTTAAGGGGAGAAACTTATAGCTCCATATTTGCATTGATACACATCTCACAGTTTTCTGACCACCATCTCCTCCGTCAGTCTGAGGAGAGGGCACCCGCTTCCTGAGAAAGCAGGGGTCTTATTCTTAGTGTTAGTCCTTCCAGAGAAGCACCTGGTCTGTGCTCCTCATTAAGCCGATGCCAATAATGAGACCATGACCTGCTCTGCATGGCATCTGGGCCCCAGGAACAAGTCCCGGCAGCTGACAATGCTGGTAAAATGACACTTGAACTTCAGATGAAGAGAGCACGGGCTAAGATGCTGGCCTGCCAAAGGAGCAAGACCCGAGAGGCTGACTGTGGGGCCTAAGGCCCTCCCGTTGCAAAGGAGCGCCGGGGCAGATGGATGCTTTCTGCAGAGCCGCTGCATTGCTGTGGACAAACGCAATTTCCCATCTTAGGGCTTCCTCAGCTGAGTCACAATGCCACGGAGGCTGGCCGGTAAAGTGTCCTGCGCGAAAGCCACATGGTGCTGGCCCAACTCCCTCACAGGCCTGGACCCTGACCCTGTGCTCTGACCCTCCCGGGCTGAGCCTGGACATGGGGAGGAGAACTAGTGCAGGCCCAGCCAACTCGCGGACACATACAGATGAGACCGAAGCAGCCAGCTCTGCTTCACTTTCTGTCCAATGTGAACAAGGAGATGGCAAAGAACCTCCCGATCACAAAGGTTCCTCCTCTCCTTATACCTTTCCTGGGGGTCAGCGTCTGGTGAAGACCGTGGGCTCTGGAGCCAAGCAGCCAGGGTTCGAATGCCAAGTGTACAGCCATGGGACCACAGGCAAGTGGCTCCTCTCTGGGCCTCCTCAGGCTGCTCACCTGGGAAGCGGGTATTGTCAGACTGGCTAGGGCGCAGGGTTGTGAGCATTAAGCCATGTTTGCCTGGTATGGAGTAAGCACTACAGAAACATGTCAGTGTTCAATATTCTTCTACGTTAGCTGGTAGTTTTGCTTTTATTGTATACCATTTCCAACCTAAAATTTCACATTCATGTAGAACCCCAACATCAATGCACAGCAGAGAACTTGTTCTCATTTGGAAATTTCTTCACTGATGCAGACTTATCTGAGCTACTTCCTAGGCCCCTTACTGATGGGACAAAGCCTGTAAGAGCACGATCTAGGATCCGACCTGTGGAGCAGGTAGGCCACAGGGCAGCAGGGTAAGGTGTTAACTTGTGACTTGCGTGGGTCCTCAAGGCCGGGCTCCAGGCGATTTCCACTGACCCTAGTTCTTCCTGGGGCAGCAAAGAGCTACAGAGGTTGACCCCTTCGTGCATAGCTTCCCTGGATGGAATGTGAGTCCCAAGAAGTAGGAACCCTAGGGCTGGACATATCTAACACCCACAGTGTGTGTGTGAGCAGCCACAAGTGTTCGCAGGGGTGTGAGAGAGGTAAGTGAGTACATGTGAGAGTGGGTGTGAGTGTAAGCGGTCGTGTGTCAGCGGGGAGGGGCTAGCATGGCGGCAACACCAACAGGAAGGGAGGACACAGTCCTGGGCACCAATCAGACCTGGAGCTGGGGATAAATTTAACCATGTGTTCTGTGAATTTAGGCAAGTTTTTTCATCTGTAAAATGAGGATAACATTAAGTTACCTCCCAAAGTTATTTTGAGAATTAAAAAAAAAGACAATGTATGCAAACTACTCAGATTCAATGAAAGCTAGTGTTATGTTAAATGGTAGCTTTGTTTTTTAACTGACAGTCTGATGAAATGTAGAACAGTTTCAGCTGGTCCAGTAAAAATGAAGTCTCCTTTAGAACAGCTACAAGGGAGAACGAAAGACCACTGTTGCTGGAACTCCCAGAGACAATGGAAGAGTCCAGCATGTGGGAATATTTTTATCTCTTAAAACTTTTAATTTTTTGTACATATCTCCAGTTCTTGCATTTGGCCAAAAGGAAAGTAAAACTCTGTATCCAGAATGCTTTATGTTTCAGATTTTCCAAGCACTCCTATGACATTCAGGAGCACAGAGCTGGCCATCCGAGCTCTTGGGTCATTTGAAGAGAGGCGTTGGCTGGGGAGAGGACTGTTAATTTAATGCCTCTAATGCATCCTTAGTGCTCTTTAGCACCTCCCACCCCCATCAGCTGAGGGGCAGTAAAGCCAAAGAGCTTCAGTCACTTCCCCAAGGTCACATAGCACGTTCTCTTCACTCAACAGGAGGCACTGCCTGGAACCAGTCACTCTTAAGCTCCCCCACCCCCATCCCTTCTCTAACCAGTAAGAAGTACTCTTCACCATCAAAAAGCATTTGTTAAAGACATGGAACAGCCTACGTGGTATCTGTAATATTTAATCCCAGCTTCCTTTTCTGGCATAGCTTTGAAAGGTGTGGAAATTCTATTCGTTACTGCAACATGACTCTATCAGAATCACACAAACACTCAAGCCCCAGAAGTCCAGGGTAATCTACAGTACGCTATCTTTGTCATCCACATGTTTTATAAAAAGATACAAATGTACTGTGCTTATGACATTTAATATTGCCAGGTCACAGACTTAATAAGAGCTGGTATCAAAACTGATATCTGTAAATGTGCTTCTATGCAAACAGGTAAGCGCACAGAGCAAAAATAAAGTTTTAAAAAAGATATTACAAAATAAAAACATTACAATCCAAATAAACTTAATTTTCAGTTGAGACTCTTGAAATCAAGGATTTTAATTCTCATTAAGCTAAAAAAAATAAGTCACTTATTACAAGAATCCTCTTACTGCCATTATAAATGATCAACTGAATGTATCGGTTTTTAAAAATGCTTGTATTCTAAAAGGTGCCATCAGAAAGTAATGGAAAAATATGTGACTACCTTCTAAGATACATTTGAAACTTGCAATTTCAAATCTGAAAACTCCTCAGTTCTAATCAGGACAGCTTCTGCTCTGAGCCCCTCTAAGAAAGTTCAGGAAGCTAGGACTCTGAAATCAGACTCTGAGGGTAAGGTTTAATTCTATTACGAATATGGAGATCCAACTGAGAATCACGTTCATGCTTTGGACCCAGATGAAGGTCAGAGGTCTGGAAGTGAGAATGTATGTACACAACTTATTTCATGAAAGTTTCACTCTTTTTACAGTTCAGAGTTATTTACCTGCTCGGTCATACAAAATGTGAGATTTCTGGAGGCCTTCCTTCACATCATTTTCAGTGATCAGAACTCTACCGGGAGAATACGTTTGCCCACTCTTCTTACAAAACATCTTCCTAGAGCTTAACCTGGCCAGCACCGCCAGCTGCAGTCCGTTCAATCCAGCTCGGGCATCCCCATCGCTGAGATAAGCCAGAGTGTCTATAGCTTTATCCTCTATGAACACGGAGGGCCTGCAACACAACTACTGTTAGTTACTGTCACACTTGTATTACACACTTTTCATTCGGTAGCATTTCTTAGTGAACTCATATGTATGGCTTAGCAAGGTCACTAAAAACTCACTTAGTTCAAGGCTCTGCCCTTTATTGTTAACTCACATTGTTAACAGAGCTCAGCACTACTGAGACTGAAAACTGACCTGCCTTCGAGTCATGAGGGTGTATCACTGTATAAGCACACACACACACACACACATAAGCATGTATGAAGGAGACATGGAGAGTTTCAGAGAGTCACACGGACATACGATCTGTCTGGTTCACAAAATAGTGAGACCACAGAGTGTAGCTCAAGTGCCTCATTATAACATACAGAAAACAGGCTTCAAATGCAGTCCACATCCTGATGAGACAGGTATGCTCAGACCACTCCCCCACAGGGAAGGGACAGCACCATTTCAGAAAGCTAGCTCCCAAAGGCTCCAGATCACACAGTTTAATTCCCTCATTTCACAAACAACAAACCAGGAAGCCGGTTACTGTGGGCGCAGCAGGACCTAGGAGCAGGTCTGTGGGATTCTGGCCTGGGGTGTGCTTCCAAGTGAGTATTAATCACATGAGGTCTGCAGAGTAGCAGGGTCACTAGCCCGGACCTCTGTCACAAGATTCTCCCAGAACTCAGCTGTGAGACCTTGGGTATGTCACCTAACTTTGTCTCAACGTCAGGACTAAAATTGACCACCCCATTTCTAAATGTGGCCCTTCATGGAGAAGGTCTAATAATGATTTATTTTCAAGTCTCACTGTGAAAAATTTTCTATTCCTAGTCTAGTTAGACAAGCTATCTAACACACTTACTTACTTAGAGGGGTCTTATTAATTCCTGGCTAGCTGCTGGCAGCACATTTGCAAAGCAAACAATTTTTCCGTTATAGCTCACCCTTCTCACTGCCAAACTTCAGCTGCAAACGTCAATTAGGCCAGTCTAAATCAGCTACTTGGAAAACAATGCACAGGCACCAAATGGGTTGGGCAAAGGCATGGGGATGGGGGTGAGTGGGGTTGGTCATGAAGGGGGGCCCAGCTTGTCTGTGAAGGTCAATGTACAACTCCTTACCATAAGTCCACAGACACTACATCACTTGGTGAATGGCTTGAGTAACATCAATCTGTATTTCATGTACTAAAAGATTTGTTTCTAACATCTTAAAGACTGTCTCATGTCATTCTAATTTACCAAAGCCAAGACTTCCTATCATTAATTGCGGCTCTCATACCACACATGAAGCACCTGTTTTGTCTGTCGTATAGCTTGATAATGAATGACTCTGTCATCACACTCCTGACAGGCTCCCTCCTGGGACCCAGAGCCAAGGTTACAGTCTGGAAGCCCATCCTTCTCCCTTCTTGACCAGATACTCAAAACACACACCAAGGCCACAGCACTAATACTTTGTAAAGTTGACGGACCATTTCTCAAGCAGATATTGTTTAGCAGATTTTAGATGTTTTGGAAGAAAAAGACAGTTTACACATATTAAAAGAAAACGTGTTAGGAGAGACCAATACTAGTGGGGGTGTGGCATCACCCGATGTGCCCCCCACCCCCACACACAGAATGTGTAGTAATCAAGCCAGGTGAGTGTGTGTGTGTGTGTGTGTGTGTGTGTGTGTGTGTGTGTGTGTGAGAGAGAGAGACAGAGAGAGAGAGAGAGAGAGAGAAAGAGAGAGAGAGAGAGAGAGAGAGAGAGAGAGAGAGATAGGGGCAGGGTGGCAGAAAAACCAAAGTTGCCTGAACACCTCTTTTCGGCCTCACAACTAATAAATTATTAGCAATGCCTTCCATCTCCGTGGAAAGCTTCCTAGCAACAAAGAGCCTGCAGGATCATTTGCAGGAAGAAAAAGGAGTAGAGCAGGAGCCCTAATCAATCCTGACTGACTGAGCCATCACCATGAGTCAAGCCATTTGTTTATCACATTTGTCATCTCTCCATTCCCACTAAATGTTGAGGCCTCAGAATAGGAATAATGTCTTATTCTTTCTTTGTATTCCTACTGCCTGGTAGAGAATAGACATTTGCTATGTGCACAATAATGAATGGACTAACTTCTATTTTCCCACAATTTCAGAGTGAAACATTCATTTTCTTTTAAATTGTAATATATAGAAAGTATACCCCCACCCCTCAAAAATCCATTATCTTCACCACCAAGAGATAACAACAGCCACTATGGCCTCTGTTGAATTTCCTTTATGATCCATCCACTCCTTCAATCATCAACCTAACATCTAATTTTTAAAACAAAATTGGGATCGAATTATGTATAGTTTGCGTCCTTAACAATTAAACCATTTGTTGAAAAACAAGTACGCTACTTAGAACTCTAAATATTACTTTATTACAAAATGTGGATTATATTAAATTTAAAAAATAGACACAAAGGGGCGAAAGTCTCTTATTGCTGTTATTCCCTTAACATTAGTATTTTGGTATACGTGTATTTCCCTTTTCTATGAATTTGTCCTTCATATACATAGACGTGAGTGCTTTTGAGACAGAAACGACGGATGGCCTTCCATGCTCTGCTGCTTACTATACTGCCCCATTTCCATGAGTCCTCATATAAAGTCAACAAGGAGGCCCTTTTTATTATGACAGAAGCAGACTAGCAGACTGTTTCACAGATTTATAAACGGCACACTGTGAATAAGCCTTTAAAAATGGGCATGTATTTTATGTGGTTGGAAAATAGGATCCTTCCTTCAATTTTTAAACTCTTAACTAAAGCCCAAGTTATTCTATTGCTCTCCTTTTAATCAGGTTTGAAGTCATGGGGAACAGGGATGCTGTAGCAGTAAAACCAGAGCTGAGAGCTTTCACCAAAGCTCCCCCTGCTCCATTGCTCCTCCCCTTCAGTACTGCCCACATTCCAACTTCAGACCTGTCCAAAACAAGTATTTTTCAACTCAAATGAATCTATCAGCAAGTGATAAAAGGCGACTGCTGCTAGCACTCACGATGCTCACCCACAGAAGTTCCCAAGTGGAAACTCACTGTTAAGAACATGGTATAAACTGCCCAACGGGTTCTTCCCACCACTCAGTACTCCCTGAACCCCAGTTACTCTACCTCGGTTCTGAGGAGTGATAAAATGTGTCAAAATAGCTTGAAATCTCAGGAGAGGGAGCAGATGAGGAGGCTCATTCAAGGAATAATACAATGAGGAAGACCTGTATTGATATTTGTAGAACTCAGCAAACAGTAACTACTGCACAAAATATCTTGAAGGAGTGATTCCAGTCCAGATAATTCAACATTACTTTTAAACTTAACCATAAATTTATAAAATATTTTCAATTTGGAAGTAACTTTCCAAAATTAGAATAGGATTAAATGTGGCACAATTTACTTTGGGGATAGAACATCTGAAATGTCATAGCATTCTATAGAGAATTAAGCACTAGATAGTAAATTATATTGTTATAATGTGATAAAAAAAATCCAACTGTTCCATGATAGCAAAAGTGGTTGAAATAAATGTATTGGAAAAAATCATATTCCTAGTTAATAAGATTTAGAGATAAAAGACAAAGCCTAGTTTCTCCAAATGACGTGAAATGCTTTGGTCTTAAAAGGAATGTGGGAAACATGCTGTAAAGACAGCTCCCTCTTTTCCTTTTTTCTTCCCAGGGTGTGGATTTTTCTGCACATTTGTTTTTCTGGGGAATGACATCAGGATTTGGAGGATTCTATTGAGATGGCTGGATGTTTAAGCTGGAGTGAGGCAAGTGACAATGTACCTGTTATTTTATGGCAGAACAGAAGAATACACATGGCTGAGTTAAACTCTCCCTGACTTACAAGACAATTCTCTCTGACTCTCTTTCACTAAGAAAAGGAACTTTCCACGGTCAGAGTAATGACTGCTATCCAGTGGTCCTCAACTAGGAATGTGCACCAGATTACAGAGAACTTTCCGAAAGTACAGCTGTGTATATCTTACCACTGATTTACCGATTCCAAAATCTCCAGGGACAGACCCTGGGCACATGTATTGTCAGAACACATCCCTGGTAAGGGTGATGCACAGAGCTGGTTAAAAGGCACTACTGGATGTCTTAGAAACTGAGGTGTGAGGTGAGCCTCTTGAAAACTCCTCTGGAATTTACAACAAATTGAACAGCTATAATTCCACAAAGGACTCCCTGCACAGCAGACAGGCAAGACTAAGGGACTGAAATCATCTAAAGGAGGGCAAATTGGGGGAGCGGCACAGGAGGGAAGTGGTAATTATGGAGACACAGGCTGAGTGGCCAGAGCTCGGAGCTCCCTGCATCCCGGAACTACCGCAGCTGCAGGAGAGGGAAGAACTCGGACTGCTAGGGCTCAGCTTATGGCCCACAGGGCTGAGGGGGCAGTATATAACACCTCCGAGCAAAGACTGAGGGAAGAGGGCTGATATCGGTGGTTTAAGCCCTCACTGCCGAGCGGAGAACAGAAGCCTTAGGCACGGAGACTAGCCGCCCCCTCCCTACCCTCCCAGAGCTTGCCCCGCCCCCACCTGCCCGGTGCTAGAAGCAGAACAGTAGCAGTGTCATATCAAAAGAACGGAATATTTGCTGTTCTGAGAACTGTGGACAACAGACACAGATTCGCAGCCCAACTAGTTCCGGCAAAGGGGAGGGAGCTGTGGAAGCAGGACCTGCTGTGGTGGTGGTCGCCGCCATTGCTCTGGGCCACCTCTCACAACTCACCCCGCCCCTGGCCCCACCTATCTGGGCGGATCCCTGCAGGGGTAAACAGAACTGCTGAAACATACGGGCTCTGAATCTGGTTCAAAAAGAGCTTTGGAACTTCAAAAGCTCTCTGCATCCCCACAGGGACATGGCGCCTTATGACCCAGGCGAACTGTTAACAGAGGAGAAGCCCATCTCCCAGGGAATTTCCCCATTGTGTGAGAAGCTGGAATAGTGCAGAGAAAACATAGCACGACTGTCACTAAGATAAAAACAGAAAAGACACAAATGATTTCAGAAATGAAACAGGGGAGGTTATCATGGATGTCACAGAGATATAAATGATCATCCAAGAATACTATGAAGGACCAAATGCCACCAAATTCAATAACCTAGAAGAAATAGACAAGTTCTTAGAAACATATAGCCTTCCAAGGCTGAATCACGAAGAATTGGAAAATCTAAACAGAACGATCACCAGTAAGGAAATTGAATCGCTCATCTGAAACCTTCCCAAAGCGAAAGTCCAGGACCAGATGACTTCACTAGGGAATTCTACCAACCATTCAAAGGGGATCTAATAACTGTCCTTCTCAAACTCTTCCAAAAAAGTGAAGAAGAGACAATACTCCCTAACTCATTTTATGAGGCCAACATTACCCTGATACCAAATCCTGGTAAGGATAACACAAAAAAAGAAAATTACAGACCGATATTTCTGATGAATACAAATGCAACAATCCTAAACAAAATTCTAGCCAATTGAATGCAACAATGCATTAAAAAGATTATATATACATCATGACCAAATGGGGGTTCATCCAAGGAGTGCAAGGATGGCTCAACATCAGCAAATCCATCAATGTGATACAACACATGAACAAAATAAAGGACTAAAATCATGATTATATCAATAGATGCAGAAAAAGCATTTGACAAGACACAACATGTATTTATGATTAAAACACTTAATAAAATAGGTATAGAAGGAAAATACCTTAACATAATAAAGGCCATATATGACAAGCCCTCAGCTAATCTCATAATTAATGGTGAGAAACTGAAGCTCTTTGCTCTACATTCAGGAACATGACAGGACCCTCCCCTATCACCTCTGCTTTTCACCATAGTGTTGGAAGTCCTTGCCAGAGCCATCAGGCAAGAGAAAGAAATAAAATGTATCCAAATTGGTAACGAAGAAGTTAAATTGTCACTTTTTGCAGATGACATGATGCTATATATAGAAAACCCTTAAAGACTCCACCAAAAAGCTATTCGAAACAATAATTAACAAATACAGTCAAGTTGCCAGTTACAAAATCAAAGTACAAAAGTCCATTGCATTCCTATAAACTAACAATGAAATCTCAGAAAAAGAAATATAAAAACAATTCCTTTTGCAATTGCAACAAAAAGAATAAAATATATAGGAATAAACTTCACCAAGGATGTGAGAGACCTATATATTGAAAACTGTAATACATTTTTTAAAGAAACTGAAAAAGACACAAAGAAGTGGAAAGACACTCCATCTTCATGGATTGGAAGAATCAATATAGTTAAAATGGCCATATTAGCCAAATCAATCTACAGATTTAATGCCATTCCCATCAAAATCCCAATGGCTTTTTAAAAAGAAATCATCAGATTTGTTTGGAACCACAAAAGACCCCAAAGAACCAAAGCAATCTTAAGAAAAAAGAACAATGCTGGAGATATCACACTCCCTGACTTCAGCTTGTACTACAGGGCTACAGTAATCAAAACAGCATGGTATGGGCAGAAAAACAGACACATAGACCAAAGGAATAGAATTGAGAACCCAGAAATAAACCCGCATAAATATGGACAGATGATTTTTGACAAAGAAGCAAAAAACATACAATGGAGGAAAGACAGCCTCTTCAATAAATGGTGCTGGGAGAATTGGAAAGCCATATGCAAAAAAAATGAAACTAGACTGCTATCTGTCACCGTGTACCAAAATTAATTCAAAATGGATCAAAGACCTAAACATAAGATCTGAAACAATAAACTGCATAGAAGAAAACATAGGTACTGAACTTACGGACTTTTGGTTCAAAGAGCATTTTATGAATTTGATTCCAAAGGCAAGGGAAGTAAAAGCTAAAATAAATGAATGGGACTATATGAAACTTAAAAGTTTCTGCACTGTAAAAGGAAACAATCAACAAAATAAAGATGCAACGAACCGAATGGGAGAAGATTTCTGCAAACTATGCCCCCGATAAAGGGCTAATATCCAAAATATATGAGGAAATCATGTAACTCAACAACAAAAAGACCAAACAATCCCATTGAAAAATGAGCAGAGGACCTGAAGAGACATTTCTCTAAAGAAGGCATACAAATGGTCAATAGACATATAAAGAAAAACATTCAAGATCACTAATCATCAGAGAAATGCAAATAAAAACCACAATGAGATATCACCTTACCCCAGTCAGAATGGCTTTCATCAACAAGACAAATATTAACAAGTGTTGGAGAGGCTGTGGAAGAAAAAGGAACCCTCATACACTGTTGGTGGGAATGCAGACTGGTGCAGCTGTTATGGAAGACAGTGCGGAGGTTCCTCAAAAGATTACGAATAGAATTACCGTATGACCCAGCAATCCTTTTCTTGGGTATCCAAAAAATCTGAAAACATTTACCCATAAAGACATATGTGCTCCAATATTCGTTGCAGCTTTATTTACGGTGGCCAAGACATGGAAACAACCAAAATGTCCTTCGATAGACGAATGGATAAAGAAGTTGTGGTATATATACACAATGGAATACTATTCGGCAGTAAGAAAAGATGAAATAGTACCATTTGTGACAACATGGATGGATCTTGAGAATATAATGCTAAGCGAAATAAATCAGAAAAAGTTGAGAAGCATATGATTTCACCGATATGTGTCATATGAAACAAAAACAACAAAAGAACAAGACAAACAAATGAAAAAACAAAACTCATAGACATAGACAATAGTTTAGTGGTTACCAGAGGGTAAAGGGGGGAGGAAGGTGGTAGATGAGGGTAAAGGGGATCAAATATATGGTGATGGAAGGAGAACTGACTCTAGGTGGTGAACACACAATGTGATATATAGATGATGTAATACAGAATTGTTCATTTGAAATCTATGTAACTTTACTAACAATTGTCACCCCAATAAACTTTAAAAAGATAAAATAAAATAAAAAGTACTACTGCTGAATTATAACTGGGACTCTTCTATAATACTTTACAAATTACTAGTGTGGACCTTACACAAAGAAACAAAGAAAGGTGAGAATGGTAATACCAGAAGCATTTTAACTTGATACTAAGTATAAGCAAAGTAACTCTTTTAATTTTGCACCTAGACTCCTTCTAACAACAGGGGTAGCTTCATAGTCAAAAACATGCCTTCAGAAACTGGTTCCATTCTGTTCAAGCTGGCACGTTACTTAACCTTTTGTGCCTCAGTTTTCTCATCTAAAAGGGAGACAATAACCACTTCTGGAAGGACTAACTGAGACATGTAAAAGCCTTAGCGCAGTGCCTGGGCATTGTGAGCACTGAATTTTATCATTAGGAATGAGAATGATTTGAATCAGACTGTTCAGTATTATGCTCTCTAGAACTGCGAACAGCTGCTTCCATGATACCCAGAGTGAAAAGAAAACAAAACTTACTCCAAAAAGAGACTATATACTTCAGAGACAGTGCCCGTTTCTGTTTAATCCCGGGAAGACACACTACATCTTTTCTACTTACACTACACTGTTTACCTAGTATGGGATCGTGGAATGAATCACCACCCCAAGACGTGTGTTTGTCCTAAGCCCTGCACTTGCGTATGTGACCACATTAAGGATCCCCAGATGAGAGCACCCTACGTTTAGTGTGGGCCCTAAATCCAATGACAAGTGTCCTTCTAGGAGACAGTAAAAGAGGACGAAGTGACACAGAGGAGAGGCCACGTGAAGATGGAGGAAGAGAATGGAGTGATCCTGCCCCAAGCCAAGGAACGCCAGGAGCCACCAGAACCCGAAAGGAAGGGCTCTCTCCTAGGGGAGGCTTTGCAGGGAGTGTGACCCTGACAACAGCGTCAGACTTCGAGCCTGCAGAACTGTGAGAAAATAAATTTCTGTGGTCTTAAGCCACACAGTTTGTGGCAATTTATCACAGCAGCCACAGGAAGCAAATACAAGTTCCCTGATATTTGTTTCCAGTAGCCAGGCTTTTACATCATCATTTAATAATGTATGTTAATGTAACTTTTTTATGTCAAAACATTTTTAAGAAAACTTAGTAAAATGCACGTTAAATCCACAACTCACTCTGACCAGTACCTTTTATTCTGGTGTTCCACTATCTTTTTTTTTTTTTTTTCAATACTAGAAAAGATTATTTTTAAAGGTCAGGCAGCATAGTTCCAACTTTTATTAAAAACAAAACAACTGAGAAACAAACCTATAGCCATCTTGTCTCGGGCCATCTCATTTGGGGGCCACGTTGTCTGCCCCTCCCCCCAAGATGATCAGAGAAAAGCCCTAGTCTTCCAGTCAAGCTGCAGCACTTTTACTTCAGGACAGAAGCCACTCCAACTCTTTCATCCAACTCTTGGAACTCTGCCTAGTTGGACAGTAACAGTGCAAGCACGACTTCTCATTTCACTCTCTTCATGTCCACAAACTAATGACTATTATCTGGTCCACTGTTTAAACAACTGACTCTTTAGGTGGGTGTTTTTGAATATATGTGTCATCTGATCTGGAATCTACAATCCTTTAAGGCAGCAAGTACTGCAGGGTGATTAAACACTAGTTTACTTTCTCATTTTCAGCAGCACAAGCTCATCAGACCATAAACCATGAATTTTCTGGCCTCCAAAATTAACCCAATGCACAGATAACATGTTTCACTGTACCACATAACCAAAATGCTTACAGAGCAAAATACACAAAAACTGTTGATTATTCATACAAACCAAAGGAACTATGGGATAGATAATTCAACATAAATTACCACTTACCTCTATCTTTCTCTTCACAACCAAATCACAACTGAGTATGGGAGTCTAGAGTACTATTTTGTGGTTGTCACACTAAAGCTAGAGGGCAGGGGGGTGGAGAGATACGCTCTTCTTTGGCCCTTCTTCTTTCCTATTGCCTAGAATACAAATATTATAGCTAGATCTTCAGTAGCACCTTGGGGCGTGAGGTAAAACCCCTGCACCGAAGGTGGTGAAGCAGAAAGACAAGAGCCCTGGCAATACTGTGAAGCTGGCCAGAAGCTGCATCTTTAATGCCCGTGGACCTTCAGACTCTTACATGAGAAAGAACGTTCCACCTTGTTTATGGCACACGACTTGACTTTCCTGATGTATGCAGCCAAACTTAACCCTAATGGGTGCAGTAACATCTAGTACTCTGTCCTCGCTGGAGCACTTCTCTGTGGGCACCCTCCAGGTTTCTTCCTACCTTCTGGATTTGTTTCCTTAGGCTCCTCTAGCTCTGCCATCCAATAAATGCTGACAAGTCCTCCACTTACTACTACCCTTAGCTCCGGGCTTTCTCCAGCTCGCCTACGGGAGTTATTCACATGTATGGACTATACTATCTCTGTTTTGCTGGTGGCCCCAATCCGTCTCAAACCCTTCCACTGCTCTCCAGACTTCTAGATCTGGGACCTCTCAGTGTGAACCACCCAGAGGCCCCACAGACTGAACGGCACACCCACCCTGCTCCTCCTCCTGTCTTTCTTGCTCAAAAGTACAACTATCTGTCACCAGATCAGTCATCTCAGACACTCCTTACCTCTCCTCACACCTAGGCCTCCAGATCCCACTTTGCTATTTCTCATTGCAGCTCTGGCCTTTGTTCAAATCAGGCACTTGTCTGCGTCTGTCTTTTGTATTTAGCTCCTGTTGCCACACAGCAGCCTACCTGTCTGGCTCCTCGTACCTGCACCTAAAGAAAGGAGAGTCTGTGAGACGGATCCTTTCAGGGACTTCGCTTAACCTCTGTGCTTGCACCTTATGTCTCCCTGTTTGGCCCCAAAGGATGGCTGGTTAGTCAATGGCGGGTAAGATTCCCTGGGGGGGAAGAGGGGGAAGGGGGACAACCCAAGCCAGACACAGCCACGTGGGGACCATCTGGAGAACTCGCGGGGTCGATAGAGGTGGGGACAGCTCCCCACCTTCCCCCATCTAAGGAGAGCCCCTGCCTCTGTGGCTGCATTCCTTCCCACAACCTGCAGGGGAAGAGATTCAATGATGTGCTTTCCATCTACTCACCTGCATGAAGGTTTTGTCCCTTGGGGAAGTACCTGTCCTGAGACTTATGGTTCAGCTGCCTGCAGGCAAGGGTGATTGGCTTAAATCAGTTTCCTATTATGATGTACAGGACTCAGATCTTGAGATTGACAAGCTTTATCCTCTCCTACCTAATAAAAGCTATGCGCTGGCCAGATTCGGGGCTCAGTCCTTTGAAGCTGGTGTCCCTTGGCCCAGCTTGCACTCTATTCTTGGCTACTGTATTTCTTAATGCTAAGCTACGCTACCCTCTTCGCTCCCCACAACTTTTGTCAGGCGGGATGCGACAAGCTCCTAACTGGTCTCCTAGCTGTGCACGGCCCTGAGGGGAGAGGCAACGGGGAGGGAAACAACTCAACTCACTCCAATCTACCCTGAGGCTGCACTGAAGCGAAGATCTGAGCAGGTCATTCTCTTGCCCAAGATCTACGATTTCTCACAGCTCTCCACATGACTTTTCTCACCTCAGAGCACAGGTCTTTTATAATCTGGCCCTGCCACCCTCTCTGGCCTCACTGACCATCACCTTCCTCATGCCCACTCTTCCATCCAACCACGGATGGATGGTGCTATACCACCTTGACTTTGACATGCTATATTCCCTTGCCAAAATGAGCTTGCCATTCACTTACATTCCGCTCATCCTTCAAAATTCAACACTGCATCCCATCTAGAAGGTGAGATATTTGATTTCACATCTTCTCAATGCCTCTTTCTTATATCCATGGACAAAATTCAATCACAGCATGTCACTGGAAGCCTATTTACTCACCATCCGTTTATGAAACTCGAAGCTCCCTAAAGGCACGGGAATGGGCTTTTCAACACACAGCCAGTGCCTAGCATATGCAGGCCCTTCAATTTATACTGAATAAACAAACAGGAGGAAAATAGAAGATGACACCTTTATCCCACACTAGTGAGAATGTATAACGTACATGTGTAGACTGCATAAGAATTCACTGTTCCTCAAGTCAAGTCAAGAATGGTGTAAGCATCAGCTTGATTAGTCTCCAGATTCAGTACCTGCACAGCTCTGCGCATGTACAGCAGCCTTGAAAAGTCTGACATTTCTCTGTAAATGTTCTAGTTGTTATCTAGAGCATCAAATACAAATGCACATTCCATCTTTCGAGAGAGAGGGTGCAACTATTTGGGGTTAAAAGTCTTTCCTTCCCACTAGATTGGTGCAACCAAATCTAATTTATGTTCACAAGAATGTATATATAGTTGATATCAGTCAATAGGGATCTGAAAGTAACAGTTTACCTAAAGCTGAAAGACAATACAATCCACTATTAATTATCCATGGCAATTGGGGTGGCCAGGTACTTCTGTTAGGAAATCACCAGTAATTTAAGAACTCTTTCTATGGCTTAGTACATCTCCCAACTTAACTCCTTGTCAGAATTGCTAATAAGCAGACCAAGTAATTAAGCTTAATAATCTTTAATTTCACTGTGCTTGCTGCTATAGTTTACTTGGGCAAAAGTATTAAAAAAAAAGTTTCTTGATTCCTGGGCAATCATCCCTTATATTGGACTATACCCAACACAAACAAACAAACAAACAAACAAACAAATAACGAAGATTTCTCTCATATTGAAAGCTAGGATTTATTCACTCACAAATCATTTACTACCCATGTATTACATGCTAGGCACTATGCCGGGTGCTAGGCATATGAACAAGAAGGACAAGTTCCTATCCTCCCAGCCTTCCCAGGAAAGTGGGAGATATAAAAAAATAAACAAGAGAATGAAAAGAAGTCATAATTAGGATCGATTCTAAATTAGTGATAGTAGAAAAAATAAATGACCTACTGGATATGGGAGGTTTTCTTGGACTAAACTGCAATTTTAAGATTTAAGAATCTGGCTCTCACTTTTGTATCAGGCTCAGTTTCAACAGTAAGAAAAACCTTAATTCTGTCACTTGATCCTCTCAGATTTTCATGTGCGTGCAAGTGAGGTGGGAATCCTGTTAAAATGCAGAAATCCTTTTTAAGATGACCTCCATGGTCACTGTCCTTCTTATTTCACTTAAATTATGGCATGGCAGTGATTTGGGAGAGGGAAAATAACAAGTGCCCCGCACACAAAGGGCTCCCAAGTCCGAGTACACCTGACTGATACCAGCAAGTTCCATAAACCTTCTCAGCCACAATTCTGATAGCTATCCCATCACACCTACACTCTAAAATGATGTGACTTTATTCCACCTGGGGATCTCTGGCCATGTTTCAGGTCTTTCATGAGGTGTAACATAATTTCTCCTACATCAGAGACATGAGCAAATGGGGAAGGCCAGACACAGGGAAAAACTGTTGAAACCTAAACCCTGAGCCTAAAACTATGTCTGTACTTTAATCCTCACAGAGAACTTGGCCTCAGGGCAGGCACTAGCAGCTGTGAGGGTCCCACGTGAAGAGGCATTAGCCTCTCATCAGACCAGATTATGTGTCGCTGCATTATTTCAGGTGACACATCAATCAATGACATGTGAATAGTCTAATATAAATAAAGAAAAAATTCTGACCTGAGTAATCTAATTGATTATCCACAGTATACATCCTGTGAATTAGCGAACTCACGCAGCACTCGTGATACAGAAATAGATTAGCAAAGGAAAGAGACAGCCCCTAATGTGTCATTTTCAGTTAAAATTCCTTTAGTTTCATGGAATTGAGTTTGACTTTTTGAGTATGCAAAAATCATTCCAAAAAGCTTTAAGGGATTTTATGGTAACATTTACATTAATTTTTACTTAATATTTTTAAAAGAACAGTAAACTGTAGGAAAAAAGAAAATTGGAATCTGTGCATAAATCTCTGAAGCATTGTAAATTAAATCTATTCCATAAAAGAAAATATCAATAAGGCTTTCCACAGTCTTCCAAGACTAAAAAAAGTGTGCTACGTAACGAAGCAAATCCCTAAGCACAAAAGCAAACACCAAAAACTAAGATAACTAAAATAATGGGCAAAGCAATGTTAAAGTTTGAAGAATGACAGATGCAGCCATTATAAGCTATACAACACATCCTAAAAGAAAGGAAACATTTGCAGAAATACACTTGTTGGTATCACTCAGCACTTCCCTCCTCTTGTTTTCATTACTAGATCAACATTTCTTCTCTGCCTCCACTCTCTTACTGCTGTCCAGCCCTTTCTGGCCCCCCGCCAGGGGATTCTCTGGGAGATGTGTGCCCCCAGGACACTGCACAGTCAACTTACTCAGAACTGCTGTTGCTGCTGTGGCTCAGAGGGTCAGTGGGACGGCTGGAATCTAGGACGGAATCTAGGACGTGGATGCCCAGTGAGTTGATTGCTCGCATTAAAATAGTCACCATTGCCTCTACTGGAAGCTTCTCAAGAACAATAACCCTACAGCGGCTCAGAAGAGCGGCATTGACTTGGAAAGAAGGGTTTTCTGTGGTTGCCCCAATCAGAGTGATTGTCCCACATTCCACGTGAGGAAGGAACGTGTCCTAATCATGGGAGGAAAACAGAAGAAATTGATTCCAGTCAATAACAACTTGCAGAATCCTACGTAAGTTGGCTATCCATTCCTTCCTTTTACTAATTATAATTTCAGGAATAGCAGCTTTATAGTAATTGAATATAGATGCAACATCGGGAGAGCACAATGAATGCTTTTTAAGCCTAAAACACATTTTCTGGAATGCCAATGTCTAAGCCTGGTCTCTTTCTTGCTGGTAGACTAATAGCTTAAAGTAGAATTCTGCTTTAGTTTCAACATAAATGGTTTCTTTACTTAGAAAAGTATCCTCTATCTTGAAGCCAAACTGACATAGTTTAAATATAGCAGCTATTTATTTACAGAAGTCTAATAAAACACAACATTAATATTTCCAAAATCCTCTTCCACTGCAAGTACTCAATCATATTGTTATTCTTCCTAACAAACTTGGTAAATATATATCAGTGAATATGTAACCAGAGGATGCTGTCTTAAGGGGAAGAAATGATAAGAGGAGTCAATGGTCTAATATGAAACCTACAGTGCTAACGTTCAGTCAGAACTCTAATGGTCTATTTAGTCAGAGATTCAAATCAGGGGAAAATAGCTTAGTAAAATACTTCTATCTCTGACGAAAAATATATTATATAATATATATATATATAATATATATAACAAATATATCAACAGAAAAAGTATACCTGAAAAAGCTTTATGTTTATTTAGGAAGAATACAAAAGTGGCTTTGTTTACAAAAATAAATTGTCATTTTATTTCAGAAAGCCATTTAAATAAGTAGTAACGATTAGATCTTGGAACATTTACTTTCATGAGAGTCTAAAGTCAGAAAACAGACTCTTTAATCTTAAAAATAAAAAGTAACACTTTATAGGGGAGAAATTTAAAATTAAGTTAGACTGTTCACTATGACTCCCAACTATTTAAAGATTTCTAAAAATTGTAAACTTTGATCCAAAGTTGCTTTTCTGGTATGTGTAGCTCAGAGATATACTAATAATTTCATTTATCAGATAGAGAAACCATTTTCTTGTCATAAAAAACACTAAGAAAAAGTGGGGACATAGGCTCAAAGGAGATGGGTTGGTAGTCTATGCTTCCTTGTAGACAGTTAATAATGATAACAGCCCCTAACATTTATATTGTCCTGTGTACTCTTCAAAGTGATCTCACATACTTTATGTTCTATTTAATTAATATTCACAATGGCCAAAAGGTAGAAGAAAGTTAATATACCTGTTGAGATTTATTGAATCGATGAATCTCATCAATAAAAAGTATGGTTTTCCTTTTGAAAAAGCTCTTTTCATTTTGAGCTTGTTTTATGACATCTCGTACATCATTTGTCTTGGCATTTGTTGCAGACAATGTCACAAATCTTACACTATGTTTCTTGCTGTTGTTGGCTATGATGTGAGCCAAGGTGGTCTAGAAAAGATGACACACAGAGTTTGGAAAGCTGATCAGACACAGACAGAAAAGCACCCATGGGTACTAACACAAGCAGCATAAGCACAATTTACTAAACAACTTAAACTCTGAAGAACGTTTAGCAGCACAGATAGAATCTGAAATACCACAGTACATTTTACATTTTCAAAAATTAAAAGAAGTTATAAATAAAACAGGAAAGTAGCTAAACCTTAGGTTAATTCTGACCTTTCCTCCTTTGTACCTAACCCCGTTTGATTCCTTTTTGGGGACTCTAACATCTTTGGAATTCCAGTAAAGAACAGCTGTTTTGATTTAGCAGAGCCTGGGTGATGGCTGTGGTCTCTTCCAGCCAAGAAAGCATTACTGCTGAAGGACTGAGTGTAGAACTGAAGTGCAGAACCACAGACTCCATCATTCCATAACTGGAAGCTCATCAGTGCAACTTAGAAAGGAGAGTGAGCCTTTGAAATGAAAAACCAATGACAACCACCTAGCATTTAAGATGGCTGCAGGCCACTTCTGAATGTTTACTTTGGAAGCAGGTGAAACGCCAGCACTTCATCCTGTCAGTACTTAACAGGAAACAATGGAGATCCAAAGAAAGCGCTGCTCGGTGCCTGGCACTTAATGGTACCCTACAAATCTGATAGGCTCTTATTAACATCATTATTATTGTTAGCAGTATAGTAGTAAGGATGGGAATAAAGAAAAAGGAAAGACTGTTTAATGAGAGGGTCAAATTTGCTCCTGAATGAATGGAAAGGTGGCACTTCATTTTCTAAAAGTTGTATAGCACCATTAGATACTGTGGCTGCTTCTTTAGCAAATCCCAGCCTACTGCCTCCCATGCCACATATACTTTGGCTTGTGACTGATCACCAAAGACTACACTGAGCAGCCCAGCTCACTAAATCTTTTGCCCAGCATCTTCTGTGAGTTCACTCTACTGGTCTCCCCGGGGATCTTTTTCTTGTCAGTGGGACTATAAGAGCTGACCAGCCATTCTCCTGAGCTTATGCAGAGTGCACAGACAATAAGAATGCTACTGCTCAGTTCCCTAAACGAGGTGACAACTAAGACCACAGTAAAATGTTATTTGGGTAAGGCCTGATTCATACCCGACCAAAGGGAAAGTATGAATGCACACAAGAAGGCAAAAAATGAACAAGATGCATTCCAGGAACTGGAATAAACGGAGAGTGATTAAGTTGTGGGCAATGAAGCTGGAAAGGAAAACTGGAGAAAAAGCATGAAAGGCCTTGTGTACTAAGGAGCCAGCACCTGAAATCTAGGAGAGCCCATAGACACTCTGATTCTGAATGTCGCCTTCCATGCACTGTGCTCACTCTTCTTCCTCTTGCTGTGGATTCAAACAACAAATATTTAACCTTCTCTGCCTACTCTGGTTTTTTCAGTCTTAACCCTCCTGTGTTGAAATTTCAAGTGTTCCTCCAATAACGTTTTCTAGACCCCAATATACCAACTGCCCTCCTCTGGATTTCTGGTAATTCTTAACAAGGTACATAGAACTGGACACTAAAGTGCACCGATGTTTCTTCTCAAAAGTACACGGCATGACCTGGACAGTTATGGAAACGCTAGATGAAAATGACTTGAGTTCTCCTACTGGTCTTGTTAAATAAATCCAGTCTCAAGAATAAATAAAAGTCAGTCTGTTAAAATAAATCAACAGCTATAAAGAGGAGAAAGAAGCGCAACAGAAATTAAAGCCAATATTTGATTCTTTCTCAAAACTGAATCCGTATTCCTACAGATGCAACATACAAATGTTCCTCTTCAATTTGCAGCATGCTGTTTCCTTGACAACTGGGTCGTTAATGTGGCATTGGAACACATAGGTAGATCAAATCTAAAAGTCCACACGTTCTTGAAAACCTATGAATTCACACATTCTCACTTAGAAAACGAGCACAAAACGTGTCCTGTGAATCTGGTGGCCGTGCCTCTTTCACATCCAGCACAACTGCACGTGTGGACCAGGCACTGTCCCGGCTCTGAAGGCAGCCGAGGCCCTGCACTCCTGGGCCTCCACGTCCGGAGACGAGCGGACTCTTCCGGGGCGGCTTCTGACACGGCTCTCCGACAGTCGGATCCAAGCCCCGACCCACACAGCAACACTCGGAACCTTTCGGCCAAGGCTACACTCACCTTGCCGCAGCCCGGCGGCCCCCACAGGATGAGCGAGGGGACCGCGCTTGTCTCCAGCAGGGGCCGCAGCAGGGTCTCCTGCCCCAGCGCTCTGCTCTGGCCGACGTAGTCCTGCAGCGAGTCGGGACGCATCTTGTCGGCCAGTGGCTTGCCCTCCAGCATCTGCCGGATCTCTTCGGCCGCCAGAGCGCGGGCGTGAGGGCGGGCCCCGCTGCTGGCCCCAAAGGCGGCGGCGGCGGCGGCGTCCCAGTGGCCCGCGTCGTCCTCGCCGTCCGCATCGGCGTCGCCGTCGCCGTCGCCCACCGCCTCCTCCTCGTCCTGCGCCTCCGCCTCGTCCCAGCTCCGCGGAGACGCGTTCCCCGCCGCCGCGGCCGCCGCGGCCGGCCTCTTCCCCGCGCCCTTCCTCCCCGGGCTGGCGGAGCGGGCCACGGGGAAGTCGGGGATGAGGCGGGCGCCGCTGGGAGTGGGCGGCGCGTCGTAGCTTTCCCGGCTCTCGCTCTCGCCCCCGTCGTCGCCGTCCTCGCCCTCGCCCTCGCTGCTCTCGGCCGCCGTCGGGGTGGCCGGCTGCTTCAGCGCCGAGCTCTCCGAGGGCCGCCGCCTCTTGGCGCTGGGCGCCGACGGCCCCTTGGCTCGCTCTCCCAGGCGGTGCGGGCCGGCCGCGGGCTCCGCGGGCCCCGCGGGGTTGAGCAGCAAACAGCGGTCCAGATGCGAGTTGATGTGCGCGGCGGGCATCATCTGCTGGCACACGGGGCACTGCACCTGGTGCAGCTGCGACAGGAAGGGGTCGTCTTCCGGCCCACTCACCTCCATAGCGGCCGCAGCACCCTTGGGCACACCGACGGCTCGCGATGCCCGCCGCTAGGCCCCACGTCGCGAGACCTTCGTTCGGGGAGGCGGCAGGACGCGCGCGGGCCGGGGGAGGGCGCCGCTCATGCCTCACGTCCGGAGGTTCCCGCGCCCGCCCGCCTCCGGCAGGCCGCCACTGGCATCTCGCGCAGCGCGTCGGGAAGACTAGTACGTGTGCGTTGTCCCCCGTCGCGCCGGGAACGTGTCCCGCCGCCTGTCGGGAAGTGTAGTCCGCCGCCGTTTGCTCCCGCGCTGGCGCGTCCACTTCCGGCCAAGCCCGTAGCCACCTTTGCGAGGGGCCGATGAGGCCGCGGGTTGCGCGTGCGCAAGTTTGGGCGGTCGCGAAAACGGCGCCTGTTGGCGCCCGTAGGTGCCTGTGACGCCTGGGAGGAGACTGTGGAAACGCGCGGAGATTGCGCTCGGGCAAGTGGTGTTTCACCCTGGAGCTGCGTTGGCGTGTGGGGAGGACGGGGGGACGAGAAGAGGCCCGGGGCGTGTTGTTTGTAATTAGAGGGAGATGGGAATAAAGAACCCAAAACGCTCCAGTACAGAACTGGGCAAAGGACCCGAATTAAAGGGAAAAAACAACGACACGTGTGAAAAAAAATGTTCACCCCCGCAGTGCTCAGAGAAATGCAAACAAAGAGAACACCTCCGCCCCACCTCACGGGTGTGTTGGCCTTTTACCTGAAGTACGTACTTAAATTGTCTCACGTGTGCTCTTGAATAGTTAAAAACATATAGTTAATATGTTAAACCTATATGTTAATAGTTAAAAACCTTCTAAATGAAGGTTAGTCGAGTTAGGATGTAGCTACCTCCATGGCAATAAAATGATACCAGGCAACCATTTAGTTACTTCACAGACGGTGACAGAAAATGCCCATCAAAAAAGAAAGAAAATGGGATTAAAACATCAGTGGTGTCATGTTCCTTTGAATGATAGGATTACTGTCTTCTGTGATTTTATTACCTGCTTTTCTGGAAACCTCTCTCAAAAATGTGTCATAAACATGCATTTTTGGTATTTAGAGGAAGAAAAGAAATGAGGGAGAATGAAGAATGAGAAAAATTTTAGAAAAGAATAACGTTTCTAAAAGTTGACAAAACCAGTATTTTTATTTACACAAGAACATCTTGAAACTTAATCCAAAAGCAAACACCTTTTGATTTTATGAGCCTTTTCACATGAGATGATTTTACAAAACAAGGAATGACTCACAAATAATTAGAATTAGGTAAAGGATAATATTAAAAAGAAAGGGGAAAGGAAGCACTCCCCCCCCCCGTTGATAATTGATGTCTAATATGTGTCCCAAATTCCTGGCAAATGTCAAAAAAGGAGTGATTTGTGGGGGGCGCGGTTTTCTAACTAGATATATTAGGCTCAAAAATAAGGCTAATAGAAAAGCAAAAATGAGTGGAGTAAACAGTCTTTCTTCTTTGGCCATCACATAATTTGAAATTGTGCAAAAATGGAGGATGATAAACTTGTATAGCGTTGTACTCATCCCTCAGAGCAACCATCACAGGAACATCCCAAAAGCAAGTGTTGCAGAATCCACGCCGGGAAAGAACCCAAGCGGCACTCGGAGGGTTGGGAGAGTCGCTTTCTTACCCTCCCCGCAGGGCTCAGCGGGGTCCTGCCCCAAACACTGAGCCCCCAGCAAGGTTTTGAGCAGGTTTTTATGGGTTGGGGACTTTCTAGAGTTGGGGGGAAAAGGCAGGTGTCGTCGGGTTATTGGCTCAAGGTGTGGCTTGGAGGGGGTTATGTGAAGTGGGCTGGGGCTTCGGCTGGGGACTTCTCTCTCCACTCGGGCCACCATTTTAGGTCGTTTCCACGTGGCAGGGAACCATTTTAAGGCCAGTTTCCCCATCACAAGTACTTTGAGAAAAGGTTTGCAGGGGAGGGCAAAAGTCTTTTTCCTGTACCCATCTTAGGTTTATTATTTGGGGTCCTCTTAATGTTTCGTTAAACTGACAAAAGCAGTATAAAAAGAAAACAAATTTATTAATGTGTGTAGTGCTCATAGACATGGGAGTACTTAGTGATGAATTTGAGCTTATATAGCATCTTAACAAAAGAACAATGCATTTGTCGAAAAGTGACAAGACAAAAGAAAAGGATTTTGAGTTTCTAGAATGGCAAATTGTGGGAAGGTAAAATATAATGAGGAAGCTAAGGGAAGATAGAGGCTAGTTAGCAGACTTTGTTATGTAGACACTTCGGTAGCTTCTCTGTGCTGAGGGTCTAGAGTTGTCTCTGGCCTTTCTGGTAGAGAGGGGAGTGGGGGTTATCTTTGCAAATTTATGTCTTGCTTTTACGCAAATTGGGAGAGTAGAGAAGTTTTCTTGTATCTGCTGCTTCTCAATTGCGTTCAGTCCAAAATAATCCTTATGCCAAAGTAGCATATTTTGGTGTGGCATATTCTGCTACCCTTCAGGTTGTAGGGCTTTCCTCAAAACAGGTTTTGAAGAAAAGTATTACTAAATATGGAAATGTTATACACGCTAATTTTAAACTTTTATAGAAATATATTGACATGGTCACTCCAACACAAGCAAAATATTTTAAAATGACAACATATTAGACAATGACTATGAAGTTTCTTGAATATATTTTAATAAATGTGAAGCTTAATTTTTTTTTTAGAAATGATACATTATGGAATATCTACTGAGAGACCATCATTGTTAATATTTTAGCACCTTCTAGTCTCTTTAAAATGCATTTCAAGATTACACTGTATTTACATATAAATGTAATTCTATTATCTGTCTTTATTATTACCTAATATGTATTTTCAAAAGTATATATTGTAATGGGAAAATATTCATTATGTAATATGGAGTAAAAATTAGAAGACACAAAATTTATACAGTATAATCCTGTTTTCTTTTTATACATATGCTTTGCTCATATATATGTTATACATAAGAAAAAGGAAAAAAATATAAAGAAAAAACTAAATTCCCTATACATTTATTTATTTCACTCCCATGGTGACCTATGAGTACCTGAATAAAATTGAGCTATTTGGATACACTATGAGGTGAAAATGGCACTGGACTTGGACTTCAAAAATCTGGGTTTGAGTTGGCCACAGTGTGAACTTGGGCAAGGTTCTTAACTTCTCAGACTCAGTTTCCAAATCTAAGAGGAACAATAATGCCTACCTCACAGTCTGTTGTGACAATTAAATGATCTTATAAATGTAAAAGAGTTTGGTATAGGGCCTGGCACACGGTAGGCTCTGTGTTCTTGTTTTCCTGGATCCTAGCTCATTTTGTTTGAAGTTCAAAGTTTTCTCCACTAGATGGTGATGGTAGAAAAAGAAAATGAGTAAGTCATACCAGGTTTTCTAAACAAATATAAACTTTCTTTTTAAATCAGCATAGATACAAACAATCTAAAGTCTGTTATAAGGTCACAGGAAATGAGATCAATGTAAAGCAATAAAATCTAGGCTTAAATTTTCTCCTTTAGTGAGGTAAATGATGTTGGATCTGTGGGGTTTCTGGGTGTGGGCCTGATGGTGTCTCCGAAGAATGGAAATAGGGACCCAGGAGAGGCAAAGTTTTTAAAAAGAGGATAGTTTATCGAAAGCAAAGGGTCAGAGCTCCCAAGCGGGAGGGGGTCCCGAATGGGGTGCCCAGTGACTGAGGCAGAAGTTCTTTTATACCTTCCCTTGCCTGCTTGGGGAAGGGGGCTGGAGACCTCTAATTGGATTCATCTATCAGGTTTGTCCTGTTTGCCCATCCTGAAGGGATTAACGAAATAACCCATTCCCATCTATCAGATCTGCTCCTTTGTCCGGCCAGAAGGGATTTGAGATAATTTATTAACCTCAAGGTGCATTCTCATATCTTTGCCCTGGAGTGAAGGAGACATTCCAGAACCTGGAGTTTCAGGATATGGCTGCTTTTTGTTTATTCCACCAGGGATCCCATGTCTACCTAGCAATATACTAACTAACCTGTCTCTTTAGTACTTCACTGCTTCATTGTTTCCAACTGGCCTTGGCAGTTTACTTTGAGTGGTGTAACTATATTCTCTGTCCTTCTCCAGACTTAGAATAGGGATGATGTACTCAGTGGGTGACTCAAATAAGCCCTTTGTTCAGTGACCACAAATAAAGTCTCAGCCTAAGTGAAGGTATATAATAAGCCTACTAGTATTATCAAACTTCTAGGCATCATTTTGCACCCTCGTATTCGTACTCAAGGTATGTTGGACATTTTGAGTTCAGTTAATCCCACCATGACGCACATCCCTAACATCTTTAGTCACAGTCCTAAAAGTTAACCCTAGGGTTGTCTGTTCTTCTTGCTTTGTGATTCCTCTCCCCTAACCCAACCTCCTGCTCATTTCTTTTCCTGACTTCCCCTTGTATCCTCTGGAATCTGCCACATTTCTTATTAAGTTCATTCTAATAAATTATATACATTTTCTTGCTATTGTAATAAGAGCTTTTAATTGTTCTATTTTCTTATTGATCTTACTGGTATAAAAGAAATGTATTGGTTTTTTATTAATTTATTTCATATTTTGTGTTTTGGGGAAACACTTTTACTAGTTTTCGTTGATTTTCAATTGATACCTGTAGTATTAAAAGAACACTTCTGAACTTTGTCACTAGTTCCTGTCATAGAGCTTCAAAAGCCCTTGGAATTTCCTGAGTGATAGCAGAGCCTTTATTATGCCAATGAAGTTATTCCTGGTGGGTCCCTAGATAGCTTCAGGATGGGGGCAGGTCACCAGAAGACTAACCACAGAATTGAAGGGTTGGAACATCTCTGGGGGTGAAAGAGGGGTGTTGGAGATTGAGTTTAATCATATGGCCAGTGATTTAATCAATCATGCTTATATAGTGAAACTTCAATAAAACCTCTGAACACCAAGCTTGATGGAGCTTCTTGGTTGGTGGGCAGCAGGGAGGCTGATAAGCCTTGGCTTCATAGGAGAGGACATAGCAATTCTGTGTCTGGGACCCTCCCGGACTTCGCAGTATGTGCATCGTTCATTTAAAACAAAAACTGTAATCGTAACCAGAGTGCTTTCAGTGAGTTCTGTGATTAGTTCTAGTGAATTATCAAATTTTTACTCCCCCCCCAATTTGTAGCCCATTGGTCAGGAGTGCAGCTGGTCCCTGAGACTTGAGGCTAGTGTTTGAAGTGAGGGCAGTCTTGTGGAAGACTTTGCCCTTAATCTGTGGAATCTGATACTAACCTCAGTTAGTTGGTGTCAGAATTGAATTGAGTTGCAGGACACCAAGTTGGTGTTGGAGAATTGGTGTCGGAACAATACTTTGCCCTCTGCCTTTCCGATATACTTAACTATTATTTTGTTTTAGTTTTGAATTGCTTTGGCCAGTACTAGGTATTATAAAACTACTGGAGAAAGAAGGTCTGTTTATTTTATAAAGTGAAGTGCAAAGTAACACAGACAAAATTCTACTGCAATTCCTGATTTCAAAAAACTTCCAGTAAAATAAAGATACTTCCTTAACATGATTATTAATTTTTACCTCAAACTAACAGCCATTATTATGTTTTATGATAAAAAACACTAAAGATATTTGTCATTATTCTCACACCTGCACATCTTACTTCCTCGCCCTGGAGTACCTTTCTAGCCCTTTGCTATGTCTGTGTTACTATTTACTTTTCAGTTTAGATGAGTCCTATTAATCTTCCCTGACCCTCCGGTGTAGTTTGGTTCCTTTTGCCATATGCTTATTTGATACCTCGTTTATCCCTTGTAACAGATGCCTCATAGTATTATAATTACCCATTTACATGTCTGTTTCCATTCCTGCCTCCAACTTTCATTAGAGGATAGAGGTTTTCACCTCTCACCCTCAGTGCCAGGCCCCAAGCCTGACATGCAGTGGGCACTGGAATGTGCCTGAATTGAATCAATGAGTGAAAACAATCTGGCAGGCTTAAAGCACAGACTTAACTCTTTTCTTCTAAGATTTGCATTTGGAGCATTCTGTTTCTTCTGGAAAAAAAATACCTGGATGGGGCTTTAGTTATGGAAAGATTAGATGAAGACTTTCTGTTGACATGGAGATATTTAGAGAACCCTTCCATAAAGAAAAAGGATACTTTTTTTGGATGTGAATAAGGTGGTCACCTAGGAACAATGGAGAATTGCCACTGGGAAGAAAGATTGATTGTTTTAGGGAGAGATGGATTTTTAATTGAAGAGAGAAGAGAATGTGCATGGTATGCCATGGCATCTGTTTCCTTCTTGTGCACTGAACTGAATTTGAAATCCTATGGTGGGAGGGCTGAAGACTAGAAGATAAATAAATCGTTAGTGATAAATTAGGTGTTTTGGGCATAAATGGTGCTGCTTTGGGATGTAGAAGACCTTTGTTTATATATTATGTGACATATAAATATATGATATTATTATTACATACTGATATATGTAGAAATTGGACTTCATCAAAATTTAAAGACATCTGCCCTTCAAAAGATATCTTTAGTAAAATGAAAACACAAGCCATAGACTGAGAGAATATTTACAATACTTATATCTGCACTGAACTTGTATCAAGAATATATAAAGAATTATTACAATTCAATAATAAACACTCCAATGTTTAAATGGGCAAAAAGTATAAAAGAATACTTCACAAAAGAAGATACAGCCAAAAAATACGTGAAATATGCACAAGGAAATGCAAATTCAAACCACAATGAGATGCTCCCATTCCCACTAGATGCTCCCAAAGATAGAATGACTGAGAAAAAAAAGGACTCACAATATTGAATGTTGGTGAAGTGAAGGAACGATTTGGAATTCCCATGCATTGCTCTTGAGAGTATAAAACGGTACAACAATTTTGCAAAATTACTGGCAGTTTTTTTAAAAGTGAGACATACCCTTGCCATATGAGCCAGAAATTCTGCTCCTAGGTAATTTACCTAAGAGAAATGAAAGCATGCCCACAACATGTCTACAAAATGACTTGAATGCAAATGGTAGCGGCTTTATTCATAACAGCCCCGAACTGCAAACACCCCAAATACCCATCAACTGATGAAAACAAATTTCAGTTTATTTATATAATGGAATTCTACTCAGTAAAAAATAAATTACCAATAAACACATCAAGATAGATAAATCTTAGAAATATTATGCTGAATAAAAGAAGCCAGACACAGAAGAATATATAGTTAATGATTCCAATTATGAATTTCTAGACCAGGCAAAATTTATAGTGATAGAAATCATATCCGTGGATATATGGGGTAGAGGGATGGAGATTATTGATGGTGACAGGGTATGAGGGATTTTTTTATAGTGATAGAAATATGGTATATGTTGATTGAGGATGTGTATACATTTATCAAAACTCATCGAACTGTACCCTTAAAATGAATGCTGTTTATTTATGTAAATTTTTATGTAAAATTTATTTATGTAAATTTATCTCTATAAGGTTGATTAAAAAACACAATGAGATCTCATTTCATGCCTGTGAGAATGGCTAAAATTGAAATGACTGACAATGCCAAATGTTGATGAGGATGTTGAACATGTGCAACTCTCATACATTGCTGGTACATTGCTGATGGAAGTGCAAAATAGTACAAACATTTGGAAAAATTTGTTGGTTTCTTATAAAATTAAATACACTCCTACCTTACGACTCAACAATTGCACTTCTAGGTATTTATCCAAAAGAAATGAAACGTCGACAAAAAGACTTGTAGGAGAAGGTTTATAGATTTATGCATAAGAGCCTCCAAAAAAAAACAACAAAAAACAACAACAACCTGGAAACAATGTAAATCAGTAGGTGCAGGGCTGAACAAATTGTGGTCTAGTCATACAGTGAAATACTACCCTGTAGTATACATGGATGAAGTGCTGCTATGTGCAACACCACATATTACTCTCATATATATTAGATTGAATGAAAGAAGCCAGACACAGACGAACATGAACTATG
The DNA here is from genome assembly GCF_964194185.1 of Rhinolophus hipposideros. NCBI lineage: Eukaryota > Metazoa > Chordata > Mammalia > Chiroptera > Rhinolophidae > Rhinolophus > Rhinolophus hipposideros. The sequence goes on along the minus strand of NC_138054.1, from coordinate 3,832,331 downwards.
ATTTCACTGATAGAACATTCAAGAATAGGCGAGACTAGGGAAATTATAGTGTTGGAAATCAGAAGGATGGTTGTGTCTGAGAGTGGAGAATTGACTAAAAGGGAACATAGTGGAAATATTCTAGATCCTGATTGGGGTGTTGGTTAGTCAGACGTACACAGTTCTCAAAGTCCATCAAATTGTATATTTATGATCTGTGCATTTCACTGTAAGCAAATTTTATCTCAGTTAGAAAAATTAACGTGAGGATCTTTCATTCCCAATAATGGCAGCTGGGAAATTCAGATCAACACCCCTGCTAAAAACAACTAAAAATGCTGAATAAAATATTTTAAAAATCTTCTTCAAAGTATCAAAAACATGATAAAATAACAAGGAAGGAACTACCAGAAAAACAAACAAACAAAAAAGAAACTCAAGGGAAATCCCTATCCAAAGAGGCAAGAGGGACCTAAGCACAAAAGTTCTTTTTGCTTTGAGGACTTTTGCCAGTTCTGCCAATCTTGGCCTTGGATTTGGGCAGTCTCATGCGTCAACATTGACGATGTTTCCCCAAGGTGAGGGGTCTAAAAGACCTTTCTCTATTAAGTTTGTACCCCAAAGGGCAGCACCCTGATGGTAAGGGGGACCCAGAAGTGAGTCCAACCCCGACAACACCCCTGTGAGACTGTGAGGAAGGTGGCCTTGGCGCTGAGCAAGAGCGGGGAAACAAAAATGTTACAAGTGCCTGTCTCTTAGCAGTGTACTGGCAGGCTCAGCCTTGGGGGGATTTGCAGCCTGGGTTTGCAATCCCTGACTGGAGTCTTAAGCTGCAGACTGTGAGGTTCTGAACTTCTAAAGAGTGCTCCCAGGGTGTGGCAGAAGGCAAGGGAGACCCTTTCTACAGGATACATTCTGGGTAACCCATGAGTCAAAGAAGTCAGATGGAAATAACTATTTTGAGCTAAATTATACAAAGTATTATATATCAAAATTTATGAGGTATGACTAAAGGAACGTTCAGAGAGAAATGTGTAATCTTAATTGCAAATAACAGAAGGAAGGCTGAAAACCCAATAAAGACTTTTTAAAAACAGAAAATTGTAGGCCAGTCTCATTTAATAACCATAGATGTAAAAATCCTAAAAATAAAATATTAACAAACCAACAAAAATATTAATAAATTTCATTCTGTAATATATTAAAAGGAGAATAGATAATAACCAAGTTGAATTATCCGAGAAGCTCAAGGTTGATTTTACACTAGTCAATAATATAACTCACTGCATTAACAGATTAAAGGAGAAAATCAGACAATCATTTCAAAAGATGCAAACAAAACTAAAAGCATTTAATAAAATTTAAAGTCCATTTATGGTTTAAAAACTCTTGGGAAACTAGGAATAAAAGTAAGGGAACATTTTAATATGATAATGAGTATTCATGAAAATCTTGGGGCAAGCATTTTTTTAATTAAATTTATTGGGGGTGACATTGGTTAACAGAATTATGTAGGTTTCAAGTACACATTTCTATGACACATCATCTGTATATTGCATTGCATATTCACCCCCCAAAGTCTAAATCTCCTCTGTCACTCTACCATTTTCTATCTCCCCTCATCCCCTTTTCCCTCTGGTAACCACTATACTGTTGTTTGTGTCTGTACGTTTTTGGCAAACATTAATCTTAATAGTGAAATAGTAAAAGCTTTCCTTTTGAAATCAGGAAGTAGGATGCGTACTGTCACCATTTCTAGTCAACGTTGTACCAGAAGCCCTATACAATAAGAAAAAGAAGTAAAGGGCAGAAGGATTACAAAGGAAGAAGAGAACTATCTTTATTTGTAGATTATATGATTGTAATGCAGAAAATAAAATTATGTACACATAAACTTTTGAACTGATAACAGTTTAGCAAGCTTTCTGAATGTACAATCAATTAAAACATACAATATTATTCTCATAAACAGGAACAGACATAAAATAACATTTAAAAACAAAACATCAACATCAAAACTATGAAGTACATAATAGTAAATCTAATACAAGATGTGAAAGATCTCTACCGAGAAAGAAAATTATAAAATCTTGTTGAGAGAAAGTAAACAAGATAAGAACACTCAATAGCTTTAAAATGTAAGTTCTTTCTGTGCTCATTTATAGATTCAGTGCAATTACAATCTATGTCCCACAGGTGGTGTGAGTGTGTGTGTGTGTGTGTGTGTGTGTGTGTGTAACTTGACAAGTTGATTTAAAAATATTTTGTAATATACCAAGAGTAGCCAAGACACTCCTGAAGAAGAGTAGGTGAAAAGACTTGTTCTGCTAAATAGGAAGACTTAGCATAGAGACAATAGAAATCAAGATGGTAAGATGTCAGTGTAGGGATCAGCAAATAGACACTGGAACAGAATAGACAACTCAGAAACATAGATATTTGACATATGATAGAGATAGCTCTGAAAATTAGAGAAGGATAGACTTTTCACTAAATGATTCTGTGACAATGTTAAAATATAAAATTGGATCTACTTTATACCATAATAAAATCATCTCCTAAATATGACAGGCAAACTAAAAAAGTTTTTATAATATGGAAATTATACTTCAATAAAGTAATTAAGAAAAAAGAAAACCCAATAATACCATTAATAAAAAAACAGGTGTTAATAGAAGGGGGAAAAAAGCACTGCTGAATAGTTTATGGAATGTACAATTTGGCAATGTTTTAGGAAACTTAATGAGTTGTACAATTGTCACCACAGTACAGATTTTTAACATTTCCATAATCCCAATAAGATTTTATTTACAGTTAATCCCTGTTCCTACTAGCTCCAGGCTAATCTACTTTGTGTCTATAGATTTGTCTTTTCTGGGCATTTCATACAAATGGAAACTTAGAGTATATAATCTTTGTTCCTGGCTTTTTTTCATTTAACAGAATGTTTCCATTCATCCAAGTTCTAGATATCAGTACTTCATTATTTTTTATTGTCGAGTAGTATGGATATATCACATTGTCTTTTTCAATTCATCAAACCAATTGATGGACATTTTGGTCATTTCCAATTTTTGGCTATTGTGAATAATGCTGCTGTGAACATTCGTGTGCAAGGCTTTGTGTGTTCATATGAATTCATTTCTCTTGGATATACACCTAGGAGAAGGATTTTTAGGTTATATGGGAACTAACTTTAGGAAACTGCCAAACTGTTTTCCAAACAGCTGCACCATTTTACATTTTACATCACCAAACGTACGATGAGAGTTGTAGGAACGACATCCTTGCCAAGGTTTGCTTTTGTCTGTCGTTTTTATTATAGCTTTTCTAGTAGGTGTGAAGTGCTATTTCACTGTGATTTTCATTTGCGTCTCCCTCGTGACTGTTTTGGGGCATTTTTCACGTGCTTATTAATCAATTCATTTGTGTATCTTCTTTGGTGAGATGTCTTTCAAATCTATTGTCCATTTTTTTAAATTGGGTTGTCATCATATTGTTGATTTGTAAGAATTTGTTGTATATTCAGAATATAAGTCCTTTATCAAATACATGATTTCACAGTATTTTCTCCAAGTCTGTAGCTTGTCTTTTCATTTTCCTGTGGTGTCTTTCAAAGAGAAAGTGTATTGACTTTTAATGAAGTGCAATTTATTTTTGCTTTTATGGGTCATACTTAGTGGTGCTTTTTGAAAGGAGGAAAATTCAATAGTTATGCAGAAAACAGGGATATGTCTTTCATCTGAATTTTGGTATTTGTGAAGATTGCTCCACTTTTGTGAGGCCTTGTTGTTCTGGAAACACTCAAAATGCTGTGTACAAGTAGAAGCTTAATAGCATTATTCAGCCTGGTTTGAATGCCAAGAGTATAAAGGGTCATTGGCAATGCATAATCCTTTGACAGCACAGTCTTTTACTAGTTAACGGAAATGTCCCTTGAAGAGTATCCCAATTTTCATGGTTCTGTGGAATGCTGTTTTACTGAGGTTAGTATTTTTTCTTTCTTTCTTTTTTTTTTTTTTTAAGATCTTTAACTCCAAAATATCAGTGAAATCTGGGAAAAGCATCACTGAGCCTGCTCTTAGTCTCAGTGTGAACTTTTCCAAGCATAAGGGCATCTTTAAGACATTCCAAATATTTTATGGCTGTGGACTTAGGGTGTTGAGGCTAGGTGACCATAACGGGTATGCATGCGTTACTTTTTTTTTTTCCTCTGGTGGTCAAGTATTGTATCAGGCAACTTGTCCTCTGTGCTATCAAAAGCTGGAAATCGTATAACATAGCAGAATTTGACTACTATCATCTATTTAGAAGACAGGCAGTGTGGGTTCTTTTATAATAGTTGATTCTTCTTTTTTCAAGGCAAACAGACACAATTAAAAATCTTCTCTCTAATAATTAATCAACAAATATTTATTGAGTATATATTGTGCATAGAACAATCTATATGTGATGACTTCCAAATTTATATCTCCAACCTGGACCTCGTCCCTGAAGTCTAGATTTCTCTCTCTACAACCTATTCAACTTGAAGGTCTAATGGACTTTTCAAAAACTGAGCTCCTGACCTTTCCTCCCAAATTTGCTCTTCCCATGGATTTTTCCATCTCAGTTAATGTCAACTCTCCCCTTCAAGTGCTCAGGAAATAATGTGGAAAGTCATCCTTGTCTACCTTCTTTCTTTGTACCCCATCTCTAATCCGCCAAGAATCCTATTGGTTTTAAATGGAATATGAAATCCTGGATGGGATTCAGGAACAGAAAAGGAACATTCGGGAAAAACATAGAATCTCAATAAAGTATGGAGTTTAGTTAATACTAATAGATCAGCATCGGTTCGTTAATTGTGGCAAGTGTACCATATCAATGTAAGATGTCAAAAACGGGAATTTGAGTGTGGGGCATAAGGGAACTCTCTGTGCTACCTTTTTACTTTTCGCCTCTTCTGTAGATCTAAACATGTTCTAAAATTATACATATGTGTAAAATTATATATATATGTATGTATATGAAGAATAAAAAACAAAAGAACAGATTCTGCTGGTTTCTTGCTCATTGGAACGTGTCGCTGGTTTGCTGGAGCTGACGGATGGAAATTCTGATTCTGCTGTTTCGACAGTCTGGTTAGAGGGTATGGTCACATTGTCAGAAGGCCATACACACTGTATTATTCTTTCCGCGGGGGAATTTGAGCACTATTTTCACACTTCATTATGCCAAAAATTAGTAACCTCAAATCAGTTAAGTCTTTTCATAGCAATGTTGTTGAATATTTTATCTCTAACGAACACACAGTTTTGCTTAGTTATTCTTCCTGAAGAACAAAGTTCTCTAATTCTAGAAAAATACCAAAAGTTCTGCTTTTTAAAGATTTTGCTATAATCTTTATATGCTATCCAAATAGAAACATGTATTTTTCCTCTATATAGACAACATCATTTATCTGAATTAAAAATAAGAACCTTTTTTTTTTGAAAACCAAGACAGCACTATAAGCTGGTTCTAGGGTTGGGAGTGAAGGGATCAGCAAAAGCTCCAGACAAGAGGGAAAAATTATTTAGGCCCTGAAGCATTGTAGGATTGTCTATATTACTAGTCTTGCTTTCTAAGCAACCCAGGTTTTATGCCACTTAAATAAATCTAGGGATATGCCACTGTTAGAATCAGGCAGCTGGACTGTTTTTCCTGGATTTTTTCTTGGCCTACGATGGAAATTTAAAGGCACAGTGTTGCCTGTAAAGAGAAGTTATGAAAAGTCGTCCCTGTTCTTTTTAACTTCTTGCCTGCTTGTGCCTTTGATCTTTCCCTAGAGCTGTAAACAGTGGGAGATGTTGCAAATAATTTTAAGGACTTAGAAAATTAAAATTTGCTAAGTCCTTTCAGAAGATCTCTTGTGCTTTAGTTGGATATGTTCAAAGTATAAGATGGGCTAACGAAGGTGGCTATGGGGTTCCGTCACCCAGGCTCATCTCTGCTAAGAATGAGCCCTTGTATAATCATGTGTATGGAAGGGGCAGAAGGGATGGGCATGTGACTGCCAAAGACAAATGCCACTTTGTAATCCTGAGAGTTGCCACACAGATGAGAGGAAAAGGTGAAGGTGATATTTCATCCTGCTCTGTTTGTCCTTTCCTTACCTGACCTCTGAAATGGAGCCACTGGCTTTGAAAAGCCTGGTGTCTAAAATTAATATTCTTCCCCATCTGACTAAGAAGGCAACAGCTGAGCAACATGAGATCGAGGACCATATTAGCTTAAACGGGCTCAAAGCGGCATTTGAGAGGATGCCACTTCCTTTCATAGTGGAGACTTGCCTTTTCAGAAGACTTACACCGGCTGAGGGTAAAGACATACCAGAGAATTGTGTAGTCATTGTGAACTCTGAAAAACTTCCCTTTCTCTGCCAGAACTTATAGTCTGCACTTGGAGCGGTCAAAACCCTAGGATGTCTTCCATAAATGGTAATTACTCTATTTTTAAAAAATTGCTATAACCTCTCAAATCTCTTCTCTTTCACTCTAGCTTACTTTAAATGACAAGTTATACGAAACTCCAGGTAGAGCTTAACATTTAATTTTTCTTTAAAAATCATACCTTGGACTTAAGCTTTTGTTTTAATGTTAATTTTTTTGTAGCTTTCTGATCCAAGTTGAGTACCATCTGCAATTACATGTTATATTTTAGTAACAGTTTGCCTTAGAAACAGTATGCATTTCTCTCTTTATTTTAATAATGATTTTATTTTTCAGGGCAATTTGAAAGAATGCTAATAATGGCCTATAATGTATCTGAGAGAGCTCTGGTTGATACTATTTACATTTTAGTGTGTTTGAATGTAAGATCCTATGTGACTAAGTGGATTTTATAGAGCATTGGATTTTAAATAATTTGGAACTCAAATTATTTTACTATATGAATTGAGAAAATGAAAGATGAAGTTTTGTGGAGATAATTACGGATGATTTTAAATTGAGAAAAAGCTGGAAGAAGCAATTTTCAGAAAATCTCCAGCAGGGGGCCTCAGAAGTTGGTGGTGGGAACCGGCCACAAATTCAAATCCCCCTCCTTTATAATCAAGTGATGTCTAGATACATATATACTGCATGTAGCTCTCTAGTATTAGAGCAGCATTACCTGTATTACCTAATTTGTAAGGAAAGTATTTCAAGGAAAGCACAAGGATTTGAACTCTTTGGTACTGGGCTGTTAATGAAGAAGAAAAGAAAGGTACCTGGATATCTTAGTTATATAGGACGACCGTAAGGAAACAATTTTTTTTTAAAAATAAATACCAAACATTTTAAGGTGTAGGGAGAGAAGTGCTCTGGAAATGACTAGTTTGGTGGAGACCACTCCTCAGAGAGGAGCAAAATTCCCAGGGGAAACATGAGAGACCCGTTATACAGGACACCCTTCCTTCTGGGGATAGGAGGAACAAAACTTGCAATCCCAATTAAATCCAAAGAAACTTTATATTCTATATTTAAACTGGCACTTTCATCCCATCGCTAATTAATATTAGCATTTCTCTTCCTATTTTTGGTTCCTGTCTCCAGTTTAAATTAGAACAGACTTCAAAATTCAAATTTTTGACAAATTTGTCAAAAAAATTTGAGACAAATTTTTTTGTCTCAAAAAAATTCAATTTTGGGACAAAATTCCCAAAAAGTCAAATATGTGAGTAAGTGATGAGAACTTTGTTTCCTTTCTTTATAGTCAAGAGGAAGGCGAACTCAAAAGTCATGATTGCCTCTTGACTTACAAATCAGGGACAGAGGGAGATGAGAACTACACTTCAGATAGTAACTTGATGGGACTCACTACCAAGATGTTAAAAGTGAAGAGGCTGGAAGAAATCAACACGTGTTACAACAGTAAACATCTGGAGAAAATGGCCTTTTTTCAGTGCATGGAAGAGATTGAGAAAGTGAAATGTTTTCTGGAAGAAAGTTCTAGCAAACAGGATTCAAAATCTGGAAAGAATGAGGTAATTATGTGCTAATTTAGTCTACTGAAAAGTATTACTTAATTCTACCTTATCGTTTCTAACACACATAAAAGGTAGCCATTTATTAGATCCTTCTCAAATTCTATTTTGTCACATGTGTGTATGATTAAGGAGTGCTGATGAACAGACAAACTTTAATTTTGTTTCCCTGAGGATTGTGCATTGTAAACGATATAGTTGAGTTTGGTAAGTAATTAGAAGGCCTTTGAATATGTACCTCTACCTGCAGGTTACTCCACATTGTGGTTAGTGGCTTCAAAGTTAACAAAAGTGAATTTATGGAAACACCATTTCTTAAGAAGGATCATTTAAAAGGATGGATTTGGGCATGAAATTCTGAGAAGCACTGAGAGAGGTACAATTGTTCCGTAGAAGAGGTTTCAAATTTCCTCAAGACCTGTGCTCTTCACAGGGTCGGTGGCAGGACTGTTGACTGTGATGGTCAGAGACAGGGCTAAGCCAGCCGGGCCAGGCGGACGGTGAGCCTGTGTCCTCATCCGTGCAGAACAAGGGCCTGAGCCCGACTGTGGCAGCTTGATCTTTGGCAAGTTACTAAACTTAACCACGGGGCTGCCTCACCTGGATAATGGGATGATAGCTGTTGTGAAAATTAAGTGTGATGATCTATCAAAAGCACTCAGCACAGTTATCTGTCACCATGGGAAGCACTGAAATGTCAGCCAGCAGCCATCCCCTCCTCTACCTCAGCTTGGTCAATTCCCACTGATTGATCCATAGAAGAGCAGTTCCTGGCCTAGAATGGCCTCTCAACATTTTGCCTCCGCCTGTATTCTAGCACATGCAATTATTTTGAATGTGTTGGTCACCTGTCTAGTATCACTCCTCAAGGTCAGGACCTCAATCGCTAGTCCTTGATTCTTAGTTGCTTTCTCGGTAACCGGCACTAATAGGCTCCAAAAATGTTTGTGGGAGGAACAGATCTATTTAAGTGAATTCTGCATTCTGGTTCAGGGCTGGGAGTCATTGTTTTTAATAATCAGGGCAACTGATTCTTACTCGGCTGGTTTGGGAAACACCTTTCTTTGTCCAGCTACTGTTCTGCAAAACACTATTCAGACAGGAAGGGCATTTCTGACAGCAACAGACGATGAAATAGAGCTATTAGGGTATGAAGGGCAGAGGAGTCTTTTTATTGTAAATGAATAAGAAATGATAAAATGTACTGCAGAGATGAAATGAGCTAGGTTGTAACTTAGGTTTTTGGAGACCTCCACTATCCCTAAGAGTTAATATCTTGTTCAGTATACACCAAAGAGAAATTTCCACAGGCAAAATTTTAGTCAGGTATGAAGGGCTTCCTTATTAGGGCTGTTTATAATGCAAACACATAAACAGAAAGATTTCTTCTCCTGTTCATTAATTTTTGTAGGAGAGAGAAGACAAAATATTCTTCTTGTGTAACTTTGCAATAACCAACTATCTGTTTAGTTTTTATGAATTTGATTATTTTTAAAGTACTATTTTTCTCCAGATTCTATGATCTAATTTTTTTTTAAAGATATTAACACACTCATCATCATCATACATTGTTGCTTCAAGAGATACAGTGAAAGTTAAAATAGCAGGCATTTTCCAGGAAAATGAATATATAACATTCTGAAGGGCTACATCTTTTACTGCTCCTTCTAATAGGCTCAGGGTTTCATTTCCTTTGTTTTGCTCAAGTCAGTAATGCAAATGTTAAGCTCCCTCTCTATTCGTGCCCCTTAAAAGTAAGTTGATACTTTGGAGCTTTTACATGGACCTCAGTGGTTTTTAGGCATTTTCATTTTTGTTGTCTACTAGTCAGGGAGACTCTAAGGGTGGGAGTCATGCCTTCTTTGTAACTCCTCACAGCTCCTGTACAGTCCATTATGGGTGTATTAGGGTTTACATTTGGCGATACATTCACTTGGCAATACATAGTTTGTCAGTACATAGTTGCCTGTAGAAATAAACAGGAAATAAACATTGTTTACATGGAGACATGGTACAACTTCTATTTACTTAAAGTACATTTTCAAAGCCTAGTTTTTGAGTTGAGACTCAGAGTATAGAAAACTAAGGGTTCTATAAGGTATCTTTGTGTAGGGCCATTTTACTTTAAATTAGTGACATCTCTTTGACCCCAACTGTGATATAATTTTTATAAGTAAGCAATATCTTTGAAGAGTGAAATGGTGCTAAGCTGGAACATAAACATTTTTTGGAAGAATTGTTTTTGTGATGAACTGCTTCAGAATATAAGAAATCAAAGATTTGGTAGTTAAATATTTGAGGGTATTTTTGAGGGACAGACTGAGAATGTCATTCCTCAGAAACCCTGGAAGAACATCCTTCGCAGTTAGTCTGATATCCTTTGTGTAACCTGGGCCTCCTTACTGTCGGCTGACGCTATGCAGAAGCTGGGAAGGAAGGACTAATAGCTCCATATGCCCCATTCAGTTTTTTCTTTGTAAATGGCGAAGGGCCCAGAGATGTCGGCAATAAATTTTCCTGTCTCTCTCTTGCCTTGTGAAGGACAGATGGACACACAAGTGGGAGGCACAGAGCTCTTCTCCTTTCTGAGGTTGCCAAGGCCCCCGTGCTGCAGGCTCTTATGTGCCCAGTGAGGGAGTACCGGGGTAGCCAGCAGGCCTGGCAGTGGAGGGGTGGAGAAGGGCATTCCAGCAGCTCAAATATCTTCAGGAATGTAGATGGAGCTAGACTGACACGTCTCCGTCTTCGGCTGGGACCACAGTAAATACCACTCTTTTCTCTCCAGGGATTATTTAAAAAAAAAAAAATGCTTACCATAATTTTCTCCACTTATTCACCTTTCTCTTTTATCCCTTCTCTCTTTGAGAAGATTAGCACTGTTAATTATAGTAGAAACCTTCACTGTGGTGCACTAAAAAGAATTTACTCTGACTTTCAGACAATTAGTGATATGGAAGCTTTATTTTGAAGACTTGAAATGAAATTCTTTCTAGAAAAGTCTTTGCTCTCCAGTCCCAACAGCGAAAATTATCTATAAATTTAACAACTTATATTTGTTAACGTGGTTTGGTAAAGCTGAAAAAGTTTTTTTCCTGTTCTTAACCAGGTTTTTCTATTTCGTTTATTTTTCCTCTCAGGGATTAATTTTTGACTATCTTCTATCTTTCCCTTTATTTTATCTTCTGTCGAATTTATTAAATACCACACATTCTACTTTTCTAGCATGTTCTATTCATTTCATTTTTCTACTTTACTTTTTATCCTGTTTTCTAGTTACTTTTCACATTCTATTATTTTTAAAGGGTGTTCAAAATCACCTAAATAGTGTAGAACTTTAAAAGCTTTTAGCAGATATGCCATAATAAACTAGATTTAAACCTACATAATATGCTGTTGAAATCAAACAAAACCTACAAGAAATTAATCTGCTACATATGAATGATGAACTTAATAGCTACTGTGTATATAACATGAATTCATAAATAATAGCTTTCATAACTATAATTAGTATTACTTTTATACAATCAAATCCAGGGCTTGTTTTGTGAGTTCTCTATTTCCTATATGAATAGCCCCCATTCTGCATTTCCCTCAGCTCTAATTTACTGTTTAATACAAACACACACACACACTCTGTTTGCTTAATGAAAGACAAAAGAGCCAGGTAATTTTCTGAGGCAACCGGGGTTCCATTCTCCCATTTGCTTGTGTCTGCTTTCCTCTGCCTTGCCCATTTGCTACACATATCTCTACATTTTATTCCCAACATTATTTATGCTCACCTCCTTGTCCTTTGGTTTTCCCCACCTTCCTATACACCCCAAGTTACCTATCCTGCATCCAAAGGCATGGTCCTACCGAGGGGAGTGGGGCGGAGCAGTAGGGGTAGAAAATATGGATGACCCTAACAGAAGTGGGACCTCGCAGCCCCTGGGATGTTTAAATCCCTGGTACAAATGCTCTGAAGATCAAACAAAACAAAATATTTGTTAACAGGATATGAATAGGACAGAGTGGGTTGGAGCAAAGCCTGGATCTCCCTATTTTGATTGCAGTTGGTGTGTTTAATAGCAGGTGGCATTTCCTGACTAACTGCTATGAAATTGTACCACAGTGATGTTCATAAAGATTATAACTTACATCTCAAAATAACACAGTTGAGGGTGGGGGTTTTGTGATTTTTAAAGTTACATTTCCCCACCCCCACCTCTTTGTGCCTCACCCCTTGGGGCAGGAGAAAGCTGCCTGTGGTGGCCCAGCTATGCAGGCAGATGCCAGTTTCTGCTGTGCTAATCGTCCTTGAACCAGGGACAAGTGCATTCGCGTTCGCGTTGGTGTTAATTGTCGCCAGCAGGTCTCTTTCTGACCCTGCACCTGTTTCAGATCTGTCACAGACCATCATATTTTTCCTTTTAAAGAGGCAGATTCTCTGTGGATCGGGTAACTGGAAGCATCTGTTGCAGGACCCGGCAAGAACCCTCTGCGATCCTGCCCCGCCTGCTCCTCAGAGCAGAGCACGTTAACAGGCGCAGGCCTGCAAACGTGCTTGTGGTGGGTCGGGAGAGGGAAGGAGCGTGTGAGCAAAGCGATTTCTATCGCTGCTCCCAGAGAATGGACTTGTCACTTAGAAGGAAAGACATCTGGATTGTAGGCAGTGTGTGCCTCATCTCGTCTTCCGTTCTCTGGCGTGTGTTCCGGTCCGTGATGACACGGGGAGGTCACAGACAGGCTCCTGCTCTTGAGGACACACAGGTAGTAACACCACTTTTAACTAAAACAGATTCATTGTACTGTTTTATTTGAATGTTTCCAGCCAGGGAGTGGTGCTTGCCAAAGGAGATGGGATGCCATGCCCCATCTTGATCCTTGCCCAAAACTACCGTCTTAGCAGGTATTGGGATAATAATAGAGACATGTGGCACGTTTCAACATTTCAAACACTTGCACCATCTCTGGGGAACCTCTAAGCAGCCATCCCTGATGCATATTAAAGTTGGCGATCTATGTTTGTGAGAGCTAAAAATAATGTCAACATCTCTTCATTCTCCTTCTCATATGATTTAATTAGGAAAATAAAATAATACAAAAGCAAAACTTCCTTTCCCCTTATTAAGAAGTCTATGGCAAAAATAGTATCTGAAGAGTGATGACCTCTGCTGAGAAAACCGCCTATGCTCTTTCCTTTGAACTGTTGCCTGATAATGCCTTTCACTGGATACCAAAGCTATTCCAGGAATGGAATTCAGCCAGGAAAATAGTAGGATTCTGAAAGAAGAAAAATGATTCAGATTCTAAGGATTTTAGCATTTTCCAAGAGAGGGTATTTGGATCTGGGAAAACAGCTCCTTCCACATATTTAATTCTTTTATCAATTAACATAGAATAAATTATTTTCAAAACAGTTTAAGACAGTTTAGAAAATGCTACAGAAAACAGTCTGAATCACTGCTCCTATAGCAGGTGGATTTACAGTGGAGTTCCTCAACCTTTTTCCATTATCATCTATGCTACTTCCAGAGAATTTTGGCTTTTTCTCCTAATTGAACTCCTCCTATAAAATCTTAATACCATAGTTGGACTGTGTATCTGTTTATGTATTAAAGGTTTATCTGTGCTTTCGACATAAAAAGGTAAGCTTTTTTTTCACTCCTAAAAATCACCCCTTGGAGGTGATGTCACCCTCATTGAAAATGTATGATGTAGAGTTAAAAATTTTTTCTCTGTGGGAGTTGGGCAATATATCTCTATGCCTGTATATAGATGCCTTATTTTTATCTTATTAAATAAGAAACCACCAACTCAGCATCTTGGTGATGTTTAGAGGACTGAGAGCTCTGGGAGTCAAGCTTTCCTCATGGCTCTGAGCCTTTCCAGGGGACCCTGACACAGTATTTCCGGGACCATTAAGTTCACTTTTAGAGGAATTGCCAAGCTTGGAATGATTTATCATCTGATCTATCTTGCTTGAGGACAAGGTAAAGGAGACGGGAGAATGACGGATAGACAGGAACAGACTTTTTTTTTTCAATAAGACATCATAAAACATTATAAGTCTTTTTAGCTTTGACTTAATATCACAGTTAGGCCTGCATTTTCAGACTTGGTTGCTGTGGCCCAAGCATTCATCCTTTTTGGCTGTTTAATGTATCTCCTATGGGAAGTACTAGGTGGGTTTTAGTCTTCCCAATGGAAAAGAATCAGTTATTCACCCAAGCTATGAGAATATAGCTCTCATCATATTTCCCAATGAAAAGGTCAACAAGATACATGAGCTAATTAGGAGTGTTGTTGATGTATATTCTTAAACGCTTGAACACAGTGATGTTCATAAAGTGATGTTGATGTATATTCTTAAAAGCTTTTGCAACTTTTTTTTTAGATTAAAGTTTATTGGGGTGACAATTATTAGTAAAGTTACATAGATTTCAGGTGTACAATTCTGTAATACATCATCTGTTCACCACCCAGAGTCTGTTCTCTTTTCATCATCACATATTGGATCTCCTTTACCCTCATCCACCACCCCTCTCCCCCCTTACCCTCTGGTAACTACTAAACTATTATTGTCTGTGTGTATGAGTTTTTGTTTCTTCATTTGTTTGTCTTGTTCTTTTGTTGTTTTCAGTTTTACGTACCACATATCAGTGAAATCATATGGTTCTCGACTTTTTCTGTCTGACTTATTTCGCTTAACATGATAATCTCAAGATCCATCCATGCTGTCGCAAATGGTACCATTTCATCTTTTCTTATGGCAGAATAGTATTCCATTGTGTATAGATAACACAACTTCTTTATCCATTCATCTATCAAAGGACACTGGTTGTTTCCATGTCTTGGCCACAATAAATAACGCTGAAATGAATATTGGAGCACATATGTCTTTATGGATAAATGTTTTCAGATTTTTTTTGGTAGATATTCAGGAGAGGGATTGCTGAGTTATATGGTAATTCTATTCGTAATTTTTTGAGGAACCTCCACACTGCCTTCCATAGCGGCTGCACCAGTCTGCATTCCCACCAGCAGTGTATGAGGGTTCCTTTTTCTCCACAGCCTCTCCAACACTTGTTACTATTTGTCTTGTTGATGAAAGCCATTCTGACTGGGGTGAGGTGATATCTCATTGTGGTGTTTATTTGCATTTCTTTGATGATTAGTGATGTTGAGCATTCTTTCATATGTCTATTGGCTATTCCTATACCCTCTTTGGAGAAATGTCTATTCAGGTTCCTCTACTCATTTTTTAATTGGATTGTTTGTTTTTCTATTGTTGAGTTATATGATTTCCTCATATATTTTGGATATTAGCCCTTTATCGGAGGCATAGTTTGCAAAAATCTTATCCCATTTGTTGGTTGCATCTTTATTTTGTCAATGTTTTCTTCTGCTGTGCAGAAGCTTTTTAGTTTGATATAATTCCATTCATTTATTTTAGCTTTTATTTCCCTTGACTTTGGAGTCAAACTCATAAAAGGCTCTTTGAACCCAAGGTCTATAAGTTCAGTACCTATGTTTTCTTCTATGCAGTTTATTGTTTCAGATCTTATGTTTAGGTTTTTGATCCATTTTGAGTTAATTTTGGTACATGGTGACAGATAGCAGTCTAGTTTCATTTTTTTTGCATGTGGTTATCCAAGTCTCCCAGCACCATTTATTGAAGAGGCTGTCTTTTCTCCCCATTGTATGTTTTTTGCTTCTTTGTCAAAAATATTTATGCGGGTTTATTTCTGGGTTCTCAATTCTATTCCATCGGTCTGTATGTCTGTTTTTCTGCCAATACCATACTGTTTTGATTATTGTTGCCCTGTAGTACAAGCTGAAGACAGGGAGTGTGATACCTCCAGTATTGTTCTTTTTTCTTAGGATTGCTTTGGCTCTTCGGGGTCTTTTGTGGTTCCATACAAATCTGATGATTTTTTGTTCTATTTCTTTTAAAAAAGCCATTGGTATTTTGATGGGAATGGCATTAAATCTGTATGTTGCTTTGGGTAATATGGCCATTTTAACTATGTTGATTCTTCTAATCCATGAACATGGAGTGTCTTTCCATTTTTGTGTGTCTTTTTCAATTTCTTTTAAAAATGTCTTACAGTTTTTAGTATATAGTCTTTCACATCCTTGGTTAAGTTTATTCTTAGGTATTTTATGCTTTTTGTTGCAATTGCAAAAGGAATTTTTTTAAATTTCTTTTTCTGAGATTTCATTGTTAGTATATAGAAACACAATGGACTTTTTTACATTGATTTTGTAGCCGGCAACTTGACTGTATTCGTTTATTATTTCTTTTTTTAAAAGATTTTATTGGGGAAGGGGAACAGGACTTTATTGGGGAACAGTGTGTACTTCCAGGCCTTTTTTCTAAATCAAGTTGTTGTCCTTTCAATCTTAGTTGTGGAGGGTGCAGCTCAGCTCCAGGTCCAGTTGCAGTTGCGAGTTGCAGGGGGCGCAGCCCACCATCCCTTGTGGGAGTCCAACCGGCAACCTTGTGGTTGAGAGGACCCGCTCTAACCAACTGAGCCATCTGGGAGCTCAAGGTGCAGTGTTCAATCTTAGTTGCAGGGGGCGCTGCCCACCATCCCTTGCGGGAGTTGAGGAATTGAAGTGGCAACCTTGTGGTTGAGAGCCCACTGGCCCATGTGGGAATCCAACCGACAGCGTTCGGAGTTAGGAGCATGGAGCTCTAACCGCCTGAGTCACCGGGCCGGCCCACGTTTATTATTTCTAATAGCTTTTTGGTGGAGTCCTTAGTGTTTTCTATATGTATCCTCATGTCATCTGCAAAAAGTGACAATTTGAGTTCTTCATTCCCAATTCGGATGCCTTTTCTTTCTTTCTTTTGCCTGATTGCTCTTGCAAGGACTTCCAACACTATGTTGAAAAGCAGAGGTGATAGGGGACAGCCCTGTCGTGTTCCTGAATGTACAGCGAAGGGCTT
Organism: Rhinolophus hipposideros; assembly: GCF_964194185.1. Lineage (NCBI taxonomy): Eukaryota > Metazoa > Chordata > Mammalia > Chiroptera > Rhinolophidae > Rhinolophus > Rhinolophus hipposideros. Next base: position 3,815,427 of record NC_138054.1, on the reverse strand, counting down.
CAGTTTTTCACTGTTAATTATGATATTAGCCGAAGGTTTGTCATATATGGCCTTTATTATGTTAAAGTATTTTTTTTCTATATCTATTTCATTAAGTGTTTTATTCATAAATGTGTGTTGTATCTTGTCAAATGCTTTTTCTGCATCTATTGATATAATCATATGACTTTTTTCCTTTATTTTGTTTATGTAATGTATCACATTGATTGATTTGCATATATTGAACCATCCTAGTGCCCCAGGGATGAACCCCACTTGGTCATGATGTATAATCTTTTTTTTTTTAATTTATTGGGGTGACAATTGTTAATGAAATTACATAATTTCAGGTGTACAATTCTGTATTACATCATCTATAAATCCCATTGTGTGTTCACCACCCAGAGTCAGTTCTCCTTCCATCACCATATATTTGAAATGTATAATCTTTTTAATGTATTGTTGCATTCGATTTACTAGAATTTTGTTTAGGATTTTTACATCTGTATTCATCAGAGATATTGGTGTGTAATTTTCTTTTTTTGTTTGTCCTTACCAGGTTTTGTTATCAGGGTAATGTTGGCCTCATAAAATGAGTTAGGGAGTATTGTTTCTTCTTCAATTTTTAGGAAGAGTTTGAGTAGAACAGGTATTAGATCCCCTTTGAAGGTTTGGTAGAATTCAATAGTGAAGTCATCTGGTCCCAGACTTTTGCTTTAGGGAAGGTTTCAGATGAGCGATTCAATTTCCTTACTGGTGATTCGTCTGTTTAGATTTTCCAATTCTTTGTGAGTCAGACTAGGAAGGCTATATGTTTTTAAGAACTTGTCCATTTCTTCTAGGTTATTGAATTTGGTGGCATATAGTCCTTCATAGTATTCTTGGATGATCCTTTGTATTTCTGTGGTGTCCATGATAACTGACCCTTTTTCATTTCTGATTTTGTTTATTTGTGTCTTTTCTGTTTTTATCTTAGTGAATCTAGTGAAGGGTTTTTTAATTTTGTTAATCTTTTCAAAGTTCCAACTCTTTGTTGCATTAATTTTGTCTATTGTTTTTTGTTCTTTATTTCATTTAGTTCTGCTCTTATTTTTATTATTTCCTTCTCTTTGCTGACTGTGGGTTTCATTTGTTCTTCTTTTTCTAGTTCTTCAAGGTGTAACGTGAGGTTATTTATCTGGGATTTTTTCTTGAGATAGGCCTGTAATGGTATAAATTTCCCTCTAAAAACTGCTTTCGCTGCATCCCAAAAATTTTGGTAGGATGTATTTTCATTCTAATTTGTTTCTCTGTTTCTTTTGACTTCTCTTCTTATTTCTTCTTAACCCAGTCATTCTTTATTAGTATGTTGTTTAATCTCCACATATTTGTAGTTTTTCCTGCTGTTTTCCTGCAGTTGATATCCAATTTCCTGCAGTTGATATCCAATTTTGTGATCAGAGAATATGCTTGGTATGATTTCAATCTTAAATTTGCTGATTTTAGTTTTATGTCCCAACATATGGTTTATTCTTGAGAATGTTCCATATACACTAGAAAAGAATGTATAGTCTGATGTGTCTAGCATGAAGTTCTCTATAAATGTGAATTATGTCCCTTTCATCTAATGTGTCATTTAGCACTGGTATTTCTTTATTTATTTTCTGTTTGGATCATTTTCTATGATCTAGTCATAGCTGTCAATGATGTTTTTAGGTCCCCTCCAATAATTGTGTTTTGGTCAATTTCTCCTTTTAGTTCTGTTAGTAGTTACTTGGTATATTTCAGTGCTCCATCACTGGGGGCATAAATATTGATGACTGTTATGTCTTCTTGTTGTATAGTCCCCTTTATCATTATGAGATGTCCCTCTTTGTCTCTTGTTACCTTTTTTATCTTGAAGTCTGTTTCATCTGATATCAGTATGGCTACACTTGATTTTATCTGGATACTATTTACTCGGAGTGTCAATTTCCACCCTTTCACTTTGAGTCTATATTTGTCCTTATAGCTGAGATGTGTCTCTTGGAGGCAGCATATAGCTGGATTTAGTTTTTTGATCCAATCTGCTACTCTGTACCTTTTTTATTGGTGAGTTCTGTCCATGTACATTTAGGGTGATGATTGATATGTGAGGATATTCTATCCTTTTGTCTTTGGTTTTCAGTAGGACTGTGTCTCTATTGTTTCATTGTCTTTTTGTTGCTATCTATTATCTCAGTGTGGTTGTATTCTATGATTTTTCCCTGTGTTTATTCTTTTATTATGTTATATATTTCAGTTCAGGATTTTTTTTGAGTGGTTACCATTGCATTTATATAAAAGAAAATCTCATATTTAAAGTATTCCATGTTCTTCAGCATGCTTATTTTCTCCATTCTCTTATGCCACCTCAGACCTTTACTCTCTTCCCTTTTATGTTTTATTTTTTGTCACTAATTATCCCTAGTTGTACTGGTTGAATAGCCTCCTTCAGTATTTTTTGCAGTGCAGGTCGTATATTAGTAAATTCCCTCAGCTTCTGTATGTCTGGAAAGGTCTTTATTTCTCCTTCATATCTAAAGGATATTTTTGCGGGAAATATTATTCCTGGCTCCTAATTTCTTTCTTTGAGTAGTTTGAATATTTGTGTCCACTCTCCCCTGGCTTGTAGAGTTTCTGCTGAAAAATCTGATGATCAACTAATGGGCTTTCCTTTGTAGGTTACCTTATCCCTTTGTAGGTCTTCTTATCCCTGGCTGCCTTGAGAATTCTTTCTTTGTTGTTAATTTTTGACAGCTTCAATACAATGTGCCTTGGAGAAGGCCTTTTGAGGTTGAGGTAATTAGGTGTTTTATTTGCTCCTTGGAGTCGAGGATCCAGTTCTTTCCAATGTTTGGGAAGTTCTCAATGACTATTTGTTTGAATATATCTCTGTTCCCTTCTCCCTTTCTTCTCCTGCTAGCATGAACATTATTCTTACATTGCTCTTTCTTATAGAGTCAGAAATTTCTTGTAGAGTTCTTTCATTTCTTTTAACTCTCAAGTCTCTCTTTTCTTCTGTCTGTGTCATTTCTAGATTTCTATCTTCAATGTCATTGATTCTTTGCTCCATCTGGTCAACTTTATTACCTAAGCTGGTTATTTCATTCTTCATTTCTTTTACTGAGTTCTTAATCTCCAGAAATTCTATTTCATTCTTTTTTAAAATTTTAATCTCTGGTAAAATGTTCATTTTGTTTTTTGATTGTGTTTCTGAGTTAATTAAACTGCCTATCTGTGTTTTCTTGCATCTCGTTGAGTTTTTTAAGAACTGCAATCTTGAATTCTCTGTCATTTAAGTCACATATTTCCATGTCTTTAAGATCCTTTTCTGGAGACTTTTCATTTTCTCTCTGAGCTGTCTTGTTGCCTTGGTTATTCATGGCAATTACTGATTTATTATTTCTCTTCTTAGACATTTACAGGAGTGGATTCTGCTACAGGTTGGTAGGAAGAGGTCTTTCCTTTGCTTTCTACTAAGTGTTGGTAGAATGTTTTGTTTTCTTTTCATGTGCAGCCTTTAATTCTCTCTCACCCTGTAGTGTTATATTTTCTCTGACTGTTCCAGCTTCTCACACAGTGGGGTATTACCTGGAAGGTGGGCTTCTCCTCTGTGAGCACGTCACTTGGGTTTCAGGACACAGCCTCTGTTGGGGGATGTGGAAAGCTTTTGAAGTTCCAAAGCTCTTTCTGCACCAGATTCAGAGCCCGTATGTTTCAGCAGTTCTGTTTACTCCTGCAGGGATCCGCCCAGATAGGTGGGGCTGGTGAGTTGTGAGAGGTGGCCCAGAGCAATGGTGGCGACCACCACCACAGCCGGTCCCGCTTCCACAGCTCCCTCCCCTTTGCGGGAGCTAGTTGGGCTGCGAATCTATGTCTGCGGCCCACAATTCTCAGAACAGCAAATATTCTGTTCTTTTGATCTGACCCTGCTACTGTTCCGCTTCTACGCTTCTAGCACCGGGCAGGTGGGGGTGGGGTGAGCTCTGGGAGGGTAGGGAGGGGGCGGCTAGTCTCAGTGCCTAAGACTTCTGTTTTCTGCTCGGCAGTGAGGGCTTAAACCACCGTTTTCAGCCTTCTTCCCTAAGTCTTTGCTCTGAGGTCTCTGGCGTGAGCGTTGTGTTCAGCCGTGTTATATGCTGCTCCCTCAGCCCTGTGGGCCATGAACGGAGTACTAGCAGTCCGAGTTCTTCCCTCTCCTGCAGCTGCAGTAGCCCCAAAATGCAGGGAGCTCCCAGCTCCAGCCCTCTCAGCCTGTGTCTCCACAATTTCCACTTTCCTCCTCCCCCGCTCGCTCAATTTACCCTCCTTTAGATGATTTCAGTCTCTTAATCTTGCCTGTCTGCTGCGCAGGGAGTCCTTTGTGGAATTATAATTGTTCAATTTGTTGTAAATTCTAGGGGAGATTTCAAGAGGCTTACCTCACACCACCATTTCTATGACGTCATTTATTTTTTTTTGAAACTTTTAACTGTAAAGAAAATGTCTGTTAAATCAGATTCTGCAACATACCTCTTACTTTTTCCCCATTGCTAATGATTATTTAGAAATGTGAGTTTAGAAATTTCTATAAGCACAGCAGTTTTAGGAACAGTCTTTATAGGGGCATCAGAGAATCCTATTTGTGATATTAATGTGCTCTATATCCATTCAGGACATAAAACAATTGAAAGGCCTTTTCAATACACTGGGTACAGATACCTGCCTAGGCAGGTTTGGGTGTTTTGTACAAACACAGATGAGTCATAATATGTTTGTGCCATTTCAGGTTCTCAGAATAATTAAAATTCTGATAGTTCTGTGTTAGTTGGGATATTTTGAGAAAAATATCTTTTTTTTTTTATTTTTTTTTATTTTATTTTTTTTTTATTTATTTTTTTTTTTATTAATTAATTTATTTATTAGTTTCAGGTGTACAAAACAAGGTAATACTTAGACGTTCATCATTTATATCCCTCATACTGTGAACCCCCCTCCCCCCATCCACTATCCCTCCGACCTCACACTGAACCATCACATTATATATATAAAATTATAGTTGGCATTCATTAATGTTTAGCTTCTGATGTACAATGCCATGATCAGGTATCCACAGTATCCCTGAGGTGGTCTCCCAAATAGGACGCATGTCCATCGGATACCCAACAAAATCTTTACAACATTATAGAATACCTTCCCCAAATTAATTTTCAAAAGAAAAACCCTGAGGCCATCTTGTGGTTACCAGCTGCTTCCAAATCCCTTCACCTTTCCCCTTATCCCCAACCCCCTCCCACACACCCATCTAACCACTCTCGGTTTTTTCTCTGCGTCCCCAAAACTGACTCTGATTAGTTCATTCACATAGTCTTTTCTTTAGATTCCATATATAAGTGAGATCATATGGTACTTGTCTTTCTCTTTCTGACTTATTTCACTTAACATAATGTTCTCTAGATCCATCCATGTTGCTGCAAATGATAAGATTTCTTTCTTCTTTATGGCTGCGTAATACTCCATTGTATAAATGTACCACAGCTTCTTAATCCAGTCATCTACCGATGGGCATTTTGGTTGTTTCCATATCTTGGCTATTGTGTAAAGTGCTGCAATAAACATAGGAGTGCATACAGATTTTTGAATTGGAGTTTTGGATTTCTCCGGGTAGATGCCAGGAGTGGAATTACTGGATCATAGGGTAGTTCCATGAGAAAAATATCTTATTTTCTCTCTCTGAAAGTTAAAACAACGTAGTAAAAAATATAAATATTGCAAAACAAGTTTGTGTTCCTAAATAAGAAAATGCATAACATGTTAGATAATGGAATTTCTAAATATAATTGGCTAAACTATGTCTTTATCCACTTACCTAAAACATTATGGTTGTAAAAAGCACATTTATCTATCATTGTTTTCCAGACTTCAATTTTACACATTTCCACCTTCATAATTTTTTGCTATATCTGCATACAACTTTTACCCTTATTAATTAGTATTTTCATATATTAAGTTATTTAAAAATATTAGCAAAAGCAATAACAGAGTTTTGATGTGCTTATTCCACATTTTCAAATATGTATACACCCCGCCCTCCCACACACATTTTTTTAGATGATTTGTTAATTAATCCAAAATCCCTAGCAATAAGGTTATCCCACGTCAGCTCATGGACACCTGGACACGGGAAGCTATTTCCAGGTCTCCATCCTGTGCCTTTTGGTGGTTTCAATTCCATTTCTCATTTTCTGCCCGCCATGTAGTGACAATAACAAATACCCGAGAAAGTGGTGATAAGCAGAAAGCAATGGAGAGAAGAGAGATCTGAAGTCTTCCCTTTAGATTGCATATATATGGAAAAGCGATAACAGGTAATGTTTACTTAGTGCTTCTTATGTGCCTAGACCTGTGTTCTCCATATTGTCCCTCCTGAGGTCCCATCAGAAAGCAGAGCTGAGACAGAAGCATGTGTGTCAATGGTTTGTTTTGGGAACTGACTTCCGGGCATAGGAGCAGGGGCCTGTGGAGTGTGAAAAAAGGGAAGGAGAGAAACCCCAACAAGGTCATATTGCCAAGCTGACCACTGTTGGTGGTGACCTCAAAGCTGCTCACCTGTAGGATTGGGAGGGGCAGTATCTACCGGTGACATCCCCACTGGTTAAGGGCTACGGGAGGGTGACTAACCCCATGGAATTTTCAGTAGCATATGGGTGAATGCTGGTTCCCATGGGGGTCCCAGGCAGCACTTCTACTTCATTTACAACTTTTCATTAGGGAAAAGCATTTGATTAGTCCTCTGATTGTATAAAAATTATACCAGCACAAACTTGCGGTACAAGCCATGGCTCATTTCTTCATCCACTCAGAGATTCTGATGAGTGCAAGGTATTGTAGCATTTCTATAATGAACAGATACTGAAGGCCTGTGTTCTCAGAGATTAGGGACATCAGAAGCACAGCTCTTGAGGGAACTTGGAGGTCAGCTTATCCAAATCCTTCTTTGAAGAGGGAACCAAAGTCCAAGAGAGGTAAAATGGACTTGTCCAAGATTGGTGACATTGAGGGACTATGCTTTCCTAAAAGCAGAATTATCTTGCAACCCTAGCTCCTGTGTTGCTTTTCCACATTTTGTTTAGTCAGAGCCAGCCTTCTTCACACAGTGGGTGGGCAGCACGTGGCATGGTCGCTGTCAAGGTTCCCTGTTGGCCTTTGTCCACGTGAGTGCAGCTCACCGGTGACCAGGGCAGGCTCGGGGTCATCAGTGGCCTTGCAGGGTGGCTGACCAGCGGCTGGGCCTTCTGGCCTCTTGCCTTAGTGCCACCTCTTTCCAGGTAGGAGTGTCCTGCTTCCTAAGTCCTGTGTTTCAGCCTCCTCCTCTGAGAACAATTCCCCCAAGACTTCAGTCTGGGAGCTGGAAAGACTCAGATTTAATGCTCTGGCAGTGGCCAGGTGTCAGGAAATCTAATAAAAAGGCAATGATGAGGCTAGAAACGAGGGGAGATTGTCTAGTTGACCTTTAGCTTTTAGTATTTGGATTCCAAATGTGAGCAGTGAACAAGGATGTAAAGTTTTTCTCTTCTGATACATGTTATACGGTTTAGGGTTTATCTGAACTAAATTAGGATAGGGGTTAAGTATACAAATGAATTATAAAGGCAAGGTTTTAAGTCATGATGCATTTTTTTCTGTGTGCTTGAGAAAGGACTAAACCTGTACAATGTAAATATTTTATAACTTCTGCATTTTCTCACTTCTGGCTATACAACTCTAAGTGGAGTTCCTACTCCGCTGTCTTTGGTATACCAGTATGTGTTGTGTCCGGCACAACATGGGCAATGAGAGAACGAGAAGGGGCAGCAAAGGATTAAGAAAGAAACAGAAATCAAGAAAGTTTTGAAACAGGGGCCAAGGGTCTCACAGCCTCAAAGGACTGAGAGCCCTGAATCCGACCCCTTGTGGCTTTTATTGACGCACATACAAGGAAGTTGCATTGTTTTTACTACGGTCTGTGAGTCCCATACACCACACCAGAAAACTGGTTCAAACCAATCACCCTTGCCTGCCAAAAGTCCCATGATGTATAAATAATTATTGTTTGTGCCTCCCCAGGGGACAAAACCTTTATGCTGAAACTTGCTGAGATGGAGAACTCATGTCATCACATCTAGAATCACTTTCCAAGCAGGTTTTGGGAAGAAATATAGCCACATAGGCAGAAGCTCTCCTTAGTTGGGGATGGTGGGGGGCTGTGCCCACCTCTATCAACCCTGTGAGTTCTCCTGGTGGTCCCCATGTGACTGTGCCTGTCTTAGGTCGTTCCTCTCTTGAGGAATCTTACCCGTCAATGGCTAGCCAGCCATCCTTTGGAGCCAAACAGAGAGACATGAAGTGTAAGCACAAAAGTGAAGCAAAGCCCCTGAAAGGATTAGTCTCTCAGACTCTTCTTTCTTTTTAGGGGTGGGCATGAAGGGACAGACGGGCAGGCAGCTGCATGACAAGTGTGCAGGCATGGACCTGGCATTTTTAACGGCAGAGTTCTGACTAACAGAGTCCTAACGCCAGAATAATTACCATCTGGCAAGTGTTGCGCTGTCAGCCTGGGCCTGCACCAGAGCGTCTGTCTGTTTTAGCGGCCCACTTCCACCTTGCATATCTTTGAGTCTAGCATATATTTGGTCTTCAGGATGCTTTCAGATTCTGAAAGTGGTTTTGAGTTCCCTCAAACATCTAGGGGATAGGAGAGGAGGAAATGGCAGGAGGTGAAGATTTTATTTGAATCTTCTAAATCTCCCAGAATCTGCCAAAGGCCTTGGCACCCTCCTGAATCACTGAAGCTCCTTCAGTTCTCTGGGAGAGCTTCAGAGAGCCTCGTGAGTGGGGCCTCAGAAAATGCTTATCACCCTGTCCAGCCAGAACCCTAAGGAAGCTCCCAGCATCTTTGGTGTTTTCCCAAAGTGCCCAAGCAAGGAGAGGATGGAACAGGCAAGAGGAACACAGGGTGAATCTAATTTTCCAGCATTGCCTTTCACTAGACCATCATCCACTGGACCAGCAGTTCTCAAAGTGAGGTCCCCAGACACTCTGGGGGAACATAGACTCTTTCAGGGATCTGCAAGGTCAAAACTATTTTCAGAATAATTCTAATATTTTTGCTTTCTTCACTGCCTTCACATTTGCACTAATGAAGAACAGGCAGTGGGGGGTACAACTGCTAGCACCTCAGCACAAAATAAGGCAATGGCACCAAACTGTGCTAGTAATCACAGCATTTTTTTCATCTTTAGACCCTCAAACTTTTTGTTTTTGTTTTCAGAAAGCCAGTTTCCTTAAGAATGTACTTGATGAAACAAGAACATAAATGTGTTTAATCAACCTATGTCAATATAGATTCTATATTAACTTAATAAAGAATTACTGAGTCCCCTACTGCATGACAGACACAGTCTTGTATTTGCTGGGATTCTCCCACAACTGACGCCAGATACGGCTGTGGCTCAAAGGGCAGATTCTTGAAACTCAAAGATGCAAGAAGTTTCATTTACTGAGGTTCTCAAAATGAGGCAGAATCTGATGAAACAAGATCATTTATTTAACGGGTAAACATAGGATACATGTTCGGGTTGCAAATGGCTCTTTCCTTTCAGCCTGCAGCTCAGCATATTTATATAGAGATGTTTTACGTTAGGGTCTTCCCTTAGACTATTTGGCAATCTCTAGTCATTTAGAAACTTAAAAATGGCAAGTGTTAGATCTCATTTACTCCTAACCTTCTAGAATGGGCATGTTGAATTGACATGATAATATGGGTAAGTTTCTACATTCTAAAGGCTGTATTTGCATTCTACTTATTTATGCCTTTAACTTGGGTCTGTTTACTTATTTAACAAACATGTAAATGGTCCTTACTGTGCACCAGACCCTGTGCTCTGCACTTTGCAAATGTGAACTTATTTAAACCTTGTAGGCACTGCCCTGCTAGGCCCTGTGGATGGTAAGAGCGATTGCTAACAGTTATGTTGTGTTTATTGTGATCCAGGAGCTGAGATATGTGCTTTTCATATCGGGTGTGAGCTAATCTTCACAATGGCCTTATGAATTTGGTATAATTATTACCTCATATAAGTGAACTGAGGCTAAGGGAGATCAGGAACTTGCCCAAAGTTATGCAACCATATACCATGATATTTCTTTTTGAATGATGAGCTGGCCCAATAAACCAATGTGGTTTATTTATAGAAAATTTAACTAGAATTTATTTTTCCAAAGTAAATGTTAAGTATTTGAAAACAAATCATCTCTAATGAATTTTTAAAGGGTAGTTTGTATTATTTTCACGTAATCTGAAATATAGTTCACATTTGATGATTGTTTTGGTTATTTGTTCTAATTCTTTATTGAGTAAATTAACATTGGATCTAGGTACAAAGATATAAACACAACCAGACTGGATAGTTCCTTTTTCAGGGCAAATTGAGGCTGGTCTCTGGAACTGCAGTGTAACAGTGACCTCCAGTGGGCAGAAGTTGCAAAAGTTACTGCAGCGGTGCAACGAAGTTGGAGCCGGTCAGCCTAATCCTTCTGATTGTTGAAATCAGTGTCCGCTGGCTGTAGTCGGCCCGTTCTCAGCCATGGGTTCATGAAAACAGGAAGAATACATTGGAACTAAGGATTATTTCAAACACATAACAAGGTTGGAAAATTATACTTTAAATGCTGTTTGTCAGCACACTATAAAATAATTTTGTTATACATACAACAGTTTCTTCCCCCCCCCCGCCATTTTTTATTAATTATAGTGACATCTCGACTATTGAATGAAATTGACTTTTCACTAAAGATAGATCAGGAAGGTGGCTAATCCAAAGGTTATCTTGTTTAGTTTTTTTATAGTATTACTAGGTATTTTTTCAGGTTTGCGTACACACATTTTACCTAAATAATGAGAAATTACAATGTGAGATATTTTTTACTGTGTGATGTAGTTTATAAGACCACAAGCTTGAATTTCATTTCTGCCTCTTGCTGCCTTTATGACACCGAGCATATGATTTAACCTCTTTCAGCCCATTTCCTCATCTGGGGTTAAGAATAACATCCCCCCCCCACCCCCACCAGGGTTGTTGTACAACACATTTCACAGAGTGCTTGGCATGGAGAAAGTTCTCCCTAAGCAAAACAGTAAGCTTTGACTACTGATGGCAGCTAAACCTTTACACAACAGACTTAGTTTCCTGAGGGACTTTTCTCCTCTCATGTCTTTCCACCCCACACTTCCTTCCATGTTTCCCAGCAATTGTGTTGGAAACCTTAGAGATCCTCTCTGTCCTGCCCTGTTGCCCCTCCCTTCTGTCACATCTTATGAGACACCAAATTCTGTCTGTGGCTTCTTGAAAGGTTCCTTACACCTCTCTTTTTTGTTCCCACTGGAATGAAGGCAAATGGGTTAGTATTTCTCCCACTGTCACTGAAGGGTATATACAGATGAGTTATCTTCTCTTAGGAGGGAAAAAGTACTCCATCCAGTCCGGTGTAAATTCTCTTTCAAGATGCCCAACTATTAACAGGATCACAATGGGAAGGTGACTTGAAAAATGAGAAGATTAACGGTGGGATCATGTTATTTGATGTACAGAACGATTTAGCCATATGGGCGTAAAAGAACATGAGAAAAGGCACATACTATTATTTTATTGAACACATTACCCAACATGCCATGGGAACTGGGCAATGAGCGGTTAGTTCAAGCCTGATGGAGATACAATTTACAAAGATTCATAGACTCAGAAATTACAACAATTACTGCCGATGTGACAAAGAGCAGGAGAGATTCTATTGGTGTCCTGTCCAGAACCTTTGTCTCTTGATATTTCAAGTGATGAACAGTCAGACCCGACTTCTCTGACTGTTAGACAACAGGGTAAGCTGCATTTCCCATTTCCCAACTTTCTGTCCTTGTTCCCTGGAAACCATCCCTGCTCCTAAGCTCAGAAGGCCACACACAATTTATTACAGATCTGTATATTCTAATAAAATTAACTGGGAATACAGGGAAGAATGGAAAGCTACCAGGCATAATTTCTAACACTTAAGCTTGTCCACCAGAAGATAATGAATTATAATTGAAGCCTGTCAATCTATTTCCAATTATTCTATTTTAATATTATGTGTTTGCGTGATTATTCTCCTACACATAACATTGGAAATTCTCATCGCATGTTAAAATATTAAAGGCTCTGAGAGGTCCCCATGTTAAAACAACAGCAAAACTGTTTTTAATCAGGCACATGAGAAGCAGTCAATAAACATTAACTCATATCTGAAACATTATTAGCATTATTATTTATCCTAAGAGCTTCCAAAATTTATTTGAGCACTGAACTCTTCTGCCTACTGACTAATTTTCACATCTCAGGGCACCGTTAAGGTGTACCTTAGGGAATGCTAGTTTACGGAGGACCAATTATTGACTTTGGTTTCAAATAGACCCAGATTCAAATCCCCACGGGACCAGATGTGTGACCTTCGTCATTTAACCTGAGACTTGGTCCTGGGTTCATCAAAATGGTGTAATGGCTTCAACCTTGCAAGATAATTGGGAAGATTGAATCTGTCTGTTAGCAAGTGGCTTGGTGCCTGGCACAGAGATGTGACCCCCAACATTTAATTTCTGTTCCCACTTTTTTATTTTTCACCACACCTTTCCCCATTCTCTCTCCTGTTCTGTGCCTTTTGAAACCCTTCCTGTCCTTCAAACCAGGTTCAAATCTCACCACAGTTGATCGTAATCTGACCTCCCCAGTCTGCACTGAGTACGTCATCATCTTTATTTATTTATTTATTTTTTAGATTTTATTGGGGAAAGGGAACAGAACTTTATTGGGGAACAGTGTGTACTTCCAGGATTTTTTCCAAGTCAAGTTGTTGTCCTTTCAGTCTTAGTTGTGGAGGGCGCAGCTCAGCTCCAGGTCCAGTTGCCATTGTTAGTTGCAGGGGGCGCAGCCCACCACCCCTCATGAGAGTCAAGGAGTCCACCTGGCAACTTCATGGTTGAGAGCCCACTGGCCCATGTGGGAATCTAACCAGCAGCCTTCGGCGTTAGGAGCACGGAGCTCAAACCACTGAGCCACTGGGCCGGTCCAGAGTACATCATCATTTAAGTACCTCGTTTAACTACCCTGTGCCATTTCTGTGTATAGCTTTGGTGTCATTTCTGGTAATTATTATTTCATGGGTTGGGCCTCCAGTACTAAAAAGCTGGGGCTCCTCCCCTGTAGGGCTCATTCCCAGACATTTCTTTGTATATTTCATAGCAACTGTGTTATGCATGTCCATTTTCATTTGTGTTCTAGTTATTACTAACACATTTTAGGAACAATTTCATATTTTAAGTCTTAGAAGTGAGGATAATTATTAAATACTTATTCCAAATATTTAAACAAAGTGACAAATGGGGCCAGCCTCCAAACAGCAGAATGCTGTATTTGGAATAGTGTTGGTGCTGGACATCTTTCCCAAGAATTCCAAGAGAATGAACTTGAGTGAAATTCTAATCATTTCTAGACTGGCAAAATCAATTTTGAGAGGTGTGATCTGATGTACCGCAGCTTTCTTCATTTACTCACAGATCAGAGTATCCTCTATAAGAGAATACCTGTAGTTCTGGGTGCTTTCTGCCCCTTTCTGCAGAATAAGGCAGTTTGCTACCTCTTTCTTTCAAGTCGAAATTTACCTATCAATTTGCACTCTGAAATGGCTCTAATAAAATTGAATGAAAATTGTTTATAATTATAGCCAAGAGGCATTGCATAGATTCTGAAGTCTCTTTTAGAATTAATAATCTAAGAAAGGGTAAGTTAGTTGAACACAATTGTAATATATTTGTTTGTTTCTTTTATATGTTCTACTCTTTGAAAGTTGCTATTTTATGTGTGATGATGATAGTCATTCTTCACAAACCAGAATCTTATTACTCTGAGTGAGGTCCATGACTCCTCACGTCACCTGGTCCCATCCAGGACTACTAAGTAGAAATCTGCTTTTTCACAAAGTCCCTGGACAATTAATGTACACATTAAGGTTTGAGAAGTGCTAGCACATTCATTACCTTCTGCAACTAAAAAACGAAGGATCAATTAAAGTGTACTATAAAAAAAATTGCTGAAATAAAAATAAACATTTACTACTGCAGTTCTGGCTATGTTTACCTAAGTGTATGTGTATATTACATATATACACACACATCCAGACTGTGTGTGTGTGTGTGTGTGTGTGTGTATTCACCCAGCTGTCTCTCAGACTGTTCCTTGGGAACCAGGCAATATCCTTTCTTGAACATTTTAGGAGCATTTTTTTTCTTGGTGAAATAAATATGTCTAATAATAGTTCTTTCATTAGATTTCACAGGCAGACAAAATGCAAAACTTGCACTATGACTAGTTAGATGAGCTGGGCTGAGGGAAGATGTGAAGAGCCATGCCTGGAGGTCACACTGGTCCTCTCAGATGTGGGTCTGTTCATGCAGATCCTCACCTATTAGTGAGGTGGTCGGTCGCCCTGTGCTGAGATGCTGTGTTGTGGAAATTCCCTGGTCTGCCCTTGTTGGCAAAGCAGGAGGAAGTTTACTTGAAAGACACATATGAGCTGAGAAAAAAAAATCTGTTTTGTAACTCAGTTACTTCTGCAGGTGCTTTCTAGCATATAAATGTGAGCATGTGTGGTACGGAGTGGCTGAATCCATTCTACCTTTGATGGCTTTAGGATGGCTTTTGGTTCAGAAACTCCCAGGGTCAAGTGGAAAAATCACTGGTATCTGGAGGTAGTGGGCTTTGCCACTCACATTAGTTAGATAAATGACCTTGACTTTGAGCAAGTTATGTGATTCTGATTTCTTTATCTGGGACGAGAATCACTGATTTAAGGCAGCATTTCTCAAACTCTCCTGAAGATGCGAATCACCAAGGATGCTTGGTGAATATTCAGATCCCCAGTAGCCTCCCCCCCCCCCGCCGCTCCAAAATAACCCCCAAACTCCTGAAGCAGAATCTGCATGAGTGAAGCTTGGGAATGTGTGTTTTCAATAACCATCCAGGGGATTCATTTATTTAAATTTTTCAATTACAGTTGACGTACAGTATTACATTAGTGTCAGGTGTATAGCATAGTGATAGACATTGATACAACTTATGAAGTGATCACCCCAATAAGTCTAGAACCCATCTGAAACATACACATTTATTACAATGTTACTGACTGTATTCTCTATGCTATACTTTACATCCCATGGCCATTTTATACCATTTTATTACATCCCATGACCATTTATATGTCCTTCTTCTTTTTTTCTTTTATAATGAGAAACATTCTTTTTCTTTTTTAAAACTTTTATTTATTTAAGTGTGTTTTTTTTAGGACCCATTAGCTCCAAGTAAAGTAGTTGCTACAATCTAGTTGTAAAGGGCGAGGCTCACAGTGGCCCATGAGGGGATTGAACCGGCAACCTTGTTAAGAGCACCACCCTCTAACCAACTGAGCTAACCGGCCGCCCCCAATTTGTACTTCTTCATTTTATTTTATTTTTTAATTAAAGTTTTTTGGGTGACAATTGTTAGTAAAGTTACATAGATTTGTACACCTAAAATCAATTTGTACTTCTCAATACCTTCACCTTTTTTCACCCAGCCTCCAAACCCTCTTCCCATCTGGCAAATGTCAAAATGTTCACTATATCTAGGAGGTTGTTTCTGTTTTATTTGTTGTTTATTTTTTGAGGGGTAATGATAGCTTTTCTTTTCTTTTCTTTTTTATATTTTGTTTTTATTAGTTTCAGGTGTGCAAAGCAACATAATAGTTAGACATTTAAACCACTCATAAAGTGATAACCCCTCCAAGCTACTATCCCTCTGACATCTTATATAGCTGTTACAATACCATCGACTATCTTCGCTATGTTGTAGTCCACATCCCGTGACTGTATATACCTATATATTTAGTTATAGCTGACGTTCAATATTATTCTACTTCAGCCTCAGGTGTGTAGCTCATCAGTCAGGCACCTACACCGTCTATGACGTGATCCCCTGATAAGTCCAGTGCCCATCTGGCGCCTCACATGATTTTTACAACATTGTTATTATATTCCCCATACTGTATTAACTACCAATTTGTATTAATACTGTCACCTTTTTCACCCTGCCCCCAACCCCATTCCCTTCTATCACCCTGATAGATCTAGTACCTATCTGGCACCATACCTAGTTATTACAATATTATCGACTATATTCCTTAGGCTATACTCTACATCCCTATGACTACTATGTAACAACGTATTTGTACTTAATCTCTTCCCCTTTCACCCATCCTTAACTCCCCTCCCATCTTAAAGAAGTCCCTCTAAGAGTCCTTGTAATACTGGTTTGGTGGTGATGAACTCCTTCAGCTTTTTCTTTCCTGGGAAGCTCCTTATCTGTCCTTTAATTCTACATGACAGACTTGCTGGGTAGAGCAATCTTGGTTGTATGTCGTTGCTTTTCATTACTTGGAATATTTCCTGCCACTCCCTTCTTGCCTGCAGACTTTTTGTTGAGAAATCAGCTGCCAGTTGTATGGTGGCTCCCTTGTAGGTAACCAACTGCTTTTCTCTTGATGCTTTTAAGATTCTCTCTTTGTCTTTAACCTTTGCCATCTTAATTATGATGTGTCTCAGTGTTTATCTTGTTTGGGACTCTGCGCTTTCTGGGCTTGCATGTCCATTTCCTTCACCAGGTTAGGGAAGTTTTCTGTCATTATTTCTTCAAATAGGTTTTCAATTCCTTGCTCTGTTTCTTCTCCTTCTGGAATCCCTATAATGCAAATGTTGCTACGCTTGATATTGTCCCAGAGGCCCCTTAAACTCTCCTCCATTTTTTTGTATTCTTTTTTCTTTTTGCTGTTCTGGTTTGGTGTTTTCTGCTGCCTTATCTTCTACGTTACTGGTTGGATCCTCTACTTCATCTAATCTACTGTTGATTCCCTGTAATACATTCTTCATTTCTGTTATTGTATCCTTTATTTCTGACTGGTTCTTTTTCATGGTTTTCATCTCCATTTTAATGCTTCCCATCTCTCTGTTGAAGTTCTCCCTGAGACCATTGAGCATTCTTATAATCAGTTTGGAACTCTCTGTCTGATAGATTGCTTATCTCTGTTTTACTTAGTTCTTTTTCTGGAGCTTTGTTCTGTTCTTTTATTTGGGACATGTTTCTTTCTTCTTTTTTAAATTAAAGTTATTGGGGTGACAATTGTTAGTAAAGTTACACAGATTTCAGGTGTACAGTTCTGTATTACATCATCTATATATCACATTGTGTATTTACCACCTAGAGTCTGTTCTCTTTCCATCACCATATATTTGATCCTCTTTACCCTCATCTACTTTCCCCCATCCCCTTTACCCTGGGACATGTTTCTTTGTCTCCCCATTTTGGCTGCCTCCCTGTGTCTGTTTCTATGTATTAGGTAGGGATGCTATGTCTTCTGGTTTTAGTAGAGTGGCCTTACGTAGTAGGTGTGCTGTGGGGTTCAGTGGCACAGTCTTTCTGCTCACCTGAGCCACAGACTCTAGGTATGTCCCTTGTGTAGATTATGTGTGCACTCCTCTTTAGTTGAGCCGTGGTTGATAATTGCACATCAATGGGAGGGTCTGATCCTTGGGGTCACTGGTTGTGAGGACTGGTCTTGACTACAGATGAAGAATGGTTGTGCAGGGGCTGACCCTATGGAGCAGGATCTGCCTCAGCAGGACTCTGGTGCCTGCCCAATCTGCCCCTTGGGTGTGTCGTACTTGGACGTGGCTCATTTTGAAGCTGGCCACGGGGGGCACCAGCCCCAGGGCCACCTTGGAGATCTGCTGTAGGTCAAGTTCAGCCACAGCCTGTGCCCCACCAGGGCCACCTGGCAGGAGCCACAAAGAAATCCACAGATGGCTGCCACCCATGCTGTTCTTGGAAGCACCTTGAGAGGCCAAGCCATGAACTAAGGCTGGCTGCTGCTAGTGCCACGCTTAGGGCTGCTCAGCCAGAGGCACAGGACACGTTCAAGTCAGATGCTGCTTGTCTGAGTTCCACAAACATTTGAGAGACCCTAGGAAAGTCTGCAGCTTGAGCCAAGGCAGGCGGTTTGCACAAAAAATCCACTGGAAGTGGCCTGGGTCTGTCCGAAAGTTGGGTGGGGCGGGGTCTCGAATCACTAGGGTGTGGCAAGTGAGCGAAGGGTGGAGACTCAGATATGGCAGCCACCTGTGTCCTCACCCGGGAAAGGGGGAGGGCTCAGTGAAGAAAAATTGGCCTCTACCAGCTCCCCTGTCCAGGAGAAAGCCTCCTTTCCAGTCCCTGTCCCAAGCCGGACAACTCAATGCCCCACCATATGTCCATGCCGCCTCTCCAGCCGCTACCTCAGTGCTGGAGTTCACAGCGAGTGATTCTATTGGTGGGTAAATCCACACTTAGTCCCTGTAAGAGGAACACCTGGGAGTGCAGCCACACTCAGTCTCACTCAGTCACAATCTGCGCTCGTTTTCACAACCAGAAATTATGGGGACTTCTCTCCCTGGCACTGGAACCCTGGACTGGGCTGGAACGGGGATCTCTCGCTCCTCTGGGGGATTGGAGGACCCCCACAACTGAAATATCCCTCCTAATCTTTAATGGTCATATGCGGGTGTGGGACCAGCCCATTCAGTGTTTCAGCCCTTCCTACCAGTCTGGAAGTGGCTTCTTCTGCACGTTGTTAGTTGAAAGCCTTCAGTATAGCTTGATTTTAAGCGATTCTCAATAATGGTTGTTTTGTAGATTAGTTGTAATTTTGATGCGGTTGTGAGAGAAGGTAAGCACAGCATTTACCTACTGCACCATCTTGGTTGTAATCCCTTATTTTTATTTTTCAATTACAGCTGATATTCAATATTATATTAGTTTCAGGTGTACAGCATAGTGGTTTGACATTTATATAACATTTATACATCTATGAGTTTGTTTCTGTTTGTTTGTTTTGTTTTTTAGACTCTACATATAGATGAATCCATATAGTATTTCTCTTTTTCTGTCTGACTTATTTCACTTAGCATAATACATTCTAGGGCCAAATAGTAAGATTTCGTGGGTTTTTTTTTTATGGCTGAGTAATATTCCATTGTATATATGTACCACTTCTGCTTTATACATTTGTCTTTTGACTGGAGCACCTAATCCATTTATATTTAAAGTAATTTTTTTTTAAAAAAAGGTTTTATTAGGGAAGGGGAACAGGACTTTATTGGGGAACAGTGTGTACTTCTGGGACTTTTCCAAGTCAAGTTGTTGTCCTTTCAATCTTAGTTGTGGAGGGCGCAGCTCAGCTCCAGGTCCAGTTGTCGTTGTTAGTTGTTAGTTGCAGGGGGTGCAGCCCACCATCCCTTGCGGGAGTAGAGGAGTCACACCAGCAACCTTGTGGTTGAGAGCCACAATCAACTGAGCCATCTGACCACCTGGGAGCTGAGTGACATCTCATTGACTTTATTCAAGTTGGGGAGGGCACAGCTCACTGCCCATGTGGGAATTGAACCAGCAGCCCTGTTGCCCAGAGCTCGTGCTCTAACCAACTGAGCCACCCATCCGCCTATAAAATAATTATTGATAGATATGTAGTTATTGCCATTTTATTAATTGTTTTCTGATGGTTTGTGTTGTTCTTCTGTGTTCCTTTTCTATCTTGTTCTCTTCTCTTCTCTTGTGTGTAGGTGACTTTCTATAGTGCTGTGTTTGGATATCCTTCTCTTTATTTCTTGTATATGTTGTAGATTTTGGGTTTGCGGCTATGATATGCTTCATATATACCAATCTATGTTTGTACCAGTCTATTTTAAGTAGATGATCACTTAATTTTGAATACATTCTAGAATCACTACCATTTTTACCCCCTCCCTTCACAGTTATGTTTCTGTCATTATTTTTTTACTACTTTTGTGTGTGTGTTTGTGTGTATCCCTTAATTTACTGTTGTGATTACACATGATTTTCCTACTTTTGCCTTTTAACCTTTGTACTAGCTTTAGTGTTAGTCGATCCACTGCTTCCATTATGTGTTTGCCCTAGTCAGAATTTTTTTTTTTTTGCAATATTTTCTTACTCATAATTTTTATTTTTTTCTTCTTCTTTTTAAAGAAGTCCCTTTAACATTTCTTGTAATACTGGTTTGGTGCTGATGAACTCTTTTAGCTTTTTGTTGTCAGGAAGCTCTTTATCTCTTCTTCAATTCTAAATGATAGCTTTGCTGGATAGAGTAGTCTTGATTGTATGTCCTTGCTCTTCATCACTGAATATTTTCTGCCAATCCCGTCTGACATGAAAAGTTTCTGTTGAGAAATCAGCCGACAGTCTTATGGGAGCTCCCTTGTAGGTAACTAACTGCTTTTCTCTTGCTGCTTTTAAGATTCTCTCTTTGTCTTTAAACTTTGTCATTTTAATTATAATGTGTCTTGGTGTGGGCCTCTTTGAGTTCATCTTATTTGAGACTCTCTGTACTTCCTGGTCTTGTTTGTCGATTTCCTTTCCCAGGTTAGGGAAAATTTCCATCATTATTTCTTCAAATATGTTCTCATTCTTTTGCTCTGTTTCTTCTTCTTTTGGTACCTCTATGATGTGAATGTTGCTATGCTTGATGTTGTCCCAGAGGTGCCTTAAGCTATTCTCATTTTTAAATTTAATTTTGGTTTTTTGTTGTTCTGATTGAGTGTTTTTCACTACCTTGTCTTCCAAATTGCTGTTTCAGTCCTCTGCTTCATGTAATCAACAGTTAATTCTTTGTAATGTATTCTTTATTTCAGTTATTATATTCTTCATTTCTGACTTAAAAAAATGTTTTCTATCTCCATGTTTCCTATCTCTCAGTTCTCACTGAAATAATCTATTCATGCCCTATGTTCACTGAGCATCTGAATTAACCGTGTTTTGCACTCTGGTAGATTGCTTCTCTTTATTTTATTTAGTTCTTTTCTCATGTTTTGTCCTGATCTTTCATTTTTTTTCTGCTCATTTTGGCTCACTCCCTGTGCTTATTTCTATGTGTTATGTACATCTATTATATTTCCCAGTGTTAGCAGAGTGGCCTTATAAAGTCGGTGTCCTGTGGGGTCCAGTGGCACTGGCTCTTTGGTTACCTTAGCCAGGTGCTCTATGGGT
Source organism: Rhinolophus hipposideros (assembly GCF_964194185.1). Taxonomy (NCBI): domain Eukaryota; kingdom Metazoa; phylum Chordata; class Mammalia; order Chiroptera; family Rhinolophidae; genus Rhinolophus; species Rhinolophus hipposideros. The sequence goes on along the minus strand of NC_138054.1, from coordinate 3,794,281 downwards.
GTCCCTTGTGTGTGTTGTGTGCCCTTTTGTTGTAGTTGAGTCTTGGTTACTGTTGCAATGTCCTGTGAGTGATTGACTGTCAGGCTAACTGGCTGTGAGGAATGGCTGTGACTACAACGTGTAAGCTGTTGTGCAGGGGCTGACCTCACTGAGTGGGATTTACTTTAGCAGGGCTGTGGTGCTTAGTGTGTCTGCCCTTTGGGTGTGTTGTTTGTGGAGCTCATTGGGTGGTGTTTTGGTATAAGCTGATGCTGGTCATCAGGTATGTTGGTTTTGGGGCTTCTTGGGAGGGGCTCTGGACTGGTCGATGTTGGCTGCTGCTTGTACCCAGTCCAGAGCTACCTGGTAAGAACTAAAAATTGATAGTTGCCACCTGTGGCACTTGGAGGTATCTGGGAGAGGCTAAGTTATGAACTGAAGCTGGCTGCCACTAGTGCCTCCCTTGGGTCCACTTAGCAAGAGGCATGCCCAGGCTAGATGCTGCTTGTTTTGGGTTTGTGAACCTTTGAGAGATTTTAGGAATGTCCACAGCTTGAGTCCAGACAGGTTGCTTGTGTGCCAAAGCCACTAGAAGATGTTTTGACTGGGCATGCAAGTTGGGTGGGGTGAGATCTCAGGGAACCACCAGGGTGGGGTGAAATTTGTTAGCCAGATTAATAAAACATTCTGATTTAGCACCCATTTGTGCCTGCATGCTGGGTAGGGGAAGGGCTCAACAAAGGAACAATGGCTTTTGGGAGCAGTTCTGTCCCAAGAGTGAGCTGCCCTGACCCCTTCCCCTATAGTCCTCGCCTTGAAGCTAGTCAGTTCAGCTCTTTCCCATATGTCCCTGATGCTTTTTGAACTGATGCCCTAGGAGTGAAGCTAAGAGCAAGTGAATTCCTGAGCAAAGAGATCTGTGGGGGAGGGCTTTAAGAGCAGCCTGGGACTCTAAGCTGCAATCCTTGCTGGCTTTCATAGCCAGATGTTATGGAGACTTCTCTTACTGGCACTGGAGTCCTGGGCTGGAGAACGCTGTGTGGGGCCAGGACCCCTCACTCCTCTGGGGTACCTCTGCATCCAACCTATTCCACCAGTTCTTAATCACCACACCGTTGGTGTGGAGCCTGTCCATTTCACATCTCCTCCTCTCCTACCAGTCTAAAAGTAGCTTCTTCTTTATATCCTTAGTAATAGGATGTCTGTTCAGCTAGTCTTCAAGCAGTTCTCCATAATGGTTGTTCTGTAATTTAGTTGTAATTTTGATGAGGTCATGGAAGGTGGTGAACACAGTTTACCTACTCTGTCATCTCGACTGGAAGTCTCTAGGGATTCTTATCAGAACTGTGACTAGCACTGTTCTAGAGAAGCCATTTGATTACTGTCTAGCCAACTTTCGTTCTTCTGTCTCTAAATTTGCTCATATCAAGAGATGCAATTTGGCAACTAAGAAGATGATATTATGTCAGTGCTGAGGTTGTTTAGATTATAAAAAGTACACTAAACTTTGAAATATTTGCTCTCTTCAGAGGATGAGTACTCATTACCATTTCCTCCTATAGTTAAGTTAGTCTTGTGACCACTTGAATTTCCTTATTTGTAGAGTAAGACTGATAATAATACATACATATTAGCTGATTCTTTGTTCTGAGCCAATGCTACATGAATCAGCTGATATTATTGAGTTTCTTGTCCCTTCTATTGCTTGTTTTTATCTCTGAGGGCTCTTAGCCTCTAGAGATTATGAATTCGTGGAAAAATGATGGGAACTATAATTATTATGTATGAGATATGACAATTGAGTTCACAAACTCATCCAAAAAAAAAAAAGTGCCATATACCTCATTGCTGAATCTCACTATGGTCACCTTTGAAGTACTGCCTTTGGGAAGGTATGTACTGACACCAGTGGCTAGTCCACCCTTTAAAGCACTTTTGGAACTCTTTTTCTGGAATGGCCATCAGAGCTGTCATCATATAATCCTTGATGTCCTGAATGTCATCAAAATTTCAATGTTTTCTTTATCTTTGGGTAAAGAAAGAAGTCATTGGGGGCCAGATCAGGTGAGTAGGGAGGGTGTTCCAATACAGTTATTTGTTTACTGACTAAAAATTCCCTCACATGACAGTGTTGTGTGAACTGGTGTATTGTCACAATGCAAGAGCCATGAATTGTTGGTGAAAAGTTCAGGTCGTCTAACTTTTTCACGCAGTCTTTTCAGCACTTCCAAATAGTAAACTTGGTTAACTGTCCAGTTAGTATAAATTCATAATGAATAATCCTTCTGATATCAAAAAAGGTTAGCAACATGTTCACGAACTTAATTGTCAGACCTCGTATATATTTCCATTTCTGCCATTACTCTACTATATTTACATCAGTTGCATCAAGACCGAAACAAGAAATGTTTTGTGGGATTAAAAATTTGGTTCTCTCATAGTCAATAGACTCAGAAACGTTTCTCTGAGTGAAGGCTGGCTTCTTTCACAGTTTGATAGAAGAGATATGATATGTTGTAGAGGTAGCCAAAGAGGATTCATGCAGGATATAATCAACAGATTAAAATAATGTTAGAAGAAGGATATAATGCAAAGGTTTAAAGAAGAATTGAGTGGAGAATCATTTTGTACTATGTGCAAGCATGTAGAAGGACCTGTCTCTGAATAATTATAATATAGTAAACGTTGCAGCTTCAGGATTCAGGATACTTGTGAAATGGAGTGAAATCCTACCCCAGTGTTGTTAGCCCTAAATGTATCCACAAATAGATGGGAACAGAGGGTCATGGAAGGTTGTACATGAAAGAATGTGTGAAAGGAACAGCTAAGAGTAGGTGGAGTGAAGCCCAAACTTTCTGCAATATGAGGTTACTCTCAGCAGAAATGAAGCACCAGTGCAGTCCCTTTGGCCATTCTTGCAAAAGCCTCTAGAGTTTCAGTTTTATGGCATTAGCAGAAGACTCAGCTAACCTCCCAGAAGGTTAATTCCATACCCTCCCTATCCTCCAGCAGTTTCAGGATTCAGTCAGCACAACCTGGCACAGCACAGCATTCCCAGGGCCACTGAGGAGCTGGACAATAAACTCTGTCAAGACCAGGGTCCAGCTCCGACAACTTGGGCTGTACATGTGGGCCAACGTGGGAAATACTGTGACCAGAAATACGAGGACATTTATCATTCTGCTCAGGCCGAGTGGAAAGGATTTATTAAATGTTTCCTGAGTGCCCAGATACCTGGTAAGATCTAGGGAGGTGGCCAAAGAAATGGAATTTACAATGCGCATCATGATTAGCTGTTGAACCTCTATCAATTCCTGTAGCTTACTGAATAAGTTTTTGAATGACGAGGTTGATAATGTTGCTGTCATGTGGGCTGCTGTGCAGAATACATAGAGACTGTATATAAAATATTCAACACTATACCTGGCACACAATACACACTCAATAAACGGTAGCTACTATTATTATTAAATTACTGCTACTGTTACTCTAGAAGCTTATCATCTAGTCGAGGTTAAAATGTCTGATTACTTGAATCAGGAAGAAAGCAAGACTGGGCAAATTCAAGCATGTTTTGAGGGGACTATAATTCCCCTAGTGCAGCCAGCAGCCTGGGCCAAGCTGACTTCTTGGGGCAGGCCTGCAGAAGACACTATTTAGGGCTTTCTCTACTCTCACTGAGGTTTATGCAGAAATGGAGTCACCCAAAGGCCATCAACCAGACTGCCTGTTGAAAACCTCTCTACCTTATGGAAGGGATAATGTATGATCATCTATTTCAATGTTTACCCTCTCCTTGCTGCCACTTTCTCTTCTTTACCAATCCCCTTAAAACTCTAATTTTGGAGTCAAATCTCCAAGTCCTTTAAGAGTAAAAGATAAAATAGGCATACGATACTGGAATCACAGAGTCTGGCATTTATTCATTTCACCAGTATGAATTGAGCACCCAATGGATAGGTGTTGAGGGGTAAGTGGGAGAAGTTGGATACAGTGGTGAGTAAAAGACAGTTTCCCTCTGCCCCCAAAATCTTACAGAGAAGTCAGGCCGTTGCGGGGGTGCTGATGGTTAAGAGAAAAGCAGATGCAGGGGGTTTTACCTAATCTGTAGGGACTGAGGAAGGCCTCTTTGAACAAGTGGGGTTTCAGTTTGCACCTGAACGATGAGCAGGAGTAGAGCCAGAGCAGCAGAGAGGAGGCGCAAGTTCGATAAAGGTCCAGTCAGCTGGGGAGTAAAGAAAGGAGGCAAGGTAGAGAGAGAGAGTGAAGAGCGAGTGGTCAGGGGCTGCGGCTTTGTGGCTGCATGCCATTTCAGACCTGACTAGCTAGAATCCAGAGAGAGTGGCACCTCTTAGCTGGCCCCAGAGCAGAGAGACAGAAGGGCAGGCTGCTTCCATCCCTTTGACAGGTCTGATTTCCTGCTAATATTCTTCCCTTAATTTTGTCACCCCAAAAGTTAATTCTCGTGGTTCCAGGGCTCATTCCTGGGACTTCTTAGAAATGAAATTATACTTGGTGCCATTTCCTTTCCTTCTGAAATTACTATCGCTATATTTTTAGTATGTTTCAGGAGAGTAAAAAGCATTACTTACCTCTAGTTTTCCATATAACCACTTCTGATGACTACCCCTTTTAAATACTTCTTTTTTTCAGGCTATCCAGCCTGAATGAACTTTTCTGTAAGAAAAGGTCTTTTGTGGTTTATAAATTTTAATGCAGGATGCTAACTGCCAGGATATTTTTGGACCACAACCAGGGATTTAACCAGCCTCCCTTAAGAGATGCAATGAGGCAAGGCTGCGCTGCACCTGGACACAGTGGCTCTTTCATCATTCACTTTCAAAGTCATGACACCTCCTGGTTTTAACCTCAGGACGTCAAGAATTTTTCTTTTAAAACCTGTTTCCTGGAAATAGGTCTTTGCTGTGCTAATGAATAATTTTTCACTTTGTATTTCTTTAAGGTGCATAAATTCTATTTTTTTCTTCTTGCAAATAAAAAAAAAAAAACCAGGGTGTGGGGGACCAGGGTAAGCGTCTTCTCTGTATTAAATGGTACAGGCCATCCCTGTCCTGGATTTTAAATATTTCATTAGCAACAGGGGATTCTTACACTGCCCTATTCATTCCCTCTTCCTCCTCAGACACTGGACTGATTATTTTGATGAAAAGTGCTGAGTAAGAGAATGTGGCCTAAAAATTAGCCTCTTAAGTGAACGCCAGAGCCTTTAACCACATTGGGAACTGCTCTGGTGGTTACTTAGAGTCCTTTATTTAGTGCTGCCATTAAGGAAACGTTTTTTTTTGAGACTTGACTCCTACCTAGGTTTTCCCATCCTTTCTTCACCTTAACTGGACAATTCTCCTGGAATTAGAGGGTCACTCCAAGCTAGCAAAGTACTGTTGTGCAAAATTTTAAAAAGTGTTTTCTCTACAGCAGTGGGTTTATAGGGCAACCTTCTGAATGCCCAGTGGGTTGACATCTTGGCCAGCTGACAACACTCATGGGAAAAGAAAAAGACATCCTTTCCTTGGGCTTAGCCCAGGGAGCACAACTGGCTTTTGGCTCATTTGTCTCCTTGAAGGGCAGTTTTGTTCAGTGTGTGGACAACTCATCAAATGTGAATGTTTTGCTGGAATGCAGAAATGTACAACTGTGTTCTTAGCTAGCTGTCCATTCATTCTTCTTGAACCACTGACAGTTTATTCAGAAGACTCCAAATAATGCGTTGGAGAAAGAAGAGTAGTGAGTTTCCCAGTAAGGCAGTACTTTAGGGAGGAGAAAAGCTGGCATTTGAAGATTGCCAACTGTGTCTCCATTTAGATGGAGATAAAAAGTTGTCCTGGGCACAATGGTCCTGCTGGGAGAAATTGCTTGAGTGATACTTCTGGGTTATGTAAATGAGAAATATCACAGAAACCATTGCTTCCAGGATAGGTTTTAACATGGTCTTTTGTAGTTTGTCAAAAACTCCTTTCCCAATGGTCTTTGTGTGTAAACATTGAAAAAAGCCCCTGAGGAAGACTCTCCCAGAAACACACAAAAAATGAGGCCTTCACCTTCTCCCCAGTGAGGTTCAAAGTTATTAAAACACATCTGATCTACCGAAGTCTACAGTCTGGAAAGTATCCCAAAAGGCTTAAAAAGAGACCCTCCTTGATGGAGTCTGCAAGTGGTGGGTAGGGGAGAGGCACCAAATAAAGTTAAGGACCCCCAGTGAAATTTGAATTGCAGATAAATAATATATCATTTTTAGTATAAATATGTCCATGTAATATTTGGGACATACATATAACCAAAAAGTTACTTGTTGCTTATCTGATTCAAATTTCATTGGGCACCTTGTATTTTTATTTGTGCAGAAACAGAGCATGGACTGGAAGTTACTGTATGTGAAGTGTTTTGTGTGAGCTCGAGCGCTGGAAACTTGGGAGCCCACATGTGAGTGCAATTGGATTGTATCACAGTATTGTTCGAGCACTCCAATAGGGACTTGCAAAGACGTCATTGTAGTGCTGGATACTGCAAGAGTCCAAGGGGGAGGCAGTAACAGAAGGCAGAGCTGCAGAGACCCAGGACTCACAGCACTGGATGTTTTCCTGGTCCCTCTTCTAAGGACTGAGGGTGGGCAGGTGGAGGAAGCCAGAGTCTGATTGGGAGGTGAGGGTTTGATGGATTGATTTGAAAATCAAGAAAAAGCAGATGTGAATTTATTGAATTTCTACATTGGTGAAGAAAAGCCTGCCAGATACAGAGGACTTTTGGTCACTGTGATAACAAGAAGATTAAGAGAATGCATTCCTTGGACCCCCAGTTTGTTCCCAGTTTCAGCCTCAGCTGAAGTCCCAGTCTAACCAGGCATGACAGGAAGGGAGGAACTAGTGGGGTGAGGGGACAGTGAGGAAAGTCACAGATAGAAGCAGAGCCCATTAGGCAGAGAGTAAAACAGGAAGTGGCAGAAGGTGAGCATGGAAAGGTAAGTAGGCTCAAGGCCACCACAAGTCTGACAAAAGAGTTTGAATCTCCTGAAAGGGGAGTGGGGAATGCAGTACCAAACTTTTTTTAAAAAGGTTTTCTTCAAACAGTACACGATGAGTTCAGTAGAAGACATAAACTCCAGAGGGATGAGTTGCCAACCTCCCATTCTGCAGTAAGGTTTAACGGCACTGCCTGTTCTGCTACTCAACGTCTGATGCCACTTGTTGGGACTTTGGTTTTCAAACTGTGGTACCTGGGTCACCTATAAAAACCAGTACATCAGCTCTGCTACTTACCACCCAAGTGACTATGGACTCATTACTTAACTTTTCTGTGCCTTGGCTTACTTGTGTGTAGAATGGAGGGAAAATGAGCCCTTATAAGATTGAGGTGGATTAAATAAGGGTGGTGCCAGATCATAAATCTTCAGTTAATACTAATGCTAGTAATAATAATAATAATGATAATAATAATAATAATAATAAAAATAATAGTAATAATATATGAACCAACCATGTTACTATTTATTTGATTTCTGAGCCCTACTCCAGACCTATGCAATCAAATTTCTGGTCCTCATATTTAAGTACAAACCCCAGTGATTCTTAGGCTTTCTAAAATTTTAGAAACACTGACTTTTGTTTTCTGTGAAAGAACAGCCATCCTTGGGGGACTTCCTGCCTACCTATGGGGGAGGTTGTACCCCTGAGACTCTGGAGGGCAAAGGGGAGAGCTTTCTAGTGCTCCCTACCTCAGCTGCGAGCAGCCCTCTTTCCTAGTATGCTTCTTACCCTTCTCAACATCCATTATTATCCCAAAGCCTTGTGGGGTTTTCCAGTGTCTTGTTCCTTCCTTGTGGCCAGAATCTTAGAGTAGTAGCATCCAAACGTTTTGTGTTTGAGGTAGAGCAGTGGTTCCAGTTTGTTTTAAAGGGTAGCAGCCTTCGACTTTGATTTAGTTAACGGAACCAGTTCTTCAAAATTCATGAAGATTGACAAAGAGACCAGAAAAAAGCCAATTCTTGGTGTCCTTAGGGTTCTGTCTATCTGCCTGCATCTGTGCTCTCTGAAATGACATAGTGGACTCTGCTAGGACGACATTTCAGGTATTAACAGAATTGGACATATTTACCATTCCAGAGTACTACGTATCACAAAATTGGTCTTTCTTGCTGTAAAGTAATAATCCAGTTTTAAGATATTTATGCAGAAATTTGCTTCAGCCTGAGTTACACTATATAACTCTAGTATATAGTTATACTACATAACTACTACTTAGTTATATAGTAACTAAGCTGAAATCTGGGGGCATCTTGCCCTGGGTTTCCTTTGAGCCACTTCTACTCTTCACTGTGCTTTCTCATCTCTTGCAACGGCCTAATGACCTGGAACATAGCTTTGTCTCCCCAAAGGTGGAGTGAATAATTTTCTCAATGGCTAAAAGGAGAGCATATCAAGGATGGGATTTACTTAAGCAGACACCTCACACTGAGGTCTGGTTTCACCCAAATCCCTCACCTACAGTTTCAAAACACATAAAACCATTTCCTGGCAAATGGCTAGGCTTTGTGTGCTCAGACCTCCTTCCTTCCTCTCACCTACTACATCTTCTCTGATCTGTTACATGTGTTTGTAACTTGAAATATTTTCCTTTTTTTTTTTTTTGCAATTCTGCAATTACAGTCTCAGTACCATCTTGGGACTTTTATAAGCAGTATACATTTCTGAAATACATTGGAGATACGGATTATTTCATAGCATTTTTAGAAATGTTTTAATACTCCTTAACTTAAATGTTAGGAAATTCATGCAACTGATAATGAGAGAAGTCAGTGAAGAGAAGGGACTGCTCAGGGCCATTGGCCACTCCTCGCTCCTGGGCAAACTCTGCAAATTCAGTGTCTTAAAGAGACCTTAAGTGCTAATCTTGGTAAATAAGAAGTAAATGTGTCTTCCAAGTACTGAGGAGATTCTGTATTGGAACAGGCTCATGTAGTCATCATAAGCTCAAAGCTGGCCATTCCTGACCGTTTGTCAGGAATACCATAAAAGGGGATTGAACGAGATGTGCTCACATGTCCCTCCAAACTGTAGACTTCTTTGATTTTTTAAAAAATGTTGAATCCTGTATATATTGAATTCTAATGTTTATTCCCCCAGTACACCTGGGGTTATTTTTGAAAATTCTCTGCATATCAAAATTTAATTTAAAACATGTTAAAATTTAATTTTTAAATTATCCTACTCAGCCACACAACATATTCTTAATTATATATGGTTTTAGGGAGCTTGAGTTGCTTGCTTTATGAACTTGAACTTAGGAAACTATGTTTCTTGAGTTAATAGAATATGAGAATCGCCATACGGCTCTTCCTGTCAGATGTTCCTTATGGTCATGAAGACGTTTACTAATGTCTCATTTGTGTGGTGCTGTGCTACCTACATACTTAGAAAGTTAGACCAACCAGGTGCTCTGCGTGTTCATCCCATCATGCTGAAACAGATTCCCTCAAGGTATCCAGTAAAGAACGAGATGTAGGTTCAAATGTTTTGGACTATTTAGCAACTGACCACAAAGGTCTAACGGACAAATTTCTACCGTGTGATCTTTTACTTGGCCAAAAAAGGAAAAAGCTTTATTCTTGCCTCCATATTTCCCCCATAGCTCTCACTGACTCTTCACACCTTCATTCATCCTGTATGAAAAGACCTCTAGATGCCTCTCTGCTTGAGTTAGGGCTTAGCTTCTCCTCAGCTGGATCTAAGTCGGAGAACCTGTTTCATAGCTCTTGAAGATCTGAAACCTCTGCAATTCCTATTGTTTGCCCCCTAATATAGCCACATCCAGAGCAAACACCTGCTGGACCCTCAGGAGCAGGAACATCAGGGTCCATGGGTTTTGGTGGTGATGAGTAAGAAGCTACTGGAATGTCCTTTATGTGTCTAGCTAGTCCAAACAGGTGCTGGGTGAAAAGGAGAAATGTCATTCTTCGCTACAGGGGGACTGAAGGAGGACAAGGTCATTTTTAAAATGATCAGTCATAGAACTAGCATGAAGGGTATTAGAAAGAGACAAAATAACTTTGCGTAGAAGAACCAAGCTGTCTCAGAGCCCAGAAATAGCGAGTCTCCTACGAGTGCTAGAACCTAATGACGGGCATCTGTCTACAGAGATGCCTGGAACTAGAGTCACCCACAGCCCAACCACTTCCACCTGAGCTCTTACTGAGGATGTGAACAGCCAAAACCATAACTTTATGAGGTGCTCTGACTGGGCCATGAGAGAAGAGAAAATATGGAAAATTGATTCTAAATTAAAGAGAAAATGTAGGCCCTGGGGTGCCAGTGAGTGCTAGAGAGCCTCAAGATGGCCCAGTCTGAGGGCAGTCACCTTGTTTTCTTGACAGACCTTTGCATCTTTTGTAGTTCCAAATATTTGAATGCTGAATTGCTAGAGCAAATTTGTTCCAACTTTAAGCTTTAAAATAACTCTTTCTAATGCTCCACAGTGATGGAAAAGGGTACATCTAAAATCTTACTTAATCATCTCAATAATTATCAGAGCTCACATAGCTTTTATTTTTTTAAGTAAAGATGTGAAAATATAAGAAGCTGGTGTATCACTGAAAAATGTGAATTATTAAGTGTAAAAGTGAATTATTACAGTGATATAATAAAGTCTCAAACTGTCCTGCTAAAAATTGGGGCAGTCAATTAATTGACTCATAATTAAAATTTTATATATAAAATATATGAAATATTTTTACATAATAACTTTTATATTTTTCACATAAATTTGTCATACTCATTACACATTCACATAATTTAAAGAGTCTACAAAGCTTTTGGTGAGAAACAGTACTCCCTACCCCTCTTATCCCCGTTTCCTCCTTGTCAGAGGTAAACATTTTCATTTCTTTTAGCTGATTCTTTTATATCCTGAGTTTTATATCCTGCATTCTGCCCCCCATTCTCTTAAGGTAGTTATATTATAATTTTTGGATAAATAAAAATTCTTAGTTTCAATTATTGTGATTCTGAAAATTCTGTTCACGCCTAAGAGCAACGTAGAGCACTATTGTGAATTTTCATTTCTTGCTCAGCCTTTCCTTTCTCTGGAGTTACTGGTTGCCTTGATTAAAACAAACAAACAAACAAACAAACAAACACAAACAAACTTGCTTATTTTTAAAAAGTACTTACATTGAAACTCAACTATCTACTACTTGTCTAAATCTTGTCTACACACCTGCAGACATATTAGGTATCCTATCAATTTTATCTTCTTGGAGAAATTTTCCCCAGAGGCTTCTGATCAATCTGAATTTCCTCTCCACAGTGGTTGCCCTTTAAGCCTGAAGCACATCTGATATCCTAGAATTTTTACTCTCCATTGGTCTGGAGAGACCTGTCTCCTATGTTAGGTATCCTCTGTTGCATATCCTTTGTTTTTCTCTCTTGTTTTATTCCTTTGTTTAAATGGAATACATCTTCCAACAGTTTCCTGAGAAGTGATGGAGGAATGTAATATTTTTGAGACCTATCATGTCTGAAAATGTCTTTATTTTACACATGCACTTGGATGATAGTTTATCTGGCTGCATAATTCTAAGTTGGAAATAATTTCTTTTCAGAATTTGGAAGGCATTGTACCATTGTTTTCTAGCTTTCATGTTGCTGTTGAGAAGTCCAAATAAGTTCAGAATCCTGATCCTTTGTACGTGGCATATATTTTTCTCTCTAGAGGCTTGTGAGACCCTCTATTTGTTCCTGATATTCTGAAATTTCACAATGATATACCTTGTATGGTAGTTTCATCTATTGTGCAAGACATTTGCAGGGCTCTCATATCCTTCAGTCTTGGAAACTTTCTTGGACAATTTTATTTTTTCTTATTTTTGTTTTTGAACTCCTATTATTTGAGTGTTGGATCTAGTCTAGTCTAACTTTCTTATCTTTTTTATTCTATTTTTCTTTTCTATATCTGGTTGCTCTGTTTTTAGGGGAGACTTAAAAAAAGAATTTTATTAAAAATATAGCTAACATACAATAATATTATATTAGTTTCAGGAGTACACCATAATTATTCAACATTTATAGACCTAAAGAAGTTATCACCATGATAAGTCCAGCAATCATTTGACACCGTACCACATTATAACAATATTATTAACTATATTCTTTTCCCCTCATGACTTATTTGTTTTATACCTGGAGATTTGAAATTTTTATTCTCCTTCACCTCCCCCCTCTTTTTAAATTTTTCAATTACAGTTGACATTCAATATTATTTTATATTAATTTCAGGTGTACAGCATAGAGGGTAGACATTTATATAATTTAAGAAGTGGTCCCCCTGACTAGTCTAGTACCTACCTGGCACTATACATAGTTATTACCATATTATTAACTATATTCTTATGCTTTACTTTATGACTACTTTGTAAAAACAAATTTGTACTTCTTAATTCCTTCCCCTTTTTCACCCTCTCCCCAATACCCTCCCATCTAACACTGCAACAAATCTAGTACCCCTCTGACACTGTACATAGTTATTACTATATTATTGACTGTATTCTCTATGCTTTATTTTACATCCCTATAACTACTTTGTAACAACCAATTTGTACTTCTTAAATCCTCTCTCTTTTTTCTCCCACACTCCTAACCCCCTCCCATCTGACAACCATCCAAATGTTCTCTGTATCTATGAGTTTGTTTCTGTTTGTTTGTTTGCTTTGTTCTTTAGATTCCACATATAAGTGAAATCACATTGCTTCTGTCTTTCTCTGTCTGACACTCCACTCAGCACAACACCCTCCAGGTCCATCCATGCTGCTGCAGATGGCAAGACCCCATTCCCTTCTCTGGCTGAGCAATATTTCACTGTATACATGTACCACCTCCTCTGTATCCATTCTTCCATCTACAGACACCCAGGCTGCCTCCACATCATGGCCATTGTAAACAATGCTGCAATGAACATGTGGATGCGCACGTCCCCTCGAAGTAGCATTTTGGGTTTCTTTGGATAAATACCCCGAAGCGGGATTACTGGGTCCTTCGTTGTCTCTTCTTATAGCCTTTGTTTTAAAGTCTGTATGATCTGGTTTAAGTATTGCTACCCCAAGTTTTGTCATTTCCATTTTCATGAAATATCTTTTTGCATTCCTTTATTTTTGATCTGTGTGTTTCTTTCTTTTGACCTGAAGTGAGTGTTTTGTAGCAGTGTATGTAAGGGTTTTGTTTTCTTATCCATTCAGCCCTCCTGTGTCTTTTGATTGGAGCATTTAATCCATTTACATAGAAAGTAATTGTTGCTAGATATGTAGCTATTGACATTTTATTATTCATAATTTTGATTTTTTTTCTGTCTTAAAGAAGTTCCTCCAACATTCCTTGTAATTCTGGTTTGGTGGTGATGAACTCATTTAGCTTTTTCTTGTCTGGGAAGCACTTTATCTGTCCTTAGATTTTATTTGATTACATTTTAAATTAAGTCAAAATTTATTATTAGTTTCAGGTGTACAAAATAATATAATGATTAGACATTTACACCCCTCATAAAGTGATAACTCCACCAAGTCTACTACCCCTCTGACATCATACACAGCTATTACAACACCATTCACTATATTCCCTATGCTATAATTTACATCCCATGACATATATATGTATATATATTTTATTTATATTTATATATATTTAAATTCAAATATAATTAAATACATGTTTATGTTTAATTATACTTGACATTCAATGTTATTTTATTTTAGTTTCAGGTGCACAGCACAGTGGTTAGGCATTTACATAATCTATGAATTGATCCCCCCAATAAGTCCATCTGAAACCCTACATACTTTTTAGATTAGTGATTATATCCCCCATACTGTATTCCACATCCCCGTGACTATTTTGTGACTACCAATTTGTATTTTCTAGTCCTTTCACCTTCTCACCATCCCCCACCCCTTCCCATCTAGCAACCAACAGTTTTTTCTTTGCTTCTGTGAGTCTATTTCTGTTTTGTTTGCTTGTTTATTCTGTTCTTTAAATACCACATATAAGTGACATCATATGGTATTTGTCTTTCTCAGTCTGACTTATTTCATTCAGCATCTTGGTCCCTCCATGTTGTCACAAATGGTAAGGTTTCATTCTTTTTTGTGGCTGAGTAATTTTCCATTGTATATATGTACCACATATTTATCGAGTCATTCTATTTATGGAATAGAATAGGTAGCTTCCTTATGTTGGCTATTGTAAATAATACTGCAATGAACACAGGGGTGCATAAATCTTTTTGAATTAATGTTTTGGATTTCTTTAGATAAATATCCAGATGTGGAATTGCTGGGTCATAAGGTAGTTTTATTTTCAATTGTTTTCAAGAATTTTATATTATTATTATTATTATTATTATTATTATTTTAAAGATTTTATTGGGGAATGGGAACAGGACTTTACTGGGGAACAGTGTGTACTTCCAGGTCTTTTTCCAAGTCAAGTTGTTGTCCTTTCAGTCTTAGTTGTGGAGGGTGCAGCTCAGCTCCAGGTCTAGTTGCCGTTGTTAGTTGCAGGGGGCACAGCCCACCATCCCTTGCAGAGTCGAGCCGGCAACCTGGTGGTTGAGAGCCTGCGCTTCAACCGACTGAGCCATCCGGGAGCTCAGCAACAGCTCAGCTCAGGGTGCCGTGTTCAATCTTAGTTTCAGGGGGCGGAGCCCACCATCCCTTGCAGGACTCGAGGAATTGAACCGGCAGCCTTGTGGTTGAGAGCCCACTAGCCCTTATGAGAATCCAACCAGCAGCCTTTTGCTTTAGGAGCTCTCTGATTAGTGACATTGAGCATCTTTTCATATATCTATTGGCCATCTGTATTTCCTCTTTGCAGAAATGTCTATTCAGGTTTTCTGCCCATTTTTTAAGTGGATTGTTTGTTTTATTGGTGTTGAGGTGTATGGGTTCTTTACCAATTTTGGATATTAACCCCTTATCAGATGTATCATTGGCTAATATTTTCTCCTATACAGTAAGGTGTATATTCATTTTATTGATGGTTTCCTTTGCTGTGCAAAAACATTTTAGTTTGATGTAGTCTCATTTTTTTTCTTTTGTTTCCCTTGTCCAAGAGTTATATTGAAAAAAATATTACTAAAGGTAATGTCTGAGAGTTTACTGCCTATGGTTTCTTCTAGAAGTTTTATGGTTTCAGGTTTTACATTTAAGTCTTTAATCCACTTTGAATTTATTCTTGTATGTGGTGTAAGAAGGTGGTCCAGTTTCATATTTTTTGCACGAATCTGTCCAGTTTTCTCAACATTATTTATTGAATAGACTGTCTTTACCCCATTGTATATTCTTGCCTCCTTATCATAGATTAAATGACCTTATAGGTGTGGTTTTATTTCTGGCTCTCATTTCTGTTCTATCAATCTATTTGTCTTTTTTTATGCCAATACCATGCTGCTTTGATCACTATAGCCTTGTAGTATAGTTTGATATCAGGTAGTGTGATACCTCTAACGTTGTTCCTCTTTCTCAACATTGCTTTGGCTTTTCAGAATCTTTCGTGGTTCCATATACATGTTAGGATTATTTGTTCTAGGTTTGTAAAAATTGCCATTTTGATAGGGATTGCATTGAATCTATAGATTGTTTTGGGTAGTATGGACATTTTAACAATGTTAATTTGTCCTATCCATGAACAAGGCATATACTTACATTTATTTTTATCTTTTTAAATTTCCTTCATCAATGTTTTGTAATTTTCCAAGTACAGGTCATTTACCTTGTTGATTAAAATTATTCCTAGATATTATTTTATTATTTTTTGATGCAATTGTAAAATAAATTATTTTCTTAATTTCTATTTCTGATAGTTTGTATTTGATGTATAAAAATGCAACCAATTTCTGAATATTAATTTGTATCCTGCTACTTTACTGAGTTCATGTATCAATTGTAATCATTTTTTGATGGACTATTTAAGGTTCTGTCTATATACTATCATGTTATCTGCAATAATGACAGTTTTCCTTTTTCCTTTTTAATTTGAATGCCATATACATATGGCATTCATATATATGTCATACATATATATGCCATATATGTATATATATATGGCATTCAAATTAAAAAGGAAAACTATCATTATTGCAGGTAACATGATAGTATATATATATCTGATTGCTGTGACTGGGACTTTTAATACTATGTTGAATAAAAGTGGTGAAAGCGGACATCCTTGTCTTGTTTCTGATCTTAAGGAAAACACTTTTAGCTTTTCCCCATATTTTACACCATATTGAGTATGGTGTTAGCCGAGGGTTTGTCATATATGGCCTATTATGTTGAGGTATGTTCCTTCTATTCCCACCTTGCTGAGAGTTTTTTTCTTTTTCCCCTTTCTTCCATCTCCCACCCCCCCCCCACTCCGGTTCAAGCCATTGTTTCTCAATCTAGTTGTGTAGGACACAGCTCCCTGTCTCATGCTGGTATTATGAGCCTTGTGCTCCCGCCTCGGTTAAGGCAGTTGGTCGCCAGTCACTGGCCAGCCACTCACAGCAGCTCACAGCAGCTCTTGCTGGCTGCTGGCCCCTCACGATGGCTGCCGGTCACTCACACTGACTGCCAGCCACTCACACTGGCCACCGACCACTCATGGTAGCACTCAGCAGCTCATGGCAGCTCACGCCAACCTCCAGCTGTTCATGGCAGCCCAGCTCCAGGTCGAGCCATAGTTCACAATCTTAGCTGTAGAGAGTACAGCTCACTGGCCCATGTAAGAATCAAACTGGTGACCTCTGCGTTAGGAGCACGGCACTCCAACCACCTGAGCCACCAGGCCGGCCTGCCTAGAGTTTTTATCATAAATGAATGCTGGATTTTGTCAAATGCTTTTTCTGCATCTATTGATATAATCATATGATTCTTATCCTTCATTTTTGTTTACATGGTGTATTATATTAATTGATTAGTGAACCAACCTTGCATTCCAGGAATATATCCCACTTGATTGTGGTGTATGCTCCTTTTCAGTATTGCTGAATATATTGTTAATATTTTGTTGAGGATTTTCACATGTTGATCAGGGATAATGACCTATAATTTTCTTTTTCTATAATGTCTTTGTCTGGTTTTGAAATCAGGGCAATCGTGGCCTCATAAAATGAGCTTGGAAGCTTTTCCTCTTCTTGAATTTTTTGGGACAATTTGAGAAGGATAAGGATTAATTCTTTTATTGATTGGTAATATTCACCTGTGAGGTCATCTGGTCCAGGAAATTTATTTGTGGGGAGTTTTTTGATTACTAATTCAATTTCATTAATAGTAATTGGTCTGTTCAGATTTTTGTTTTTTCTTGATTCAGTCTTGGAAAATTGTATGTTTCTAGAAATTTATACATTTATTCCAGATTGTCCAATTTGTTAGCATATAATTGTTCATAGTATTTTCTTTTAATTCTTTGTGTTTCTGCAGTGTCAATTGTCACTTCTCTTCTTTCATTTCTGATTTTATTATTTTATTTATTGGGTCCTCTCTCTTTTTTTCTTGATTATTCTGGTTAAAGGTTTATCAATTTTGTTTATCTTTTCCAAGAATCAGGGTGGGAGATGAGGGTAAGGGGGATCAAATATATGGTGATAGAAGGAGAACTGACTCTGGGTGGTGAACACACAATGGGATTTATAGATGATGTAATACAGAATTGTACACCTGAAATCTATGTAATTTTACTAACAATTGTCACCCCAATAAATTAAAAAAAAAAGAATCAGCTCTTTGTTTCGTTGATCTTTTGTATTGATTTTTTTTGTCTCTGTTTTGTTAGTTGCCACCCTGATCTTTATTATATACTTTCTTCTACTCATTTTGGGCTTTGTTTGCTGTTCTTTTATAGTTCCTTTAGGTGTATATAGTTAGATTATTTGAGATTTTTCTTCTTTCTTGAGTAGGCCTGTATTGCTTTGAATTTTCCACTTAGGACTGCTTTCACTTGTCTGATAGATTTTTGGTCATCATGTTTTTATTTTCTTTTGTCTCAATGTATCTTTTGATTTCTTCCTTGATCTCATGGTCAACCCATTCATGATTTAGTAGCATGTTATTTAGCCTCTGTGTATTCGTGTGTTTTTCATTTTTTTTCTTGTAATTGATTTCTAGTTTCATACAATTGTGGTTGAAGAAGATTCTTGATATGATTTCAATCTTCTTGAATTTTAGACTTCGTTTGTCACCTAACATCTAGTCTATCTTGGAAAATCTTCAATGTGCACTTGAAAAGAATGTATATTCTGGTGCTTTGGATGAAATGTTCTAAAAATATCAATTAAATTCCTCTGGTCTAATGTGTCATTTAAGGCCACTGTTTCCTTGTTCTTTTTCTGACTGGAAGATCTACCCATTAATGTCAATGGGGTGTTAATGTCCCTACTATTACTGTATTACTGTTGATCTGTCCCTTTATGTTAGTCAATATTTGCTTTATGTATTTAGGTGCTCCTATGTTGGGTGCATAAATATTTACAAAGGTTATATCTTCTTGTGGGGTTGATCCCATTATCATTATTAAATGTCCTTCTTTGTCTCTTCTTATAGCCTTTGTTTTAAAGTCTATTTTGTCTGATATAATTATTGCTACCCCAGCTTTTTTTTTTTTTTTTTCATTTGCATGAAATATATGTTTTTCCATTCCTTTACTTTCAGTCTGTGTGTCTCTTTTTGACAACATATGTACGGGTCTTGTTTTCTTACCCATTCATCCACCTTTATGTCTTGTGATTGGAGCATTTAATCCATTTACATTTAAAGCGATGATTGATAGGTCCCTAGCTATTGCCATTTCATTAATCATGTTTATGTTCTTTCCCCCTCCCCCTTTCTTCTTTTTTAAAAAATCCTTTTAACATTTCTTGTAATACTGGTTTGATGGTGATAAGCTCCTTTAGCTTTTTCTTGTCTGGGAAGCTCTTTATCAGTCCTTTGAACATGGGTGATAACCTTGCTGGGTAGAGTAGTCTTGGTTGTAGATCCTTGCCTTTAATCACAACAAATAATTCATGCCAGTCCCTCCTGACCTGCAAAGTTTCTGCTGAGAAATCAGCTGACCTTCTTATAAGAGTTTCCTTGTCTATCTTGTTACTTTTAAGACTTTCTTTTTGTCTTTGAACTTTGCCATTTTAATTATGGTTTGTCTTGGTGTGGGCCTCTTTGGGTTCACCTCGTTTTGGCACTCTCTGCACTTCCAGAACTTGTATGTCAATTTCCTTCACTAGGTTATGGAAGTTTTCTGTCATTATTTTTCCAAATAAGTTTTCACTCCCTTGCTCTCTCTCTTCTCCTCTGATTCCCTAGTGATGTAAATGTTATGCTTAATTTTATGCTTGATGCCCCAGAGGTCCATTAAGCTATACTCATTTAAAAAATGTATTTCTTCTTTTGATCAGTTTTTCATGAGGTTTTTTTTTTTAAGATTTATTTTGTCTGCATAATCTGTTTCCTCCAACTTGTTTTGCTTCACTAGTTTTAGTCTCTGTTTTTCATATTAGGTCAGGGGTCCCAAATCCTGCCTGTATAGTAGAATCACCTAGGAAATCTAAAAATTCTAAAGTCCACGCCACATGCAAGATCAATTAAACTATAATCTCTGGGAATACAATATAGGGATCTGTATTTTTTGAAGCTTTCCAAGTAAGGTTATGGAGGTTTTGTGAGACAATTCAAGTTGCTTCTCAACGTTCTCGTTTTTTTTCTTTCTTTTTTTTTTTTTTTTGTTTGTTTTTTTTTTTTCATAAATTTATTTATTTATTAGTTTCAGGTGTACATTCAGCTTTTTTGGCTATGTCTAGTTGACTACTACTTACCCATCTGCCTCCAGCTTCCCAAAATTCCATTGTTATTGTCTCTTCTCTTGCTTTTTTTTTTTTTTTTGACCCTGCATTTTTGTGTGTGTGTGTGTGTGTGTGTGTTGTGTTTGTGTTTTTGTGTATTGGCTATTTCACAAGTCCTTTACGGTTATTTTAATGGAGCTTAAAGAAGAAGCAGAGCATGGAGTAAGAGTAGGCAGAAAAGGATACTTTGAGGTGAGTTTTGAACTTGAAGGGTCCTATTGACCTACATATAAATATCAGCAATAATTTTGACTTCACTTTGTTTATTAAAAAAGGGGCTACTAGCTCAAAAACAATCTAAATTTTCTTTAAATATGAGAGCTCTAGCATCCTAGTCAGTCACCCAGTAATACCTCATATAGTCAAACTTTGCTAATTTATAATTAGTTTAGTAGATTACAATTAGTGATAATGAAATTGATTAATATTTATCTTTGTTCTGTTTGGCAAAGAGATGATTTAATTAAAATATACTAGTGCAAAGAAGATTGTAGATTGCCTGGGTAAAAGAATGATATTATAAGTTATGCATAGAAAGACAAACTAGTTCTTTGGATTACAAATGCTGCTTGTTTATATGAATCTGATATGATACACATTTGAACCACACTTTATTACCTATTAATTTGTATTACTGAATTAACAGAACTGGAATAAATTTGTACTTTTTTTTTAACAAGTTCCATAAATTTTTTTTAATAGCGTTCTCATCTACCTGAACTTGGAATTGTTGAGGGCTTACCCTAATGAAAATAACAGAAAGACAAACTGTGAAATGTAACATGTCGTTTATAATAAATCATTAATCACAGGCAAGAAAAATTCAAGGCCTATAAAATGTCATGCATTTTCACAGTCAATTAATACTAAATTATTTGGCAAATTGAGTTCTGTAGGTAAGTGGGAAATAACTATATTTAATTGCTTTCAAATTCACAATTTTACCTGTGAAATGGTGGCCCTCTTTTCACAGTCTCAGGGACCATTATAAAACATGGGGGAAATTGTACCTCAGCCTTGCAGTTCATGGGAGTGTCGTTGGTCTTCCCTTCCTTCCCTCTCTCCTTCCTCCCTCCCTTCCTTCTCTCTTGATTGATAAATATCCAATGTTCTGGTCTTTATGCATGAAGCTGACTGGAGTGTTTTCTCCTATTTGTGGTTGGATGTGACTCAATGATATACCCCAAGATGTAGCTGCACAGCCTGCCCCTTGAGGAAAATTTTTTTAATGTGAAAAGTGATGGCTTTCCTTAAGAAGAGTGCCCCAGTTTTGCTCACTGCTTGCTAGTATGGTCTCTGCAACAGCAGTCCAAAGTGATCTCAGTGGGATGGTGGCAAGAGAACTGCATCATGAGTCCAGAGAACTGGCCTTAGGAAGTCACTTTAAGGATCAAATGAGAATAGTGACTTCCACCCTTATTAATGTAAAAGAAAAAAATTCACAGACTCCCTTATATTAGCAGCTATACTTCTGTTATTTCCTGCTGAAAAACTATATGACTAAAAGCTATTTTTAATTCAGCAATTCTTTCAAATAAGTTTGAATTTTACTAGCCACAACAGTATGAACAATCATTTAAGCAATACTCATACATTCGGTACATGCTAATATTTAGTCAGTGTATCACTTAGGCTTCCAGAAATAGAACTGTAACTGCTGGATTAAATACATAAAGATCTAGACCCTCACAATTAAGAAATCCAGAGGTGCTGGGTTAAAGCCAAGGTCTCTGAAATTCTCTGACCTTTTCTTCATGGTCCCAAGGTGGTTGCTTCTCCTCAAGCTTGAGGAAGGATGGGCATTGAAAGGGCAAGTTTTCCTTGAAAGCTTTTTATTCTTATGTCTCAATGGCTACCTCATTTGCAACAAAAAAGTCTGAAAAATGTGGCTTTTCAGCACAGCACATTATCTAGGAGTCTGTTAGAATGGAAGGTGGGGAAGGATGTTGGACAGGCAATCTATGATATGGTCTATCTATGGACTATGCTGAAAACGCACCTGGAATAATGGGCAATGAGGAGGTTCTCAGTGTGTGGCTTGGAGACTACAGGGCTGGATGTTCAGGATTTCTCACATCTCTAAGACTGCGATTCCATGATGCTGACATCTGGGGTGCTGAGTTTAAGGCATTTCTCAGAGGAGACAGCATGTAATAGTGAACAGAGTACTAAATGTGGAGCTGGAAGACATCGGTACAAATCCTGAACTGCTGGTCAGGAATTTGGACAAACTGTTTAACTTCTTAGAAGCTCAGATCTCCCCTTACAATAAGGAAATATTAATATTTACCCATAAGTGCCTTGGGAGAACTGGATGAGATGAGGTTTGTGAAATCCTCTTAGTGCAGAGTCTCAAATACATAGGTAACTTTAAGTTGAGGAACCCAAGGTCACTGTCTAACCTCACATTTGGAGGCAGCCAAGGAAAAGCGTGTGCTGATGGACCCATTACAAGGTCATTTCTCAATGCCAAACAGCCTACTGTAAATAACTTGGCCACAGAAGCAGGTGTAAATTGGATTGCGAGAGGTGTGAGGCTTGCTCCATACTGCATGTCTGTCTGTGCTCTGGAGGTCTGTGTAGGTATCTGCTTTATATTTCAGGATTTTCAGTTTTTTTATACTAGCTCATTTACAGATGTTTGATCAGGTGTGAACTTCTACCAAGAAGACTATAAAAACGCAATTTAACAAGTGAGTCTGAAATGCCATACGAAGGGTCAGACTTTACACAAATTACGTACTGGACTTTAAAAATGAACAAAGTTGCCCTTTCTTTTTTTTGAGACGCTCCTGGAGGAAAAGTTCAGAGGTTCACATTGCCTGTTGTGGGCTGCTGTCCAGGCAGTCACATCTCCCTGCCTTTTCTCAGACTGTTCTCTTTTCCCGAAGTGCCCTATTTATCTTTGAAGGTCTGGCTTAAGGAACATCTCCACTTCAAGGCTTTGATAATTCAGGACCCAGGCAGAAAAAAATTCCTCTTTTTTCCTATGCTGGTGTAATACCTTTCTTGTATCTTTACTATAATAACATCAAACATTTATGGAGAGCTTACTATGGGCTAGGTATTGTTCCAAGTGCTTTACATATGTTAATTCATTTAATGCTCATAAAAACTCTACAAGGTAGGATCTATTATTATCTTCATTTTACAGATGTAAATTGAGGCACTGAAAAGTTATTTAACTGAAAGGTTAAATAACTTGCTCAGGATTACACAACTAGGAAATGGCCAAGTCAGGATTTGAACCCTGGTTCTTAAACAGCAAATACTTGATAATTATTTTAATAATGTACTTAACAGTTTCCTTTACTAGTTTATAAGGTCTTAGTCCTCTGAGTGTATCCAGCATTTTTTCTTGAATGAATGAATATGTATACACACATACTAGCATGGGATAACAAATTCAAACTGTAAAGAAAACTCTAAAATGAAGAGAGATTATGGTCCCAATTTATGTGTTTCTCTCCATAGTAAACAGTGTTAATCCTTTCTTGTGATTTCTTCTAGAAGTTTTTATGCACATACTGGCATATATGTACACGTTTTATTTTATTTATTTATTTATTTATTTTTTATTATTACCCTGTTTATTTTCACATTTTATGCAATGAGAGATATAGATTTTATTACTAGAAGAATATAATATTCATATACTATATATCCACATATGTGTAATATGAATTTTACATTTAGCAATTTATCCTTATTTTGCTCACAGTTATAAATATGGATATAAGGCATGTGTACACTTAATGCCAGGGGTGCAGATTACTTATAGGATTTAAAGATGAGAGTATTTGAAAGTGGGACAGAAGGAAGAAAAACAGAAAAAAATGAACAAACCACTAGTTAACACATACGACAATACATAGACATCTAGATGCTTTGAACTTATAATAAATACAATTAAAATAGGTATGTACACGTTTTAAACAATTTATCCAAACAGGATCACACTTAAACACACTCTGTTCCTTGCTAGTGCATACAGCTCTGTTTTCAACCTATAAAAAATGAAAAATGATTCATGATATTTTGATTAACTATGATGCTTTGAAAATTCATTGACTTTGTGTCATTTAAAATTATTGGTAATTAAAAATTGTTGATCATTTAAAATTATTGATCATAGCCCCAAATCCAATTTTTAAAATGTTCCAATAATATGGTAGTAACCTCAATCTTTTGGTGAAGAGGGTAAGAAGTAAGGAAAGAGATAACTATCTATCTTAACCAATGTGCTAGTTAACAGTGCTCAGAGAATCTTTTTATTTCTGTTACTCTTCTGCATTTATAAAGAAGCACTTACTGGAATTCTTTTAAAAAAGGGCCTGGGGAGCAGAGAGCTTTGAGCAGAGTGTGAAGGCTCTAAAATCCATAGCAGCCCTGGGGTGGGAGGTGGGGTGCATAAGAAACCATGGACTCCTGGCTAGCACCAAAAGGTTTCCATAAATCTTGGATTTTCCAAGGGACGTCAGTTTCACACACGTTGAGTTCTTCTACTGTGCAAACATTTCATCTCCTTCTCTGGCAGGGAAAACACCTTCATTTTCCATATGGTGCAAAAACATACCCTTCTCAGAAATGGAGAGAGAGCAAGAATTTCTGCAAAGGTGTACCTGAGAAGAACATATGTGTTCATGATTTTGATCCTCACCCCCCGACCAAACACGTGAAACACGACCCGCTCATTCTTGGAAGTCAGCAGAAAGCTTTGATTCAGAGCTGCAGGGATGTCCTCCTTTCCCCCTTGGCAAACACAGTGTCCGGTGCTCAGGCTTCTAACGCAGCAGGGAGGCCTGAACATGGATGGCCCTTCTCCCTGCCCACAACTGTCTGGATCGGCCTACTTTCTCCTCCAAAAGTTTCCAACAAACAAAACATGAAGTTAGCTTTTATTACTTTAAAAAACTGTGCTAAAATATAAGTAACATAAAATTTACCATCTTAACTATTTTTAAGTGTATAGCTCAGTGGCATTAAGTACATTCACGTTGTTGTGTAGCCATCACTACCTTCCATCTCAAAAGAACTTTTTCATTTTGCAAAACTGAAACTTTGTACCCATTAATCACTAACTCCCCATCCCCTTTCCCCTAGTCCTTGTTAACCATTCTTCTACTTTCTGCTTCTATGAATTTGACTCTTCTCGGTGCCTTGAATAAGTAGAATCACACAATATTTGTTTCGTTGTGACTGGCTTCTTTCACTTAATATAATGTCCTCAAGGTTCATCCATGTGTCAAAATTCCCTTCCTTTGAAAAGATGAATATTCATATTCAATTGTATGTATACACAAGATTATGTTTATCCATCATCTGTCAATGGACACTTGGGTTGCTTCCTTCCACCTTTTGGCTATTGTGAATAACACTACTGTGAACATGGGTGTACAAATATCTCTTTGGATTCTTGCTTTTAATTCTTTTGGGTAGATACCCAGAAGTGGAATTGCTAGATCACATGGTGATTCTATGTTTAAATTTTTGAGGAACTGCCACACTATTTTCCACAGTGGCTACACCATTTTACATTTCCCCCAACAGTGCACATGTGGCCCAATTTATCCACATCTTAACCAACACTTGTTATTTTTTAAGTTTTCATTTTTTCGATAGTAGCCATCTGATGAGTATGAGGTGGTAGCCCATTGTAGATTTGGATTTTATTACTTTTCACTCAAGAAAAATCATTCTTCATCCTGAGTTTGGGTGGAAGTGGCCAATGACTTATTTGTGCTTTGAAGAGGAATAGTAAAAGCAAAGTTCCTTCCTGAATGGTAGCTCAGAGATCATTTGCCAGCCTACGCTTGGGCCTAAATATGGGCTACAACCTTTAAAAGGTGCTGCCTCGGAAACCCTGCACCACCTGGCCATGCTGATCCTCCATAACCCCCCAGGAATTCCTGACAAGGAATCCCTGTTCTGACGCTGAGGGTGAAGAACACCCCGTCTCTAACATAATGCTGCTGCAGCTCTGTGCCAACTCTTGTGTAAAAGGGAGAGTATTTCTCCAAGTGTGAGGGTCATGCATGTGCATTCTTCCTATTTCAGCAGTGGTGATAGGCTTGACACAGAGACATGGAGAACCTTCTCTTTTGGCAGCAGAAGGAGGATTCAGAGCAGACACTGTGCAGACATTTGATAATGCTTGTTTAAGGAAGACTAAATTGAGTTAATGTTTTTGTTACTTTTCTTTTTCCAGAACACTTCCACATTTGTCACTGTATCTTCTTAACTCACAATAATCTTTGGAACCAGTGGAAAGTAAGCCCATTTGATAGAGAGAAACATAGTCTTTGAAATGTTAAATGCCTCCCTCAAGGGTACAGTTGGTTAGCAGAAACAGTACTAGAACCCAGCATCCTAACTGTAGACTAATAATAACTTTTGATGGAGAAGATCCCTTATGGGAGTTAACATTTCATGGATGTGAATAGCCTGCTTTCTTCAGGACTCTTTATGGCTTGAAACACTGTTGTGCAGTGGCAGAGAGTAGCTTATGTCTGGCCCTTTCTCCATGAAGTCTTGGTGTTAAAGCCCAATGCAGGAGTACAGCTCTCAGAAGACAGGCACATCTCAGCCAGGCCTTCTTAACCTCAGTGGGTACCACTGAGTCCTCTTCAAAACCTAAGAGATTAGATTTGGTTAATTCTGCTTACCTTCAGTTCAAAAACCACTGCTTGTGACTTTTATGATCATTAAAATTAAAACGCGTGATATAGAATAATGAATTTTCTGAGTTTTTGTTGTTATTGCTCTGCTTAGCTTAAGTCAAAGATCAGTTGAAATTTCATATCACTGATGACATTCTTTGAATAAATGGTGACTTCCTACTAGATTTTAAGTGGCCTGAAGTAGATACACAGGTCTAGGCAGAGCTCATCAGGCTATTTGCAAACATGCAAGCCTATGTATAAATGGTACGTCTTCTGGAATTTGCTAATTTGAGACCTGCATGTTGTCACAGAGAGCACATGTGTGTCCATGAATACAGAGGCGAAACCGTTGATAGAGAAGAGAACCAGCTGAGATTTGTGACTTCTCTCCACAGAGGTCATTTATTGGCTCAGATGGTCTCTGCTGCTCATGAGGCCCAGGACATGATGGAGCTGTTGTTACAGGGAAAGTGGTATCAGTGTTTCGGGTGTGAGATTACGGTGAATTTTCGTGAGAACACGGTGATGATTTCTTGAAATAAACAAATAAGTTAACAGCAGTCCCTCTTCTGCTTTAAAACAAAAAAGGAAAGCATACTTCAAATGGCCAACTCTGGTATGTATTCTGATATTTATTTATCTGCATAATGTATAACTTTTATTTTTATTGTTTATATCTTTATAGAAGCACCTTTTGTCAAGGATACTATGCTTGGAGGGAAGAGCTTTAGTTACTGTGAAAAATAATTATCATTTGTAACTTGCTTTTTGGAATGATATCCTCAGAGCCTACTTTAAAATTATATACTTTAAAGTTGGCCTTATTTTTTTAAACCAAAGATATCCAACGTTAGCATTACTGGGACATTGTTTTTAATTAGCAGATAGTGTTACATATTTAGTGCCTGTCTCAGCTGCTTTTCCGAACCATTTTTGTACCTCCAGCTTCTCAGATTGTACCAGCCTGTTAGAGATTATTTTTGCACAGCCATGTTCTTTCCAGGGAGCGGACACCCACAGAAAAGCTTGTGCAGGATAACCAGAAAATTTCCCATGTCATACTAAAACAGAGTTTAGTATAAAAAGAGAAGCTTCTCCTCATTTCATCTTTACTGAGCCATAGGCAAGAGAATTTAATGAGAAAATTTGGAAGTAACTGGTAGCTAAGAATAGTTAGGACATGGAACCATCTAGGGGTAGAGTTAAGAAGCTGCTAACACATCAAAAACACTAACAAAAATTTGTAATTCATCAAGAAAATGTCATATAAACTCACCTTACTCCCTTTTCTCCTGGGTTACTAAACTGGCTGATGTGGGAATGCCATGATTTA
The DNA here is from genome assembly GCF_964194185.1 of Rhinolophus hipposideros. Taxonomy (NCBI): domain Eukaryota; kingdom Metazoa; phylum Chordata; class Mammalia; order Chiroptera; family Rhinolophidae; genus Rhinolophus; species Rhinolophus hipposideros. The sequence continues at coordinate 3,766,438 of NC_138054.1, read as the reverse complement.
GATTAATTACTGCAATTAAGTTTCTGACCATGCCTTGTGGGAAATCAGTGGCATAGCATGTAAACTGGATAACAGACAAACTTGGTGAAATTGTGGTTAATTAAAGAGCCATGCTCAATACATGTTAATTAATGGACTTACAGAACCGGTGTGGCACGCATGGAGGATGACCGTTTCCGTCTGGGACTTGCACTGTATGCAGAGTTATGCATAGTCCAACAGACTGGCCACAGGTTCACCCTGTCTCTCCCACTCAAGAAAACACACCTGGAGACGAGACAGTGTAAGAGACATTATAACGAGAATAAACTTACCACTCTGATTTGCAAAATGAAAGGCTTGCACATTCTGTACCTTGCACATTATCAGTAACAAATATTTTGTGATACAATAAGATACTAGCTCTGACTCAGCCCTTTGTCCCTTAGTCTCATCCTGTTCAACATTTTAAACACCAACTTTAAAGAATATTAAAAAGTGTGCTTCAAATCTTCTAAGGAACCACATGGCTTAAGAGCTTCCAACACCAAAGCTGAAAGCAGCCGCAGGAGCAAGGCATCATTCAAAACCGGAAGTGGCTTTCAGTGCCAGAAAACGTATACAGTGTTTCCCTGAAAATAAGCGCTAGCCAGACAATCAGCTCTAATGCGTCTTTTGGAACAAAAATTAATATAAGACCCGTGGTCTTATTTTACTATAAGACTGGGTCTTATAATAATATAATATAATTAATATAATTAATATAATATAATACATATATATGTAATATATAATATATGTTATATATTATGTTATAATAATATAATGTAATATAATATACCAGGTATATAATATAATGTAATATAATACCAGGTCTTATATTAATTTTTGCTCCGAAAGACTCATTAGAGCTGATTATCCAGCTGGGTCTTATTTTCAGGGAAACACGGTAGATGAGTGAAGTGTTAAACCAATAGTTAAAAGTTGTTAATTTTTAAGAATGTACTTTTCATACTTCCATTTAAAGAGGTTTTATCTCTGAAGTCTTGTTCCAAACGACCTTCTCTTATAAACAGAAATGTCAACACAATCAATTTAGGTAAATAGTTTGAACAAATTATTTCATATTTTAATGGAATATATGTTCAAGTATGGAAGATTTCATTTTATTTTACCTTTGGACTGTTAGTTTCTTGAGGACAGGGACAGTATCTCATTTATTTCTCTGTTGTCAAATCCTAGCATGTCTTCAACACATACTATTAAAATTTGGTGAACCAACTCTGAAAGAGGAGTCCTTTCCACTTAATTCACTTTCAACAGAATTCACTTTCCACTTAAGACAACTTTGCAAATGAGAGGGATAGTACAGTAGGGAACTAACCTTAGGGCGATTGTTCCCACTCCTTGACTGCAGTTTAGAGTCACATAGGTTGCCAGAGAAAATATACAGGGCACCATTAAAATGGAATTTCAGATAAATAATGAATGATATATATATATTTTTTAGTACTGTATAAGCATGTCCTACATATTGTGTGAGCCATACTTATACTAAAAATTATTTGTTGTTTATATGAAATTTAAATTTAACTGGATATTCTAAATTTTCATTTCATTACATTGCTAAATCTGACAATGCTAAGGCTTTAGAAAAATACCAACGTATGGATTGCACTCTAGAGATCTGTATATAATCAGTCTGGAATAGGACACAGTATCGATATTTTTCAAAGGCTCTCCAGGTGATTCTATTATGCAGCTAGAATTGAGGGTCACTGTCCTATAATGTGTTTTGATTTTGAACCTTGTTCCCATGACTTCCAAGTGTAAGCTTCACCTCCTTTCCAAGGTATCTTGTGCTTTAGCTTCCCAGAGGCCAACCTCAGCGAGCTATGGACCCACAGCCTTGGTATGAAGTAAATACTGCTAGTCAGCCAGGACCTCTCTGTACTTTCTTAGACAGGGAAGCTTTTATTTTAGGAATTTCTCCATATTAGGATTTTGGGGAAATGAAATGTCTCTGGGACACTGGGTTTCTTTCAGCACCTCAAGCCATTGCATGAATCTTAAGCTGGTCCTGGCCTCTACATAGTTCACAAATGTGTGGCTCACTCCTCTGGGCACCACGAGTTCTCATAATGGGTCTCCAAGGCGAGTCCCTACACCAGAGCACCCCATCTCCCAAAGATGCCCCAGGTATTAGGACGAGGCTCTTTTAGTCCCCACTTCACGCTTTGGTTGTGTGTGTGAGAACTGAGTCTAAACTTGTCAGACTGTCTCCTAGAGACTGGCGCTGCATCCTTGCACCCGAGCTTGGTGTGTAGGGCCTTACTAACCATGCATGGACCTTTCAAAATTTAGTCTTCCTGGTTGGAACTTAAAGCAGTGTTTCTCTAGATTCCCATTTGTTCTGCTGTGTTCACTTGTCGGATTCCTGGGATCATGTACCCACCTAAACACTGTTGCTTGCCATGGCCTAAGGTGGGTAAGCCTCCTTCATGAACTATGCCCAAAGGGAAGATGGAGAACTCTAGTGCAACGCCCACGTCTGCTCCTGCCTTGCTCTGAGTGGGATTCCATGCTTCATTGGCAGATCTACAAATAAGAAGCAAGTATCATAGCACCACTGACAGAAATTGGAATAACAGAAAGGGAAGCCAATGTGGGATGTAAGATGTTGAGTTTTATTTTAGATATGCAGAGTTCAAAATTCTTATAGCATGGCCAAATGTTAAGATCTAGTCATCACTGGGATTATGGGAATAAAGGCAGAATTTTGAATTCATTTATATAGAGTTTAGTTGAAAGGGTGGTGAACAATCCAAGAGGAATACATCTTGTCTCAACGTCCGTAGATGTCAAACACTAGTAGATGAGAAGTAGAGTGTTATTATGGCCAAAGTAGGAAGAAATGTCACACAGCTATCAGTTTCTGATTGTGCATAAATAATGAGTACCCCTAATGGGATAAGGCCTAAGCTGAAGAAATCAAAGGATCTTCTAAGAGAATGGGGACCACCTGAAATCTATAGAATGGCACATGGCTTACAAAGGGAAGTTAAAGTTTTTAGATATTTTTTAAAGTGCCATAATCAAAGTTGCGCACTTAGAAAGAAATCAGGCAGTGTTTTCAAGGATATGAGCTGTGTAGGAAAATATTCTAAGGTGTAGAAGCCAGAAGATGAACCCAGGCCTTCCTCTAATATAAAACTTCTGCATTGAGGGAACCATGAAAGGAGAAGACCAGAACTTTGAGTTATGAGTTGGAGTACAAAGTAACACACCAAAAGATTAAGTGTACTGGAACATATAGTCCCGGGCATAAACGAAACAACAACCCTGTGAGAAGCTGAGAGCTGACAGACTCCCTAAGCCTATTAGTAGTAGTCATTTTACTCCAGGGTTACCTAAGACTAATGAGACTAATGGCTTAAATCAAAGCAAATACACTTTTTTGAGATTGGATAGTTCCTTCTGTTTCATTAGCAGAGGAAATGGAAAGGTGAGTCATGATTTTTTTTCCATAGTCAAAATTCATGACAATGACGGCTACATTATATGGCAAATTTGTGGAGTTAAACTTTGATAAGTAAAGGTCAACTCTTTGGTATCCTCTGAAAACTGATCCACAAAATCATTGGAGGAGAATGTAACAAAATATAATACTTAAAGGCAATTTTAAAATATAAAATAGAGTTTTCATCAAAGACTGTCACTTATAAGCACACATTTCTATTATGTCTAAGCACTGGCATGTTACTAGAGTCACTGTCAACTTTACCAATTTCTATTTTGGAGCTGATGGTTTTTTTTTAGTTAATATTATATTAGCTTTAGGTGTACCACATAGTGATTAGACATTTATATAACTTACGAACTGATCATCCCGGTAAGTCTAGCACTGCCCTGACACCATACACAGTTATTACAATCCTACTGACTATATTCCTTATGCTATACTTTACATCCCTGTGACTGTTTTTGTAACTGGCAGTTTATACTTCGTAATCCCTGAGCTGGTGTTTTTGATTAGAACTTAAATTTAGTGAGTATTATAATAAGTTAATTATTAAAATCATTGTTTAGAGCAAGTATGTATAGATATATGGTTGGAATAATGCTTTCACAATTCATATTTTTAAATTTTTATAAAGATATTAGATCATTTGGGGAAAGGTTATATACACACTGTATACATGAATTTGGTTAAATCAGTATTGATGGGAGCAATATTTAATAAAAAATATGGATGATTATAAAATGTGTATGAATGGTACGCTATTTCATTAAAATATATATCTATATTATATAATAAACTAATCTTAGTCATTTAATTACTTGAAAAAATACAGATTTCAGGATTTTTAGTTAAGGAATTTTTTGCAGCTGGAGTCCCATTTTATAGAATGTGAATTTTCATAGGAGTTGTAATCCTCATCTGGTTAATTTTCTGTAAAATTCAAAATAAAAACTGCATTTGACTTTGATATTTATTGTAACAACTTTTAGTAGAGAAAATTTTTGAGGTGATTCTAAAAGTAGAATTCATAAAGTGTAGTTAACTCTTTTTATAACATCTACCTGGAAACTGAACTTACTTATTTTTACATAACACTACTTCTCTGTTAGATAGGAAAAGTTGTTGCCAATATGAGTAATTTTGTGGGAGTGAATAGAAAATGAACAACAGCAAAGTAATAGCACATGAAGAACTTTTCATGTTCAGATTTGACCCATGTTGCTTTAGTAAGTTATATATTTGTGTAACTGTACTTCACCAATAATGAGGTCAGTTTGAAAAATATATTGCTTATAACTGAATTAAATCAAAATGAAAAATTTTACAGTGATTGTTAAATGCCAAATTGAACTGATCTCATTAAATGTGAAATTCAAGTATATTTAGCCTATCGCCTACATTTTAATACATGAAAATAATGAGATATAACCAGAATAGTTGGAAAAAGTTACTTCTATTTTTTTCTTTTAGCAGTTCTCATTTCACAGTTTAGATTTATTTCTTGGAATTTGATGAAATAGCTTAGCACGTGAATGTGAAGCATGCAGTACTTCTTAGTTAACGGAGGAAGAGCAAATGTATATTGGCTTGTGTCGCTTTTATACAAGTACTTTCTCACGATATTTACTTAAGTTTACTTTTGTGTGTTAGTCAGCATTCACAGAACAGAAAAAGTTCATTAAGTACTTTGAGAAAGGCACAGCTGCGTGTAGTAAACATAGACGGAGCAGTTTTATATGAGGTTCGTAACTGAAAACAGACTTTAATTCTGTTCTTGGAATACCCACATCGTCAGCATTTTATTTATTGCTATTCTGGGTGTAGTCTAGCAAACAGTCTCCAGGAAGGTAGAAGAGCAAGTCTGCAGTGTTTTTTGCTTCCTGTGGAAATACACGACATGCATGACACTGCTCCCTCCCGTCCCACAGGGAGTTCCAGGTGGGGCTCTCCGCAAGCCAAGGAAAGTATGCCAGCCCCTCCTAGTTCTCAGGCGCTGCCTAGCCTAAGGATGAAGATTCATTTTACATACTTATGGCAGATGCTAACAGAGTTTTCTGAATCCCATCTGTTATTATGTCTTATTTGAGAAGGATTTGTTTTCCTCCAAACAAAAGTAGCCACTTTAAAGATTACAGGACATGACTGTGTATTCCTCAGTATAGCAACCCGATGTTTATACCCGTACCTAACTTAAGTTAATCTGTAGTTGTCTGCTTCTTCTAAACATCATAGAAAACTTGTGTATAATAACAAGTGGCATGTTGAGAACTATGAGTACATTCGAAAAATGTATTGTGGTGGGTGTCTAACGAGAAAAAATGAAGACCAAGACTGTATGTCACAATGTCTCGTACATTTTTAAGGATGAAGATGTTGTGGAAAAAATCACCAATATTTTCAATAACCATCCCTTTTAGAAGAAACATTTGAACAATTATTAAAATCGCCTATAATCAGGTAAAACTGGGTAGAACTCATCTCCAGTTGAATTCTTTAAAGTCTCTTCAAATTCAAAATGGATTTTATAATTTATAAAGTTCTCTATTGCTTTGTCTTGCTTGAACCTTTTGAATATGGTGTTCTTTTGCGATAAATTATGTAATTGGGAACACAAAACACTTACGTATGTTCTGGATTTTGTGGCATCATAGGACCATCAGGCAATGAATGTGATGTATAATTTGACTAGCTACTTAATCACCATTAGAAATATTGTAAAGGACTTTAATAGTAAAACGCGAAGACATTTATTTAGTACCTATTTTAGTGTTGGGTTAGGTGATGCACAAAAAAGTTTAAGCAGACTTTTAAAGGAAATAGCGATTGCTCCTTCTTGCCTTCTGGCAAAATTAAATTCCATAATCGGAATGAAGTAAAATGTGGCAGCAAGAGAACCTAGCTCAAACCTCTTCTCATTTTCCATCATTAAAAGTATTCATTAAGTGTGTCTCTGTGCTAATGTGTTAAAGCATGGTAAAGAACTCATGGTCAATGCAGAAATATGAATAATAGATCTTAAATACGCACATTAAGCAAACGAATGTTTATAGTACATGTTCTGATTTTCATTAGGTGTAAGATGTGTTGAGAAGGTGGTCAAATGCTACACTACTTCAGTAACCCACACTGAGGATAGGATATTATTGGTGACACAAACATTTGAATTACTAAACTCTCTGAGAAGACTATGAACTATCCCCCGGCATACAGGCCAACAAGTTGCATTACATGGAAGAGAGAATGTCTAGAAGCTACCTGGATATCAAAGCCTGATAAGTGAGGAGGATATCGTAAAGGGCACACTGGCATCCCTGAAGAAAATAGCTTATACAGGTGGCTGAGATGCTCAGTAAATACTGCCTGGCATCAGCCTCCTCCCAGCTTTCCAATCAACCAACCGTCAATCAATCAATCAATCAATCAGTATTTGTCCAGGAAGGGTCAGACATGCAGAAAAGAATTACAATACAGTAGGACAAATACATGACAAATGCATGGCCAAGAAAGGTGGGAAAAGATCGAGTCCTCTTTTGATATAAGAATGGGAGTGGGGAGTTCTTTCCAAAGAAGAGTTCACAAAGAAAAACCTTCTTGAGGAGGGTCTTGAATAATGAAGAGGAATTCCATATGTTTTGCCAAAAAGTATGATCCCTGGAGTACTTATACCAGAACCACTTCCAGAGCTTGTGACAAAGTTCTTGGGCTCTAACTCAGACCTACTGATTAAAAATCTCTTAGGCAGGATAAACCTCAGGACAACTGTCCCAAGGTGTAAGGAAGCCAGAGGTGTTACTGGTTCTTTCTCACAGTTCTGGATACTGGAAGTTCAAGACCAGGATGCCAGCATGCTCTGGTTGTGATGCAAACCCTCTTTTTGGCTTGCAGATAGAGAATTTCTCATGTCCTCACATGGGAGAGAGGGAGAGAGGGAGACGGGGAGAGGGGGAGAAAAGGAGAGGGGAAGAGGGAGAGAAGAGAGAGGACAGCGGAGAGAGGAGAGAGGAAAGAGGAGAGATGGGAGGGGAGAGACAGAAGAAAAGAAACCCCAGCCTCTTTGTCTTCTGATAAAGACACACATCTCATCCTAGGGACCCCATGCTTATGACTTCAGCTAACCCTAATCACCTCACAAAGACCCCACCTTCTAATACCGTCATATTGGAAGTTAGGGCTTCAGTATATGAATTTTGGAGGGACACAAACATTCAGTCCGTAACAGAATGTTTACACCTAATGTTGCTTTTCTCTGAAGCCTGAATTCAGGCTTTTGGTAAACCCAGAGATTGGAAAGTTCTAGTAGGCGCATGATATGACATCTTGCATTCTCTTCTGAGTCCCTGCCAGCACCACGGGGGTCAGTGTCAAGATTCTGGGCATTTTGCGAAGCTCAGTAATATCATACTTGGTACTGAACTTCCATGAGCTACTCTTCTCAAGACCAGCTGACATCCAGACCAGGAGCATTGTGCTGGCTCCTTCCTCCTTTCTCCACTGTCCTTCCTCTCAGCTTACCCAAGAATGACTTAGCTCTTTGTGGATGGAGTCAAGATGGAAATACGTTAGGTTGTGACAGATATTTTGTGAAATAGTTCTTCACACTAAGTTATTAAGTATGCTATCTAGGCCAACGCTTCTCCAACTGTAATGTGTGTGTGAAGCCCAGGGATGGGTCAGAGCTCAGATTCAGACTGGGATAGGTGGGGAGGAGGGGCTGCGAGTGCATCTCTAACAGCCTTCCTGGGGAGGCTGTTGCTGCTGTCTGCGGACCCACTTCGAGCAGAAGGGACTAGAAACTAAATGTTTGGGGATAGTCTTAACTTATAGTCTTCTAGCTACAGAGTTTGTATTACATATTACAAATTCAGATACTTTGTAAGAGCTTTGCCACTTCTCACTGCTTTTCAGAAATAGCTTTTCAAAGCCACCTTGTAGTGTGTCTGCGGAATGTGCTGTAAAGGGGAAGATGTGGAAAGGTAAACCATTAGGAGGTTAAATATTTTACTCAATGAATTGAAGTTCAGATCGCTGAACTTGCCTTACTACCCATGAAACTACACATCCCTTCACCTTAGGAAACACTGAGCTCCCATAAGCCTCTGCCAGCATATGCCACCTCCGTGAGCCAGCCTGCGGGAGAGGCTGAACTGAAAGCTGACTGCTTACTTGGAGCAGGAGACAGGAGATAGAGTGATAAAAGTGAACCCAACATAAAAATTAAAAAGCATACTGAGAACACCATGTGAAATGAATGCTTATGAAACTGTCTGCGGCGGGAAGAAATCAGTTTTATTAGGTGATGAAAACCACTGTAAACTTCATGTGAAAACATTCCTAGGTTTGGTCTTGTGTAGTATAAAAGAGGAATTTTACTAAGTAAGACTCATTTTAATCAAATGAACATCAAGGAGCTGTAATCCTATTTATACCCGCATATAAAACTGGTTAACACACACATACACCATTGCACTTTCTTAGTAAGCTCCCTGCATGGTTTCTGAAGTCCCGAGGTCTTATTCTGGTGACAGAATCCCAAGAAGCCAAAGGCATGCCACAACTCAAGGTTTTCAGATATACTTTTGCGTGAAGTGCTATAAATAATTCTATGCCCTGTGAGGTGGTGTTTCTCCACTTCAGCCAGAGTCCTCTCTTCTTCTGCTCACCTCCTTTGTGGTGAAGGAATTAAATCACTTTCAGTTACTAAATTTTGACCAGGAAGCAATGCAGAGGATTTCAGGTTAAGGAACAGAGAGGTCTGGTTGGGAACGTGGGCTTTTTTATTGGCTTGCCCTCCCTGAATGGTCCTGAGATCACTTTTGGAGGGGGGGGGAGGTATGTGGTCTCGGGGCAGTATATCCTAAACTCACTACACACACGTGTCCCTGGTGGGGGTGAGAAACCAGGGATTAAGAGGAACCTTATGTCTCCAGTGATGGTACTATCATTCAAAACAATTGTGGCCAGAGCAGAGTAGCCTGGGTAGTAAGAAAGACTCAAACAAAGCAAAACAAAACAAAACAGAGCAGAACAAAACAGAACAAAACAAAACGTGACAGGAGCTGAAACTGATGGAGGCAGTGGCTCTCAGACCTTGTAGTACAAGAGAGTCACTGGGGTGTGTGTGGGGGGGGGCAGTGTAGAAGGGGTAAAAATAACCAGTGTCCAGCTCCATCCCCTCTTTTGGGGCAGGACCAGGTATCAGTAGTTCTCAGCTGCTCCCCCCCCCAGGTGGTTGAGAACCTCCCTGTTAGAGCCAAGAAGTCTGGGCCAGCAAGACGGGAGATGGCCCACAGGCTTGCAGGCCAAGGAAAGTCACGCTGGCAGTTTGAATGGGGAAAAGGAGCAGTTACAAATCAGAGGGCTCAACATCTTCTGTCTGGGTGGGATAGGAAAGGTGGCAGTGAGAAGCAAATAAAAAAATAAATCTATCAGATGTCTTAGGTAAGCTCATCCAATGGGAATGAGGGAAAAATAAAACCAAATGATCAAAGTACCTAATATGACTAAATATTTAAGTGAAGATTCTTAATTTATGCCAAATTACTTCTAACTTGTTCTTTTAAAATCAACAAAGGCAGGCTGGGTAGAAGACTGGAGGACAAATATTTTTAATCATTTGTAGCTGTGCTCCATAGCCTGGCCCCTGGTGGTAGCAGGACAGAAATTAGGAGTCAGCCACTCCCTTCACCCTTGGTCTTCACATACCTCCTCAGGACTGAACATGTGGCCCGCATTGTCTGGGCTGTATGAGGGGGTTATCGGGACAAGAAAACCTGAAAGTGGGTTTTAATTAAGAAAAATCAGTAGCCAATTAGGAATAACCTGATAAAGTCCATTTGACCAATGTTCACTCAATGTTTTTTTTGTTGTTTGTTTGTTTGTGTTTGTTTTGTTTGTTTGTTTTTTTGCCAGAGGAGGCTATAAAATATGGTAGCAAACTTTTTTGTTTATGGTACTACTCGATACATCTTATAATCTTACAATAAAAGTAAAATTACCCATGTGTCTTCACTAGCTAGATGGTCCAATATATACAGAGTGACAAAAAAATGTATACACATTTTAAGAAAGGAAAAAAAATATTAAAATTGTAACACAATGAATGACACTCGCATTTATTTGATGAACGCCATCTTTTGAGCTAACGTCATACTACACATTGCACCGTAATTCAATTCAACTTCGAAAAGCATAAGACAAACAAATGAGAAACAAGAACTCATAGACACAGACAATAGTTTAGTGGTTACCAGAGGGTAAGGGGAGTGGGGGGAGGGAGATGAGGGTAAGGGGGATCAAATATATGGTGATGGAAGGAGAACTGACTCTGGGTGGTGAACACACAGTGGGATTTATAGATGATGTAATACAGAATTGTATATCTGACATCTATGTAATTTTACTAACAATTGTCACCCCAATAAATTAAATAAAAAAAGAAAAGTAATACATAGATAACATCTCTTAAAATGTGTACATTTTTTTGGCACCCCTGGTTTATATCCTTGAGGAGTCCTGTTTACTTGATTTATGAATGAAGCACTGTCCGTATAACAGCGAATGCATCAAAAGACTTTAATTTTCCTGGCAGGGTTATTTTCTCAGGTGACTGAATACTCTCGATGTTTTCAGCAACCCAGGGAGGGTCCACTTACTGAGTTAAGAGGTCAAGGTTAACACTTTCCCTTTCTGGATTCGTCAGTCAGATCCTGTTCTGCTTATTCCACACCAGTCCCCACAGGCCACGAAACAGGTTATACTTTGTGAGAATTCCTCTTATCTGCCAGGAATTTTAGGGAGTTTTTTTTCACTTAACACAAAGAATTTGAGTGTGCCCCGAGGATGAAGAAAAATAGATTTATTTTGCAAATGATCTCTAAAATCATCCTCTATGCTCAGACAAAAAAATGTAGTTTTCATATTTCTTCTGAAAATTCCTCAGTATTCTTTTAGGCTCTATTTTCCCCCTGTCTCCCATGAGGAGCCTAATCAAAGTTTAGCAGAGTCATTATAAATTGTTGTACTTTTGTTTTCATGCTTCTTGGTATTAGGTTAAAATTATCAAGAAGTGTTCATCTTGGCATCTCCATAAGCAGTAACATGAAAAGCCCTCAGCTCAGGGTATGTAGTTACTCCAGTCATGTCCTGTTGTGATGTTAAAAAAACAATTTTCTGTAGCAACTATAATCCCCAAATGAAGAGCTGTTGATATCATTTAATATCATATCAGTTAAGTGATGCAAAGAATATGAGAGCCAGTGACAGGGATGCATTTCCCATGGTGGCGAGGTCATCTGGCTTCTCCGTGATGCAGCCTGAGGAGAGAATGTTCTCACACTGACTGGGTGGTGAGCACACAATGTGATATATATACGTGATGTGTTATAGAATTATATATTTGAAACCTATATAATTTTACTAACCAATGTCACCCCAGTAAATTTAATTAAAAAAAAAAAGAATATTCTTACAATGAGAGCACCAGTCCTGAAAGCACTTCTTCCCTTCATTGCATATGGGTTCAACAAGCAGTTTTAGAGCTCTGACCCTGTGTGTGGTGCTGGGGGAACAAAGGTGAAGAGAAGGGTTCTAATAGTCCCTTCATGCTCCCTGAGGATGACCGTGGACACTCTCTGGGTACATATGCCCCACTCAGGACACCAGTCTAGGAAACTGGACAGAGTGCAGGGAGCAGAATGGTGTTTTGCATAGTTGGGCATTTGGGCCAAGTCCCCTTTCTTCCATATGTCATTCAAAATTCATTGATATATTATTATAAAAGGAATGGATAAATGGTTTCAGGAGGAATCTATATGCAAATAGATTCCTATTAAATGAGTGAATAATGAGTGAATAATGAGTGAATTTAGCGAACTGAGGCCCTCCTCCTGGTGTGTCATCGGTGTGAACTTAGCAGAGGGAACAATGTGTGACATGATTTTTACCAATTAACAGAGGGTGATAGGAATCTTTACAGGAATAACCACGCTTACCAGCTCCGTTCTGTTCACTTTAATCAGTAGAAAATAGGCTCAGTTTTCGACAACTCCCAAGGTGTACCTATCCATGGACTTGTGTCCTACTTTAGTGACTTCTACACATAACTTGGAAACACAAAGTAAAACATTTCATATTGAAGTTGTCCAGAAATAGGAAAGGAGAAACACAAGCTCTGTGTTTTGGAATCCCTTCTGTGCAGAGTTCCTCTAGATGTCAGTATTACATAGGGGAATGAAAACATAATGGCCTGTGGCAATGAATACAGACCTTACATTATTTAAGCAGTAAAACATACGTGATATATGATTGACGAAGACAAAAACAGCCTCATTTGGAAGCTGGTTTCTTATACCCCTTAGGATCAACAGCTGCTCCTGTTGCTCAATCAGACTACTGTCCCCTGAGAATGTTGGCCCAACCTGGGGACATTTGCCACCAACACGGCAGATGGCCTTAGAGGCGAATGCTAATCATTCATCACTCTGCAGAACCTTACAACCAGCTTCTCAATTTTACCTATTTTGGTGGATTGAAGTTGACTGAAACACACCAGTTTTCATTATTAAGTCTATCTGTGCTTTTACCATTGTGTTCATACCATCCAGAATAAATCCAGAGACACAATGCCTATCCACCAGGAATTTTCATTTCTAAAGAGAAGCATTAGAAGACAAAGTTATAAAATTTCTGAAAAGCTACTTGTTGAACTATATTATCTGATTAATTTGGATACATATTTTTTTTTTTTTTTTTTTTTTTAAAGATTTTATTGGGGAAGGGGAACAGGACTTTATTGGGGAACAGTGTGTACTTCCAGGACTTTTTCTTTTTTTTCCCAAGTCAAGTTGTTGCCTTTTCAGTCTTAATTGTGGAGGGTGCCGATCAGCTTCAAGTTGTTGTCCTTTCAATCTTAGTTGTGGAGGGCGCAGCTCAGCTCCAGGTCCAGTTGCCGTTTCTAGTTGCAGGGGGCGCAGCCCACCATCCCTTGCGGGAGTCAAACCAGCAACCTTGTGGTTGAGAGCCCACTGGCCCATGTGGGAATCGAACCGGCAGCCTTTGGAGTTAGGAGCACGGAGCTCTAACCACCTGAGCCACCGGGCCGGCCCTGGATACATATTTTTAACATCAGACTTAAATTCTCTCTCTCATCTCTCTTCCATGTTAATTCTAATCTTTTGACCAATGAATATTTATTCCTTCACTCTACTAATGTGTTTTCATTTTATGCCCTTTTTTCTCAGTCTTTTTTCTTATCTGCAGCAGTGCTAGCTGTGTGGTAGATATATTCAATAAATACTGACAATCTCTACTTTGGCTATAATCTCCCTTTTTCCCAGAGTGACAGTGAAGTGTGGTAGTTAAGAGCGCAGACTGAAGCAGACAACTGAATTAGAATCCTGGTTATACCATTTCTGAACAATGTATCCCTGGAAAATTGCCCAACTTCATTATAAAATGGAGTTACGAGTATCTACCCCCAAGGGTTGTTGTTTGAAATAGGAAGTATTCAACTCAGGAAGTAACCTGAGTTAAAAATGTAACATGCTTAGAAAAGTACCTGGTATGTAGTCAGTGCTTGGTATGTATTAGCCATCATCATCGCCATCTTCATTATCACTGTGTCCCAGTCTCTGAGGTAGGAGCCAGGAATTCAAAGACATACCTGTATTTTTGCCCATCTAAGGTAAAAAGGAAAAATGTTTAATAAAATGTTGCAAGGGACACCAGCCTTGGGGGTACTATGTGCAGAGAGCTGTGTAAAGGATGAGGGAGCAGCTGGCTTTGCCTGAGGAAGCTGAAGGACCTTTTCCCTACAAAGGGAAAAGTATGCATATACCACCCCTGCACTTTCACTTAAAAGAAAAAATTTTAATCCCTGAGGCTATAAGCTCTAATTTTGTTTTTCAACAGATTTACTAAACATGCCTCCATATTTCAGGGTCCCTGTCTGAAAAATGGAAATGCTATGAACCTATGAAATTGCCCTTTAGATTGTTTAAAAGTACATTGGCAATTTGTCTTCATATTTGTGAGCTGCACTTGCATGGCATTTCATGCTTTCAAGTCACCCTGAGGCAAATTTTGCTCTCTTGCCAAAGAAAAAAGACCGATTCTTTGGACATCCTTACAGTTTCATTAATTTGTAATGCATAACTTTAGAATTTGTGATAATTTGGGTGAATTGGCCTAATGTTTACCTTTTATGAGGTATTTATAAAGGTTTCGCTAAGCTAATTCAGAGAAGCTAGTTGTGAGAAGAATGTTTATCTGCTTAGGAAAAGGGCCATCTGTTCTAAGCAACGTAAAAGCTCCATTTATAAAAGCTTATTTTAGTCTTCTACTTTCTGGTTTACAAAACCCATTCACAAATGTCCTCTCATTTTGATTTGATTTATATGTGAACCATATCAAGACAATATAAACGAAGGCCAACGGTGACTTACATATTATCAATATCCTTTAATCTATTCATGAAGATTGGCCTTCTTCTACAAACAACGTCAGAGTTTTACAGAATTTCTTTTACAATAGTGAGTTCATTTGTCTTCTAATACTGTAGTCTATATAGGGTTTCATTAATTCAGACTGTTCTGCCCTCAATACTTTTTTTTCTTCTGTGTTTGAATTATATAATACATGGCTCTCAGTCTGGGGCGATTTCATCCCCAGGGTGGGGCAGGGGAGCACGTAACAATTTCTGAAGACATTTTGAATGTTACCACTGGGAGCGAGGGTACTATTGGCATTTGGTAAACAGAGGCCAGAGATGCTGCTGAACATCCTGTGGTGCTCATGACATCCTTCACAACGAAGAATGACCCAAGTGTCAGTACTGCTGAGGTTGAGAAATCCTGATGTAATGTGTAACTGCAATTATTCCATTGTATATCCACAGGCTAAAGAGAAGGGGTGGTCACACCCCGACCTGAAGAACATGACACCTGTCAAAGGCAAAAGGACATCGGCCTTCACAGGTAACATCTTTAGAAAACTAGACATTTATGGGTAAAGAAAGCTCTGTTATAAAAGTCCTGTTATGTTGTTGTTCTTATTCAGAGGAAGTTACACATTCAGAAAGCCCCGTATCGGGAGAAGTGCTGTTTGAATACCTTTATTTGATTGGTTTGGGGTCCTACTAGTTACAAACTAGAAAATCTTTGGAAACCCAATTGTCAATCAATTGGTCATGTTCACTTCAACTTTGGTTTTCAAAAGCTTCTATCTGCTGATAAAGACAAACCTGAATAGAGATGCCATTATGTGAAGCCAAAATTATTCTGATCACGTACATCCTCCATTAAAAAGTTTTGTGTCCTATGATGGCTTTTAGAGAGATCTTCCCAGAAGGACCAGACTTCCTCTGAGAAAGAAAAGGTTAATAAACTCATCAAGAAAAATGCTGAGAAGACCAAGGCCTCTCTAGTTCAGAGAACTTTTGCCATATTTCATACAGAAAGACCTCCAAATGAAGTAGAAGATTTTCCTCTAAGGAAGACCATAGAGCCAAGAGAAAATACAGATGGGAGAGATATTTCATGCACAGAGAGACTGAATAGACAAGAAAATAATAGTGCTGGAGATGATAAGCAAGCCATTGTGGATAAAAGCGCACTTCCAGTGTTCAAAGGAGAGAAAAACGGGCTTCATTCTAAGGAAAAGACTAGTGAAAGAGAACCTGACAGAAATGGGCAGCCATCTATTGCAAATGAAACAGTGCTGGACAAGTGTTCAAATACAAAGCAAAATGCTGATAAAACTAATGATGATCAGTTCTATGAAAGGTAGGGGTTAAAGCATTACACATCTTCAATTTATGTTTTTTGTAGATCTATGTGCCTTTGTAATTTAAGGCCATATCGAAAGGATAACTGAAGTGAGCTTTTAAAGCAATGTTTAGAAACCAATTTCCCACTTGTGTAGATTTTTCTTGGCCATGTTTTCTTGTCACAATTTTTTCTTCATGCCTGTCTGTGACATTTTCAGGCATTTTATTGTTTCCTAAGTCTCCTACCAATTACATGACAAAGATAATGATTATTAATACTGACATCAATCAGTATTTTTAAAGATCAAGTAAAAATTTCTTAGTTTTAGCAATATGGAGCACATCCTTCCTAAGATCAAGAATTGAATAATAATCAGATTTATCTGTAGGTTAAAGACCTAATTCTTAAAAAGTTTACCTATCCCATTATACATGACAAATTGGCTATTTCCCCCAAAATATTGTGAAGATTGAATAAGAAGTAGATTACTAAATGACTCTTTCTCAACTGTGTAAAGTTTCACATATAAATGCAAGTAATTATGTAGCCAATTAAAATAAATTATGTTATGATGAGCCACAGAATCTGTTTGAAATAGGAAGTATTCAAACATCTGTGATCTTCTTTTTTAGGGATTTAAGATATAATTCTTATTTCAGTTTTTAAATAAAATATTTGAAATCTACTCATGGAGAAGTCTAATTTTCCAAGAATTAAACATAAACACTGTTGTTTACTAAGAAAGTCCATCACTGCAAAGATGTGCTCAGTAAGGTCTGGAGCTGGCACAAAACTGAAACTAGGTCAATTCTTTCACCAATAAAGGTTTACTCTCACTGCTGTTAATATTCAGAGAGATTATTACTTCTTTATTATGCTTTAATTTAGTCATTTCTCTGTTTTATAAGGAAAGGAAGTGAAAAAATAAAAATCAAGTTAGGCATTCATGAAATGAGTGCTTTTGTAAAGGGACAATGGAATAATGGGGTTGCAATGAGGTCACTGCGGAGATTCTCTGGCATCCTAGTTACCTACACCCATCATCATGCGGCTTTCATCTGATGGGGAGGCATACTGCTCCATTTTATCCCCAAATGACATGCCATCTCTCTGTCATGAAGCTTAGATCCCTTCACCTAAACACCATTTTAAGGAAGCTTTAGTTCTAAGAAATTTGACCTCCTGAAATTTTTCTCCCTGAAACTTTGACAGCTGCAGCTGAGTTTTATTTTCCAGGTGTATCAGCAGTGTAAAAGCCATGTCCACATCAGGAGTCCTGGGAAACTCAGCAATAGGACCCATTTTGCAGAATGCTGAAGAAACAGAGCCTATTGGCAGTAGTAAGCGAAGAGTGGCGGAAGAGTGCTTCATCAAAGAGGACAACAAAAAGAGCAGAGTAGATGTAGCGGGTACAGGTGAAGGACACACATTGAGAAGGACACAGGAAACCAGACAGGTCCAGGGGAGCTTACAAAGCCAACCCCTGGAGTCCCCTGGAATTAAGACCTCCAGACAGCAAGATCTGGTGACTCCATTGGGTAGGACATGGCTTTTGTTTCAGACTTTTAAAGCTTCTTAACCTTTCTAGCAAACATTTCCAACTAAATTTCAATTAGCCTAACAGCCTGAAGGAGACATAATGCCATATGGATGCCATTTGTGTATGTAACTTGATCACTCATTCATTCATTCATTCATTCATTTATTTGGTCTGAAGAGATGAATGCCACCAAGAGAATTCTTTCATGGCTTCTTGATTTTTCTGCATATTTATGGTGAATGTCCATATCAAAGCAGACTCCTGGCAATTTATACTGTCTGAATTAAGAAAAAAACATTAACACTTGGCAGTGTGCCTAGCACAAGATAAGTGTTCAATAATTATATGTTGAATAAATGTAAATTTTTGAAAGGAAAGTTATTACTCACCTCTGTTTGTATCCTTGGTATGCGTGTAACAAGGTGCATGCAATAGGTGTTTAAATAATGAATAAAAGAGGAAATGAATAGGGTCATAGCAAGCAAATTTTAACAGCAGTAATCATGGAAAAATAAAAAGAATACTGGAAGAATATTATTGGGTAATTACATATTTTAGAACTGATCCTGAGGTGGATTAGAGTTTAAACGCTTAGGATAGAAGGTAGAAAGTGGGAGAAATTTGAGAGCTGTGGAATATATACTTAGCCAGTTTTACTGGGCGTTTTATTTCCAGCCAGGAAAAATTCATCTTTGTGCCTTAAATGTGTCTTAAATAAACCTAAAATATTTTGGAAAGTAATATATAATAATATCAAACATTTCAATGACATGAAGAAACTTTTCATTTTTTTTCTTTGCTTTAATTAAAAAATGGGCTGTATCAGTGGTGCTTTAAAAAAATAATGGAACAAACTACTTCTCATGTTTGAATTTAAGTGGCCTCAGGCTTGGAAGTATAACCTATTTGACTGTATTGGGGTTGTACATTTGAATTATTTTGACCTTTCTAAAAATTGTCCTGAAGATGGTATGAATCATAGTTTAGTGGTCCTGACGTTCTTTCTCAAAGATGTCAGGTGTCACTTTCGTGAATCACATATTATAATATGAAATGAAAATTTATATTCCTTGGCTCATTAGGAATAAAATAGATGACTTGTTGTTATTTTATTATTAAATGAGCAAATTTTCACTCTGAGGCCCAACGCTTGGTGCCATAAAGAGTTCCGACTGCTTAACACATGGCCCTTCTTTTCCTCTCGCCTTCTAGATGACATCCAGGCTCCTCCTGCCCCATTTACTCACCGGATTGTGATAGCCAAACAAACAGCAGTCAACAGTTTTTATACTGTGAGCAGAACAGAAATTTTAGGAGGGTAAGTAATGCTCAATTTTAACACATTTTCAACAAAAGATGAGAACTTTCAAAGAGATCAATAAAGAGGCCTTCATAAATGTTTGCCAGTCTCCCCGAGAATAGAAACGTCACAAACATTTCAAGAGATCTTAACCACTTCTGAAAGTTGTCACATGCCAGAAAGGTTGACGTGGTGACAGTGACTAAATTTCACATTTATTATCTGCTTTACTTCCCATGTTGTAAGGTCTGAAAGTGAGAGAAAACAGCATGAATCCCCAGAAGGTTTAGAAGCATTCCAAAGCTTGAATACTGAGAGACAAAATGTAGAAATGAATTAAAACTGTATATTGCTGGTGGCATGTGTTAAATCTTTCTCATCATTATTGTTAGTTTTCCATTTATGTTGTCATTTTAATACAATGACATTATCCATTACCATTATCCATTTCAATCAGTTATTTTCTTCACTAAAGAACTTATTTGAAGAACATCTCAATTCAGCCTCTCCCTGAAGAAGGAAGAGTAAAGTCCATCAGGAGATCATTACTGGGGATGTTCCTTCCTCTTCTACTTCACTCACAATCTCCCTATGGGATTTTGTCGTCTAAAGCCTAAATTATAAAATTTACTGCCATCAACATATCTATATAAGATAGGAAGAGAAAGCAGAAAATTTATAGAAATATAGACAAGTTTCACTTAACAACACATAAGAAAATATCCATAGTTACTATAATGCATGTTTCTGCAACTCGCCATTGAGGGCATGATTGGTATTTGTATAAGCCCCTTTTTCCTCTTCCCATTCCATGCTTCTTTGTCCCTCCACTACGTAGAACCATCTGAATTTTTTCCTCCCTAGCTGGTTGGTCATGGAGCACTCCCCTCGAAACTGAGGATGGGCTGAGGGAGAAATGGGAGTTCTGAAACCTGAATAAGTACCGTGTGAGTCTGAAGTCTTACTGCCTGCAGCAGCATATTTGGGTCTTCAGGGAGTTCAGTGACAAGCCAGCAACTGTTTTTCTAAAGGAGAGTACCTATGGCAGAAGAGGCTTTGAAACAATCCCTAGGGTTTGTGCTGTGTTTCAGGTGAAGTTTCGTCAATGACTTCCCTTTGGGCAGCATTGGTCATATCGCAGTGTGGACCACCTGCTGGGCATCTCCTGTCTGGTCTCCACTCAAAACTGGCAGCTATAACTCACTCAGTAAATGAGTTAGAGGAGCACAATCAAATGTGTATTATTGCCTTAAAATGCAGAGTGATCATCAGCTGGAGTACTTCCTTTCTAGTAATAAGAGATTCTGGATGTAGCAAATTATTGTTCACTTTTGGGGGAGATAACGCAACTTGCCAAGGATCACTGGGTCCCAAAAGACCTGCCCGCTGAGGCAGGCTCCTGAATTTTTCTGGGGTTCATCTCCCAACCTGTGGTTTCTAGTGTATTTATAATCCCTACTCAATATACTCAACTAGCATGAGGCTGTCAGTACGGTGGACAAGCAGGAATACTGGGAGGTGGCCTAATCATTCAAGGCACTTGCAGAACAACTCATTTGGGAGAGACAATTGAGATAGTCCTAAAGTTAAGCAGTGATGTGACACCTCTGCTGGGCCCGGCAGTTCTGGGGGCCTTTGATAATTAAGAGGAAAAAGGATTTTCTTAATCAGCAGCCACACACAAGGTGCTGGGAGCTGTGTTCATGTGCTCCAGTAAAGAGGTTAATCTGGAAGGGTGTTTGCAATTGAAGTCATCACTTGGTTGTTTATGAACCCATCTGCTTCTGCCCTGGGGTGTGTAGTTGAGTTGAATGGGATGGGGTGGCAGTCACCACCCTTCCTCCATTTGGTGCCAGGATCCTCACCTCTGCAGTCCCTTAGGAATGTGGTGGCCTTAGGTGCATGATGTGGTTAGGGAAGCGTTCCTGTCACTCCTGCCGTGATAGCTGCCATTGCACAGGCTGCTGCCTGTGTTCTATTTTACTCGATCAGGAATCAAAGTAAGCAAGTCAGATTTAAAAATTGTTCACAAGGGTGTGCATTTTTGTGTGTGATTGCATTTGTCAGAAGCTGTCTGACAAAGTATATATAAGTTTACGTCCAAGCTAAAATGTTAAAAAACTCATAGATGATTATGTGATACGTGTTTTTGATTATATGTGTCTATATGCAATATTGTCATTACTTCTTATTTATTTATATGCAGTTTCCAAAAATAATCTGATGTGCTTGGCTCACAACCTGTATTTTTCACATGCTTACAAAGCCTCACTTATTACATTTATACGAGTATATATTCAGAACAATTCTATTTTTTCTTTAACAGAACTTCTCAAATTTTAGGGTGCATATAAATTACCCAAGGCTCATTGTGAAATGCAGATTCTGGGGCCTCATCCCAGATTCCTGTCTCAGTAGAGTTGGAGTGTGGCCAGGAAACATGTGTTCCTTATAACCCACCCGCCTCCAGGTGATTCCGATGCCAGTGACGCACAGACCAAACCTTGACACTGTCATAGAAGTTTATTGGTAGATGCACCAATAGCTTTGCTTATTCAAACTCAAAAAAGAAATGCCCCGGGAAACTTCCTTGTCCACTTGGCAGTAGCTGAAGCTGGGTCCTGGTCGGGGACAGAATCTCACACTGCACATCATCCTCTTCTTTGTCAGAGGGCGCTTCGGCCAGGTGCACAAGTGTGAAGAAAAAGCAACAGGTCTGAAGTTGGCGGCTAAGATCATCAAGACCAGAGGCAAGAGGGATAAGGTAATGGCGGTGAGTGTGGATCTCTCCTTGCTGTTGTCTTCACCTCACTAAGCCTCTTTCCTTCTTCTCAGGATGAAGTAAAGAATGAAATCACGGTCATGAACCAGCTGGATCATGTGAACCTCATTCAGCTCTACGATGCTTTCGAGTCTAAGAACGACATTGTCCTGGTCATGGAGTAGTATGTGTGCCCTCCTGCTCTCTCTTCCGCTTCCCTGCAAAGCTTGCACACACATCCAGAGAGTCCCGCAGCACCCATGACCATGGGGTGCAGCTCTGTCGTGCCTCAGCAGTAGCTAGACACACTCTTGGTGCACCATTGATTCTGACTTGTGTGTATGAGACAATCAGTTTCAGGGAGGAAATTACTTAGAAATAGACATCTCCATATATGATTTTATTAATATGGAGAATGACAACATAGATCTAACTTTATATGTAAGTTATACTGTCAAAAATCCAGCTTAAATATTATTCTGGTTAACCTGCAGGAAAGTGTTTTTCGAACTACATTTCACTTTCACCCTAATCACTAATACAGAGTTCATGTCAAACTCTTACTAGTTACGGCTAAGGAACTTGCATTTAAAATCACCTTTATAAAAACGTTTAGTTAGAAAGTGAGTATTTCTAACTAACGCAGAATCAGTATTGTGATTCAGTTCCTTTTTCCCTCATTTTGGGTTTTGTTTAGCATTGTTCAATAAGGAATTTTGAATACTAAATATCTAGCATCAGCCACATTGAAGCACTTTATCACTGAAATGAGTCTGAGGAGACCCTGTCTAACCCTCACTTAGTGTTTGGAATTCCCCTCCCTATCTTCTTAAAATTCTTTTTATCTTCCATATATGATAGAAAATGGCAGATGTGGACTCACTCCAGAGCTGTAGCCACTGGATAAACGGTGTTTTGAGACTTTCCATTTGTGAAATTGATGGTAGCTGAGACAAGGTCCTTCAACCTAAGAGTCATCTAACTGAGATAGCAAAGAAGGCAGAGAAATAACTATGCATACACCTCTGTTGGAAGACTTAGAGGAGCCTAAACACCAAACTGCCACAAGAAAAATGTGTTCATTAAGGAACGACTCAGGACTTCACTCCTCTTCTCTCTGCAGTGTGGATGGCGGTGAGCTGTTTGACCGGATCATTGATGACAACTATAATCTGACTGAGTTTGATACCATCCTGTTCATCAAGCAGATATGTGAGGGGATACGATACATGCATCAGATGTATATTCTCCATTTGGACCTGAAGGTAGAGCATGGTTTGTATCCCAACCTCCGCCCTTGTGTGGATCAGAGGACCCTGTCAGATACTATACACCAGCTTGGGAAATTGATAGTGTCACTAGGTACATATTCAGGAGTTAATAAAAATCTAGATTCTTAACCTCATCCGCCCACTCCCAACTTCTGTCATGCCCTAATATGTTCACGTCTCCTTCTTTACGGACTACTATTCAGATTCTTGTAACATGCCTGTGTGAAAGGAATCCATGTGGGAGATGGTTTCCTTCAAAGTTTAGAATTAAAACCACCACCACCACCACCACCACCACCACCACCACCACCACCACCACCACCATGGTATCCTTGTGTCCCTGTCATTATTAGGGAAAGTAGGTGGGAGAATTTTAACTAACTGAAAATACCCTGGTAGTAGCCAAACTTTCTAGCTCTCCAAGAGTCCCCAACATTCTTCTAAAATTCTTTCAGGAGGCTCTGGACTTTAGGGATTTGTTTTTCTATTGGCATGCTAGAGCACTGAGGAGAAGCCTATGGCAGAATGGGATATGGAGCAGCCAGAGAGTGCTAAAATACTAAGGAACAGGAAAGGATAGTGGGAGTGGGACTGGACACCACGCTGGAAATGGTGGAAAGCTTTTGTAAGCAGCCAGGAGTTGAGATGCCTTCCTTTCTTCTCTTATTTAATGACTTTTCCCTTTTGATCTCTCTCCCATTACGAAGTCTCTAGAATTGGACTATACCAAATAACAACCAATGAAAGGCCCGGGCCCTGTAAGTCTGACTAGCTCTACTATTAGGGTTAAGAATCATAAAGTTCATCCTCTTGTGTGGTTCAATCCTTTTCTTATTTCCCTGTTTGCACAGCATGGCAGTGAGATAAAATTCTATATAACGTACCACCTATTGCGAGTCATCAGGGATTATAGAGCTGAATGAATTTAACTTCCTCAAATAGTTTTCCATGGGCCTCTCTTCCTATAACTTGGCTTTCCTCGCTGTCTTGATTTATGTACATTGCCTCTCGCATTCACAGGGCAGGAGGAAGTGGTGTATAAAATGGCAAAGTGAGAGGTTAAAAATCATTACCACAGCCCATGGCTCTGAGCTGAGTTTGATAATGCGTATTTTCATGGAGCATTTCATTGAGTGTAGATATTCTACAGATATCCCTAAAGGGATTTGATTGGCAACTGGAACTAGGACCTGGCCTATCGTAAGTCAAACAACTCCATATGTGGCTTCATAATGTTGATTGAGGACTTGTAATGGGTAATTTTAGTTATGGCTTGTATGTAAAGATAATAATAAAGGTGACAGCTGGATGGGTCATTAAGGACCAGTCATCCCATTTAGAAAGCTCCTTGGGAGGAAAAGGGCCAAAAATATTTAGTGCTTGTCACTATATAGAGGAAATTAGAGGTGACTTAAAAGTGGTCCACTTTATATTTTTCTGTGTTTTACAAGTCTCATTTAATGATTATGCTTTAATTTCATAATTAGAAAAAAAAATTTACCTTTTGAAGTGACCTCAAAGCTGTTTCTTTATATTCTGCAAACAAATTTTTTTTATGACATAGTATTCTTTGACAACTGGACAGCTTTATACATGATTGATCAGTTTTTAAGCATAAAACCAAATGTTCTTATATAGCACCCACTTCTCTATAAATAGCTTTTACTTATAGACATTTGTTTTAGAGATATTTTAGAAAAGAGCTTCCAAAGACATTATGTCCAACCAAACAGCCTATTGAATATTGATAAGGAGACACTATGTCATTTCATAAAGTGTTCCTGAGTTTCTGATCTCCTGTGAGCCTCCTCTCCATCCAGACAGATGTGTGTGGGTGAGGGGCAGCCAGGATAGCACCTAAAGGATTGGACATGGGATCCTGGGGCCTCAATGACTCAGCTAATGCCCCTCAACTCTCAGAGAAGAGTCAAGATTAGAGCTTGCGGCAATTGGTTGAAAATTTTCTCTTTTATGGATGACCTTAACTTTAAATCAAATCTCTTATATTTCTCTGACCTCAGTTTTTCTGTCCCAACAAATGTAGGTACACTAGTCCGACATTGTATAAACCCTGAGTTGCAATGCTACTATCTACATTTTCCCCTCTTCACCCCAAGACTGTCAGATTCGCAGGGCAAAGTCTTCCCAGAGTCAAACTCCAAGGGAACATGCAGAAAAGTGTTTTAGGCATTGAGACCAAACTGAGTAAAACTTTGGAACTGCAGAGAATGAAGAATGAACGAGGGAAAGCCTTCCCTTTGACGTATGACTTTCCCTAGACTAATCACAAAGGAAAATCTGGAGGTCAGTAGTGTTCACATTACACTGCATATTCAGTGTGGCCGTTTACATGAATCAGGCCATTTCTCTTGGAACTCATAAATCCTTGGGAAAAATATTCCCCCAAGAAGGGGAAATTCATACTTCATAATTTTAGGGGGGCAGACGTCAAGTCTGAGACGGCCTTCACCAGTGCATTTAGAAAGCACTGAAGCAACCCTTCTCTTTCTTCCCTCAAGGAGGCCTCTGCCTGAACTCACATCATGGTAAACTGCAGAACCCGAGAGAGGAACAGGCAGGGTAACGCAGGGTTGGCATGGTACCCACAACCTCATCTACCACATAATTAAAGGAGAAAATACCCACACAGACAAGCCAGACCCACAGTGAAAGGCCTGATATGTTTTTCCTGAGCATCCTTGTATTTTTAGTTGTGGTTCGAGGACAATTTGAGTGAATGATGGTTGTTTTCATTGCTAATATGTCTCTTTCTACTGGCAGCCTGAGAATATCCTGTGTGTGAATCGGGATGCCAAACAAATAAAAATTATTGATTTTGGATTCGCCAGAAGGTATGGCTATTTGAACATATTAATAGGTGTATGAATGGAGTAAGGGAGCATAATGGGTGCTCTTTCTTTGCAAAGATAAATCTGATATCCCTTGGTTTCATACCCTCATTTAGATTTAACTTAACAAATGTTTCAGCTTTCCATTGCTGACTGTGGGATTTGAATGTTTAGAAGTTTCTATAGTGCATGCAAGAAAAAATTAAAACTTAATACAATGAAGTTATTAAATTTGAAAACATTAATTTAGAATTTGTAAGAGTTTGTCTTAGTCTTTTATATTTGTTCCATCTGTAAAGAGAAGATTTACTTATAAAGAAGTTAATCGCGTAAACAAGATCGCAAAGGGTCCTCGCTCATGTAAGGTTTTTAAGGGGACGAAGAGCACATTAACGATGAATATAAAATAGATGTACACTATTGCATTTTATTTCTTCATTAGTATGGGCTCATTCAATACATTGACATGTCAAGGATCATATCAGTTTTTACTTTTTCTTTCTCTTTTTTCTTTTTTCATATTCTATAATTCATGTTTTTAATTATTCTGAGCGGCTTTTGTTACAACCGTTTCAGGTTGTTGAGGTTTTACTGTATGAATGATGACTTAAAACTCCTAGGGCTTCTTCATAAATTTTGACACTAAGTTTTAAATATGTAATTTCTTTTAAAGTCTATCTATTTTAAATTTGCTGTATGGCTGAAGCTTTTTTGTCTTAGATACTGCATCATTTCAATTTCCAGGATTTTTGATTGACACTCTCCATCCCTTCACTTGTCTCCTAAATTTCAGATACAAGCCCAGAGAGAAGCTGAAGGTGAACTTTGGAACCCCAGAATTTCTTGCCCCTGAAGTTGTGAACTATGATTTTGTTTCCTTTCCCACGGACATGTGGAGTGTGGGGGTAATTGCCTATATGCTGTAAGCAGATCTTTCTGACAGTCTCAATCATTATGCATATTCTAAAAGGTTTTGCTGTTTTGCATAAAAGCCCCAACTTAGGTCTTTTAAAAATAAATAAATAACACTGTACCATATTCAGTTACTTTCTAGGTTCTATTGAATCCTGTGGGTGAAAGGAGTAAATTCTTTCCCTGCACATCATCTGAAAAAGTAAATGTATGTCTTTTTCACTAATCATTTTAATACCTATGATATCATCCAATGCCTTAAAAGTAACTAAAAAAAAAGAAAAAAAAAGAAAAAAAAAGAAAAACCAAACCTTTGTGTCCTGATCTCCTAAATGACTAATGTTAGCCTCACTCCTTAGAGGCGACAGTCCTGGTGTTGGCCCTCTGAGCATATGGCAGATTTTTACCAGCTGTAAGTGCTTTAAAAAGAAGTTGTATTGGTCTTTGAGATTCATATTCAAGAACAGGTGCTGCCTTCATTGCTGTAGTTATTTAGGAGTTGGGGTGGGGGAGGTAAGCATCTTGTTCATTGTAAAAATCTATTATAAAATTATGTTTAATTATTAGGTTGTTTGCTTTCTTTCAGTTTTAAATGACAGATCCCAAAAAGCAACCTATCAATAAAGGGTTTGAAGCTGTTTAAAAAATAATCACTCTGGACACTGTGTCTTACAGACTTAGTGGTTTGTCCCCCTTCCTGGGCGATAACGATGCTGAGACCCTGAACAACATCCTGGCCTGCAGGTGGGACTTAGAGGAGGAGGAATTTCAGAACGTCTCAGAGGAGGCCAAGGAGTTCATCTCCAAGCTTCTGATTAAGGAGAAGAGGTAACCCAAGTTCATTCTGGGCTCTGGAAGCAGTAAGGATAAGAGTGGGACCGCCCACTTCCAGGATCATTAGAATTCTTATCAGATCACTACTGAAGTCCCTTAGTGAAATCTCTGATGCCTGTGCAAGGTTGTAAATAGGATGAGTTTGACGCTCTTGACCCAATTTACGGATATCTTTGACTGCTCTGGTCATGAGCCTGAATGGGGCTGCAGAAACTCCCCTCCTTCTGCGTTTTGCAATAAAGCTCTAGCAATTAGGGGCTCATGCTGGGCGTCAGTGGACTCACCCTCTAAATGAAGGGTTTGGGATAAGTTATTTCCATGATGCCTTTCACATCTACAAAGCACATATATAGCTCTGTGTAGCTGTAGACTTAACTATCATTTCATTTGAGAACCTACAATGGGCCAGACTGTTCCAAGTGCTTTATGGACATTATCTTTTCAACCCTCACCCAACTCCATGAGCTGGAAATTATCATTACTATTTTATGGATGAGACTGTCTCTAAGTAGTTTGCCCAAGGTCATACAGCTAGTAAGTGGGAGGACTTATAATCAAACACAAGCTGACCTTCCCCTAAAGCCATCACTTAACTGTTCGTTATGCATTACATGGCCTTCTGTTTTCTGTCATGCTAAGACCACAATCATTCAAAATTCGGTGGTTAAAGAGTGATGTTGACATATACGGGCTTGCATTTTAGAATTATGGACAGGGGATGGACACTGCCCTTAACCTGTCACACACAGTTTTAGATGGTTTTATGTCTAAGATATATTACAGTAGATAGTATTTAAGATTCTCAGGGACAACAATATTTGCTTTATTATTTCATCATCTTTATGGCTTTTGAGTTATTAATAAACATGACCACGAACCAATACATAGGAGGGTGCCATGGAGGAGGGTGATAAAGAAACAACATGGGTAATGGGTGTGGCTCAGTGCCTGACACACAGGAGGCTCTTTTCCTCAAGCAATTAATTAATTATCTACCACCTGCCAGGAAATACGTCTTGGGCATTGAGAACAGTTGTAGAAAGCCCAGTCCTTGCCTTTAGGTAACTCATGATCTAATAGAAAAGATAGGTGTTTTTAAAAAGCTATAATACAATGTGGTTCATGCAAAGACAGAGTATATTGAAAAGGGCCAGAACTGAGTCCTAAAGTGGGAAGGAAGACTTAGCCAGGCTGGAGGTCTCAGTCTGAGAGGAGGGGCCATGAACAGACTTTGGTTTTATCTTTAATGGAAAAGCACAACAGCTGATGTTACTGTTATTATTATTTATACAATACTTAATGCCAGGCAGAGAACAGATGGAAAATGTTAACTCTATCAAATCTTTGGTGGATGATAAATACACATTTACTGAGAAACTATTTTACAGATACAGTAAGTCCTCACTTAACATGGATAGGTTCTTAGAAACTGACTTTAAGCAAAATGATATATAACGAAACCAAACTTAACCACAGGCTAATTGATGTAAACAAGAGTTATGTTCCTATGACATATTTCTGGTCACAAAAACATCACCAAACTTATACATAATGATCCAAAACACCAAAAATAAAGGTGAGCTATACATAGAGTAAGAAAAATTACTAAAAACAAGTAAGATCATTTTTTTCCATCCCACTTATTCCAGTGCAGGACCCTGGTTGGCCTGAACCCATCCGGCAGCTCAGGGTGCAGGCAGGCCCCACCCTGGACAGGAGCCTTCCATCACAGGGCCACTCACACACACCCACATTCACTCAGTTGGGGACAGTGTGGACATGCCATTTCACCTCATGTGCACATCTCTGGGATGTGGGAGGAAACCGGAGTCCTCAAAGAACTCATGTAGACATGGGAAGAGAGTGCACATTCCACAAGGACAGTGGCCCCAGCTGGATACAATTTTTCTTCTCATCATTATAAGGAAATGACATTGAACAAAATAATGTTATTCGAACACTTTTATGTGTTCTCTGATTTAATCATCTGGACATCCTGTGGCATATGGATATTATCACCATTATTTTATACATGAGGACATTGCAGCTGAGAGCAATGAAGCAGTCACACAGCTCCTCAGGGCAGATGCAGAGCCAGGCCTGTTGGGCTCCAGCCCCCACGTCCTGCCTGCTCCCTCAGTCTGAGGCTTTCATTAATACCTAAGGAGCAACAAATACACATTTGGGCAGAATGACAACTGGCTAGGTATTCAAGTCAATACTCGATGAAACTAAGGCCAGTGCCAAATCCCACTATCATAGAGCATAAAATACTCTCTCTCTCAACTTACATTCATTTTCCACCTATTTCTCTATTTACTGGATTTGCCATGTATAATGCGCACTATTTGGCCCAAATTTGTGAGAGAAAAATAAGGATGCGCATTATACATGGGTAGTACTAATTCTGTATCTATATAAATGTTTTTAATTCTTTTATTTATGTTTATAAGTTAAAAGTGTAACTCTAGAAATCAATAACGACATCCGTATGCAATATAATACCCTGGAATACGATCATTGGTTTTGTTGAACTTAACGATGAACTTGCAACAACAAAGAGTTCTTGGCCTTCTGTGATGCGTAAATATGGTAAATTTGTTACCAGTACATAAAATTCCTTATACCATAATATGCTAAAAAATAAGTGCTAAAATTCCTTATAATAAAAAGCAAGTACCTAAATGTAAACAAATGAAAATTTGAATTAAAAAATTAAAACAAAAGATTTGTTTCCCCTGAAAGTTTGGACCAAAAACATGGGTGCTCATTATACAAGGCAAAATATGGTAACTGTTCAAAGCTTCTTAACTCAAAAGTTAGTAAATACACATTATTCAACAGTTTTAATACATAAATTGCTTTTGCAATCATCAAGAATCGTTATAGCATTCTGTTCTTATAATAATAAACATACATTTATTCTTTGACTGACAGAAGTTCAATTTATAAAGCTTAGACATTACATCAAGAACGGTTACTTATATTTGAAAGTAGATGTTCAGTCATTAACAAAGATTTTCAATTTTTTTGCCTTGCTTTGTCTAACAACCCATGTTGTTACCCTGGTTGGATTAAATGGTAACCCACACAACACTGGTAACAATTCCAGAGAAGGCAGAATTGACTGTGAATTTGACATTTGGCACCTCGTCTTCCAAAGGCAGTGGTCAGAGCTGAGGTTGAATGGCATAAGCAGGACTCATTTGGTACATTCCCACTAATAACCTTCTGAATTTCCTTTAGTTGGAGAATAAGTGCAAGTGAAGCCCTCAAGCACCCTTGGTTGTCAGATCACAAGCTCCACTCCAGACTCAAAGCACAGGTGACCGAGGCTCTTTGTCTCTCTTCTTCTTTTGTAGTTAGCCTGTCTTTTGATGATCAGATGCCAGAGGCCGTCTGATTTAATTTATCTCTAAGTTATGTACTCTAAGATGCCAGAGTTTCTTTCTAATTCCTTTTCTCACAGCCTTCAAATCTTGTGCTAGTGTTAAATTGCTTAAAATGCTTTTATTGAGCAGTTTGTGTTTTTTAAAATAATTGTTACTTGTTATTATACTTATTATTAAATCATTGTAACCATTATAAACTGTATTATGCACACATTCTTAAACACACATATAGCCTAGATATATAAACAAGTTCAGAAGAATATATGCTAATGTATGCATGCCTCCTTAAAATAGAACTCAGAATTCTAACTTCTATGCTTACCTGATTTAGTCTGCTCTGGGTACCAAAAACTATAATACTTAGCTTGGTCCAGATGTTAATCTAAGTCTTTGTGAAGGATCCTCGTACCAGAGACTAAATGGAGATGACTGAAGTGTTTGTTGAGAATAACTAAGCCCACACACCACAATAACTTATTAGAATAAATTCCCTAACCACTCTCATTGCCTTAATTACCATTTATATTCTGACACCGCCATATGTCCCTTCAGCACAGATTCTTTCCTAAGCTTCAGGTACCTATATCCACTGGACATTTCCAGTTGGATTTTCTCAGTCCTAAACCAAACTCATGTTCCCCCACCTCACCTCATCCTCAACCATCCTCCCAGAATGACCCCCACTCAATGGCCTGCACCAGATCCCAGGACATTTATTTGTTTCCTCTTTCTCCCTCAATTCCCCATCTCACGTTTAATTTATCTCTAAGTTATGTACATTATTTTCCCTAATTACTTCTGGAATATGTCCACTTTCTCCATCCCCATGGTTATCTTGGCCCTGGACACCCCTCACCTGAATTCCACAATAGCCTTCTCTAGACTATCTCCATCCAAATCAAAGTGGATTATACAAAGGACACAAAAGCAGATGTGTAACATTGATACAACTTTTAAAGTAACATTTAAGTAACTTTTAAGTAACTAACATTCAGAATGTTCAACTGGGCAAGATACATATAGAAGCAGTAAGCAATCTAGGCCTCCAGGCCTCCAGGCCTCCTTGAGGATAGATCCGACACGGTATCAGTTAAGATGGCCTCCGTCAAGCCCTGGCATAGTTTGCATTTGATATACTTTCATTCCCTCCATCTCTGCTCCTCATCCACCCGTTCCTCAGGATTTTGGAGTGCAGCTTTTCACTGACCAGCAAACCTTGGAATGACTGTGCTTCCAGGTACTCATTTTTTCCACATTCAGTTTTTATTGAAATTAACTTTGCTTCTAAATTCAGCATCAGTACTAAGTTTTATTTGTGTCTGAATATACCTTTCCTTGATAATTGGTACTGATGTCAAGTAAAAATAGAATTATTACCTAGTTGGTACCTTACCCAGACTACATAAACTGCTTATTAGGGTTACCAACCTATTTTGGGTCAATTTTCCACCAATGTATTTTTATCCAAGCTTATTGGTGTCTAAATACACTTTGACATGGTAGTACAATATGGAAACCACAGCAGATAATTAATGACATTATACAGTTTAGAAAGTGTTTAAAAATATTTTAAAAACCGTAAAACAGAAACAACAAGAATCACCTTTTTGTTACTCTATACAGCTGCTGGTACCTAAGGTGAATAAATATTTCAAGAATGGTGAGGATTTTTTTAAAAATTCCATTGTATAAATCTAGTCAGTTATCATGAAAGTTATAATTTTATGGCACTGTTCCAGGCACTATTCTAACTGTTATACAAAATATTAACTCATTTAATCCTCATATCAATCCTCTGCAACAGGAACTGTTAGTATCCTAATTCTGTAGATGAGGACACTGAGGACAAGGGTTCAGTACGTGTATAGGATCCCATGAGGAGCAAGTGACGGAGCCAGCATCCCAAAACAGGCAGGCAGGCCCTGGAATCTGGGCAGAGCTTCACCCCTCTGCTGTCCTGCTCTATAATGGGCTGCTGGGTGAAGGGGACCTGATGATGTTTCCAGAACGATTCATGGACCGTGGAGTTTCGGTGTTTTGAAAGCCAATACTTGAGTTTAATATATTTCATTTTTCAATGAAATACTGAGGCTAAATTTTCCCAGAAGATTCATTTTTGGAAAAATCTTGGTTCTAATATGTTCTATAAAATGAGAATTTAACTTTATGTTGAAAATTTAATTCTTATCCAAAACTACTTACTACTCAAATCTTAATTCTATTTTTAAAAGTCATTTATAAATTTTTATTTATTTCTTTTAATTGTTCCATGCTTAAAAGGACTTACTGCTTCTTAACCACTGAGCATGCCTCTACTCAGTCACTGAATTTGAGAAGAATTTTTTTTTTCTTAAAATTAAGGTCCTGAAGGTCTCTGCCTTCTGTATTAAGCTCAAGATGACAGCTGTGGTTCTCAGCTTTTCTTATGACCCCAACCACCCTCCGTCAGACACAGCTCTCAGCTGGGGTGGAACAAAGCATTCCCAAACTACAAATCTTTTAGAACTTGGCAAGCACCTACCGCAGAGTTAATAAATGCTTTGGGGCTGAAGGAAGTGACACTGAGCAAATATGACGTGGTTTCTTTTCTCCCAGAGCTAATAAGCCTTCTACCTTTCCCTCTCATTCCCAGAGCTACTCCCTTCGCTCATGCCTTTCTTTCAATTTACTGAACTAATAACGTAACCTATGAGCTGGTATTCAGCCTCCATTGACTCTCTTCTCTAATTCACCAAATCATGATGCTTAAAACTACAATTCTGATCATATTCCTCCAATCAGACAATCTCCAAGTGTTCCCCGTTGTCCACACCAAACACACCCAGCAGTCCACGCCTGCTCCCATGCACCCTGACCTTGTTTTCCACTCTTGTCTCAGCTGCTCCTTCTGTATCACCCCAAATCATAGTGACGGTCAAGGCCTATTTTAAATGCCACCTCCTTTAAGATGACTCTACTCAGTGCCCAAACTGGAGGTGTTTTCTCTGTTTCCTTGAACCTCTCTGGTGGCACTTATCTAACTCTTTTCGACTAGGTTTGAAAACTTTTGGAAGAAGCCTTTTCTGTATCTGACTCATATTTGTAGTCACTGCAGCCCCAGTTTCAGTCTTGATTCTTGTGCTTTGTCTATGTGAATTATGTTGCAGGAATTATGTTTTGACAAAACATATGTGTAAAAATTAAGTGTCATTATGTGCTAAGCTCTTCATCTCTGAATCTGAGGGGAAGGGTAGTGATGACAGGTGTTCTAGAGGAGGGTAGGGGTGTGTTTCGCTGGACTTTTTTTTTAAAAATTAGTTTCAGGTGTACAAAACGATGCAATAGTTAGACATTTCACTCCTCACAAAGTGATAGCTCCCCTCCCCCAATCTACTGCCCCTCTGGCATTGTGTGTATCTTATCTATCTATTACAATTCCATTGACTCTATTCCCTATACTGAACTTCATATCCCATGACTATATATATATATATTTATACATATATTAAATTATAGTTGACATAAAATATTATTCAGCTTCAGCGTCAGGTGTACAGTGCAGTGGTCAGACACCTACACCATCCATGAAGTGGTCTCCCTAGCTAGCTGGGGATGCAGGTCAGGATATCCGTCAGAGGATTGTCAGCAATTAGGCTTCGAGAACTCCTGAAGAGCATTTTCTACTCAGTAGTAAGTTACTTTCTCAAGTGTTTTCATAAGTCAGGAACTGATGAAAGAAGTTCTAATCCTTCTGAAAATGTCTTCTGGTTTTCCTAGAAGAAGAAGAAATGCTGCTCTGAAGCACAGAACCCTGTGACCAAATAGTGTACGGAAGGCGCCCATTGAAAGGTTGGTCTTGGGTCTTTCCCTGAAGAGGTGTTTGTAAAGCCTTCAGAGAGAGGAGCAAGAAAGAAATCGAATGTTTATTGCACGGACTATGTGGGAGGCAAGGCAGTGTTTTGGCTAAGGGAGAGGGCCCTGTAATCAGACTGCTGCATTTGTAACCTGGCTCTGCCATTTTCTGGCAGAGAAACCTCAGTTTCCTGATTTGGGGGTTGGGGATAGTCTTACTTCCTAAACCTTTGAGTGGCTCCAATGAGATAATCCAAGCAAAGCCCTTAGACCAGGACCTGGCACATAGGAGAAGCTGTCTCTGGTAGTCCTTGCAAAAATTGTATTAGATCAGAGGAAGTAATATCCTTTTTAACAGAGAGAGAAACCAAATCTCGAGACTCAGAGACTAAAGAACACTAGTCGATGGTAGAGTGTGCTTCTCTCAGGTGTCTCTGAATCCAAAGTCTACTGAGCTGCCTCCTGGTCCTGGCCCCATCTTGGACCCCAAGGACTCATCACTTCATACAAAGTCTCTACCCTGTTTAGAGTTTTGTTGAAATTCTTAAGAGATAGTTTTGCAAATAAATATTTTTTATTATATCAATCAGCCAGCCCAATGTATGCCTTAAAGGAGAAGCCTAAGAAACATGCAATTATTACAGATACTTTTAGGAATGCCGACGTTTATGTCCTTGTTGGGGAGCCATTCACCCTCCAGCAAGTCAGCTCCCTAATCTTGACCAGTAAGTGCATGGCCATTGTTGGAGCTCAATTTTAACAACTATCAATATAGGACTTACGATTCTTGCTGCTCACTGGTCTTAAACTTTTATTCTGATTTGTATTTATTCTCGTCCGAAGGTTTTGTTTGTCTCTTTGACTATGTATGTTCTTGTAAGCTGCTTTGAATCTTTTGTAGCATAAGATTAGGTAAAAATAAATCTATAAATCATAATAAATGTCACAAATCAGCATTAGAAAAGCATTCGGCCTTTAGTGTAAGGGTTGCTTATGAGTCTATCACTTATTGAGAAATATATGACCAGTCAGCAAGAAGGCTTGTGCTTTCCACACACAAGGACCATTCCTGTTTGTCAAAAATACCACAGACATTAAAGTTTTGGGAAGAGCAAAGTGTGCAGAAAGGGCTCTCCATGCTCCCAGCCCTGGTTCGGAGTGGTCACTGAGGAGGGGTCGTTGGCCTTTGCTGTGAGCTGAGTTCCAGAGTCTACAGGCAGTGGGCCTGTGTTGTTCCTTCTGTCCCCTCCCCCATTCCTTCCCCAAGTTGTTTGTCCTGTTACCACAAACCCTGAGGGTTTGGCACAAACCACCTTCCCACCATAAACACTGGAGTCATTTTTGAGGCCTGGCGGGAATGAATTCACTGGGTGGCAGGAGGTTGCATTGTAAACCAGACCTTATCAGGGAAGAATGAGGAGGAAATGACTGGTGGGAGGTGGTAGAGTTCTTCCACATCAAGCTGGTGCTTTGAACCCAACTCCCTGGAAGACAGTGACAGCCCAAGCAGTGATAGTTGTACAGAGGACAAAGACAAAAGTATTTGAGCTGGTCATATGCTGTCATGGTTAGGTACCATCTTTGTTGGAATAGCTTAATGAGACCTCTCTCTGAACTCAGTCAGGTCTGCCTCCTGATGGTCTATTGGGCTGGCTGCCTTCCTTTCCTGGGTCCCTCAGCTTCATATCTGGCCACAGAAATTCGCCTTGTTCCCACTGCAGGCTGGGGAGAGTTATTTCACGTCCACACAATGTGGATACTTCCTAGTTTACTTTCTTACTTTTTTTTCAAATTAAAATTTAAGCTTAAGATAGTAACTCTGGGAGCAGCCTCATTTAAGAAGAATGCTTAAAAAAATAGATTATTCTTCACAATATTTCCTGCCAGAATAAGACGGGGTTTTGGGCAAGATATATTATGAGTAAAACCAACTTTGAGATAATATTGATTTTAGAAATCTGGTGGTTGAAGATTATTTCTGCGGAAAAACTACAGCTTCCAGGACCTATGAATAAGGCATAATCCGCAATGTAAATTGTGGCGTATAAATCTCCTGCAATTTGTTAGAGGTTTTTTGATGTGTTGAGGAAACACTCTAAAAATTACTCTAAAAACGGTGACATTTCGTTTCGTGTTTCTGTTGCATCTTTTGCCAGCCTGTGAGATAAATTTAGCGTACCTCTTCAGATCCATAGGAATGATGTGAGCCGCAGACTCTGCGGGCCCCAGGTCAGATGTGGCTCTAAAGCAAATGCAAGTATTTCCACGCGTGACCCGCAGCCTCACTTTGATGCTGAGATCAAGCTGACAGAATGGATGGGTGGCAGCAGCCTTGGGAGCTGGCTGTGCTTCAGATGAAACAAAGAGGCCTTGTCCTTCGATATTGCAAATAGTACTAAAATATCTTGCATAAACTGAAAAGAAAAAAAAAACCCAACCCCACTCTGGGAAGCATTTGGAATCCTTCAAGGAGTTTCTTTTTTTCTCTCACATACACACATACATTATAAAAAATCGTGTGTGGTTTTCCTAAGGGGCACAACCAACTAATTACAATTTTAAAAGCCCTGTTGAATTAACAAGAGTCATATTTTGTTTGCTTTGCAGGAAAACTGCTGGGGTTGCTGCTGCCTGTGAAGATTTTTGGAAAAATCAGCAGTTCTGATGTCTTGACCCCTATGATGACTGGTGGCCTTGGGGAGGTGGGGGCCACCGCACTTGAACTCAGAGCACCCAGTCCCAGGGGAGACTCCCAGTGCTTTGGTCCTGGGGGCACAGGCAAAATCCCTCCCGTGGGCCCCCTCCCCACACCCCATGGTAGCGCACACTAGGCAAGAGGTTACCCTGCCATCTTGGGGTTTTTTATTTTATTTTTATTTCTTGATTTTAGTCACTGGGGTAAGGGGTGCATTCTTTCTGCTATTTCTCAGTTTACTAGTGCAGTCATACTGGAGATTTATTTTGAAACCTGGATGATGCATTTGGAGGGAGAAAACTGCTTCCAGTTATTAAACTATGCCTTTCAAAGGGGTGATTGTATCGCCAGAAAAAATTCTAAGTCTGTGCACTTGAACACTTAGTTTCTCACAGTTTATTATTTTGATTTGGTCTCCAATCAGGTGAATCCAATTGAGAAATAATTTACTTTCTGGAACATAAGCTTTCTTTGAATTCTGAGGCAAGAGGCAGCAGACCTTCTATCTTCCATTTATGCTGTGCTTTCCTCCAAGTGCATCAGTTTCTCCCAAGTCGCAGATTCTCCTTCTAATGAACAACGTGCATTTTCACAATGCCCTCTCTGCTCTCTGCTGATTGAACATTCATGTGTGAAATATGTTGGTTTTGAGAGGTGGTGTGAGGGGTTAATGTTTATGCTTAGTCTTTAAAGTCGAAACCTTTGGAATAATGTTAGCAGTCCTGAGAGCTTTCCTGTTGCACTTTTCCATGAGGAGTGGGTCTTGTGCGTCCTGCCAAAGGACAGCGCTGTGCTTGCAATGACGTGACTTGGGAAATGGCACTCAAG
Source organism: Rhinolophus hipposideros (assembly GCF_964194185.1). Classification (NCBI taxonomy): domain Eukaryota; kingdom Metazoa; phylum Chordata; class Mammalia; order Chiroptera; family Rhinolophidae; genus Rhinolophus; species Rhinolophus hipposideros. The sequence goes on along the minus strand of NC_138054.1, from coordinate 3,727,959 downwards.
TAACCGTGAACGTTTCTGAAGACTCATGATACTACTTAACCAGAGTCTCTTGCAGCTCAGGGCTGTGAAGAAAGCGCATTCCCAAATCAAAGGTGAGGAGGGGAACACCTCTACTCCCTTTTTGGACATGAGAATCATTTCCAGTTGGAAGCTTCTGCTTATTCCTGAGCTGCTGTACCATTTCATTCAGATATTTAAGAGGGAAATGAGCCCTCCTGAGATGGCACCGAAAGGCACACGGCCTGTAAAGAGTGGTTTCTTTATGAAGAGAAAATGCAAAGCCACATTAACTCCTATTACACATGCAACACCACGCTCACCATTCATGGCTGTATTAGTGAGGGCACTTCTATCTTGCGCTGATTGGCTTTTCACCATTATTTCTCATGTCCTCCCAGTGAATCCTTATAGCATGCCCATGAATAACTCCTACCTGTGCAATGCCCTTCTTCTCATGTGTAAGGTAAAGAGAAAGTAGAGACAGGAGAGATGTTTAATTTAGTTAAGGCCACATGCCAATTTAGTGGTCATACAAGCTATAAAACGGACTCCTTTCTAGCCTCTGTTCTTACATTATGATGCATTTTCTTTTTTCCTTTGGCCTATGCATTTATCCAAGGCTGGTTTCTCTTGTTCCTGTTATGTGACTATGCTTAAAATGTTTAATTTAGTTTCCTTAAAAAAAAAAAAAGTCCTGTGACTGAAGTGTTATATTACTGTGCTATCTTTAGCTGATGGGATTCATGGAGCCTGGAAAAATACAAGCCAGTGCATGCATTAATACGCAGACCACAGAGAGCTGGCGTTCGCTCAAATGCTAAATAAGACACAGGGGTCTGATTTGAAAGCCCTCACGGAAGACTTTCTGTCCTGTGCTGTGCCTTCTCTAGCAGAGGGAGCAGAGGTCTTTTGCGTGGTGTGCAGCTTGCGTCCAGTTCCCTTTCTGACTCACCTTGGCAGATAAGCTTGCCCTAGACCCTATTATACATGGAAGATCAGCCTAGGCCAAATAAAGGAATTATTTCTTTGCCAAATTATTCCGCTGATGACCCTGCAGTTAGTGGGTGTGATTTTTTTCAAAAGAGGTTTAGAAAGGAGACTCTGCTTTGAAACAGGATCTCCTTTGAATCTGTAGTTAAATTTCCACATTTGGATGGGGAGGCATCCCCCTGCCAGCGGGGTGCCTTTAAATGAGAGCTGAGGATGGTTTGCATTGCAGAGTTGATCAATTACAGTCTAGAGTTACGTGACAGGGGTGAATTTCAGTCTCTGGCTCATTCCGTCACCTCCCTCCATGGCCATGTGTGGCTGCTCCAACAAGAGCCCTAACTTGGTAAATTGCCTCTCTGATGGGAAAGGGGGCTTTGCGCAGCAGAGGGGTCAACCGGCACAGACCCCAGAAGCTCAGGCTGGCTAGACTGGGGCTATTGTGATCGATTTTTCCAAGTCATTTTTCCAAGTCATTAGGATTTGAGAGCCTGTATTTCTCTTGCACCCTCTTAATGGACATTATATAGCTTCGCTCACGTGCATTAGGCATTTGCTATTCCTTTAGTAAACGGAGGAAATTAAACACTGATGTGGCACTTCTCACTGCCTGGAGAGAAATAAACCTCACAAACTATTAAGGAAAAAGCATGCCCACATTTGTAATTTATAAGGTACCACACTTACCCAGAATCTGTTGTTATTTCAAAAGCAGGGAGAAAGGGCTCATGACTCAAATTGTAGCACAGAAACCTCTGAAATGGATTGTCACCTGAACTAACTTAGAGAAAAGATTTCTATGTTGAAATTGGGTCATTCTCGTGGTTGTTGAGTACCATAGGTTTGTTTTTAGTTGCTTTTTCTCTGACTTAATATTATTTTGCTTTCTTTTCTCAAAAATGTAAATAGGCATGCTGCCATTGTTGTGAAATACTTTGATGTGAATGTGTTTTCAAAGATGAATACTTACATTTTCACCATTTCTGCGGAAATTAATGTAGCAAAATTTTTCTTGTTTTAGAATCAAAATACGGATTTGATATTAGGGAAAAGAGGGTCTTGCCTATATTTCATTCCTTGTTTGTCCCTCCTGCCCCACTAGCCCACTGCGGCCGCTAGGCAAGGGGAGCCAGTATGCAGCAGTCCCTGTTCAGTTTGGGCTGTAGGTCAGTTGGGGGAAGCTCACCTGGAAAACCCATCTGTGAAAGTGTAATGAGAGGGAGACGCAGTGCACGTCCTGGCTGTGGGCAGTAGGCTCGGTTCAGCTCTCTGCTCCCTGGCAATTCCATCATGGGTATAGGGTCACAGACCACTGGGTCTCAGATCTCCCTAGCCACGCTGCTCCCCACTTTGCTTTTGCTCTTTTTCATTTTATTATCACTTCTTTTTATTTTTCTTAAGTTAGAATCAAAGTCCATTTTCTCATCCATCATGATGCTACCCTAAAAGCCTTTTGGGGATGAAAATTATACTTCCCAAAGGCAAATCGCTTTCTGTCCTAAAGGAAACTTGATGCTGGACTTACTACCGTGTTTCCCCGAAAGTAAGACCGGGTCTTACATTAATTTTTGCTCCAAAAGACACATTACGGCTTATTTTCAGGGGATGTCTTAGTTTTTCATGTACAACAATCTACATTTATTCAAATACAGTCATGTCATCTTCTTCTGGAACACTGTCATAACGTGCTAAATGTGTCCATCTGGCTGAGATCTTAACTGGGGCTTATTTTCAGGGTAGGTCTTATTTTTGAGGAAACACGGTAGATGTTCAATTCCTAGATTAAGATTACTTACATAGCATGAGTCTACCGTTTCTAATACTAGAAGTTTTATATACCGAGGGTGCCAAAAAATGTATGCAGATGACCTGTATTCATCTCTTGTTATTGGTATATATTGAGTACTACAATTTTAATATAGTTTGTGCCTTTCTTAAAATGTGTACACTTTTTTTTTTTTTGGACACCCTCTGTATTTCTCCTAGCTCCATTTTAGTCAGGTGTATTTTCCATAAGTAGTCTGTCTGAGCAGTTTCACCTTCCATGAAGGCTTATCACTCAACTACTACTTATTCAAAAGAGCAGAAAACATCTGATACCTGATTGTTCATATGTTGACTTATACATATTTTGTAGTTGTCTCAGCTGATAGATGTCAGTGAGTCCTTTTGATGAGGTGTATCTGTGTAGATGATAAATAAAAATGGATTCATAATATGGTGATTGCATATATCATGTATATTTTTTATTTCTGAACATCATTTCATTCAGCTGTATTTCTTTGCCTTATAAAGATGTTTAGCAGTCACATGCTCGTATATGTCTTATGTTGAAAAATAAACAGGGACCTTATTTATCCTTTGGTTAATGAGCTAAATTATTCAAAGAAATGGGCTTGGCAAATGTAATATAAACTTTCTCCTTTATGACAATCTTGTGACATTAAGAACACAAGCTACCTTGAAAGACTGATGTCACACTTATAGGAGCTCCAGAACCATCCTCAGGAATATGACCTAGTCCAATGGAGGGAAAACAACTCCCCTATTTGACCACATGGTGGTTACAATGTATCAACACAGGTTTAGGGTTTTTTTCCTATTAATACAAAAATATTTACAGAGATAGTACCAGAACATTGTTTAATAAATTATTAAGACAATTAGCAGCAATTTAATCCCTTAAATGTACCTTAGTAAATATTCTTCAGACCCTAAAAAGTGTTTGCCTCAGAAAAATCAACCACTAGATAAACTACAGTTTAAAATGGCCGCCCAGCCATCAACTGCCACATTGCATCTTGGTTGGAAATGCTGCTGGGACTGGTCAGCTCCAAGGCTTGCCCATGGATCTGAGGATGACACCGGGTCCATGTTACCATTCATATGTTAGCCCATCAGTGACTGATTCTCACCGTCAACAAAATCCCTGCTCCAAACCTGGTTTGCCACAGTCCCACTGAGTTTTCCCTTGTCTCAGTTGTAGGCAGAAGTGAGGCCTTTGTGTTTTCATGCAAAGCAACGCTATCCCTCTCTTTGGAAGCCCAGTTTTTTCCCACTTGACCCTCTAGGCGAGGCAGTCATTCTGATTTGTTCCCCAGAGTGAGGACACCTTATTGAGCCTCTGTGATACTGTGATATAATAAGAACTATATATTTGCTCTGTGTCTCTAGTTCTTGGCATGGATCTCCTCAAAACCTTGGAATTTCCTGAGTGATAGAGGTGAGAGAAGCATCTGCTGTTATTCATATCTGCCCCTTTCAACCATACCTCGGTGTACACCACTGAAGTGGCTCTTGGAGGATGTGGCTGGTTGCCAGAAGAAACAACCACGTGATTAGAGAGTTGGAACTTTCAGCTCCTCTACTGCCAGGGAGGGGAAAGGAGCTGGGGATTGAGCTAACCACCAATGATTAACGCTTATGTAATGGAACCTCTATAAAAATGCTAATCAAAAGGGTTTGGAGAATGTTGGGGTTGGTGAATAAGAACACATGCACATGCCAGAAGGTTGGCTTACCCCAGACTCCACAGGGACAGAAGCTCCTGTGGTCAGGACCCTTCCAGGACCTCCCCCTAATACCTTGTCATCTGACTGTTCATGTGTATCTTTTATTATATCCTTTATAAGAAACTGGTAATAGTAAGTAATGTTTTTCCCTGGGTTCTTTGAGCCATTATAGAAAATTACTGAGCCTTAGAAGGGGGTTGTGGGAAGCCCTGATTTGCAGTCAATCTGATGGAAGTGTGGGTAACCTGGGGCCCCATCACTTGTGATTGGTGTCCAAAGTGGGGATAGTCTTGAGGGACTCAGCCCTTAACCGGTGGGGTCGCTGCTAACTCCAAGGACTTAGTGTCAACATTGTTTAATGAGAGGAATAAAACCCCACACATTTGGAGTCAGAAATGGTGTAAGTAGAGAAACAGTTTTCCTTTCCCTTCCAATACTGGCACAAGGTAGGACCCCACGGATAAGCCACCCTTTCCCAGATTCTTGATGCTAGAGTTTTAGGGCCTGGGACTTGGAGAGAAGAATCAGTCATCTTCCTCCCTGGCCCTTCTCCTCACCCTCTCCTAGGGTAATCCCCCACCCAACCCCCCCATAGGGAGAGACACTGAAGCCCACTTCATCACTTCCCCTGAGTACTCTCTGCTCCAAAAGGGACACTAACCCCACCTCAGGATCCAGACCCATTAGGAAGATAAGTGGTTCCCAATGCTTCTCCCTCAGTCACTGATTTCTATTACTCCTCATATAGGGCTCCCCCAAGAACTTGTAATATATGTTCCCAGACACTGCTGTGGGTACAGTTAGGGTTTCATGAAAAACACTAACCTGTGTTTAGCTGGCTCATGGCCTCAGGGCTTAGGGCCTCTGAGCCCCTTCAAAGCTCACCCAGTTATTTCTAGACTTCCAAAATATTTTTACACGGTTTAGTAACCGGTGTGGCAGGGAGAGTGACCTCTTCTGGCAGGACAAACTACTGCTACTCTAGTCCACCCCAGCACCAGTTGGCCCAGCCAAGGTGTTGCCTCCTCTTCCCTCAAGAGGTCAGCCCTCTAGGTACCAGTGATGCGGTACTTCCTGGAGCTCCATCACTGTAATGCTATGTGCAGTCACACAGTCACCTGGAAATACAAAGAATGCTCACTGCTCTGTCAGCCTCGTTCTTCATGCTTAAGCACACCTAAGAAAATGAGGTCATCACAACTATCAGAATCTTCTCCTGAGCTATGACCAGTTTCCTGTAGGTAGAGATAAGAGAAGCAATAGTTTCCCACCTCATAACCTGATTGTTAGGTGGTATTTGGTACAGTGAAATTCAGCCAGGTTCAGGTTGAATGATGAGCTGCACGTTCAACCACAGCTACACAAACTGTTGTGAGCTGGTGAAGCTCCTGCTGTCTGGCCTTTTAGGCCTTCTGCGCGAAAGGGTCACTTAAGGAAAGCCATGACGATATTCTGATCGCAAGATCCAGGTAATTGTTAGATCAGATCACAACATCCTCTGTAAGTGGCCGAACATAGAACCCAAGGGAATTCTTTGGTCTAGGGCCACTGCCAAGCACATATGCTTCTGAGCTTGCTGGATTCTTATATTACTATATAAAAATTATTACATTATTGTTATTCTAATATTATATTTAGTCTTCATTTAAGAATGGAATATCTGTACATTTCTAGGCAATCCATATATTTTAAACACTACTTGTTAAGGACTCACCAGTTTAAAAAAAATCATTTTCTAATACCAATTATGCTAATTTCAAATTCTTCTGGTGCTAAATAGACATAAGGATAGGAAATAAGATTGCACAAACCAGCCTTCTTATGCTAATTTTAAATGCTACCTACAAAGCCATGGCATATACTATATTCTTGATTAGGTTAATACCCTTTAAATGTTAACTAACTTCTATGCCAGAGTAACTAGCAGACAAAATCATACTGGTTGGCCACAGCATCTCACACAATTCTTCCTAGCAAATGCTCCTTCAGCTTCTCCCTTTGGCCCCTCATTTAGCTGGTTGAGGAACATACAGGGATGGGCTAGGTCCTCTCCCTCTCCTCTCTCTTCCATGAGAACTGTCTGCTTCAAAACACACATCTCATAAAGCCCATCAGGCCTGTCTGAGTCCCTGAATCCCTGCCTGTTCTCTTTAGTGACATCTCTGCCTTACGGAGTTAGCTAATGCTTATGAATCATCATGGGATTATTAACCGGGAATGTTTTCTGTCCCTCTTCATAGTCTAATGAAGCAAGTCCTTAAAGTCAATATGGGACAGCAAAGGAGACTCTTGATGCTCTAGGGGACTCTAGGGCCACACATCCTTCCAGACGGATGGACCTTCTGTGTTTACATTCCTTTTAAAACTAAGAGCCTGCAATTTTCTGTGGAGAGTCAAACCAGTGGTGAGCAAATCCCCTTCTTAAATAATCATCTGCTTCGTACCTCTCCACCCCTCATCCCCAAGTTTGTATTGGTGAGCCCTTGCTGTTTCATACTTCATACTTCATAGATTTCCTTGGATTTCATGATTGATCTCCTGGGCTCCAGTCTCTTTCTTCTCTAATCTTCCATATTGGTGATAATTTTATTTTTAAAACATAAATCTAATTATATCACTTTAAAATTTAAAGTATAGAACTTTAGCCTCCCCCCGCCAAAAAAAAAGAAAAAATTAAACCGCTTACTGTCATGTTTAAGATCCTCATGTACTAGCGTGGTTGACCTAAGTATCAGAGTACTTTTTGACATCATTCACCATACTTTCCTCACCCCTTCTATTGTAAAGACACAGGAATCATTTCCTAGACCTCCGGAAGGGTAATCCTATGGCATCGCTGACAAAATTAGGCCTATAGACATGGGTGTTTTTGGATAAAAACACCAAAGTTGCTAAAATTTTTAATGTAATGCCTTTAGACCATTCAGGTACTAATAAAGTGTTCAGATTATTTGTGGTGTTATTTCTCTTTATCACAGACAACTAGTGCTAGAAAAGACCATGACTGGGGCTGGAAGATCCATTTTCTCGATGGCTGACTTGCAAAACTGGCAAACTAATGCTGACTTTTGATCAAAGGCCTCAGTTCCCTGCCAGTTGAACCTCTCCAGAGGGCTGCTCCTGTGATAGCTGGCTTGTCAGAGCGAGTAGTCAAAGAGAGAATAAGAGAGAGATCTCAATCTCTTCTGTGACTTACTCTCAGCAGCAGTCATACTCCCTAATTCCCATAATGCCCTATAAAATGTGGAAAGGGACTACACAGGCAAGAGTAACAAGAGGTGAGGGACTATTTTGGAGGCTAGTCCACCCTGTGACTCCCCAGTAGTACATGTCCCTCACACATGCAAACACACTCACCCATTCTAACTGTCCATCAAAGTCTCATCCTATTATTATAGCATCAGCTCAAAGTCAAGAATCTCATCCTGTACCTCTAAATCAAGGCTATTTGTGGTTGAGTCTTCTTGACTGAAGTGCCTTAAGTATAGCTTCTTGTGTACAATTCCTCTTGGTCCAAAGATGTGTAAACTAAAGGGAAAAGTTATCCCTTCCCAGAATACCCACACCTAACACATGATGGACAGGCATAGGACAACCATTAAAAATATTCCTATTTAAAATGAGGGAAAAGGGACAACACACACCAATCACTCATCCATAGCAATTATGAAATTCAGCAGGGCAAATGTTGGGAGTTCCTTGTTAAGGACTCAGCCTTGCTCCTTCCCAGGATTTATGCACTCTTGGCTCCACCCTCCAGGCTCTTGATTTTACTCTCTGAGCCACTCTTCCTTTTCCATGGAAGCTAGTCTGTGTTTGCAGCTATTTAGGTTTCTCAGCTTAGTTCCTGCCAGTAGAAGTTTGAAAATACGAAGCCCTCTTTTCTCCTTGTGTCCAAGCTGGTGGTGCACCTGGCAACATTAATTTTTAAAAAAGTTTATAGGTATCCTGTGAATTTTATTGGGTTGACTCCATTAGACAAAGACCACACCCACAAATATCTTTGAGATATGCTCTTCTCTTTTTTTTTTTTTTTGACTTTTGCTGAGTGTATTGAGGGACAACACCCTCAAATATTTCAAGAATATTTGAGGAAAAGGAAAGCCTTATTGTTTAAATGATTCCTTGATGTATTGTTTTGGATATTTCTGAAGCCCTAACCCAAAATTTTAAACTCTTGGCTTCATGATTGGACAATGTTTTCTTCAGAGTGCCCTAGATTTGATGTTTACCTGGAAGCCTTTCCTTAATTATAGTATGTTGTCTTCAGATGCTGGAATTTTTAAGTTTCTTTTTGTTTAAAAGTCCTTCCTTTACTTTATCTCTCTCTTCTGACATTTCATTATAAGCAGTAAGAAGAAACCAGAAAGTACTTTCAACAGTCTGTGGAAATCTCCTTAGCTAGTCACACAGTTTGTTAGGTAAGTTTTCTATTTTCCCCAATATTGCAGGTGACAGTGACTTTCTGACACTAAATGACAAAGATCATTTTTCTCTGGTGTCAAATAACATTTTTTTCACTTTCCTTCAAGCCCTTACATCCTCCTCAAAGGTCATTAGAATTTCCTGAAACACTCTTCAAGGCTCTTCAGGATTTTTTTGAACACTCTTCCCAAAGTCTTCCCAGCGTCTTCTCACAGCTGTTTCTAAAGCCTCTCTCTCCTTTTGGGTTTTGGTTATGGTAGTGCTTTACAACTTCTCATAGCACTACACAAAAGTCTCGTTTATAATTCTGAAGCTTTAGGCATCCTCTTCCCTCTGAAATGCTTTCTGCTAATCTTGTCTACCTGAGGAACACCCAAATCCCACCATCCTTGCCAATGGATGGGCCAAGTCCTTATGTCCTTTTGACATCTTCTATATGTTTCTCATAATAACTGTCACATGACTCACATTATTTTCTAAACTTATGCTGTGTTTTCTTTTCTTTTTTCTCCCCCTGGCTTCCTTTCTCCTGTAAGTTCCTTAAGTATCGGACTTGGGGTCTTATTTTTAGCATACTTATCATTTTCTCTCCATGTTTCAACAGAGATATTCTTTGAATGCAAGAATCCTTATTTTGCTGGATTTGGAATGAGAACATTTCAACACTACTAGCAAGACTTATTGAATAAACTTCCAAAAATATTTAGAATCATATTTTTCTTTTGGTTTAGACCCTTTTTTAAAATTTTTGTTTTCCTTTTATGTTTCATCAACTGATTAATGGCAAAAGTGCAGAATCTTATAAATACAATTTTATTTTCCATGCGTATCATAATTAAAAAATTAAAAAATTAAAAAATATTTTCCCTATATATGCTTAAAATATGTCAGCTTAAGAGAAAACAATTCAACAAGGATATTCATAATTCTTGCTAATTAATGTCTAAAACTTTTTTCCTCTCAATTACTTCACACACCTGTGCACTGTAAATTTCGTTCGCAATTTTATACCATATTAACATTGCGCAGAACTTGGACGCGCACATGAGGTTTTTTTGAATTTTAATTATTTTCAAATTAATTTTAATATTCTGAATAATTGCAAACTTACCCACATGTTTAATAAAATTGAACTTTAAATCTCAAAAATTATGAACTTTTCCTAAGGTTTCAAAAGAAAATGTATGGCCTGCTTTTATAAATGCCTTAGAAACACTTTAAAAAAAAATTCTTTCACTGAAAAATCTTTGTTTTTGTCTCAAATCTTATCATTCTATAATTAACTTAGTAGTTTTCTCATGTGCAGTAGTTGGTAGCTTTCCAAGGTGAAACACAGGTTTTGCTGCTCTGCCAAGCCTATCTTCTGCTAACTTCCTGTAAGTCACATGCCACATTTTTGATTACTGTTATGGCAATAGCTTATGCAGTCCTTTCTGTCTAATACAGCTTTAGGTTGTATTATCTCATAAATTTGGCTAACATCCAGATGCTTCTTAAAACATTAAATATTTAAGGTACTTCACAACATTAGGACATTACTAATAATAAAAGAGGAAAAAAATCAGATGATAATCGTTCCTGCTGTGATAATGTAGATGGACTTGTAATTTTCAAAATAATACTTTTTAAAATATGTGTAAGAGGAGATCTTTATAAGTTATTGGTAGTTATTATACGGTAACACTATAGAGGTGGCTGGGGGACAAAATAATTAGGTTTAGATGGGCATATATGGCACATGGACTTTCTGACTTTAAAAATAATCTACGAGGTCTGACAATTAAGTTCACAAACTTGTTGCAACCAGGTTGCTAAACTTTTTTGATATCAGAGAGATTATTCATTATGAATTTGTACCAATTAGACAAACAGTTAACCAAGTTTACTATTTGGAAGTGCTGAAAAGGCTGCGTGAAAAAGTTAGACAAAAATGACCTAAACTTTTTACCAACAATTCATGACTTGCATCACGACAATGCAGCAGCTCACACAGCATTGTCTGTGAGGGAGTTTTCAGTCAGCAAACAAATAACTGTAAAGGAACACCCTCCCTACTCACCTGATCTGGACGATAATGACTTCTTTCTTTACCCAAAGATAAGGAAATATTGAAAGGAAGACATTTTGATGACATTCAGGACATCAGGGGTAATACAAGAGCTCTGATGGCCATTCCAGAAAAAGAGTTCCAAAATTGCTTTGAAGGGTGGACTACGCACTGGCGTCGGTGCATAGCTTCCCAAGGGGAGTACTTCGAAGGTGACTGTAGTGATATTCAACAACGAGGTATGTAGCGCTTTTTCTAGGATGAGTTTGTGAACTTCATTGTCAGATCTCATATGTTTTGTTTGTGCATGTTTGCACATACACACACACACACACACACACACATCCCTAGACTTACGAACAGATAGTTTGTTGTCAAAACAATAAAAAAATTAAATTGAGATCCAATAGGAATTCATTTAATCAACATAAACTTGACCAAACCCCTAGGTCAGTTCTTGCCTACTCACCATTTCCATTGTCCCTTATTGCAATAAAGGCAGATATAATGATAACCATCTTAGAAACAATGAGATAATTAATGAGCTATCGAAGATACTTTAGAAATATGCCTGAAACCTATACGGTTGAATGACTGTCAGTCTCAAAATAGTCATCCTCTATAGCTATGCATTTATTCCAATCATGTTTTCTTTACTTCATGCATATTTGGAAATGCCCACTGTCCTGTTTTGCAAATGCCTCCATGGAAATCAGTATCATTTCTTTAACTACCACTTTGCCTTTAGGCCAATGGGATCATTTAGCCTCACCACCCACCTTATTCACTAATGTGGCTCTAAATGACTTCCACTTTCAAAAAATTACATAAAACCTTTAAATTTAAAGACCTATTTCCATTGAAGATGTTTTGAAAATTATAATGGATTACCTAAAAATTATTCCAGAAAAGTTCTAAAATGGTTTTGTGACATGGTAGCACAATTGAATAGTTATAACTCTCAAGTTACTTTCATGAAGGTGAGCACACCAATACATATTTGATTATGATATATAGTGTTTTCATTTTAATTTATCTCAAAGTATTTTCTAATTTCCCTTGTGATTTCTTCTTTGACTCATTAGTTATTTAGGAGTGTCTTGCTTAATTTCCACGTATTTGTGAGTTTCCCAATGATATTAAACTGGTTTTCAACTTAATACCATTGTAATCAGAGAACATATTTATATGATTTCTCTCCTTATTAATTTATTCAGGCTTATTTTATGGCTGAATATACGGTCTATCCTGGAGAACTTTTTATGTGCACTTGAGAAGAATTTATATTCTGCCATTGTTAGGTAGAGCTCTATAGATTTTTATTAGTTGTAGGTGGTTCATGGTGTTCCTGAAGTCTTTTGTGTCCATATTGATCTTCTGCCTTCTGTTCTATTCATTATTGAAAGCGGGGTATTATACTCTCTGACTATTATTGTGAATGTCTATTTCTGCCTTCAATTCTGTTTTTGTTGCATGTGTTTGGGGCTCTGTTACTAGGCACATACATGTTTATAATTTTTGTTATGTTAATGGATGGACATTTTATCATTTAAAAAATTTTAATTTGTTGCTAGTAACAATTATTGTCTTAAAGTCTACATTATCTGATATTAGTATAGACACTTCAGCTCTCTGTTTGCTTTTGTTTGTTTGTTTGTTTGTTTTTATGCAAACTGACTTTGAATCCAAAGTTTGTCACATGTATGCAGCATATAGTTAGATCATGTTTTTAAAATTAATTTTGCTAATATCTGCCTTTTAATTGGAGTAGTGAATCCAGTTACAGTTAATGTAATTATTGGTAAAGTAGGATTTACATCTGTCACTTGACCTTTTTCCATATGTCGTATCTTTTTTGTTCCTTTATTCCTCTATTACTGTTTCATTTTGTATTAAATAATATTTACTAGTGTATAATTTTAATTCCCATGTTCTTTCTTTAACTGTACTTTTCCAGTTATTTTCTTAGAGGTATTTCTGGAAATTACAATGAACATCTTAAGTCAAAACAATCTACTTTGTGTTAATTCCGAATTCATTTAAATTGTATATAAAACTTTGCTACAAAATAACTATTCCTATTCTCTCCTTTGTGCTTTTATAATCACAAACCTATATCTTTATTATCAGTCCATCAATATAGTTTTATAATTATTCCTTTATGCAGTTGTCTTTTAAATCAGATAGAAGATACTGTGTTTACCTATGTATTTGTACTAGTGCTGTTTATTTCTTCATATGGATTTGAGTTACTATCTGGTGGCCTTTCATTTCAGCCTGAAAGATTGTGTTGTTATTAAAACCACTTTATTAAGGTATGATATTTCTTGTAGGGAAGATTGGCTAGCAATGCATTCTCTCAATTTTTGTTTATCTTAAAAAGTCTTACTTTTCCTTTATTGTATTTTATTTTTTTTACTTTCCCTTTATTTTTATGTTTACCAGGTATAGAATTCTTGGCTGACAGTCTTTTTCCTTCAGCACTTTGAATATGTCATTCCATTGCTTCCTGACCTCTATGGTTTCTGACAAGAAGTTGACAGTTAACCTTATTGAGGACCATTTGTACATGTTGGGTCATTTTCTTTTGATGCTATTAAGATTCTTTGTCTTTTGGCAGTTAACTATATTTTTAGGTATACTATATTTCTAGGACCTCTTTTAGTTTTTTCTATTTGGAGTCCACTGAGCATCTTGATGTTTGCCATCAAATTTGGGAAGTTTTTAGTCATTATTTCTTCAAATATCTCTCTCTCTCTCTCTCTCTCTTCTTTCTTTCTCATCTCTCTCAGTCTCTCATCTCCTCTGGGGCTCCCATTGGGCATATAATGGCATGCTTGATGGTGTCCTACAGGTATCTAAGCCTCTGCTTATTTTTCTTCATTTTTTTTCTTTTTGTTCCTCAGACTACATAATCTCAATTAACCTATTATCAAGTTTTTTGATTCTTTCCTTTAACAATTGAAATCTGCTGTTGAGCTCCTCTACTGAAAATTTTACTTCAGTTATTATTAGTTTTCAACTCCAGAGCATTAATTTTTAAAAATAATTTCAGTCTCTTCATTGACAGTCCCTATTTGGTGAGACATTATTCTCATATGTTCCTTTAATACTTTGAACTGTGTTCCTTTACTTTTTTGGATAAATTTGTAATAGCTATTTACAAGTCTTTCTAATAAGTCCTCAAGTCTGGCTTCCTCATGGACAATTTCTATTGGTTACTTTTGTTCCATTTTATGAGCTATACTTCCCTATTTCTTTTAGTGTCTCATAACTTTTTTTAATTGAAAATTGGATATTTTAGATAATATATTGTAGATACTCTGGAAATCATTTTCCTCTCTCCTGAAGGTTTATTTATTTATTTTTTGCTGTTTTGTTGTTGTTGTGGAAGATGATAGTAATGTCTGTTTAGTCACTTTATTGGACTAATTTTGTAAAGTCTGTAGTCCCTGTTACATGGAACCACTTAAGTCTCTGCTCAGTTAGCTTAGTTGTCAATTAATGATTACACAGTGATTTTTGTAAATGCCTTAAACAATAAATATTCCACTCTTTGCTGAGGGGCTCTCTTTAGGAGTTAGAGCACATCTTCAATGAAAGGTAGTTTTGAACTCTGCTTTGCTTTCAATTTCTGCTTGCACAGGGCCTAAAGTCAGCCATTATTGGAAACCATGAGAGATTAGTGTTTTCTTAACTCTTTGCAAACTTCTTATGTACATAGCCCTGCACATGTTCTTGGCTTTCTACATCCCCTGAGATGTGTCAGAGATTTTCAAAACCCTCCATGAACATCTCATTCACTAGACCTTTGTTTTAAGTTTTTGGCCAGTCTCTTGTTTGCCCCAGCTGATTATGCTGCCTTAGGCAGCTGAGATGTTAAACAATGGCTCTTAGTTGTTTCTTGATAAATGTCCTGGGATAGGGTTTTCCTAGCTGAATGAGTTCTGAGTCAGTCAAACAACAACAAGCCCTGAAAATGGGAATTTCCCAGGAAGCTGACAGACCAGTCTAATAGTGACAGTGCTCTCAGGATAAAACTTTTTGAAGAACTTCAAACCCAGTATGCCTCCCAGTATGACTGCCAAGCTCATAGAATTCGAGACTACCACAGAGCTGGGGAGAAGGGAATATGAATAGGGCAAGTTAAAATGCTGCAAACCTGACTGTACTTATAATATTCAGCCATTCTTGAATAAACATTCCTTGAATTGTTGCAAGTCTTTCATTAATTTCTAGAGTTCTGAAAAGGTTGATTTTTACATTTTTTTCCAGTCAGTTTGTGTGTGTGTGTGTGTGTGTTGTTGTTGTTTTTGTTTTTTCTAATGGGGCAGTGGATATTCAGAGACCTTTATTCCACCATTCTGGCTCACACCCATTTTGATATTGTAACCTCTAATGCGATGGGAGTTGGTTGCTTCTCTTCCTTTCCCAAACTACGTTGTAGCGAGGGCATGAACATGTGACCAAATCCTGATTAATAGAGAGGAATTATGCTAGAGTAGTGTTTCTCAATCTATAGGTCAAGAAATACCAGGTTTCTTTGGGTTGTTTGTTTTAATTTTCAATCAACTTCAAACTGATACTTTTGCAAATTACAATAAAAAATTAATTACTAACACAATGAAATAGAAAAAACAAAACATTCAAAATACAAGCCCTAATTTTGCATTAGAGTCAATAGACATAAAATTATACTTTAATAAATATAAACAAAATAAAATAAGAAGTAAAAAAAGTGTTATAAAAAATATACATATACTCTTCATTGAAAATGTGCGTATAGGCAATTCATGTGGAAAACAGCTAATATACTCATAATTTTGACAGCCTTATTAAGATATAACTGACATAAAATAAACTGCACAAACTTAAAGCTTAAAATTTAATAAGTTTTAACATGTGTATATACACATGAAATCATCACTACAATCAAGACCATGAACGTAGCCATCACCATCCAAAGTTTCTTCATGCCTCTTTGTTTCTTATTGCCTCTTTCTTCAAGCCTTCCCCACCTTCTAGCTCACGCCACATTCCATTACAGATACTGATCTGGTTCTTTTTTTTAACAGATCTAATACTGATTTATTTGCATTTTCCAGAATTTCATATAAGTGGAATCATATAGTATGTACTAATTTTTCATCTGGCTCTTTTCATGCAACACAATTAATTATTTTGAGATTCATCCTTTTTATATCAATAGATTCATCCATGTCATACCAGTAGTTCATTTATTTGTATTACTGTGTATTAATCTATTTCACATGGACACAAACTTTTTTATGCATTGACATGTTGTTGGTCATTTAGATTGTGCTTAAATTTTAGCTATTACAAATAAAGCTGCTATTAACATTCATCTACAAATCTTTGTATGGACATATGCTTTTACTTTTAAATACCGGAGAGTGGAGTGGCTGGATCGTATGTGGATAAATATTTAATTTCTTAAGAAACGGCCAAACTGTTTTTCTCATTTGTTGTGGCATTTTCACCAGTCCCTCCATATATTTGCCAACAGTTGGTATGGTTAGCCCTTTCAATTTAGCCATTCTAATAGATGTGTAGTGGTATCTCATTGTGGTTTTAATTCAAATTTTCTAATAACTACTTAATTTGAGTATCTTTTTGCGTGTTTAAGGTTTTTTTTAATCGTTTGGAGTTCAGTTCATCAACTTGCTTTCTTATGGATCATGCTTTTGGAGTCATTTCTAAGTTATCTTTGTTACCCAAAGTCACAAAGATTTTTCTCCTACGTTTTCTTCCAAAAGTTTTATAATTTCAAACTTTACATAATGCCTTTGGGTTACTTTTTGCATATGGTGCAAGGTCTGGATCAAAGTTTGATTGTTTTTTAGCCTATGGATATCCAATTATTTCAGCACTGTGTTGAAAAAAATCCTTTTTGCATTGCATTGACTTTACGCCTTTGTCTAAAACCTGTTGAACATGTGTATGTAGTCTAGACTCTATTCTGTTTCATTGATTTATTTGTCTGTATTGATGCTAAGACCACACTGTCTCGATTACTGTACTGAAGTTTTATAGTGTCTTGAAATTAGGTATTATTTGCCCTTTTTCTTTTTCAAATTGTTTTGGCTATTCTAGATTCTTTACATTTCCATAGAAATTTTTGAGTAAGTTTATTAATTTCTACAAAGAAAGTTGCTTTGAGTTTGTTTGGAATTGAATTGAACCTATAAATTTGGGGAGAATTAACATCTTAAAAAGACTGAGTCTTCTGACATAGTATGTTTATATATTTTAATTAGATCTTTAATTTCTCTCATCAGTGTTTTGTAGTTTTCAGTGTTCAGGTCTTTTACTCTTTCCAACAGATTTTATCACTATTTCATATTTTTTGATGCTATGGTAATATTTTTAAATTTGTAGTTTCTGATTGTCTATTACTGTTACAAAAATAAACCTGATTTTGCATATTAATCTTATGTCATGCAAATTACTGACATCAATTATTTTAATAAATTTTTGTGTATTCCACTGAATTTTATGCATAGATAATTATGTCATCTGCAAATAAAGACAACCTTACTTCTTTCCATGTGGATGTCTTTTATTTTTTTTTTCTTATTGCACTGGTCAGATCCTCTAGTATAATATTGACTAGAAGTCCTGAGAGCAGAAAACTTTGTCTTGTTCCTAATTTTAGGGAAAATCTATTCAACCTTTCAACATTAGGTTGAAGTATGTCAGCTTATAGATTCTTCATAGATGCCCTTTATCAGGTTAAGAAAGTTTCCTTCTATTCCTAGCTTTCTGAAAGTTTTCATCAGGAATGGTAATTGGATTTTGTCAAATACTTTTTTTCATGTATCTAGATGATAATATGACTTTTAATTTTTTAGGTTATTAATATATAAATTGTATTAATTGATTTTCAAATATTAAACTTACCATGCATTCCTGGGATAAACTTGGTTGTGATTTATTATCTTTTAATATATTCTTGGAATAAATTTGGTAAAACTTTATTTAGAATTTTTACATCTATGTTTTTGAGAGATATTATTCTGTAGTGTTGTAATGTTTTCTGGCTGCAGGGAAATGCTGGCTTTATAGAAAAAACTAGGCAGTATTTCCTCCTTTCAATTTTGTGCAAGAGTTTGTGTAGAATTGATATTATTTCTTCTTTAAATGTACAGTAAAATTTACCAGTGAAGCCATCTTGCCCAGAGTTTTCTTTGTGGAAACGTTTTTTAACTAAAAATTCAATTCAATTTCTGTAATAGATATAGGACTGTTCAGAGTCTTGATTTCTTTTTGAGATAATGTTTGTAGGTAGAGTCTTTCAAAGAATTTGCCTATTTCATCTAAGGTTATTTTCATAAAGTTTTTCATAATATTCCTTACGATCCCTTGACTATCTGTAGAATCTGTGATGGTGCCACCTCTCTCATTCCTGATGTTTCTGTATCTTGTCTTTTTTTTCCTGATCACTCTAACTTGGAGTTTATCAATTTTATTCATCTTCTAAAAAACTAGCTTTTGTTTCATTGTTTTTTTCTATTAATTTTTGTTTTTTATTTTATTTTTGTTTATTTATTTTATTTTATCTTTATTATTTTCTTTAAACATTTGTTTTTACTTTGGTTTTCGTTTGCTCCCCCCGCCCCTAATTTCTTAAGGACGAAGCTTAGGTAATTGGTTTGAAATGTTTCTTCTTTTCTAATCTAGGCATTTAGTGTTAATAATTTCCCAAAGTATTGCTTTAGCTGTAACTCCAAGGAATTCTGTGCTACAGGTGGGAAGCTGCCCAGTTTGCATCATAAACTAAAATACCCAGCAGTCTCCCTACAGCATTGCATATGACTTCCACGCCTGTGGCTATCCTTGCAGTGAAAACTGCATTAGCTTCTTCCTGGCTGTATTCCCTTTGATACAATCCACGCAAGGTCAGTGTTACTGAGTTTTATGCTCTCAAGTACCGTATTAAAATGAGGTTCCAGTGTGCTGCCCAAAGAAGCAGATTGGCTCCAAGCCAGAAACAAAGAGAGGAGTTATTCAAGCATTGGTGCTTATGTGATGAGAAGTCAGCTGCCATACAGTATTCATCATCATCAATTTAGCAGATTATTTGTGCCTGGCACTGTGCTAAGATATTTACCCTTATTAACTAATTTAATCTCCACAGTAAGCTATGTAAATTGTGTGTCCTGCTATAATACAAAGAAACTGAGTCTTCTATAGCTAAGTAATGTGTTGAAGGTCATTCAGTTAAAATGTGGCCAACCTGGGGATTACTCTCAGGTCTTTCTAACCTAAAAGCCACAATGGAACACTACCACACTGTCTCCACTATCTGTTCGTAGGCATGTCTTGACTACGTGGGTGCTGATTTGGTAAGGATGGCACCAAATCATTGGGGAAGGGGGAAACAATGTGAAAGAGCCCATTTGAGAAACTTTGAAATTCTCTTCATTGTGAAAAACGCATCTTTGACTTATGGGTTACTGAGGAGATACTCCTTTGACAGACATGATTGTAGCAATAGAAGCTGTGCTCATAAAGGTAGCAAGCACCTTCTGCAGCATAAAGAAACTCTCACTATGCCTCTCTTCATTGGTATTATTTTCTATTCTCTATGAATTCACACACACACACTTCCATCCTCAGGGAAACCTCAAACAAATGTTTAGATAAATAATCTCAAATTCATACGTAATACATCAGAATGCTGCCAAGTTGGCTTAAGGCTGAAAAATTGCTTAAAAATACACCACACACAAACACACACACACACAGAGGTAGGGTTTCCTGCATACTACTTTGTAGCATCTGCCATGAAAGGCCACAAATCTAAGGGAGAGACAAGGAAGCACGTTTGGAATAATGTGATATTCCAGTCTTTTCCCTAGGCTAGGTCAGTATTTACCAGATAATCATTCATTGTAAACATATCTGTGAGCTTGACTTATTAGATAGTGTTATCTAGCATCTCTATTTTAAAATTGATCTCTTCACTCAAAATGAAAACACTGCATTTCTTTTATACTTTTACTTCTAGTCTAAAGCTTTGTTCACATTTATCAGCTATTCTGGAACTGTTTGAATTTGTGCAGGTTTTTTTTTTTTTTTTTTTTTATTGAGTGTCAAATACACTCTGGGGATACGCTGGCCTTGCAGTTACCCAAAGTATATAGCCAGGTCCTGGAAATTTGTGATATAGGGAAACACCATTGTTAATAAAAGGCTTTCATTATTAAGAGCTTATCTGAAATCCCATCTCTTGCCTTCTGATTTCCCCTCTATGAGCTGCTTGAGGGTTTGGTTCTTCTCCTTTGGGAGGACAAGAGTTGTGTTCCAGGATGTGAGCTTCTTGGAGAATTAGAGCCATTTCCTCAAAGCTCCAGGGTGGAGTGACCTCCATAGAACAGGCCGGGCATATTCAGCTGATATTTCAAAAATGGCAGAAGGCTGCTGATCATCAAAAAGCACAGAAAATCCCCCAGGCCATTTGGCAAGTGTCTGGTCGCCCCTGGAGCTCTTATTACACAGGTGCATATTCTGTCCACTTACCCAAGAATAAGGCTGAGGTATCACATTATCCCCAAAGCACCTTGTCTTCCATTTAGATCTGTGGCCCTGGTTGCAGGTGCAATGCATAGGGCAGGAAGTGCACCCCCGGCTTGTCTTGGAAGAATTAGGAAACCGTTAAAGTGAAACCATTAAACCTTCTCCACATGTTTGTTTTTGCAATGGCTTAGTATAATTCTTAGGATGAGCAACACGTGGTAACAATCTCGCACCTCCAGTTCCTCCAGAGTCAAGGAGACCCACATCATTACAAGGTCATAGGATCAAGGGCCAATGGCAGATTGAGAAGCTCTCCAAGTTTACCTTCCTGCCGCTGAGCAGTACTGAGGAGCATCTCACAGTGTGAAATACCTGCCCTGCCCCTTGAGTTTCTCCAAGGATTATGGGTTTATGTTCTTTCCTGCCAGAAGGACTGGCACTATCAGCTGCCCTGCTTTGCACCTTGACCTGCAGCCGGCACCATAACCCTCGATCCACCTGAGTTCAGTCCAGCTGCAGTAAGTGGGCATTTCCAAACCCACACAAATGTCTGCCCCACCTGCCTCCTGCTTTTCAGCTGCAGGATTTCTTCCTAAGCCACAGAAAGCAGCTTTGTCCAGCTAGGCACAGACCTGGAGTAAACACCCTTGGGGAGCGGAACCCCTTAGATCTAGGAGTCAGTGAGAAATGTCAGCTTCCTGTACACTGGGTTGAGGATGGTGATGCACATCTTGCCCTATTCCTTGGGCGATCCCAGTGGAGCTGAGCTCAGCTGCCCACTGTCTTGCTGGACTTTTCTTCCCTTTTGTTTGTTCTCTCTCCGTCCCTCACTTTGCTTCCTGGGGTTGCTTTTCCCATAAACTACCTGCATCCAAACTCGTGTGTCAGGCTCTGTTTTCAGAATAGCTCAAACTAAAACAGACAACCTCCCAGCATCCTTGAGGTTGGGTCTATAAAATGACCAGTCGGCTAAATCATTTCAGCTAATTTTCCACCAATCGATAAAGAGGAAAGGATTTATTTAAATAAACAACTCACCTGGCTATATGAATGAATGGATGGCCTTGTATTTATTTTTAATGCAATGGGAGCATGAATGCGGCTTCCTATCAACGGTTTTCCTGGCTGCGAGTTCCCGCATTGGAGCTGAGACCTCATCCGGGACTCTTTCTCACGCAGGACCCACCCTTTTGTTCAGCCTGCACCAGTGGCTCCCTGTAAGGCTCTCCACCCAGGTGGTGGGCAGGGCTCTCTGAGAACAGTGAGGGGCACCGGAAATGGTCTCTGCCACCAGCTCTTTTCCCTGAGCTCTGTCCCAAGGGGCAGGCAGCTTCACTCCTACAGCTGTTTGGTTCTCCTGCTGGAAACAGAAGGTTCTCACATTGCTGTTGCTCCTCTGGCCAGTGAAAGAAACAGCCACCCCTTCAGAAAGCGTGGAGGTGATGGAGCTGGACTGAGGCTGATCCCTGAACTCGGTCAAGTGTCGCATAAGAGGGAGATGCTGGTCATGAGTGGGACTCGGCAAGCACTGCCTGCCCCAAGGATCACGCCATAGCGATAGTATTAAAACGGATGATGCTGCATGAGGGCTTTAAATATGTTTTCTAGCTTTATTGAAGCATCATTTACAGATAAGGAAATTCAGGCATGTTAAGTGCACGCTGTACACTTTCCACACACCGTAGAGCACAGTGTGATGAACTTCGGGAACATTATACAGCAGCCTCCCCACAGTCAGGATATGGAGCATTCCCATCACCCTAGAAACGTCCTTGTGTCCCTCTGCAGATCTCCTCTCTTGATCCCCAACCACTGGCAACTATTGATCACCTTTATGTCACTATAGTCTTGCCTTTTCTGGACGTCCATATACATAGAATCAAGCAGTATGTAATTTCTGAGCTCTGTCCATGTTGGTGCTTGTGTTAATATTTTGTCCCTTTCTGTTGCTCAGTAGTTTTCATCCTATGGATATTCCAGACTTCGTTTATTCATTTAGCATGTGAGACCATTTGAGTTGTCCCAGTTCTGGGTTATCTGAATAATGCTGCCATGTAATGCGGACATTTGAATATCTCTGTGGACAAATGATTTATCTCCCTTAGGTAAAGCCCTAGATGTAGGATTGTTGGGCCATATGTAAGCACATGTGTACCATTCAGACACCTGGCTGTACCATTTTGCGCTCCCCCCAGCAATATGTAAGAGTTTCAGTGCTCCCCATCCTCACTAACATGTGGTGCAATCAGCTTCTCTCACGTTACCCATTCTGGGAGCTGGGAGGCGGGGGGGGAGTGGTTTGCATTTCCATTTCTGTGATGAATAATAATGTTGGGCACCTTTCTAAGAGCCGATTGTCCAGATATGATTGCTGCTAAGCAATATGCTAAAATGTTTTTAGGGGATGCCACAACCCTAACGTAGATGTCATTACCACTAATTTACAGGTGAAGATCTAAGGACAGTAGTGGCTAAATCACTGACCTAGGGTGCTGCCTCCTAACAGAATGGAGGTAGAGGCTTCCGGCCACAGTATGTTCTCCACTAGGCCGCATGCTCCCAGTGGCTTCGAACAACTGTTCTTAAAGGGCTTTAAGATATATTAATAACCCGAAACTGTGACAGGCTGGTGGCCTATTTTGATATTAACATTTTGTTATATTTTGACATTCATATCAAAATTACTCAGCTATCCAACATTGCCGAGTATTTAGTTCCTTTAAGCTGTTCAGCCTCTAACCATTTCTATCAGATTTAATAAATGGCATTGTCGCATGCTTAATTAGTAAGTGCTGAAAGTTATTTTGCATGAAGTATTCCCCTCCACCAATGTGGCCCTTTTGGGGTTTGCAGGAAACAAGCCTTCCATTTGTCTGCCACATCCTGGGGAGCAGGTGGAAAGACCCATGCTACTCCATTCTCCCTCCCCTAGTCATTGATCCCCAAATACTTTCTGCCCTAGTTAATTAAGTCTTTGAACTTAAAAAGGGGAGGTGACTAATGAGCCTTGCAGGACTTAGGTACTGAGTTTTGGGGGAGGGGAATCGAGTTGAGAGAAGTGTGAATTTTACTTTCAAGAATCAATTCAAAGACTGGGGCTCTCCAGCTTCCTGAGCCAGCCATTGGGAAACAGAGAGAAGCCAGAGAGAGGATGATGTTCCAAATCACCTAAGAGAGACAATTAGGAGTGTGGGAGCCATGATTCCAGAATTTTCAATATTGTTTAATTCTGTTACTTCCCATGGTTTTTATTTCTATGGCCTTGTCTATTTCCCTGTATTATTATAAAAATGAAACTCTCTAAATTAAAAAAACAACCTCATATATTTAATTTAAGAACTGTAAGAGTAGGGCCCTGAGAAATAACTAATATTAGGAAAAAAAAGAAAAGGCTTTTAAAAGGCAAAAAGAAAACTTGAGGGAGATGGAGATTCATTCATGCAGTAGTGATTAGTGCATGTGTGTGCAACTGTGTGCCAGTGTGTGTGTGTATTCATGTGTGTTTGTACATGTGTGCATGTGTGAGTATGCGAATGTGTGTGAGTGTATGCATGTGTGTGCATGTGGGTGTGAGTGTGTGTATGTGTATGTTAGAGGTCGTAGGGAGAAGGGATCAAGTTCAAGTGCTCCAGGGAAGGGCATCACTTTGGTTCATCGTGGTCATTTACTCCTGGGAGTGAATTAATTAAATTCGTACATTGAGAGCATGTTTAATGAGGAGGAAAGTACTGGGTTAAAAGGGGGTTCACAAGATTCTATGCTCAGTTCTGGTTTCACATCTTTGTTGATGTGTTTTGTGCTTTGCTTTACTTTCAAAGTGCCAAAAACGTCACGACTCTCTCAGAGGTCAACTGCTCACTGCCTCAAATCAAAGAATCTTCGGTGCGTTATCTCCTATGAAATGGCTTATAGCTGTAGTTCCCACCTGCACAATCAGATTAGCCCTGAAGTGAGTGCCACAGGTTGTGGTCTCCTATCTTGTGAGAGTGGGAGCTTTCACAACTGCTGCCCCGGGTCCACCCCCGGCAACTCCAACATAATCATCTGGGGCACAGCTTGGGCACAGAGATCCTAGAAATCTCCCCAGGTGATTCTCATGTGTAGCAAGCTTGGGGACCACTCACTGGGAGAAGGAAAGGGGATAAAAGCAGAAGTTGCAGGATCATAGAATCTGAGGAAATGACATGACTCTAATGATGGGAAAGTTGGCAACTTGGGTTTTTTTTTTTTCCTGAGTAATGTTACTCAGTTTATGACTCAGGCATTTTTTTTTTTTTTTTTACTTAGCCCACTCTTCTGGTTTTCAGATGAGAAGCTCTAACCACAGTTGGACTTCCACACTGCCCCTAAGAAGACAGTTCCTGTGACTATGGGATCCTAGCTCTCCCAGCATTCCCATTTATAACACCTTGAAATGGGTGCATAACTAAGGTTTGCAACTCTTTCCATGTGTGAAGAGTTAATATAGACTTTTCAGGAAGATGAGTATTGAGATAAAAAGAGAGGTGATTCCTTCAGATTATTTTTATCTTGTTTTAAATATTCAAACACCAAAACAGGCAGATAGATTAAGCTTTCATGGGAAGCTGTGCATGTCTTCAAACCATAGCAACAGTCTGAAGTTATAATTCTCTGCTACCTATAGTAAAATCATTCCAAGAGCAAATAAAAAGCCAGTAATAAAAATGATTAGTGTAAAACAATTATGCTATCTTCACCAACTTTTATACAAACAATGCCTGAGAAAGTCAGATCATGTGCTATGTTTAGGTGACTTCCCATCCCAGCTCATTCCCAGACCTAGTCAGGGCCACAGCAGCTTCCTACTTGCTCATTTTTGTCTATCATGGTTTTGTTTCTTTATAATCTGGGGTCCCTCCCCTTCCCCAGGCTCCCAAGGAAAGCACTGTGTGGATGCTGATCTGTACACTGCCCCACACAACCAGGTCTACTGAGTAGACCTTGACTAACTACATCCACTAAGGTATTTTCTTTTCTGGAATGTTATGAAAAAAAAATCACCATTCTATTAAAAAAACTTCTATCAAAGAAATAGAAAACAAGTGTTGGCAAGGATGTGGAAAAATTGAAACCCTTGTGCACTGTTGGTGGAAATGTAAAATGGTGCAGTTGTTATGGAAAATAGTATGGTGGTTCCTCAAAAAATTAAACATAGAATTATTATATGATTTAGCATTTCTGCATTCCTCACAGAACTGAAAGCAAAGATTCAAAGAGTTATTTGTACACCCATGTTGATAGCAGAATTATTCACTGTAGACAAGAGGTGGAAGCAACCTTTTTGACATATGAGTGCATAAACAAAATGTGGTGTATACATACAATAGAATATTATTCAGGCTTAAAAAGGAAGGACATTCTGACACATGCTACAACATGGATGAAACTTGAGGACATTATCCTAAGTGAAATAAACCAGTTACAAGAGGACAAATACTGTGTGATTCCACTTATATGAGGTTCCTAGAATAGCCAAATTCATAGGGTCAGAAAGTTGAATGGTGGTTGTCAGGGGCTGGGGTGGGGGGGATGTGGAGTTAGTGTTTAATGAGACGGAGTTTCAGTTTTGCAAGGCGAAAAGAGTTCTTGGATGGAAGGTGATGATGATAGCAGAACAACGTGAATGTACTTAATACCACTGAATTGTACACTTAAAAATGGTGATGACGGCAAATTTTATGTTGGTGTGTTCTACCACAATGAAAAAAAAACAAAAAAAGAAGAAGGCAACTGTAAACCAGTGAAAAATGAGCTCTTAACGAGAAGGAGATTGTTTCCCTCCTCACTTGGGGGACACTTATTGAGTGCATACACTTCATGGAGTCACTAATCTCCCATCATAACAACTGGTCTTTCTCTCATCAGCATTCTCCAGGATCCAAGGTGAGAATAAACATCCAGTGTGCATAACACAGTTTGGGCCTTTGCATATTTCTTTTTGCATTTGCTTGTTTTTTTACAATTGATCCTCAAACAGCATGGGAGTTAGAAGTGCTGGTCCCCCTTGCAGTTGAAAATCTGTGTATTTTGACTCCCCAAAATCTTACCTCTTCCTCTTGTTGACTGGAAGCCTTATCGATAACAAAAACAGTCCATTAACACATATTTTGTGTGCTATATGTATTATATACTGTATTCTTATAATAAAGTAAGCTAAAAAACATTATAAAGAAAATCATAAGGAGGAGAAAATACATTGACAGTATTAACTGAAAAGAATCTGCATGAAAACGGACCTGCTCAGTTCAAACCAGTGTTGTCAACTGTACTTTTCCTAACTGTGATACTTCTAACACCCTTAGAAAGCATCGTTCTCTTCAGGCTAGTATTTCTATTCATCAGGCACTTAAGCATCAGAAAATAAATGTGCAGGGCCACTTTCATGTTTCCTTGAAGCTTATATCAATTTATTTTGGGGTATGTTTGATCTATAATGTTTAGAGCACTTCCTACTTTGGAGTAGCATATGTAAATATATGTCTATTTTTGCTGCTTTACTAAAGATAACTTTCATAAAGCTGTTCCCTTGAAAGGAGCTCAAAGTGCTTTATAAAAACCATCTTATTAATCTTCCCACACAACAATGGGGTAGAATGGGAAACACTAAAATTCTTCCAGTTAAAAATAAATAGAGAGATTACGCAGCCAGGGAGTGGAAAATACCAAAAGGAATATGCCTTCTTGGACTACAGCACTCCACATCAATTTCCAAGTATGCTACAACTTTTTCCTTAGTCTAGACTGGAGATATTTACAACGAGTGGTTGAAGCTTTAATGAAATGCCCATTAAAGACACCTTCACCAACTCTGGATTTTTAACTTCAAGCATGTTGTTCTCATGGGGTATGTGGGTGAGTGTAGAAGCCAGGTTTCTGGCTCTCACAGAACTTAAAATTCTGAATTTATAAATAAAATTCGCAGTCTGAATAATTAAACATAAAAACTGGCATTTGTACTTAATGCAAAAGAAGTACAAACTTTCATTCCTTTAGAGAATTTCACAAACATTTTTGGCCAACAGTAACAGAGATAGCAGTGGCTTAAATATTCTGTTTATAAAAAGCAACATTATGAAATGCCCTAAAAAGCCTGGGCTTCTCTTGTGAGCTCTGAACTATTCAGAAATTCGGCTCGCTGTCTGGGGACCAAAAAAAACACCAAAACATTCAAAGTCCAAAAAAATGAGACTATGCTTCTTCCTGGCCCTAATGCCTCCTGGGGAATTCTTTTCATTGCTCGATTATGGTTCCTTTAGAATTAGTGGGAAAACTTGTCTGCGTTATACAGAAACCCAAAGCTGCCTGCTCCAGTGCCTGCACTATCTGGGTTCCAGCCTAGGTTGGGCACAAGATGGCAGTGTTGTCATTCACTAGCCGCGTCCAGCTGCTCCTGCGTCCTGTGGGGATGACAAACCATTTCCACCCTCCAGTGCTTAGAGTACACTTCATTATTATTTTCTGATTTATAAAGCGCCATTCCTCCGCAGATTCCCCACCCCCCAACCGTTTCAGAAAAAAGCTCGCAGAAGCATTAACGAGCAAGGAGAACAATCCCTGCAAAGCCTAAGGTGGTATGATGGAAGTACACAGGTGAACACCTGGAAAGAAATCTGCTGATAGAAGGGTCCTGGCGGGGAAGGCACTCGCCAGGGTGGGAGCGTTCGGCAGCAAGACTTCACGTGTCTGCAGCAAGCAGGGAAGACAGCTCTGTCCAGTGGGGCGCAGGCATGAATTTGTTCCCATAAAAGACCAAGGGAAGACCGGCTTTGGACGTTAGCAGTGTATAAACATTCCCAGCTAAGACCTGCTGGGCCCAAATCAGTCCTTGTTCTCAGTCCAGCACTGTGACTGGCTCCGGAAGGGCCCGGCTCAGTAGGCGGGGAGCAGAACGTGCTTCTCATTGTTTAGGGAACTGATGCAAATGAACCCTCGAGCAGGGCCTGGGGACTCTGGGAACCGCTGAGTCCTGAGACAGCACTCGGAATAGGGCGGAGGTTACAGATGGAGACTTTTAACCGACAGCTGAAAGAAATTATAAATACAATGTACTGGGACATTGAAAGGGGGTTAAGTCATTAATGGGGGCAAATCAGAGGGGAGTATGTTGATGGCATAATAATCAAAATAAAGAAGCTTGATAAAAATGACACAGCTTTTGGAGTCCAAGAGAAACTATGCGAATTGGCAGGTTCCTATAGCACAAACTGTAGCCTCTGCCCATCTCCAGCATGGCCTGTGCACATGCTGATTTTCTTCTGGAACACGCTGCCATGGCACCTATTTTATTTTAAGCAATTCTCCCAACAATCTAGCAACATAGGCATTTTCATCACCATTTTACAGATGAAGAAACTGAAGGTCAGATGTTCACGGTTACAAGGTGAATGAAATGCATACAAGAGCTGGAATGAAGCCCCAGGACTCTAAGACACCAGGTCCCTTTGCTACAGTTTGCTGGCTTCCTGACAAAAAACGGATGATTATGCACCCAGAGATGAGAGCTCATGTCCACGCAGAGCCTCAAAGGGACACTCACCTTTATCCCTCAAGTGTTGTTGCCAGCTGAGAGCAGCACAGGAGTCCAGAGCTTGGTGGCCTGTCTGCACTTCTGGCTGTTCCAGGATAGAGTGGGCAGTGGCTCGGGACTGCTGTAAAGAAACTGGGCCAAAAGGGTCTCCGCTGGTTTATCTTTAAAAGCCTTGAGATTGCTCCTGCCTGCAAGAGTAGAGGGAGGTTTGAGGAGCCACAGCTCAACCGGGCAGGGAAGAGACCTTGTGGAGCACACATTCAGGAGCCTGTTGGAACAAGTCTTGAAGGAAGGTTACAAACCATTGTCACTGAAACCACGACAGCATGCACATTTGGTTAAGGAAAGGGGACAAATTATGAATAAGAAAAACGCTTCTCTCGACATGATTGCCATGGGCCACATACCTTCAGAGCAACTTCTTTAGTGTATTGCTATTTTAGGAAAGAAAACTGTCATTCTGCTTTAGATAGAAAATCCCTGTCTGCTACAAAATTGCAAGCCCTGGCAAAAGCCCCCAAAAATGGTTGGTGTCACAATAAAACAATAGTGTGCAGTGGTAAAGTGGTAAGCATAGTGTGGAAGAAAAAAGGGGTTCTATGGAAAATAACCTCACAGTGATCTGATCATAAATTCCTAACTGGGCAGGTCATGGTGGGCAGTCAAGCATATAACTTCTTTACTAAAAGTCTAAGCCCTGTCCATTGTTTCTGTGCATCTAGGTTAACACACCTTTGAAATTCCTCTTTTCAGACCCCTCCTTCTAAAACTTAAGCACCCCAGGAGACCAAATAATCTTAACTGTCCTGTAATCTGATCCCCGCCTTGCTTTCTCCCACCTCCTCCATGCAATCATCCTTACATTCCCTCCTTAATGTCAAATGCATAAAAGAAGCTGTAGAACTGTTATTCTCTGGAGCATCTGAGATCTTGCTACCCAGCATATGTCGTCAGTTTGGCTCAAATAAACTCTTGTAAAAATTCTCTACAGGTTTTGACGTTTCTTATGTCGACAATAGGATTAAAAGAAGGAGAGAAAGACTGTAGCCCCAGAAGAGGGAGATGAGAAGATGGAGGGCCAGAACACTCCTCCCAGCCCAGGGCAACCAGGTCGGATTCTTGGCTGGAGGAAGGACGGGAGTGGGATCTGGAAGGATTTGATGATGAAGTTATTGATGAGCTGAGAGTGGATTACCAGGCCTCATGAGAAATCTAAACTAAAGATGGAAAAGACAGACAAGCTGGCTGGGGGGATTTGTCTCCAGCTAACCTGCCAACCTCTGGAAAAGGATGGATAGCAACAAATTGAAAGTGGGGGGAGAAGAAGAGGAGGAAATAGAGAACAATGAGATGGTGTCCACCATAAAGGTAGAGCCCACATTCCTGTTCTTGGCTCTTGCTAATGTCTGTCGCCAACAGTGAGCCCTGGCAGAGAAGGGCACGTGGCTGATCTTTGTCACACATTTATGGAATCTAGTCAAAAGCTCTGGGTTCCAAGTTAAAATGGAGATGGGTTTGAGTCACAGCTGCCTCTGGCTAGGGGCCTTGCTAGGTGAGATGAGCAGGGGTGGGGGTGATGGGTAGGGGTCTGCACAGTTGCTGGGGCTGAATCTCAGTTTGGCTGTGAGAGCAAGAATCTGAAAGGGTGGACACTGACATCACCTTCTGGTTTCCAAGCTGTGTCTTTCACTGTCCCTTCCCCATACCCTGGTCCTCCCCCCGCCAGTGTCTTGGAGGCATTAGAGTGAGGTAGAACACTCCTGAGGGTAGACTGTAATCAAGGGGATGGTCAGTCTCCAATAAAGTCAAAACCTTCAGTGTAAAATGACTTTCTCCGACAAGTTGTTTTTGAGTGTTAAATTAAAAAAAAAGTCTTTACTGCTTTCTGAGCCCTATTCTAGATGTTTTGCATGTCATAAGTTATTCACTTTAAGATTCAAATAATCCTAGGAGGTAAATACAATTATCCCCATTCTGCAGAAGTGGAAACTGAGGCCCTCAGGAATGCTGTGACTCACTCAAGGTCACAGCTGGTGGTTGTAAAGTTGGGATTTGACTCAGAACCCAACTACTTCCTTTTTCTTGCCATTTCTCCCCCCCCTCATTTTTCTTATTGAAAATGGCTTTAATGTTTTTATAAAATAAATGATTTTGAAAAATTCACCTCAAATACCACCATGCAGCGATAATGAAGAACATTTTAACAAATGTCCTTCAAGACACCTCTCTTCTGCATTAATTTCAAGATAAGCTTCTCAATACCCAGGTGTTTTCTCCTTGAAAATTGGTCACAACAGATTTAATTGAGCAAAAAAAACTCGCATTTTGGTCTGCAGATTTGCCTAACCCTGAGGGCCTCGGGTTTCTGTGAAGGAAAGTGCCTTCCTGGCTGCAGTTTCTTCAGCCTGCCCCCTGGTGTCTGCTTCTCCACCTTGATTAAGGCTTGGTTCTAATTTCTGTGCCTCGAAGAAGGGCCTCAATAGCTCTTCCCAACGCGGTCTCTGAATTCTCAGGACGTCAACTTTATCAGCTGCCAGTATGGGGAATATTTCACTTTCTGCCTCTAGGGGGCAGGATTCCTAGGGTGTAGTCATGGAGATAGCAACCACAATCACCTTCATTCTTCCTTGATTGGTGGGGCAATAGGCCTTAGGGAATTTCCCGCTGGTTAGTCGACTACAATAAGAGCTACCACTCAACCAGGGCTGAAGACTAGCCAGGCTCTCTGTTAAGGATTTTCAATACTGATGACAATGCCACAAGGTGATCGATCCTATTGGCCCATTTACTCCATGAGGAAATTGAGAAGTTCAGTAAGTTGCTCAAACATACACAGCTGGTAAGTGTCAGGATTTGAACTCAGGTCTCTCAAACTTCAAAGCTTGTGTTCTGCATCACAACACTTCACTGCTTCCTTAAGTCACATCTCTATGACTTGTGAGATGTTTTGTGTGAGAGAAGTCTACAGAAAAATGCCCATTTTTGGCCAGGGAGAATTAACAATGAGCAAGGTTTTATTCCTAACACACACACACACACACACACACACACACACGCACACACCTGTATCAGCGCATGATCTATCCCCTTCTTTTTCAAGTGTGTGTGAATAAACCTGTGCCGTCAGAACTCACAGTTGAGTACTTTAACCACATTTGGCATCCAGCACAATCTATGAATGCTGCTTTGCTTTTATTACCATGCAAAAAGTGTTCTAATTTCAATATGCATTTCTGAGTCAGACGAGAGAGGTAAACTATTTGGGTATGAAATCGTATTTGTGAAACTCCAGTGGAAGGGACTGTCAATTGATTTTAATGCATGTTTACTAATGGTTTAATAATCCTAAGGAGAACTGACTGACCCACAGTAAGTAATGGAGAATTTCGATGGCACACTCTCTAAGTGCTGATGTTCAAGGAGGTCAAATGATTAAATAATGAGACAGCTGCTTCTGGGTTTTGTATTAGTCAGGAAAAATTGGTTGTGTTGCAGAAACAAGGAAACCCCAAGGTCTCGGTAACTCAATAAAAGTTCTTGCTTATCAAAGTCCAGGTCAGCCAGCTGTCAGGGCAGCACTCTTCCCACAGGGGTGCAGGAATCCAGGTCACATCCATCCTGTAGCTCTGCCACCTGCAGCACATGGTTTCCAAGACTGCCAAAGCAAGGAAGAGAGGGTCCAGAGGGCAGGTGGGGAGCTTTTAAGACCATATTCTAATGTCATAATTAGAGGTCTTGTACCACCCTCGCAAGGACAAGAACTAGTTAGGTGCCACTGCAAACCAGAGCTAATCTTTACATTTTTGCATGATGTCTTCGTTTTCTCTCAAATATAGCAAGATATTTTTGGATAATAGTTCCACAATTTTGGAACTATTTTACTGAATTTAAAAATTGATAGAATTAAAGTCTGTGATGGTAAAAACCATGTCATTGAATTTAGGGCCTACTCTAATCCAGGATGATCTCATTTTGAGATCCTTCACTCAATTACATCTGCAGAGACTCTTTTCAAGTAATGTCACCTTCTCAGGTTCCTTGTGGATGTAATGGGGGGTGGGGGTGGGGGGGGGACGTGGGTTGCACAATTCAACCCACTACAACCACTATCTAGGAGGAACAAATGTTAACATTTTGTCATATATGCCTCAGATTTTTTTAAATAAAAAATATTATTAATAAAATATAAAATAAGTAAATAAAATAAGAAGTCTTCTCTGTGCCCTTTCTTGGTCCCATTTCTTCCCCACAGTCCTTGCCTGCCTTCATCCCCTCCTTCCTCAGAAACCACAGCTCTGATTAATTTGATGTGTATCCTTCAGTCCGTGTTTTTATTTTTTCACTATACTTATATTTTTCATAATAAAAGCATAGTAGTGTGTTATATTTTTAAATTTTATATAAGTGGCATTCTGTTGATACATTGCTTAGGACTATTTTGTATATTCAACGTTTTGCTTTAAAGAGCTGTTCAAGTAGAAAGACATAAACTTAATTATACATTGTAATGAGCATTTGCATTCCATTATATGAATATGTGCTTTTCATTTATTGGTTCCAGTAATGTTGGTAATTGAAATTGTCTTCAAATTTTTTTTTCTTACAAACTGGTTAGTGTTAGTCAGATTCTCCAGAGAAACAGAGCCAACAGGTTGTATATATGTGTGTGTGTGTGTTTGTGTGCGTGTGTTGTGCATGTGTGCAAAGTAATTCTCTCTGTATCTATGTTTACAGATAGATATAGATATATGGAGTAATATCTAGCGATCTAGAATTATTATAAGGAATTGACTGACACGATTGTGGAGGCTGGCAGGGTAGCCTCCCACATCTACCACATCTGCAGGGTAGGCCAGTAGGCTGGAGGCCCAGAGAAGTATTGCGATTTGAATTCGAAGGCTCGCAGGATTCCCTGTTCCTCAGAGGAGTTCAGTCTTTTGCTTAAGGCCTTCAACTGATTGGACGAGGCCCATCCGCACATGGAGAGTAACCCGCTTTACTCAACGTCTACTGATTTAGATGCTAATCCCATCCAAAAAATACCTTCACAGAAACATTTGGTATAGTGTTTGACCAAGTATTTGTATACTGTGGCCTAACTAAGTTGACATATAATATTAATCATCACACAAACTAAATTTTAAATCACATTCTCATACAAGTTTTCTTGTGTAACTTCCTCTAGGGGAGTGTTTTCAGACTGACGTTCATGAATATTAACTGATCACAAAATGAATGTAGTGGGCCCTGACGGGAGTTTTATAGTTGTGGAATGAATTTGATTTTTTTAAATAAAAAATTATGATTGTTTTGGTATACAAAAATATGTAAGTACTCACTCTTTGTGAAATATTCAAAACAATATAGAAGTGCAAGGAGCAAAAGTCGATATTGTCATACTTTTAAAATGTGGCTATTTGAAATGTGAAAAGCGGTATTTCAGTTTTTTAACTTGCATTTCCCTGATTATGAGGCGCTTGGGCATCTCTTCAGCCACTATTGATTAATTGGGTTTCTTCTAAAAATCACATCAACTAAGCTGAAGTCAGGTCCTTTTTCCAGACCTGAGGCAACTTCTGTCCCCTTCCCTTAAAGGCAGATACAATTACAAAGATTCTCAGAGTGCTCAGGTCAGCTCATCCTTGCAGTCTCAACTTCTTAACAGGATCACCCATATTTTGTAGGATCAAATTCAAATAAGTAATCGTCCTTTAGCTTCAAAAATCCACCCACAAACATTTCATAAAAGGTGCAGCATTTATGTGACCTACTTATGGTCACCACTTCCCACTCTGTCCCCTGTCTGTCCATCTCTTCCTTCTATTATGCTCTAGATGGCCTGATTCAGACTTTTCCAACCTCAGCACTAATGACATTGGAGCTGAATAACTGTGCTGTGGGAGCTGTCCTGTGTGTTGGAAGATATTTAGCAGCCTGCCTGGTCTTGACCTACTAGATGCCACTAGCATCCCCTCCCCTTGTTGTGAAAATAAAAATTGCCTCCAGACCTTGCCAAATGTCCCTAGGGGGCAAAATCACCTTCAATTGAGAACGACTGACTTAAAACACTAAAATAAAGTACCAGTTACAGATACTGTCAGAGAAAATACTTACTCACCCCCCAGCAAGTACTGAAGCAGAAGGGAGAGAGGTGTTTGAAAACACCACCTCCCCACTTGATTTAGCCATTCCAGCATTGCCTCCTTTCTGGTTGCTCTAAATTTTTAAGTTCTTGCCAAGGTTTATTTTTCTGCCTGCTATATGTAGCAGGAATAATTTAATTCCAGACAAATTGAGAACAAATATAGAAAGAATCTGTCTTTTATTTCTATGACAGGAAACGATACTAACCTAAAAAGGGAGTTTTGCTTAAATTTTTCTGTCTCCTTAATTGAATTTTCTCTTTTGCTTTCACAGTGGGGACTAGACCACCAGATGTTATTATTGCATTTTGCCTTTTGATGTTAAGGAGAGCTTCAGGCAATCAAGATTCACAAGAATAAGAGTCTTCCTTATTTACTGGTCAGTTATATGCCAATCATTACAATCCAAGACAAAGTTAAGGACCTAAAAGAAGCAAAAATGTTTTCCAAGGCGCAAAACATATGCACATCATGAGGGCCATTCAGAGGATATTTTTTGACCTTTACTCATGGGAAATCGTTCTCAGTGCCTGAACTTATAGGTTAGCATATTTTAACAAGTTTGAAATGTGGGTGGGTGAAAAAGGGGAAGGGATTAAGAAGTACAAATTGGTTGCTACAAAGCAGTCATGGGGATGTAGGGTGTAGCGTAAGAAATATAGTCAATAGGATTGCAATAACTAACTAGGCATAACCAAATAGTCATGGGGATATAAAGTAAAGCATAGGGAATATAGTCAATAATATGGTAATAACTCTATATAGTGCCAGGTGGGTACTAGACTAGTTAGGAGGATCACGTCTTAAATTATATAAATGTTTAACCACTATGCTGTACACCTGAAATTAGTATAAAATAATATTGAATACCAACTGTAATTGATACATTTAATAAGGGTTTGGGGGAAATGGGGAAAGAGAATAAGAGGTTCAAAGTTCCAGGTATAAAACAAATAAGTCATGGGAGTGTAATGTGCAGCATAGGTAATATAGTCAGTAATATCGTGACAGCGTGGTATGTGTCAGATGATTGCTGGACTTACCATGGTGATCACTTCTTTAGCATAGGGAATATAATTAATAGTATGGTAATAACTCTGTATAGTGCCGGGTGTGTACTAGACTAGTCAGGGGAATCACGTCTTAAAATATATAAATGGCCACTATGCTGTACACCTGAAATTAATACAAAATAATATTGAATCTCAACTGTAATTGAAAAATTTAAAAAGAGGGAAAAGATAAAGCTGAATAAGAGGTTCAAAGTTCTAGGTATAAAACAATAAGTCTTGGGGATGTAATGTACAGTATAGGAAATATGGTCAATAATACCATATTGTGATGGCATGGTAGAGTGTCAGATGGTTGCTGGAATTACCATGGGGATCACTTCTTTAACACAGGGAACATAATTAATAATGTGGTAATAACTATGTATAGTGCCAGGTGGGTACTGTTGAATAACTATCATGTATACCTGAAACTAATATAATATTGTATGTTAGCTATATTTTAATAGAAATCTTAAAATAGAAAACAAAAACCAAGTTTGATTATTGGCTTTCCCTGCAGTAGATTAGGATGTCACAGGCAAGTACATGAAAACAGAGAAAAAAATGATTGCTTACACCCTGATGGGAGAAGACAAAGAACAACAACAGATAAGAGCAATAAAAAACATTATCTCAAGACCTCAAAACCTTAGCAGCCTGAGGCTACCTAATATAGGGGGCAAATAGCCACCGACATTTCATTTGTCTCTGGGAACATAACAGTACTGGGTGTTTATAATGACAACAGTGAGCCATCAAAGCCAGGTTCATTTATATTAAAAACAATTGGTTCTTATGGGTGGTGTTGATGGTTGCATAACAATATAAATGTATCTAATGTCATTTAAACACTGTACACTTAAAAGTGAACTGTGCACTCAAGGATGGTTAGAATGGTAAATTTTGTGTTATGTATGTTTTACCACAATAGAAACATCAGTTGTAAGCGGGTTGGAAAGTGTATGATATATTTCTGGAAAAAAAATTGTAACCAAAATGGTTAGGCTTAAGAATAAAAACTTGCTGTTTAAAAAGATAAACAAAAGCTATCTTGATGATTCACTCATGAATAGTCTTTATCAAAGAAGCTTGATATATATGTCACTGGAATTAGTTCAAAAATAGCAAGCATCATGGACTAATAAAGCATTGGATGATGTGATTTTCAGGGACTGGATTTTATTTTTAACTCTGACAATAAAATATGACTACAAGTTCTGTGGTGTGACTATGGAACTTAAAAAAACAAACGCATTCTAAGTCTGGGCTCTTTCTCTGGCCTGTGCCCTGCCTGGCTCCTCTGATGAGTGTTGGCTTAGGGCTTCCACATGAGCAGCCAAGGTTAATGTATGAATACACTTACTGTCTGCATTGATAACAGCGAACAGATTCCCGGTGACAAGTTCTGAACACAAGCAGCTCTCGTAGGCCTCTGGGAGTAACTGCTTTTATCCAGAGACATGACCATTTAGAGTTAATTGTAGCCTTAATGGCGTGGCATTAAGAGCTCACTGATACAAACTCACACTATCGTGCTCCCAAGACCACACCAGGTACACTTTAAGGAGCTTTGTCACGTCAAGTGAGAAGGTTGGTCATTGCCCCTTTCTTGCTGCCTGGTCCTTAGCAATATATTTCACTTGACATTTCTGCTTTTCCACATTGAAATAGGAGGAATCTGGAAAAGAGGGGAATAGATTATTGACCAAGAGATGGTGCTGTGTTTGGGAACGTACTTGATTTGTACTGCCGTCTGGCCGACGTCTCTGTAACTGTTTTTTAAGGCAGAGAGAGATCCAAACCTTATTTGGGAAAATAAGATGGGAAGTTTGCAAAGGAATTCCTGGTTTTTGTTTTTGCACAGTGAAAACCCCAGTGGTCTGCCGGTGAGCCTTTAGACAGGTATTATTTGATGCGGGCAAGTATATTCATTCAAAACTCATTTTCCATCACAAGCAAATCTCACTTAGGACTAGGAAGCTACAAGACTAGGCAGACATCCTCCACTCAAGGATACGTAGATTATTTATTTTTACATATTTTTCAAGAGTTTGAAAATAGGTGCCGTCATTCCATTTGGGAGCTTTGGGCAGCCAACTGGAATGGAATTCTCTGAGGAAAGAAACAATTTTTCTGAATGATTTCTTGAAGAGGGAAATAACCACACCAATTTTAGTCTCAAACGTTTTAAGTTATTTCTCAAAATCTTTGAGATAGGCTTTTCAAATAAGTTTCAAAGGTTTTTATAAAGTCAAAATGGCTCTGACATATGTCCAAGTGCAGAGACCTGTGCTGAGGAAGCAGGGTGCGGTGTGGTCTTCTGAGAGCTTGTTTGGATTTCAGGAAGTGAAGGAGATAAGCTGAACTGCCTCTTCCTGCTCTGATCTTATTTAAGAAAAAGTCTCACCCAAAGATGCTTGAAAGAAACCACTGTCATTCCTTAACTTCAAAAGAACAGAAAATCTAAAGGGAGGAAAGAAAATCACAATTGAGGCTCAGGATGTAGCAAAGTCATATCAAAAGGTAGCACAAATGGTGACAAATGTAGAATAAACACACAACAGTGGAGGCTGCATTTTTATTTGCACTTTGTTTTGCTTGTTTTTGTATGAACTTCCCTGTTAAAAAGGATGAACTAAAAACATACCTGTATCGTCTGGAATGTTTCCCCTTTCCTTTTCTTATTTGCTTCTTTTCTTTGCAGTTCACAGTCAGGGACAGAAATGATCTTGGTGGTGAGGACTTTCCTGCTTTGGAGATTGTTTCTGTGTTAATGAAATAGACCGTTTAGACCTGAAATTTGTTTTTGCTCGTTTTGTTCTAAACAGCCTGGTGCCACATTCAGTGCTTTATGTACTTCAACATGGGTAGGGTTTCCAGGAGGAAAGACCACACACCACAGCTGCCTTCTGGGCAGCTCCAGGGTGAGTTTTCTCCTTGAGAAAATATGAATACCTCATGTTTACCTTGTCAGAGGGGTCCAACTTTACAGTCCCTTTGCCATTTGACAACCCTAAGCCATTTGGCAAGATCAGGGGAGCAGGAAAGAAGACGCTGCCTCTACCAGGCATTGGACAGAGACCAAGGGATCCCAGGTCCTTCATTCAATAAGCCCCATTATGGTCCCATGAGATGACAGGTGGCCTGTTCTCACGGCACCATTCCCTGCCATGGAAACTTGCCATTTGGGAATGTGGGCTGAAGTCTCACTATTGGAGGACATCGCCTAACCTCTCTGAATCTCATTTTACATGGGCATCAAAGGGGATGATACAGTGTCGCCCCTCTCGCCGCCCCTGGCTGAGAGCACAGAGGAAAGGAAGCTTAGTGAGTGGTGAGGGGTGCCTACTACACCTGTGGGATTGGGCTTCATAAGTCGGGATTGCTGCATGGGCTATTATGGGTCCCTGAGGCCTTCACTCTCTTCCAAGGAAGGGACACCTGGATTTGTCCTGAGAATCCCAGAATGACCGTATCTGAGGAAATAACAATAAATAGCCTGGCTTTCACTTTTAACTGTATCCCACAAAGGCTAGCAGAATGCATAACAAAATATTCCATGTCTTAAAAGGAAGTCTTAGACTACTGGGGATGAATGCAGTTTTCCCTGATTTTATTCACAAAGCACTTTGGTCTTTCAAGCCCCGACTCCACACACCACCCTCAGTTCTTCAAAATTAGTTCTCCAGGGGCAGCAGGGCACAGTAAGAAGGGCAGGGGCTGTGACTTTGAAAAGTGCCTTACGTTCTCTGAGAGCTTATTTCCTCATCAGTGAAGCCCCGAGACGAATCCTGTCTCTGCAGCAGGTGACTGCTCTGTCAAGGTAAAGCGCCCAGGTGAAAATGCCCGAGCACAGGGATTTGGTCCCAGCAGTCTTTCTCCTCCTTTGTTACAGAGAAGTTGCCTTAAGGAATGGCCTAAAGTAGCTTACCGCTCTAGTGAAGGATGTGGATTTTGTTCTCCCAGGGTCAAGGTTCATGAAAGTAGTGAAGAGAAGTAAAATTTTTAGCCATTACTTTTACAGACCCTTGAAAATTAAGTAGCCTTTACCCTAGAAGCTAAGAGGTATTTCCAGGAGATTAACAATGAAAAGTCTCTATATTCCTTTTAAAACTGACATATTCATAATAGACAGAGGAGAATAAACATAAGAAAGTAGCAAGTGCTTCTTTCCTGTGAGCCCAGGGATTTCCCCTGATCTATTCTGGAACATTCCCTTCTCCCCTGGGAGCAGGACCAAGTGCTTTTCTAACTCTTGAGAAGGAAAGAGAATTTGAGGGCCTCTAATTGCTTTGTCGGGAGCCAGGCAGCTCTGGGAAGGGAACTGTGTCCAGAAGAGCCTTCCGGCAGCTTTAAGGCTGGTCTCCTTTTCTTGGTCCTGCCCCATCCCAGCCCCTAAGCTTCTCCTCCATCTCCACTACAATTGTTATCAGACCTGGAGCATTTTCTCCTGCACATACAGATCCCACACCCTCAGAAATCAACAGCGGCCAAGTTGCTCCCTGGCATCTGAGAAGCATAGAGACCATCTTCCATCAGAGGAATATCAGAAACTTTCTGATGTACTCCCTGGACCAGGCTCAGAAGAAATTTCATCTTTCCTTCCCATTCACTGTGATGAGCTCTCCGATTCCTTGAGATGTGTTGTTCCAGTGAATCACACACCGCTCAGCGGTGCCAGGCTGAAGACTGCCTCCCCAGGTGGGGGAGGGGAGGCTCACGCCAGAACCCCTCATTAAAGGACAGGTGAGCATCTTGCCCGGCCTCAGCCTCTCCATCCCAACCTCACAGGCCCAGTTTTTGGATGGGGAGAGGGCTGAAAGGTGGAATGAGCTTGTGAAGGAAAAGGATTCTGCCTTTCCCCAGTCACAAAGCAATTCTCTCATTGCAGAAAGTGCTTTTTTCCCCCCTGAAATTCAGAAAGAAGTTATTTTGAAGTCATGCCAGTAAAAGCTCTGGAAACAGTGATGGGAGCTTGTGCTGGAAGCTGAGGACATATGCTCCATGCTGACTCTCCACTCCTCTTATTTATTTGCATGATCTGAACTAATTTCTCAGCTGTAATCTACACCACCCACCACCTATGAACTTCCCAGAAACGTCCTGCAGGGGAGAGGGCGGAACAAGCAGGAATGCTGGATTCTGGGCAGGGCCTGCGCAGCCGCGAGACTATTTCCAGTCTGCCATGGCTGACTTAATATTCACTTAGAAGATCTCCTCCACATAAGCACAAATTCTGGCAGCAAATGGTCAAAGGAAAATGTTCCAGTTTTATTAGAGGACAGAATGTGTTACATGATCAGATTGCAGAGTGAGTTAAAGATGGTTGTTTTGGCCCCTAATACTGATCTGGTCTTTAAATTCTGATATTTTTTTTATCCTGGATTTTTTTTTGCATTAATTTTTATCTTAATAAAACATTGCATTAGAAAACTTAATGCATATTACTAAGTAAAAGAACAACAACTACATACTGTATGATTTCAACTGTATGACATCCAAGAAAAGACAAAACAATGGACACAGTAAAAAGATGAGTGGTTGCCAGGAGTTAGAGGGGAGGGAGAAATGAATGGGCAAAGCACAGAGAATTTTTAGGGCAGTGAAAATACTCTGTACGATACTATAATGATGGCTACATGTCATCATACGTTTGTCCAAGCCCGTAGAATGTACCACACCCAGAGTGAACTGTAATGTAAACTATGGAGTTTCGGTAATGATGTGTCAGTATAGGTACTAACTGTCCCACTGGCGGGGCTGTTGATAATGGAGGTTGTGCATGCGTGAGGGCAGGGGGCATACCAGAGACCTCTGTACCTTCCTCTCAATTTTGCTGTGAACCTAAAACTGCCCTTGTTAGAGTCTAGTAAATATAACAAAGTATATTATTAAATAAATAAAATCTAATAAATATATTTCATTAAAATATTATTTATCCAAGAAGTTATTGTTTAATGGGTACAGAGTTATAGTTTTGCAAGATGAAAAGAGTGCTGGAGAAGAAAGGTGGTGATGGTTGCACAGCAATGTGAATGTGCTTACAGCCACTGAACTGTACACTTAAACATGGTTAAAGGGTAAATTTTATGTTACATGTATTTCACCACAATTAGAAATGTTATTGATCTTAATGGCTGAAATTTTTGGCACCCTCTTAAATTTTGCACCTGAGGTGAGTGCCTCGCTCATCTCACTTCTCCTGGCCCTTCTTTCCTGACTGAGGGTCTGAGGGCTGTTGGCCATTGTGGTGGAGAGCTGTCTACATCACGTGGAAAGACCTGCCTACATTTTACGCAACGGACAAGCTGTTTTGTTTTGTTTTTCGTAAGACACAAAAGCTTAAATGCTAAAATCTTGTCGTAGAAATATTACTTGCACTTTAAACATTTAAAGGGTCTTCCTCTTTTAGACCTAGATAGATAAAATTATTCTCACTTGTTTGGCTTACCTTTTATTTTCTGCTAGTTGTCGGCTGGAGGCTGCTTTCAGCTCTTAGAGGTCACCTGCATTCCTTGTCATGTATCCCCTTCATCTTCAGTCAGCAGTGGTACATCAAATTCTCCTCTAGAGGCAAAACCCTCACGAGCTAGTTGCAAATAACATTTGGCATCAATTCCTTCATCTCAAAGCACGTAGTATATCTTAGGGACATTTGTGATTTCAGGTCACAGGCGCATATCTTTCTAATAGAAGTACTACACAGAAAGAAAAGCATGTAGATTTAAAGAGCTCATCTTACTAGATCAGGCCCACTGGATTTCCCCATTTTAAAGTCAACTGATTTGGGACCTTAATTACATCTGTAAATCCCCTTTACCACAGTACCTGGATTAGTTTTTAGTTGAATGACTAGGAGAAAGTGTCTGTACCCCAGAGGCTGGAAATCTTGGGGACATCTTAGAATTTTGCCTATGATAGTGGCCTTTGAAATGTATTAAACTTTTAAGTAAATGGCTTTGGGTCTTCAAGTCCTGTGCTCACCACGCACATATGGATAGTACACCTTTCACTCTTTGCTAACAATAGAGAACCCTGGAGCTGTAATAACCACGCCTCCAAGAACAAGAATGAGAGACATGTATTCTTTCTGTGTTCCTGGTCAGTCTGAACCTGGGCCAAGACCACCAGCATAGGTGATAACTGTGACAGTTTTTTTGGAGATCAGATTACTGGCTGACCCTTTCCCCTCTTGTCATACTAGGCCCCCAAACCTTCCTCAGATGGAAATGATTTTCAAAGCTTGAGTAACTGTGCTCTAGAGACAAAACTATTACCAGCTAGTTG
This sequence comes from Rhinolophus hipposideros, assembly GCF_964194185.1. Taxonomy (NCBI): domain Eukaryota; kingdom Metazoa; phylum Chordata; class Mammalia; order Chiroptera; family Rhinolophidae; genus Rhinolophus; species Rhinolophus hipposideros. The sequence goes on along the minus strand of NC_138054.1, from coordinate 3,684,418 downwards.
CAAATACCATTTGCAATTCTCTCATCTCTTCAAAGCATATAGTATATCTTAGTGACATTTGTGATTATTAGTGTATGATATAGGTTATAGAGGCCTGTCATTCTAATAGAAATACTACAAAGGGAAAGAAAAGCATGTGGATTACCAAATTTGTGATTTGGGTTGGGAGCATTAACTAAAGCTTATTTTTGTTTTCTCCAGGGAAAAAGGCTATGTTAATAGTACAACTAGGATAGAATATTCTGTCTGCTTACAGCAATAAAATACAAACGAAAGCTGTTTCTAGGTAGTTCATGAATAAATGTAAACCTTTCACTTATTAAATAAGGTTATTGTGGTTCCCTGACTACTTAGGTACCAAGAAGGAGACTCATCCTGCTTAATTCCTGAGTAGTTTATTTTGGATCAGATTGGCTACTACCATCCAGGAAAAGGATAAGGAAAAGTGTCCTCTCCTGGACAGGGCCTTTGGTGGGACTTCTGGGCCTTCCTCTCCTCTCCTCACTCCCAGTGACTCTTGCTGTACTGAGTCTATCATGACAAAGGCAGGGAGCCACAGTGAGTACAGTTCTCACTATTTGACATGAACAATGCCAGCTTTCCTGAGTTGCACTTGGTCTCATGTCAGTTGATCAGCACAGCTGAGCTCACTCCTGTCACTAACCTTCCAGGTAAGTTTTCCTATAACCCCAGCCACTGAAGTCCCAGTCCCTGGCATCATGGTTCTCTATGTACTCCTGGCCCCTAGAACCCAAAATAGGAGACTCTTTTTGCACTGAGCCTTACTTCAAACTGTTTATTCTCATGTCAAAACATTTGTCAGAATTACTCCAACCGCTACTTGCTGAATTTGGCTGGCTTGCCACCCTATTCTTCCTTCTGCTTCTTCTCCTCTCTCTTCTTTTTCCTTTTCTTCTTCCACTCTATTTCCCCTCCCTTCCTCCATCCTCCTCTTGAGAGTCCCTCAGCACACTTATCACTTCTGCAATGAGCCCCACTTTTGTCAGCACATTCTTTATCTCCCCAACCCTGTGATTTCATTATTTCTCTAGTCAACAGATTTTCTAAGCCCCAGTTCGTCTTGGCTTGTCTTCCTTTCATGATATTGAATTTTACTAGATGTTCCAAGTTCCTCTAAAACTCCACTCCACATCTTTACTATTCTGCTGGGTTGGTATATTTTTTAGGAAAGGAGCAGACCATCCCTTATGGTCTGACTGTTCAATCAAGCCTCCCTACTAGAATATCCTGAGTTTAGAGGTAGTGGCTTCTGGTATGCCCATGGATTCCTAGCTCACTCTGGCTTCCTTCCTACAGAACTGTGCATGGAGGTGTAGCGTCTTTGACCTATTAACCTATACAAGTTTCTCGATTCTGGTCTTTGGGTTTTCCTCTTGCCTTCAACGCTGGCAGTTATCTGTCCAGGCATTTTCATTGCCTTGGAAGAGACAATGCCAGGTGAAAGAGAAAAATGATCTAGAAACACCTGTCGCTTTTGTGCACCAAACATGAAAGTCATTAGATAAGAAAGGATTTATGAGACCACCAAATGTGCTGGCCAAGAGCAGGAGAGTAAGTCTAGAAGAGAGAATTCCTGAGACTGGGCCACAGTAGGAGGGCAGCGAGCGGGCAGACTTCCCAGGGGAGCCACCGGAGAGGTGGCGAGCCCCCAGAGTGGAATGATGCACTTGGGCCTCGTGGCCATCAGCACCTCCTCCAGACTCCTACGCTCCTGTTGTGGCAGGAAGAACTGGAACTACTCACGGGTCCTACAGGCCATGGGAGGGGCCCACCAGTCCTTTCTCCGTGGTTCGTACTGGGTGCATGTTTGACGCATATGTAAGGATTCAGTAAGAAATACTGTTAGACTACATCTAACGACTGCTTTTGCTTGAAAGTAATAATAATACATTTTTATGAGACTTTAATCCAGAGTTTTCATTGATTTAAACACTTACTGTTAACTATTTGGAAGCAGTGCAAATTTCCTCCAGTTTTCTAACAATAAAATTTTCTAAACACATTGATCAAACTTCCTTTTGTACATTGTGTGTGTGGATTATGATAGGGGTCCTTAAATGTCGCTTTAGACTTTTACCAAAGCCTCCTGGGAAAGCTGCCTTGTTTAAACTTGAGAATAGCAACTCTATCTTTTTACCTTCATCTCAACTAGAGTCATCTTATTTGCTAAAGATGTGAACCAACCTGCTAGCCAATTAAAGATGGCCACAGACTCTTTGCCATCCCTTATATTGAAAAGAGGAAGCTGTATGCTCTCTCTTAGAATTTGGGCTCCCATTCATTTTGGGGGCAGTTTTATTTCTAATTAGTATACCTTATTTTGGGGAGAGCAGTTTTAGCTTTACAAAAAAATGGATCGGAAGAGAGTTCTCACCTACCCTTGCCCCCAGCACACAATATCCTCTATTATTTACATCTTGTATTAGTACACTACATTTGTTATAATTGATAGATCAATATTCACCGGTGATTGATTAACTAGTGTCTATAGTTTGCATTAGAGTTCACTCTTGGTGTTGTACATTCTATGAACTTTGACATGTATCTACCATTATTGTACCCTACAGAATAGTTTCACTGCCCTAAAAAATCTGTGCTCTGCCTGTTCATCCCTCTCTACCCTTTGACCCCTGATAAGTGCTGATTTTTTTACTGTCTCCATGGTTTTGCCTTTCCCAGAATGTCGTATAGTTGGGATCATACAGTCTGTAGCCTTTTCATTTTGGCTTCTTTCACTTAGCAATATACATTTGAGGTTTGGGAGCAATAATTTTATGCAGCAACAGATAACTGAAACACTTGGCATATCAGAAAAATTAGCATGTCGCTTAGGTGACCAAATGGATTCTACACACACAATTCCATTAACTGAGGCAAATTAACTGCAACCTATAAGAAGAGAATTATTTGGTTTTTGACATTTCAGTAGAATTGGTTATACATGTGACACATGTGTCATGGCACAATTGTCTGGAGGCATGTTTGAAGCCCACAGCTTGTTAGAAGTAGAATAATTCAACTTAGTGTCTCTCACCCCTTTAAACATTTTGATCACTTCCAGTATGCCACGCACCATGCTTAATGTTCTTGTACTCACAACAACCACCTGTTTCAAAGAGGAAAAAATAGAGGCTTAGAGAAGTTGTATGGCAAAGGTCACACATTCGGCAGTTGGCAAAGTGGGATTTGAACCCAGGTTGGTCTACCTCCAGGGTCCATGTGCTTAACCACTTAGGCTTTCATGAATATGTATGGAAAATAGGATTTTTAAAAAAGATTTTTATTGGGGAAGGGGAACAGGACTTCATTGGGGAACAGTGTGCACTTCCAGGCCTTTTTTCCAAGTCAAGTTGTTGTCCTTTCAGTCTTAGTTGTGGAGGGCACAGCTCAGCTCCAGGTCCAGTTGTCGTTGCTAGTTGCAGGGGACACAGCCCACCATCCCTTGAGGGAGTCAAGGAATCAAACTGGCAACCTTGTGGTTGAGAGCCCACTGGCCCATGTGGGAATCGAACCGGCAGCCTTCGGAGTTAGGAGCACGGAGCTCTAACCGCCTGAGCCACCGGGCCAGCCCCAAAATATGATTTTGCATACCCATGAGTACGGCTGAGGAAGTCCCTGAGCCTGGGTAGCTCTTCAGTAAGTAAAGTTACTCTGGAAAGTCTATTTTTTGTCTTGTCATGAAGATCTAACATATATTTCTGCCCCTTGATAGGTCAATTTGCTCCCACCATTCCCTATCTGGAGCTTGAATACACAATGATGTGTAAGAGCTGAAAAGAATAAAGCATGAGAAAATTCCCAAACATTCTTCAAGATGTCGTTTCCCTTTGGAAATGCTGGGGCCTAAATTCAGGCTCCCTGAATGCTCACTCTCCTCAGAGTTAGGTATAGCATGATGCTCTTAACAGTCACACCACCCTCAGAATTAGCCATATCCTTTGGAAGGACTGCTTGTTCAACTAAGATGATATTTTGCACCACTTCCTGCCTCAAGACAGATTCAGAGATTTTTATGTATGTTTTATCTATCAATCATTCCTTGAGCCTTTTTATGTGTCGACCCTGAAGGATGTACAATTAAACAAATAACCACAATAAAAGGGCATGTGTGCCATAGTGGTGCTCAGTATGGGTCTACAGGTGGCACAGAGGAGAGACTAATTGATTCTGTCTGTGGGACAGGGAAAACATGCTTAGGAGGTGATGCTTGAGCTGAAATGCAGCAAGTGGGGGTGCAAGGGCATGAGGACTGACCTAGGTGGTCATTCAGTGCACTGTCAGGTATGTCTGGACACTATGACTTAAAGGAAAAATAGGGGTATGGGATTAGAGAGGTAGTGGCTAAGAAGCAGGGTCTTAGCTATGATGGCCCATGTGCTAAAGACTATCTTATAGCATTTCAGAGACATAATGACTTTTAATGAGGAGAGGAGTGACATATTTGTATTTTTAGAAATATTGGTTTGTGAAGGAATGCTAGAGAAGGAACCAGACCAGAGCATGATAAGTAATTAGGTGATTGGGGAACCTGTGTCTAGGTGGTGGCAGTGAGATGGAGAGCAGGGATTGGAGTTCATGTATATTTAAGATATGAACTTGAAGCACTGTATTTGCATATTTAAACCTTTATTTACATCCAGAGTTTCTTTTTAATTAAAGTTTATTGGAGTGACAATTGTTAATAATGTTACATAGATTTCAGGTGTACAATTCTGTATCACATCATCTATATCTCACATTGTGTGCTCACCACCCAGAGTCAGTTCTCCTTCCATCACCATATATTTGATCCCTTTTACCCTCATCTCCCTCCCCCCACCCCCTTTACCCTCTGGTAACCAGTAAACTATTGTGTATATGAGTTTTGTTTCTCCATTCTTTGTCTTGTTCACTTGTTTTCAGTTTTATATACCACATATCAGTGAAATCATATGGTTCTCTACTTTTTTTGCCTGACTTATTTCGTTTAGCATTATAATCTTGAGATCCATCCATGTTGTTGCAAATGCACTATTTCATCTTTTCTTATGGCAGAATAGTATTCCATTCTGTTTGTATACCACAACTTCTTTATCCATTCATCTATCGAAGGACATTTTGGTTGTTTCCATGTCTTGGCCACCGTAAATAAAGCTGCAATAAACATTGGAGCACACTTGTCTTTATGAATAAATGTTTTCAGATTTTTTGGGTAGATACCCAGGAGAGGGATTTCTCGGTCATATGGTAATTCTATTCTTAATTTTTTGAGAAGCCTACACACTTCCTTCCATAATGGCTGCATTCCCACCAACAGTATATAAGGATTCCTTTTTCTGCACAGCCTCTCCAACACTTGTTACTATTTGTCTTGTAGATGATAGCCATTCTGACTGGGGTGAGGTGATATCTCATTGTGGTTTTTATTTCTCTGATGATTAGTGATGTTGAGAATTTTTCAGATGTCTATTTGCCATTCGTATATCCTCTTTGGAGAAATGTCTCTTCAGGTCCTCTGCCCATTTTTCAATGGGGTTGTTTGTTTTTTTGTTATTTAGTTGCATGAGTTCCTTGTATATTTTGGATATTAGCCCCTTATCGGAGGCAGTGTTTGCAAAAATCTTCTCCCATTCAGTTGGTTGCCTCTTTATTTTGTCGATGGTTTCTTTTGCTTTGCAGAAGCCTTTAAGTTTCATATAGTCCCATTTGTTTATTTTAGCTTTTAGCTTTTATTTCCATTGCCTTTGGAGTCAAATTCATAAAATGCTCTTTGAACCCAAGGTCCAGAAGTTTAGTACCTATGTTTTCTTCTATGCAGTTTATTGTGTCAGGTCTTATGCTTAAGTCTTTGATCCATTTTGAATTAATTTTGGTACATGGTGACAGATAGCAGTCCAGTTTCATTTTTTTGCACGCGACTATCCAATTTTCCCAGCACCATTTATTGAAGAGGCTGTCTTTTCTCCATTGTATGTTTTTTGCTTCTTTGTCAAAAATTATCTGTCTATATTTATGTGGTTTTATTTCTAGGTTCTCAATTCTATTCCATTGGTCTATGTGTCTGTTTTTCTGCCCATGCCATGCTGTTTTGATTATTGTAGCCCTGTAGTACAAGCTAAGTCAGGCAGTGTGATACCTCTATTATTGTTCTTTTCTTTCTTTCTTTCTTTTTTTTTTTTTTAAGATTGCTTTGGCTATTCGGGGTCTTTTGTGGTTCCAAACAAATCTGATGATTTTTTTTTTGTTCTGTTTCTTTAAAAAATGCCATTGGGATTTTGATGGGGATTGCATTAAATCTGTATATTGCTTTGGATAATATGGCCATTTTAACTATGTTGATTCTTCCAATCCATGAGCATGGAATGCCTTTCCATTTTTTTGTGTCTTCTTCAATTTCTTTTAAAAATGTCTTATAGATTTCAGCATATAGGACTTTCACATCCTTGGGTAAGTTTATTCCTAGGTATTTTATTCTTTTTGTTGCAATTGTAAAGGAATTGTTCTTTGTATTTCTTTTTCTGAGATTTCGTTGTTAGTATATAGAAAAGCAATGGATTTTTGTACATTGATTTTGTAGCCGGCAACTTGACTGTATTCATTTATTGTTTCTATGCTTTTTGGTGGAGTCGTTAGTGTTTTCTATATATAGCATCATGTCATCTGCAAAAAGTGACAATTTAACTTCTTCATTCCCAATTTGGATGACTGTTATTTCTTTCTCTTGCTTGATTGCTCTGGCAAGGACTTCCAATACTATGTTGAAAAGCAGAAGTGATAGGAGACAGCCCTGTCATGTTCCTGAACATAGAGCAAATTTTTCTCTGTTAATTATGATATTAGCAGAGGGTTTGTCATATACAGCCTTTATTATGTTAAGGTATTTTCCTTCTATACCTATTTTATTCAGTGTTTTAATCATAAATTGATGTTGTATCTTGTCAAAAGCTTTTTCTACTTCAATTGATATAACCATATGATTTTTGTCCTTTATTTAGTTTATGTGATGTATCACATTGATGGATTTGCTTATGTTGAACCATCCTTGTGCCCCTGGGATCAACCCCACTTGGTCACGATCTATAATCTTTTTAATGTATCGTTGTATTCGATTGGCTAGAATTTTGTGTAGGATTTTTGCATCTGTATTCATCAGAGATATTGGTCTGTAATTTTCTTTTTTGTGTTATCCTTTCTAGGTTTTGGTATCAGAGTAATGTTGGCCTCATAAAATGAGTTAGGGAGTATTGTCTCTTCTTCAGTTTTTTTTGGAAAAGTTTGAGTAGGACAGGTATTAGATCCAGTTTGAAGATTTGGTAGAATTCACTAGTGAAGCCATCTGGTGCCGGACTTTTGCTTTTGGGAAGGTTTCCAATGACTGATTCAATTTCCTTACTGGTGATCGGTCTATTTAGATTTTCCAGTTGTTCGTGATTCATACTAGGAAGGCTATATGTTTCTAAGAACTTGTCCATTTCTTCTAGGTTATTGAATTTGGTGGCATATAGTCCTTCATAGTATTCTTGCATGATCCTTTGTATTTCTGTGGTGTCCATGATAAGTTCTAATTGTTTTCTATTGGTTTTTGTTGTCTATTTCATCTAGTTCTGCTCCAATTTTTATTATTTCCTTCTTTCTGTTGACTTTGGGTTTCATTTGTTCTTTTTCTAATTCTTTAATGTGTAATGTGAGGTTATTTTTCTGGGATTTTTCTTGTTTCTTGAGATAGGCCTGTAGTGATATACATTTCCCTCTTAACACTGCTTTAGCTGCATCCCAAAAATTTTGATAGGATGTATTTTCATTCTCATTTTTTCTATGTATCTTTTGATCTCTCCTCTTTTTTCTTCTTTGACCCAGTCGTTCTTTAAAAGTGTGTTGTTTAATTTCCACATATTTGTGGTTTTTCCTACGTTCTTTTTGCAGTTGATATCCAATTTCAAAGCCTTGTGATCAGAGAATATGTTTGGTATGTTTCAATCTGAAATTTGCTGAGGCAAGTATTATGTCCCAATATATGGTCTATCCTTGAGAATATTCCATGCACACTAGAAAAGAATACATAGTCTGACGTTCTAGGATGAAGTGCTCTATAAATGTCAGTTATGTCCATTTCATCTAATCTGTCATTTAGGGCTGATATTTCTTTATTTGTTTTCTGTTTGGATGATCTATCCATAGCTGTTGATGATGTATTTAGGTCCCCTACTATAATTGTGTTTTGGTCAATTTCTCCCTTTAGTTCTGTTAGTAGTTACTTGGTATATATCGGTGCTCCCTGATTGGGGGCATAAATATTGATGACTGTTATGTCTTCTTGTTGTATAGTCCCCTTTATCATGAAATGTCCATCTTTGTCTCATGTTACCTTTTTTATCCCAAAATCTGTTTCATCTGATATCAGTATGGCTACGTCTGATTTTCTCTGGATACCATTTGCTTGGAGTGTCAATTTCCACTCTTTCACTTTGAGTCTATATTTGTCCTTGTAGCTGAGATGTGTCTCTTGGAGGCAGCGTATAGCTGGGTTTATTTATTTGATTCAATATGCTATTCTGTGCCTTTTTATTGGTGAGTTCAGTCCATTTACATTAAGGTTGAGTATTGCTATATGAGGATTTCCTATCATTCTATCTTTGGTTTTCTGCTAGGACTGTGTCTCCATTGTTTCTTTGCCTTTTTGTTGCTGTCTATTATTTCATTGTAGCAGTAGTTCATGATTTTCCCCTCTGTTTCTTCTTCTATTATATTGTGTATTTCAGTTCTGGATATTTTTTGAGTGGTTACCGTTAAGTTTATGTAAAAGATAGTTTCATATTTAGAGTATTACATTTTCTTCAGCATGCTTAGTTTCTTCATTCCCTTATTCCGGTTCAGACCTTTACTCTTTCCCTTTTTAAGTTACAAATTACCCCTATTTATGCTGGTCAAATAGCCTCCTTCGGTATTTCTTGTAGTGCAGATTGTGTGTTAGAAAATTCCTTCAGTTTCTGTGTATCTGGAAAGGTCTTTATTCCTCCTTCATATCTAAAGGATATCTTTGCTGGATATATTATTCCTGGCTCATAATTTCTCTCTTTCAATAGTTTGAATGTTTGGTTCCACTCCCTCTTGGCTTATAGAGTTTCTGATGAAAAATCTGATGATATTCTAATGGCTTTTTTTGGTAGGTTACCATCTTTTTTCCCCTGGCTGTCTTGAAGATTCTTTCTTCGTTGTTAATTTTTGACAGCTTCAATACAATGTGCCTTGGAGAAGGCCTGCTGGGATTGAGGTAATTAGGTGTTCTTTTTGCTTTTTGTATTTGAGGATCCAGTTCTTTCCACAAGTTTGGGAAGTTCTTGTACACTGTTTGAATATATTCTCTGTTCCCTTCTCCTTTTGTTCTCCTGCTGGTCTTCCCATTTTCTTATATTGCTCTTTCTGATGTATTCAGTAAGTTCTTGTAGAATGCTTTCATTTCTTTTAACTCTCAAGTATCTCTCTTTTTCAACCTGTGTCATTTCCAGATTTCTATTTTCAATGTCACTGATTCTTTCCTCCATCTGGTCAACTCTACCACCTAAGCTGGCTATTTCATTCTTCATTTCTTATATTGAGTTCTTAACCTCCAGAAATTCTATTTGGTTCATTTTTAAAATTTTAATCTCTTTGGTAAAATCTTCATTGTGTTCTTTGATTGTGTTTCTGAGTTCATTAATCTGCCTGTCTGTATTTTCTTGCGTCTCATTGAGTTTTTTTCAGAACTGCAATCTTAAATTCTCTGTCATTTAAGTCACATATTTCCATGTCTTTAAGTTCATTATCTGGAGACTTTTCATTTTCTTTCTGAGCTGTCTTGTTACCTGGGTTATTCATGGTCATTAATGAATTATTACTTCTTTTCCTCGACACTTTTACAGGAGTGCGTTCTGCAACAGGTTGATAGGAAGAGGAACTTCTTTTGTTTTCCAGCAGGTATTGGAGAGCGTTTTATTTTCTCTCCTACTGAAGTCTTTTATTCTCTCTCATGCTGTAGTGTTATATTTTCTCTGCATTGTTCTGGCTTTTCGCACAATGGGGGGATTCCCTGGAAGGTGTGCTTCTCTCTGTGTACAGTTTGCTTGGGTCACAGGGCACCGCCTTTGTGTGGGGATGTGGAAAGCTTCTGAAGTTCTGAAGCTCTTCCTGCTCCAGATTCAGAGCCTGTGTGTTTCAGCAGCTCTGTTTACTCCTGCTGGGATCCACACAGCTAGGTGGGGACAAGATTGGGGTGGGTTGTGAGAGGTGGCCCAGAGCAATGGCGGCGACTATCAACACAGCCAGTCCTGCACCCAAGGCTCCCTGCCCTTTGCCAGAACTCAGTGTGCTGCGAGTCCATGATTGTGGGCCGCAGTTCTCAGAACTGCAAATATTCTGTACTTTTGATCTGAAACTGCTGCCATTCTGCTTCTAGCACTGGGTGTGTGGGGTTTGGATGAGCTCTAGGAGGGTGGAGAGGGGGCGGCTAGGCTCCAAGCCTAAACCTTCCATCCTCTGCTTGGCAGTGAAGGCTTACCCCGCCATTTTCTCCCTTCTTCCCTCAGTCTTTGCTCTGAGGTCTTTACTGTGAACATTGGGTTCAGCCGTGTTATGTGCTGACCCCTCAGGAGGGACTGTGGGCCATAAGGGGAGCACTACCAGTCCGAATTCTTCCCTCTCCCGTGGCTGTGGTAGTTACAGAATGCAGCATGCTCATAGCTCAGAGCTCCGACTGCATCCTGCACCTACGTGGCCTGCGTCTCTACAGTTTCTGCTTCCCATCTTCCCTGCTCATCCAATTTGCCCACTTTAGATGATTTCTGTTGCGTGCCTCTTAGTCTTGCCTGTGTGTTGTGCAGGGAGTCCTTTGTGGAATTATAGTTGTTCAATTTGTTGTAAATTCCAAGGGAGATTTCAAGAGGCTCACCTCATGCCTCCATTTTTATGACGTAATCCAGAATTTTTCCAAAATCAAAAAAATACATATTCTTTTCTTGACTCCTGTTCTTGTCCTTGATATTATCATCAAACTCTGCAATGGCATGTTGTTTTTATTCCACCACTTTTTCTTGGCTACAGACATACACACACACACACACACACACACACACACACACACATTATTTTCCCTACAGATGCAAGAAATTCAGTAATTTTGAAACAAACGAAAAAAATAACTTTAAAAAAAAGTGTATCCTCCACTGAGTTCAGCACCCAGGAAGCGTTGCCATGAGTCACTGGTCCCCACATGCTGTGGCTGTGCCACTAAATTGTGGTGGTTCTGGCCAGTCACCTGAGCTCTCTGGGCCCCACCTACTCTGTTCAGAGATGATGAGTTAGTTTAGGGTCCATGATCATGAAGATCTCTTCTAGTTCTTGAACTGAATGGAAATTTTACCAAATTTACTGACCTACATACTAAATAACCTTGAGAATCAATTGCTTCCCTGGTTTATGAAAAGAATTTTCTGTGTTACAGCCTTTTGCCTAACTTAGCTGGAGTCTATCAGAAGAAAGCCAACTTCCACGTCCCAGGCTTCCCAGGCACCAAATGGGTGACACTGGTGTGGTTAAACCTCCAAAGTGCTCAGTGGCAAGCAGCATTCATTAAAATCTGTCCACTGTCATTAGATGTGTGTAAAACTGTATTGTGTTTCATTTTTTTCTTTAGCTAAAATGTTTTTTCAATAGTAATTGACAAACAGGTAGTATATGAAGTATATGCAAGCAGCACTGGATGATTCTGGCTTTTCAGAGCATATTTTAAACAACAGCAAAAGGGCTATAACAGTAATTACAAAATACAAAAAAGATAATGGACTTTCACTTTTAAAAATTTATTTATTTTTCTAAGCCCCATTAGGTTCTAAGTATCATTAACATCAGCCTATGAAACACTATTTCTTATAGACACTCTGAAACTTCAAAGTTCCGAAGTCCAAGCTCAGTCACACCACAAACTGGAGAAGAACTTCCATTAAAAAAAGATCTTGCCATAAGTGCTATGTGACATGAAAACCACTAGTTATTATGGGTGGTTTCTGCATTTAATCAGAGAGAGTCTTTAACAATGGTAGAACCAAGGGTTTGGAGTTGGCTTTGACTATTCCCAAGTAGAATAGCTGTATCACGAAAGCAAATTTGGTTAATTATAGGAACAAAATAAAATAGTTATACAAACCTCTTCAGACTATGAATTTTAGTTATATTTTGAAATGTTCCTAATGTACTGTCCCTAGCATTAATGTATCAATTACATTAATGTATCAATAATAGGAATTAATATATCAATAATAGGAGTTCTCCATCTTAAGTATCATGGAGACAAAAAAATGAGAGTAAGTAATTGGAACATCACAATAGACACCATTGACAACATTGATTTCTTTCTTTTTAATCAGATGTATTACTGTGTTTTTTTTTTGAAAAGAGGAACCTTAAATGTTTTGTAAAAAGCTCACTTTCCCCAAATCTTAAAATGGTCAGACAACACTCTGCACCACTGACCTTTCCAATAGCCTGGGTAAACCATTTTATCTCTTATTTCTAACCTTTCTCAGCTGGAAAGGGGATCATAAATAAGCCTCATTAAGTCAGGGACTATGTTTGATTTTACCATTTGCTGTAAGTAGAAAAATGGCCCCCAAAGATGTCAATGTTTAAATTCCTGAAACCTGTGAAGATTTTACCTTCCATAGCAAAAGGGACTTTGCAGGCATACTTTAGTTAAGGTTCTTGGGATGGGGAGATTATCTTGGATTATCTGGGTGAGCCTAAGGTAATCACAAGGTCTTTATCGGAGAAAAGCGAGGCAGTAGAGTCAGAGAGGAGAAGCAATGATGGAAGCAGAGGTCAGAATAATGGATGTGAGAATGACTCAACCCGTCATTGTTGGCATTAAAGGTGGGGAAAAAGAACCAGGAGTCAAAGAATGCAGGTGGCCGATAGATACCAGAAAAGAAAATGAAACATATTCTCCCCAGAGCCTCCAGGAGGAACACCATCTTTCTGACACCTTGATTTCAGCTCAGTGAAACCCACTTTGGACTTTTTGACTTACAGAGTTGTAACATAACAAACTTCTGTTGGTTTAAGCCACAAATCTTGTGGCAATTTGTTACAACAGCAACAGGAAACTAATACACTATTGTATCCTCAGGATAATCTTAGTGCCTGGTGTATAATACATGCTTGATGTTTATCAAGAGAATATGTGATCCAAAAGAAAAATAATATCTAACATCTGTTTAGCACATAGCAGGAACTTTACATAAATTATGTCATTCAATCCTGACGAAACTTTATGTGATAGGTATTATTATACTCATTTAAAGATAAAGGGACTAACTAGCCCACATTTACATAGCCAGTAAGTAAGCGCCCAAGCTGGGAACTGAACCCAGGCAGAGTAGCAGAGCAGGTATGAGTACAAGCTTGGGAACATGATTGCCTAGAGTCTACTCAGTTATGGGCAAGGTGTTTGGCCATGAACATCTCATCTACAAAATAAAGATAATAGCAGTACCTGTAAGAGTTAAATGAATCAGTACAAATACAAGTCATAGAACAGAATTTGAAACACAATGAGGGCTCTATCAATGTTAACTATGATCACTACAGCCAGTCTGACACTAAAGATAAAATTTGTAAAGAAAGTGTTACAAACACAAGATGAGAAGACATGTGAAACAATTTGTATGTTCTAAAGTGTGACAGAAATGCAATTTTACTATTATTCTTCTTAATCAATCATTATTAATATCAGACATTATTAAGTGGCATAAGAATTCATCCTCCATGATCAGGAAAGTGCAAATTTATATATTTACTGAATTTATAAAATTCAGTACAAAATTGAAAATTAACTGATGCTACTTAGCAAAAAGGAGAGAGCAGATCTCAAGCCAGTCAATAAGTCTACCAGAGGCTCTTTCAGTGGCAGGCAGCCAGCCTTGGCCCATGCTGCAGTCTTTCTCAAAAAACTCTCAAATGTCCTCAGGCCCCAGAGGCTGACTTCAGTGTGCACTGTGTCTTTTGCTCTGTAGACCCAGGTTTGGCACTGAATTTGCATTAACCGGTTGAATGTCACTCACCCCACCCTGGTGCCTCCCAGAAACCCTGCCTCATCCAACTTGCATACCACCCGAGGCTCTTTCAACAACTGATCCATATAGGCCATTGGCAGGATTTGCAGTCCTCACGGTGCCCTGTGCATTCTCATGAACTGCCTTAGGCCTGGTCCTGGTAGCAGCAGGCCTTGGTGCTCAATGTGGCCTCTCCCGTGTGCCTCTAGGCCCAGCACAGGCAGCGACCAATTGTGGATCACTTTGTTGCTCCTACCAGGGAGCCCCAGGCCAATCACAGGCAGGGGCTGACCTTGGCCTGCACAAGAACGAGCCCTTCCATAGGGCCCCAGAAGCAACACATCTGGTGGCCAGCTTCAGGCCACCTGATTAATCCCACAAGCAGCACATAAAAAGATGGTCCTGGCAGGTACCAGAATCCAATGGGAATGAATTATGCTCCATGAAGCCAGGCCCTGCAGAACAGTTCATATGCTGTGGTCATCGCCAATCCTCACAGAGAGTAAGCTTGAGGGTCAATTCCACCCTCTGACATGCAAAGGGCAATCAAGGCTCAAGTAAAAGAGGTGGGCATACACAACCCACACAGGAAACACACCTGGAGCACTTGGTTCGGGAAACCAGGGAGGCTGCACCACTAGTCCCCACAGGACACCTACTACATAAATCCACTCTACCAAGACCAGGATACCTAGCAGCCCTACCTAATACATAAAAACAAACACAGAGAGGTAGCCAAAATGAGGAGACAAAGTAACACTTCTCAAATAAAGGAACAGAACAAAGTTCCAGAAAACAAATAAAAAAATGGAGACAAAGAATCTACCAGACACAGAGTTCAAAACAATGGTTATAAGGATGCTAAATTGACTTAGTGAGAACTTCAAGAAAGAGATAGTAAGCATAAAAAAGGACATAGAAATCATAATAAAGAACAAGTCAGAAATGAAGAATATACTAGAAGGAATCAATAGCAGATTAGATGATCAGAGGATCAAATCAGTGATTTGGAAGACAAGGTAACAGAAACAACACAATCAGAACAGCAAAAAGAAAAAAAGAATGAAAAAATGAAGATAGTTGAGTGATTTCTGAACAACATCAAATGGAACAATATTCACATCATAGGGGTACCAGAGGTAGAAGAGAGAAAGAGGGATTGAGAATCTATCTGAAGAAGTAATGACTGAAGACACTCCTAACCTGGTGAAGGAAATAGACATACAAGTCCAGGAAGTGCAAAGTCCCAAACAGGATTAACCTAAACATGTCCACACCAAGACATTATAATTAAAATGTCAAAATTTAAAGACAAAGAGAGAATCGTAAAAGTAGCAAAGAGAAAGGCAGTTAGTTACATACAAGGGAGCTCCCACAAGACTGTCAGCTGATTTCTCAACAGAAACCTTTTAGGCCAAAAGGGAGTGGCATGAAACATTCAAGGTGATGAAAAGCAGGGACTTACAGCAAAGACTATTCTACCCAGGAAGGCTATCATTTAAAATTGAAGGAGAGATAAAGAGCTTCCCAGGACAAGAAAAAGCTAAAGAAGTTCACCACCACCAAACCAATATTAAAAGGAGTGTAAAAAGAAATTATTTAGCAAGAAGAAGGGGGGTGAAAACATAAATATGAATAATACAGTAGCAATAACTATGTACCTATCAATAATCACTTAAATGTAAATGGATTAAGTACTCTAATTAAAAGTCAGGGTAGCTGAATGGATAAGTAAACAAGACCCATAAATATAGTGTTTACAAGTATCCCACTTTAGATTGAAAGACACACGTACACACACTGAAAGTAAAAGGATGAAGAAAGATATTTCATGCAAATGGAAATGAAAAAAAATCTGGGGTAGACATATTTATATCAGACAAAAAGGACTTTAAAACAAAGGTTACAATAAGAGACAAAGCACATCTCGTTATAATAGAGATCAATTCAACAAGAGGCTATAACCTTTGTAAACATTTATGCACCCAACACAGGGCACCTAAATATATAAAACAAATATTCACTGACATATAGGGAAAGATTGACAGTAATACAGTCATAGAAAGGCACTTTACCACCCCATTGACATCAATGGATACATTATCCAGACAGAAAATCAACAAGGAAATATCACCTTAAATGACACATTAGATCAGGTGAATTTTAATTGGTATTTTTAGAGCACTTCATTCCAAAACAATAGAATATACATTCTCCTCAAGTGCACCTGGAACATTCTCCAAGATAGACTACATGTTATGCCACAAAACAAGTCTCAAATTTAAGAAGATTGAAATCATATCAAATGTCTTTGCCCATAATGGTATGAAATCAGACATTGATTACAAGAAAAAAACTGAAAAACACATAAACACATGGAAGCTAAATAACATGCTACTAAAACAATGAGTGGGCTGACAATGAGATCAAAGAAAAAAATCAAAAGATACCTTGAGACAAATAAAAATAAGAACACAACAACCCCAAATCTATGGCACACAACAAAATTATTACTAAGAGGAAAATTTATAGCCATACAGGCCTACCTTACAGAACAAGAAAAATATCAAATAAACAATCTAACCTTAAACCTAAGGGAACTAGAAAAAGAACAACAACAACAACAACAACAAAATGCAAAATGAGTCAAAAGAAGGAAATAATAAGGATCAGAGTGGAAATAAAAGAAATAGAGTAAAAAAAATAATACAAAAGATCAATGAAACCAAAGGTTGGTTCTTTGAAGAGATAAACAAAATCGATAAACATTTAACCAGACTCATCAAGAAAAAAAGAGTGAGAACCCAAATAAATAAAATCAGAAATGAAAGGGGAGAAGTGACAACTGACACCACAGAAACACAAAGGATTAAAAGAAAATACTATGAACAATTATATGCCAACAAATTGGACAATCTGGAAAAAAATGGATAAATTGATAGAAACATATAATCTTCTGAAACTAAATCAAGAAGAAACATAAAATCTAAACAGACAGTTACTACCAATGAAATAGAATCACCAATCAAAAAATTCCCAACAAACAAAAGTCCTGGACTGAATTACTTCACAGGTGAATTTTACTAAAATTTCAAAGAAGAATTAACATGTATCCTTCTCAAACTATTCAAACAAATTCAAGAAGACAGAAGGTCCCCAAATTTATTTTAGGAGGCCACCATTACCCTGATTCCAAAACCAGACAAAGACATCACAAAAAAAGAAAATTAGAGGCCAATATCTCTGATGAACATGGGTGTAAAAATCCTCAACAAAATAATAGCAAGCTGAATTTAGCAATACATTACAAAGACCATACATCATGATCAAGTGGGATTTATTCCAAAGATGCAAGTTTGGTTCAATATTCATAAATCAATCAACATGACACACCACATTTAAAAAAATGAAGGATAAAGATCATATGATCATATTAATAGATGCAGAAAAAATATTTGACAAAACCAGCATCCATTTATGATAAAAAGTCTCAGCAAAGTGGGAATAAAATAAAAATACCTCACAATAATAAGGGCATATATGACAAACCTACAGCTAACCTCATACTCAATGGTGAAAAGCTGAAACTGATTTTCTTAAGATAAGGAACAAGACTAGGATGTCCACTTTCACCACTTTTATTGAACATACTATTGTAAATCTTAGCCACAGCAATCAGACAAAAAAAAGAAATAAAAAGTATCCAAATTGGAAAGGAAAAAGTATAACAGTCATTATTTGCAGATGACATGATACAATACAGAAAGAACTCTAAAGACTCCACCAAGAAATTAACAGAACTGGTAAATGAATTCAGTAAAGTAGCAGGATATAAAATTAATATTCAGAAATTGCTTGCATTTTATATACCAATAATGTACTATCAGAAAGAAAAATTAAGAAAACAATCCCATTTACAATTGCATTAAAAAAAATAACCCTAGGAATAAATTTAACAAAGGAAGTAAAAGACCTGTATTTAGAAAATTATAAGACAGTGAAGAAAGAAGTTGAAGAAGATACAGTAAATTGAAGCATATACCATGCTCATGGATAGAAATAATCAAAATTATTAAAATGTCCACACTCCTCCAGACAATCTACAGAGTCAATGCAATCCTTATCAAAATACCAATGGCATTTTTTAAAATTAAAGTTTATTGGGGTGAAAATTGTTAGTAAAATTACATAGATTTCAGGTGTACACTTTTGTAACATATCATCTATATATATCATCAATATATCACATTGTGTTTTCACCACCTACAGTTATTTCTCCTTCTATCACCATATATTTGATCCCTTTTACCCTCATCTACCAACCTTTACCCTCACCCTTACCCCCTTACCCTCTGGTAGCCATTAAACTATTGTTTATGAGTGTCTATGAGATTTTGTTTCTTCATTTGTCTTATTCCTTTGTTGTTTTCAGTTTTATATACCACATATCAGTGAAATCATATGGTTCTCTACATTTTCTGTCTGACTTATTTCGCTTAGCATAATAATCTCAAGATCCATCCACGTTGTCGCAAATGGCACTATTTCATCTTTTCTTATGGCAGAACATTATTCCATTGTGTATATATACCACAACTTCTTTATCCATTCATCTATTAAAGAACACTTTGGTTGTTTCCATATCTTGGATACAGTAAATAAAGCTGCAATGAACGTTGAAGTACACATGTCTTTATGAATAAATGTTTTCAGATTTTTTGGGTCGACACCCAGGAGAAGGATTGCAGGGTCATATGGTAATTCTATTCTTAATTTTTGAGAAGCCTCCATTAGCGGCTGCACCAATCTGCATTCCCACCAACAGTGCATTAGGGTTCCTTTTTCTCCACAGCCTCTCCAACACTTGTTACTATTTGTCTTGTTGATGATAGCCATTCTGACTGGGGTGAGGTGAGATCTCATTGTGGTTTTGATTTGCATTTCTCCAATGATTAGTGATGTTGAGCATTTTTTCATATGTCTATTGGCCCCAATGACATTTTTCGGAAGTAGTACAAATAATCCTAAAATTTAAATGGAACTACAAAAGACCCTGAAGAGTAACAGCAATCTTGAGAAAGAAAAAAGTTGGAAGCATCACGCTCACTACCTGATATCAAACTATACTAAAGGGCTATAGTAACCAAAAAGCATGATACTCTCATTAAAATAGACACATAGATCAATGGAAAAGAATAGAAAGCCCAGAAATAAACCCAAGCCTATATAGTCAATTAATCTATGACAAAGGAGGCAAGAACATACAATGAAGTAAAGACAGTCTATTCAGTAAATAATGTTGGAAAAGCTGGACAGATGCACACAAAAAATGAAATTAGACTACCTGCTTATACCACATACAAGAATAAACTCAAAATGGACTAAAGACTTAAATGTAAGACCCAAAACCATAAAACTTATTTTAAAAAATATAGGCAGTAAACTCTCTGACATTGGTCTTAGTAATATTTTTTTCTGATATATCTCTCCAGGAAATGGAAACAAACAAACAAACAAACAAATGAGAGTATACCAAACTAAAAAGTTTTTGCACAGCAAAGGGACTATCAACAAAACAAAAATATATCCTACTGAATGGAAGAAGATATTTACCAATGATACATCTGCTAAGTGGTTAATATCCAAAATTTATATTAAAAAAAGCTTATACAACTCAACACCAAAAAATACAAAGAATCTAATCAACAAATGGACAGAGAACCTGAGTAGATATTTCTCCAAAGAGGACATATGGATGGCGAAGAGACATATGAAAAGATGCTCAGTGTCACTCATCATTAGAAAAATGCAAATTAAAACCACAATGAGATATCACCTCACATCTGTCAGAATGGCTTTATCAATAAATCAACAAACCACAAGTGTGTTGACAAGGATGTGTACAAGAAGGAATCCTTGTGCACTGTTGGTAGGTATAGCCACTATGGAAGGTGTGGAGGTGAGCACATAATGCAATGTATAGATGATGTATTATAGAACTGTATACGTGAAACTTATGTAGTTTTGTTTACCATTGTCACCCCAATAACTTTTAATTAAAAAAAAAACAATCCATCTATAAAAACAGAAAGAAAAGAAAATAGTACGGAGGTTCCTCAAAAAATTAAATATAGAACTATGTTATGACCTAGCAATTCCACTTCTAGGAATTTATCAAAAGAAATCTGAAACACTAAATCAAAAAGGTTTATGCACCACTATGTTTATTGCAGCATTATTTACAATAGTCATGATATGAAAGCATCTTAAGCGCCCATCAATAGACGATTAGAAAAAAAATAGTGATACGAGGTCAGACAATTAAGTTCATGAACTCATCCTAGAAAAAGTGCTACATACCTCATTGCTGAATATCACTACAGTCACCTTTGAAGTACTCTCCTTCTAAGCTATGCACCGACACCAGTGCCTAGTCCACCTTTCAAAGCAATTTTGGAACTCTTTTTCTGGAATGACCATCAGAGCTATCAGTTGTTGTATTACTCTTGATGTCTTGAATGTCATCAAAATGTCTTCCTTTCAATATTTTCTTTATCTTCAGCTAAAGAAAGAAGTCATTGAGGGCCAGATCAGGTGAGTAGGGAGGGTGTTCCAACACAGGTATTTGTTTACTGGCTAAAAACTCCCTAACAGACAGTGCTGCGTGAGCTGGTGCGTTGTCATGATGTAAGAGCCATGAATTGTTGGCAAAAAGTTTGGGTTGTCTAACTTTTTCATGCAGCCTTTCAGCACTTGCAAATAGTAAACTTGGTTAACTGTTTGTCCAGTTGGTACAAATACATAATAAATAATCTCTCTGATATCAAAAAAGTTAGCAACAATGTTGCAACAAGTTCACGAACTTAAATGTCAGACATTGTACATGTATACAATGGAATATTATTCGGCCATAAAAAAGAATAAAATCTTACCATTTGTGACAACATAGATGGTCCTAAAATTTATTATGCTAAATGAAATAAGTCAGACAGAGAAACAGAAATACTATATGATCTTACTTATATGTGGAATCTAAAGAACAAAATAAACAAACAAATAAAGCAGAAACAGACTTATAGATACAAAGAACAGAGTGATGGTTGCCAGATGGGAGGGGGTTTGCAGGTCTAGGTGAAAAAGGTGAAGGGATTAAGAAGTAGAATTTGATAGTTACAAAATAATCACAGGTATGTAAAGTACAGCATAGTGAATATAACCAATAATATTGTAATAACTTCTATGGTGTCAGGTGGGTGCTAGACTTATTGGAAGGATAACTTTGTAAATTATGTAAATGTATAACCACTACACTGTACACCTGAAACTAATATAAAATAATATTCAGTATCAACTGTGATTGAAAAAAAAGCTCTATAACATCTGTCTTTTCAAGTTTTGTTTTGTTTTGTTTTTAAGCATATCCTAGTAAATGTATTTGCTTTGTGCAAAGCATTGTACAAGGTCTGACAAGCATGAAACCATTGTTGGGAGCTATGGTGCATGGAGAATATTTAAATCACTCTAGCATTATTCCAATATTTTTAATGTCAGTATTTTCATTTCAATTCTCAGACATGTTTTAATCATATGAAGATTTAAACATCAGATCTCTTGGAGGCCATGGCAAGGGATTGGGTAGTAAAATGTGGTGAACTAAAGGGATGAAAAGCATCTTTCACAATTCAAGAACCATTACCTGCTCTTTCCAAAACGTAATGAAAGTTTTCAAAGATATTTCCAACACAGAATTATAAAATGAATGGGGTCTGAAGATCTAATGTGTGGTAATGGGGGTGTTAATTAACTTGGTGGGGGAAATCCTTTCGTAATGTACATTCATATGAAGTCATCACATTGTACATTGTAAATATATTGCAATTTTATCTGTCAATTATGCCTCAATAAAGCTGGAGGTACAAAAGAATTCATGGACGATTTTGCTTCCCAGATAAGGCACACCTTGCATCTCTCCTTTATGGACCCTAATGATAGATTCCCTTTTAGATCAAATGAGAGTGTTTTATTCTTTTCCACATTATCAGTGGATGTAACATCTCCCCACCTCCAGTCTCTGCAAAAGTAATCTCTCCACCACTTCTGTTCTTTGAAGACCTGGCTCTGGCTGGTGACCCCTCACTTACAGTCTTGAGTCTCACCACGTTGTCCTCCTCAATTTTAGGGATAAACTGTCTATTCTATCTTTAAAGATACTGGTCTGGAAAAATCTACATTTGATGCCATTGTTCCTTCCAATGATTGCATCATATCCTCAGTTCCTCTTTATTTAAACAAAACTTTTCTAAGATAATCTATGCCTGTGCCATTGCAAAAAAACCATTGTTGATTAATTTTATCCTACAGCACACCAGACAGACATATTTGGGTTCGTAATTATCCTGTGTTTACTTTTCTCTCTAGTCTTACGTGAGCTTGGGGGTGCATCTTGCCTGCCCAAATGACATTTAAAGATTCTTAAGGACATGAATTATATTGTTTCTGTTTCTGCCCCGGAAGAAATTCAAATGCTGTGCTATGTACAAATAAATAAGTCAAATATTAGGTTGACAATTCATATGAGTAGGTATACAGTCTCTTCCACTCACTACTGTGCACCCAGCATGTAGCACAGAAAGTGTACATGGTACAAACTTGTTGAATAAACTAATTGTTAGAAATATGTTTATCAGGTGAGCACATAAAAAGAGACCAGTATGGTGAGCTTTCAGTTCTAAACTAATCCACATATAATACCAAAACAATTATTCTATCTAATAAAAAGAAAAACTCAGCTAGGTAAATAAAATAGCAGTGAATTGTAACTCAAAGTATAAAACAAATATCCATAAACCCATATTGATATAAATAAATGACTAAATTAATAAATAAATAAATGGCAGTAAAGAGACAGATTTTCTAAGCAGAAAATTCTACATAATTTATGTAGCTATTCTGTCCACTAGGATATGGAGCCAAACACCTCACCCCTTAACTGCGTAATGTGCATAGTGGCTTCTTTCCAAAGAGGACAGTGTGGGAAGGAGGGAAAATAGAGCAATTTTGCAGTGGAGGAATCTGACAAACACTACCTCAGCCAGGTGATCAAGGTCAATAGTGATAGTCATATCATGCTGATAGTATGTACAGTTGATAGAATGAGAATAGCACTTTCTCTCTGTGGTTCTCCTCCCCAAAGCCATAATCCAAGTCTAATCATGAGGGAAAAAAAATCAGACCAATCTCAACTGAAGGACATTCTACAAAATACCTGATCAATATACCTCAAAACTCTTTAGGTTACCAAAAACAGGGAAAGCTTGAGAAACTGACAGCCAAGAGGGGCATAAGGCGACATTAGGATAAAGTATAATGTGTTATCCTCGATGGGATTCTGGATCAGCAAAAGGATATTAGGTAAACACTACAAAAATCTGAGTGAACCATGAACTTCAAATAATAAAAATGCCCAAATATTGGTTCATTGGATGTGACAAACGTACCAGACTAATGTTAAGTTAATAATATGAGAAACTGGATGTGGCACATATAGAAACACTCTGTACTATCTTTGTATTTTTTCTGTAAATCAAAAAGTGTCCTATTAAAAAGTCCTCTTTTAAATAAAAGTTCGGCTGAGAATCTAATGTCAAAATCTGGTTTTGAGTGCATTGAGTTGATCACATATTTTGGTGTCTTGGTTGCATTGTGTCCACAACAACTGATTCAATTTCAGAGCTAACGTAAATATAACCCACTCCAGTTCATAAGAAGTCAGTCTCACTTTGTAGGCAGAAAAAGAACCCTTTGAGTCAATGGCATCAATATTGCTGGAGCATTTTCCCAGCTGACCGGTTGATAGTGCCCTCTGGTATGGATTGTGGAAACCGGTGGTGGCTAAAAGCCCGCAAAACCAGAGTCTTGTAAAAGCTCTGATCATTTCAGTGGACTCAGGTAGATTGTCATGCTTATCAAATAATTAACTGTTTTTTTCTTAAAAATAAATGTGTGGCAAAAAGGCAAGATGGGAAAAGAGCAGCTTCACCCACAGCTGACTCTTAGCCTCAGGCTGTCAAGTGGGTGTTGAAGAACAGAGGCTGCGACAGGCAGAGTCCAGCACCCACTGGGTTATTATTTGTGTATTCCTTTCATTTTCAAGCTATTCGCCTAAGTATGGTTGACTCTATTGAAACGAAATCCCTATATATCTCAAGAAATTCTGTATGATTTTAGAAAGTTTATCGGAGCC
Source organism: Rhinolophus hipposideros (assembly GCF_964194185.1). Taxonomy (NCBI): domain Eukaryota; kingdom Metazoa; phylum Chordata; class Mammalia; order Chiroptera; family Rhinolophidae; genus Rhinolophus; species Rhinolophus hipposideros. The sequence goes on along the minus strand of NC_138054.1, from coordinate 3,660,094 downwards.
GTGTTATAATAAGACTTACTTTATTTCTTCTTACTTTTGGTCTACTTATTTTATTTTTGAATAGATATTACATTCACATGGTTTAAAATTCAAAAATAACAGAACAGCATGCGTTAGTTTCCTAGGGTTGCTGTAATGAAGGATCTCAAATTGGGTGACTTAAAACAACAGATATTCATTCTCACGGTTCTGGAGGCCAGTAGTCGAAATTGAGATGATAGCTGTGTTGGTTTTTTCTGAGGGTTGTGAGGGAGGATCTGCTCCAGGCCTCCCTCCTGGCTTCTGGTGGCCGCCAGCAATCTTCGGTATTCTGGCTTGTAGGCACATCACTTCGATACCCGCCTTTGTCTTTACATGGCTGTCCTGCCTGTGTGTGCTTGTGTCTCTTTTTCTCTTTTCGCAAGGATAACAGTCTTATTGGATTAGGGCCACACCTTCATCTTAACTTGATCACATCTGTAAAGACCTATTTCCAAATAAGGTCACATTCACAGGTACTGGGGTTTAGGACTTCAACATAGTGTCTTCTTGAGGGACACCATTTAATCTATAATAGAGTGTATGATGAAAATTCTCCTTCCAACTTAGTTCTCCAGCACATCTAATCCTTGGACAGGTGCCTACATTTTTTATATATACTTCCAGAGATATTTTATATTATTACAAACAAGTGAAAACCCAGTGGGTGCTGGACACTGGTTATCTCTGCCTTTATTCCTTATCTCTCTATATTTCTATATATCTCTCTATATTTCCTACTATTAACAATTATCAGTATTGTTATTAACAATACCGTAACAATTATCAGTATTGTAATTGTAATGACTATTACATTATCAGTATTATAGACACTAGATCTTTTTCACTTAATAATATGAAATAAAGATTGTTTAATATTAATATATAGATTATTCATATTTTATAACTAAATAGTATTAAATTATATTAGGGTTATAACATTATTTAACCAATCCCCTATTGATGGAATTTGGGCTTTTCTAATCTTTTGTGATTGCAGCCAATGCCACAGTGAATAACCTTGTTCATATTTTACTTCTCCCTTAGTGAATATATTTATAGAGTAAATTCTTAGAAAAATTACTTAAGGTCAAAGAGCATATGCATTTATAATTTTAATAGATATTTCCAAGTTCCCCATAGAAGTTGAAAACTATATATATATCCCCATCAGCTCTTTATAAATGACTTCCCCCTACTCCCTTACAACCCAGCATGTTATCCTTATTATATCCAAACCAATTGGGAGTTGGAAAGTGGAATCTCCATGTAGTTTAATTTGCAGTTTACTTGTTACGAGTGAGGTTGAGCATCTTCTCATATATTTAAATTTCTGTGACTTTGTCTGTGAAATGTCCTTTTTACTTTTTCTTCTGGGTAGTTGACCTTTTCCTTATTGACTTGTGGGTGCTATTTAGGTATTAGGTATATCATCTCTTTGACTGTGTATGAATTACAAACATTTTTCCTATTTGTTGTCTTATGAAAGCTACTTTAACATGGAATTTGGATTGACTGTCAATTGACTGTCAATTTATTGTCAATTGCATTTTGGATCCATTTAAGTAGTTTACTTTTCAAATTAGAAGCAGTTGGTAATTTGTACTGTTTTGTTTCTAGGAATAGACCTGGAGGACAACGGTATATTGAGATATAAATGTAAACATGATTTTGATTCTTTCAGTAATGAGCAAGTACCATTTCCCCCCCTCCATTTTGTAGGAGCTTTATGGAATCCCTATAATCCTATCAATTATAAAAATAGAATAACAATGATAAATTGAAATATTTACTCTATGAAAAACCTATTTTTAATATTCTAACAAGATCTAAACTTTGTTTACTAAATAGACTTGGTACAAACAGCAAATTATAGATACTTTATGATACTTTTTACAGAATCTTTTGGTCCAAAGTGCAAAAGAAAGGGTCTTGCATTAAGATTTAATACAATTTTACTAGAAATATATATTGCCCTTTCCGGGATTAAACAAGTACCTGGCTGCTGGCTTTTTAGTTAATGGGACATTTCATAGGACAGTGCCATCAACTCTGTTTTCTAATGTTAACAGGAGGTGTCTGGCAACACCCTCACCCCAGAGCTTTATAAACCTCTCACTCAATAGCATGGTCCCCGGTGAAGGTCTCAGTCAGAGCTGAAGGGATTGAACTTGCCACCAGAAAGGGACAATTGCGGAGGGCTATTTGGTCACATCACTACATCTCACCTGCTCTCCCACCCTCCACCTGGAATTCAGAGAAGCGCCTGTGACATTAACCTTGGAACGTTAGTTGGTAGGCACACCATCCCCTCGGGGAAGAGGTTGCAAAGTTAACATTTTGAAAGCAATTTTCTGCCACTAAAAAATGTGTGGTTTATCAGAACCCTAAGAAATGTCAAATGATTGGGATTATCCCCTTTCTCCTTTCCTGTATGCCTTCAATTAGCTGAATGAAAGCAAACCCATGGTTTTAGAACCAAAAATAGCTGGAGAAAAGTGACGCAGATTTCACCGAGATGAAAGAGTGGAACTCAGAAGCCTAATTAAAAGCAACTGAGAAACCAGTATTCGATACAGAGTTTACTCACCTGAAAAAATAAACCAAAAGCTCCAGCAGGCTTTGGGGGAGGGCTGTGGGAAAGGGGGAGAGGTCTCAGGCGGGTCACAGGAAGGCCCAGCCAGCAAGGACACAGAGCTTCACTATTTCTTCCCTCTTGGAGTCAGGGGAAGGTCAGCCAGGCAGTTGAGGCCACCACCACACTGGGACTGCCTGACAGTGGTCAGTGAGGGAGAGAATGAACAGGCGTGCCATGGTGGCAAGGCGACATTTATTCTCCCAAACACTTTGTTTCCTTTTCTATCTTGAAATGTGCATGATTAGCTAAACATCTTTTCCCCCAGATTTTTCCAGACTTCTTTCTCTTCTCACAATTCCTCCCCTCTTTACTAAAATTCAAAGCATTTCTGTGCATTCAGCATATGGATTGTTTTTGATGGCAGGAGCTCACAAGGACTTACTGAAAGAATTGGGCCTCATTTACCAACAGGAAAATTCTCTTGGTTTTGAGATACATCAAGGCCCAAGGTCAGTCAAGAAATAAATGATTCCTTCTTTCATACATTGCATATTTTTAACCTACAAATCAACTCCCCAAACGGAATGTTGGCAAATAAAACAGCTTTGGTGATCCCTCTAAATGCAATTGCCATCTTGTCCAAGGTTTTATTTGGAGGTATGAGAAAAGACTCAACCTAATTTTCTTGGCCCTTAACTGCTGGGGGAAACGTCCTTCATTCTTTTCCTTTCCAAGTTTGATATTCGTTACCTTGGGTAGAGTGGAAGGTGGGGAATGTGAAAAGATGTAGATGGTGTCTCCAAACAAATGCAGTGGATTTTCCAAATAACTAAAACGACAGTATTATTTTTGGAACAGTCTGTTAAGGGGGCAGAGACCAGATGTTTTCAGATGCTCTGTGAGGTCACAGTCAGCTCTTCTTTACTTTACCCTTTGTCAATATGTCCCATAACTTAGTGAGACTATCAACCCTGGATATCACCCACTGTTTCAGAAGCCGAATGAACTTTACAAAGGATATCCCAGTATTAGTATTTTATATTGAGATTACTACTGTCGTTCTTTAAATACTTTGGGAACACCAAATACTTTATACTTTGCTGGTTATTGCAGCTCTGCTATTGCAGAGAGATTTTATATTAAGTACTGAAGATATGGCCTTGTCTGTAAGAGGTCAACCATCTTAAGGGAACATGTTTATGTAAACACAGGACCATTCACCACTCTTCTGGGAGAGCTGTTCTTTTCTTTCCTTATTTCCTTTTAACAGAAGGAATCCTCCTTTGTGTATCTATCTTTCCTACCCTATTTCCCATCATGAAACCTCTCCGCCTGAGGCTAAGGACCAGCATTTAAAGATTGTCATCCTCTGTCCAGTACAACATTGAGGCTACTTGCCTTTCAAATGATTTTTTGCTTTTGTTGTTTTTCCTGGGGACGTCATGAGCAGACATTTAATCAATTATATTTTTCAGTACAGGCTGTACAAGGATCCTGTCTTAATATTTTTTCCCCTTATGCCCAATCTCTCGCTATTCTTCTATTCCTACCTCCAGGCCCAGTATGAAATTTTTTATATATGTATGTCCCTACATAATCATGTACTCTTTTTTATAAAATACATTGGGTTGTTTTGTATGTACGTATACTTTAACTTCTACAAATCGCATCATGGTGTAAATTGCATTCTTTTTATTACTTTCTCCATCCAACAATGTTTTTCAGTTCTTTCTGTGTTGCTCTATGGTAATTTCATTATTTCCAGTTGCTTCACAGAGTGCCACGTGGGCCACTAATCTTGTGTACACATCCAGATGGAGAAGATGGAAGAATCAGAACTATTTGCCTCAATAGGGCAGTTACTTAAAGTAGCAGATAATATAAGGGCAATCACTGTCTTTGAGTAAATTTATAACCCTGATAGCAGGTGAGCTAATGTGATTAGTCGCTCTGTCACATAACCACGTGTCTTCTTTGGTTTTCCTTTGCAGCCCGTGCCACAGTTGTGATGGTGCGGTTATGGGTAATTATGAGTAAGAATCTGAGAGCTGCTAGCAGATGAAACTATGTCTGCTTGTTCGCTGCTACATCCCCAGTGCCTGGGCCAGTACCTGGGAAATGGGAAAGCTTGGTAAGCGTTTGGTGGATGAGTGTGGGAATATGTGGGTAAATTAATAATAATGACTTCATAACTCCCATGAGACTGGGAGCCAGACAAACTTAGGCTTCCTGCTGGCTGTACCACTGGGCAATGGTGAACCTCTCTGAGTCTATTATCTCCTCTGGCAGATAAGTTATCAGAATTGTAGGGATGATTATGTGATCTGATAAACATCAGAATAACTCAAAAGGTATTCCACACTTAGTAGTATCTCAGTAAAAGGAGCAATTATTTAATCCAACATTGTAAGTGTTAAGTGTTATGCTACGGTTATAGCAGCATTTATGAGCAGCAAGGGTTACAGGCATTCAGGGCATCAAAAGAATTAGAATGGTTTCCTCCTTGTACTTGCACTGCATGCAAGTGTACTTAATGAAAATAGTAGCGAAAAACAGAGAATGTAAATGTTCTTAATAATTGGCCACAAAGAGAATTCAACTCAAGACACTATGGCTGCAAAATTAGTACCATGGGTAGGTGGGCCCCATCTCAGCAGCACCAGTTATTTGATACCAGTGAGAAATGAAGACAGAGGTTTAAAGAAACAATCATAAACACTGTGTTTCCCCTAAAATAAGACCTAGCCAGACCATCAGCTCTAATGCATCTTTTGGAGCAAAAATTAATATAAGACACAGTATTATTATATTATATTATGTTATTTTATATTGTATTATACCAGTCTTATATTAAAATAAGACCAGGTCTATATTAAGTTTTGCTCCAAAGGATGCATTAGAGCTGATGGTCCAGCGAGGTCTTATTTTCAGGGAAACACAGTACCCACCTAGGGAAGAGGAACCCAGAGAAAGGAGCATTTTTGGATTTGCCAGGTACTAAACTGTTCAAAACCCAACTTTCTCATTTTTGGTTGTCAGCATGCTCGTTATGTTACAGATATTACCCGAAACTTGGAAGAAGCAAGAAAAAGAGATGGACTAAGTGGAAAAACAGAATGTGAGGTTCAGCAGTTTCGACTAGAACAGGAGTCAGCAAACTATGGCCTGTGGGCCAAATCCAGCCACAATGTGTTTTTGTAAATAAAGTTTTATTGGAATACAGCTACGCCCATTTGTTTAAGGATTGTCTGTGGTGACTTTCAAATGATAGTTGAATAGTTGTGACAGAGATCATCTGGCCCCACAGAGCCTAGAAAATTTATTATCTGGCCTTTTACAGAAAAATTTTGCCTGATGACTGGCCTAGAAGAAGGGGGCACAAAACATCCATGTTTACTATGATTTAACAGTGATCTCCTCCCTCAACTCTCAGGTAGAACAGTCAGAGAAGAAATAAAGGGAACAGCTAGAGAAGCAAAATCTAACCTTCACATTTGAAATTCATTAATTTATTTGTATTTTATTTTAACCTTTCAATAACCCAGTACACAGTCTCAGATCAGATAGCTCAATCCTGACAAATATTGGTTCACGAAAGTCTCTGCTGAGGCACTCAAGGTTCTCAAAGCTCAACTTTCTATCTGCCCGTAAAAACAAACAAAAAGAAACTGATTTTTAAAGAATTTGGGAAGCCTCTGTGCACCTCTAAATCACCTATTACTGGTTGCCATTCACAGCTTAGTGGCAGGACCTGTAATTTATTAAGGGAAACCCAGACTGCAGATGAAGCTGCAAAACTACAACATGAAATCTGACCTCGAGCACACAGAGTTCCCCTTCCAAATCTCCAGACCTCTTAGGTACATTTCTGGAAATAGTGACACGGTCCAGAGGCCCATGAAACTGAGAAATGCTTCCACAAGAAAGTCCGCCCTTACCAAGCTTGGTTCGAAGGTTATCACACTGACGTTTTCCACTTCCACAAGAAAGACCTTCTTTTACCATTGTCCTATGAAAAAACAAAAGCAGAAATATTTGCTAAAGCACCAAGAAACAATACAGACAGAAAGAGCGAGGAACTTAAACACAGAGGATCTGGGTTCAATCCATTTTCTCCTTTTCGAGACTGAAAGATTGGATATCTGAATTTTTCTCAGTTTTATTCTCCTGAACTTTAAAAAGGGGTGATGCTAACACTCCAGAATCATAGAGTTGTTTAGAGGATTATTTTCAGTCTTTCATGCCACTCTCACTGAAAGTTATAATTTTTTTTTATTGGGTCACCAAAGTGGGCATCTGATTTTAGGTCTTGGCACCCCTTCTGGCATGGCACCCCCTTTCTTTGATGTCCTCTTTTAGTTGTCTAGAACACTTTTTCTCGAGGAACTAGTAATACATTTTTGTCCCCATAAGCATCCGACCCCCATTGACCATTAGCCAGACCCCTAGATTTATGTATAGGTTTCTCACTTTCTTCTAAGTAAAATGGAGCCCTGGTCAACTGACTCCTAAGGGAGTTTAAAAGGGCAAGTCTAGGATAATCACTTCTAGGTTTATTTCCTTATGATGAATTCCAGGAAGTAGAATTGGTAGCCAAAGAATTTCTTTTTTACATAGGCTTGCTAGAACTCTTTATATATAAAAAATATTGGTCCTTTATCTGGAATATATATATATATATATATATATATATATATATATATATATATATATATACACATATATATATATATATATATATATATTGCAATATATATATATATTGCAAATACTTCCCGGCTTTTTAAAGTGACATTTAATTTTGCTCATGGGGTTTATTATATATAGTCAGAGCTATTAATGATTTATTTTACAATCTTTGCCTTTGATGTTACTTTTAGAAAGGGCCTTTATAACACCAAGACTATATAAATATTTATCTAAACCTCTTCTACTACATATAAGGTTTCTCTCTCTCTCTCTCTCTCCCTCTCTCTCTCTCTCTCTTTCTCTCTCGCTCTCTTTTTAGCATTTTATCTCTTTAATCCATCCGAAATTTATTTTGATATTTGAAGTAAGGTAAAAAGCTCACTTAATTTTTTCCAGATAGGTAAGTAATTTTCCCAGTACATGTAATCATCTATCTTTTCCCTACTCATGAAATACTACATTTATCTTGTATTAAATAATGATATACTCTTGTGCCTATTTTCAAAATATGAAAACTTACATTTGCCTCTTTGTTCCTAGAGGACATAGTGGACTTGATAGAAGCAAGAACAAGGGAAGAAGGTAAAACATCTCACAGGTCCTGCCAAAATGGGGGGGGTGGGTACTTAGGAATGTCACAGTGGGGGTTGGGTAGAGTCGGAATTCACCACAGTTGTGTGTGGCCGGGCAGTGCATACTAACCTAAAGTTGCCTTGTTTTTGAGTAAGTATGATGTTTGTGTTTCTAGAAGAGCTAGCTCAAAGTATCCTAAAAGAATCATCCTAATAATACTCATGAAATCCAAAATGACAGACCAACTTTTTTTTCATTATTCAGACAAAGAACAGAAAATTGAAGTGACTTTTGTAGAATTAGAGAGTGCTGGGAATAGAACTGAGGTCTTCTTGCTCTTAGCACAGAATGAAATCAGTTTCCAAACCTGACATATAACTGGCCCTATTGTGGACTTTTTGATCCCCTCTAATTCCCTAATGTGTTTCTCAGAATATTTTGGATTTCGGTTTATTTTCTTAAGCCAGTGAAGAACCTCCTTATGTTTCCATTCACTTTATGTTAACGTTTAATGATTTTTTTTTTTTTCTGGAGCCATTTCTACATGAGGGAAGTGTGGTGTGGCGTTTGGAGGAGGCCGTATGTCTGTGACCCACTTTCTTTGACTGGGAGAGTGTTCGCAAATAAGAAAGTGCTGCTGGTCCGTTGTCAGGCGAGCAGTTCACGGCACACCAAGGAGTCAGGGAGAGAGCTGTGGTTCTCACAGGGTCTTTATCTTTCTGTCCCTGCAATTCCCTGCACCACCCCCCTCCCCGAAGAGTCTGATTCCCCTACTGAAAGGTTATATAGTAGCCCCCACACTTCTCCAACATAATGCTTCTCACAATTGCAATATAACAATTTATTATGTAATTAATGGTTTAATACTCATGTTCCTGGCTAGAGGTAGGTCCATGAGAACACGATTTAGCAGGGCCACTTCATGGGTGAACAATCCACGCAGCCACACAGGATCCTGTGCTGAGAAGGAACCCATCTTGCTTAATGCTCTGCTGATATTGTCTTGAAATACTTAACATTTTTTGAGATGGGACCCTGCAAATTATGTGACCAACCCTGGACCTAAGTTCCATCCTTTGATGAATTCCAAGCCCAGCACTGGTAGTGGCAACTGCACTGTTTGTTGAATGTTGTTATTCAATAAACTCATGAAGATGAGCTGGGAAGCGTTGATGTTTTCACCCAGAAAGTGTACAGCAAAGATACGTTGCACTGCATGACTCATTATTTTAAGTAAGGTGGATTCTGGGGAAATGGAAGGTGACTACTGCTTCAGGCCAGGGTCTCCAGGAAGTGGACTCCCAGGTGGAGATTTGTTTGTAGAATCATTAGGGATCCTCCCAGGATTAGCATCTGTTGGGGAAGGGCAGATAGAGAGATTGAGCTGCGCAGCAGTCACTGTAAAAGTGCCTCTGCCAACCCGTAGGGTGCTCTGAGGCTGGAACAGCCTTTTAGGGTTGTCCCAAGGTAGGGCCAGGTTGTGGGTTCCGTCACTAGGTGCAGGTTGCAGCAGGAAGGAGGCAGGATTCTGGCAAGGTCATTGGCTGTAGCTTCGTGCCCTAGTTCTCAGTCAGGGTGATATTCCCCCCAGAGGATATTTGGCAATTTTGGGGTTGTCAGGACTATGGGGTGGGCATCCAGTGCACAGAGGCCAGGAATGCTGCTACACGTCCTATGACACAGGGAGCAGCCTCCACAATAAAGAATGTTCAGTCCCAAATGTCTATTGTGCAAGGCTGAGAAAGCCCGGCCTAATGCCAGTCCTGGAGAACCTGGCAGCTGGGCTGTCTGCAGGCAGTACTCTCACAACTAGGGGAACGTGCTCTGGAGCCTGGAAGGAGCCTCTCGGGGAGCAGCCTTGCACGACTGAGTCTCACTTCATTACAGAGGAAGGTAGTAGGGCAAACTACAGCCCTGGAGGCAACAACCTATGCTCTCCATTTTAGACTTCCCTCACACTCGGAGGGTGCCTCTGCTGGTCTTGGGAGCTAATCTAGAGGGACCATTTCTCAATGCGAGCCCTGAGTGGGGCTGTAATGCAGCTGTGGTTCATTTTTGGCTTCACATTCACAAAATGAGCCCACCCTCTGTGAACAAATCTCAGCATTGCTTCTCCTTCGTCAACTGGCCATGAAGGATGCCCTCCCCAAGGGGGTTATAGGTGTGGTTGAAGGAAGAGCATTGCTATAACACAGCAGGTGAGATGAGGTCCGGGCCACATGCTCATGCAGCTCCTGCGCTCTCTAGCCTTATTCATGCCTGATCCCTAGTGCCACTCATTTTATAGTGATGTCTTGGCTGGGCCTAATCCAACCATATGATTTGTTAGACCTGACAGAACTCAGCTTGTGATGGGCAGTTCTGGCTTTGTGGTCCCTTAGTGACACGATTCTGGCACTTCAGCACTATAAGGTCTAGCTGCTCACCAGGATCTGTTTTCTACAAAGTGAATAATTCCCTTCAGCTGGATGGACATGATCTGAAACCCTCAGGGACCATACTGTAATTCTCTTATTGGGACTTGCCATGTCCTCCACGGAGCATCTTTTCCCACACAAACACCTCTCATACCATACAGTCAACCAGGTATGGGCAGGTGGCAGTGCCACTCCTTGCATCACATCGTGCTCTGGACACGCCTCAAAGCTGATAGCCTTTGTGTAGTAGATTGAATTGTGTTTCCCCTAAAAGATGTGTACAAGTCCTGCCCCCTGTTAACTGTGAATATGGGCTTAGAAAAAGTGTCTTTGCAGCTTTTATTAAATTAAGGATCTCCAGGTAAGATTATCCTGGATTTAGGGTGGGCTTTATAGCCAATGATCTCTCTTATGAGAGAAAGGAGAGGGGCACTTGCGACTCCCGGAGATAGATACACAGGGAAAAAGACACGGCCATGTGAAAACAGAGACACAGACTGGAGTGACGCTGCCAGGAGGCAAGGAACGTCTGAAGCCACCAGAGCTGGAAGGAAGGGCTTTCCCTTAGAGCCTCCAGAGGGAGTATGTCCTGGCCAACATCTTGCATTTGGAACTTTGGCCTCCAAAACTGTGAGAGAATACATGTCTGTTGTTTTAAGCTGCATAGTTTATGGTTTAGCATACCTGCCTAACTTGAGAATTCAACTTTCTTTGGTTATTCTTATATTTAGTCCTGAACCTGGTACTCACTTCTGCTTTTCATCTACAGGACATGAGAGTCTCTTTCTGTTTTGCCAAGGAGCCCTTCTCACTCTCATATGCAGCCTTTAATTGCTGAATAATCCCTTTCTGTCTTTCCAAAGAATCTATTGTTTTTCTTTTCCAAATAATCTGTAGCCTCTAGCAACAGCCTTTAGATTGCATTGTCGTTATACTTCTATTTCCTGCATATTTATCAAACACATGATACACTGAACCCTCTAGTGCACTTCTTTCTACTGCTAAGGCATCCATCCCAGTCAGCTCTGGCATGAGGAGGCCATCACTGGTCCACCTACCTCTAGTGATGCGTTTCTCACTGTTCGCAGCTGGGGAAATGCAGCCCCGGAGGCCTGTTGAGCACCTGCTTACTCAGACAGCTTCTGGAACCAGTAGCTGCAGATTAGCTTCCCCAGGAAGCAGTCTCGGAGATGAAAATTAGCATGTCGGAAGTGTATTTGGGCGTATTCTCAGGAGTAACAGCTGTGAGCTGAGAGAATGAAGCCGGACTGGGCAGTGGAAGAAGGTCTCCGCCTACCACAAAGGGAGCTATTTGTCCTACAGAGTCATCCCACATTGGGGTAAGGGGATACAACTTTGATATCACTGCATCAACCAGTCATTTGGGTGCATGCTGTCCTCAGGAAGACGGTAAGAACCTTGGGTGAGGTTGCTGTCTTCTGCCAAGAGCAATTCCTGAAGAGGACTGACGCTGAGCTCTAGTAGCTGGCATTGCCATCAGCCAGTATCTGGACGGCTCCACACAGCATCTCCTGCTCTTGTGTCGATTTCCACAAATGTAGTGGAATAGAATATTCATATAATATAACATCCCTGTGTTAATATGTCACTCTAATAATATACAATTCATATAAATATACTATTAATTTGTAATATATAATTCATAGTAATATAATACTCCTCTATTAATATATAATATTAACATTATATTAATGTTAATAATATACAATATTCTTATATCATTGTGATATATATGTATATATATATATATATATGTACACACATATATATCACAATATGTTATACCACACTGGCTTTTATTAATACATATTAATTGTTAAAAGCTAGACCTCTCCAAGATCATAGGAACAAGGATGTACTTGAGTTGGAGATAGAATACCCGTAACTGCATTTAACCTCAGCAGAATCAAAAGAAGTGTCAGAAAATTTTCCTCCAGTTTCCATGAACATGTGGACCAGATTCTGGCAGGAAAATTTCTAGTTCCCCTACCTTAGTCAGAGTCTGTGCCAGGCAGTCAGTGAGAACACACTTTTGCACATTTTCAGACACCCTTGTTGGCTCCAACATTGGCAGCACACGGCTGGATCGTGGCAATGAATGTCTGGCAGGCTACCAAGCATATGTTTTCCTCAGACCCAGGGAAAGGCAGAACTTTATGGTCACCAGCAATGACCTGGAGACTGTAATTTTGACACAGTATATTGTCAGTTCTCAGCATGTGTGGGAGTGAAGCACATCATCTAAAAGGCATTGCTATTTGGCTCTACAAGGCAGTGTGTGTGTGTGTGTGTGTGTGTGTGTGTGTGTGTGTGTGTGTGTGTGTGTGTATAGGGCAATAGAGTCCTGTTTTGAGCTCTTTGAATTTTTGCATTTTAGAAGAGTTGCCATCTCAGTTACATTTTGCTTAGATGAATTGTAAAGTTGGGCTTTGTTCCCTGTTGGTCTCTGGCTGAAGATGGAGAGAGTGGCCCAAAGCTAGGCTAAAAACATTAGATAAATAGTCCTGATAACCAAGACTTGTCTATTTAATTTCTGAGCTTAGTTCTTTGGGGCAAGGGAAGGACGGTTTTATTTTAAGTCCACAGATGTGCCTAGGTCTCAAACTTATGCAATATGTTTTTTAGGTGTGTCAAATAGTAAAACCTTTGAAACTTTTAACATTGGGTGTAGTCTGCGATTATATAGAAGTGAACAATGGCACCATTTCCCCTCTGTATAGGCTGCAGCACATTTCTCCTTGTGGTTCTTTTTTTTTTTTTTTTTTCTTGCACAGCGGGACTGACATCTTTAAAGGCAGGCAGTAGCCTACCCAGGGACAATCATGTTTTTTTCATTGTTAATTGGCTCAGTCTAACTGGAAATTTATACAAATAACACAAGCTAGGATGCAAACACACCCACCTCCATCTCTCACCAACCCTGATTTTCTAAAACCAGAATATTGAGTTTAACTAAAAAACAAACACTTATGCTATTGAGTGACCAATTATTCTACTATTTTTGATTTTGTTTTATTGTTGTTGTTTGCGTTTCCCCCTGAAGAATCCTTTTCTTTTGCTTCTCTGGTTGAAGCCCAAATCATTAGTATTTATACCCCAAATATGCCTTTCTAATTGTTTTTGACCCCACTGGGGATGTGCTGTAGATGTTGATCTATGACAAGGACCTGGCTTGTTATCCTCAGGTTGGAGTGTAGGAGAGAGGGAGCTCTGGGATTAGTGATGAGGACAGACATTGTGGGGTAATCTTTGTAGTCATGCCCAGATTCTATACAATGGTGCATTTTAGAGATAGGAAAACAAATAAGAAAGAAACGAATAAATCCGAAGAGATAATATCAGTTCCCCAGGGCTTGATTAAAACAACACTGGGACAAGTAGGAACTCTCACTCTTGGGTAAGTCCCAGGCTGGAAAACCTGTGAGGGGTGTGAGGGCCTTGCTGCTTGTCTTTCATTTTAAGGCATGACATGATAAAAGAATCTTTCAGTGTTTTCATTCATTTTTTCTGTCTTCAATTTACTTTTATTGGTCTCTCCTTCAGCTTTACGTTTAGTTCAATTCTGTTTGATGAGAAATGGTTTTGGAAATATGACTCTGAAATGAAAAAGTTCTGAGTATTTTGTTTCTGGATCAAATAAAATCATCACATGGATGTCACCAAGTGCCACGTTTTGGGATATTTTCTGCCACTTTCCTTTCTTCTTTCTTCTTGTTCTGTCTCACATGTTGTCTGAAATACTGAATCTAGGAGCTGTTGTTTCTCTATCAGTTGTACTTCTACCCATTTTATAAATTCCCGAAAGTCAAATCACATTATTCTATCCTTTCTTGAAGTAATATTTGATTAAATAACTGTGCCTCCTAGGAAATCTCCCTCACTACCTCTCCTGGTGGCAGCCCTTCCTCTTTCCCTCAGGGCCCATGTTTTAAGGCTACAAATAATGAGGATCCCAGTCCTTCTTCCTCCCCATACACAGATCACAAGTCTGTCAATCCACGATTTACTCAGCTCCCAATATTTGTCCAGCAGCACCCAATGTGTGTGTGTGTGTGTGTGTGTGTGTGTGTGTGTGTGTGTGATGGTAGAGAAGTGCCAGCCAGGGCAGAACATAACAGAAAGATACCATTATCTTTGCCTTTCAAGAACTTGCAATTTAATGGGGTAGACAAGATGGCCACATGGAAACAAACAAACAAACAAGGAAAAGTTGAAAGGGAGACTACTAGAAAGTACAGCAATGACAAGAATTTGTTGAGTGAGTAATAAATGGCCAGACACTGTTCTAAACACATTGTGTGCAATATCTTATTTAATTCTCTCCACAACCTTGTAAGTCAAGTAATGTTACTACCACCATTTTACAGATAAGAAAATGAAGACTCTGATGTTAGGTAACTTGACCCAGTTTGCACAGCTACTACTTCTAAGGGCTGTGCGGTTCTGGGGTCCGAGCTTATAACCATTCTCATGTCGTTGCTGGGGGTGCAACAGAATCTCAAGGCAGATAAAAGGCAGGAGAACCCACATAATGTAGAGGTTACATAACTGAGCTGGGCTTTGAAAGATACTCAGACTTCAGAGTGCAAAGGAAGGGCATTTTAGGAGGTAGGAACAAAGATGGGTGAACGCGTTATAAACAGGAATAGCAAATGTCAAGAAAGGTCATGTCAGGGGCCTGGGCACAGAAAGATGTACAAGATGTGGGCTCCATGCGGCAAGGTCAGGCTCCAAGGCAGAGAGTGGCTCAGAAGGCCCCGGGAACCATGTAGGTGCGATCCTGGGCTGGGCTGGTGCCTGCAGGATGAAGTAATGGGAAATCCCTGGTGTATCCCAATTATGGGTTTCAGTTTTTTGAAATTCTTTTTCTTATATGATAACTTTAACTTTGCTCACTTTTGTGAACAATGACTTTGAAATCGTAACTCAGAAAGGTCAGAAAGACATATCACAGATGGATGATTGCTAGAAGGGCTGGGAACAGTTTAAACATGAAGAAGATGGAAACTAAAGGCTTCCCTATGGCCCTGCTCTGGGTGTCTAGAAGCATGTTTTCACTGACAGAAATAGGAAGAAGAGCCAATTTTGGAGAGATAACCTCAATTTTGGATCATTTGAATCTGAGATGACATCTGAAAAGCCAAGTGAAGCTGTCCATTCAGCAGCCAGGATAAAAGTGAAGGCTGAGGATACAGACATTTTCTTTCTCTTCATTTCCAAGAAGTTCCTATCACCACCCCCACACCTTGTTATTTGTTTTCTTTTCTTTCCCTTTTAAATATGTCTACCATATCTTTCTAGAATCATCCATGCACTTCCAGTCCCAACACACTTCTAATCCTCTGTACACAGCCCTACCTCCACCACAAGCTTGGTAAAACTGTCCCTCCTGGGAAAATGCTACTGAAGCCTTGCCAAAATGTCTCTCCTGGCAGCTACAGACTGCCTTCCTGCTTTGGAAAAGTAGCTCTTGATGGATGGTCTGTCAGAAAACTGCTATCTGCACAAAGGGAACCTGACTTCAGTTAGGTCTATAACGATGCACTATCCTACAGGGCGGCTGCCAAAATCTGAGCAGAAATAGATGGTGACAGTTTCCACTCACAGATAATATTGTGTGTGGCTGACTGCTGACTGGAAATGTGGGTCCTGTCAGGCCCACTGAATTCACTCTGATAATGTGGCCGCAATGTATCGCCACCCTGGCCCAGCTCTGGTCAGAGGCCAGGACCCAGTTCCTGAGACATTGGGAGCTGTGAACACACTGACTGGCACGTGGTCCCTGACACAGACACTTCATCCATTCAACAAACCCGCCAAGGCCTGGAGGACTCTGTGAAAGGTTATGGCCCTGCTCTGTACTTCGCCCTGTGCTCAGAACCTGAGATACATTAGTTATTGCATCCTGTGCTCCACGGCTGCCTGTTGTCCTCTCCAGTTGGACAAAGACTGGGATTCCTCTTCTGAGAACAGTCAGAGAAGCCTAGGGGTTTTTTTGGGATGACCAGGAGTTGGAGGGAAGGTAAGCGTGGCTTCTGTGGGTGAGACCCTGCCAACCAGGGCAGGGCGGGGCTGCTTGGAGCACCTCGGTGGTTGCCCTGGCTGCTGGGGTCTTCTAACTACATGAGACAATAGAACACCGAAGCTGGAAGCAGCCCCAGAAGTCATTTTACCCAGTGTTCTTTGCTTTAAAGGTCAAATTTTGAAGCCTACAAGGATTTTGTAAATTCTCCAAGTAGAAGTAGAAGTGAGAACTTTGACCCAACTCTCTGAAAACCCCCAACTATCTTTTAAAATTCTTTTCAAAAAGAGGTGATGTCAATAATTTGTCAGGTGTTATAGTTGCTTAGTGAAAACAGAACTTCAGATTTCTCAATGGCTCAGAGGCTATTTCATATTCCCCTTCTCACAGTGCTATGATTCCTCCCTGCCAGGTTATTTACAAACACTAAATAGATAACGGTTTTCTAAACTGGTGTGAAACAAGATTTTAGGCAGTGCTCCAAGGTTTGTTGGTGTCAGCCTCTGCTCAAGGAAGCAGCTGTGGTTCCAGGCTGGAAGAAGCTCTTCCTTCACACACACCTCTCTGGTTATTGTCTTCTCATCTATAAAGTGAAAGTATTACATTGGGTGACCTCTAAAATCTCCCCCACTCTCAAACTGTATTGTTGCATAAAAGCAAAGTGGGCCTTACGTCTCCTCGGGAAGTCATTATTCAAGGCAGATTTTACACGTGACAACACATAAAGCTGGCAATGGTGACAGAGGCCCTCATGCTTTGATGGACTGTACATGCATTTGACCTTTCTACAAATCAGCTTGGCAATGTGTATAAAGAAATTGAAAATGACACACCTCTTTTTACCTTCTAAGAATCTGTCCCAGGAAGATAATCTAAACTGAAACAAGAGGTAAGTATATTTATTTTATCATTTAGTTAGAAATATTAATAAGCAACATTTATTGATAATATTTATTATAGCATTATCAAGAAAAGCAGAGAATTACAAACAAGTAAATATCTAAAAGTAGTGGTCAAATCTAGCCACATTGGTAATATTATGCAGTTATTAAAAACTATATTTTCAGAAAATATTTTTGAGGCAAATACTGTACTCGTAATATGTTGTGTGTTAAATACAAGATAAAAAAGGAATTCACAGTCGTCCCTATTTTTAGAAAAAGGACCCATAATTTATATGTGAACTTTAAACAACTGGAAATAAAAGAAAATTCTAACAGAAATCACAGATGATTTTTTAAAAAGTTCTCTGCAATTTCTGAACACACATGTTCAGAACATACTCAGTTAACATACATGCCTTTTATAATCAGAAAATAAATAATACAACAAAAATTGATTTAGTAGAAGTTCTTTTCCTAGAAAGATGGAGTAACATATTTTTTCATATTCTATTCTCTACATGTAACTAAAAACCCTGGACATTATATTTAAAACAAACATAAAAATACTCTGAAAAATGAAGAAGTCAGATCAGTTGGAGACATGGAGACACAAGGAATAACATAACAGTGAGTTCCTGGGTTTTTTTGTTTTTGTTTTTGTTTTTCGCCTCATGTATTCCAGACTTGGAGCTAAAGAAGGCAGCAACACAGTAATATCCACAGGCACAATCCCCCTCCCCTCAAAAAAAGCCCCAACAAAAGTCTGCCTTCTTTAGCCAAAGGACCAGGAAAATGGCAGCTTAGGAAAACAGAATACTTTTAGACAATAACCACTCTGCTCCAACTACAGAAGAAATTTTGGCCCCCTCCCCTAGCAAAAGCCACACCTTTCACCCTTGCCACACTGTCAGGAGCCCCAACTGCACAAGACAGTGTCAGAGAAGGCTGAATCCAGAGCTAGGGCTTTTCAACCACGCTGGAGGGTAATGAGACTTCTCTGCCCTTCTCAGCACCTTCCGCAACATCTGTGAACATCATGTGGGAAAACCGGAATTCTATCTCCATCAGTTAATTACGAGTTAGTGCCTCTCTCTTTCTCCCTGTCAGAGTAGTGTCATAGAAAGCCAGATAAAATAGATGGTTGAAATAAGATCCAGAGTCTCATAATATAATACTCAAAGTGTCCAGACTTCAATTAAAAATCATTCATCATACCAAGAACTATGAAAACAATAATTTGAATGAAATAATGACAATTAATAAATGCCGTCACTGAGGTGACAGAGATGTTAGAATGATCTGACAAAGATTTTTAAATGCCCATCATAAAAACACTTTAACAACAAATACCCTTGAAACAAATGAAAAATAAAAACTCTCAGAAAATAAATAGAAAGTCTAAGCAACCCAAATAAAATTTTGGAATTGAAATATACAATAATCAAAAATTAAAAACTCAATAGATGGGCTCAGCAGAAGAATGGAAGGGACAAAGGAAAAAATCAATGAAGTTGAAGGTAGAATAGTAGGAATTTCCTAATCTCAACAACAGAAAGAAACTACTGGGACAATAATAAAAAAAATTTAACATGTGTTATCAAAGTACCAGAAAGAGAAAATATAGAGAGCAGGGATGAAAAAGTGCTTAAAGAAATATGGCTATAAGTTCCCCAAATTTGGCAAAAGTCATAAATCTACATATTCAAGATGTTAAGCAAACCCCACATGGGGTAAATGCAAAGGAATCTACGCCAAGACTTATCAGGTCAAACCAAAAACGAAGAACAAAGAAAAACGTCTTGAAAGCAGCAAGAGAGAAATGTCACCTTATTTACAGGGGAAAAAAAACACAATACAAATATCAGCAGCTTTAAATATCCTTTAGGTATGAAGAGAAAATTAAGATATTCTCAGAGGAAGGAAAATGAAGATAATTTGCCACCAGCAGACCTGCCCTGAAAGAATGGCTAAAGGAAGTTCTCTAAAATTTAGGAAATAAAAGAGGAATCTTGAATTGTCAGGAAGGAAAAAAGAACAACACAATGAGTAAAATACAAATAAATACATTTCCTTCTCCCCTTGAGTTTTCTTTTTTTTTTTTAATTTATTAGGGTGACAATTGTTAATGAAATTACATAATTTCGGGTGTACAATTCTGTATTACATCATCTATAAATTCCATTGTGTGTTCACCACCCAGAGTCAGTTTTCCTTCCATCACCATGTATCAGATCCACCTTACCCTCATCACCCACCCTCCACCCCCTTACCCTCTGGTAAACACTAAATTATTGTCTGTGTCTATGAATTTTTGTTTCTCCTTTGTTTGTCTTGTTATTTTCCTTTTGTTGTTTTTGGTTTATATACCACAGATCAGTAAAATCATAGGGTTCTCTGCATTTTCTTTCTGACTTATTTCGCTTAGAATTACACTTTCAAGATCCATCCATGTTGTCACAAATGTTCCTATATCATCTTTTCTTACTGCCGAATAGTATTCCATTCTGCATATATACCACAACTTCTTTATCCATTCATCTATCGAAGGACATTTTGGTTGTTTCCATGTCTTGGCCACCATAAACAAAGCTACAATGAACATTGGAGCACACGTGTCTTTATGGATAAATGTTTTCAAATTTTTTGAGTAATACCCAGGAGAGGGATTGCTGGGTCATATGGTAATTCTATTCGTAAGTTTTTGAGGAACTTCCACACTGCCTTCCATAACAGCTGCACCAGTCTGCATTCCCACCAACAGTGTATGAGGGTTCCTTTTACTCCACAGCCACTCCAACACTTGTTGCTATTTGTTTTGTTGATGATAGCCATTCTGACTGGGGTGAGGTGATATCTCATTGTGGTTTTTATTTGCATTTCTCTGATGATTAGTGATGTTGAGCATTTTTTCTTATGTCTATTTGCCATTTGTATGTCCTCTTTGGAGAAATGTCTCTTCAGTTCCTCTGCCCATTTTTCAATTGGGTTGTTTGTTTTGTTGTTGTTGAGTTTCATGAGTTCCTTGTATATTTTGTATATCAGCCCCTTATCGGAGGCACTGTTTGCAAAAATCTTCTCCCATTCAGTTGGTTGCCTCTTTATTTTGTCAATGGTTTCTTTTGCTGTGCAGAAGCTTTTAAGTTTCATATAGTCCCATTCGTTTATTTTAGCTTTTACTTCCATTCCCTTTGGAGTCAAATTCATAAAATGCTCTTTGAACCCAAGGTCCATAAGTTTAGTACTTCTGTTTTCTTCTATGCAGTATTGTGTGAGGTCTTATGCTTAAGTCTTTGATCCATTTTGAATTAATTTTGGTACATGGTGACAGTTAGCAGTCCAGTTTCATTCTTTTGCACGTAGCTATCCAATTCTGCCAGCACCATTTATTGAAGAGGCTGTCTTTCCTCCATTGTATGTTTTTAGCTTCTTTGTCAAAAATTATCTGTCCATATTTAGGTGGTTTTATTTCTGGGTTCTCAATTCTATTCCATTGGTCTATGTGTCTGTTTTTCTGCCAATACCATGCTGTTTTGATTATTGTAGCCCTGTAGTACAAGCTAAACTCAGGGAGTGCGATACCTCCAGTATTGTTCTTTTTTCTTAAGATTGCTTTGGCTATTCGGAGACTTTTGTGGTTCCAAACAAATCTGATGATTTTTTTGTTCTATTTCTTTAAAAAATGCTATTGGGATTTTGATGGAGATTGCATTAAATCTGTATATTGCTTTGGGTATTATGGCCATTTTAACTATGTTGATTCTTCTAATCCATGAGCACAGAATGTTTTTCCATTTCTTTTTGTCTTCTTCAATTTCTTTCAAAAATGTCTTATAGTTTTCAGCATATAGGTCCTTCCCATCCTTAGTTAAGTTTATTCCTAGGTATTTTATTCTTTTTGCTGCAATTGTAAAGGGAATTGTTTTTTGTATTTCTTTTTCTGAGATTTCATTGTTAGTATATAGGAATGCAATGGACTTTTGTACGTTGATTTTGTAACCAGCAACTTTACTGTATTCGTTGATTGTTTCTAATAGCTTTTTGGTGGAGTCTTTAGGGTTTTCTATATATAGCATCATGTCATCTGCAAAGAGTGATAATTTAACTTCTTCATTCACAATTTGGATGCCTTTTATTTCTTTCTCTTGCCTGATTGCTCTGGCAAGGACTTCCAACACTATGTTGAAAAGCAGAGGTGATAGGGGACAGCCCTGTCGTGTTCCTGAATGCAGAGCAAAGAGCTTCAGTTTTTCACCATTAATTATGAGATTAGCTGAGGGCTTGTCATATATGGCCTTTCTTATGTTAAGGTATTTTCCTTCTATACCTATTTTATTAAGTGTTTTAATCATAAATGGATGTTGTATCATGTCAAATGGTTTTTCTGCATCAATTGATGTAATCAAATGATTTTTGTTCTCTATTTGGCTTATGTGGTGTATCACATTGATGGATTTGCGGATGTTGAACCATACTTGTGCCCTGGGGATGAACCCCACTTGGTCGTGATGAATCATCTTTTTAATGCATTGTTGTATTCGATTTGCTAGAATTTTGTTTAGGATTTTTGCATCAGTGTTCATCAGAGATATTGGTCTGCAGTTTTCTTTTTTTGTGTTGTCCTTACCAGGTTTTGGTATCAGGCGAATGTTGGCTTCATAAAATGAGTTAGGGAGTATTGTCTCTTCTTCATGTTTTGGAAGAGTTTGTGCAGGATTGGTATTAGATCCTGTTTGAAGGTTTGGTAGAATTCACTAGTGAAGCCATCTGGTCCCGGACTTTTGCTTTTAGGGAGGTTTTGGATGACTGATTCAATTTCTTTACTGGTGATAGGTCTGTTTAGATTTTCCAGTTCTTAATGGGTCAGCCTTAAAAGGCTATACGTTTCTAAGAACTTGTCCATTTCTTTTAGGTTATTGAATTTGGTGGCATATAGTCCTTCATAGTATTCTTGGATGATCCTCTGTATTTCTATGGTGTCCGTGATAACTTCCCCTTTTTCTTTTCTGATTTTGTTAATTAGTGTCTGCTCTCTTTTTATCTTAGTGAGTCTAGCCAAAGGATTGTCGATTTCATTAATTTTTTCAAAGAACCAACTCTTTGTCACATTAAATTTTCTATTGTCTTTTGTTCTCTATTTCATTGAGCTCTGCCTGATTTTTGTTATTTCCTTTCTTCTGCTGACCTTGGGTTTCACTTGTTCTTCTTTTTCTAGTTCTTTAAGGTAACATGAGGTTATTTATTTGGGATTTTTCTTGTTTCTTGAGATAGGCCTGTAATGATATAAATTTCCCTCTTAAAACTGCTTTCGCTGCATTTCGAAAATTGGTAGGATGTATTTTCATTGTCATTTGTTTTTATGTATATTTTGATCTCTCCTCTAATTTCTTCTTTGACCCAGTCGTTCTTTAAAAGTATGTTGTTTAATCTCCATGTATTTCTGTTTTTTTCTGCTTTCTTTTCACAGTTGATAACCAATTTCAAAGCCTTGTGAACAGAGAATATGCTTGGTATGATTTCAATCTTCTTAAATTTGCTGAGGCTGATTTTATGTCCCAATATATGGTCTATCCTTGAGAATGTTCCATGTACACTCGAACAGAATGTGTAGTCTAATGTTTTAGGATGAAGTGCTCTATAAACGTGTCAATTATGTCCATTTCATCTAAGG
Organism: Rhinolophus hipposideros; assembly: GCF_964194185.1. Classification (NCBI taxonomy): domain Eukaryota; kingdom Metazoa; phylum Chordata; class Mammalia; order Chiroptera; family Rhinolophidae; genus Rhinolophus; species Rhinolophus hipposideros. Next base: position 3,637,224 of record NC_138054.1, on the reverse strand, counting down.
TGTCATTTAGAGCTGCTATTGCATTATTTATCTTCTGTTTGGACGATCTATCCATAGCGGTCAATTATGTATTTAAATCTCTTAGTATAATTGTGTTTTGGTCACCTTCTCCCTTTAGTTCTGTTAGTAGTTGCTTGGTATATTTTGGTGCTCCCTGATTGGGGGCATAAATATTGATGACGGTTATGTATTCTTGTTGTATAGTCCCCTTTACCATTATGAAATGTCCATCTTTGTCTCTTGTTATCTTTTCCACCCTGAAGTCTGTTTTATATGATATCAGTATGGTTACATCTGATTTTCTCTGGGTACCATTTGCTTGGAGTGTCAATTTCCACCCTTTCACTTTGAGTTTTGCTTGTCCTTGCAGGTGAGATGTGTCTCTTAGAGACAGCATATGGTTGGGTTTAGTTTTCTGATCCAATCTGCTACTCTGTGCCTTATTATTGGTGAGTTCAGTCCATTTACATTTAGGGTGATTATTGATATTGAGGATTTCTTGTCATTCTATCTTTAGTTTTCTGGTAAGGCTGTGTCTCCCCTGTTTCTCTGCCTTTTTGTTGTTGTCTGTTCTTTCTGTGTGGTGGTATTCTACGATGTTTCCCTCTGCTTCCTCTTTTATTACAGTATGTGTTTCAGTTCTGGATTTTTTTTTTTTGAGTAGTTACCCTTAAGTTTATGTAAAAGAAAGTTTGATATTTAGAGTATTCCATTTTCTTCAGCACACTTACTTTCTCCATTCCCATATTCCGGTTCAGGCCTTTACTCTCCCCCTTTTTATGTTGCCACAAATTGTCCCTATTGATGGTGGTCGAATACTCTCCTTTAGTATTTCTTGTAGTGCAGGTCATGTATTAGAAAATTCTCTCAGCTTCTGTATGTCTGCAAAGGTCTTTATTTGTCCTTCATATGTAAAGGATCTCTTTGCTGGATATATTATTCCTGGCTCATAATTTCTCTCTTTCAGTAGTTTGAATATTTGTTTCCACTCCCTCTTGGTTGTAGAGTTTCTGCTGAAAAATCTGATGATAATCTGATAGGCTTTCCTTTGTAGATTACCGTCTTCTTTTCCCTGGCTGCCTTGATAATATTCTTTCTTTGTCATTGATTTTTCACAGCTTCAATACAATGTGCCTTGGAGAAGGCCTGTTGGGATCGAGGTAATTAGGTGTTCTATTTACTTCTTGGATTTGAGGATCCAGTTCTGTCCACAAGTTTGGGAAGTCTCATCAATAATTTGTTTAAATGTATTCTCTGTTCCCTTCTCTCTTTCTTCTTCTGGTATGCCCATTATTCTTATGTTGCTCATTCTGATGGAGTCAGAATGTTCTTGTAGAGTTCTTTCATTTCTTTTAAGTCTCAAGTCTCTTTCTTCTTCCATCTGTGTAATTTCCAGGTTTCTATCTTCGATGTCACTGATTCTTTCCTCCATCTGGTCAACTCTACTACCTAACCTAGTTATTTCATTCTTAATTTCTTCTATTGAGTTCTTAATCTCCAGAAATTCTATTTGGTTCTTTTTTAAAATTTCTATCTCTTTCATAAAATGTTCATGTTGTTCTTTGATTGTGTTTCTGAGTTCATTAAACTGTCTTTCTGTGTTTTCTTGCATCTCGTTGAGTTTTTTCAGAACTGCAATATTGAATTCTCTGTCATTTAAGTCACATATTTCCATATCTTTAAGTTCCTTTTCTGGAGACTTTTCACTGTCTTTCTAAGCTGTCTTGTTGCCTTGGTTATTCATGGATATTACTGATTTATTATTTGTTTTCCTAGACATCTACAGGAGTGGCTTCTTCAACAGGTTGATAGGAAGATATCTTTCTTTGTTTTCCAATTCTTGTTGGTAGAATGTTTTATTTTCTTTCAGACTGTAGCCTTTTTTTTCCTCTCTCACACAGTAGTGCTATGTTTTCTCTGCACTATTCCAGTGTCTCACACAATGGGGGAATTTCCTGGAAAATGTGCTTCTCCTCTGTTAACAGTTCACCTGGGTCATAGAGCGCCATGTCCCTGTGGGTATGTGGAGATCTTTTGAAGTTCCAAAGCTCTTTCTGCACCATATTCAGAGCCTGTATGTTTCAGCAGTTCTGTTTACTCTTGCAGGGATCAGCCCAGATAGGTGGGGCCAGGGGCGGAGTCAGGTGTAAGAGGTGGCCCAGAGCAATGGCGGTAACCACCACCACAGCTGGTCCTGCTTCCACAGCTCCCTCCCTTTTTCCAGAACTAGTTGAGTGCGTATCTGTGTCTGCGGTCCACAGTTCTCAGAACAGCAAATATTCTGTTCTTTTGATCTGACACTGCTACTGTTGTGTTTCTAGCACCGGGCAAGTGGGGATGGGGTGAGCTCTGGGAGGGTGGGGAGGGGGTGGCTAGTCTCCGTGCCCAAGACTTGCGTTCTCTGCTCGGCTGTGAGGGCTTAAACCACCGTTTTCAGCCTTCTTCCCTCAGTCTTTTCTCCGAGGTCTCTGCCATGAGCTTTAGGTTCAGCCGTGTTATATGCTGCCCCCTCAGTCCTGTGGGCCATAAGTGGAGCCCTAGAAGTCAGATTTCTTTCTTGTCCCATAGCTGTGGTAGTTCCGGAATGTAGCGAGCTTGGAGCACCAAGCTAGTTCTGCGTCATTCGCCTGCGCGTGTCGTCTCCACATTTCTCCCTTCCCTCCTCTCCTGCTCGCGCGATTCTCCCACCTTTACGTGAATTCAGTAGTGGGCCTCTTCGTCTTGCCTGTCTGCTGTGCAGGGAGTCCTTTGTGGAGTTATTGTTGTTCGATTAGTTGTAAATTCTAGGGGAGCTTTACAGAGGCTCACCTCACGCCGCCATTTTGATGATGTAGAGTTTTCTAAATTTTGTATGTTTGATGATTGATGTGGTTCTAATTGTATTTAGAAGAAATGTTTAAGACAATAAAATGATAACTAAGGGAAGGTAAAAGGACATAAATTGTAGTAAGATTTCTATACTTCACTTAAACTTGCAAGACCTTAATACCAGTAGGTTGTGATGTTCAACACTAAAACAGCATACAAAGAGATGAACTTAAAAATATTATAGATGAATCAAAATGGAATTCTAAAACTATATTGAACTGAATGAAAATGAAAATACAACACAAAAAAATTTATGGGACAACTAAAACAATGCTAACTGGGAAATTTATATCACTAAGTGCTTAAGTTAGAAAAGAGAAAATGTCTTCTCTCTCAACTCTTAGTCAACCCAGTACTGGAAATCTATGTGCAATAAGAAATAAAATGAAATAAAAGGCATACAGATCAGATGAGAAGAAATAAAACTGTCCTTATTTGTAAATGATACGATGACCTATGTGGTAAGTTTTAAGGAATCTACAAAAATTTCTAAACTGATAATTCTAATAAGTTGATAAACTAAGAAGAAAGTTTTGCAAGGTTACAGCATATAAGACCAACATACAAAAATCAACTGACTTGCTCAGGCATGTGGCACTGGCAGTATGGTCAAGTGTCATGGTCTTCATACTGCCAGGACGCTCTGTAGCCACAGACAAGATCAGAAGTGGCATGATGAACAATACAGCAAGTCCATTTGGATACAGCCCTGAAGGCCAGCCCTTTTGGAGACACTTTCCATGCAAAGGGAATTGTACTGGGAGATGTAGGGGTTGAAGCCAAACAGCTAAATTTTACCATCAGGAAGTGCGTCAGGGTCCATCTGATCACGAATGGCAAAAAGTATCACAGACTTTGTACCCAATGCCAGTTGCTTGAATTTTATTGATGTCAATGATAAAATTCTGGTTGCTGGATTTGGTCGCAAAGGTCATGCTGTTGGTGACATTCCTGGAGTCTGCTTTAAGATTGTCAAAGTAGCTGATGTCTCTCTTTTGGCCTTATCTGAAAGCAAGAAGGAAAGACAAAGATCCTCCTAAGTTTTCATCGTGAAAATATGGGAGTAATGAATTTTTCTTTGAAAAAAAAAATCAAGTGTATTTCTATATATTAGCAACAAACACATAGACGTCAAAATTAAAAATACAATTCCATTTATAATTTTTTAAAAAGAAGAAATACTTCAATAAATGTAGCAAGATGTACAGAACTTGTATTATAAAAACTACAAAATGATAATGCAAAAAATTAAAGAAGGGGTAAATAAATAAAAGACAGACCATATTCATGGATTGGAAGGTCTAACATAATAAGTGCTTGAGGAATCATTTATTATTCCCATGTTCCATTACGTGCTTCCCATATTGATTGATATTTGTAATAGACCGAATAAAGTCCCCAATGATATCCAGTTCTTAATTTTTGGAACCTGTGAATGTCACCCTATATAGCAAAAGGAATTTTGCATATGTGATTAAACTAAGGATACTGAGATTGGTAGATTATCCTGGAATATTGTATGCGTCCTAAATGTAGTCATAAGTGTCCTTATCAGAGGAAGTCTGAGGGATATTTGACATAGAAAGAAACGTAGTAGATATGATGATGAAGCAAGAGGTTAGAGTGATGTGCTTTGAAGATGGGGGAAGCAGCCATAAACCAAATGACAGCCACCAGAAGCTGAAACAATCAAGGAAACAGATTTTCCTCTCAGTTTTCAACAGAAATCAGCCCCACCAATACCCTGACTTCATCCTAGTGAACAGATTTCGCATTCTGTCCAACACTGTGAGACAATAAATTCATGTTGTTTTAAGCCACTAAGTTCGTGGTAATTTATTATAGCCACAATAAAACACTAATATACAGGTCTAATGAAATTTCTAGCAAAATCCCAGCAAGACATACGAGTTGTGACCAAAAACTATGGTGAATGTTTAAAATATATATTACAGGAAAAGACACATTGCCATTAATTCCGCTCAAAATAATCCCCCTCACTTTGAACTCATTTATCCCATCATTCTTGCCACTTTCTGAAGCAGTTCTGGAAGTCCTCTTTCATAAATATCTTTAGTTGCACTGTCCTGGCTGCCTCAATATACTGAATTAATTCAAAATGTTTACTTTTCATGGTCATTTTGACTTTGGGGAAGAACCAGAAGTTGAATAGTGACAGACCCGGTGAATAAGGTGGATGAAGACACACCGTAATGTTTTTATTTGACAGAAATGGACATACCAGAGTGATGTGTGACACAGAGTCTTCTCATGATGGAGGATGAAACCATTTGCCCATTTCATGTTAATGCATTGTTCAAGATCTGTGATTTATGGCACACTTTAAAACACACCTTCTCTCAACGATAGCTCACATCTGACTGACTGCACCGAACAAATTGCAACTTGTCACACACCGTGACTAAGGTTTGATGCGCTTCCCATATTGAAGATCTCTGCCTTTCTGTTGGATGGCACTTGGCAGCAGCATTCACCATATATTTTGATCAACACACACACAAACACACACACACACACACACACACACACACGGTCTGACAATTGAGCTTGTGAACAAGTTGCAATGATATTGCTAACCTTTTTGATATCAGAGGGATTATTTATTATGAATTTCTACCAATTGGACAAATAGTTAACCAAGTTTACTATTTGAAAGTGCTAAAAAGTCTGCGTGAAAAAGTTAGATGACCTGAACTTTTCACCAACAATTCATGGCTCTTGCATCATGACAATGCACCAGCTCACATGGCACTATCTGTGAGGGAGGTTTTTAGTCAGTAAACAAATAAATATACTGGAATACCCTCACTACTCACCTGATCTGGCCTCCAGTGAATTCTTTCTTTACTCAAAGATAAAGGAAGTATTGAAAGGAAGACATTTTGATGACATTCAGGACATCAAAGGTAATATGACGACAGCTCTGATGGCCATTTCAGAAAAAAGACTTCCAAAAAATAGCTTTGAAGGGTGAATTAGATGCTGGGGTCAGTGCATCCTGAAATATATATATATATATATATATTTAAATATAAAAATATATTTTTATATTTAATTTACATTTTTAGTTTATATATTTATATATAAATACATATATTCTAAATTTACCTGAAAAGGCAAAGAAACTAGAATAACTAAAAACAATTTTAAAAAGAATAAATAAAGTAGAAGAAATTATTCTCCCTCATTTCATTATTCCTTATACATCTACAGTAATCAGGTGTGGTATTAGAGAAGGATAGGCACATAAATAAATGGAACACAGAAATTGATTAACAAAAATATGCCCAACTGATTTTTGACAAAGATGCAAAAGCAATTCAATGGAAGAAGTATAGCAGTTTTTTAAAAATTAAAGTTTATTGGGGTGACAATGGTTAGTAAATTTACATAAGTTTCAAGTGTATAATTCTGTAATACATCATCTATATATCACATTGTGTGTTCACCACCTAGAATCAGTTCTCCTTCCAGCACCATATATTTGATCCTGTTTACCCTCGTCTACCATCCCCCTCTCCCCTCTTACCCTCTGGTAACCACTAAACTATTGTCTGTGTCTATGAGTTTTTGTTTGTTTGATGGTGTTTTTCCTTTGTTGCTTTCAGTTTTATATCCATATCAGTGAAATAATATGGTTCTCCAATTTTTCTGTCTGACTTATTTCACTTACCATAATAATCTCAAGGTCTATCCACGTTGTAGCCAATGGCACTGTATCATCTTATGGCAGAATAGTATTCCATTGTGTATATATATAATATCTTCTTTATCCAATCATCTATCGAAGGACACTTTTGTTGTTTCTGTGTCTTGGCTACTGTCAATAAAGCTGCAATGAACATCGGAGCACATATATCTTTGTGGATAAATGTTTTCAGATTTTTTTGGGTAGATACCCAAGAGAGGGATTGCTGGGTCATATGGTAATTCTATTCTTAATTTTTGAGGAAGCTTCACACTGTCTTTCACAGCAGCTGCACTAATCTGAATTTCCACCAACAGTGTATAAGGGTTCCTTTTTCTCCATAGCCTCTCCAACACTTTAGATATGAAGGACGAATAAAGACCTTTCCCAACATACAGAAGCTGAGGGAATTTTCTAATACATGACCTGCATTACAAGAAATACTGAAGGAAGCTATTCAACCTGAAACAAAAAAGCAAAAAAACAAAAAACAAAAAAACAAAAAAAACGCAAAACCATGAGTAGTACTACGAACAGACAGACAGAAACAGGAATTGGCAACCCCTATACCAAATAGGACACTGTACACTTAAACATAGCATACAGACTAAAGAAGGAAAAAGCATTTAAAAAAAAGAGAAAAAGACAACTTGTTAATGCAATGCAGAAATCAACTCTCAGCATAACAGGTATAATTTGTGACAACAAAAACATAAAAGGGGAGAGAGTAAAGGTCTGAACAAGCAAAGGAGAATGGAGAAAGGAAGAAGCTGAAGAAAATGGAGTATTCTAAATATGAAACTTCCTTTTTTATAAGCTTAATGGTAACCACTCAAAAAAAAAACCAGAACTGAAATATGTGTCCTAACAAAAGAAGAGACAGAGGGAAAAATCATAGAATAACACCATACTGAAATAATAGACAGAATAAAAAGGCAAAGAAACAATGGGGACACTGTCCTACCACAAAACAAAAGGTAAAATGATAGGAAATCTTCATATCTCAATAATCACCCAAAATGTAAATGGACTGAACTCACCAATAAAAAGGCACAGAGTAGCAGATTGGATCAAAAAACAAAACACACCCAAATGCTGCCTCCAAGAGACACATCGCAGCCACAAGGACAAATATAGGCTCAAAGTGAAAGGGTGGAAATTGACACTCCAAGCAAATGGTAGTCAGAGAAAAGTAGGAGTAGTCATACTTATATCAGATGAACAGACTTCAGGATAAAAAAGGTAACAAGAGACGAAGATGGATATTTCATAATGATAAAGGGGACTATACAAGACATAACAAGAAGACATAACAAGACATAACAAGAAGACATAACAGTCATCAATATTTATGCCCCCAATCAGGGAGCACTGAAATATACAAAGCAACTACTAACAAAACTAAAGGGAGAAATTTAGCCTTTTCAACAAATAACGTTGGAGTAAGTGGACATCCATAGGCAAAATAGCAAACAAACAAACAAACAAACAAACAAAAAACAACAAATAAACCTTGACCTTCAAAAAATTAACTCAAAATAGATAATGAACTTAAATGTAAAACTGTAAAACTTTTAGGAAAAAAACCAACAAATCTTAAGTAACTAGGGCAAGGCAAAAAGTTCCTAGATTTGACACCAACAGCATAATCTATAAAAAAAAAATATGTTAAATTGGATTTCTTCAAAGCTAAAAACTTTTGCTATGTGAAAGCCCTCTTAAGAGAATAAAAATGCAAGCTACAGACTGGGAGAAAATATTAGAGAAAACTGCATTTCTGATAAAGGACTAGTATCTATAAAGAACTTTCAAAACTCAACAGTAACAAAAAAAAAATTCACTTAAAAAGTGGAGAAAAGTTGTGAACAGACACTTAACCAAAGAGGACAGAGATGGCAAATAAGTTCGTGAAAAGATATTTAACTTCATTAGCTATTAGAGAAATGCAAATTGAAACCACAATGAGATATCACAACACATCTATCAGAATGGCTAAAAAAATAAATAAATAAATAGTGACAACATCAAATGCTGGTGAGAATGCTGAGAAACTGAATCATTCATACATTGCTGGTAATAATACAGAATGGTACAGACACTCTCAAAAACAGTTCGGCAGTTTCTTAAACTAAACATGCAACTTCCATATAACACAGCAATTGCAATCCTGGGCGTTGATCTTAGAGAAATGAAAACTTATGGTCACACAAAAACCTACACATAAATTTATATATGACCTTATTTATAATAACTTCAAACTGGAAATAATCCAGATGTCCTTAAATGGGTGAATCATTAAACAAATCCTGGTGTATCCATACCATGGACTACTACTCACTAACTTAAAAAAAAACACACACAATTATTGGTACATGCAATAACCTGGATGAATCTCTAGAAAATTACAGTGAGTAAAATAATCCAATCTCAAATAGTTACACACTATGTGATTCTATTTATATAAGATTCTTGCAATAACAAAATTATAGAAATGGAGAATAGGTCACCAGGAGTCAGTGGAGGTAGGGTGAGGCTATGTAAGGACAACATGAAACATGTGGTGATGGAAGTGCTTTGTATCTGACACCATCAGTATCAATATTCTGGTTGTGATATAGTTTTCTATATATAGTTTTGCAAGCTGTATAGTTTTGCAAGCTGTTACCATTGGGAGAAACTGAGCAAAAGTTACATAGGATATCTGTTATTTCTTACAACTGCATGTGAATCTATAATAATCCTCAAATAAAGATTTGATTAAACAAATAAAAACAAATGAGGATTTTCAGTTTCAGTCCTGACATGTAAAGACCTTAGAAGTTATAATTTAAACAATTACATTCACAAAAAGTTGAAGAAAATGATCTCAACCACTTTTCTCAGACCCATCAGAGAACTGAGGTTTGGATAAACCACTACCCCAAAATCTGGAGAAACAGGAACATCCTGAGAGACATAGCCATGTTCTGCTTACCAGAGCAACAGCTGCCAGAGTCACAAACTAGTAGAAACACTTAAGTAGTAATTTTGATGAATTACTGGAGGTTGAGTGTTAACTAACATAAAAGTGAGAAATTCCTGGAGGAGGGAAACAGTCTTAGGTTGGCCATCACACTTTTATGAGGCCACTCTTATGGCTCTGGCACAGGTAGGAGAAGAGCAATTGCGTTGAAATATGTCCAGATCCTTCTCCATAACAAAGGCCTAATCTCCAGGAGGAAACAATTTGCCAGAGCCTATTCCACCTGGCTGGAGGGAATTCCTCCCTCAAAGCTCTTCCAGCTTTCCTGTCTCACCTACGGTTGGAAAAACATAGTCAACAAGGGTACAAAGCACAAATGTAATAAATACAAAAAGTTACAAGCATGCTAGATACTGTTCCAACTATATCAACAATTACTTTAAAAGAAAGAAATAGTCAGAATGGAAAAGATATAAAAACCAATATGTTTTGTCTACAAGAAACCCACTTTAAATACTGACTCAACTAGGTTAAAAGTATAGGAATGGGGAAAGATATACCACACTAAAACTAATAAAAAGAAAACTTAAGTAACTATATTAATTTCATACAAAGCAGACTTCAGAACGAGGACTATTGTCATGGACAAAGAGGAGCATTGCATAATGCTAAAGTGGTCAATTCTCCAAGAACACATAACAATCCTAAATGTTCATCCACCTAACAAAAGTACACAAAATACGTGAAGCAAACGGGTAGAACTTAAAGGAAAAATAGACAAAAACGCTATTATAGTTGAAGATTTTAACAGTCTCTGTCAGTAATTGATCAATCAAGTAGGCAGAAAATCAGTAAGGGAGTAGATGAACTGAACAGCACTATCAATCAACTTGAACTAATTGACATTCATCGAAGACTCCATCCAATGATAACAGAATACACATTCTTCTTAAGTTCATATGGAATATTACAGACTGGGCCATGAAGTACTCTTTAACAAACTTAAGAGAGTAGAAATAATACAAAGTGTTGCTCTTATATCACAGTAGAAATAAACTAGGAGTCAGTAACACAAAAATAGCTGGGAAAATCCCCAAATACTTGAAAATTGAACAATGCACTAATAAAATAACCCATGGATCAAGGAAGTCTCAAAAGAAATTTTTAAATATTTTGAATTAAATAGAAATGAATATAAAAATAAAATTTATCAAAATTTGTGGGATGCAGTGAAAGCTTAGAGGGAAATTTACAGCATTAAATGCAAATATTAGAAAAGAAGAAAATGCTAAAAATCAATAACTTAAGAGTTCACCTGTGGAAACTACAGAACAAAGAGTAAATCAAGCCTACAACTAGCAGAATAAACACTTTCTAACTAATTCTTAGGTCAGCATTATCCTTATTCGAAAACAAGATAATGAAGGACAAAGAAAAGAGAATGACAGACCAATATCTCATGAACATACATGCAAAAATCCCCAACAAAATATTAGTAAATCAAATATGAAAATGTATAAGAACTATTATGCACCACAATCAAGTGGGATTTATTCCAGCAAAGCTGTTTCAATATCCAAAATGCAATTAATGTAACATATCACATCAACATTTTAAATCATATGATAATATTAATTAACACAAAAAATCATTTGACAAAATCCAACATGCATTCATGATAAAAACTCTCAGCAAGCTAGGAATAAAAAGGAACTTTTTCAACTTGATAAAGAACATCAAAAAAATCTAGAGATAACCTGATACGTAACGGTGAGAAACTAGATGCTTTCCCTCCAAATCAATACCATGGCAAGGCAAAGCGAGTCCTCTCTCACCACGACTATTCCACATATAAATCCAGCTGGAAATCCTAGCTAGTGCAATAAGACAAGAAAAATGAAACAAAATACATACACACACACACACACACTCACACACACACACACACACATATATATATATATATATATATATATGTATATAAAATACATATATATATATATATATATATGTATATGGGAAACAGAATTGTTTTCATTTCAACATAACTTGAGCGTCTATATAGAAAAACCTAAAGAAACTATTAATATAAAAACTCTTCTGAAACTAATAAACAGTTATAGCAAGGTTGCTGGATAAAAGGTCAATATACAAAAGTTAATTGCATAGGTCATCAAAATGGTGGTGTGAGGTGAGCCTCTGTAAAGCTCCCCTGGAGTTTACAGCTGGTCGAACAACAATAGCTCCACTGGGGACTCCCTGCAAAGCAGACAGGCAGGATGAAGAGGCCCAGTACTGAATTCACCAAAAGGTGGGCAAATTGCACTAGCGGGGGAGGAGGGAAGGGAGAAGTGCGGAGACGGAGACTCGCGGGAGCAGGACGCAGACCTGGCTCAGTGCTCCGAGCTCACTGCATCCCGAACTAATGCGCTGTGGGAGATGAAAGAACTTGGACTGCTAGGGCCCTGCTTGTGGCCCACAGGGCTGAGGGGGCAGCATATAGCACGGCTGAACCCAACGCTAACGGCAGAGACCTCGGAGAAAAGACTGAGGGAAGAAGGCTGAAAACGGTGGTTTAAGCCCTTACTGCCGAGCAGAGAATGGAAGCCTTAGGCACTGAGACTAGCTGCCTCCTCCCTACCATCCCAGAGCTCAACCGCGCACCCATCTGCCTGGTGCTGGAAGTGGAACAGTAGCAGTGTCAGATCAGAAGAACAGAATATTTGCTGTTCTGAGAACTGTGGACCACAGACACAGATTCGCAGGCCGGCTGATTCCGGAAAAGAGGATGGAGCTGTGGAAGCAAAACCAGCTGTGATGGTGGTAGCCAACATTGCTCTGGGCCACCTATCACAAATCACCCCGGCTCTGGCCCCACCTATCTGGGTGGATCCCTGCAGGAGTAAACAGAACTGCTGAAACACAGGCTCTGAATCTGGTGCAGGAAGAGCTTTGGAACTTCAAATGCTCTCCGCATCCCCACACAGACACTGCGCCCTGTGACCCAGGCGAACTGTTAACAGAGGAGAAGGCCGTCTCCCAGGGAATCCCCCCATTGTGTGAGAAGCTGGAAGAGTGCAGAGAAAACGTAGCACTACCGTGTGAGAGAGAAAAAAAGGCTGCAGTCAGAGAGAAAATAAAACATTCTACCAAAAAGTACTGGAAAACAAAAGAAAGACCTCTTCCTATCAACCTGTTGCAGAAGCCACTCCTGTAGATGTGTAGGAAAACAAATAATAAATCAGTAATACCCATGAATAACCAAGGCAACAAGACCGCTCAGAAAGACAGTGAAAAGTCTCCAAAAAAGGAACTTAAAGATATGGAAATATGTGACTTAAATGACAGAGAATTCAATATTGCAGTTCCAAAAAAACTCAACGAGATGCAAGAAAACATAGAAAGGCAGTTTAATGACCTCAGAAACACAATCAAAGAACAACATGAACATTTTATGAAAGAGATTGAAATTTTAAAAAAGAACCAAATAGAATTTCTGGAGATTAAGAACTCAATAGAAGAAATTAAGAATGAAATAACTACGTTAGGTAGTAGAGTTGACCAGATGGAGGAGAGAATCAGTGACATCGAAGATAGAAACCTGGAAATTACACACATGGAAGAAGAAAGAGACTTGAGACTTAAAAGAAATGAAAGAGCTCTACAAGAAACTTCTGACTCCATCAGAAAGAGTTACATAAGAATAATGGGCATACCAGAAGGAGAAGAAAAAGAGAAGGGAACAGAGAATACATTCAAACAAATTGTTGATGAGAACTTCCCAAACTTGTGGACAGAACTGGATCCTCGAATCTAAGAAGCAAATAGAACACCTAATTACCTCAATCCCAACAGGCCTTCTCCAAGGCACATTGTATTGAAGCTGTCAAAAATCAATGACAAAGAAAGAATCCTCAAAGCAGCCAGGGAAAAGAAGATGGTAACCTACAAAGGAAAGCTCATTAGATTATCATCAGATTTTTCAGCAGAAACTCTATAAGCCAGGAGGGTTGGAAACAAATATTCAAACTATTGAAAGAGAGAAATTATGAGCCAGGAATAATATATCCAGCAAAAAGATCCTTTAGATATGAAGGACGAATAAAAACCTTTCCAGACATACAGAAGCTGAGGGAATTTTCTAATACATGACCTGCACTACAAGAAGTACAGAGGAGGCTATTCGACCACCATCAACAGGGACAATTTGTGGCAACATAAAAAGGGGGAGAGTAACGGCCTGAACCGGAATATGGGAATGGAGAAAGTAAGCGTGCTGAAGAAAATGGAATACTCTAAATATCAAACTTTCTTTTACATAAACTTAAGGGTAGCTACTCAAAAAAAAAAAAAAATCCAGAACTGAAACACATACTGTAATAAAAGAGGAAGCAGAGGGAAACATCGTAGAATACCACCACACAGAAAGAACAGACAACAACAAAAAGGCAAAGAAACAAGGGAGACACAGCCTTACCAGAAAACTAAAGATAGAATGACAGGAAATCCTCACATATCAATAATCACCCTAAATGTAAATGGACTGAACTCACCAATAAAAAGGCACAGAGTAGCAGATTGGATCAGAAAACTAAACCCAACCATATGCTGTCTACAAGAGACACATCTCAGCTACAAGGACAAGCATAGACTCAAAGTGAAAGGGTGGAAATTGACACTCCAAGCAAATGGTATCCAGAGAAATCAGGTGTAGCCATAATGATATCATATGAAACAGACTTCAGGGTGGAAAAGATAACAAGAGACAAAGATGGACATTTCATAATGGTAAAGGGGACTATACAACAAAAATATGTAACAGTCATCAATATGTATCCCCCCAATCAGGGAGCACCGAAATATACCAAGCAACTACTAACAGAACTGAAGGGAGAAATTGACCAAAACACAATTATACTAGAGGACTTAAATACATCACTGACAGCTATGGATAGATCATCCAAACAGAAAATAAATAACGAAATAGCAGCCTTAAATGACACCTTAGGTGAAATGGACATAATTGACATATATAGAGCACTTCGTCCTAAAACATCAGACTATACATTCTTTTCGAGTGTACATGGAACATTCTCAAGGATAGACCATATATTGGGACATAATATCAGCCTCAGCAAATTTAAGAAGATTGAAATCATACCAAGCATATTCTCTGATCACAAGGCTTTCAAATTGGATATCAACTGCAAAAAGAAAGCAGGAAAGAAACACAAATGCATGGAGATTAAACAACATACTTTTAAAGAACGACTGGGTCAAAAAAGAAATTAGAGGAGAGATCAAAAGATACATAGAAACAAATGACAATGAAAATACATCCTACCAAAATTTTTGGGATGCAGAGAAAGCACTTTTAAGAGGGAAATTTATATCATTACAGGCCTATCTCAAGAAACAAGAAAAATCCCAAATAAAAAACCTCATGTTACAACTTAAAACTAGAAAAGGAACAAAAAAGGAAACCCAAGGGCAGCAGAAGAAAGGAAATAACAATAATCAGAGCAGAACTAAATGAAATGTGACAAAGAGCTGCTTCTTTGAAAAGATTAACAAAATCGACAAACCCTTGGCTAGACTCACTAGATAAAAAGAGAGCAGACACTAATTAACAAAATCTGAAATGTGAAAGGGAAAGTTATCAGAAACACCACAGAAATACAAAGGATCATGCAAGAATACTATGAAGGACTATATGGCACAAAATTCAATAATGTAGAAGAAATCGACAAGTTTTTAGAAACATAAGGCCTTCCAAGGCAAAACCATGAAGAAGTGGAAAATCTAAACAGACCGATCACCAGTAACGAAATTGAATCAGTCATCCAAAACCTTCCCCAAAGCAAAAGTCCTGGATCAGATGGCTTCACTAGTGAATCACTAGTCACTACCAAACACTCAAACAGGATCTACTACCAATCCTGCTCAAAGTCTTCCAAAAAATTGAAGAAGAGACAGTACTCCCTAACTCATTTTATGAGGTCAACATTACCCTGATACCAAAACCTGGTAAGGACAACACAAACAAGAAAACTACAGACCAATATCTCTGATGAATATACATGCAAAAATCTTACAAAAAATTCTAGCAAATCGAATACAACAATGCATTAAAAAGATTATTCATCACGACCAAGTGGGGTTCATCCCCGGGGCACAAGGATGGTTCAACATCCGCAAATCCTTCAATGTGATACACCACATAAGCAAAATAAAGGACAAAAATCATATGATTATATCAATTGATGCAGAAAAAGCATTTGACAAGATACAACATCCATTTATGATTAAAACACTTAATAAAATTGGTATAGAAGGAAAATACCTTAACATAAGAAAGGCCATATATGACAAGCCCTCAGCTAATCTTATAATTAATGGTGAAAAACTGAAGCCCTTTGCTCTACGTTCAGGAACATGACAGGGCTGTCCCCTATCACCTCTGCTTTTCAACATAGTTATGGAAGGTCTTTCCAGAGCAATCAAGCAAGAGAAAGAATGAAAGGTATCCAAATTGAGAATGAAGAAGTTAAATTATCACTCTTTGAAGATGACATGATGCTATATATAGAAAACCCTAAAGACTCCACCAAAAAGCTATTAGAAACAATCAACGAATACAGTAAAGTTGCTGGCTACAAAATCAACGTACAAAAGTCCATTGCATTCCTATATACTAACAATGAAATCTCAGAAAAAGAAACACAAAAAACAATTCCTGTTGCAGTTGCAGCAAAAAGAATAAAATACTTAGGAATAAACTTAACCAAGGATGTGAAGGACCTATATGCTGAAAACTATAAGACATTTTTGAAAGAAATTGAAGAAGACGTAAAGAAATGGAAAGACATTCCGTGCTCATGGATTGGAAGATTCAGCATAGTTAAAATGACCGTATTACCCAAAGCAATATACAGATTTAATGCAATCTCCATCAAAATCCCAATAGCATTTTTTAAAGAAGTAGAACAAAAAAATCATCAGATTTGTTTGGAACCACAAAAGACCCCGAATAGTCAAAGCAATCTTAAGAAAAAAGAACAATACTGGAGGTATCACACTCCCTGAGTTTAGCTTGTATTACAGGGCTACGATAATCAAAACAACATGGTATTGGCAGAAAAACAGACACATAGACCAATGGAATAGAATTGAGAACCCAGAAATAAAACCACATAAATATGGACAGATAATTTTTGACAAAGAAGCAAAAAACATACAATGAAAGAAAGAGCCTCTTCAATAAACAGTGTGGGAAAATTGGATAGCCACGTGCAAAAGAATGAAACTGGACTGTTACCTGTCACCATGTACCAAAATTAATTCAAAATGGATCAAAGACTTAAGCATAAGACCTGACACAATAGACTGCATAGAAGAAAACATAGGTACCAAACTTATGGAACTTGGGTTCAAAGAGCATTTTATGAATTTGACTCCAAAGGCAATGGAAGTAAAAGCTAAAATAAACGAATGGGACTATATGAAACTTATAAGTTTCTGCATAGCAAAAGAAACCATCAACAAAATAAAGAGGCAACCAACTGAATGGGAGAATAGTTTTGCAAACAGTGCCTCCGATAAGTGGCTGATATGCAAAATATACAAGGAACTCATGAAACTCAAACAACAAAACAAACAACCCAATTGAAAAATGGGCAGAGGAACTGAAGAGACATTTCTCCAAAGAGGACATACAAATGGCAAATAGACATATGGAAAAATGCTCAACACCACTAATCATCAGAGAAATGCAAATAAAAACCACAATGAGATATCACCTCACCCCAGTCAGAATGGCTATCATCAACAAGACAAATAGTAACAAGTGTTGGAGAGGCTGTGGAGAAAAAGGAACCCTCATACACTGTAGGTGGGAATGCAGACTGGTGCAGCTGTTATGGAAGGCAGTGTGGAGGTTCCTCAAAAAATTACGAATAGAATTAGCATATGACCCAGTAATCCCTCTCCTGCATATCTACCCAAAAAATCTGAAAACATTTATCCATAAAGACACATGTGCTCCAATGTTTATTGCAGCTTTGTTTACAGTGGCCAAGACACGGAAACAAGCAAAATGTCCTTCGATAGATGGATGGATAAAGAAGTTGTGGTATATATACACAATGGAGTGCTATTCGGCGGTAAAAAAAGATGATATAGGAACATTTGTGACAACATGGATGGATCTTGAGAGTATAATGCTAAGCGAAATAAGTCAGTCAGAGAAAGCAGAGAACCTTATGATTTCACTGATATATGGTCTGTAAACCAAAAACAAAAAAAGAAGAAGACAAACAAATGAGAAACAAAAATTCATAGACACAGACAATAGTTTAGTGGTTACCAGAGGGTAAGGAGGGTGTGGGGAGGGAGATGAGGGTAAGGGGGATCAAATATATGGTGATGGAAGGAGAACTGACTCTGGGTGGTGGACACACAATGGGATTTATAGATGATGTAATACAGAATTGTACACCTGAAATCTATGTAATTTTACTAACAAATGTCACCCCAATAAATAAATAAAGAAGTTAATGGCTTCTTTACGGCAAGCAATTAGAAATTGAAATTAAAAAAAATACCACTTACAATAGCATAAAAATGAAATAATGCTAAATCTAACAAAATGTGTATAGAATGTATACACAGGAAACTGCAAAAATAATGAAATAAATCAAAGAAGGTCTAATAAATGGAGATTTTTGATAGTCATGGGTTAGGAGATACAATATTGTTAAGATCTCAATTCTTTGCCACTTGATCTATAGATTTAACATAATCTCAATCAAAATATCATCAAGCTATTTTGTATATATTGGCAAACTGCTTAAAAAAATTCATACACATACGTATACCAGGGGTTCCAAAAATGTACATGAGTTGTATTCATCTTTTGTCATCAGTTTATATTATTACAATTTTAGTATAGTTTTTTTTGATTCTGGAACACTTGGATGTCTATATGTCAAAAAAAGCGTAACCTAAACACAGATTTTACACGTTTTACAAAAATTAATTCAAAATGTAAAATTATAAAACTTCTAGAAAAAGATGAAATATAAGAGAAAATCTCTGTGACCTTGAGTTGGTGAGTTTTCAGATACAACACCTAAGTATTTTGATATGTTGGACTTTACTAAAATTAAAATCTTTTTCTCTGTGAAAGACACTCTTAAAAGAGTGAAAATACAAGCCACTACCTGGGAGAAAAATATATCAAAATACAAATTTTTTTTTTTAAATTTTTAAATTAAAGTTTATTTGGGGTGACAATTGTTAGTAAAGTTACATCGATTTCAGGTGTACAATTCTGTAATACATCATCTACTATATCACATTGTGTATTCACCACCCAGAGTCAGTTCTCTTTCTATCACCATATAGAGGGTAAAGTAGACCAATATTTCTTACGAATATATTTACAAATATTCTAAACAAAATACTAGTAAACCAAATTCAGCAAAACATAAGTAAACTGAATATGGGCACATTTAAGAACTAAAACATTATGATCAATTTGGAATTATCCCAGGAATGTTGGTATAGTTTAATATTATATAACAAATCAAAAAACAAAAAAGGTGATATTTCAATGGAGAAAATAATTTGATAAAATTAAATGACTATTCATGATGAGAAGTCATAGTGAACTATGAATTAAAGATTACTTCATATTCTTTTTTTAAAAATTAAATATATTGGGGTGACAATTGTTAGTAAACTTACATAGATTTCAGGTGTACAATTCTGTATTACATCGTCCATAAATCCCATTGTGTGTTCACCACCCAGAGTCAGCTCTCCCTCCATCACCATATATTTGATCCCCTTTACCCTCTTCACCCACATCCCACCCCCTTACCCTCTGGTAACCACTAAATTATTGTCTGTGTCTATGAGTTTTTGTTTCTCATTTGTTTGTCTTGTTCTTTATGGTTTATATACCACATATCAGTGAAATCATAGGGTTCTCTGCTTTTTCTGTCTGACTTATTTCACTTAGCATTATACTTTCAAGATCCATCCATGTTGTCACAAATGCTCCTATATCATCTTTCCTTAACGCCAAATAGTATTCCATTGTGTATATGTACCACAACTTCTTTATCCATTCATCTATCGAAGGACATTTTGGTTGTTTCCATGTCTTGGCCACCGTAAACAAAGCTGCAATGAACATTGGCGTACACGTGTCTCTATAGAGAAATGCTTTTATATTTTGGGGGTAGATACCCAGGAGAGCGATTGCTGGGTCATATGCTAATTCTATTCATAATTTCTTGAGGAACCTCCACACTGCCTTCCATAGCGGTTGCACCAGTCTGCATTCCCACCAACAGTGTATGAGAGTTCCTTTTTCTCCACAGCCTCTCCAACAATTGTTACTATTTATTTTGTTGATGAAAGCCATTCTGACTAAGGTGAGGTGATATCTCATTGTAGTTTTCATTTGCATTTCTCTGATGATTAGCGATGTTGAGCATTTATTCATATGTCTATTTGCCATTTGTATGTCCTCTTTGGAGAAATGTCTCTTCAGGTCCTCTGTCCATTTTTCAATTGGGTTCTTTGTTTTGTTGTTGTTGAGTTTCATGAGTTCCTTGTATATTTTGGATATTAGCCCCTTATCGGAGGCACTGTTTGCAAAAATCTTCTCCCATTCAGTTGGTTGCCTCATTATTTTGTCAATGGTTTCTTTTGCTGTGCAGAAGCTTTTCAGTTTCATATAATCCCATTCGTTTATTTTAGTTTTTACTTCCATTGCCTTTGGAGTCAAATTCATAAAATGCTCTTTGAACCCAAGGTCCGTAAGTTTAGTACCTATGTTTTCTTCAATGCAGTTTATTGTGTCAGGTCTTATGCTTAAGTCTTTGATCCATTTTGAATTAATTTTGTACATGGTGACAGATAGCAGTCCACTTTCATTCTTTTGCACGTAGCTATCCAATTCTGCCAGCACCATTTATTGAAGAGGCTGTCTTTCCTCCATTGTATGTTTTTAGCTTCTTTGTCAAAAATTATCTGTCCATATTTATGTGGTTTTATTTCTGGGTTCTCAATTCTATTCCATTGGTCTTTGTGTCTGTTTTTTTCCGCCAATACCAAGCTGTTTTGATTATTGTAGCCCTGTAGTACAAGCAAAAATCAGGGAGTGTGATACCTCCAGTATTGTTCTTTTTTTTAAAATATTGCTTTGGCTATTCGGGGTCTTTTGTGGTTCCAAACAAATCTGATGATTTTTTGTTCTATTTCTTTAAAAAATGCCATTGGGATTTTAATGGGGATTGCATTAAATCTGTATATGGCTTTGGGTAATATGGCCATTTTAACTATGCTGATTCTTCCAATCCATGAGCACGGAATGTCTTTCCATTTCTTTGTGTCTTCTTCAATTTCTTTCAAAAATGTCTTACAGTTTTCAGCATATAAATCCTTCACATTCTTGGTTAAGTTTATTCCTAGGTATTTTATTCTTTTTGCTGCAATTGCAAAAGGAATTGTTTTTTCTATCTCTTTTTCTGAGATTTCATTGTTGGTATATAGGAAAGCAATGGACTTTTGTACGTTGATTTTGTAGCCAGCAACTTTACTGTATTCATTGATTGTTTCTAATAGCTTTTTGGTGGAGTCTTTAGGGTTTTCTATATATAGCATCATGTCATCTGCAAAGAGTGACAATTTAACTTTTTCATTCCCAATTTGGATGCCTTTTATTTCTTTCTATTGCCTGATAGCTCTGGCGAGGACTTCCAACACTATGTTGAAAAGCAGAGGTGATAGGGGACAACCTTGTCGTGTTCCTGAACGTAGAGCAATGGGCTTCAGCTTTTCACCATTAATTATGAGATTAGCTGAGGGCTTGTCGTATATGGCCTTTATTATGTTGAGGTATTTTCCTTCTATACCAATTTTAGTAAGTGTTTTAATCATAAATGGATGTTGTATCTTATCAAATGCTTTTTCTGCATCAATTGATAGAATCATATGATTTTTGTCCTTTATTTTGTTTATGTGATGTATCACATTGATGGATTTGCGAATGTTGAACCATCCTTGTGCCCCGGGGATGAACTCCACTTGGTCCTGATGAATAATCTTTTTAATGCATTGTTGTATTCGATTTGCTAGAATTTTGTTTAGGATTTTTGCATCTGTATTCATCAGAGATATAGGTCTGTAGTTTTCTTTTTTTGTGTTGTCCTTACCAGGTTTTGGTATCAGGGTAATGTTGGCCTCATAAAATGAGTTAGGGAATACTGAGTCTTCTTCAATTTTTTGGAAGAATTTGAGCAGGATTGGTATTAGATCCTCTTCGAAGGTTTGGTAGAATTCACTGGTGAAGCCATCTGGTCCAGGACTTTTGATTTTGGGAAGGTTTTTGATGACTGATTCAATTTCGTTACTGGTGATCGGCCTGTTAAGATTTTCCAGTTCTTCATGATTCAGCCTTGGAAGGCTATATGTTTCTAAGAACTTGTCCATTTCTTCTAAGTTATTGAATTTGGTGGCATATAGTTCTTCATAGTATTCTTGGATAATATTTTGTATTTCTGTGGTGTCCGTGATAACTTCCCCTTTTTCATTTCTGATTTTGTTAATTAGCGTCTTCTCTCTTTCTATCTTAGTGAGTCTAGCCAAGGGTTTGTCGATTTTGTTAATCTTTTCAAAGAACCATCTTTTTGTCACATTAATTTTTTCTATTGTCTTTTTGTTCTCTATTTCATTTAGTTCTGCTCTGATTTTTGTTATTTCCTTTCTTCTGCTGACCTTGGGTTTCGCTTGTTCTTCTTTTTCTAGTTTTTTTAAGGTGTAACATGAGGTTATTTATTTGGGATTTTTCTTGTTTCTTGAGATAGGCCTGTAATGATATAAATTTCCCTCTTAAAACTGCTTTCACGGCATCCCAAAAATTTTGGTAGGATGTATTTTCATTGTCATTTGTTTCTATGTATCTTTTGAGCTCTCCTCTAATTTCTTCTTTGACTTTGGTAAGATGTATTTTCATTGTCATTTGTTTCTATGTATCTTTTGAGCTCTCCTCTAATTTCTTCTTTGAATGTTAAACAACATTCTTTAAAAGTATGTTGTTTAATCTCCATGTATTTGTGTTTTTTCCTGCTTTCTTTTTGCAGTTGATATCCAATTTCAAAGCTTTGTGATCAGAGAATATGCTTGGTATGATTTCAATCTTCTTAAATTTGCTGAGGCTGATTTTGTGTCCCAATATATGGTCTATCCTTGAGAATGTTCCATGTACACTAGAAAAGAATGTATAGTCTGATGTTTTAGGATGAAGTGCTCTGTATATGTCAATTATGTCCAATTATTCTAATGTGTCATTTAGGGCTGCGATTTCGTTTTTTATCTTCTGTTTGGATGATCTATCCATAGCTGTCAATGATGTATTTAAGTCCCCTAGTATATATAATTGTGTTTTGGTCAATTTCTCCCTTTAGTTCTGTTAGTAGTTGCTTGGTATATTTCGGTGCTCCCTGATTGGGGGCATAAATATTGATGACTGTTATGTCTTCTTGTTGTATAGTCCCCTTTACCATTATGAAATGTCCATCTTTGTCTCTTGTTATCTTTTTCACCCTGAAGTCTGTTTCATCGGAAATCATTATGGCTACACCTGATTTTCTCTGGGTACCAATTGCTTGGATTGTCAATTTCCACCCTTTCACTTTGAGTCTATGCTTGTCCTTGTAGCTGAGATGTGTCTCTTGTAGACAGCATATGGTTGGGTTTAGTTTTTTGATCCAATCTGCTACTCTGTGTCTCTTTATTGGTGAGTTCAGTCCATTTACATTTAGGGTGATTTTTGATATGTGAGGATTTCCTGTCATTCTGTCTTTAGTTTTCTGGTAAGGCTGTGTCTCCCTTGTTTCTTTGCCTTTTTGTTGTCGTATATTCTTTCTGTGTGATGAGATTCTTTGTCTCTTTCTTCTTCCATGTGTGTAATTCCAGGTTCCTATCTTCGATGTCACTGATTCTTTCCTCCATCTGGTCAACTCTACTACCTAAGCTGGATATTTTATTGTTAATTTCTTCTATTGAGTTCTTGATCTCCAGAAATTCTATTTGGTTCTTTTGCAAAATTTCAATCTCTTTTGTAAAATGCTCATGGTGTTCTTTGATTGTGTTTCTGAGTTCATTAAACTGCCTTTCTGTGTTTTCTTGCATCTCGTTCAGTTTTTTCAGAATTGCAATCTTGAATTCTCTGTCATTTAAATCACAAATGTCCATATCTCTAAGTTCCTTTTCTGGAGACTTTTCACTTTCTTTCTGAGCTATCTTGTTGCCTTGGTTATTCATGGCAATCACTGATTTAATATTTCTCTTCCTAGACATCTACAGGAGTGGCTTCTGCAACAGGTTGATAGGTATGCGAAGAGCTTTTGGAGTTCCAAAGCTCTTTCTGCACCAGATTCAGAGCCCGTATGTTTCAGCAGTTCTGTTTACTCCTGCAGGGATCTGCCCAGATAGGTGGGGCCAGTTGTGAGAGGTGGCCCAGAGCAATGGTGGCGACCACCAACACAGCCAGTCCTGCTTCCACAGCTCCCTCCCCTTTGCCGGAACTAGTTGAGCTGCGAATCTGTGTCTTCGGTCCACAGTTCTCAGAGCAGCAAATATTCTGTCCTTTGATCTGACACTGCTATTTTATCGCTTCTAGCACCGGGTAGGTGGGGGCGCGGCGAGCTCTGGGAGGGTAGGGAGGGGGTGGCTAGTGTCCGTGCCTAAGGCTTCCATTCTCCGCTCGGCAGTAAGGGCTTAAACCGCCGATTTCAGCCCTCTTCCCTCAGTCTTTGCTGCCGGGAGCGTTGGGAGCGTGGGGTTCAGCCGTGTTATATGCTTCCCCCTCAGCCCTGTGGGCCGTAAGCGGAGCCCTAGCAGTCCGAGTCCTTCCCTCTCCCGCAGCTGCGGAAGATCCGGGAGCAGCGGGCTCCGAGCACTGAGCTAGATCTGTGTCCTGCGCCCGCTCGGCTCCATCTCTGTCTCCGCACTTCTCCTCTCCCTCCTTCCCCGCTCGCGCGATTCACCCACCTGGAGGTGAATTCAGTAGTGGGCCTCTTCGTCTTGCCTGTCTGCTGTGCAAGGAGTCCTTTGTGGAGTTATTGTTGTCCGATTCGTTGTAAATTCCAGGGGAGCGTTACAGAGGCTCACCTCACGCCGCCATTTTTTTCCCCTCCTATCCAAAATACAAATTTGATAAAGGACTTCTATTCAAAATATAGAAAGAACTGATAAAACGCAACAATACAAAACAAACAATCTAATTTGAAAATGGACAAAAGATCTGAACAGATATTAATCAAAAGATATATACAGATAGTAAATAAACCCATGAAAAGAGGTTCAATGTTTTTGTCACTAGGGAAATAAAAATTAAAACGACA
The DNA here is from genome assembly GCF_964194185.1 of Rhinolophus hipposideros. Lineage (NCBI taxonomy): Eukaryota > Metazoa > Chordata > Mammalia > Chiroptera > Rhinolophidae > Rhinolophus > Rhinolophus hipposideros. Next base: position 3,612,266 of record NC_138054.1, on the reverse strand, counting down.
AGATACCATTTTGCACCAATTAGAATGACTAAAATCCAAAAATTGACGGTATTAATTGTTGATGAGAATGCAGAGCAAAATACATTACTAGTAGGAATGTAAAGAGGTACAGCTACTTTGTAAGACACTTTGGCAGTTTCTTACAAAGCTAAACAGTCGTATCGTATGATCCAGTAGTTGTACTCCTAGGTATTTATCCAATTGACTTATAAACTTAAGCCCACACCAAAATCTGCATGTGAATGATTATAGGAGCTTTATTCATAATTGCCCCAAACTGGAAAGAACCAAGATGTCCTTTAATAGGTGAATAGATAAACTATGATGCATTCATAGAATGAAATAGTATTCAGTGGTAAAAAGGATGAGTCATCGAGCCAAGAAAAAATATGGATGAAACTTAAATGCATATTTCCATGTGAAAGAAGCCAGTTTTAGAAGGCTGTGTACTGTATGATTCTAATTATATGATAATATTCTGTAAAGCACAAAACTAAACAGATGATAAACAGATTAGGCATATGTCATGGGTGTAGGTGGAATGGAATTATGTATGTATATAAGACTAAAGGTAAAAGGAACTCCACTAATGCATCGTACTCTAGTTGACGAAGTTGTTTTCAGAGAAGGTATGGGTAAACAATTCTGAAACCACTATACGTGTATTCTAAAATTGATAATTAAGAAAAAGGATGACAGGTGGTGGGAGCTAGGTTTCTCAGTATTGGAATGGGGGATAACAGACAAGCAAGGGGACAACATTAGAATGACTTATGTGGTAATAGAATTGAGTTGGAGATACGGGTATGAACCCATGTTTTGCTTAATATAGATATAGATGGATACATATAATATATATATATATATATTTAATATTTATAAGTGTGTGTATATACACAGGTTAATACACACACGTATATTTCCTTGCTCTCTTAGCTTCGATGGTCTAGCAGCAATGGTATCCCAGAAGCAATGAGTATCCCTAGTGTCCAGATCTTGGTTTCTTACACCATTCTCCAATAAAATTAACCAGGACTCTTGGAGAAATGGCTGATTGCCAGATGGGGTCAGGAAATATACAAGATCATTCTGAAGCATCTTGTAGTATAAGAAAATAATGAACTACTCAAAAATAAAACCCCCCAAAATGGGAATATGTCAATGGGACACAGGAGCAAACTGAAAGGACTCCCAACTGCCAAAGCTGGAATAATTTGAACAAAATAAATGAAGTACTATTAGATTAAAAACCAAAGTACAAAATAAGTATTGGTGAGTCCATACTGATATAGATATATGATTGAATAGATAAATAAATAATTGGGTGGAAAGAGACTAATCTCTCGTGGAGGAATTCCAAGTAATTTATATAGATAATCCACTTCCAAGGAAGGGGGAGCATAGCTCCTAATGTCTTAAGCATGGGCTATGCATAGTGACTTCCTTCCAAAAAGTACAGAATGGAAAGGGAAAAAAAATACAGCAACTCTGCAGGAGAGAAACGTGACAAACATCACATTAGCCAGATGATCAAGGTCAATGTCACAGTGATGGATCATGCTGTTTGTATTTACCCAGGATATGGTATAAGAGAATAGCGCTTTACTTCTCTGGTTCTCCTCCCCAAAACACCACTGGTGTTATCCAGTCTCATCAGAAGAAAAATGTCAGACAGATCCTAATCAAAAGAACTGTCATGAAAATAATAAATAAAATACCTGACCAGTACTCCTCAAAACAGTCATATCATCCAAAACAAAGAAACTTTAGACCCTATCACAGCCAAGAGGAGACATTAGGAGACATTATGACTAAATGTAATGTGATGTCTGGATGGGGTCTTGGAACAGAAAAGAGACATTAAGGAAATGTGAGTAAACTATGGAGTTCAGTGAGTAATAAGGTATCAATATTAGTTCATTAATTGGGATGAATGTACCATCCGAATGTAAACTGTTAGTACAGGGGAAACTGGAGGTGGATTACTTGGGAAACCCCCGTACTATCTTCAGAACTTCTCTGTACATTTGCATCTATTCTATAACAAAAAAATTATTTTCAAATTAAAAGAAAAGTGTTAATGAGCTATCTTTACCTGAAAAGGCTAATATTTAGGTAAAATTCAGCCAATAAGAGCTTTTTATAGATAGTTGATTACAAAGTTAATCATAACTTATCTTTTTATGCAAGTTACAAATTATTTATCTGTATAGCTACCCTATTTTAAACTTCTGCTTTGAACCTAACCCTGACCTCAAGGACTATGGATACAAAAGTGAATAAAAAATAATCCCAGCCCTCAGGAAATGCAGGTTTTTGGCCTAGTGCTGGGGTTTCTACGGCTCTGGTTGTTCAGGGTTAAAATGCTGCAGGTCCCCCCCCGCCTTTTTTTTTTTTTTGCAAGACTGTAGGCATGCAGCATTTTTAGCCTGGAGTTTTGTGGGATTTTTATTTTGTTTTGTCTTGTTTTGTTTTTAATATATTGGTTGTAATTCCAAAAATGTTCAGCCTATGAGGCCAGATAGCAGAAACCTTAGTAATGCCAGGGCATTACATTTGTCTTGGTGCTCAGCTCTTCGATGGGCATTCTACATCATGGAATGCTGTAGAAATGTTTCCATGGTTTCTAAAGAGACTTTTATTAATCTAATGTGATTTTTTTACATCTCTCTTAGTGTTCTATTTTTTCCATGTCATTGGGACCCCCAGATTCAGTGCAACAAGCCTGGCCACACATATCATGTTTTTACATCATATTGTAGAAGGGCTTTGAAGCCCACTCCTATGTCAGAATTCCAGGGGAAAGGACTAAATTCTTTGCTCATTTGAATAATATTTTGTTTGAACAGTCTTTCTAGTTTTCCGGAAGGGAAGAGACTCTTAGAGTCCAGCATGGCATCTCTTCCCAACTCTGCATTCAGTGACTTCATGTGAGAAGCTTTAAATTGATTACAGTTGGAGCTTTACACCATGGAAGTTGGCAAATGTTATCAATGTGGTTTCACCACCACCACCCACTCCCACCCTTTCTCCCACAGCTAGCTTTACTTGAGGAAAAGATTTCTGAACTTTGCATGGTAATGGTCTTCATGTTCCAGCTAGGATGAACTTTTTGAAAGGTAAATCTGACTCAGTTATTTACTTGTTTAAAATACTTTCAATTCCTTTTAGGACAGAAAAGTTAACATGACCTTTAAGGGCCTAAATGGTTTAGCTCCTGTCTCTCATAGAATCTCATCAAGAATGGGGTAACGTCAACTTTTTCCAGCAACTCTAGCCTTCTTTCCATTCCTTAAATGCTCTATCCCATCTGCAGTGGGGTCTCTGCACACTCTCTATACTTCCCTACCAAGAAGGCTTGCCAGGGACTGTCCCAGTTTTAGAACTGAAAATATTGCATCTTGGGGACTCCCTAAGACACAGACAAACCCTATTTATGTGGGACTGTTCTTTTTTCCTCAATTCATTTAGTTATTCTTTGTCTTAAAAAGTATCATCAAATTCAAGTATCATCAAAGCAGGGAAGTTTTCCCTGACTCCCTTGCCTTTTCCCATTTTCCTCACTCAGACAGGGTTAACCCCTCCATTATATGCTTTGAGAACACTTCTACTTCCTAGTACAATATTTATTGTGATTTTAATTATAAACTTATTCTTGTGATTATTTGATTAATGTCTGTCTCTACACAACTTGGGAGCATAAACCATGTCTGGTTTGCTTAACATTGCGACACTAATGCCTAGCCCAGGGCCCAGACCGAGTACGTACTCAAATATTTGTTTAATAAATCAATGAGTAAAAGAACTCCTCATCTAATGATCTTTCCACATGATTCCACCCCTATGGATTCCACTCCTACAGACTCACTTAAATCTGAGGGAAGAGAGAATGGAAAAGATGGTTCTCATTGTATGGAAAAGTAGAGGACTAGAGGTCTAAAATACATTTTAAAGGCATGTAAGTGAGTAGGGAATGTGTCAAAACCAAATTTCTGCCTTCTTTACAGTTTGTGCCTATTGTGCGCTCCAAACAATGGCAGGAACAGCCTGTATAGTTCAATGTGTCCACATATGATCATTGTATCTGAACATCCAAACACGTGCTTTCATTTTGGGTAAGGCTACACTCCTATTTGAGGCTTATTTTGAAATGTTTGACCCACCTCAATATAATTGAAGTAGAAAAGCATCTCATTTTGGAAACACAAGCCAATACCGAAGCACATCATCCTTTATACGGAAGGAGTTGTGAGCAAGAGTTCCCCCTGGCTGAAACTGTGTTCCCACCACCGTTTGAAGCCTGGAGCAACACATCCCACACCACCTGTAAGCCCTGGCAAAGACTCTGGAAAATGTAATTCCATGTATACTTTCAGTTTACTGACAACAGTTATTAATTAGTGTTGAAATGGGAGCAGAAAACACTCTCTGTTTGAGCCTTGTTTCTTTATTCATTTTCCTTGTCCACAAATTAGGTAACACTTGTGGGTGGGAAGTGCTTTAGCTTTAAGGAATTAGTTATAAATAAAAAGGATCATTTTGCATACTGCAAGGCAAAGTAGTTCCCCTTATCCCCCAATAATCACCTCATACATTCCCATTGCTGTCTTCTGGAATCACAAGAGATTATGCCAACTGGCAACGATGGTGTGCATTTTTAACTCACTGGGGAGTGAGGCAAGGAAAACATTTTTGTAAGGCTGTTTAAAAATTATTTGCAAGGGAAACAATTAAAAAAATGTGTGGCCATTTTCTTGATATTGAAGAAATGCTATATCCAACGTCTAATTCCAGGGGGCTAATTTCCTCCTGCAAGATTTATAAAACAAACACTGCCAAGCAGACAGAAATCTAAATAGTAACATGCTTCATTTCTATAGAACTTTAATAAGAATAATACCCAAACTACGCTGACAATTTTATAGCACTCAAGGAGTCGTGGTCTCCCACTTTCTCTTGGAGCCCTCAGGATGGTAAATACATTCTTGTACGTCACCATCAGATGTACTGGGAGCCAGCTGTCAGGATGGCCCTGGTTGGGACTTCAATCTTCCAAAATTAGTTGGGAATTTAATTTCTCAGCAAGCACACTTGTTCCATATCTCTAGACAAGAACTGTAGAAATCCCAGAAATCCCTGCTTCTTGTTTGGTAAATGTGAAGTTCACTAATTATCTCCTATTTACATAGACGGATGGCCACAGTTCATTTTGAAAAGCTTATTAACGATGTTGTGGGAGGTTTTCTTTTTATTGTTCTTTGGGATAGAGTATCTAAACCCAGCAGATACTCTTTACAAAAATCGCAGTATGGTGGTGGAGCTAGATGGACATCAATACTCCGATGTGTGGTTGTCTCTGACTTTTCCTCTATGCTTTTTGTATTGTTCAGGAAACAGCAACGACTCACAGTGCACAGAATTCCGTGTAAGAAGGCTGTTTGTTGTGAAGGGATTCTGCTACGATTCACAGTCGGGGCTGAGGAAGAGTCCATGTCGAGCTGTTTTAACTTTGCATTGATTCCTACATGGGCTGTATCTACTTCAAGATTGGGATATCTGTGCATGCGTGCTGTTCTTTCTTCCACACAGGCATCCACGACAACCAGTCAATCACAGCACCCTTTCCTGTTTGAGAGCAAATACAACCTCAGAATCCTTCTCAACACAGTGCTGTAGAGAGCAAACACCAATCCATTAAGTGAGCTTAGCATTGGAAACTGCTTGCCACTCCTTTGTCTATACACTTAGACTGTGTGAACAAAACAAAACAAACTACTCCCTAAAACAAATGGCATTTGGGGGAAAATACTTTGTGAGCCATTATTTTAAAATACGCAATTATTAACCTTTGATGCATCTCCACCATGTCTGTGTGTTTTCACTGTACTTAATTTGAGTTATTAATGTTTCTTATACATGAAAGTGGTCTACCTTTTCAGCCAGGCTGAGTTCCTTAAATTCAGAGACATCAAGGTCCATCTCTAGCTCTAAGCATATAACGGGGATGTTGTTCCTGCTAAGTAGATGCTCACTGACTTGCACTGAAAGCATTCAGATGATTCACCCAACCATAGTCCTGTGTTTCTGGAAGGGAAGCTAAATGCTTTCAGTAGTCCAGGAAGCACTTATGTCATGGGACAAAACCGGGATGTCACAATGCAAGATCAGGAGCAGGGCTTCCAAGTCCTTTAATTACCATTAGAACCAAAGACCAGTGTCTCAACATACAGTTGCTAATTCAAGGTTTATTCAAACCAGGGGAATGCTTTGGTCAGCAAAACTGGACAGGAAAGTCTCCTGAGAACAAGCTGTCTCATAAGATTTCCGTTACCTGCTGCTTCCAGTCGAACAGAAAATACCTCCGGGGCAGCCTTTCCAGTGGTGGTTTTGGCACTTCTTCCTCCAGATGGAGCCCACAAGTGCAGGAGTGCACAGAAATCAAATGTCCTGGGAGGAGAGTTGATTAAATGTTTTCAAACCTCAAAAAAGAAAAAATCAGTTCAGGTAGAGTTCAAGTTTTGGGGTCAAGCTTCAGGGGCCCCTGGGACTCTTTTGTAATGAGGCCATTAACTTATTCCTTGAAATCGTACCCCAGAGAGCTTATCAAGAGCAACAGTCTTACTTCACAGCACTGCCCCTTTGTTTTGTGTGGTCCGTTTGTCACAGAGTGAACTCAGAATCTAGCTGTATTCTGTCTGCTAAAGGAAAATGTGAGCCAAGTCATTTAAGAATTTTGCATTCATCTAGAGTCAGATGCCTTCTTTATTTTCCACACTTCCTTCTACTTTCCTCTTGAAATCAGAACTTCAAATGGCTGACCCTTGCACAGATCTGTTTTTCCTGCAGAGATAGTATCATTTCAAGCTGCTTTCTCACATGAAAACCTTTAGAGGCCCTTCATGACACCACCACCCTCTCAAGATGCTGACAGATGAAGCTGGAAAAAAACAGTCCTCTGTATGTTTGAAAACTAAGAAATTCCAAGTTTTTTCCCTGTTCTGAGCACTTTCCAGATGTTTTCCAACATGGTCGACTTTAGGGATGGATTGCTATTTTTCTGAATAGGAAATCAGGCTTCATTTTCACTTGAGTGCAAGAATAATTCATGAAATAACTGCTGGGGACGTTTTAACTGCAATGTCAACGAGGCGTTCTCCCTTCGGCTCCCCACTCCTTTTCTCTTTGTGGTAGTGTCTGCTTTTTGCTCTCTGAGAAAGAGCTATCAGTTTGGATTATTCCTTATAAAAGAAGATTAAAAACTTTATTGCCTAAGATGATAACATGACGATCACTGAAAAAGACCAGGAAGGGCCCAGAAAGAAGCTGCCTGAGCCTGTGCCTATGAGCCATTCAGGGCAGGGAGACAGTACCTGATATGTTAATGGGGCAGAGTAATGGGGGAGAAAGGGGCCTTGGAACGAAGACCCTCTAAGACTCTTCAAATCCTGTGGACTGCTGACTCGCTAACCTGTTCACCAAACACTTAGGGAGGGCAGATTGGTGAGAAATACAGAAAGGAATGTACATTCCTCTCCCCCCATCAAATAAACCCCTCATCATGAATAAAGGAAAGTAGTAATAGAAATTGGTTCAACATTAGAAAATGTATCTTCATCATGCTTTACAAGGACTAACTTAACCAAACTGGAAAGCAAATAGCAATTCTTGCAAACAGAATTGTGTTCTGATTTGTCCTACAAGTTCTGTGTGAACACAAAACGGGATACATGGCTCTGTCCTTAAGCTGGGGTTAAAGACACCACTAGATTAGGAGGGCATGTCTCATTTATTTTTACAATTTTGAATACACACACACACACACACACACACACACACACACAGAGTCATGTGCTGCATAATGACATTTTAGTCAATGATGGACCACATATATGACGATGGTCCCATAGGATTGTAATGGAGCTGAAAAATTCCTATCGCCTAGTGATGTTGTAGCTGTCATAACATCATGGAGCAGTGCACTACTCACATGTTTGTGGTGATGCTGGTGTAAACAGACCTACTGCATATAAAAGTGTAGCACATGCAATTACAGTAGTAGGCTGTACCTTCTATGTCTGTGTAAGCACACTCTATGATGTTTGTACAATGACAAAATCACCTAACGACATAGCTCTCAGAACATATCCCCATCGTTAAGTGGCACATGATTGTATAAAACACAAATTCATAACACAAATATGCACATGTATGTGTATAATTGTTTTCTACCTGAAGACCATAAAATATGATTCTAGCAAAAGGGGGAAAGGACTACATAACAGAATGACTTTTTAAAAATGTTCTGTTTGAGCAAACTCATTGCTTATAACACTGTGTGGTGAAACCAGGAATGGAGTGGAACTCAGGTTCTTTAATTCCCAACTCTCTTCCTGGTATTCCAACCACAATAGTGCTTTGCATTCTGTGTTAGATTAATTTATACTGTGTAGCTGCAATGTAAAGTTTCATTTTGAAAAGAAAGAGACAATGGATTAGGTGGAGAGAAGGAACTGGAATTTTAGAAACACTGACATTTACCTTGCCATAATGGCTACCACACCAGACCACATTAAGAAAAAATCCAAGTCTGTTGTTTCATTCTATGTCTGATCTACGCAATGTAGCTGCTGAATACCATGCAGGATCAGTCATGTTGTACCATGAAGGGAGACAGGAGCAGCCCAGGGTCTGAGTAATAAGGAGACCCACAATGAGAAACTGAGAAAATTAAACTTAAGAACGCCCAAGGAGTTGTCAACAAGATTTTCAATGATATGAGGTCTCCTGTATTTTTACGACCCTTATACACATAAGAATCTCTGGGATGTAAAAAGAGGGCATTTTTTTACAAAGAGGAAACAAGTGGAAGAATAAATATATCCCCAAACTCTCCACTGAATTCATTAAATGGCTCCACAATTACCACTTTCTCAGCTGCTCTGTCAGTGGGGTCTCAGCCTCTAAGCCAGTTTTCCTTTAACTAGAGGAAAGCTTCAACCAAGGAAAAACAAACCCATAACATTTCAGAACAAGGTTGGCACACTTTTTCTATAAAGAAACAGATGGTCAATATTTTCAGCTTTGCAGTCTCTGTCACACTTTACTCTGCCCTTGAGAAATCAGCTATAGACAATTCATAACCAAATGTGGTCTCTCTGTGTGTGTGTGTGTGTGTGTGTGTGTGAATGTGTGTGTGTGTGTGTATTCCAATAAAACTTTATAGATAAAAACAGGCTGTGGACTGGATTTGGCCCACCAGTCATAGTTTGCCGATTCCTGTTTTAGAGGATTCAACTTTTGTTTGTTCATTTGATTTGTGGTTTTTAAAATGGACAAGAAACTGTGATGACAAATTGCAGTTTTCAAGGATGCCCACATAGCATCTAGATAGAGGAGTATTCTTATTTATAGCAATACTCTGAGCAGGTGTGCCAGCTTGACCACACATCCTGCCAAGAGACTCCAACGCCTTGCTTCCTCATCCATAACTTGATGACATAAATGCTGTTTTCAAGACTTGACCTCTGAAACAAGGGGCAAAAGTCTAAACGTTTTTCATTTGAAGACTTGCTACCTGATCCAGCAGCCTCAAGGGAAATTTTAATTTTAATGGTTCAGACTCAGACGTGCCCCCCTTGTCTGCTCCCTAATTAGGTACAAAAGTTCCTTCTCCCCTAATATTATTCAGTTGGGATATAGGACTCTATTACATATTGAGAAGTACACAATCTGAACTGCTCTGAGGACCCATACCTGACCTACCAGGATCCAGACCCATTATCCCTACCAAGAAGAGAAGTGACAGGAGGTCAATGAGAGGTCACCCACCTCCATTCTCTCCACATTAGGAACACACACAGAAACTAGTATCTGATTGTACCAGTCACTTTCATTAGGTTAACACGTGCTCATTTAGCCAAACAGGTGAAACTGATTTATGCCTGGCTTCAAGAACCAGGGGCTGCCCAAGCAGAACAGGCTTTGTGTAAGAAGACTGGGATTCTTCTGGTTTGAAATTTGTGAGAAATTCAATTTGAAGGCACAGCCGTTTCACCTCTGAGGCAAGCCTGAGGCCACCTGAATCAAAACCAGATGGATTCTCAGGCCTAAAGACAACAAATAGTGGTTTGAAATCCTGTGGGCGGAGGACCAGCAGAGCAAGGGCTATGAACGCAGCCTTCTGACTTCTAGCACTCGGCTGTGATGCATACTAATTCTCCCTAGATCTGGAGTGGAGCCTCAGCCTTTTCCTACCCCCACCTCCCAAGAACATCGCATCATTGTAAACTGGTTATTTGAGCCAGGGTAAGTGAAATTCAGAGCTCCCTGCCCTTCATGCCCCCCTTCCTTTTCAATGTGCCCCTAGCAGGGTCTGGTTTGTTTTGGCAAGGCGAGCAGGTGCCCTCCCAGCTCTGAGATCTGAGCTCTGTCGGGAGTGTCAGCAGTGACCTGAAGTCTTGGGTGGCCGCCTTCACGCTCTCACTTCCCCCTGTCAGCTGATACATCTACCACCCACACACTGGAAGGTTCCGGCAAGCTCAGAGATTCCTGAAGGAGGGAGCATTGACCTCCTCTGCTCCCCCCACCCCACCAGCAGGGCCCTTTGGAAGAGCCAGGGCACGCTTGGAAATCTTGGGCTCTGTTCATAAACAGTGAGGGAGGTGAGCATTTAAACATGTGGTCTGTGAAACATTAGCTTCCAACTGATAATTGAAATAGAGCCTTATAAACAAATGATGACTTAGATGTCTAGAAGTCTCTTCTAAATTGCTTTTGAAAAGAGAAGAGAGATCAATGGATTATTTTTCAGAGACTGGATTTGTTGGGGGACCCTAATCACATGGGCATCACCAGAGTGGACTTTATTCTCCATATTCTATCATTAAATTTCCATGCATCATGCCATAAGCCAGGGGATTCCTAACCAGTTACAGAAGTTGTCAAGCAGCCATCTCCATTGTTGTGACAACCAAGCCTGAGAAGGCCCCTGGGGTGTGGTGAGCTTGGTTTCCATTTCTCCCCTCAGGTATAAGACATCCATTCAGATTATGGAATATAATCCCTCTAATTAATTTACATCTATTCCCACAGCGTTGCCCCAACTCTGGCTTCAGTCACCACTTCTGGAGTCATCACGACATGTCTGCATACTACAGAGCGAGCTCTGGGCCTGGTTTCTTTGTGTTGGTGCAGGTGCTGGACCCTGTGTAGCCCAAACATCCTGCCAGGAGCCTAGCCATCAGCTGTCCGCTTCTCCCAGGAAGGAAGGCACAGGTCGAAGTGGAACTCCATGTTCTCTCTCTGTCCCATTCACCACATTGCAAGGAATGTGTAAGGGACACAAGCAGAGTGCAGGTGCTCGGGGGTCATCCAGACATGACGAGGGGAGGCATGCACTTGAGCAGCCCTCCCTCTAAGCAAGGTTTTAGGTGGCTGGTGCCATTGCTGGGGCCTTCACAGAGTTGGAGTTGGACTACACTGGAGTCATTTTTCCTGTGAGTCTAATAGAATCTTTCCTTTGCACAGAACATTTAAAATCATTCCAAAAATTAGAGGTGTAGCAACTCCATTATATGAGGAATGACCCATGGTGGGGGCAGCAGGTGGGAAGTACATGAAGGCAGACATAGGGAAGTCTTTGTTCTAGTGAGCAGGTGATGGGCATTCTTATTAAAGAGTTTATGGGTCTCTCTGGGGCTTAGCATTTAGCTAGTCCTTACTACATGCCAGGCACACTGCTAACCACTGCAGGCATTACTTGGCTTGATTTTCAGAGCAACTTTTGTTATAGCCACTCACACGGGAATAACTGAGGCTTAAAGAAAGTGATGTGCCTCCGGTGGGAGAGCTGATTGCGTGAAGGAAGGCGCTAACCTGAGAGAGCAACCCCTTCTGCACAATCACAGCTAGCTGTTCACCTGCAGCGGCCAGCAGCGCGGTGGGCAGCCAGGTTTGCTGACCTATGCGTCGTGTCTTCCAAAGGTTGATGATCCACTTGGGGTGACTGGGTGGTGAGGTGAGGAGGGCCCAAGATGCTTATCCAGGAGAAATCTATGTACAGTTCCTGAGGAAGACAATGGCGACTCAGAACTGAGAGCATGAGTACCAGGAAGCAGTACTCAGGCTGCACGTGCGCACGCATGTATGCACACAGGCACATACACACGTGCACATGCGCACACACACACAGGTACGCACGTGCACGCATGCACACTGGTGACAGACAGCCTGAGGGATCGGTAATGAAGGAGAGGGGGCTGCTGAAACAATGGCCTTTGAACTATTTTCTCCCCCCTTCTCTACATCACACCTTGCACTAGTGACGGGGGCGAGGGGCGGACGTGGGCTATGTTGCCCTGAGATGCCCTGTTGTCACGAGGCCGGTGGTTTTAAAATCACACGTAACGTGGCGGTGTGGCGGTGCTGCAGGATGCGCTGGGCCTGCTCGCGGAGGCAGCGCACGTTCTGTCTGCACCGCCCCGGCTCTCAAACGTGCTGGGGAGAAAAGAGGTGAGAAAACAGTGGCCCAGCAGTGAACCACAAGTCGGGCTGACCCAGTTTCAGCGCCGGCAATCTGCGTCCGGGAGCCCTTCAGCTTCTTCCCAGGATGGTTGGTCACAATGTGAAGTTGACCCCAAACTGGAACCGTTTCTCAGCTCAAATATTAGAATCCCAGCACTAGAGTAGACCCCATTTGAGTACTTAGTTTAAAACCTCTCTGTATCTTGTCCTCTTGGGTCTTGGGGTGCATAAAGAGCTAAAATACAGGGTGAGGAGAGAAATACAAGGTAGGACATAATCAGTGGTCCTTAACCTTGGCTGCTCCTTACAACGGTTGGGGAAAACGGTAAAGAATGCTGAGGCCCTGGCCCAGATCACACGAATCAGAATCTCGGGTCACGGGGCGCGGGCATCAGGGCAGTTTTTAAAGCTTCCATCCTCCGGATAACCTTACTGTGCTGCCCGGTGGAGACCAGTTGGACAGCATGGAGATTGATGGGCGTCCTGAGGTGCAAAGCACTGCAGGCAGGAGGGAACCAGGTCAAATCTGAACACCAGCGTGAGAAAGAGGCTTCATTTGCAAAAACCTCAGAACTGATTCAGAAACTGAGTGGGGAACCAGAACACATCTATTGAGTGTATGTGTCTGTGTGTATAAATATCCCAACAAACAAACAAAAATATATATGTATTTCTTTTTATTAGACATATATGGTGTATAGTATATTTTTATTGTGTAACCACACATTATAGTACACATCTCTCTCTAGATAGATAGATAGATAGATAGATAGATAGATAGATAGACATACATAGAGATATATATCTTGTTTGTGGGATATTTATTGACTAAAATTACTCAATGAAATCAATAAATATTAGTTATCTTTACTGACTAAAATTTAAAAAGTTTCCCTGTTTATATGTGAGTGGCATTAGCAGAACTGGGTAACCACTCCATGTGAGCTACAGAGGGCACTCGTGGTCCTATAGCAAGCAGCAATGACAAAATGATCACTCTGGAGATCTGCTATTTTTCACTTTTGAAAGAAAGAAAAAAGAGGGATGTATTTCTAAAAATTTAAACCAAGACATAACTGGAAAGCTACAAACTTTTTGACCATGCAAGCTCCCACTCAGTGGTGACTTTGAAGTCACTACCATCTTTCTAGCCTTTAAAAAACTGCTTGGAGTCCTGCTTTCAGCCCTGCAGGATTTGGCACCGTCAGGAATGTGCAGAGAGGTGACCCAGGTCTGTCCAGTGAGGCCGCAAGTGATCGGAGGGGAGCTGGGTCTGTTTCCGACTTGATGGCTACAAAGCCAAATTTGTCTTGACATTATTTGAGACTTATGTATCAGGTGTTGTTTGCAGAGGTAACATCTGTCAGAAAAGGTTCTACGTACACTTTTTCAAAACCTCTGTTCTTTGCAAGATTACAGTTGCCAAACTCAGTCTGTACTGTTTGAGTCAGAGGCAGAACTGGCAATTTGTAGACAGCATCTGTGTTTTCATCACGCCATCATGAAGCATTTACATTGCACTTTATATTTGCACTGTACTTCACATTGTTTTAATTTTCTCCAAGGTTTACTATTTTAAAAGATTTTGCTGGGTAAAATTACAGAAGTAATTTAACAAAACAGTCTCCTGTATCTATCCACATTCTGAATAATGACGCATAAAATATATTTGCTTCTTTGTTACAGATAATGAAATTGAGTTCAGGGAAATGAAGGCTTTCAGTGGTGTCTACACATATTATTTTCTGAGGTGGACTTTGCAAAGTTTGCTCCCTGAATTTGTACTTTATGTTTTATATTTTCACCCTCAGCACCATTCCTCTTCATCTTCCCATGCACGGCAAACTGGTAGTTTGTTGTTTTCTTTTATATCTACTTATTTTACATTTTTATCAATGCATAGGACCTTCGTGTTTTATTGATGCTCCTTTGATCTTCAAAATGCCATTAATGAGAAGGAAAATTTTCAATTTGAAATCATCTGAGTTTGAAGATGCAGTGTATAATTAAAAAATAGTAGAAATTCTGTCATTTTAATTTTAAATTTTCTTCTGCTCTTGTCTTTTTCAGTGAAACTACTATTGCCCCTGATGTGGGTATCAGCCACCTCAAATCCTTTTTGTAAATAGAAGGTACACTCAGTTTTCAGACTAATTTATTTGTCTTTGTAATACCTCAAAAAGGGCTGGGGAGAGTGTCAATCTTCTTATTCTGCATGATGAAACTGAAACCAAGATTGACTAATCTAAGTTCACAAAGAATCTTAGGGAAACTGTGTAGCAGTAGATGGGGGTGGGAGTGGGGGGACCATCTAGTAACCAGTGAACCAGGCAGGTATTCTTGGACCACTTACTTAACCTTAAGCATCCTTATTTTCACCAACAAAACTGAAATAATATCTTCTGTTATTATGAGTAGCAACATCATGGTTTAAAAATGTTTTGTAAACTGCAAATTACTATATACTTGTGTATATAATTATACATTATTATATACTCGCATGTACACTTGTGTGTGTATTATATAATATACATACATATGTGACTAATGCATTATTATTAAATCAGGATTGAAGTCATTTCATTTCAGAAAGAGCAGATGAATTTTCTAAATTTGGTAAAATAAGCTTTTGCTCTAGACCCCTTGACACAGTATAAGTGATTTTAAAAATAATTTTAATAAGATTCTTATTTAAGAACTACTTATAAAAACAAACCTCAAATACCTCCATCAAAAGGTTGTTGTAAGAATTAAGCATATTTTATGAACTTGAAAAGACTTCAGATTAACACTGGGCCTTCAAAGATGTGTAGGATGAGATCACATTGCTGGAAAATATATTACCTTCTCTTTCAAGGCATAATATTGTTTTTTTTCTCCTTTATTTCTTAGCTATGGAATAAATATTGGAGAGGTTCTCTCTCCTTTAGACGCCAGGAAATTTAAGAAACTCTCAAAGAGAAGCCCAGCAATTTGATGGGCCCCAGCCAAGGCCTGTTAGTCCCTGGAAGGCCCATGGCACAGTAGGATTACGTCTTCAAAGGCAGGCTGAAATGATGCCTAGCACTGCTTTTCTCTAGCTTCACCTGCAGTTATGGGTGTGCTGCTGGTCTTTTGAAAGGATTTTCAACTTACTAGGAAACTGCCCCAAGAAAATAATCAGAAAGGTGGACAAGATTTACATATAAGGATAGTTATCCTAATATTATTTAGAATAGCAACACCTGAAGAATGTTCAAACTTATTTTGTGTATGCAATTGTGCAGTCTTCAATATAGTATTCAAAGAATGTTTATTAATATTGGGAAATACTTTATGTTACAATGTTAGATGAAAAGGGTCAAATATAAAATCGGAAATGCAATACTTCTGATTTTATAAATGTACATGTGCATAGAAAAAGATTAAAAGAAAATATATCCAAATAATAACCATGGCTATCTCCTAGTGAAGGGTATGAGAAAATTCAATTTCCTCTTGTATTTCTGTATTTTATACATTTTCTATAATAATCATATAAGCAGAATAAAAGTTTATTTTTATCAAGCAAGTCTTTTTCCTGGATGTGAGTTCTGTTCTGACTCGGCAATAAATCTGTGTAGAATAAGAACTTATTTTTTCAACTCCTAGTTATCTTTATATAGCCCTTCTTTTAAGAAAACGATGTAGTTCCTGTGCCTGTAACGAGCACTGCAGGGTGACGTCATGCACATCAACAGCACTCAAGGGAGGCCAGGAAAGGGATTTGAAAAGATAGATTCACTTATTCGCCGGTTCAGCAAATAATTGACCTACTGCTCTGCCAGGCACAGTTTTAGGCACTTTACGTTCAGGAAGTAGGTATGAGGACATGGATGGAGAGGGCCGTGGTATGAGGCTTCTTTCCTTTTGGAAGCTGTGTGCAGCTAAATGTTTCTCAAATGTGTCAGTTCTCTGCACAGATTAACAAAACTCTCTGAAACAAAACTTTGAGTTATTAAATTTAAAAAAAGGATTTAATGAGAATGTCATGTGTCACATTCTGTGCCACGAACCTTGGATATGAAAAAGATCCTTCCCTTCCAGTGAAGCAGCAATGTTTTTCCTACTGCTCGGCCTGCTGATGTGACTGTCACACTTCGTTACTGTTCCTGTGTGGATATGCTGCAGCAAGACCATGTGGCTCCTCCACCAGGTGCTTTAAGAGTTGCCATTAGGAATCTCGACTCTATCAGTTACGCTTGATATTCAAGTACCTCCTTCCTAATTCTTTGGTAAACTTGGAATGCACCCTGAGGAATAACACTGGCTTTTCCCCTCTTTATGAGTGTTATGAAGCCTATGCGGACAACGGACCAATTTAGTTTTCCATCTATTGTAAATAAAGCTGCATTCTCTTAGCACATATTATGATTCTGAATATATTAACACTAGATTTATCAATATCACCCAGGAATTAAAGTATCTGTCCCAAACAGTATGCAAAAGTAGTCCACAGTTTTCCCTAATACTCCCACTTCTTGACACTGCCTGAGGCCCAGTCACTGATTCTGGGCCCCAGAATCAATATATTATTAGAGGTGGGTGATAGTCAATAACAAAATCCTCTCTCCAACTTATTACAAGTTAAAAAGCATCTAGAATATTAGTATTCAGTAAGTTAGCAAAGCTAACAAGCAAAATCTATGGGATGAATACTTATGACAAATAATGCATTTATCAACAAACTGAAAAAATAATTCTGTGTATACTAAACATTTTTTTCATGTATGTAGAACCATTGTAACAGAGATTTTTCAAGTTTTAATGAACATGTGAATCCCTTGGGACCTTGTGAAAATGCAGATCCTGAATCTGTAGGTCTTGGGTGGAGCCTGAGACTCTGCGTTATAAAAAGACCCCATGTGATCCTGAAGCTGCTTGTCTATTGAGCACAGTTTGAGTGACAGGGATCTTTAGATTTATCTTATAGAGAGAAATATGAGCATTGGAGGAAAATCCTGAGCTATTAGAAATAAAGAAATCTTTTAGAGCAAGATTATGCACTTCAGGAAGTTCACTGAGGTGTGGGTCTTTGAGACACTGTGTTTAGAAGGCCATACGTGGTGAAGGGAGTCACTGTTGTGGCTGGGCCTCAGGGCTGGGAGGTGTGGGAAAGAAGGGAGGGCTTGGCAGCCACCTTTATGTGGGGCATGGAAGCAGCTTGTCTTCAAACACACAGAACGAGTGAGACATGCAGTATGAAAACTCTTTGCAAATGTCGCGTGATAATGCCATCATCATTATTTTGCACAAGGTACTGGGTCCTGAGGCACAATCTTCTGGATGTGAAAAATAAAAGAAACACAATACCTATTACAGAAAGCACTGAACAGCACTGATGATCTTTCCTGAAGACTTAGAGAGTTGAAAGAGGGCGCTATAGGGTGAAGAAGAGAGCAGTCAACTCATCACCCCAGCCTCTGCCTGAATCGCTGTTCCTACCCATGAACCCCCAACCTTGTCCCGGCATGAAGTAAGTTTGCCAAAGGAGCTGGAATGCTCTCTTTGATCTTTCAGTTTACTCAAATCTCTCTGCAGCTTCCCTCCAATCTCACCCAAAGGCTTTCACTGCCTATCCTTCTCGAAGCACAAGTATACAGCAAATTTGCTCATCTCATCATCAACATCAAAGAAAATAAAACAGGCTTTCTTCCCCCAATATGTTTTACATTTTCCACCCATGTGTCTATCCAACTATCTGTCCCTCCATCCATCCATCCATCCATTCATCCATCCATCCACACATGTATGTGTGTACTGTGTGTATTCTCCATTTATATCTTTCATGAAGTTGAAATTTCTCAGTCCTTGTTGTTGCATGTGGTTCATGATGTTATTTTATACACACACACACACACACACACACACACATATATATATTTCCCATTTATCTGTATTGTGGGTTGATCTTAGAGAGTTAACAATAACTTGCTTCACTTGGTATACGCTGACTTGTCTGTGCTCTTGTGGACCTACTATACTATCAATACAAATAATATTTTCTCAGGAGTGGGAAATGTTTGGCATTTATTTGTTTGAGTCTCTGATGGAAATTACTAAGAGGATGGGATTAGCTTGCTCTTGACAGCTACCTGGTCATAGATACTCAAACTTGATCTGATTTGGTGTACTGAGGAGAACCAACTGGGCTTCAATGTCCAAGTAGTGATTGCGGGTGGTCATCTAGAATCAAAATGGATGAAAAATTTGTGATCAAATGTTTAACAGCAGTTGACCATAAGCAGAGCATACTTTTCGTACCTCATTCCTCATTTAACATCTATTCAACCTCTTTATTGACCACTTACTCTGAGCAAGGATCTTGGTTATATCAGGGAACTAGACACAGTATTATCCCTGAAGGTGCTCATAGCCTCTGCATATTGTTTGCTGGCTTGTGTGTCTAAACAGGTGTATCTGTCCCAGTGGTGTGTGTGTGTGTGTGTGTGTGTGTGTGTGTGTGTGTGAGAGAGAGAGAGAGAGAGAGAGAGAGGAGGGGGAGAGGGAGGGGGAGGGAGAGAAAGAACAGAGAGAGTAGTAGTCAGGCGGACAGATAAACTGACTTCTGCGAAATGATATGTCAAAGAAAAGTACAGTAGTGCCTCAGTTTCGAACGTCTCCGTTGACGAACATTTTGGTTTACAAACACCATAAACTCGGAAGTAAACGCTTCAGTTTTCGAACACGCCTCCGAAGTCGAACATGTCATGTGGCTTCCACTGAGTGCAAGGTCCTGAGGCCTAGCTGGCAGCTGTTTTCAAATGTTTCAGAACTCAAATGGTCTTCCGGAACACATTACATTAGAAAACGAAGGTACCACTGTAGAGGTAGAACAGTGAGAGGACACATGGGAGGGTCTCCTGAGCCAATCATGGAGGTTAAAGGAAGGCTTATTGCTGGAGCGACATACCTGAACTGAGACTTGAAGGATGAATAGGATTAGCCAGGCAAAGTATAAGAAGAATGAAGCATTTCAGTCAGAGGAAAAGGTGTATTAAAGGTCCAAGGTAAGACTATTTTGGCATGAAGTGTGGGGCAGATGGGCTCACGAGAGTCAAGATGATGGAGGTAAGCAGAGACCAGATCACACCTGTGTCCACATATGAGATAGAAGCTCTCCACCATGTTTCCACCACTCACTCTCTTCTAGAATAGTAATCCCAAATCCCTGTTTTGTTCACTGGTAAACCTTAAAATTCTCGAACTTTGTCTCTACCCTACTTCTCCCTGCTCCATATAATCACTGGGTAATACACACACACACACACACACACACACACACACACACACACACAACTCTAATATTGTGGTAGGTGTAGGAGAGAAGGGAGAAAGCTTTGTTTCTCCACTGAAGCCATAGCTCTTTGTGAACAAGGAGTAGTTCTGCCTCCCACTTGTAAAACATTTATGCACAGCAAGGCATGTCGACAAGCATCTTAATAAGTACCACACACCATTTTTCTGTTATGCAGGAACACCTATCTTCTGCAGCCAACAGTTCAGATTCCAGATTTAGGTGGGTTGATGTAAAAGGTCTGAGGGACCCACTTGGATGGATAGCCAAATAAGCAATTTCTTATGAACATGGAACAGAGTGATGGGGAGATCTATAACATGATGAAAGAAGCCCAACGCAGCATCAGAAACTACCTAATGAGGGGGAATTGAGGCAGAGGTGATCAGCATCCCAGCTTTTGCTAAATTTAACATGACTAGCCAAGTAAGAAAAGTCATTATTGAGAAAAAGTGGAAGTTCGGCCAAAAGATTGGGTGATGGAAAATTATAGTAGAGACATAAAATTTTACAATGTAGCAATTGTAGAATGATTAAATGTTTTTTATATTTTAAGAATATACTTCAGTGGACCATCTCTTAGCATTATCCTGAAAGCTTATACTTTTGATTAAAATCATAAAATCTATCTTAGAGATCCAGGAAAGAGTTGCATAAACACAAACATTCTACCACCTAGTGTTCTCATTTTCCTTCTACCTTTACTTAAATGAGTCTTGGTCATGCTAGAATTCTTGTATGTGAACTTTGTGTAAAAAATTTAAAGGAATTAGAAATTTTTAAAAATTATTTAAGAGTTTACACATTGCCTGATTTCCAGGGGATACAAGATTAGAACCAACTTAGCCACAGTGCTTGGGAAAATAACCATGAGTATGTGTTGGTGTTGCCTACATGGAGGGGTTGGAAGTTAACTGGGGACAATTTCTAGCACAGCCCATGTGAATGGTGCTTTGATGCATCAGATTCTGATTGGGAGGTGAGGGAGGAGGTCAGCTGGAGAAAGGTTAGATTGGAATCCTGGCTGTGGTCCTCTCCAGATGTTGTTCTGTTCATTTCTACCTTGTCTGCTTCACTTATATCTACTTTCCTGACTAAGCCAGAATCTCAAGTACTCATGTAATTGCATGGGGATAGATGATGAGAGGGTGTTGAGGTTTGGAATTACTGAATCCAAGATCTGTCATACTAGAAAGCATTGTGTATCATGAACAAGAAACCCACAGGAATAAAAAAAGTAATAAAATAATCATTGTGGTTATGAGATATTTAGCA
Source organism: Rhinolophus hipposideros (assembly GCF_964194185.1). Lineage (NCBI taxonomy): Eukaryota > Metazoa > Chordata > Mammalia > Chiroptera > Rhinolophidae > Rhinolophus > Rhinolophus hipposideros. The sequence goes on along the minus strand of NC_138054.1, from coordinate 3,591,154 downwards.
AGTCCAAATTTCCACGATATGTTAAATAATAAAAATGTTTCTCAAGAAACATTTACTCTAATAGGAAGAAACACATGGTTTTAAATCATTTGAGATTAGTTCAATGAGCATTTATAGAGATCCTCTTACATTTGAGACACTGTGAAAAACAATGGGAATAAAAAGATGAATTATACAGGGTCACACTGGTAAAAAGTCTGTCCTTTCCTATCTCCAATATAAACAGAATGACATTTCTAAAGAACTAGAAAACGGCAATTGATTATCAGCTCTGGGCCAGGCACTGTGCTAGATTCTGAGGCTCCAAGTTTTATTAAGACAAAGTTCTTATACTTACGCTGTATGGCTATTTCCATAGGCTATAGAGCTATTGTGGGGTTCTTTTTGGTTTTGTTTTGTTCTTGCTGCTGCTATATAAAGAACAGAAACTCTCCGGATCAAAAGAGTCATCATTCAGTACAGAAATAAAACTCTGAAAGATGGTAAAACTTGGTCTAACTATTTGGGAAAGTGATCATGAGAAAATATGGGGTTTGTAGCAAAGAGAAATGGACAGACAAGGAAGAGGAAAATCTCTCAGTCACTTCCTTAGCATTGAATTCTAGGTTATGACATATATATTTTGACTTGGCACACTTTCATCTTCTATGCCTGTTTGATTCCCATGTACTTGAAAGAAGACTGTACAATTTAGCATATAAAAATACAGAAAATGCAGTTAATTGTCAGATAAGGTAGAATTTCAAAAAAGTTCTCTTTCTGAAATTTAAATTTAATCGAATATTCTGAATCTTATCCAGTAAGCTGATTAGAAGTGAACCGTATATCGAGATTATGTACCCAGTTCTTCGGGAGAGTACCCATTTGTATGCCTGAGCAAGCTCTCTGTTTGAAGTTGTGTCTGGAGACCTGAGTGAACTTAGCCTCACTGTTCAAAACTTGTTTTGCTTTTATCAATCTTTGAACTAAGCCAAAAATCTTTGTTTCTTTGAAGAATTTTATTAGTTCGTTTGAGTTTTTACTTAGCTAACTGTCTCTTACTGCTTTTTTAATTTTCATTTGGCCTCTATCAGATTAATAATTCCATTCTTGGTTTTATATTCTAAAAACGAGTGGTACTTGCGATCCATAGCAAGGTGCCACATGGTAAATTACTGAATTTTAATCAGTGATTGCATCAGATGATGCATTACATAGTATACCCTGGAAAGTTACTCATCATTGACCCAGATTTCTCTGTTAGAAGGGGCAAAGGTGACAGGAAGAATAATAGCAGACTCTGTCCTGCTGAGTGTGTGAAACCCGTCAGAGCAATATTCTTTATATAGGACATTCAGTGTGAAATATATAATGTCCTTGGTCAAATTCAGATTAGTTAAATTCTCTTATTCCTTTCCAGATGTTTGAATGGGAAGGCACAATGCCAGACGTGGTGAGAGAAAGATTGGCCTCACCCTTGGGTAGCTGGCAGTCCAAGCTGTATGTCCAACACAGTGGTGCCCGCCCCCCTCCCCCGCCATATGTGGCTACTTGAATTTAAATTTAAATTAATATCACATGTGGCGCTAGCCACATTTCAAGTACTCAATAGCTACATGTGGCTAGTGGTGACTCTATTAGCATAGATTATAGAACAGCTCCCAAAGTTCTGTTATATAGTGCACATCTAAGGGGAAAACAAATGTGGAATGATTAATTTCACAATTTATTATTTATAGTAATTACAATTATGTTATGTGAAATGAAATAGACCTTCAAGGAGTTATGTGATAAGATAGGAAGGTATTTTCAGGTGAAATGGAAAGAATGTTTAGAAACTAACAGATATATAGCTAAGGGGCAAACAGAACTATCCAGGTTGAGGGCCTAGTGTGATCAAAGGTCCTGAGGGGGCAGGAACAAGCAGCACTGAAAGAATAAACAGAAAGCACAAAGGAGGAAGAGGAGGGAGGCACAAGTCAACCTGGAAAAGGCAGAAACCTGGAAGGCCATGACGAGGATTTGGGTCTTCATCTGAAAAACCATGGAAGGATCATAAGCTGAAGAGTGATAGGCTGAGATCTACACTTACAGTCATTGCTTTGGCTGCTGGGCAGCAAAGTAACTGCCCAGACACCAAATGTATGCTGTTGTAGTAATCTAGGGAAGACAGAGTATGATGGTTGGATGAGTGCATTAGTGTGCAAGGGCTGCCTAACAAATACTACAGACTGGGTGGCTTAAACAGATATTTATTGTCTCACTGTTCTGGAGACTAGAAGTCCAAGATCAAGGTGTCATCAGGGTGGGCCCATCCTGAGGGCTGTGAGGAAAAGATCTGTTCAGGCCTCTCTCCTTGGTGTGTAGATAGCTGTCTTTTCCCTGTGTCTTCATATGGTCTTCCTTTTCTACACATTTTCTCTTCTTATGAGGATGTGAGTCATATTGGATTATGACATCATTTTACCTAATTATTTCTGTAAAGACCCTATCTCCAAGTACAATCACATTCTGAGACACTGGGGGTTAGGACATCAACATGTAAATTTGGTGGTGGTAGAGGACACAGCTTAGGCTATAACAAGAAATTTAACCTTTCAACTAGTGTCAGAGTGACCTTCACCTGGTATATATGGCTCTTGAATGGGAGATTTGCTGGTATCAGATCCACAGAGTCTCAGCTCCCATCTTCCCCTGTGTCTCTCTGATTTGCTTTCTCTCTGACAACAGCCTCCACAGTACTTTCTGCCTTGCTGGTTGCCTCTCAGCTTAAACATCGGCTCCTCTGGGAGGCGTTGAAGTTTGCAAGAGGGCTCAGTGACCCTCCTATGTGATCCCGTGACACCCTGCACTCGTCCCAATGAAAACTGTCTGTTCATGCATCTGTGTCGCCCACTGGGCTGGCTGATACTGCCAAGTTTACAGACCTCTGGGTAGGGGCTACTTGATCAGCAACACTGACACCTTCTTCATTATAAATCAGAAAATACCTGTAAAATTATATTTAATAAATCCCTGATCGTTATAAAGTGTCAACAAGGTAATCTCTAAGGATAATGTCAAATGGAAAAAATTATCTGAAAATAATGAAAACATTTTCCAACTGAAAATTTCAAGAGTTCAGAAGATTTGTCAAACATCTCTGTGGGGACAGAGTCCCAGAGAGCAGTTTCCAGGCTCTCGGCCTCAAGTGGAAAGGTGCTGGCTCAGGTAGTAAATGACCATCAACTGTGATTGGATGGCCATCAGCTGTAACCGGTTAGCCAATTGGCTGCTGATGTAACTGCCATGTCTGTGTTGGTTGGTGGGCTGTTTGGCAGGCAGAAAAAGCTGACAGCAGATGGTGGATCGTGTGAATTCTACTTCATGTGTCTCACCGGGCCGCCAGTGAGAATATAGTGGTTTGACTCCCCTGTCAATGGCTCCGTAGGTGTTCCTTTGTGGCCTCACCATATCCTGCATTCTTATGTGGGGAGTGGGAGCTGAGACCCTGCATGACACCCTGCATGACAGCTCTAAAATTTTTTTAAAATTTGGTCATTATCTCCTTTAACAAACGAGGAAATTGAGTCAATAACTTGGCCGTGGTCATACAAACTACTAGGTGACTAAGCCAAGATTTAAACCAATGTGTGTTTGATGCAAACACTTATGCTCTAAACACTATACTGCAGGAAAAACAACAACAGCAGTAAGATACAGGAATTATTTAGCAAGGTCAATATTTTTTAAGGTGACTCATTTGTCACAGTCCCCCAGATTCAATCTCTTGATCTCATTTAATGTCAATGGATACACAGGGAATCCAACCTTTCCCTGCATTGCTCAGAGAACTATGTGTTGGTCTATCCTTTCTGGAATAGTATTTGTCGAAAGAGACCAAAAAAACATATCCTAAAAACTAGTCAGAAACTCAGAAAAAGCATTGCTTCAAACATGGAAGTTGTTTTAAGTAGGTATAATAGTAATACATTATTATATAATGTTATATTTTGCAGCTATTTAAATGATATTATTGGAAAAATTAACATTGGAAAAATTAATAATATTGGAAAATGCTCTCATGATTAAGGGGAAAAAAATCAAGTCTGAAAAGTTGTGTACATATAGCACTATCCTGATTTTTTAAAAGCATGTAAACATACATATGCTGAGAAAAAAATGATTGGAAAAAGTCTGTAAAACATTAAAAATGGCTACTCTGACTGCTGTATCTGCTAGTGATTTCTATTTTCTTCTTTAAATTTTTCTGTTTTAAAAGGTCTAAAATTCTCTATAATGAGCATACGTGATTTTTATATTAAAATATTAATGATTGAATATTTTTAAAGGCCAAATAATGAATGTATGCTAAATATGTTACAGAAATAATTCTCTTACTTCTTAATCAGTAAAGAAATAATAAAGGAAAACAGAAAAAATAATAAGGAAAACCATGAAATAGGAAAGAAAAATGAAATAAATTTAACAGACAGAAGTTTATTAATTGAATGTGAACTATAGGATTTGTAATGGTAAAAACTGGAAATAATTCATATGTGTAATGATGGAGTAATCATTAATAATTTAATATATAAATTTGTATATGTTTTTAAATATCCCAGAAGCTAAGAGACAGAATGTGACCTCCAAAGCCTAAGATATTTGCTATCTGGCACGTTACAGAAAAAGTTGGTTGACTCTTGTTATAAAGTATTATACATACACTAGATTAATAAAGATAAAGACTGTTGCAGCAATATTAAAAAATGCATAAAATCATATTATATGAAACATCACAAAATGAGGGCATAAAGATTAGAAAAAACTAAAAAGTATTGTTACAGCTCTGTTTTTATTCATGCATTCATTGTCACATATTTTTGAAACACTTATTATATGCCAGACCCTGCTTCTGCATGTAAGAAACATCAGTGAGCAAAGCGGATAAAAATCTCTGTTCCCAAGGAGCTGGCGTGCTAGTGGGAGGCAGGCAGACTGAAAATAATGACTAGCGTGCCCAAAGATAAGTTCTATGGGGAAAAGGTGCGTTGTCTTCACAATTCTGAGTAAGCAAAGGACACATGCTTGAGAAGGTGACCTTTGATCAAAACCTGAAAGGAGGTAGAGATATTAGCATGGTGCACTGCCCAGGACGGACGTCAGTGGAATATGCCTGGAATGTTGAGAGGCGAGAAGGGCAACACACTCAATCTGTAGAGCTCGGCAGAGCCCCAGTAGGTAAGATCAGAGAGATGGTGGAGGTTGGTCAGATCACAGCGCCTGGAAAACCTCTGCAAGGACTAGGAATGAGGTTTTGAGCAGAGGATTGGCATGATGTGAGTTGAATTTCAGAAAGATGGCTATGGCTGCTGTAATAGTCATACGCTATAGAGGCAAGGGTGACAGCAGGGACACCAGGTAGGAAGCTAACTGTTGGGAGTCCAGAAATAAAAAATCAATGGTGACACCTCAAATAATGAGGAATGGTCAGATTCTGGATATAATCCAAGTGGCCAATAGAGCCAAAATGATTTCTTATGAGAGTATGTGGTTTGGGAGAGTCAAGAATAACATGTAAGTTTTTTGTAATGAGCAACTGAAAGATTGGGGTTGCCAATTAACTGAATGAGAAAGACTCGCTGTGGAGTGAACTTTTGATATACTAAATTTGATGTATTAGAATTCAGGTGGAGGTGTTAGATATAGGAGGCCGAGGAGAGATCTGGGCTGAAGATATACATTTGGGAATCGTCAGCATATGGATGGGACCTACGTCACCAGAACATCCAGAGTGAATGTAAGTGGAGAAGAGAAGAGGACAAAGGACCAAGTTCTAACATGGAAATGCTGAGTCCCAAAGGAGAAGAGGAATCTGTAAAGGAGACTCCAGGACATAACTGAAATAGTAGTCAGCTAATGGAGGAGGAAACCTAGAGTGTCCTGGAAGTGTAGGTCAGAAAGCATGTCAAAAAGGAGGAAGTCATCAATGGGTTAAAGGAGGAGTTAATAGAACCAGAAATTCACCACTGTGGACATCACTGGTAACCATGATGAAAGCAGGATTAGTAGAGTGGTAGCCCTGGAAGCCAATGGGAGGAGCTTACGAGAGAATGAGGGGAGAAGTTGGAAACAGCAAGTGCAGACAACATTTCTGCGAGGTATTCTTACAAAAGAGAGCGGAACGATACAGCCATGTCTTGCAGGAAAAGGAGAGTCCAAAGAATGTTGCTGCTGCTGCTGCTGTTAGAAGAAATAAGAGCCTGTTTGCATGCTCTTATTGGAATGATCCAGTAAATTGGGAAATGTTGATGATGTCAGAAAGAGAGGGTAAGATGCTGGAGTGATGCCCTTGAGTAAGGAAAAGGAGATAAAAGTACTCAGGTAGAGTGACTGACATCAGCTAGGAGCATGGCCTGTTAGCTCATCTCCAGTAATACAGCCTACGTGTGTGCCACAGACTGCATTTATTGCTGTGTATGTCTGTTTCTCACTTAATCTCTGCAGTAACCCCATGAGAAAGAAACTATTATTCCATTTTACAGATGACGACATGATCTTTGCAAGTGTAAGTAATTCAATAAATGGAGCAACGATTTGTGCTACGGTCTGATTCAATGCCCTTATTTATTTTTTTTAAAAAAACTATTTTGGCAAAATATGCATAATATAAAAGATACCACTTTAGCCATTTTAAGTGTATAGTCCCGTGACATTGAGTACATTTACACTGCTCTGCAACCAGCACTACCATCCATCTCCAGAACGTCTTCATCTTCCCAAACTGAAAGTCTGTACCCATTAAACAATAACTCCCCAACTTGGAAGAAAAGAAAAGAAAAATATCTCAATTCACATCAAGTATCTTGGTAACTATGACTTTCTCTTTTGAAAATGCTCACATTTTATAAAATATTTTATACCTTTTCATTAATGCCAGATGAGAAGACATTTAATGTTGTTAATTCTACAAATAATTCTACTCAAAGTGAAGCAACCAATAATATGTTTAATTTATTAAGCACTAACTCTGCAGGCATTATTCTAAGAATTTTACATGCCTTAATTCATTTAATCCTCAAACAACTCTATAGAATAAGTTGTTTAATGTTACTATTGTACATTATTATAAATATTAACTATGAAAAAATCAATAACATTGAAAACATTATGCTAAATAAAAGAAGCTAGTCATAAAAGACCACATATTGTATGATTTCATTTACATGAAATATGAAGTGTCAGAATAGACATTTCTAGTGTCAAATTTGTCAGAATAGACAAATCTATAGAGAAGGAAAGTAGATTAGTTTTGCCAGGGACTGGAGGGAGTGTGGAATGGAGAATGACCACGAGTGGGTAGAGGGTTTTGTTTTGGGAGTAAATATATTACATATATTTTTAAAATTATATACATATATTATGAATTATATACACATAATTTTTCCTTATTCTTGCCCTTCCTGCCCCTTATTATTTTTTCCTTGTCCGTTTTTTAAATTTGATTTTTCAATTACAGTTGACATAGCCACATTATATTAGTATCAGATATACAACACAATGATTAGACATTCATATACCCAATAAACCTAGTGCCCATCTGATACCATACATAGTTATTAAAATATTATTGACTATATTCTGTACGCTATGTTTCATATCACTGTGACTTTTTATAACTGGAAATTTATACTTCTTAATCCCTTTCACCTTTTTTACCCATCACCCTAAGCCCCTCTCCCATCTAGCAACCATCAATTTGTTCTCTGTATCTATGAGTTTGTTTCTTTTTTGTTCATTTACTTTCTTTTCTAGATTCCACATATATAGGTGAAATCATATGGTATTTGTCTTTCTCTGTCTTGCTTATTTCACTTAGCATAATACCCTGTAGGTCCATCCATGTTGTCACAAATCATAAGATTTTGTTCGTTTTATGGCCGAGTAATATTCCACTGTATACATGTACCACCTCTTCTTTATCCAATCGTCTATTGATAGGTACATCGGTTGTTTCCATAATTTGGCTATTGTAAATAGCACTGCAATGAACATAGGAGTGCATATAACTTTTCAAATTAGTGTTTTGGATTTCTTCTGATAAATACCCAGAAGTGGAATTCCTAGGTCATAAGGTAGTTTTACTTTTAATTTTTTGAGGAAGCTCCATATTGTTTTCCATAGTGGCTGCCCATATTTGCAATCCCATCAATAGTGTACAAGCGTTCCCTTTTCTCCACATCCTCACCAACACTTGCTACTGGTTGATTTATTGGTGATGGCCATTCTGACAAGGGGGAAGCGATGTCTCATGTGGTTTTAATTTGCATTTTTCTGATGATTAGTGTTTTCCATATATTTATTGTATTCTTTGGGGAACTGTCATTCTGGTCCTCTGCCCATTTTATTTTTCTCTTTTATTTCCTTATTTTTTTTTAAATTTATTGGGGTGACAATTGTTAATGAAATTACATAATTTCGGGTGTACAATTCTGTGTTACATCATTTATAAATCCCATTGTGTGTTCACCACCCAGAGTCAGTTCTCCTTCCATCACCATATATTTGATCCCCCTTACCCTCATCTCCCTCCCCCCACACACCTTACCTTCTGGTAACCACTAAACTATTGTCTGTGACTTTTTGTTTCTCATTTGTTTGTCTTGTTCTTTTGTTGTTTTTGGTTTATATACCACATATCAGTGAAATCATATGGTTCTCTGTTTTTCTGTTTGACTTATTTCGCTTAGCATTATACTCTCGAGATCCATCCATGTTGTCACAAATGTTCCTATATCATCTTTACTTAACGCTGAATAGTATTCCATTGTGTATATATACCACAACTTCTTTATCCATTCATCTATCAAAGGACATTTTGGTTGTTTCCATGTCTTGGCCACCATAAACAAAGCTAAAATGAACATTGGAGCACACGTGTCTTTATGGATAAATGTTTTCAAATTTTGGGGGTAATACCCAGGAGAGGGATTGCTGGGTCATATGGTAATTCTATTCATAATTTTTGGAGGAACCTCCACACTGCCTTCCATAACAGCTGCACCAGTCTGCATTCCCACCAACAGTGTATGAGGGTTCCTTTTTCTCCACAGCCTCTCCAACACTTGTTACTATTTGTCTTGTTGATGATAGCCATTCTGACTGGGGTGAGGTGATATCTCATTGTGGTTTTCATTTGCATTTCTCTGATGATTAGCGATGTTGAGCATTTTTCCATATGTCTATTTGCCATTTGTATGTCTTCTTTGGAGAAATGTCTCTTCAGTTCCTCTGCCCATTTTTCAATTGGGTTGTTTGTTTTGTTGTTTTTGAGTTTCATGAGTTCCTTGTATATTTTGTATACCAGCCCCTTATCGGAGGCACTGTTTGCAAAAATTTTCTCCCATTCACTTGGTTGCCTCTTTATTTTGTCGATGGTTTCTTTGCTGTGCAGAAGCTTTTCAGTTTCATATAATCCCATTCGTTTATTTTAGCTTTTACTTCCATTGCCTTTGGAGTCAAATTCAGAAAATGCTCTTTGAACCCAAGGTCCATAAGTTTAGTACCTATGATTTTTTCTATGCAGTTTATTGTGTCAGGTTTTATGCTTAAGTCTTTTATCCATTTTGTATTAATTTTGGTACATGGTGACAGATAGCAGTCTAGTAGTTTCATTCTTAAGCACGTGGCTGTCCAATTCTCCCAGCACCATTTATTGAAGAGGCTGCCTTTTCTCCTTTGTATATTCTTAGTTTCTTTGTCAAAAATTATCTGTCCGTATTTATGTGGTTTTATTTCTGGGTTCTCAATTCTATTCCATTGGTCTATGTGTCTGTTTTTCTGCCAATACCATGCTGTTTTGATTATTGTAGACCTGTAGTACAAGCTAAAGTCAGGGAGTGTGATACCTTCAGTATTTTTCTTTTTTCTTAAGCTTGCTTTGGCTATTCTGGGTCTTTGTGGTTCCAAATAAATCTGATGATTTTTTGTTCTATTTCTTTAAAAAATGCCATTGGGATTGTGATGGGGATTGCTTTAAATCTGTATGTTGCTTTGGGTAATATGGCCATTTTAACTAGGTTGATTCTTTTAATCCATGAACACGGAATGTCTTTCCATTTCTTTGTGTCTTCTTCAATTTCCTTTAAAAGTGTCTTATAGTTTTCAGCATATAGATCCTTCACATCCTTGGTTAAGTTTATTCCTAGGTATTTTATTCTTTTTGCTACAATTGCAAAAGGAATTATTTTTTGTATTTCTTTTTCTGAGATTTCATTGTTAGTATACAGGAATAGAATGGAATTCTGTACGTTGATTTTGTAGCTGGCAACTTTACTGTATTCGTTGTTTCTAAGAATTTTTTGGTGGAGTCTTAGGGTTTTCTATATATAGCATCAAGTCATCTGCAAAGGGTGATAATTTAACTTGTTCATTCACAATTTGCATGTCTTTTATTTCTTTCTCTTGCCTGCATTTTATTTCTTTCTATTGCCTGATTGCTCTGGCAAGGAATTCCAACAATATGTTGAAAAGCAGAGGTGATAGGGGACAGCCCTGTCATGTTCCTGAAGGTAGAGCAAAGGGCTTCAGCTTTTCACCATTAATTATGAGATTAGCTGAGGGCTTGTCATATATAGCCCTTATTATGTTAAGGTATTTTCCTTCTATATCTATTTTATTAAGTGTTTTAATCATAAATGGATGTTGCATCTTGTCAAATGCTTTTTCTGCATCAATTGATATAATCTTATAATTTTTGTCCTTTATTTTGTTTATGTGATGTATCACATTGATGGATTTGTGAATGTTGAACCATCCTTGTGCCCCGGGGATGAACCCCACTTGGTCATGATGAATAATCTTTCTAATGCATTTTTGGATTCGATTTGCTAGAATTTTGTTTAGTATTTTCTGCATCTGTATTCATCAGAAATATTGGTCTGTAGTTTTCTTTTTTTGTGTTGTCCTTACCAGGTTTTGGTATCAGGGTAATGTTGGTCTCATAAAACGAGTTAGAGAGTATTGTCTCTTCTTCAATTTTTTGGAAGAGTTTGAGCAGGATTGGTATTAGATCCTGTTTGAAGGTTTGGTAGAATTCACTAGTGAAGCCATCTGGTCCCAGACTTTTGCTTTTGGGAAGGTTTTGGATGACTGATTCAATTTCGTTACTGGTGATCGGTCTATTTAGATTTTCCAGTTCTTCATGGTTCAGCCTTGGAAGGCTATCTGTTTCTAAGAACTTGTCCATTTCTTCTAGGTTATTGAATTTGGTGGCATATAGTCCTTCATAGTATTCTTGGATGATCCTTTCTATTTCTGTGGTGTCCGTGATAACTTCCCCTTTTTCATTTCTGATTTTGTTAATTAGTGTCTGCTCTCTTTTTATCTTAGTGAGTCTAGCCAAGGGTTTGTCGATTTTACTAATTTTTTCAAAGAACCAGCTCTTTGTCACATTAATTTTTCTATTGTCTTTCTGTTCTTATTTCATTGAGCTCTGCTCTGATTTTTGTTATTTCCTTTCTTCTGCTGACCTTAGGTTTCACGTGTTCTTCTTTTTCTAGTTCTTTAAGGTGTAACATGAGGTTATTTATTTGGGATTTTTCTTGTTTCTTGAGATAGGTCTGTAATAATATAAATTTCTCTCTTAAAACTGCTTTCGCTGCATCCCAAAAATTTTGGTAGGGTGTATTTTCATTGTCATGTGTTTCTATGTATCTTTTGACCTCTCCTTTAATTTCTTCTTTGACCCAGTCATTCTTTAAAAGTATGTTGTTTAATCTCCATGTATTTGTGTTTCCCTGCTTTCTTTTTGCAGTTGGTATCCAATTTCAAAGCCTTGTGATCAGAGAATACGCGTGGTATGATTTCAATCTTCTTAAATTTGCTGAGGCTGATTTTATGTCCCAATATATGTTCTATCCTTGAGAATGTTCCATGTACACTCGAAAAGAATGTATAGTCTGATGTTTTAGGATGAAGTGCTTTCTATATGTCAATGATGTCCATTTCATGTAATGTGTCATTTAGGGCTGCTATTTTGTTATTTATTTTCTGTTTGGATGATCTATCCATAGCTGTCAGTGATGTATTTAAGTTTCCTAGTATAATTGTGTTTTGGTCAATTTCTCCCTTTATTTCTATAAGTAGTTGCTTGGTATATTTTGGTGCTCCCTGATTGGGAGCATAAATATTGATGACGGTTACGTATTCTTGTTGTATTGTCCCGTTTACCATTATGAAACGTCCATCTTTGTCTCTTGTTATCTTTTCCACCCTGAAGTCTGTTTCATCTGATATCAGTATGGCTACACCTGATTTTCTCTGGGTACCATTTGCTTGGAGTGTCAATTTCCACTTTCTCATTTGAGTCTATGCTTGTCCTTGTAGCTGAGCTGTGTCTCTTGGAGACAGCATATGGTTGGGTTTAGTTTTCTGATCCAATCTGCTACTCTGTGCCTTTTTATTGGTGAGTTCAGTCCATTTACATTTAGGGTGATTATTGATACGTGAGGATTTCCTGATATTCTATCTTTAGTTTTCTGGTAAGGCTGTGTCTCCATTGTTTCTTTGCCTTTTTGTTGTTGTCTATTCTTTCTGTGTGGAGGTATTCCATGATGTTTCCCTCTGTTTCTTCTTTTATTACAGCATATATTTCAGTTCTGGATTTTTTTTGAGTGGTTACCATTAAGTTTATGTTATGTTAAATATCAAAGAAAGTTTGATATTTAGAGTATTCCATTTTCTTCAGCACGCTTACTTTCTCCATTTCCATATTCCAGTTCAGGCTTTACTCTCCCCTTTTTATGTTTTGGTTGCCACAAATTGTCCCTGTTGATGGTGGTCGAATAGCCTCCTTTAGTACTTCTTGTAGTGCAGGTCGTGTGTTAGAAAATTCCCTCAGCTTCTGTATGTCTGGAAAGGTCTTTATTCCTCCTTCATATCTAAAGGATATTTTTGCTGGATATATTATTCCTGGCTCATTATTTCTCTCTTTCAATAGTTTGAATATTTTTTTCCACTCCCTCCTGGCTTGTAGAGTTTCTGTTGAAAATCTGATGATAATCTAATGGGCTTTTCTTTGTAGGTTACAGTCTTCTTTTCCCTGGCTGCCTTGAGGATTCTTTGTTTGTCATTGATTTTAGATAGTTTCAATATAATGTGCCTTGTCGAAAGCCTATTGAGATTGAGGTAATTAGGTGTTCTATTTGCTTCTTGGATTCGAGGATTCAGTTCTGTCCACAAGTTTGGGAAGTTCTCATCGACTATTTGTTTGAGTATATTCTCTGTTCCCTTCTCTCTTTCTTCTCTTTCTGGTATGCCTATTATTCTTATGTAGCTCTTTCTGATGGAGTCAGAAAGTCCTCATAGAGTTCTTTCATTTCTTTTAAGTCTCAAGTTTCTTTCTTCTTCTATCTATGTAACTTCCAGGTTTCTCTCTTCGATGTCACTGATTCTTTCCTCCATCTGGTCAACTCTACTACCTTAGCTGGTTATTTTATTCTTAATTTCTTCTATTGAGTTCTTAATCTCCAGAAATTCTCTTTGGTTCTTTTTTAAAATTTCAATCTCTTTCGTAAAATGTTAATGTTGTTCTTTGATTGTGTTTCTGAGTTCATTAAACTGCCTTTCTGTGTTTTCTTGCATCTCGTTGAGTTTTTTCAGAACTGCAATATTGAATTCTCTGTCATTTAAGTCACATATTTCCATATCTTTAAGATTCTTTTCTGGAGACTTTTCAGTTTCTTTCTAAGCTGTCTTGTTGCATTGGCTATTCATGGCAATTATTGATTTATTATTTCTCTTCCTAGACATCTACAGGAGTTGTTTCTGCAACAGGTTGATAGGAAGAGGTCTTTCTTTTGTTTTCCAGTACTTGTTGGTAGAATGTTTTATTTTTTCTCTGACTGCAGCCTTTTGTCTCTCTCACGTGGTAGTGCTATGTTTTCTCTGCACTATTCCAGCTTCTCACACAATGGATGGATTTCCTGAGAGACGTGCTTCTCCTTGTTAATAGTTCACCTGGGTCATAGGGCACAGTGTCCGTGTGGGTATGTGGAGAGCTTTTGAAGTTTCAAAGCTCTTCCTGCACCAGATTCAGAGCCTGTATGTTTCAGCAGTTCTGTTTACTTTTGCTGGGATCGGTCCAGATAGGTGGGCCAGGGGCGGGGTGAGTTGTGAGAGGTGGCCTAAAGCATTGGTGGCAACCACCACCACAGTTAGTCCTGCTTCCACAGCTCCCTCCCCTGTGCAGGAACTAGTTGGGCTGAGAATCTGTGTCTGCGGTCCACAGTTCTCAGAAGAGCAAATATTCTGTTCTTTTGATCTGACACTGCTACTGTTCTGCTTCTAGGACCGTGCAGGTGGGGATGGGGCAAGCTCTGGGAGGGTAGGGAGGGTCGGCTAGTCTCAGTGCCTAAGGCACTCTGCTCGGCAGAGAGGACTGTCATGCAGGGTGTCCCGCGGGGTCTCTGCTCCCCACATAAGAACACAGGACATGGTGAGGCCAAAAAGGAACATCCACGGAGTCATAGGTAGGGAAGTCATACCACTATGTTCTCACTGGAGGCTGGGTTTACACGACGTGCGACTTGCTGTCTGCTTTGCTGCCAACTGACCAACTCTCCTCGAGTCTCCTTCACTCTCCTTCAGTCTCCTCCTTCACTCTCCTCGGCTCCCCTCCATAGCCGCTGCAGTTATATCAGTTGCCAATGGCTTAATGGCTACAGCTGATGGCCAACCAGCCACACCCGACGGCCATCCACTATCCGAGCCAGCACCTCTCCACATGAGGCTGAGAGCCTGGAAACTGCTTTCTAGGGCTCTGTCCCTACAGGACTTATACCACCGTTTTCAGCCTTCTTCCCTCAGTCGTTTTTCTGAGGTCTCTGCCGTTAGCGTGTGTGAGGGTGAAGCCATTTTATATACTTTCCCCTCAGCCCTATGGGCCATAAGTGGAGCCATAGCAGTCCGAGTTCTTCCCTCTCCCTCAGCTGTGGTTGTTCCGGGATGCAGCGAGCTCGGAGCACTGAGCTAGGTCTGCGTCTCTGCACTTCTCTCTTCCCTCCTCCCCCTCTCGCGGGATTCGCCCCACCTTTAGGTGAATTCAGTAGTGAGCCTCTTCATCTTGCCTGTCTGCTGTGCAGGGAGTCCTTTGTGGAGTTATTGTTTTTCGATTAGTTGTGAATTTCAGGGGAGCTTTATAGAGGCTCACCTCAAGCTGCCATTTTGATGTCTCCCCTGATTTCTATCTTTAAAATTGATTTAGACTTGTTTTGTGGGCTAACATGTAGTCTGTCTTGAAAAATGTTCCATGCACCCTTGATAAAAACATATATTTTGCTGTTTTTGTGTGAAATGTTTTAGTAATGTCAAATCCATTTGGTTTAATGTGTCATTTAAAGTTACTGTTTCCTCGTTGATTTTCTGTCTGGATTAGCTATCCACTGATGTCAATGAAGTCCCCTACTATGACTCTATTACTTTTATTCTCTCCCTTTATGTCCATCAATATTTGCTTTGCAAGTTAGGCAGTCCTATCTTGATTGTGTAGATGTTTAAGAGAGTTACATCCTCTTATTGACTTGATCCCTTTAGCATTATAAAATTTGTTTTAAAGTCTTTGTTTTAAAGTCTATTTTGTATGATATAAATATTGCTGCCCCAGCCTTTTGTCTTTGTCATTTCCACTTACATAAAATATGTTTGTGTTTGTGTGTGTGTGTGTGTATGTGTGTGTCTTCTGGTCTGAAGTTTGTCTTTTGTAGGTAGCATATGAATGGGTCTTGGTTTTTGTTGTTGTTATTGCTTTTTATCTATTGAGCCATCTTATCTATTTTGATGGGAGCATTTGGTCCATTTATATTTAAAGTAATTATTGATAGGCATATAGTTATTACCACTTTATTATTTTTTTGATTGTTTTTGTATTTCCTTCCTTATTCTCTTGCTCTCTTCTCTTGCATGTTGATGACTTTCTATAGTGTTGTGTTTAGATTTCTTTCTCTTTATTTCTTGTATATCTTGTGCAGATTTTTGGTTTGTAATTATCATGTTCTTCATATATACAAAGGTGTGTTTATAGCAGTACATTTTAAATTGTTGGTTGCTTAAGTTATAACGTTCTAAAACCACTAATTTTTTGCTCTCTGCTCCACTTTTATGTTTTTGCCACTACTTTTACTTCTTTTTTGTATGTGTTTGTGTGTATCCCTTAATTTGTTGTTGTAAATACACACGATCTGTCTCTTTTTTTATTTTAACATTTTTACTAGCTTTATAATTGGTCGATTTATTGCTTTTACTAAGTGTCTGCCTTTGTCAGTGAGATTTTTTCTTTCCTATATTTTCTTATTCATGTTTTTGATGTTTTCTTTTCTACTTAAAGAGTCCCTTTAATATTTCTTGTAATACTGGTTTAGTGGTGATTAATTCCTTTATTGTTGTCTGGAAAATTCTTTTTTCCCCCTTCTATTGTAAATGATCACCTCGCTGGTTACAATAATCTTGCTTGGAGGTCTTTGCCTTTCATCACTTTGTATATTTGGTGCCATTCTCTTCTGGTCTGGAAAGATTAGATGAAGCAGAGAATTGAATCAGTGATCTGGAAGACAAGGTATTGGAAAACACCCTATCAAATGCGCAGAAACGAAAAAAGACTTTCAAAAATGAGAATACATTAAAGTACATCTGGGACAGCATAAAGTGTACCAACGTTTACATCATTGGGGTAGCATAAAGGAAAAAGACAGAAAGGGATTGAAAATTTATTTGAAGAAATAATGACTAAAGCTTCCCTGACCTGGCAAAGGAAATAGACGTAAAAGTCCAAGAGGCACCAAGAGTCCCAAACAAGATGAACCCAAATAGGCCCAAACCAAGACACATCATAGTCCAAATGCCAAAGGTTAGAGACAAAGAGAGAATCTTAAAAGTAGAAAGAGAAATCTGCTGACAGTCTGGTGAGAGCTCCCTTAGAGGGAGTTCATTGAGGTGAACACAACCCCCACACTTCAGTTGGTTGCTGGACCAAGACTGCTATTTGTAATCTCTTCTACTGTACCCATTCTAAATTCCTCTCACTCTTGGCTATCATGTTGGCTGTTGTTACCTTGATGGGTTGGTGGTGTGATTCAAACCTTCATTTCTAATAGTCTGAGCCCTTGGCAACCATACAATTTTCAGGTGAGGGTTGCTGCGCATTTCCATTCCTAGTTATAGTTAGGCACCCCCATGGATTACCTGAGCTCCACCCATATTCCTCTTGCCTCTGTTGTGTAATAGCAACCTTACCACTTCTTGCTGGGGACACAGTACAATATAAGGGATGTTGATTTAATACATACACTGTGTCCTGAAAGATGGTACCCACCCCTTAGTGTTACCTTTAATCTGACACTTGAGTTCAACATTCAGAAGGTGATTCCAAAGCTCTAAAAGGTCAGCTGATTCTTTAGGGCAAGGTTGTGATTCAGCCAGTGGATCCCATGGTCCTGGGCCCATTCCTGCACCATCTTTGCTATGAGTGGGTCTCCTGGTTGAATGTTGTACTGTACGGGTTTCATCCCTATGGATCAGGCATTCTGAAAATAACACCTGGATAGTGGTGCTGGCTGAGCCTCTGAAAGAAAGGCAAACTAAAAACTGTATCTATCCCCATGAGGACAAATTGCTGGCTCTTCTGGGATGGAAGGGAGTCTAATGTAGTAGATTTGCCATCAAAAGGTTGATTGGTATCCTTGAAAAATAGTGTCATACTGAGGTATAAGTATAGGTCTCTGCTGCTGGTAGGTTGGATATTAAGAAGCAGAGGCAACAGTCACTAGACTGGCCTTGTTATATGAGAATTTTAGCACTTAGGTGATTGTACAAGCTTTAAGAAGTCCAATGATGAAGGCTGGTCAACATGAACTGGTTGAGTTGTTTGCCTACTTCTGCGTATGTAATGTTTGATGGACATGAGCATGTGATATAAAATATTAATTCTTTGTGCCCTCCTCCCAGCTGTGTGCCTCTGATGCAGACCTGCTTGTTTTTGGTCTTGCCTTTCTTCTCCTCCCATGCCCGTGACCAGTCAGTGAAGCCATTTGTCACTGCTCAGAAAACTATAAGTTTCTCACTTCAGACTACTTCTCCTTCCAGACATAGTGAATGACCAGGGACACCACTCCCAACTCTGTCTATTGAGAAGCTTTTCCCTCTCCACTGTGGTCAGGAAAACCCCTGATGTGACTGCAGTGCAGCCATCATCCATTTTCAGCTTGTTCCCACATATTAAGTTGAACATCTATAACGAAGCTCAGATGTTTCCTCCTCCTTCAGCTGGTCATCTAGGATCCCCTTTGGCCATAGGTGTGAGCTGAGGGAGGGATGTAGATGACTGTAGTAGATGATGTGTGGGCCCGGGCTACTTGCTCGCACAGTTTTCTGTGCCTTCTGGACCTGCTTAGGCTCCATTCCAGATGTACCATCTCTATCTGACAATGGATTGCCTTTGGGCCCATCCAACATTAGGATGTGGTGGGTCTTATAAGCCCAGCTCATAAAGGACTGTTGCCTCATGGTCATGCTTTCCATCTCTAACAGAACCTAGTAATACTCCAGAAACTTTTCCCCAAAAGTGCGCAATTCTGCACTGCAGATAGAATTGGCATATACATGCTTCAGGACTCCAGAGATGACATTCTGACTCATCCTAGGGTTTAATGCAAATTCACACAGCATACAGCCTCACAGACACCTCTGACACTATAGGGTCTGCCATACTGTATGGCCCTAGTGGTAGGACTGAATGCAGCATGACCCACTGCAGAACCCTTTCCTGTTCCAGTCTTCACTTAAAGTTGGCAGCCTTCTGTATCATCTGATACATGGATCAGGACGTATTCTAGGTATGCAATGTGGCCTGCAGAACACAAAGAGGCTGATTAGTCAATGTGCTTCCTTCTTTATGGTAGGGATGCAAGATACAGTAGCTTATTTGTTACTTTGGAGGGGATACCTGGGCACTCTCTTGACCACTGGACCCCTAAAAACTTGACTCATATGGCAGCTCCTTAAATTTTTGTATGGTTTATCCCCCACCTTTTGAAGCATATATATCTTACCAAGACCTCCAACATACTAGCCACTGCTTATTTGACCTGTCCAATCAGTATGATGTCATCAATTTAATGAATTAATGTGATGTTTTGCATATGTTCAATGGTCTGCATTTCTTTGGACTGCTACAGAGGGCAGGATAGCTAACAAAATCCTGGGAAAAACTTACAAATGAATGTGGTCTATTCCACATGAATACAAACTGTTTCTGATCCTTTTTCTTTTTCGTTTTTTCTTTTTCTGATGAGAATGGAAAAGAACTTACCCACAAAATCAATAGGATCTGCTCAGCACCAATACCACATCCACCTTCCAGCACAGTATTTGAAAATGGAGCTACTATTTGGTTGTGTGTGGGTAGTCTACACAGATGCAAAAAAGACAGGACACGTGTACAAGTTTATATAGAAATTGTGGGGCCAGAAATGGACACAGACTCCTACTCTAAAACATTATTCTTTGCAAATTGTCAAGATTAGCAATCATTTGGTAGGAAAAGCATGCATAGATACTTGTAGATGATGTATTAACACAGATCCTCTTTTCCATCCTTGGTTTGGAGCCTTTCTGTCTGTCTTCTCGAAGGGATTTCTCCATCAGGACTTCCTACTCTGATGGTTGCTAACCAGTTTTCTCTTTGTCTTTTGAACAGGAACACCAACTATGTGTATGTCCAGTAACAAAATTGCCTTGATAAAAATCAGGAAAATACCACAAAGTTGAAGGGCAAAATGGTTACATGGAAAACTATGCTTTTAATATTTAAAAAGTATGTATACATCTATTCCTGAAGTTTACTCTCTCAACACAGGCTAACTGATTCCACTCCATTTTGTGTGTGTATGTGTGTGAGTGTGTGATAGCTCTAATCCAATAAAATCAGGATACTGAGTTGTCATTTGATAGCAATCATAACTTTCAAAACGAAGAAAGGAGACAAACTTAGATCAGGAGTAACTTCTGGGGTCAGGTTAGCACCAACCTCGAGGCGGTTTGGAGTCAGGGAGCCTCCACATTTGCAGAAAAGGTCCATTGCCTTTATCTGACAGCAGCCTTGATTAAACAGAGGCCAGGAGAGAGCCACTTCAAATTCTCATCTTCCTTTTTCCTATCATCTCACAGACTACTCCCTGTCACCCAAATACCGACTTCTTTCCTTCTGCCAAGGGGAAAATTATTATGTGCCAGCACTTTCAATAGATGGTTATTCAGTTGCACTTGAAAATGTTCATTTACTGTAATAGGCTCATTATTCTAGGAATGTAATTGGAACCCAAACTGTTATGACCTCAGGAAACAGAATGTAACAAAACTATGCAGAAATATTAACTTTGCTCCACAGCAGGGCAGCCCTTTCCTTTGGGAAAGTGGAAGAATTCATCACTCCGCTTTTTAAATCTCACAAACTCACAGATGGTTAATCTTTGGGAACTTTAGAGGCATTCCAATCAAGAATACTTTATTGACCCATGGAAGAACAAAAACCTATCAATCTAAAAAAATACAACATTTACTGTCCTAGAAAGGTTTTTCCAGTGACCACTAAAATTTAAAGTAACCAAGAACTAGGTAAGATAGACTTTGTGTATATTTAGGTTTGTACAGCATGATGCAAAATGGAAGTTGGGTGAAATTATCTTACAAGCAGATGCTATAATAAGCACTGAAAGCATTTTAAAAAGTGAAGAAAAATGAAAACGGATGGATAACAATCAAAGCCCATATTGATTGCCTACATAAAATGAGGGGATTAGACAAGATGACAAGCTCTGACATTTTATTTCATGATGTGTATTGTTCTCTTAAAAATATTAATAAAATGGAGTTTAATATAAATATAATGAACTGTACGCCATCCAAGTAGGCAATTCAGGAACCTGGTTTGATATTAATGATTTAGACTGGAAACTGTTCAACAAATGGGCTTAAAATAATTAGAAATGTTACCCCTTCAGTGTGAGCAATGCCTAAACTAATCTGAGACTTCATTTTTAAGCCTCAGAATAGCTCTATTCCAGGGACCTTATTTGAGTTTGGTTTCCCTTTTTGGAGTAAAGTTTTATGGCCTCATGTGACTTTCTAATAAGGGCATTATTATATGCACACACACATACATATGAGCCACATTTGAAATTTCTAATTTCAGCTTCTGAACAAAGAAACTATTTTCTAGTATTATAAGATAAATTTTCTAGTATTAAAATGGTAGGCTTATTGTAAGTTTTACAACATTAAAAATGCAATGAGATTTTTTTAGACTCCAAATAATTTATAGTGCTTAACATTTCTCAGTTGAGTCAAAACACGGAGCCAAGACCAACAGTCCAATAGAAAAATGGGCAAAGTATAGGAACAGACAATCCACAGAAAAGGAAAAATAATTGTCTCTTAATTATATGAAAAGATGCTCATTGCACTTAGTATAAGAGACATGCAAATTAAAACATACTGAGATACCATTTTTCATCAATCACATTGGAAAAATTCCAAAAGTTGTTAATACTTTCCATTGGCATGAGGCTGCAGGGAAACAGGTCCTCTCATACTTGCTAGGGGGAGTGTTACAGCCTTGGTGATAGTCTATTTGGCAATAACTATCAAAATTATAATCACATATTTCCCTTTAAACTATTAATTCTATTCTGTAACTTTATCCCACAAATGTACTAGCACACGTGCAAAATGACAGGCATTTTTTTGCATTGCAGCATTGTTTATAACAACAAAAGATTGGAAACACCCCAAATTTCCATTAGTAAGGATTACTCAAATAAAGCATGGAACATGCAGTTATTTGAAAAAAATGAGGAGTCACTCTACCATGTTTCCCAAAAATAAGACCTACCCTGAAAATAAGCCCCAGTTAAGATCGTCAGCCAGATGGATGCATTTAGTACATCATGACGATGTTCCAGAAGAAGATGACATGACTGTATTTGAATAAATAAAGATTGTTGTACATGAAAAAATAAGACATGCCCTGAAATTATTCCCAGATGCATCTTTTGGAGCAAAAATTAATATAAGACCTGGTCTTATTTTTGGGGAAACATGGTATATACTGATAATGGAAAAATCTCTGGATATATACTTTTCTGAAAAAAGCTAGGAGAAAAAAACTGAGTATACAGTATGTTTCTTTTGTGTAACAAAAAAAAGAAATAAAAATATACTTTTATGGTTTCTTTTTTTCTTTCTTATTTATTTATTTAAAATTTTATTTATTTTATTTTTCAATTACAATTGCTATTCAATACTATGTTAGCTTTGCGTGTACAACATAGTATTAGACATTTATATAACTTACGAAGTAATTCCCCAAGTAAGTCTAGTATCCACCTGGCACCATACAGAGTTATTACACTATTGACTATATTTACTGTGAGGTACTTTACATCTCCATGACTATTTTGTAACTACCAATTGGTACTTCTTAACCTCTTTACCTTTTTCATCCAGCCCTCTAATGCCCCTCCCATTTAGAAACCATCTGTTTCTTCTCTGTTTCTATGAGTTGGTTTCTGTTTTCCTTTTTAAATTTATTGGGGTGACAATTGTTAGTAAAATTACCTAGATTTCAGGTGTACAATTCTGTATCACATCATCTATAAATCCCATTGTGTGTTCACCACCCAGAGTCAGTTCTCCTTCCATCACCATATATTTGATCCCCCTTACCCTCATCTCCCACACCCCAACCCCCTTACCCTCTGGTAACCACTAAACTGTTGTCTGTGTCTATGAGTTTTTGTTTCTCATTTGTTTTTCTTGTTCTTTTGTTGTTTTTGGTTTATATACCACATATCAGTGAAATCATATGGTTCTCTGCTTTTTCTGTCTGACTTATTTCGCTTAGCATTATACTCTCAAGATCCATCCACGTTGCCACAAATGTTCCTATATCATTTTTCTTACCGCCGAATAGTATTCCATTGTGTATATATACCACAACTTCTTTATCCATTCATCTATCAAAGGACATTTTGGTTGTTTCCATGTCTTGGCACCGTAAACAAAGCTGCAATGAACATTGGAGCACACGTGTCTTTATGGATAAATGTTTTCAGATTTTTTGGGTAGATACCCAGGAGAGGGATTGCTGGGTCGTATGGTAATTCTATTCGTAATTTTCTGAGGAACCTCCACACTGCCTTCCATAACGGCTGCACCAGTCTGCATTCCCACCAACAGTGTATGCGGGTTCCTTTTTCTCCACAGCCTCTCCAACACTTGTTACTATTTGTCCTGTTGATGATAGCTATTCTGACTGGGGTGAGGTGATATCTCATTGTGGTTTTTATTTACATTTCTCTGATGATTAGTGATGTTGAGCATTTTTCCATATGTCTATTTGCCATTTGTATGTCCTCTTTGGAAAAATGTCTCTTCAGGTCCTCAGCCCATTTTTCAATTGGGTTGTTTGTTTTGTTGTTGTTGAGATTCATGAGTTCCTTGTGTATTTTGTATATCAGCCCCTTATCAGAGGCACTGTTTGCAAAGATCTACTCCCATTCACTTGGTTGCCTCTTTATTTTGTTGATGGTTTCTTTTGCTGTGCAGAAGCTTTTAAGTTTCATATAGTCCCATTCGTTTATTTTAGCTTTCACTTCCCTTGCCTTTAGAGTCAAATTCATAAAATGCTCTTTGAACCCAAGGTCCATAAGTTTAGTACCTATGTTTTCTTCTATGCAGTTTATCGTGTCGGGTCTTATGCTTAAGTCTTTGATCCATTTTGTATTAGTTTTGGTACATGGTGACAGATAGCAGTCCACTTTCATTCTTTTGCACGTGGCTATCCAACTCTCCCACCACCATTTATTGAAGAGACTGTCTTTCTTCCATTGTATGTTTTTGTTTCTTTGTCAAAAATTATCTGTCCATATTTATGTGGTTTTATTTCTAGGTTCTCAATTCTATTCCATTGGTCTACGTGTCTGTTTTTCTGCCAATACCATGCTGTTTTGATTATTGTAGCCCTGTAGTACAAGCTAAAGTCAGGGAGTGTGATACCTTCAGTATTGTTCTTTTTTTTTAAGATTGCTTTGGCTATTCGGGGTCTTTTGTGGTTCCAAACAAATCTGATGATTTTTTGTTCGATTACTTTAAAGAATGCCATTGGGATTTTGATAGGGATTGCATTAAATCTGTATATTGCTTTGGGTAATATGGCCATTTTAACTATGTTGATTCTTCCAATCCATGAGCACGGAATGTCTTTCCATTTCGTTGTGTCTTCTTCAATTTCTTTCAAAAATGTCTTATAGTTTTCAGCATATAGGTCTTTCCCATCCTTGGTTAATTTTATTCCTGTGTATTTTATTTTTATTTTTTTTTGCAGCAGTTGCTAAAGGAATTGTTTGTATTTCTTTTTCTGAGATTTCATTGTTAGTACTTTTGTACGTTGATTTTGTAGCCAGCAACTTTGCTCTATTCCTTGATTATTTCTAATAGCTTTTTGGTAGTCTTTAGGGTTTTCTGTATATAGCATCATGTCATCTGCAAAGAGTGACAATTTAACTTCTTCATTCCCAATTTGGATGCCTTTTATTTCTTTCTCTTCCCTGATTGCTCTGGCAAGGACTTCTAACACTATTTTGAAAAGCAGAGATTATAGCGGAGAGCGTTGTCGTGTTCTTGAATGTAGAGCAAAGGGCTTCAGTTTTTCACCATTAATTATGAGATTAGCTGAGGGTTTGTCATATATGGATTTTATTATGTTAAGGTATTTTCCTTCTATACCAATTATTAAGTGTTTTGATCATAAATGGATATTGTACCTTGTCAAATGGTTTTTCTCCATCAATTGATATAATCATATAATTTGTGTCCTTTATTTTGTTTATGTGATGTATCGCATTGATGGATTTGTGGATGGTGAACCATCCTTGTGCCCCGGGGATGAACCCCACTTGGTCATGATGAAAATCTTTTTAATGCATTGTTGTATTTGATTTGCTAAAATTTTGTTTAGGATTTTTGCATCTGTATTCATTAGAGATATTGGTCTGTAGTTTTCTTTTTTTGTCCTTACCAGGTTTTGGTATCAGGCTAATATTGGCCTCATAAAATGAGTTAGGGATAACTGTCTCTTCTTCAATTTTTTGGAAGAGTTGAGCATGATTGGTATTAGATCCTCTTTGAAGGTTTAGTAGAATTCACTAGTGAAGCCATCTGGTCCAGAACTTTTGCTTTTGGGAAGGTTTTGGATGGCTCATTCAATTTCATTACTGGTGATGGGTCTGTTTAGATTTTCCAGTTCTTCATCGTTCAGCCTAGGAAGGCTATATGTTTCTAAGAACTTGTCCATTTCTTCTAGGTTATTGAATTTGGTGACATATAGTCCTTCATAGCATTTTTGGATGATCCTTTGTATTTCTGTGGTGTCCGTGAAAACTTTCCCTTTTTCATTTCTGATTTTGTTAATTAGTGTCTTCTCTGTTTTTATCTTAGTGATTCTAGCCAAGGGTTTGTCCATTTTGTTAATCTTTCAAAGAACCAGCTCTTTTTCACATTAATTTTTTGTAGTATCCTTTTGTTCTCTATTTCATTTGATGTATTTTCATTGTCATTTGTAGCTGTGAATCTTTTGATCTCTTCTCTAATTTCTTCTTTGACCCGGTGGTTCTTTAAAAGTATGTTGTTTAATCTCCATGTATTTGTGTTTTTCCCTGCTTTCTTTTTGCAGTTGATAACAAATTTCAAAGCCTTGTGATCAGAGAATGTGCTTGGTATGATTTCAATCTTCTTAAATTTGCTGAGGCTGATTTTATGTCCCAATATGTGTTCTATCCTTGAGAATGTTCCATGTACTCTAGAAAAGAATGTAATGTCTGACGTTTTAGGATGAAGTACTCTATATATATCAATTATGTCCATTTCATGTAATGTGTCATTTAGTGCTGTTATTTTGCTATTTATTTTCTGTTTAGATGATCTATCCATAGCTGTCAGTGATGTATTATGTCCCTTAGTATAATTGTGTTTTGGTCAATTTCTCCCTTTAGTTCTATTAGTAGTTCCTTGGTATATTTTGGTGCTCCCTGATTGGGGCATAAATATTGATGACTGTTACATCTTTTTGTTGTATAGTCCCCTATACCATTATGAAATGTCCATCTTTGTCTCTTGTTATCTTTTCCACCCTGAAGTCTGTTTCATATGATATCGGTATGGCTATGCCTGATTTTCTGTGAATACCATTTGCTTGGAGTGTCAATTTCCACCCTCTCACTTTGAGTCTATGCTTGTCCTTGTGGCTGAGATGTGTCTCTTGGAGACAGCATATGGGTTTGTTTAGTTTTCTGATCCAATCTGCTACTCTGTGCCTTTTTATTGGTGAGTTCAGTCCATTTACATTTAGGGTGATTATTGATATGTGAGGATTTCCTGTCATTCTATCTTTAGTTTTCTGGTAAGACGGTGTCTCCATTGTCTTTGCCTTTTTGTTGTCGTATATTCTTTCTGTGTGATGAGATTCTTTGATGTTTCACTCTGTTTCTTCTTTTATTACAGTATATATTTCATTTCTGGATTTTTTTTTAGTTGTTACCCTTAAATTTATGTAAAAGAAAGTTTGATATTTAGTGTATTCCATTTTTTTTAGCACGCTTACTTTCTCCATTCCCATATTCCGGTTCAGGCCTTTACTCTCCCCCTTTTTATGTTGCCACAAATTGTCCCTGTTGATGGTGGTCGAATAGCCTCCTTTAGTACTTCTTGTAGTGCAGGTCGTGTATTAGAAAATTCCCTCAGCTTCTGTATGTCTGGAAAGGTCTTTATTCCTCCTTCATATCTAAAGGATATTTTTGCTGGATATATTATTCCTGGCTCATAATTTCTCTCTTTCAATAGTTTGAATATTTGTTTTCATTCCCTCCTGGCTTGTTGAGTTTCTACTGAAAAATCTGATGATAATCTAATGAGCTTTCCTTTGTAGGTTACCGTCTTCTTTTCCCTGGCTGCCTTGAGGATTCTTTCTTTGTCATTGATTTTTGACAGCTTCAATACAATGTGCCTTGGAGAAGGCCTGTTGGGATTGAGGTAATTAGGTGTTCTATTTGCTTCTTGGATTCGAGGATCCAGTTCTGTCCACAAGTTTGGGAAGTTCTCATCAATAATTTGTTTGAGTATATTCTCTGTTCCCTTCTCTCTTTCTTCTCCTTCTGGTATGCCTATTATTCTTATGTAGCTCTTTCTGGTGGAGTCAGAAAGTTCTTGTAGAGTTCTTTCATTTCTTTTAAGTCTCAAGTCTCTTTCTTCTTCCATCTGTGTAAATTCCAGGTTCCTATCTTCAATGTCACTGATTCTTTCCTCCATCTGGTCAACTCTGCTACCTAAGTTGGTTATTTCATTCTTAATTTCTTCTATTGAGTTCTTAATCTCCAGAAATTCTCTTTGGTTCTTTTTTAAAATTTCAATCTCTTTCGTAAAATGTTCATGTTGTTCTTTGATTGTGTTTCTGAGTTCATTAAACTGCCTTTTTGTGTTTTCTTGCATCTCGTTGAGTTTTTTCAGAACTGCAATCTTGAATTCTCTGTCATTTAAATCACACATTTCCATATCTTTAAGTTCCTTTTCTGGAGACTTTTCACTTTCTTTCTGAGCTGTCTTTTTGCCTTGGCTATTCATGGCAATTACTGATTTATTATTTCTCTTCCTAGACATCTACAGGAGTTGCTTCTGCAACAGGTTGATAGGAAGAGGTTTGTCTTTTGTTCCAGTACTTGTTGGTAGAATGTTTTATTTTCTCTTTGACTGTAACCTTTTTTTCTCTCTTACACTGTAGTGGTATGTTTCTCTGCACTATTCCAGCTTCTCACAAAATCGGGGGATTCCCTGGGAGTTATGCTTCTCCTTTGCTAACAGTTCGCCTGGTCATAGGGCTCAGTGTCCGTGTGGGTATGCGGAGAGCTTTTGAAGTTCCAAAGCTCTTCCTGCACCAGATTCAGAGCCCAGGTGTATCAGCAGTTCTGTTACTCCTGCGAGTACCTGCCCAGATAGGTGGCGACAGGGTAGGGGTTTTTTTTGAGAGATGGCCCAGAGCAATGGCGGCGCCCACCGCCACAGCTAGTCCTGCTTCCACAGCTTATTCCCCTTTGCAAGAACTAGTTGGGCTGTGAATTTGTGTCTCAGGTCCACAATTCTCTGAACAGCAAATATTCTTTTCTTTTGATTTGACTCCACTACTTTTCCGCTTCTAGCGCTAGGCAGGTGGGGGCAGGGCGAGCTCTGAGAGGGTAGAGTGGGGGCAGCTAGTCTCAGTGCCTAAGCTTCCATTCTCTGCTCGGCACTGAGGTCCTAAATCGCCGTTTTCAGCCTTCTTCTTTCAGTCTTTTCTCCGAGGTCTCTGCCCTGAGCTTTGGTTCAGTCGTGTTACATGCTTTCCCCTCAGCCCTGTGGGTCATAAATGGAGTCCTAGCCGTCTGAGTTCTTCCCTCTCCCACAGCTGCAGTAGTTCTGGGGTTCAGCGAACTTGGAGAACTGAGCTAGGTCTGCAGTCCTGCACCCACGCTGCTCTGTCTCCGCACTTCCCCCTTCCCTCCTTCCCCGCTCACGTAATTTGCCCACCTTTAGGTGAATTCAGGAGCGAGTCTCTTCATCTTGCTTGTTTGCTGTGCAGGGAGTCCTTTGTGGAGTCATAGTTGTTCAACTTGTTGTAAATTCTAGGGGAGATTTGCGGAGGTTCACCTCACACTGCCATTTTGATGATGTCAATTGGTTTCTGTTTTAATTGTTTATTTGTCTTTTAGATTCCACCTAGAAGTGAAATCATATGGTGTTTGTCCTTCTCTGTGTTATTTATTTCACTTACCATACTACCTTCTAAGTCCATCCATGTTGTTGCAAATGGTAAGATTTCATTTCTTTTAGTTGCTGAGTAATATTCCGTTGTATATATGTACCGCATCTTCTTTATCCAACTGTGTATCAATGGATACTTAGGTTACTTCCATATTTTGCTATTGTATATGAAATATCCTTGTTTGTCTCTTGTTATAGCCTTTGTTTTAAACTCTATTTTGTCTGATATAAGTATTGCTACTGCAGCTTTTTAAAAATTTTTATTGCCATTTGCATGAAATATCCTTTTCCATCCTTTCACTTCCAATCTGTATGTGTCTTTTGATCTGAAGTGGATCTGTTGTAGTAGCAAATGTATGGATCTTGTTTTCTTCTCCATTTGAACACCTAAGTCATGTCTTCTTTTTTTTTTAACATGTTTAAAATTAGTTTCCATTCTGACAGGTGTATGGTGATATCTCATTGTGGTTTTGATTTGATTTCCCTGATAATTAGTGATATTGGGCATATTTTCAAGTACCACTTGGCTATTTGAATGCCTTCTTTAAAAAAAATGTCTATTAAGTAATTCATTTCAAAATTGGATTATTTGTTTTGTTGAGATTGAGTTGTATGAGTTCCTTATATACTCAGATATGTAGTTTGCAAGTATTTTTTTCCATTCTGTAAGTTGCCTTTTCATTTTGTTCGTCATTTCTTTTATTGTGCAGAAGATTTTTGCTTTGATGTAGTCACACTTGTTTATTTTTACTATAACTTTTCATTTCTTTGTTTTATTTTGAAAACCATATGAATTTGTCACTAATCAAATGATTAAATGATTAAATAATTTTAAAGGAGACATTAAGGAATCACTTTGCCAAAATAAAAAAATCAAAGTTTATTCATTCATTTACGATATTCTGTTTACTGTTGATTCCTCCAAACCTACAAATGTACATAACATATATTATGATCTCAATAAATATTTGCAGAAATGGTGAATTAATTCATGAATGAAATAATAACCTTTCAAGGTCCCAGCAAAGCATGAGTTGTTCAGAAACCAGGTTATCTGATTCCAGAACCTGCATTTTTATTCTCTTTGCTTTTCTGCTTCCCAATTTTAGTAGACAGGTAGGTAGTGGGTCAAGCTGTTTCTTCCAGTTGACAAAAGCCATTATGAATATTATTTTGATAAAAATATTTAACAAATTTTGGAATCATCTACCCTTCTTCATTCAGGTTGAACTTGGACAGCTATCAAAAGAGAGTTTCAAAGTTTTGTGTCAGGTACTTGCTGATGTGAGGTACTTGCTCTTTGTCCCCATCTGTAAGTTCTTTCTTGCATTCCCAACAGAAAAATAAATGATGGGACTGTTCTTTCCATGGGTGATCTCTACTGGCAAATATTAATTTAGCAATCTGTTCTAGAATGTTGCTGGGGATTGATTTCAAGTTTACAGTTCTGTAATTTCCAAAATTCAGTTACCATACTTAAACAATCAAATAAACAAGAACTTTACCCACTCCTTTTCTCTGGAACCACTGCTATGACTCTCCATGAGTGAACAAAAAATTACATTTTCAAGTTTTGTTTTTTAATAATCTGGATGTTCATCTATTCTTAATTTAATATCTTGCTAAAATTTCTGAAATAAAAATTCCAATATATAATATCCTATAATAAAATACTAAAACATCTATAATCCACAATTACTTAAACAGTTGTTTTATTATTATTATTACACTATTTTCCTTATAGGTGCATTTGTAATCAAATATGAGTTCTGACAAATAAGTTCATGAACTCATCCTAGAAAAAATGCTACATATCTCATTGCTGAATATCACTATGGTCACCTTTGAAGTATTCCCCTTGGGAAGCTATGCACCAATGCCAGCACCTAGTCCACCCTTCAAAGCAATTTTGGAGTTCTTTTTCTGCAATGGCCATCAGAGCTGTCATTGTATTATCTTCGATGTCCTGAATGTCATCAAAATGCCTTCCTTTCAATATTCCCTTTTTCTTTGGATAAAGAGAGAAACCATCGGGGGCCAGATCAGGTGAGTAGGGAGGGTATTCCAATACAGTTATTTGTTTGCTAGCTGAAAACTCCCTCACAGACAGTGCCATATGAGTTGGTGCATTGTTGTGATGCAAGAGCCATGAATTGTTGGTGAAAAGTTCAGGTCGTCTAACTTTTTCACACAGCCTTTTCCGCACTTCCAAATAATAAACTTGGTTAACTGTCCAGTTGGTACAAATTTCTAATGAATAATCCCTCCGATATCAAAAAAAGTTTAGCAACACCGTTGCAATGAGTTTGCTAACTTAATTGTAAAACTTCATATTTATAAACTACAGGATACTAATTTTGCTCAAAATCTATGATGACCTGGCCTGACCTGGGGCAATCCAGAACTATTTTGTTCTCTTGAACTAATATTTACATACCTTGTTGATTCCTCACATCTTCTAGAAAACAGGAAGGTGAAATAAGATTAAAACCTGCTTTTTCCTGGTCCCTGTATGCACTGTTTAGCTCAGTGTTTTGAGACCCTATGTTGATACATGCCTGCCACAGTACGAGAAAATTCCATCACCGGGTCCCAAGCCAAGGATGTGTTAGTCTAAGTTACATTAACAATTATGACACATCACTCCTTATTTCCAAATGTCCCCCATTTGTGCTTTCAACGGTTGGCCTTTTGCCTCTGCCTAATATACGAGGGCCAAGAAGCTGCTTTGGGTTCATCTGATCTGGAGACACAGGATGACCTGTCAGACTTAGATTTTGTTGCCTTTGCAAAATGCATGTATAGAAATGAGTGGCATGCCATGAAAATAACATGAAACAAGTGAAAGACTCTGAAGGGTGAAAAGTTGATTGTGTAAAGTGGCAGAGTTTAAAGAGATCATGCCCAGCATTCAGCTGTTTTTCATGTCTGCGGGCTCACGCTGAATAATCAGTGAATCCAGTTTCAGCCATCTGACAATGCTCCAGGTTGCAAATGGTATTAGATGCAAGAGAGCAGCAGCCAAGCGGTAGCTTCATCAGAAAGAGCATATTTTTTCAAGAGATATACGTCAAGAGACACAGAGAGAGACAGGGTGAAGGGGTGAGGATTGAAAGGAAGAGGGGTAGGTAATGAAAGAAGGAAGGAAGGAAATAAAGTTCCAGCTGTGGTTTATCAGCTGTGGGAGTAAATTTGTGGTAAATTTTCATTTACCTTCCTTTGAGTGAAGTCTATAGTTTGACATAGTTCCATTCACTTATCCTTGTTTTACTTCGCTTGCCTTTGGGGTCAAATTCATAAAATCCTCTCTGAGACCAAGGTCCATAAATTTAGTACCTATGTTTCCTTTTATGTATTTTATTGTTTCCAGTTTTATATTTAATTCTTTAATCAATTTTGAGTTAATTTGTGTGTGTGGTGTCAAATAGCAATCTAATTTCATTCCTTTACATGTAGCTTTCCAATTTCCCAACACCATTTATTGAAGAGGCTTTCTTTTCTCCATTGTATGGTTTTGGCTCCTTTGTCAAAAATTAGTTATATATATATGAGTTTTTTCTGGGCTCTCAGTTCTGTCCCACTGGTCTTTGTGTCTGTTTTCCTGCCAGTATCATACTGTTTTCATTATTACAGCTTTGTAGTGTAACTTGAAGTCAGGGAGTGTGAATGTGATACCTCTGGCTTTCTTATTTTTTCTCTGAATTGCTTGGCTATTTGGAGTCTTTTGTGATTCCATACAAAGTTGATGATTTTTTGTTCTATTTCTGTGAAAGAGCCACTAGGATTTTGATAAGATTGAATAAAATCTGTATATTGCTTTAGGTGATATGGCCATTTTAACTATGTTCATTCTTCCAATCCACGGACATGAAATATCTTTCCATTTCTTTGCGTCTTCTTCAATTTCTTTCAATAATCTCTCGTAGTTTCCAGTGTATAGGCCCTTCACTTCCTTTGTTCAGTTTATTTCCTAGATATTTTATCCTTTTTGTTGCAAATGGAATTGTTTTCTCCATTTCTTTTTATGATATTTTATTATTAGTATAGAGAAATGCAATGGATTTTTGTATCGTGCAACTTTACTGTATTTGTTTATTGTTTCTAATAGTTTTTTGGTGGAGTCCATAGGTTTTTCTATATATAGAATTATGTCATCTGCAAAGAGTGACAACTTTACTTCTTTATTCCAAGTTTGTATGCGTTTTATTTCTTTGTCTTGCCTGATGGCTCCTATAAGGACTTCCACCACTGTGTTGAATGATAATGGTGAGAGTGGGCATCCTGGTCTTATTCCTTCTCCTTAGAGGAAAAGCTTTCAGTTTTTCACCACGGAGTATGATATTAGCTGAGGGTTTGTCATATATGGCTTTTAATGTTGAGGT
The DNA here is from genome assembly GCF_964194185.1 of Rhinolophus hipposideros. Classification (NCBI taxonomy): domain Eukaryota; kingdom Metazoa; phylum Chordata; class Mammalia; order Chiroptera; family Rhinolophidae; genus Rhinolophus; species Rhinolophus hipposideros. Next base: position 3,557,915 of record NC_138054.1, on the reverse strand, counting down.
ACTTTCCTTCTATAGCCATTTCATTGAGTGTTTTAATTCATAAATGGATGTTGCATCTTGTCAAATTTTTTTTCTGCATTAATTGATATGATCATATGATTTTCATCTTTCATTTTGCTAGTGTGGTGTGTCAACACAGCCTGAGTCCTGGGTGACTAGAAAAGTGCAGTGTGATGTGGATATTCTCCAGAGCCAGACACCTCACTTCTCATTGGTACCCCATGGGCTTAACCTATATTGTGAGAGTGATGTCAGTGCCCAGTGGAGCAGCCTTCTCAGGGAACCTCTGGTCTTTGAACAGTGGATCTCAGTGAGAAGCCCAGAGTAGGAGAACAGCCTCTAGGATGCTGTTATGAATCAAATGAATATTTGCCCCCACTCTTCCAAATTCAAATGTTGAAGTCCTGACCCTCAGCATGGCTGTATTTGGAGACGGTATCTCTAAGGAAGAAATTAAGGTTAAATGAGGTCATAAAGGTGGGGTTCTAATCCGACAGGATTAGTGTCCTCATAAGAAGCGGCACCAGAGAGCTTTCTCTCAGTGCCATGTGAGACCATAGCAAGAAGGTGGCTGTCTGCATCCAAAAGGAGAGCTCAGCAGAAACCAAATTGGTTATGATCTTCATCTTGAATTTCCAGCCTCCAGAACTGTGAGAAAATGAATTTCTGGTATTTAGGTCACCTAGTCTATGGTATTTTGTTATGGAAGCCTGAGCCTGATTGGAAGCTCGGGGGGTCAGCTGGGCCCAACAGTGCACCTTACCTTAAGAGCAGACTAATACAGGTACCCTACTGAAGTTCTCTCTAATGTAATTAGGAAACTCTAAAGGGTAAAATGATGTGGGCAACAGCTTCACACCAGGGAAATTTGAGAATTAATGCTACTGTGATTTCATGGGAAACCACAGGCTGGTAAAACTCAAGAGAATGTAATACACTATACAGTAATGTGTGGCATAATGACAATTTGGTCAACACAGACCACATATGCAAGGGTGGTCCCATAAGATTGTAATGGATTATAAGCAAAGAGTTTCTTTGCAATGTTGAAAGAAAAGGCTGGATCCAACTATAATGTACAATTTGCTGCCAGCTCTTGTTGGTTTGAAAGAATGGAGAGGCTCAGCATGCTGCCCACCTGCCATTCCTTACCCAGACTAGGGTCTGGAATTGGTAAGGGAGCAAGAGGAGCAGGCTGGGGAGGAGAAGAGCCTGGGAACTTGGGAGCCCATGGCTTCTCCCGCACATAGGCACGCACGCGTGCACACACACACGTGCATACAAACTATTTCTCTCCATTTCTTTTTATCTCTCTTTCCTCCCAGTCTTGTTCCCAAAATCTCTCTCTCTCTCTCTCTCTCTCTCTCTCTCTTTCTCCTTCTCTGTCCCTTCTCCCCCCTCCTTTTCATTATTTCTGTCTTAAGCTTAAGCTTTATCTCTCTGTGTCTCTTTCAATCTCCGCTCTCCCTTTCTCTTCCCTTATCTTCTGTCCTTCTCTCCCTTCCTCTCTCCCTCCTTCTGATATCTGATCTCCCTCTGAGGGCACCTCCCCCCACAGCTCTACATTTTCCCTGCAACACGGGTATGCATACACTACTTTATATTTTATACTGTATTTTTATTCTACCTTCTCTATGTTTAGATACACAAATACCTCTGTGTTACAATTGCCTACAGTATTCAGTATAGTAACAGGAGGTACAGATTTGTAGCCTAGCAGCAACAGGCCTAGGTGTGTAGTGGGCTATACAATCTAGATTTGTGTCAGTGCACTCTATGTTGTTCGCACGATGAAATCACCTAATGATGCATTTCTCAGAACATATCCCCAAAATTGACACATGATTATAATCAGAGTTATCAAAAAATAAACTAAGACAAATCTAAGCCTTTGCACTCAAAATTCAGTGTGCTCCTTACTTTGCATTTGGTCTGGAAGGGCAGCCCGTATGTCTACATGTATATAACGAGGAATGAAATAGAACAAAAAATCATCAGATTTGTATGGAACCACAAAAGACCCAGAATAAAGCAATGCTAAGAAAAAAGAACAATACTGGAGGTATCACACTCCCCAACTTCAGCTTTTACTACAGGGCTACAATAATCAAAACAGCATGGTATTAGCAGAAAAACAGACACACCGACCAATGGAATACAATTAGAACTCAAAAATAAACCCACATAAATATGGACAGATAATTTTTGACAAAGGAGCCAAAAACATACAATCGAGAAAAGACAGCCTTTTCAATCAATAGTGCTGGGAGAATTGTATAGCCACGTGCAAAAGAATGAAACTAGACTGCTATCTGTCACCATGTGCCAAAATTAACTCAAAATGGATCAAAGACGTAAACAGAAGACCTGAAACAATAAACTGCAAATAAACATAGGTACTAAACTTATGGACCTTGGGTTCAAAGAACATTTTATTAATTTGACTACAAAGGTAAGGGAAGTAAAAGCTAAAATTAATGAATGGGACTATATCAAATTTGAAAGCTTCTGCACAGCAAAAGAAACCATCGACAAAATAAAGAGGCAACCAACCTAATGGGAGAAGATTTTTGCAAACAGTGCCTCCGATAAGGGGCTAGTATCCAAAATTTACAAGAACTCATACAACTCAACAACAACAAAAAAGCAAGCAATCCAATTAAAAAATGGGCAGAGGACCTGAAGAGAGATTTCTCCAAATATTACATACAAAACGCCAACAGAGATATGAAAAAATATTCAACATCACTAATCACCAGAGAAATGCAAATAAAAACCACACTGAGATATCACCTCACCCCAGTCAGAATGGCTATCATCAACAAGACAAATAGTAACAAGTGTTGGAGAGTCTGTGGAGAAAAAGGGACCTTCGTACACTGTTGGTTGGAGTACAGATTGGTGCAGCCACTATGGAAGGCAGTGTGGAGGTTCCTCAAAAGATTAAGACTAGAATTACTATGTGATCCAACAACGCCCCCAAACCCTGAAAACATTTATCCATAAAGATATATGTGCTCCGGTGTTCATTACAGCCTTATTGGCGGTGGCCAAGATATGGAAACAAACAAAGTGTCCTTCAATAGATGAAAGGATAAAGAAGATGTATGGTATATATTCATATTCTGCCATAATAAAGGATAAAACAGTGCCATTTGTGACAACATGGATGGATCTTGAGATTATAATGCTAAGTGAAATAAGTCAGACAGAAAAAATCAAGAATCATATAATTTCAGTGATATGTGGGATATGAAACTGAAAGCAACTAAAGAATGAGAAAAACGAATGAAGAAACAAAAACTCATAGACACAGACAATAGTGGTTACCAGAGGGTAAGAGGCGAGGTGGGTGGAGATGAGGGTAAAGGGGATCAAATGTATAGTGATGGAAGGAGAACTGACTAGGTGGTGAACACACAATGTGATATATCAATGATGTATTACAGAATTGTACACTTGAAAGCTACGTAACTTCACTAACAATTGTCACCCCAATAAACTTTAATTTAAAAAAACATTTTGAAAAATATTTGTCTCATTTTCTTTTATTTTGAAATAGCTTGGCCATACAGAAAAGTGAAAGAATAATATAATGAACACTCACATTTTTTAACCCTGATTCTTCAATCACTAACATTTTGCCTCATGTGCAAAAATACATATTAGGTGAGACAATTAAGTTTGTGAACTCATCCTAGAAAAAGGACTACATACCTCATTGCTGAATGAGCTATGGACACCTTCAAAGTACTCCCCTTGGGAAGCTATGCACCGATGCCAGCGCCTAGTCCACATTTCAAAGCAATTATGGAACTCTTTTTCTGGAATGGCCATCAGAGCTTTCGTTGTATTACCCTTGATGTCCTGAATGTCATCAATGTCTTTCTTTCAATATTTCCTTTATGTTCAGGTTAAGAAAGAAGTCATTGGGGGCCAGATCAGGTGAGTAGGGAGGGTGTTCCAATACAGTTATTTGTTTACTGGCTAAAAACTTCCTCACAGACAGTGCCATGTGAGCTGGTGCATTGTCGTGATGCAAGAGCCATGAATTGTGGGAGAAAAGGTCAGGTCGTCTAACTTTTTCATGCAGCCTTTTCAGCCCTTCCAAATAGTAAACTTGGTTAACTGTTTGTCCAGTTGGTACAAATTCATAATAAATAATCCCTCTGATAAAAGGGATTATTTTTAAAAGTTTAGCAACATAGTTGCAACAAGTTCACTAACATAATTGTCAGACCTTGTATATGAGAGTTTGTATCTATTATATAAATATGTTTTATGTATGCAGTTTATATATGTTATATTTATATATAAATGTATTGTTTTACTAAGGTTTTTTGGGGGCTGTTTTGTTTTGTTGGGGTTTTTTTTTTTTGGAAAATACAGGGTGTGATCACAAAGTACAGTGAATGTTTAAATTAAAAAAATTATTACAGTAAAAGACACATTGCCATTAATTCCCTCAAAATGTTCCCCATCACTTTATATACACTTTTCCCATGTTTCTTTCCACTTTCTAAAGCAGTTTTGGAAGACTTCTTTCTTGAGTGTTTTCAGTTGTGCTGTCATGGCTGCCTCAATGTCCTGAATCAATTTAAAATGTTCATGATCATTTTGACTTTGGGGCAGAGCCAAAAGTCACACAATGCCAGATTCAGTGAATAAGATGGGTGAGGACACACCATAATGTTTTTATTTTTACAGAAATTGTGGTACCAGAAGTAAAGTGTGACATGGAGCGGTGTCATGATGGAAGATGAAGTAAAGATACTCACGAAAGAGGACCGACTTTCAGAAATGCTTCAGAAAGTGGCAAGAATCATAAAATCAGTCTGTTCGAAGTGAGGGGGAATATTTTGAGAGGGATTAATGGCAATATGTCTTTTACTGCAATAAATTTTTTTCTTTAAACATTCAGCATATTGTTTGATCACAGACATAATGCCACTATACCCTGCAACACTTGCATTTTTCCATGTAATCACAGTACCAATTTCACACCTAAGAAAATTAGCAATAAGTTCATAATATCATTTACTCAGTAGTCCATATACAAATTTCTCCAGTTGTTTGAAAATACATTTTAATATCTAGTTTTGTTTCCATTTACCCAATTTAGGCTCCAATCAATTTTCATACACTGCATTCAGTTGATTTTCTCTTTTGTCTCTTTTCATCTGGAATAGTTCAATCTCCTCCCCCAGTTTTTTTATTCTACATATAAGTGAGATAATACACTGTTTGTCTTCCTCTGTCTGACTTATTTCACCTATAATGCCCTCAAATGCTATCCATGTTGCCACAAGTGGCAGAATTCCTCATTTTTTATGGCTGAATAATAATCCATTTTATGTATGTATTTATTACATCTTCTCTATCCACGTATCTATTAATGGACACTTAGGTTGTTTCCATGTCTTAGCTATTGTAATAGTGTGGCTGTGAACCAGGGGATGTAAATATCTCTTTGACACAGTGATTTTATTACCTTCAGATATATTCCCAAAAGTGGAATTGCTGAATCATATGATAGTTCTATTTTTAATTTTTTGAGGAAACTTCCTACTGTTTTCCATAGTGGATGTCCCAATTTACAATCCCACCAATAGGGCACAAAGGTGCCCTTTTCTTACATCCTTGCCAGCATTTGTTAGCTCTTGTCTTTTTGATGACAGACATTCTAACATGCCTGAGATGATATCACATTGTGGTTTTCATTTGCATTTCTCTAATGATTAGTGATATTGAGTATCTTTTCATGTACTTGTTGGTCATCTGTATACCTTCTTTGGAAAATGTCTATTCAGATCCTATGCCCATTTTTTAACTAGATTATTTGCTTTTTTTTTGCTATTGAGTTGTACAAGTTCATGGATATTTTTGTGTATTAACCCCTTATCATTATATGGTTTGCAAACATTATTTTCCCATTCCATAGGTTGCCTTTTCATTCTATTAATCATTTCTTTTGCTGTGCAGAAGCTTCTTAGTTTGATGTAGTCACACTTGGTTTTTATTTTATTGCTTGTGCTTTAGGAGTCATATCCAAAATGTTATTGCCAAGACTTATGTCAAGGACCTTTTTCCTGTTTTCATGTAGGATTTTTACGGCTTTAGGCCTTACATTTAAGTCTTTAATCCATTTCAAGTTAAATTTTGTGAGTGGTATAAAATAGGGGCCTAGTTTCATTCTTTTGCATGTTAATATGCAATTTTCCCAGCACCACTTATTGAAGAGAGGTCTTTTCTCCATCAAATATTTTTGGCTTCCTTGTCAAAAATTAGTGACTGTATATGCATGGGTTTCTTTGTGGGTTCTCAATTCTGTTCCATTGGTCTATGGTCTATGTGTCTGTTTTTTTTTTCTAATGTATTGAGGTGACAATTGTTAGTGAAATTACATAGATTTCAGATGTACAATTCTGTATTACATCATCTATAAATCCCATTGTGTGTTCACCACGCAGAGACAGTTCTCCTTCCATCACCATATATTTGATCCCCCTTACCCTCATCTCCCACTCCCCACCCCCGTACCCTCTGGTAACCAGTAAACTATTGTCTGTGTCTATGAGTTTTTATGTGTCTGTTTTCATACCAGTACAATGCTATTATGATTACTATAACTTTATAATGTAGCTTAGAATCAGTAAGTGTGATGTCTCCCACTTTGTTCTTCTTTCTCAAGATTGCTTTGGCTATTTGGAGTGTTTTGTGATTTCATACACATTTTAAGATATTTTTTCTATTTCTGAAAAAAATTCCATTGGAATTTTGATAGGGATTGCATTGAATCTATAGATGGCTTTTGGTAGTATTGACATTTTAACAATATTAATTCTACTAGTCCATGAACATGAGATACCTTTTCATTTATTTGTGTCTTTTTTTTATTTCTTTCATCAATGTCATGTAATTTTCAGAATAGAGATCTTTAACTTTCTTAGTTAAATTTATTCCTAAGTATTTTATTTTTTTTGATACTATTGTAAATGGGATTGCTTTTTAAATATCTTTTTTACATAATTTTTTAGATAATTCATTGTTAGTGTATAGAAATACTACTGAGTTTTATATGTTAATTTTCTATCCTGCAACTTTACTGAATTCATTAACTAGATCAAACAGTTTTGGGCTGGAGTTTTTAGTATTTTCTATATGTCAAATCATGTCATGAGACAATTTTGCTTTTTTTCCAAATCTGATGCCTTGTATGTGTGTGTGTGTGTGTGTGTGTGTGTGTGTGTGTGTGTGTGTGTCTGATTGCTTTTGCTAGGACTTCCAATACTATGCTGGTTGGTAGTGAGGAGAGTTGGTATGCTAGTCTTTTTTCTGACCTTAGAGGAAAAGTTTTCAACCTTTCACATTGAGTATGATGTTCATTGTGGGCTTGTCATATATAGCTTTTATTATGTTGAGGTATGTTCCTTCTATACTTAATTTGTTAAGAATTTTTATCAAGAACAAATGTTGAGTTTTGTCAAATGCTTTTTCTATGTCTATTGAGATGATTGTATTATTTTTTCTTTCATTTTATTAATGTGGTGTATTACATTGATTGATTTGTGTATGTTAAACCATCCTTGCATCCCAGAGATAAATCCCACTTGATCATGGTTAATGATCCTTTTACTGAGTTGCTGAATTTAGTTTGCTAGCATTTTATTAAGAATTTTTGCATCTGTATTCATCGGGGTTATTGGTCTATAGTTTTCTTTTCTGGCTAGTGTCATTTTCTGGCTTTGATATTAGGTCAATGCTACCCTTGTAAAATGAGTTTGGGAGTGTTCTCTCTTATTCATTTTTTTTTTAAAAAAAGAGTTTGAGAAGGATTGACATTAATTCTTCTTTAAATGTTTGGTAAAATTCATCAGTGAAGCCATTCCCCATGTTTTTCAAGCTGTCTTTTAGCATACGTAGATTTGTCTTATTGTTTACTTATGAATAAGGAAAATGTAATATTTTCTGAAATATATTAATGGGATTTTCCCCTCTTTTGCATTTTTAGAATGAATCTGTCTCAAGAATAAAAAGGACTCTTACAGAGGGAATTAAGAAAGAAAAAGTTAATATTCCACTTGTAACATTCATTGGGTTTTTTTTCAGTCCAGAGTAAAACATAAGCTGGAAATCAGATTTGTCAGGCGAGAAGAGACATTTTTAAACCCCTTACCTATCCTTTTAACACATCATTGAACAGACCTGAAAGACTCATGTTGTAGAGTTTTTCTATGGGGTTAGGAGGAAACCAACCCTGAACATGGTGAAGAGGCCATGAGAATGACAACCCAGAGAGAAGTAGGCACCTAGAGAAAATGGAAGGCTAGACCAAGAGACTGAAGAAGAAAAAGAAGACTGGGATGGGGTGATGGAGTCAATCACCAAAGCTCTTTTCTTCCACCCTGCCTAAGAGACATACATTGGGAGGAGGGGAACATGAGGAGAAGGGCTTTAAAAACATATGGATAGATAAAGAGAATGTTGAGAATAGAGGAAATCTGTCCCTGCTTCATTTTGGCGACTCAGGGAGGAGTCCTCAGTGTTAATCCTAGGTCACTTGATCCAAATAAAAGTGGTACCAAGCTGTATCAGATAAGATAAACAGACTAAGCCTAGGCCTCCAATTCTCCTTTGGCTCCTAGTGATATACGTGGCCTCCAGGAGTTTCTACCTGCCCTCTGGGGCTCCACTGAATGAAGGAACAGGGGGCTAAAGTTACTGGCAAGAGAACTGGCTAGAAGGGAGCTGTCATGGTTGAGGCAGAATGGCTCCTGGCTGACAGCTGCAGTGCAAATGGCCTAAGCTAACCATGATAGGATCTGAAGCGAGAAGGGCCATTTCAGACAAATGAAGTGGGTAATGCTCCCAGGACCAGTGCCCTTGCCTTAATCAGGACAATGCCAAAGCTGTCAAAGGCTCCCGGCCCTGAACTTCAAAAATTAAGGGAGTGCTGCATCTAGTAAATAAGCAGATAAAGAGTACCCTGCAGAGGAGCCAGAGGGCAATACAAGGATCCCACATGTGGGTTCAAGGCCCTATCTCCTCTGTCACTTTGGGGATGTGTAACCCCTTTCCAAATACCCAGATACCAACCTAGAGAGGACCACGTATAGGAATTTGAAAACCTGAGCTTTGAAAGACACTTGGTTACCTAAAATTGTGTTTAATCATTGCATTGAAATATATTTAAATTGGACAGAAGTTTAGTTTTTTCTCTGACATCTATGAAAGAGGATCTTATAGGGAATATAAAGCAGTTATAAAAACAAAGAATGTTTTCTTTGTCTACCTAAATACAGTATGAATTTTTTTATCCCACTGATATATGTTCATATATACAAGGTATGACAATTAAGTTTGCAAACTTGCCACTGTGTGCGTACATTGGCAGCACTGTACAGCTTGGTAAGGTTTCATAACCTTGGTATATCAGTGTCTCACAGTTGTGCTTGTGTCGATGTGTGGCAGTGTGTTGTTGAGTGCCGTTCATTATTGTTGTTGCGTGTTTCTGTGTGCTGTCGCAAGAATGTTTAAGCTTGAATTAGATCAATGAACAAATGTTAAATTTCTTGTTAAACTTGTCAAGAGTGGAAGTTAAATCTGGGACATGTTTGTCCAAGTTTATGGGGATAATGCCATGAAGAAAACAGTAGGGTACAAATGGATTAAATGTTTTTCTGAGGGGAGAAAATGCATCACTGATGAAGAGAGATCAGGCTGCCAGTAACAAGCAGAACTGAGGAAAATATTGCAAAAATTTGTTGAATTGTGCGTCAAAATCATTGGCTGACTATGAGAAGTATAGTAGACCAAGTAAACATCAATAGAGAAGCAGTTAGGAAAATCTTAAAAGAAAATCTTGGCATGAGAAAGGTGTGTGCAAAAATGATCCTGAAGAAACTCACCAATGAACAAAAGCAAAGGAGAGTCAAAGTTTGCCAAGACCTTTTGGAGAGGCAAGATGATGTTTTGGGCTCCGCTATCACTGGTGATGAAACATGGGTGTACCAATATAACCCTGAAATAAAGCGTCAACGTGCACAGTGGAAGTCAGCCAATTCTCCATGATCAAAAATGTTCTGTCAATCCAAATCAAGAATCAAAATGATGTTACTAAACTTTTTTGATATCAGAGGGATTATTTATTATGAATCTGTACCACCTAGACAAACAGTTAACCAAGTTTACTATTTGGAAGTGCTGAAAAGGCTGCGCAAAAAAGTCAGACGAAAATGACCTGAAAATGACCTGAATCAAAGCATCAACAACGCACCATCTCACAGGGCACTGTCTGTGAGGGAGTTTTTAGCCAGTAAACAAATAACTGTATTGGAACACCTTCCCTACTCACCTGATCTGGCTCCCAGTGACTTCTTTTTTTACCTGAAGATAAAGGAAATATTGAAAGGAAGACATTTTGATAACATTTGGGACATCAAGGGTAATATGACAACAACTCTGATGGCCATTCCAGAAAAAGAGTCCCAAAATTTCTTTGAAGGATGGAGTAGGCACTGGCATCAGTGCATAGATTCCCAAGGGGAGTACTTCGAAGGTGACCGTAGTGATATTCAGCAATGAGGTATTTAGTACTTTTTCTAGGATGAGTTCGCAAACTTTATTGTCAGATCTTATATTCATACATGGTAGAGAAAATGTGAAAAAACAGACAAAACTGTCTTCAGTATTCCCAGCCTCTAGTTTCTAAGTTCCTCAATAAGCCCTTTCTTTTCCTATCCATGAGTGCCCTATGGCCTCGTTGTGTCACTTGAAGGCCCAGTTACATCTGTAAACAGTGTCTCAGCTTTCTTTTCTTACTACACCCCTTCCAATAGCACAGATCAGCCAAAATTCCCTCAGTGGCCCAAGGCAGTCATGTCACAGAAGAACGTGATACAGCAAACCAGGTGACTAACACCATGATGTAAGATAAATGATAGCTTCTTAGTACGTAATGAGGGCAAGTGTTGTTTACAATATAAAAGAAAATGCCCAGAGTCATAAGCCAGACAGGAAGTTTTCAGCAGGAGAATTTCAGAAGTCACAACTATTAGTTGGGTCCCCACTAATTAGTTCCCAGTGTCTCCCAGTCATACCTCATAAATTGCTAAGTCAGTCAGAGTCCACATACGAAGCAAATTCAAAGAGTTAAACTGGAGAGCTTTTAATGAAGAGATTATTTACAGAGGTGGTCAGGTTAAAGGGATAGTCAGGTACTCCAGGAGCAATAACGGAAAACCATTACAACTCCCACCTAAAAAGTAAGGCAAAGAAAGAATGCTTCAAACAGAAGACACAGCCGATAGAAGATGCGACCCAAGACAGGTGTGGAAGTGCTCCTCATGGTGCACACAGGCACTGCAGAACTATGGCAGAGTGATTGTCAGCAGTGGGGACACAGCCACTGCACACAAGCTGGACAACAGCTCCCCATGTGGGACACCACCACTGCAGACCAGGGACATGCTGGACAATAGTTCCCTGTGGGGGACATAGCCACTGCTAACCCGAACTACTGGACAAGACCTCCCCCTGGGGGACACCACATCTGCAGACATGAGACAAGCTGGGCAAGTTCTCCCCATGGGGGATACAGCCACTGAAGATCCAGTAAGCTGGACAAGTGCTTCCTGTGGGAGACAGAGCCACTGTAGACCCAGGAAAAGCTGGACAACTGCTACCCTGAGGGACACTGTTATTGCAGAGCCAGGACAATCAGGAAAAGTGCTCCCTATGGGGACACAACCACTGCAGACCAGGGACAAGCTGGACAAGTGCTACCCTGGGGGACACAGCCACTGCAGAACTAGGACAAGCTGGGGAAGTGCTCCCTGTGGGGGGCACAGCCATGCAGACCTGGGACAAACTGGACATTTGCTCCCTGTGGTGGACACTGCAACTGCAGACCTGAGACAAGATGGAGAAGTGCTTCTTGTGGGGGCCACAGCCATTGCAGACCATGGACAAGCTGGACAAATGCTCCCTATTGGGGACTGCCCCACTGCAGATCCAGGATAAGCTGGGCAAGGGCTCTCTGTGGGGGACGCAGCCTCTGCAGACCTGGGACAAGCTGGACAAGTGCTCTACTTGGGGGACACGGTCACTGCAGTACCGGGACAAATAGGACAAGTGCTCCTTGTGGGGGACAAAATCACTGCATACTATGGACAAACTAGAAAAATCTGTGGGAACACGGCCAGTACAGACACGGGACAAGATGGACAACTGCTCCCTGTGGGGGACATGGCCACTGAACACCCAGGACAAGCCGGATAAGTGCTCCCCGTGGGGGACGCAGCCACTACACACCAAGGACAAGCTGGACAACTGCTCCTGATACGCAACACTGCCACTGCAGACCTGGGAGAAGATGGAGGAGTGCTCTCCATGGAGGACACTACCACTGCAGAGCTGGGATAAGCTAGACGACTGCTCCCAGAAGAAGACTCAGCCATTGCAGATCCGGGACGAGCTGAACGAGTGCTCGCAGTGAGCGACACAGCCACTGCAGACAAAGCACAAGCTTGGCGAGTGTTCCCCTGGGGGTCGCAGCCACTGCAGAGATGGACAAGTTTCTCCATGGGGGCCATAGTCACTGCAGAGCTGAGACAAGCTGGACAACTGCTCCATTTTGGGTCACCACCACTGTAGAACCTGAAAAGCTGGACATGCACTCCATGTGTGGGACACAGCCACTGCACACCCTTGACAAGCTCCCCATTGGGTACACCACCACTGCAGATCTGGGACATGCTGGGCGAGTGTTCCCCTGCAGGACATAGCCACTGCATACTAGGGACAGACTAGACAAATGCTCCCCCTGGTAGATAGTGCCACTGCAGACACGGACAAGCTAGACACTGCTATCGGATGGGGATCCATCAATGCCGACAAGCTGGACAAGTGCTTCCCTTGGGCGACACTGCCACTGCAGACCCAGGAGAACTGGAAAAGTGCTCCCCGTGGGGGACCCAGCCAGTGCAGTTCCGGGACAAGCTGGACAAGTGCTACTCATGGGGGACACCGCTACTGTAGACACGGGAGAAGCTGGACAAGTACTCCCCTTGGGGGACACCGCCAATGAGACCTGGGACAAATGGGACAACTGCTCCCCGTGGAGGACACCACCACTGCAAACCCGGGACATCTGGCCAAATGCTTCTAGTGGGAGACACAGCAAGTGCAAACCCTGGACTACTGGACAACTGCTCCCCATGCTTATACTGCCACTGACAACCAGGGACAAGTTGGACAAGTGCTCCCTTTGGGGGAACACTGCCAGTGAATTCCCGAGACAAGATGGACGAGTGTTTCCCATAGGGGACACAGCCACCGCAGACCCAGGAAAAGCTAGATTAATGCTCCTGCAGGACAAAGGCACTGCAGAGCAAGAGAAGGGGACGACTGCTCCCTGTTGGGGAAATAGCCATGCACACCAGCACGAGCTGGGCAAGTGCTCCCCTGGGGGACACAGCCACTGCAGACCTGGGACATGCTGGAAAGTTGGTCCCAGTGGAGGACACAGCCACAGTAGATGTAGGACAAGTTGGAGGAGTGCTTTTCGAGGGGTGCACAGTTACTACATCCCCTAGACAAGCTGAAAAGTGCTCCCCATGGAAGACACAGCCACTGCACACTCATAACAAGCGGGACAAGTGCTTCCCATGGGGACACCGCCATTGTAGACACAGGAAAATCTGTTCAAGTGCTCCACTGGGGGGACACAGCCACAGCAGACCAGGGACAAGATGGACAAATGCTCCCCATGGGCACAGGCACTGAGACACAGGACAAGCTAGACAAGTGCTCCCCAAGGGGTACACTGCCCATGGGGGACATCACTGCAGACATGGGACAAGCTGGACAATTTCTTCCCTTGGGGAACTCATTTCCAACAGTTTGAGGACAAGCTGGACAATTGCTCCCCATAGGGTACACTGCCATGGAGAAATGGGACAGTGGGACAACTGCTCCCTGTGGGGGACACCACCACTGCAGACATAGGACAAGCTGGACGAGTGCTCCCCATGGGGGACTTCACAACTGCAGACCCAGGACAAGCTGGATAACTGCTCTCCATGGGGTATACCACCACTACAAACCTGGGACAAACTGGACAGGTACTCCCCATGGGAAACACAGCCACTGCAGACAGGGGACAATCTGGACGGGTGCTCCCCATGGGGAACACCACCACTGAAAACTCGGGGTAAGCTGGATAAGTTCTCCTTAGGGGGGACACAACCACTGCAGGGCTGAGAAAACCTGGACAAGTGCTCCTCTTGGAGGACACAGCCACTGCAGAGATGGGATAAGCTGGACAAGTGCTCCCCTTGGGGGATTCAGCCACATCAGACCTGGGACCAGCTGGATGAATGCTCCCCGTTAAGGACATAGACACTGCAATGTCATGACATGTTGGGCACATGCTCCCCTGGGGGACACCACCACTGCAGACCCAGAACAAGCTGGACAACTGCTCCCCATGGATAACACTGACACTGCAGAGCCAGAACAGGTATACTGCACTTCCAACCTCTTTGTACTTCATCCTCTGATAATCAGCTGATTTGTCCATGGGGCAGACTAACTGGATGCTAGCTTTCCTGTGCACAGAGTAGGCTGAGAAGTGTGGAGAGTAAATTTGGGCTCTGTGGCCAATAGAATACGTCCACACAGCCATCACCTGCACCTGACTCTCAGCTGACCCTCACAGACAGTGTCTTTTTCCTTCAGAGATTATATCCCTGACAGAATTTCCAGAGTCCACACTAACTTCATGTTCATGAAGACTGATAGGATTTACCCTCTTGCCAAGGTACGAACTAAAGTCACTGAGAAGCAGAAATGTTATAGACAACTGATGCGTTATTAAGTCAACAAGGTCACCAAAAGCATCTCCAAAAGTAAGTAAAAATTAAAAAAACAAAAAACTAGGAAGACATTCTCTATGGGATAATTATTTGGATTCCACTGAAAATCAGTGTTTGTATGGTGTGTTCACAAAGGCCAAAATGCACTCTAGGATAAGTTCCATCATCTATAAAACAAGATTGTAGTGTCTGCAGATATCACAGGTGTACAGCAAAACAAAATGTTGTGTATAAAATTATTTGTTCAACTGGAAAAAATTACGTAAATATAAGTTTACATTATGACATATATAATACAATGTATTATTTTAATATAAAGTTATGTAATGTTCTAATATAATGCTTATTAATAAATAGACATATTTACATTATAGATTCCAAAGAAATTCTTCTTTTATTAATGTAATTATTAAGTGCTTGCTCTGGGCCAAGGTTCTAGAATACATGAACATGAAAATTGCCCAGCCCTCAAAGAATTTGTACTCTAGTAAGTATGGGGATCAGCAAACTGTGGTCTGTGGGCCCAATCCAGCCCTCTGCCTGTCTATTTACAGCCTGTGAGCTAAGAGTCATCTTTACAGTTTTAAATGGTTTTTAAAAATCAAAAGAAGAATAATATATCATGTAAAATTTATATAAAATGCAAATTTTAATATCCATAAATAAAGTCTTACTGGAATGCAGCCACACCATTTGTTTACATGTTGACTATGGCTATTTTGCTCCAAAACCACAGAGTTGAGTAGTTTAGAGGCTGTGTGGCCCACAAAGTCTAAAGTAGTTATTATCTAGCCCGTCACAGAAAAATGTTGCTGAGCCCTGGTCTAGCAGAAGACAGATCTCTAAACAAATAACAGTAGCAAGTTCAAGTCAAGTATATGTGAGCAAAGTCAGGGCAAAAAGTAGGAAAAACATACATCTGCCTGTAGGAGGGGTGGAGTAGAGAGAAGGGAGCCAGGGATGCTTACAGAGGAAGTGGGGCTGGCCATTTTAAGAGCAAATTGGTAGTATCCATAAAATATTAATGAATATACATATTAACAGGACTGCCTCCCAAACTTTTCTAATGCTGAGGGTAGATTTACGTACATCCCACCAAATGTTTATCCTTTAGCTTGGTGGCCAACTCCAAGCACTTGCTAAATTGCCAGATTAATAAATGGCTGGGCATTTTTAAAATACTATATTTGGCCATTATATAACTGACTCACTCAGAAATTGAAGCTGTGCCAACCTATAGCCTTCCTGCCCTGGGTTTCCATTGAGTACACTAAATAGCCACAGAGAGAAATGAGGAATTTGTGTTTAGAAATGATTCAAAGATGAAAAATAATAAAAAGAATTGGGTTGAAAGTCAGTGACCATAAGTGAAGGGATAACTCTGTGAAAAAGCACAGCACTAACTGAAGGACGGAGACAAGAAGCTAAAATAAAGGATCAAAGGCAGTCAGGAACAATAGGCCCTGATAAATAGCATGCCTCCGAGAACAAGCTGCAAGGGAGCATCTTAGAAAAATATCACACCAGAACAGAGTCTCGTGAGGCAGGCCAGTACAGGAAATTCATTTCCTTTCCCCAAATTCCAATAATATAATCAAATGCTGCTTCCTGACAGGAGTGAGAAGACCATGCCACTGACTTATTTGAAATGGACTAATCGTTCTGACAAACTAGTTAGTTTATGAGAGTGTTTGATGCTGGTTGAATCTCCCTCGTCTTTCTGCTTCCTTCCATGCGTTAGCCATAGTCTCTGGCTCACTGTTCACAATGGTGACTGATATTGGTTAGAGGGGAGCATCCACTGGAGGAATCTGGGAGGAATTCCCAAAGAAGGACAGAAGGAAAGTGAAGTCTTAATGTGCAGTGAAGATTCATGGGAATCTGAAAGGGATTGGGATTCCCAATCTGAATGGGAACCTGTGAACCTCTCACAGGTTCAATCAGAAGAGACCCTGAGTGCCTGGTAGTCTCCCATCTTCCTCTTGAACTTTGCAGCGCCAACTGCGCACAGCCAGCCTTCCCACTGCGTGGTCACTAGGAAATGAACTAAGTTTATGGTGTTGCAGCTGGCCAGAATTAAAGTAGCCTAGTCACTGCCTCCAACACATACACACACACACACACACACACACACACACACACACACTTTGCCCAGGGTCTCCAGTCCGCCTTTTCAGCTCCCATAGTAACAAAGAGCTAAAGGAATCTTTGCACAGATCTCTACTTCATTTCTGTTTTCTGGAAGATGGGTTCATTCTCATCCTTATGATAAGTGTGTGTTTGGCTCTTTGGGACCCATGGCATTTCTGATTATACAGAGCCTTTCCCCCAGATGTGTTCCTTGCCTAAGAAGAGGGCCACCTGGTAGCAATAATAACTCTTCTGGGGTATTTTACAGATTTAAAATGCTTATGTCTTACATAGCTTCACAATAGTGCTGTGGGTGAATCATTTGATTTCCACTTTATAGATGAAACAACTGAGACTTAGAGACGAAAAATACTTGTCCGAAATGTTTTATCTAAAAAATGTTAAAGGTTTTTAGAAGTCAAGTCCTCAGTGCTCCATTAGTCCAGGCTGCCTGGAGATACATTATATTTAAAATCACTGACTGAACCCAACATCTTCCAAAAGAATTAATATTAGGAGTATTTGCTTAAGCCTATCCCAAGACAGCAATGTTTTCCTTTAAGGAGTAAAGACTAGATAGAAAGTGAATAAATTAAATACAATGCTGCTCATTTTGACTCTGTGTGTGTGTATGTGTGTGTGTGTATGTGTGTGTGTGTGTGTAAGTACACATGTACACAAGCCATCTACCCCAAAAAAGGGGTGGGGGAGTGGGAAAGAAAACACAAATTACACTAACCATAGAATTCCAAGCTGCCCTAGGAATTCAGGGCAGGTAGATCAGGGAGAACTTTTTAGGAAAGGACAATCTTAAGTCCTGAAAGATGGGACCCCTCAGAGAGGTGCATGGCGCCACCTCTCCATTCATCCAAGACAGGAAGGCTAATGCCTCATCTCATTGCCAGTTTTTCATGTGTGTTCACTTCAATCATGAGACATTTTTGAGGAGAAGCTGAAGAAATGGATGTTTATAAAGGTAAAACTAAAATGAGCGCAATGTAGGTTATAGCATGAGTTTTATTTACAATTTCCCTGTGACAGTTATAATCCTATTGGCATTCCTTACATTACTCTTCAGAGCATTTTTATTTGTGAAAACCAGCAAATTGCTCATCTCTGAAACACTAGATAGTTTCGTGACTCTGAGGGTTTTATGAAAATTATAAATGATAAGAAAACTCTGGGCCAAATTTTTATATGACTCTCCAAGAATTATATAGGATGGGAATCTGACCCTTTGAGAGTTAAAAATGTTTCTAAAGATGGAGAAGACTTGATGTACTAGAGCCAAAGTGCATTAAATCATGTTGGTAGTGCAATTACCTCTGCAAGATCCTTGCAGTTGAAGTTCAAGCTGGGGGTCAAGAAGATGGTTGGAGGAAACAGGGTCCCTCTTGTTAGAATAAGCAATTAGTTTAATATATACTGTAGGGAAAGGAAAGAAGGGAAGGGAAATTCCCCTTGTCAAATGTTGAACATGTCGAGTACAGCTTAGAGTAAAAGTAATAAGGAACTCTTCACGAAAATGTTGGCCATACACCATGTCTAAATGCAAACATGTGTGTTCTTTATTTCTTTAATTCATTTAAACTTCTGTTAACTGGGAATATTTTTATATGCATTCTCAGTCGTTCCCTTTCTCGAAAGATGTGTCAGGGGACGGGAATGGTGCCCATGGTTGCAAGTACATTTAGATACCATAAAATATTTAACAGCTCTTTTTAGTGAGGTTAAGCCCCCCAAAACAGCTAAACAAACTTTAATTTACAATTCATGGGCTGATGAATTCAAAGGGCCATAATGTTTTGCTGTTGCTAATTTATATCTCTTAGAGAGACATTAAATTTAAAATGAGCCGTTTAGAAGTTCCAAAACCTACATTCCTTTTTGTGAATTAAAGATCTCTTTTTCTAGGAGTATACCTTCTTTGCCATAGAAAGGAGAAGGCTTTACTTTATTAGTTTTAAATGTTTTTGCTCCACATAGAGATTTTAAAAAATCAGCCTTGAAAATAGGTGATTTTGACCCAACTGGGATCCAGAGTTTGTTTAGTTCCTATATGTAGGATGAAATAAATAGGCTTCTGCAATACACAACGACCTGGGTAAGCCTCAAAGATATTACCCTCGGTTTTCTCTTACCCTGAGGCCTTATCCAAAAGAATATCTACTGTGTGACTCCATTTAGTTGAAGTTCTAAAACAGGTAAAACAATCTATATTGGAAAAAATCAGAGCAGTTGTTTTCTGGTTGAAGGGAGGAGGGATTGACTGGGAGGCAGGATAGGGAATTTTCTGGGGTGATAGTAATGTTTTATATCTTAATAAGGGTTTCGGTTACAGATTTGTCAAAATTCAGCCATTATACAATTAGAATGTATATTTCATTCTATGTTAAAGTTACCCCAAAAGAAAAAATAAACACACTGTAAAAATATGGAATTCTGGTTAATGATGTAAAATATGGAATTTCTGGTTAAGAAAAAGTGTACTAATATTTGCAATTTACTCTGAAACACATCCATAAATAAATAAATAAATAAATAAATAAATAAATAAATAAATAAATAAGACAGAATGATAGATGGAGAGATATGTGATAAGACAAATGTAGGAAACTTTTAATGGTAGGATCTAGATAGTACATATATTCCTATAATATCCTTTTGACATTCATAACAACATGAAATTTCTCGCAATAACAAGTTGGTGAAAGCAGGTACTATTAACAATTAGGTCAGGAACACAGACGTAAGTTGAAACTCTCAGACAAGCTTGGACATATTGTCATCCCCATGAAAAAATAATCCTGACTCTTAATTGAAACCCTCCTCAGATCCACTTTCATGAAACCAAGCTATGTATTTCCTCTGGATTATTTTAAAGTCTTCAAAAAGCTACACAGAAGTCACAGAGTCCCCCTTCCTCTAACACGGAAGCCATAGAGTTTGTGCGGCAAAAGGTAGCTGTGAGAGCCAGTTCTGGGCTATGAAACAGGAGTGGGTGTCTCAGGGCAGAGTGTCCCAGAACGCTTTTCAAAGAGAAAAGATTCAGAAGGCCTGCCCCTTTTAGCACTTTGCCCCTTTTCCTTCATTCATCTCCATTTTTCCTGCCTGCAATGTAGTGCCTGGAGGGGCAGCAGCCATATTGCAACCGTGAGGATAAAAACCGACACACCATGGAAAGCAGAGCAGGAAGACAGATGGGACCTGGATATTAGCCCTGTTCCAGCTACACTAATATTTCTTATTACCTGACACAAATGAATTCCTTATTTTTAAACCATCTTCAGGTTTTCTTTTACACTCAGTCAATCACATGCCTAACTAATATTCAGTTATCTTAGATCAGCTCTCAAAAAGATTTTACTTTAATTTACATTAACTTGAGAAATGAATACATTGTGTTGAAAACTTTGAATAGGAAGGAAAAAAGGTGAAATGCCACACAGCTAAAACAAACAGAGAGGGTTATAAAGTCCAGGAGTGTATGCAGGCGGGGGTGTTAAAAGCAAATCAATATGTCTTCCTGGTCCTCTTCCCTCTCCTTAAAATTTTTGTACTAAATTTGGTTTAAAAAAACTACAAAGAGCAAGCTTGACAAGAAGAGCAGCTCTCCCAGAGAGCATGATATAGCAGCCTGGGAGGGGTAGTAGAAAGAAGAGGGGAAATTGTTCACAAACAGCTGGCCCTAGGGTTACACCAATTGTGTGTTTGAGTTTACGTGAGCACTCAGGCAAGTCTTTGTCCAAATTTCTAGGTCCCTCCCTCTGTTCCCAGCAGACAGCTTCACCTCCTAGCCAAAGTTGTATGAATCTCCAAATGCCAGGTGTCTGGGGGTAAGTGCCATGCAATGAGGAGCCCAGGGACATCTCGGTGACAGTGATATGGAGTGAGTCCTATCAGCTTTGTGGGCCAGGAGTCACTGGACATATAGTAAACTAAGGTGACTGAGTCACTCCACAGGTATTGCTGCTACTTGCCGACCCTAGGTTCTCAGACCAGGTTTAAATATCATAATTTGAGCAGAGTGAATCCACACTACATGGAAGCATAAAGGAGATACAGATCAATACTTTTCTTATGTTTCCAGAACTGGCTGGCTTCCTGCCCAGGGCATATGTAAAACTTTAATCTGCGAGACTTTTAAAAGAATGATTTGACTTAGACTGGCAGGTAGGACAAGTTAGGTAAGGTCTTTCTATGTCTTAAAGTTCAGCATTTTCACGTGATTTTGATATGTAAGCCTCCATCTTTGAGTACAGCCGCAACCCCGGTCTGGTAATGCAGGCCGCTGACAATGGGAACGCAAGCAGAACAGTCAGACACGGCATTGCTGCTGTCCACATGGTGAATTTCACTGGACACTCGCTTATTACAAAACTTAAAAAATATTGTAAACATCTTTCAAAGCCAAACATTGCCCTATTTCAACAACTAACGTAATGTGAGTGGCTTGTGAGTTTATAAATCTGGAAGTCACATTCAATCACTAGCAGAAAAGGGAGTTTACTTTTGTGGCCAAACCTGCTTTCTGCTTATGACAGGATTTTTTAAATTGCTAGTGAAAATTACTATGGCACAGATGGAAATTTACCAAGCAAACACTTTTCCACTTTGTGGTGATTATTTTGCTCTCATTTGTTTTTTAAAATAGTGGCATTTTTTAAAAATAGAAAAATTGTATTTTTTAGTGTTAAAGTTCTTGCCCTGCCTTGGCTACACACAGGTTTAAAACAAGCCATTTATTTCAAGAAGTGTACCTACTTGAAACAGGCACAAGTGAATATGATCCCATGTATATCCTGATTTAAACATTCCAGCTATTACTGGATCCTTGACTTTTGTGATTCAGTGGGCGTACAGGGACACAACTGACACACCAGGTTCATATGTGAGAAGCTTAGCACAGCATGATGCAAACATCTGGGCAGCTGGCTCTGTAACGTAGTTTCCTCCTTAGCAATAATGCTCAGTATCTTGCAGATAGGCCTTCAGTTACATATGTCATCCACGTAAACCCAGACACTGTGCCACCCATTTTTGGCAAGGTGTTACCTACAAAGAAACACTGTCTGGCATCCAAGATTTTAATTAGAAAAGCAATTAAAACATATTTTACTTGGTTCTCTTTAAAATGCAAAGGGGATTTTATTTATTAAAAACAAACATAAAAACACATAAAGGACTCTAGAAAGCCTTTTTTCCTAATTGTTCTTGTCCTTTTAATATCTTAGTCATATGTCAACTTCTAAAACCTCTCTCCTACTTCCCTCCAAGCTCGTCAAAAAGACTTCTTCAAGTCAGTGTAAGTTTGCCTTTCTCCCTGTTCACCTATCCCTTCCTCTTCTACTGTAACTTTCTGGAAATCAATCAACCCTACCTGGATTCTCTACCTTTACTCATTACTTTAACCCTGACCAACATCAGAAGTAGAG
This sequence comes from Rhinolophus hipposideros, assembly GCF_964194185.1. Taxonomy (NCBI): domain Eukaryota; kingdom Metazoa; phylum Chordata; class Mammalia; order Chiroptera; family Rhinolophidae; genus Rhinolophus; species Rhinolophus hipposideros. Next base: position 3,535,474 of record NC_138054.1, on the reverse strand, counting down.
TAGGTTAAGATAGAATCCACCTCATAACGTGTGTGTGTGGGGGGGGAAGGGCAAATACTCACGTATTAATAATTTTTTCCCATCATATTTATATTGATAGGGATAAAGAGTCCATAGTTAAGGGAAATATGTAAACATTCAAAATGTTTCTTTAGTCAAATTCCAACCTCTTTTCTAGGTAATAGTAGTAAATCTAATAGTAATAGTAAGATCTGATAGTAAATCCTAAAATAGATTTGAATCCCATTCTACTGTGCGCGTGTGTGCGTGTGTGTGTGTGTGTGTGTGAGTGTGTGTGACTGGGATAAATAGGAGCAACTCAATAGGGTTTACTCAGCAAGTAACTTGGGTAGTCATTTGTTCCTGCATTTTCTCCTGTGCCTAGAACAATGTAGATGTACAACAAAGAAAAAGAAATTGAGTTAGAAACACACTCAGAGTATCCCATTTTTAGTTTCTAGTTTCTTATGACGAAGACAAATTATTGCTACATGCATGCGAAATGCCAGTGTGAAATACGGAGCATCTGACAATGAGGTCCCTCCTATTAAGTATTGGCTATGGGTCAACTGCCCTCAGTTGACTCCCTTGCATTTTGTCTCATTATGTGCTGTCGTACAGCCAGCAGATCTCTGCCTACTAATCTTTCTGTCATTAATGATTGGCCTTCATTCTGGCAGCTTTTTGGCTTGAAACTGAACATTTTTGACATGTCCTACAAAGACAAGAATGTAGCCAAGGGGTTCTTTTGTCAATTAAAACATTTTATCCCACAATTTCCACCAGGAGCTTCCCAGGGCCCATGAGGTACCCATTGCTGTCTGGATTTCAAGAATGAAGTGGAAAAGTGTTAGGCCCTCTAAAGTTATTCACTCAGTCACAGGAAAGGCAAATTATTACCATCTCACATTTAAATACTTGCCCAGAAGGAGACATTCGTGCAAGAGGGCCTTCCTGAATTTCTGCATGAGCCATTGTCTAGTATTTGGAATTATCTAGATAGCCAAAGCAAATAAAGCAGCCCTAAGACACGACTCTAGGGTTCGAATTGTCCAAACTGGCTGTCTAAGCAAGCTGCTGATTCAGAATGATTCTAATTCGCAGGAAGACTGTTGAAACTTCTACTTCAGCTGTTGAAAGCTGACCTCGTTTCTTAATATTGCGAATATTATATGCAGAATTCACAGACATGTTTCTGAAGCATAGTAGACTTATTATTATACGGTGATGTGTATGTGACTGAAATTCAACGGAAGCCTGAAAATGGTTCTCCATGGCTTTTTGCGGGCTAATTCACAACTAATTGTTTGGTATTAAACACCAGTATTTGTTCTGATGGTCATTTTTTTTAAATTACTTGTTTTACTCAAGTCATATTTCTCTTTTTGAGATGATTTAAGAACTTTAATAAACTGTACTCTGAACATTCTCAGGAAGTTCTTCCTGCTCTTTTGGGAAGAAGACACATAGATAAACCCAGGGCTGAGGCTGAATTATGTTCTGAAAATACAAAGGCCAGGAAGTCTGGTCAATCCTCAGAGCCGGAGTGGCTGATTTACAATATCACCGAAATCCCCATGGATGTGTGATCACTTCTTGTTTCCACTGCCTTTGTAAATTTTGTGTAACTTAAGAATGTTAATGCAGATAGGGTAGGAAGTGCCAGCAAATACTCACAAATCAAGAAGTTTTATCCAAATTCAAGCTTCCACTTGCTAAATGTCTCTGGATGGAGTTTAACTTTCATCTCTAGCAAGTTAGGAAAACTATAGGCTTGCTGACCTATGGTTTACTTACTAAATTTCTTCATAAAACTTCAAGAGTGTAATATGAAATGCTTTGGTGAAAAACAGCAGACATTGTGAAGGATCAGCTGAGATGGACGTGGTATGCTGAGCTGAATTGCCTTGGATTTCAGGATATTTCAGAGCTGGATCTTGTTCAAAGTTCTCCTCAGACCTGCTGTTCTCCAAATTTGTGAGAATTCTTCATTTCCAGAGGTCCCAATAAAGGTCTAATTGTGCAGAGTTGGCTCAAAAAACAAGATAATGAAAAAATGTAAGAGAGGGGATAAATCACTAGAAACTTAGGAAATTACTATGCAGAATGCGCTCTGTTCTGTCGTCCCCTGAAAATGATGACAAAGGGGAGATAAAAGGGTTTAGTTCAATGTTTTCAAAGTTAATTTCTACAGAATCAAATTTTATTAATGATATTACAGATCCATTTGCCAGAGTGACTATTTAGCACAATCTTTTAGGTGTGCACTTCTGAGAATATTTTTAGCACAACCATTTTCCCATTTCTTCTCTTGTCTACATTAAGGCAAACGGCAATGTGTAAGCAATAAGGACTTAGTTATGCTCAGGGACTGAGCTGTCAGGCGGCCTTTCATAGGTATGACGGCCATGGCAAAGTCATTAGCAATGACTTCTCAGTTAGGATTTCACTTATTAGTCATTCTTTCAATCAAAAATTATAGAGAGCTAAACCAAATACTGCCCCTGCTTGTGTGGAGGGTGATGACAGTCATTCAATGACAACATGTTAAATTACAATTGTAGACAGTGTTTCAAAGGACAGGTAGTGGGAGCTCTGAGGTCTTCCAACAAGGGATGTCAGGAAAGGGCTCTTAGAGGAAGCGGAGACCAGGTAAGGTATGAAGGATAAGGAGGGGCAGGAGTTAATAGGCAAAGCTGGAAGAAAATAACCGTCCAGGGAGAGACACAAATATATAAAAAGTGGGCCATGAAGAGGGTGAGGGCCTGCTGTAAGGCTGGTGTACAGAATGCAAGGAAAAGAGCATGGTGTGAAGTGATTCTGGAGAGGTGGGCAGTGGCCAAACCACAGCAGGATCCAGGGGGCCACATGAAGACCATGCTCCCTTACGGATGGGGGAATGCCAGCGATGTAGGTGAGGTTCCATTTTTAACAAGATTGTTCTGGCTCCAGGGTGGGAACTCAACCCAAATGGGTAACAGAAGATACTAGTAGTACGGACAGTTGCAGTGGACCAAAGGAAAGACTCCAGTAGCCTGCACTGAGGAGGTGGGCCTGGGGACAGGATGCAGTGAGTGTGGGGTGAATAGCCAGAGGTGACTCTGTGTTACTCACTTGCACACTGGGTGGCTGTGGTGCCATTTGTTAGACAGAATGAACTAGGAAAGTACTAAGCCTTCAGAGGAAAACCTGACTTTGGTTTTGGATATGTCAAAATTGAGCTGCTCTATGATATCTCAGAGGAAGTGTCAAGTGGGCAGTGGGGTACCCAGGTTTGGATCTCAGAGGGAGGTCCGGGCCAAAGATAGACATGACAAGTTAGATAGCATGTTGAAGGTTAAGCATAAGCATACATGGCATTGCTAATCTATTCACAAACATGATGCTGGGAACAAAATTTAAAGTGATAAAAACATCTGGATACTTCTAACTATTGTCAATCACTCTTACCTCTGTTCTCTCTCTCCTTCTCTCCCCTCCAGGCTTGGAACTTCATCATAACTCCCTGAGACCCTTCATCCTAAAGCAGGAATTCTTCTGGGAAATCTATTTGACTCTGAGTTTCATTTATTAGAATGTTTTCTTGGTTCCTGGTCAGGACAATTGGGGTTCCTCAGTTCAGCAGGAGTTGATTTCTTCCACAGCCTGTTGCTAAATTCCCCCAAGATGTTGAGCTACACTCCACCCACAGAATTTCTCCTATCTCTTCCAGCACGGGCTGAACAAGAGAGAATGATTAAAAGGAATATAGCATTATTGGATAGCATAAAACTAGTAGTTTTCTTTTTCCAATAAAATGACAGTTTTCTAGGTTCTTGCCTAACTTCAAATTTCTTAACCATTCTTCCCCTCCCTGGTGTTCAACACCTTAAACCAATATTATGTATTATATGTTTATCATAGCAAATATTATTCACACAGATTTTATTCTGGACTCACACAGACTTTATTCTGGAAAGAGTTTGGCATTTTGAATCTAAGTTTAACAGGCAATAATTTTAATTTTAAAAACTTTTTAAAATGGTTTTTAGACATATAAACAAAGGTATAATTTACCTACTGATGCTTATCTTTTTGGTGAATATGAATTTAAAACATGTTATCCTGATCCACTCAAAAACAGTGGTTGTTACAGAAAGAACTGAACTATCAGAAGTTCTGGTTCCAGTGCTGGTTCTTCCCCTTCATTTAGGGCCATACAGAAGTCACTCAGACTCTGTGAACTTTCGTGTCTTCATCTATAAAATAGGACTTCAAAGGATGGTTTTAAAAACACTATGTATCTATATAAACTCTCTTAGATTTACACATACAATCTATTATTTTTCTTACTAAATGAATGTAAAATATTATTATGGCTAAATTTTCAAAAATACATTTTCCTATACTTTTTTTAATGTCTATTTCTTCTTAAAATGATCTACCTCAAATCCTTTTATAATTAGTAGTTTGTGATTTATGTGTCAACTTGACTAGACCACAGGGTGGCCAGATATTTGGTTAAACAATATTCTGGGTGTGTCTATAAGGCTGTTTCCAAATGAGACTGACATTTGAATCGGTGGACTGAGGCAAATAGATTGCCTTCCAAATGTGGGTGGGCCTCATCTAATCCACTGAAGGCCTGCATAGAACAAAAAGGTGGAGGGAGGGAGAATTTGCTCTTTACCTACATTTGAGCTGGGACATTGTTTTATTCACTGCCTTTGGGCTTGGACTTGGACTAGAATTTACACCAGTAGCTCTCCTGTTTCTCAGGCCTTTGGACTTGGACTTGGACTCAGGCCTTTGGACTTGGACTGGGAGCATTGGCTCCCCTGGTCTCCTGCTTGCCAACTGCAGATCTAGGGACTTATCAACCTCCCTCTGTGAGCCAATTCCTTATAATAAGTCTCTCTCTCTTTTTCTATTGAGAGATAGACAGATATGTTTTAGATAGATAGATGGCATGTGATAGACAGATGCAGATATACGTTTCTTCAGAGAAACAGAACCAATAGGATATCTATTTGTTTATCTTTCTATCTGGTATACATAGATCTCTGTATCTATACTTATCCTTCTAGGTACCTATTCATATCTATATCAATAGATATATCTATATCAGATAGATAGATGAGAGACACAGAAAGAAAGAAAGAAAGAAAGAAAGAGAGAGAGAGAGAGAGAGAGAGAGAGAGAGAGAGAGAGAGAGAAAGAAAGAAAGAAAGAAAGAAAGAAAGAAAGAAAGAAAGAAAGAAAGAAAGAAAGAAAGAAAGAAAGAAAGAAAGAAAGAAAGAAAGAAAGAAAGAAGGAGGGATCCTGTTGGTTATGTTTCTCTGGAGAATCCTGACTAAGATATATATGCTCCTAGGTGGAAGTAGTCAGGGGGCCGAATGTCTTTACAACACCATGTAATTGAAAGAATGTGGTCTGTGGAGTCAAGAAGATAACACACTTAAACGCTTGTACGTTGTGTATCTTTGAACAAGTTATCTAACCTCTCAGAGCCACCCTTTTCTTATAGTAAACTAACCTCTTAAGGCTTAAACAATAGAGCAAAGTGGCTGGCACATAACAGGCTTTCCATTAACACTGGTCACTTTTTCCTTTCTCTGTCTTCTCCTCCTAAAGTCTCTTCTAACCCATGTGAACATTCACCCCTTAGAGAGAGCTGTTTCCCAATGCTGGTGCCGTGGGGGAGGGCAGCAGCCCCTGGTGGGCACTGCTGATGTGTAAGCATTTGACCGTGAACCACAATTTCTACACATAGTGCTGCTAAATGTCCTTAGGGAGTTCACTAACCCCAAAAGGCTCCCAAGGAAATTCTGGATGATAAATGCATGAAACATTAGAGATATGTTTCAGCAAACAATTTCTAAATGTTTTTCACTCCCCAGAAATAATCCACTCTTGCCACACGCCCTCCTCCCCAGTAATAGCAGCAGACCCACAGCAGCTGGGGGTGCTGTCATCCACCACCCAGGGCCCAGGCCTACAGCAGGGTGAAGTGATAGAGCCAAAGCCGTTGGCAACCCTTGCATCACCCCTGCCATGGGCTCAATCATTTGTTTCCTTTCTCTTCTCTGGGAGGTTCCATACTTTGTCCTGGAAGCCTTTTCCAAACAGCAGAACAAGAGACCTCATCCATAAAATGCCCTCTCCACAGCTTTGCTGGCTTAAATCCTGGTTCTTTATGGCTCTGACCAAATGTAAATATGTATGACCCAATGGGCAGATTGGTTATTTTTGGAAGGGCATTGCTGTTTACTTTGGAGAAAACTCACCATGCTAGGAGTGACAAATACTTTTCCCTTTACTCAGTGATAATTTCTTTGGGATAATTTGGCAATAGCCAAATTTTTAGATGATTTCTCTTTTTTTAAGTACCAGCATTGAAGCATAAATGAGAATTGTGTTGGTGTATTTATTCCTGCACTCCCAAGAGAGATTGCAAAATGTGTCAGCTTGGAGAAAAGGAAAGAAAGTTGCCAGCACCCTGGGGAACATGGAGTTGTCCCCCCTCATATTGTGACTGAAGGAAATGCAGAATCAAAGCGGACATGACAGTGCAGTCCTCCCAAAGGGGAGGACTCTAGGCTGAGCCCCCATCATCTCCTGCCTGGGCCCCATAGCTTGCTTTGATGGCTGCCGTCCCGTACAGACATGCCTCAGAATGGCATGCCTCCGAGAGTGTTGTCCTTGCATTTCAATATGTTGCTATGATCTGGCATCTCAGCATTCTACCTGCTTTTCAATAAAAATGAAAGTCGCTTCATGGATACAGCGTTTTGGTTTGGGAAGATGAAAAAGTTCTGGAAATGGATGGCGGTGATGGTTGCACAGCAATGTAAAGGTACTTAATGCCACAGAACTGTACACTTAAAAGTGGTTAAAACAGTACATTTTATGTTATGTGTACTTTACCACACTAAAAAAAATAGGAAAGAAATCTGCATTGTCAGATTTGTCAAACTATGATTTGTCCTTATGCCATTGGTGTAGAACTCAAAATATTTTAGTGTCAGAAACAATTTTAATTAACAATCTTTCAAATCCGCACCAAAGTGTCTCTGCCACACTTTATGGCACAGCGTTCTGATTTGATGTCAAGTGCTTTGGTATACTACAGCTGCATCCATTAAAATCAGTCTCTCTAGGGATTTATCTCTATCTTGTTTCTACACATAAAAAACACACAAACAGCTACAGTGCTCACTGTGAAATAGAATTATTTCTTTGGAACAAGAATTATCCAAAGAGATGAGAAAGAAATAAGAATTTAATTACATATACAGAGGAACGGAGCTAACATTTTTCAGACAAATGTAAGTAATTAAGCTAAATAAATGCTTTGCTCTTGGAGATGGTAGGCATACTGCTCTCAGGTGTGTTAGCACTTGTACGTCATTCAAACTTCTCAGGAGTCTGCTTAAACTTATTATTTGCTGCTCAAAATCCTCCAGAAACCATTAGCTTATATTAAATGTAAAGCCAGTAAATTCTTTCCTAATGACAGAGTCATTCGAAGTGGCTAGGTTGAAAGACATACAGCTAACTCTACACCAGGGACATTTTATAGAGAAACTAGACCTGCGTGATGCCTTCTTTAAGTGCCCCTTTCAATCACCGCAGCAGGAGTTGTCTTGGGGCCATTGGGAAAGAAAATTACACCAAGCCTTTTCATTTTCCTTTGGCTCCAGAATTCTTAACGGCACACCCAGGACTAGCTGTCTTGCTTTTGAATTGTGGCAGCTTGAGACTGTCAATCACCATAGATAACAACGGTCACATATTACATTTATAAACCACCTTTCATCTCCCAATGTTTGGCAGGCACAGAGAAATTATATCAACCATTTTTCCTTCATGTGGCTTCAGAAATTCTTGAAGAAATGATTGCTTCCTACCAGAATAGCACCAATTCGGAAATGAATGCAGGTATCATTTTTACCTATAGAATGAATCATACTTTTACACGCAAGTTTGTTTATATGTTCACATTTGAATTGCACAAATAAGAGCAGAGCAAATTATGCTCATTTGAGACATGAAAAAAAACTGAAGACCTGAAAGCTGAGTATTACAACCCAAATCACCATCTCTTACTGTTTACTCAGAAACATGCACTGAGAAGTGCCCCGCAGATTTTGTCAGCCTGCAATTTCTCAAAGCCGTTTTGAGTTTTCCAGGGCAACCCTTGATTCATCTTCTTACACAAGAAACCACCCAAGGTTTAGGTACTGCCTATAGTGACAGGAAAGCAGCAGGAGGAAGGGGGCTTTGCTCTTTGATCCAGGGGCAGACGCTCAATGCCACTTGCTCCTCTGAGACTGGAAACTAAAGGAGACATCTTGACATCACACTTCCCTTGGTGAAAATAGCAAGTTACTGATCTCTAGCAAGCACTTAGTATATATACTGAGTTCCAACATGCTTCCTCTGTGTTAACTGATTTCATCTTCGTGACCATCCTATGGGATGAATATTGCCAGCTGGGGACTGCTGGAAACAGAAAACAGGAGTCACAGAGAGGTGAGGTGGCTTGTATAGCTTGAACTTGGCAGAGCCCAACTTCAAGCACAGACAATGTGCCTTCGGAGTGTGTATTCTTAACCACTAGTGTACCCATGTTGCTATTCAGACAACTGTTCCATAAGCAGTCAAAATCTCCCACACATGTAATGATGAGAGCACCTTCTATTCAGCTTCTCCACCCTATCTTCATTCCTTGTCCAGTAAGAAAGCATGATCAATTCCCTTCCCCTGGGAGGCTGAAAAAAAGCATCTATTATACATCTATATGGGCACCAGCTTGTGCAGAGCTAAAAGCGTGAAGACCTAGTGTCCACACCATTTTGCAGATTATTCTACTTTATGAGATGTCTTAACTCTGATCCAGTCACAACAGAAGTAGAGACAAGCAGAGCCATGAGAACTTTGGAATGCTTTACTCCTCAAACCACTGTACACTTTTCTCCTTTCTTTGTCTGACTAATACCAGCTCATTCTTTGGGTCTTCACTGAAATGTCCTTTCCTCTAAGCTTTCAGATTCCCAATGCCAGGTCAGCCCCATCAATGACAAAGCGACAGAACAGCAGACTGTTTATAACAAAGATGTGGGGGGAATGCCTGAGAAAGTAAAAGATATGTAGGGTAGGTGGTCTAATGTGAGAAATCCCTCAAAGGAGGAGACTAGAACCCATGTGTCTTCTATTGCTGGTGTCTGCCATCTCTAGTATTATGAATCCTAAAGATGGGATGAACACATGTACGTGTGAATGCAGCTACCAGGTGCCTGTCTAACACAGCTACGGTGTATGCATTTACAGTGACACTAAACTTGGTGTATCAAGATCCTGGCTTTCTTTATCCCTTGCATCAACTTTTGGCCAGAAGAGCGAGGGGTGGAGATTGTGTAATTTCGGTGTCAGTTGAACTCACCAGGTCCTCTAGGATTCAAAAACAACTGGCTCAACTTCCTTCCCACATCCTGTGGGAAGTCCAGGGCCCTACCCGAGATTTCTGCAAACTCCATGGGGGTAGCATTCCCATGGTCACCTCTTGTGCCAGTTTCCTGTCCTGCTGACCTCTCGGTCTCATTCACAGCTCACTTCCAGTGACTGTTTCTTTCTCTCTACCTTATGGCAACCTAAATCTGGCCACAGCCCCTTTCCTTGATTTCACCAAATTTCATTCCCACAAGTAGATGGGTATATAGGAGAGTTTTACTCTAAATTAAAGAAGATGGGGATGGGGTGTACACCAAACTGCATAGAAGGTTAGGCATCCCTCTCTCACACCTGCCGAGTGAACTGCTCATTGGCTGACTTTCCCCTTTGTGTGTAGTGTTGTTGTTGTGTTGCCGTTGCTCTCCACCCACAACATTCCTGTTCTTTTCTGATATCATGAAGTTTCTCCATCTCTTTGTCATTTCCTGATCCTTACTGTCAATGCCTTCAACTCCATAAACAAACAAACAAACATATATATATATATGATATATGATGTATATATATATATACATATATATACATATCACACACACAATGCCAAAAAATGTATACACATTTTAAGAGAGGAAAAAAACTGTATTAATTGTAATACTCATTACATGCTGACAACAAAAGATGACTACAAGTCACGTTTGACTTCTGCAATGACAAGAGGTGCTCAAAGTGGTTACCATCAGCGTCCAGACACTTCTGATTATGGTGAACTACTGCTTGGGCATAGATAACAGTTCTTAAAATGTGTATACATTTTTTTGGCACCCCCAGTGTATATGAATATACTCCCCAAGACAGGAATTCTGTAGTCTTTTCTCACAGTAACAATTTCCCCCCAACCTTTCCCAATGGGAGCTATAACGACCCTGGGATCAAGAGGGGGAAAATGAGTGAGCAAGGGGAAAGGTGGGTGTAGGGTGAGGGTGGATGTAGGATATAGGCGGGCATTTCAGGTTGTGGATAGAGAAGTAGCCCAAATGGTAAATGGCAAGACCATACAGAGACAAAGCCAGCTTTCAGTTGATTCATAAAATATCATCAAGCATTTAATATGTGATGATCCCAGGCAGGTGTTGGATTCAAAACACACAAAAAAATTCAGCTCATCTTCAAGGAACTTCTTGCCCAGAGGAAGGCATGTGGACAATGCAGTCCTCTGAGATACCAGCGAGGCCCCCGCACTCTCGTCTGATCACTGGGGAGGACGGGCTGGCAACATATCAGAGTTGTCGGAGCCATGGTTTCCTCCATTTGCACTGGTCTCTGTTTTGCTACCATAGAAAATGTAAAAATGTGCATAGACATCAGGATTGTAGCCTCTACACTCTTACTCACCATCAGGTAAGACAGTCCACGTTCTACTGCACACTGTTAATGGCCTGACTGACACCCCTACTCCCCTTTCCTTCCCCATTTTATTTTTATTTTTACCCATCCCTCCACCCACTTCCTTTTAGCAATCATCAGCTTGTTCTATCTGTGGGTTTGTTTCTGTTTTGTTTTGTTTATTCATTTGTGTTTTTTTTTAGATTCTATATACAAGTGAAATGATATTGTATTTGTCTTTCTCAGTCTGACTGATTTCACTTAGCATAAAATCCTCTAGGTCCATCCATGTTGTTGGCAGGTGGCAAGATTTCATTATTTTTATTGCTGAGTAATATTTCATTGTACATACATATACCATGTCTTTATCCATCAATTTATCAATGGACATTTATGTTGCTTCCATATCTTGGTATGTAAATAATACTGCAGTGAACAGGGGTACATACTCATATATCTTTTAAAATTAATGTTGTTTTCTTCAGATAAATACCCAGAAGTGGAATTGCTGGGTCATTTGGCAGCTTTATTTTTAATTTTTTGAGGAATCTCCATACTATTTTCCATAGTGGCTGCATCCATTTGCTATCCCACCAACAGTGTATAAGGGTTCCCTTTTGTCCACATCAGTGCCAGCACTTTTTATTTCTTGGTTTTTTGATGATAGCCATTCTGACAGGTGTGGGGTCGTATTTCATTGTGGTTTTGATTTGCATTTCCCTGATGATTTGTGATGTTGAGTATCTTTTCATAAGTCTGTTGACCATTTGTATGTCCTCTTTGGAGAAATGTCTATTCAGGTCTTCTGCCCATTTTTCAATTGGATTGTTTGGGTTTTTTGGTTTTGTATGTGGGTTTTTTTTGTTGTTGTTTGTTTGTTTTAAATTTTGGTAGTAACCCCTTATTGGATGTATCATTTGCAAATATCGTCTCCCATTCAGTAGGTTTTCTTTTCATTTTGTTGACGGTTTCCTTTGCCATACAAAAGCTTTTTAATTGGATTTAGTCCTATTTGTTTATTTTGTCTTTTACTTACCTTGCCTGGGAAGACATATCCAAAAAGATGTTGTTAAGATCAATGTCAAAGAGTTTACTGCCTATATTTTTTTCTAGGAATTTTATGGTTTCAGGTCTTACATTTAAGTCTTCTCTCCATTTTGGGTTTATTTTTGTATATAGTGTAAGAAAGTTGTCCAATTTCATTTTTTGCATGTCCAGTTTTTTTCAGTATCACTTATTGAAGAAACCTTCTTTACCCCATTGTATATTCTTGCCTCCTTTGTCATGGACTAATTACTATATGTGAGGATTTATTTCTGAGCTCTCTATTCTATTCTATTGATCTATGTGTCTGTTTTTGTGCCAGTACCATAATGTTCTTATTATTGTATTATAGTTTGAAATCAAGGAGTGTGATACCTCCCACTTTGTTCTTTCTCAAGATTGTTTTGTCTATTTGGGATTTTTTGTGGTACAGCATAAATTTTAGGATTAATTGTTCCAGTTCTGAGAAGAATGCAATTTATAATTTAATAGGGATTTCATTGAATGTGCATATTGTTTTGGATGGTAAGGACATTTTAACAATATTAATCTTTCCAATCCATGATCATGGTATATCCTTCTATTTATTTGTATCTTCTTCAATTTCTTTCTTCAATGTCTTATAGTTTTCAGAGTATGGGTATTTCATGTCCTTAAATTTATTTCTAGGTACTGTATGTTTTTTGATGCAATTGTGAATGGGATTATTTTCTTAATGTTTCCTTCTGATTGTTCATTACTAGAATATAGAAATGTGACAGATTTCTATATATTAATTTTGTGTCTTGCTACTTTACTGCATTCATTTATTAATTCTATTAATTTTCTTTTGTGGATTCTTAAGAGTTTCTCTATATAGTATTATGTCATTTGCAAATAGTGACAGTTTTATTTCTTCCTTTCCAATTTGCATGCTTTTTATTTCTCTTGTCTGATTGCTGTGGCTAGGACTTCCAATACTATGTAAAATAGAAGTGGCGAGGGTGGGCATCCTTCTTTTGTTCTTGATCTTACAGGAAAAGCTTTCAGCTTTTCACCATTGAATACGATATTAGCTGTGGGTTTGTCATAAATAGCCATTATTATGCTGAGGTAAGTTCCCTCTGTACCCACTTTATTGATTTATTTTTATCATATTGGATACTGCATCTATTGAAATGATCATGTGATTTTTATCCTTCATTTTGTTGACGTGATGCATCACATTGACTGATTTGTGGATGTTGGCCCATCATTGCATCACTGGGATAAATACAACTTAGTCATGGTATGTAATACTTTCAATGTATTGTGAATCTGGTTTGCTAATATTTTGTTGAGAATTTTTGCATCTATGTTCATCAAAAATATTAGCCTGCAATTTTCTTTTTTTTCTAATGTTTTTGTCTGATTTTGGTATCACGGTAATGCTGGATTCATAGAATGAGTTTGGATACATTCCTTCCTCTTTGAATTTTTTCAAAATAGTTTATGAAAGATAGGTATCAATTCTTCTTAAATGTTTGGTAGAATTCACCGGTGAAGCCATCTGGCCTGGACTTTTATTTCTTGGGAGTTTTTTGATTACTACTTCAATTTCATTGACAGTAATCAATCCATTTATATTTTCTATTTCTTCCTGGTTCCATCTAGGAAGGTTATATGCATCTACAAACTTGCATTTCTTCTACATTGTCAAATTTGTTGGCATATAGTTGTTCATAGTATTCTTTCATGATTCTTTATTTCTTTGGTGTTGGTTGTAAGTTCTCCTTTTTCATTTATGATTTTATTTACTTGGGTCTTCTCTCCTTTTTCTTGATGATTTTGACTAAACATTTGTCAATTTTTTAAATCATTTTAAAGAACCAGCTCTTAGTTGCATTGATTTCTTCTATTTTTTTAAATTTCTATTTTGTTAATTTCTACTCTGATCTGATTTCCTTCCTTCTCCTTACATTGGGTTTTTCTCTTCTTTATCTAGTTTCTTTAGGTGTAAAATTATATTTTTATTTGTATTTTTTCTTGTTTTTTGAGGTAGGAATGTATAGTTATGAACTTCCCTCTTAGAAATACTTTTGCTACATCCCATAGATTTTGAAAAGTAGTGTTTTTATTTTCATTTGTCTCATGGCAGTTTTTTATTTCTGGTCTCATTTCCTCTTTGATCCATGGTTGTTTAGTAGCATGTTGTTTAGTCTCCACATATTTGTGTTTTTTTCCAGTATTCTTCCTGTAGTTGATTTCTAGTGTCACACAATTGTGGTTGGAAAAAGTGCTTGATATGATTTCAATCTTCTTGAATTTACTGATGCTTGTTTGTGGCCTAATATGTGATATATCCTGAAGAACGTTGTATGTGCACTTGAAATAAAAATGTGTTTTCTACAGTTTATGGATGAAATGTTCTATACGTGTCTATTAAGTCAATCAGCTCTAATGTAGCACTAAAGGCCAATATTTCCTTATTAATTTTGTCTAGATGCTATAACCACTGATGTGAGTGGAGTATTAAAATCCTCTGCTATTTATTGTAATACTGTGAATACCCACTTCTTGTCCATTCATATTTCCTTTAAATATTTAAGTGCCTCTATACAGTGTGAATAAGTATTTACAGTTATATCCTCTTCTTCAATTGACCTCTTTATAATTATGTAATGTCCTTCTTTGCTTTTTTTTATATCGATTTTGTATGCTCTAAGTATTGCTACCCCAGATTTTTCTTTGTTTCTATTTGCATGGAATCTTTTCCCATCCCTTCAATGTCAGTCTGTATGTGTCTTTTGATTTGAAGTGAGACTTTTGTAAGCAGAACATAGATGAATAGTGTTTTGCAATCCATTCAGCCACCCTATATCTTTTTTTTTAAATGTATTGGGGTGACAATTGTTAGCGAAATTACATAGATTTCAGGTGTCAAATTCTGTATTACATCATCTATAAATCCCATTCTGTGTTCACCACCTAGAGTCAGTTCTCCTTCCGTCACCATATATTTGATCCCCCTTACTATCATGTCCAAACCCCCAACCCCCTTACCCTCTGGTAAGCACTAAACTATTGTCTGTGTCTATGAGTTTTTGTTTCTCCTTTGTTTGTCTTTTTCTTTTGTTGTTTTTGGTTTATATACCACATATCAGTGAAATCATAGGGTTCTCTGCTTTTCTTGTCTGACTTATTTCGCTTAGCATTATACTCTCAAGATCCATCCATGCTGTCACAAATGTTCCAATATCATCTTTTCTTACTGCCGAATAGTATTCCATTGTGTATATGTACCACAACTTCTTTATCCATTCATCTATCGAAGGACATTTTGGTTGTTTCCATGCCTTGGCACCGTAAACAAAGCTACAATAAACATTGGAGCACACGTGTGGATAAATGTTTTCAGATTTTTTGGGTAGATACCCAGGAGAGGGATTGCTGGGTCATATGGTAATTCATTTTGTAATTTTTTGAGAAAGCTCCACACTGCCTTCCATAACGGTTGCACCAGTCTGCATTCCCACCAACAGTGTATGAGGGTTCCTTTTTCTCCACAGCCTCTCCAACACTTCTTACTATTTGTCTTGTTGATGATAGCCATTGTGACTGGGGTGAGGTGATATCTCATTGTGGTTTTTATTTGCATTACTCTGATGATTAGTGATGTTGAGCATTTTTCCATATTTCTATTTGCCATTTGTATGTCCTCTTTGGAGAAATGTCTCTTCAGATCCTCTGCCCATTTTTCAATTGGGTAATTTGTTTTTTCTGTTGTTGAGCTTCATGAGTTCCTTGTATATTTTGTATATCAGCACCTTATCGGAGGCACTGTTTGCAAAAATCTTCTCCCATTGGTTGCCTCTGTACTTTGTCGATGGTTTCTTTTGCTGTGAAGAAGCTTTTAAGTTTCATGTAGTCCCATTCGTTTATCTTAGTTTTTACTTCCATTGCCTTTGGAGTCAAATTCATAAAATGCTCTTTGAACCCAAGGTCCATAAGTTTAGTACCTATGTTTTCTTCTATGCAGTTTATTGTGTCAGGTCTTATGCTTAAGTCTGATCCATTTTGAATTAATTTTGGTACATGGTGACAGATAGCAGTCCACTTTCATTCTTTTGCACGTGGCTATCCAATTCTCCCACCACCATTTATTGAAGAGACTGTCTTTCTTCCATTGTATGTTTTTTGTTTCTTTGTCAAAAATTATCTGTCCATATTTATGTGGTTTTATTTCTGGGTTCTCTATTCTATTCCATTGGTCTATGTGTCTGTTTTTCTGCCAATACCATGCTGTTTTGATTATTGTAGCCCTGTAGTACAAGCTAAAGTCAGGGAGTGCGATACCTCCAGTATTGTTCTTTTTTGTTAAGATTGCTTTGGCTATTCGGGGTCTTTTGTGGTTCCAAACAAATCTGATGATTTTTTGTTTTATTTCTTTAAAAAATACCATTGGGATTGTGATGTGGATTGCATTAAATCTGTATATTGCTTTGGATAATATGGCCATTTTAACTATGCTGATTCTCCCAATTCATGAGCACAAAATGTCTTTCCATTTCTTTGTGTCTTCTTCAATTTCTTTCAAAAATGTCTTATAGTTTTCAGCATATAGGTCATTCACATCCTTGGTTAAGTTTATTCCTAGGTATTTGATTCTTTTTCCTGCAATTGCAAAGGGAATTGTTTTTTATATTTCTTTTTCTGAGATTTCATTGTTAGTATATGGGAATGTAATGGATTTTTGTACGTTGACTTTGTAGCCAGCAACTTTACTGTATTCGTTGATTGTTTCTAATAGCTTTTGGTGGAGTCTTTAGAGTTTTCTATATATAGCATCATGTCATCTGCAAGGAGTGATAATTTACCTTCTTCATTCCCAAGTTGGATGCCTTTCATTTCTTTCTCTTGCCTGATTGCTCTGGCAAGGACTTCCAACACTATGTTGAAAAGCAGAGGTGATAGGGGACAGCCCTGTCGTGTTCCTGAACATAGAGCAAAGGGCTTCAGTTTTTCACCGTTAATTATGAGATTAGCTGAGGGCTTGTCATATATGGACTTTATTATGTTAAGGTATTTTCTTAACATTTCTTCTATACTTATTTTATTAGGTGTTTTAATCATAAATGGATGTTGTATCTTGTCAAATGCTTTTTCTGCATCAATTGATATAATCATATGATTTTTGTCGTTTATTTCTTTATGTGATGTATCACATTGATGGATTTGTGGATGGTGAACCATTCTTGTGACCCGGGGATGAACCCCACTTGGTCGTGGTGAATAATCTTTTTAATGCATTGTTGTATTCGATTTGCTAGAATTTTGTTTAGGATTTTTGCATCAGTATTCATCAGAGATATTGGTATGTAGTTTTGTTGTTTTGTGTTGTCCTTACCAGGTTTTGGTATCAGGGTAATGTTGGCCTCATAAAATGAGGTAGGGATTATTGTTTCTTCTTCAATTTTTTGGAAGAGTTTGAGCAGGATTGGTATTAGATCCTGTTTGAAGGTTTGGTAGAATTCACTAGTGAAGCCATCTGGTCCCAGACTTTTGCTTTTGGGAGGTTTTAGATGACTGATTCAATTTTGTTACTGGTGATGGGTCTGTTTAGATTTTCCAGTTCTTCATGGTTCAGCGTTGGAAGGCTATATGTTTCTAAGAACTTGTCCATTTCTTCTAGGTTATTGAATTTGGTGGCATATAGTATTTCATAGTATTCTTGCATGATCCTTTCTATTTCTGTGGTGTCCGTGATAACTTCCCCTTTTTCATTTCTGATTTTTTAATTAGTGTCTTCTCTCTTCTTATCTTAGTGAGTCTAGCCAAGGGTTTGTCAATTTTGTTAATCTTTTCAAAGAACCAGCTTGTCATGCGGGGTGTCCAGCAGCGTCTCAGCTCCGGCTCCCCACATAAGAACGCAGGACATGGTGAGGCCAAAAAGGAACACCCATGGAGCCATAAGTAGGGGAGTCATATCACTATATTCTCACCGGTGGCATTTGCCTCTCTGCAATCTGCTCTTGCTAGCCCCCATTTCTTTTCTGCTAGCGTAGCCACAACAGTTATATTAGTGGCCAATGACTTACAGGTTACAGCTGACGGCCAACTAGCCACAGCTGATGGCCATCTGATCACAGTTAATGCCATTTACTACCTGAGCCAACACCTTTCTATGTGAGGCCGAGAGCTTGGAAACTGCTTTTTGGGGCTTTGTCCCCACACAGCTCTTTGTCACATTAATTTTTTCTATTGTCTTTCTGTTCTCTATTTCATTTAGTTCTGCTCTGATTTTTGTTATCACCTGTCTTCTGCTGACCTTGGGTTTCACTTGTTCCTCTCTTTCTAGTTCCTTAATGTGTAACATGAGGTTATTTATTTGGGATTCTTCTTGTTTCTTGAGATAGGCCTGTAATTATATAAATTTCCCTCTTAAAACTGCTTTCGCTGCATCCCAAAAATTTTGGTAGGATGTATTTTCATTGTCATTTGTTTCTATGTATATTTTGATCTCTCCTCTAATTTCTTTTTTGACCCAGTCGTTCTTTAAAAGTATGTTGATAGTGTTTTGTATTAGTGTTAGTGTCCATGTATTAGTGTTTTTTCCTGCTTTCTTTTTTCTGTTGATATCCAATTTCAAAGCCTTTTGATCAGAGAATATGCTTGGTATGATTTCAATCTTCTTAAGTTTGGTGAGGCTGATTTTATGTCCCAATATATGCGCTATCATTGAGAATGATCCGTGTACACTAGAAAAGAATGTATAGTCTTACATTTTAGGATGAAGTGCTCTATATGTCAATTATGTCCATTTCATCTAATGTGTCATTTAGGGCTGCTATTTGTTATTTATTTTCTGTTTGGATGATCTATCCATAGCTGTCAGTGATGTATTTAAGTCCCCTAGTATAATTGTGTTTTGGTCAACTTCTCCCTTTAGTTCTGTTAGTAGTTACTTGGTATATTTTGGTGCTCCCTGATTGGGGGCATAAATATTGATGACTGTTATGTCTTTTTGTTGTATAGTCCCATTTACCATTATGAATGTCCATCTTTGTCTCTTGTTATCTTTTTCACCCTTAAGTCTGCTTCATCTGATATCATTATGGCTATACCTGATTTTCTCTGGGTACAATTTGCTTGGAGAGTCAATTTCCACCCTTTCACTTTGAGTCTATGCTTGTCCTTGTAGCTGAGATGTGTCTCTCGGAGACAGCATACGGTTGGGTTTAGTTTTTTTATCCAATCTGCTACTCTGTGCCTTTTTAGTGGTGAGTTCAGTCCATTTACATTTAGGGTGATTATTGATATGTGAGGATTTTCTTTCATTCTATCTTTAGTTTTCAAGTAAGGCCATGTTTCCATTTTTTTTTTTTTTTTTTTGCCTTTTTGTTGTTGTCTATTCTTTCTGTGTGGTGGTATTCTATGATGTTTCCTCTGTTTCTTCTTTTATTACAGTATATATTTCAGTTCTGGTTTGTTTTTTTTTTTTTTTTGAGTGGTTACCCTTAAGCTTATGTAAAAGAAAGTTTGATATTTAGAGTATTCCATTTTCTTCAGCACGCTTATTTTCTCCATTCCCATATTCCGGTTCAGTCCTTTACTCTCCCCTTTTTATGTTTTGGTTGCCACAAATTGTCCCTGTTGATGGTGGTCAAATAGCCTCCTGTCGTGCCAAGTGTCAGGCGGGGTCTCTGGTACCACTGCCCACATAAGAACGCAGGACACAGTAAGGCCAAAAAGAAACACCCACGGAGTCATAGATAGGGAAGTCAAACCAATATGTTCTCACTGGCGGCTAGGCTGGAGACACAGGAAGCGGGATCCACATAATGTGCCTAACAGCAGTCTGCGCTTGCCAGCCACCATCTTCTTGCTAGCCCCCATTCTTTCTGCTAGCGTAGCCACAGCCGTTATATTAGTGGCCAATGGCTTACGGGTTACAGCTGCTGGCTATCTGATCACAGTTGATGGCAATTTACTACCCAAGCTAGCACCTTTCTATGTGAGGCCGAGAGCCTGGAAACTGTTTTCTGGGGCTTTGTCCCCACACCTCCTTTAGTATTTCTTGCAGTGCAGGTCGTGTGTTAGAAAATTCCCTCAGCTTCTCTATGTCTGGAAAGGTCTTTATTCCTCCTTCATATCTAAAGGATATCATTGCTTGATATATTATTCTTGGCTCATAATTTCTCTCTTTCAATAGTTTGAATATTTGGTTCCTCTCCCTCCTGGCTTGTAGAGTTTCTGCTGAAAAATCTGATGATAATCTAATGGGCTTTCCTTTGTAGGTTACCGTCTTCTTTTCCCTGGCTGCCTTCAGGATTCTTTCTTTGTCGTTGATTTTAGACAGCTTCAAGATAATGTGCCTTGGAGAAGACCTGTTGGGATTGAGGTAATTAGGTGTTCTATTTGCTTCTTGGATTCGAGGATCCAGTTCTGTCCACAAGTTTGGGAAGTTCTCAATGACAATTTGTTGAATATATTCTCTGTTCCCTTCTCTTTTTCTTCTCCTTCTGGTATGCCCATTATTCTTATATTGCTCTTTCTGATGGAGTCGAAAGTTCTTGTAGAGTTCTTTCATTTCTTTTAAGTCTCAAGTCTCCTTCTTCTTCCATCTGTGTAATTTCCAGGTTTCTCTCTTCG
Source organism: Rhinolophus hipposideros (assembly GCF_964194185.1). Taxonomy (NCBI): domain Eukaryota; kingdom Metazoa; phylum Chordata; class Mammalia; order Chiroptera; family Rhinolophidae; genus Rhinolophus; species Rhinolophus hipposideros. Next base: position 3,515,005 of record NC_138054.1, on the reverse strand, counting down.
ATGTCACTGATTCTTTCCTCCATGTGGTCAACTCTACTACCCAAGCTGGTTATTTCATTCTTAATTTCTTATATTGAGTTCTTAATCTCCAGAAATTCTCTTTGGTTCTTTTTTAAAATTCCAATCTCTTTCGTAAAATGCTCATATTGTTCTTTGATTGTGTTTCTGAGTTCATTAAACTGCCTTTCTGTGCTTTCTTATATCTCGTTGAGTTTTTTCAGAACTGCAATATTGAATTCTCTGTCATTTAAGTCACATATTTCCATATCTTTAAGTTCCTTTTCTGGAGACTTTTTACTTTCTTTCTGAGCTATCTTGTTGCCTTGGTTATTCATGGCAATCACTGATTTATTATTTCTCTTCCTAGACATCTACAGGAGTGGCTTCTGCAACAGGTTGATAGGAAGAGGTCTTTCTTTTGTTTTCCAGTACTTGTTGGTAGAATGTTTTATTTTCTCTCCGACTTCAGCCTTTTTCTCTCTCTCTCTCACACGGTAGTGCTGTTTTCTCTGCACTATTCCAGCTTCTCACACAATGGGGGAATCCCTGGGAGACGGGCTTCTCCTCTGTTAATAGTTCACCTGGGTCACAGGGTGCACTGTCCTTGTGGGTATGCGGAGAGCTTTTGAAGTTCTAAAGCTCTTCCTGCACTAGATTCAGACCCTGTATGTTTCAGCAGTTCTGCTTACTTTTGCAGGGATCTGTCCAGATAGGTGGGCTAGGGGCGGGGTGAGTTGTGAGGGGTGGCCTAAAGCACTGGTGGCAACCACCACCACAGCTAGTCCTGCTTCAACATCTCCCTCCCCTTTGCAGGAACTAGTTTGTCTGAGAATCTGTGTCTGCGGTCCAGAGGTCTCAGAACAGCAAATATTCTGTTCTTTTGATCTGACACTGCTACTGTTCTGCTTCTAGCACCGTGCACGGGAGCGCTGGGCGAGCTCTGGGAGGATAGGGAGGGGCAGCTAGTCCCAGTGCCTAAGGCTTCTGTTCTCTCCTTAGCAGTGAGGGCTTAAACCACCGTTTTCAGCCTTCTTCCCTCAGTCTTTTCTCTGAGGTCTCTGCCATGAGCATTGGGTTCAGCCGTGTTATATGCTGCCCCCTCAGCCCTGTGGTCCGTAAGCGGAGCCCTAGTAGTCCGAGTTCTTCCCTCTCCCACAGCTGCGGTAGTTCCGGGATGCAGCAAGCTCGGAGCACTGAGCTAGGTCTGCGTCCTGCTCCCGCGAGGCTCAGTCTCCGCACTTCTCCCTTCCCTCCTCCCTGCTAGTGCAATTCGCCCACCTTTAGGTGAGTTCAGTGGTGGGCCTCTTCGTCTTGCCTGTCTGCTGTACAGGGAGTCCTTTGTGGAGTTATTGTTGTTCGATTAGTTGTAAGTTCCAGGGGAGCTTTACAAAGACTCACCTCACGCTGCCATTTTGATCTCCTATATCTTTTTATTTGAGTATTTAATACATTTACACTTAAAATAATTATTTCCATTTTCTTAATTGCTGATTTGGTTATTTTTGTAGTTCTCCGTTGTTTCTTTCTTCTTGTCTTATCTCTTCCATTGTGGTTTGCTGGTTTTCTTTAGTATTTTTTTGTTTGTGTTCCTTTCTCTTTATTCTTTCTATATCTTTAGTAGGTTTTCGGTTTGCGGTTACCATGAGGTTTTGTGTATATTATTCTATATCTATAGCAGTCTCTTTTAAGCCGATAGACACTTAAGTTCATACATATTCTAAAAGGACCACATTTTTTTTACTCCCCTTTCAATGTTTCATGTTTTTGATGTCATATTCTAGATGTTTTTGTTTTGTGTAACTCCTGCTTATTTTAGTTTAAGCTGAGTAGGGCACTTTTTTCTTTTGACCTTCATAGTAGCTTTTTAAATGTCTGGTTTGCTGTGTTTATTAAATAGTTGGCTTTACCTGTGAGATTTTTCTCATTCTTGTGTTTTCTTATTTCTGTTTATGGCCTTTCTTTTTCTGTTTAAAGAAGACCCTTTAACATTTCTTGTAAATCTGGTTTAATGATGATGAACTCCTTTAGTTTTGCTTGACTGGAAAACTCTTTACCTCTGATTCAATTCTGAATAATAATCTTGCTAGGCAAATTATTTTCGCTTGTAAGTTCCTTTTTTTCCCACACTTTAAAGATGTCCTTCTACTCTCTTCTGGCTGTAAAGTTGCTGCTAAGAAATCAGCTGATAGCCTATGGGATTTCCTTTGTATGTAACTAATTGTTTTCATCTTCCTGCCTTCAAAATTATCTCTCTAACTTTTGTCATTTCAATTACAATATGTCTTGCTCTCAGTTTCTTTGTATTCTTGCTTGATGTGGAGTTCTTTGTGCTTCCTGGACATGGATGTCTGTTTCCTTTCCCAGATTAGGGATATTTTCAGCCATTATTTCCTTAAATCAAATTTCTGTTCCTTATTCTCTTTTTTCTCCTTCTGGGATTCCTATAATGTGAATATTTTTGCACTTAATGTTGATCCCTTGAACTATCCCTATTTTTTTTTTTAATTCTTTTTTTCCTTTTTACTGTTCTGATTGATTTCCACTAGTTTGTCTTCCAGGTCACTGATCTACTCTTCTATATTAGCTAATATGCTGTTGATTCTTGCTAGTGTATTTTTCATTTCAGTTATTGCATTCTTCCCCTCTGCTTTGTTCTTTATTATACTTGCTAACTCTTTGTTGAAGTTTTCCCCAAGTTCCTTTCTTCCATTATTAAGTTTGGTGAGCACCCTTATGACCATTTATTTGAAAACTTTATCAAGCAAATTATCTCTGTTTCATTAGGGTTTTATTCTGGTAATTTTTCATGTTCCTTCATTTGAGAGATATTCTTATGTTTTTTTTCATTTTGTTTGACTTTCTATTTGTTTATATGAATTAGACAATACAGCTATCTCTTCTAGTCTTGATAAAATGGCCTTGTGTAGAAGCAGCCTCTGTGTAGGCTATGTGTGCTGGATGGTTTTTGCAAGCCTTTTGAATCTAAATGGGTAGCTAAGGCATCCAGGATGCTGGCCTACTGAGCTGGTGTGCCTTTAGTTGGGGAGGTCAAGTATGTTTAGTAATGCCCTATTGATCTTGCTTGCTTCTTTTGTTTGGAGCTGAAATGGTTTTGGGCAATGTGTCTGGGAGCACATTGCTGTGACCTTGAAGGTAGGCTAGAGCACCTGGATAGAACTCCTGTTTACCCTATTGAGGTGGAGGGGGCACATACAATATCACTCACCAGCAGCTCTGATCCCAGAGAATCCCAGCATTTACAGGAGAACTCCCTGCCTCCCCAGCCTTCTTTATACAGTCTCTCTCTCATTTGTTGTACAGAAAGTAGTCTTATGTAGAAATGGCCTCTGTGTAGGCTGTATGTGCTGTGTTGTCTTGGCAGCCCAGTTGGATCCAGTTGGGCACTTATGGTGCCTAGGGTGCTGGCTTGCTAGGCTGGAGCAGCTCTGCAAAGGGAGACCAGGTGTATGTGGTGGTGTCACTGTTGATACTGCTTGGTCCCTTTGTTCAGAGCTGAAATGGGTTCTGGGTAGTGCAGCTGAGAACACACTGCAGTGATCTTGTCGGTAGGCCAAAGTATCCACTTAGTGAACCCACCTGTCCTGTCAAGATGGAGGGGGACATAAACACTGGTGCTCATTGGCACCTCTGATCCCAGAGAGCTCCTGCAGTTTCCAAGTCTTCTTTGTATGGTCTCTTTGTCTTATTTGTTGTTTAGAAGCTATTCAGTCAACCGTCAGTTGGATCTCAAGAGTAATTGCTCTATATAGAGGTGTATATTTCACTGTGCTTGTGGGAGGGGACAAGTTCAGCTTCCTCCTATGCCATTGTCATTTTGGACCTCTCTCTTTCCCAATTTTATTCAGACATCTTCCCCTCCCACAGTGACTTCATCTTTTGCTCCAGGGTACATACTGGTTTATATTAACCAATCACAATTACCCCCATTTCACCTGAGAGGGATTGGTAAATACGGGAGGCCTGCAGACGTAGCATCTTTGACTTGTTCCCTTCTCCTTGGGTGGTACCTGTGTCTGAACAGTCATCCAGACTGTACAACCATCCTGCAGCTGGCCAGAGAATGGCAGGACAAGCAGGAGGTAGAATTGGGCCTCCCATGACATTGTTGAGATGCTTTTCTGTGAGATAATAAATTATTGTGTTGTTCAAACCAATTTGAGCTGGGGCCTTATGTCATGTATAACTAAAAACAACCAATAAACCCAGAGCACAAGAACTATTTCTGCAAAATATGTATCAGATAATATCAGAGCTCTCAGCAGGAACAGTGGGAGCATTTGGCGATTGTCACAATAATTGGTGGGGACCACTCCGAGCATTTACTGGGAGGAAACAGGGATGTTAGATGTCCTGCAATTCGTAGAACTATTGCACAAATTCATTATCGCACATTCCACAAGACTAGAATATTCTGTTATACAGCCATGATAGCATTATATATGCCTAGAATCTCACTCCATTGCACATATAAACACAAAATATTTTTGCACAGGTTTCATATACAGCTATCATATAAATCTGAGGATCTTTTTTGGAACTAATGAATCTGGGCACTCTTGTGGGAAATCTCACAAATCAGAAAGCTGTTCACTGTGTTTGACACTTGCACTTGTATTGGTTTGCATTTACACTGGCATTCCTGATGATTTCTCTATATAAATGTACGCATTTGACTTCCCTGCTATGTTTCCTGATGCATAACTATCTGAACATTAAGCAATTGATCACTATACTGACTTTTAAAACATGTTTGTAGGTGGGTTATATTGTCTATGGATTTCTTCCATGGGGTGTTACAGAATAATTTACTTTTAAAAGGAGATGATGGTAGTAATGGTTTCACAGGCATACATATACAAAACTTGTCAGTTGTACACATAAAATATGTACTGTTTAGTGTACTTCCATTATGCCTCCATTAAGTTAGGGAAACAGGGGTCTTGGGTCTGATAGAAGTGAAAGCAACTGAAATAGATCATCGATGAGGTGGTCTTTTCCAAATTCTAAAATTTCAAAAAAACACTTTATTATTGTACAAAGAATCTTGGGTCATAAACTCTAAACAGGTGAGCCACTTCCAGAGATTTATATAACTGTAGAGGACACATGTTCGTCCCTTTCAGTTTCCTCTTTGACTGAAGTATGCCATGTAAGAAGACACTCAGTGGCACCAGGAGATTTATCATTCTGGTGTGTATCTGATGCTATGTGACGATCATATCATTTTGCCAAGGATACTTGTGAAAAGACCTGAATGTGAAAAAACACTTTCTAATCCTCCACACCCCTACCCCCAAATCTGATCCATATTACTTCATAAACTGTTACTTTTCTGTCTAGTTGATTGATAGTTAGAAGCATAGTAGAACCAAAGCCAGTGATTCTGGAGCTGGATAACGTTGGCTTTTGAGAGACAATTATGTCCTTTTCTTCACAACTCCACATTGAGTATCCGTCTGTTAAAACTTGGTATCAGCCATGGATGGAGTATCTACACCATGGGAATAGGCAAATGCTACAGACCAGGTTTTTTTACTCTTGGAGATCAGTTTTTGTAAACATTTACCAGTGACCACTGTTCAGAGCATGAGCAGACACGCTCTTCACTTAGATGTGTCCAGACTGCATATTGAAGTATACAGAGTAGGAAATGCTTATTCTCAAAACTTCAAATAAATCGTAGCTTTGCTTTGAATATTAGAATCTGCTTTTATGTTATCAGAAGACTAGGGATACATACTAAGATACTGACCTTTTTAGGAGTTGGTAAAAGATCTATAGATGGTTGGTGAAAAGGTGCATTCATGTATAGGTGGGTAGCAGGGAAGTAAAGATGATGCCGTGTGTATGTGTGTGTGTGCGCGCGCGTGTGTGTGTGTGTGTGTGTGTGTGTGTGTGTGTGTGTGTGTATAAACTGGCTTGAAATCAAAGCTAACAAACTTTGGCTCCAAGTAACAGATCTGACGTAAATGGTATGATTGCTAGAAGTTCATTAGTACACTCTTATTGAATGGGGTTTGGCAGTGGGCTTGTTTTCCATTGGCATAAGGGAGTTAAAGAAAAACTGCCAACAAAGTTTTTAGCCAACCAGATTACAATCAGCACACTGCACCTGAACTTGATGCCTACACAGCCATTTCAGTTAACACCTGGAAGTCTCTAATACTTGGTAGGAAGCACATGAAAAGATTCAGAGTTGAGGAAATATGTTAAGGGGCTGGGCCTTGAGCTCACAGAGACTCAGATTGCAGGCCTGAAAGATGAAGCAAATCCATGCATTTGGAGTTTAAATGCATGAGCCCTGGCAGCATATGTCACATTGACAAATAGAGACACTACATCCTATACATTCTCCCAATCCAAGGAAAAGGCATGAGAACTTTTTTCAGACGTCTGAGCTGTTTACCCTTGTGGCTCCCCTTTGCATTCTTCTCTCCTTTCTGTGTGCTGTCTTCTCAACCCCTTCAGGCACACATTTCTTCAGCACGAATATGTCCTGGCAAGCCCAAGATGCCATATTGTTCTCTCCCAACTCCACATTAAAACCCACTCCCAGAAAAGCATTTAATGTCAGCCATTTCTTCCTCACCCATCTCAGCCCAGTCATATTCAATCAGAAGAGATGTTCATCTTATATACCATTGTGCTGCAGGGACCACAACTCCTGTGCACTTTATCTCCTGGGAGCATCTGAGTTACTATGCATCAGCCTGGTTAAGTTTTGCTTTCTCTGCCTAACTGTGGAGTTGACATACTGTGAAGAATTTTCTGGTGACTTTGTGGGTACAATTAATTGACTACAGACAAAACGAAGCATTTCTCTGAGTCTGATTTCTGTAAACTATGAGTTTGTTGTCTTTTTCCTAAACGGTTAGGGTTGGCTATTCAGGAGTATGCTTCACTCAAAAGATATTGAAGGTATAAAATAGAGAAAAACAGGATTTGGACTACTTCTGCTCAGAAAAATTCTCAGTAATAGAAAATCAGAAAGTCATTACATCACACACCATGCTTATGAGGATATTAGACTCAGGAAGACAGTGGATGGATCTGCTGAGCGATGCTGAGAAAATCACCTGTGTTTACAATTAGTCCAAAAGAGTGATGGAGGGTGACAACTGAACGGTTCTGAGTAGAAGGATCTGTTTGCCAAATTAAAAGGCTAAGACTTCTTTATAATGCGTAGATCCCCACTATCATACACATCTACTCAGGTGCCTTTTAGAAACATATTTTCATCCATACAATTTTTGAGATTAAAGTTGTTTATTCAGGATTTCAAGAAAAAAAATTGGAGTAGTGGATAATGTTATTTGTCCTGGATCTTAGAGAAAAATACCATGTTGTGATGGAAAAATTATAGCCCCCAAGTTGGCCATTTACTAGGCTAAAATTAAATCTCAATAAATTCCAGAAATATAAATCATATAGGTAAGGTTTTCTGTTGTATAAATATATTAACAAAATTTGTAAAAGGTAAAATCATCATGAATCTAATGCCAACATAAAATAAACACATGTCAGAGATTTTATTTACATCATTAACCAATGAGGGAACCAATAGGATGTTAAAATTAATGAGTTCAAAATGCAGTTCAACACACATTCACATACACACAGGGGAAATTAGAAATGTAAATTAGAAATTTACAAATAGAAGTAAAATTAGGCAACATCCACAGGGCAATAATTAATTGCATCTCCACTAGACATAATACATTTGCTTTTTTTTTTTTTTTTAAGATTTTATTGGGGAAGGGGAACAGGGCTTTATTGGGGAACAGTGTGTACTTCCAGGACTTTTTTCCAAGTCAAGTTGTTGTCCTTTCAGTCTTAGTTGTTGAGGGTGGAACTCAGCTCCAGTTGCCATTGCTAGTTGCAGGGGGCGCAGCCCACCATCACTCGTAGTTGAGAGCCCACTGGCCCATGTGGGAATCGAACCGGCAGCCTTCGGAGTTAGGAGCATGGAGCTCTAACCGCCTGAGCCACCGGGCCGGCCCTACATTTGCTTTTTATTTTTTGCAGCTTCAATATCTGTATTCCACTTTATTTATTTTTAATTAAAGTTTATTGGGGTGACAATTGTTAGTAAAGTTACATAGATTTCAGGTGTACGATTCTGTAATACATCATCTATAAATCACATTGTGTTCACCACCCAGAGTCAGTTCTTCCATCACCATATATTTGACCCCCCTTTACACTTTTCCACTATCCCTCCCATCCCCTTACCCTCTGGTAACCACTCAATTATTGTCTGTGTCTGAGTTTTCGTTTCTTTGTTTGTTTGTCTTGTTCCTTTGTTGCTTTCAGTTTTATATCTCACATATCAGTGAAATCATATGGTTCTTGGCTTTTTCTGTCTGACTTATTTCACTTAGCATTATCTCAAAATCCATCCACATTGTAACAAATGGTACTGTTTCATCTTTTCTTATAGCAAAGTAGTATTCCATGTGTATATATACCACATCTTCTTTATCTAATCATCTATCGAAGGACATTTTGCTTGTTTCCTTGTCTTGGCCACTGTAAATAAAGCTGCGTATATGAACATCAGAGCATATATGTCTTTACGGATATTTTCAGAATTTTTGAATATATACCCAGGAGAGGGATTATTGGATCATATGGTAATTCTAGTCTTAATTTTTTGCGGAACCTCCACGCTGCCTTCCATAGCGGCTGTACCAGTCTGCATTCCCACCAACAGTATATGAGGGTTCCTTTTTCTCCACAGCCACTCCAACACTTGTTATTATTTGTCTTTTTGATGAGAGCCATTCTGACTGGGGTAGGTGATATCACATTGTGGTTTTTATTTGCATTTCTCTGATGATTAGTGATGTTGAGCATTTTTTCATATGTCTATTGGCCATTTGTATATCCTCTTTGGAGAAATGTCTCTTCAGGTCCACTGCCCATTTTTTGATTGGATTGTTTGTCTTTCTGTTGTTGAGTTTCATGAGTTCCTTATGTATTTTGGATATTAATTCCTTATTGGAGGTGTTGGTTGCCTCTTTATTTTGTCGATGGTTTCTTTTGCTGTGCAGAGCTTTTTAGTTTGATATAGTCCCATTCATTTATTTTAGCTTTGACTTCCATTGCCTTTGAGGTCAAATTCATAAAATGCTCTTTGAACTCAAGGTTCATAAGTTTAGTACCTATGTTTTCTTCTATGCAGTTTATTGTTTCGGGTCTTACGTTTAGGAAACAAAATTCTTAATATTGTCTCTTATATCCTTGAAGATAGTAAGAACAGCTATGTTGAAGTGTATATTTTTATTATATTCTAATTTCTATTTTTCTATTTCTATTGAATTTTGTTTTCTATTTCTATTAAAATTTGGAATTCTGTGATTTGGAAGCTCTGTGGGTCTGTTGTTATTGTTAGTTGTTTCAGCTGATGTTTGTATACATTTTCTTGTCTCCTAAGAAGGCTGGTTATTTTTTATTGTATAGTCACTGTAACCCAAAATTATTTGCTGAAATAATTGACTCAGGTGCTAACAATATGGTAAAGAATTACTTGGCCAAGATCCAGAAAATAGAACTGAACCCAGCATTTGAGGCCTCTTTTTCCTAGAAGCATTTGCCTGTTTCTGAGGGAAAGGCTGAGTGACTCATGGGGCCAGAAAACAGTCCTGGAGTCTAGGGCTTGCAAAAGTGTGTGTGTGTGTGTGTGTGTGTGTGTGTGTGTGTGTGTGTGTGTACCTATGACACAGCCCTTCAGGGCCCCAAATCAAAATGAGTGGTGAAGGATAGGGGTACACTTAGTTTGGGTTTAATGGGTTGTGTTTATGTGGTTTGCCATCACTTACAGAAATAGGATGTTGTTGCCATCCTGGTGCAGACATGGCTTCCAGGAATGCTCATAGAGCCCATTCTGCTGATGTCCCCAGCGTGGTGACCCAAAGATGCAGGTTCACAGATCATCTCACAGTCCAAACATTTCCTGTAGCACCTGGCACTGGAGTACATGAGGAGGGGAAGAAAAACAAGATTTGAAAAACATGGAATCAGAAGCCAGTCCATGGAAAGGTTTTCCAAATCTTACAGCTCACATATGAAAGATAGAAGTTATCCAAAATTTTACAACACTAAAATTTACATGATGATGTGAATAGTGAGTTGCAAAACTGAAAGAAAGTTTTCTAAACTATCCGTAAATAACAAATTTTGATTGATTGTGCTAGAGGAAAGATTGTGCTCAATTATCTCAGTAGTCTCTCTATAGAAATGATATTACAAAATTGGTGTCATAGGATAAGGGAATCAAAGTATGCTGCCAAAAATATAAAGAAATACGAATTACAGAGGTGGATTAGACAATTGAGTTATAAAGATACTATTTTTCTGGATTTTATGCTGTTTGTGGTATTTCATAAGTTTTGAAAATTTGTAAAACATTGTGATTTCTTTTATCTTTTTAAATGATAAAAATTTTACATTAATTTTGTATTTATTCTTTTTTGAAAGAGAACTCCAAAATTGTATAAGCTTCAGGCCCCGCTCAATCTGGGACTGTACTACAATAGATGTTATGAAAGCTTCTTCCATAGTAATTTGAGAAGAGATTTTTGACTCTTGTCGTGCCGTTTAAACTGTGGATTTCAGTTTAGTCATCTGTAAAATACAGGAATTGGCCTACAATTTCTAAGGTTTATTGCAGTGCTAACTGCAGTGGTCCTGTGATGCTGTGAATTGTAGAGGCAAGAGCTTTAGTGACTTTGCTCACTGTGTGACCTTGTAAAATGACATGCCTTCATTTGACAGCTGAGGCAAAAAATGACCCAGAGCAAAAAAGGACATACACACAATGGCAGAACTCCTGAAAGGAACAACAGAGAAGAACGGATCAGTGAGGACAAAAACCACAGTGACCAAGGTGTCCACCTCTCCAGACAAGATCCCAGAACATCTGGGAAGGAACTTCAGGGAAGCTGGTCAAGTCTTGGCTTTGCAATTCTCAACCGAGTACCATCTCAAAAGTATAAAATGGTTAGCATTGAAAAACAATAGAAGAGACAGTTTATTATGACAGATCTTCTAGCTTGTGGCGTTTCCCACCCACCCCCCCCCCATCCCTACAAGTTTGGAATTAATTAGTTTTTTCATTCAAATAGGTCTTTTAATTATTGAAATTCATCCTTTGACTAGAAACAATCAGAGGAGAGTTTTTTTTTGTTTTTTGTTTTTTTGGTGTGTGTGTGTGTGTGTGTGTGTGTGTGTGTGTGTGTGTGTGTGTGTGTTAATGTGCTGTGATTAGAAAAATCACAGGATTTATCCCAGATTTTACCCAGTATAAAAAGAGGCCAACATAGTCAGTTTACAGGGGCAGTCATGAAAAACAATATAATTATTATATGGTTGCCATTAAGTCCCACTCTTCTAACTTAATGTTTTCAAAACACTAGACATAGAAATGTTATGTAAACTATAAACTTCATAGTTTATAGTTTCATAGATAAGTAAAATTTAGAAATATTTTGAAAGATTGATATTGGGTTGCCAAATCTTTATTTTCCCAAGTAAAAACATTTTTAAATCCTACCATCTAAAATTACAAACATTTCATAAAAGGAAGAAAAACTTTATACCAAGAATGTATGAAAAGATATAATGATATATTATCAGAAAAAAAAACCCAGTACTTGAAATTCAATAAGTTTAACTTTATTAATATTTACCTCATAATTGTTTTCCCATAGATAAGGAAAGATTTTATAACAGACCTGGTTAGAGAAGATTTGAATTAAATGCTTACTGAGGCATTGCTTTCATGTGACATTTCAAAAATCAGAAAAAAATAATGATGGTCACATTGGTATTTCAAACCTACTTAAAATGACATGAACCACAAACTGAGGCCCAGATCGAGTCGAATCTGTTTGATTTTCTCACATAAAAAATAAAAACATGAAATTCTAACATTGCTCTCTTAAGAGTCTACTTCCCAGAGCTGTCTATAAACTCCAAAAATTTACTGGGTCCGGAGACAGAACCTGTCTTACAATGGCAGCTGGAGAGAAAACCCAGTCAATCGCCACTGCAGTTGCTTCCACTGCCACGTGGTGGTGCTGTTGAAGCTCGGTCTTGCACAGCTGACCAGGCCATTGAGGGGCCTGCCCAGGCCACAGGGGACAGACCCCTACCTAAGTATTGCTTGTCAACAAAAGTATTCCATATTTGAGCCCCAAAGTTGCAGCTCTTACAGATACATTCTTTCATTTCACTTGAAGAGGCACTTTCTAGAATACAAGCCAGCCTAAGCCCAGTTCTAACAGCCAGACCCTCACAGTTCCAGATCTGTCATCTGCTTCCTTTCCTCCATGTTGGCCACCTCAGGAGGGGTGGGGCAGACTTTCCTTCAAAACCCTCTGAACACAGATACTCACTGTGTTCCGTTCCTGGACATCAGATGCCCCTGTGGTAAAATCTCTATGGATTCCAGTGTCCCCCTCACCTCATCAGACAGAGGACAATCTCAGTGATGGCGAGGTGATTCTCCACTGAGGCCTCTACTACAGGAAGACTGGCCTTTCTCTGGCTAAAGAGAGAACATAAATTTAATCTCTAATCAGGCAACCCTATGCCAAATATCCCCCTTACACCTCGCCGTAGAATGGCAGTGGACTTGGAAGAACTGTGAGTGGGCTGCTAGGCCAGGAGCCTCCACAGAATACAGGATGTAAGGCATGCAGGGGTGCAGCCTGCAGTGATGGTCAATGACAAGCAGGCAAGGAGACAGGGGCACAAAGGCCCACCCTCATTTCTGCTTGGCACAACCTGGACAATCCCTAGTAGCCTGACAGTCACCAAGGGGCAGGCTGAAGCCTCTGTGATATCTGCAAAGCCCGACTCCCCTCTCCAGCAGACTCACTCCCCTCTCTCTCACAAAGGGGTTACTCTCGGAAAAACTCCCCAGTTAAAGCACCACATGCGAATCTCAGGCTCTGCTTCCAGAGATGCCAAACTGCAACCCTGGCCGTTCTCCTGAAGTTCTAGTCCTGCTGGTTGGATTCCTCAAGCTCACAGCAAGGGTCATGAATAACTAACTTAGGATGGCACCAGTTATTGCAAGAAACGTGCTAGTATGCAGTGGGAGGTGGACGGCCCAGCCACAGCCACTGATTCAGGGCCTGTCCAGACTTCATAAATTGCCAGGAGAGCAGTGCAGCAGAAAGCAAGCTCACCTGTCCCGCTGTCCTCCTCAGACTTACTCTTAGTCAAGAGAGGGATCTGTCTGCCCCATTGAGCTTCATTGTGTATGGTGTGTCCCCACCCGGCGCCCTTAAGCGTGGCCTGTGCGTAGTTACATGGAGAGTGAGCACTCATTCCCTCTGAAAACAGGTCTGATTTCGTATCTCTGATAAGCTCACTACCTGAGTCACAACCACTCAACTGGGAAGAGGTCAGCGGGAGGCATTTTCTCAAAAAGGGACTGGATGCTAGGCAACACCAAGGACTTCCAGGCTTCGTTTCATCCATCCAGAGACCCTCAGCAGGCAGCATAACGTGTGGTTTGAAACAGTGGCTTTCCAGGTGGTCCCTGTGAAGTTGTTAGAAATGCAGATTCTCTGGCCTTGCCTCACACCCACTGAATCAGAAATTTGGGGGAGAGGGCTGGTACTCTGCATTTTCACAGGCCCTCCAGGGGATGCTAACATTGGAGAACCACTGGTTTAGAGCAGAACTTGGTAAAATTTTTCTGTAAAGGGCCAGATAGTAAATATTTTAGGCTTTTGGGCCATGTGGTCTCTGTCACTGCTCAGCTCTGCCCTTTGTAGCATGAAAGCAGCCACACACAGTACATAAAGGAATGAATGTGGCTGTGTTCTGATAAAACTATTTGTGGACACTTAAAATTGAATTTCATGTAATTTTCATGTGTTATGAAATCTTCTCTTAATTTTGTCAACCATTAAAAAATATGTGTGAAAGAGCTTTGCAAGTAGAAAAGTGACAAGAACAGGAAATTGGCAATTCCTGTGCTAGAAAGCCAACATGCCATCCTGAAATGACACTGCTGAGAGGGAAGACGTGGCAGGAGGGATGGAAACAGTGTGAGGGTGGCCTCAGCCGGACATGTCAGATGACGCACACATGCAACCTGGGCTAAGGGCCAGACAGGTAAAAAGACAGTGGCACTCCTGGGCTGTGGCTCTGGGCACCAGTGACCTCACACTGTCTTCACTGTATCCCAGGGGTTGTCCTTCCTCCACGGTGGAGTCCTTCCGGAGGCTAAGAAGAGTGCTTCATGTACCTGATCTTTCCCTGTCATCTCATGTCACGTTCTAAGCTTTGCCTCTGCTCCAGTTTCAGGCTTATAACTGCATTCGGTTATGCTCTATGGGTGGTAATAATCACTGTCACTCACTTCCACCAAATAGATGAACGTTTCTGGTTGGCCATGCTATCAGATAATGAAATATGCCATAGGGAAAATGTGAAGCATTTGCCTCTAGAAATTAAGAGTAAGAGACAGAAAAGAACGAAATGGTCTTTCTGGTTTGGCAGTTTCCTGTTTCCCGGAATAGAAAGTCAGAGTCCAATGCAAAATGCAAAATTCAGATGCACACATTTTATCTGGATATTATCACATTTATTTATCATAGGAACTCCATGAGGTAATTAATATTCGTATTATTCATAGATGAATCAATGTGTCCCAATGGGGCTGAATAGCTTTCCCAATGCCCCCCAATTGGGCCATGGAAGGGCAAAGCTAATAGTCTGTTTTGCAAATGCCTCTGGGCCAGTGAGAAAGAGCTCCAAAGTGATACAATGATGACAGAAAAAATGAGGGAATGTACCCTCTATAGAAAGCAGCCCTGAAGTAAGGGAAGCCCCCAAAACACTGCCAGAAAGTGACCACATGTGGACCACATGTAAATTGTCACTTCTGTGTGACTTTTATTTTTTTTACAAAATTAATTTTTTCTTATTAAGACAAGTTTCCAGAACAACACTTTCCTTATTTTTCTGTTATCACTTGTTAAGATCCCTGGTGGCTTTTTCTTCCATGGAGATAACAATTTGGGTTGAAATCTCTAACCATTTTATTATGTGAGTGCCTATAATGGTTATTCCTATCCCAGTCCTTTGAGACAAATGCTATAAACTAACACATTATTTTTCTTCTTCTTCCTCTTCACTCCAACACTGCCTCAGTTGTCAGTCTAGGTTGATTCTGACGCCCGCTTGGGGCAGGGTCAAACAGAGTTCTTTTCTATACAACAGAGATGAGGGCAGTCACAGCAGGCAGTGTCTGAAATACCACCCTGGATAGATTCTTTTGAAGTGTCCAACAGCTCTTTCTTACCCTGGGGCACTCTTACATGAACATGTGGTCAAATATGGAAATCTCCAGTAAAAGTTGATGAAGAAACCAAAGTAGGAGCAATTGGCAGCCATTTCTTAAAGACTAGTGTCTGACACAGACCATTAGCACAGGAACATGGCAGGCAATCTTAAGCGAAGGAGGTTTATCATTCCTGCTTCCCTCACCAGAAGCCATTAGTGAACGGAATCCTCTCTGACATTTAACTAGAATTCATTATCCAAACGCCTAACCCGCTTTCTCTACTCTCTATTCTGTCTTTCAAACTCTGTAATCTGTATTCACTTTTATCCTTAATTCAGGGAAATCCTATGTTAAAGTTCTACTTCTTCTTGTCCATGCTTCCTCCTTTTGGCATCAGACAGTGTTCATCAATTTTGATGAGCCTCAAGATCTGAAATTATAGCCATGGCTGGCCTGGGCTAATGTTCCTCGGCCCCCTTGAGTGAGCACAAATGGAGAACATGCCACCTCCCACACAGGCACTTTTCATGTCATGAAGAGGGTGAAAAGTTCTCCCTGAGAGAAGGGACGACTAGTGTGGCCGCTATCAGACCTGGTTCTCCTCCCCCACTGACCGCATTATTCACTGCTGCCTCAACCCTACCAACTCTCCTCGTATATTTTGCTTCGAAGTTTCTCCAAAACGTTGTGAGTTAAATCTTTGCTTAAGCATTTTCCTCATAGCTCAGGAAGGGAGAAAGAGACAGATGGGGGACACTTGCTGACTGGTCCTGCCTGAGGGCCTCAGCCAGGCGTCCCGCTGGCTGGCAGAGGGATGATAGATGGTGCCCCTTCCTGCGTGTGCAGGGGAGGCTGCCTTTGCCTGATTCTGTTCAGTTAACAAAACAGGGGGAGCTGCCAAGACAAACAGCTGAGGTATGAAAGTTAACAGCTAGCGATCACTGCGGTGTGAAACGGACCCATGAAATGAGACATCAAGGATGCTGCTTGGAATAGCTTGAATGTCAAACATTCTTTCCCAGAGAGAGGATGGACAACAGCACAGCAGCAGTGTGGGAGACATGGGCCAGGCAGGCGCGCACATATCCCAGGGACGGGGGAAGAGACCCCACTTCTGATGCTGAGACCTCAGGCCCCACACTGTGAGGTCAGGAGGCAGTGCCCACTTTTCACCCATCACATGCCAACACTCCCTGCCATCTCCCCACCCCCATCCACAAAAACAGCTATTAATAGGTCATGTCAAAAGAGCCCTTGTAGTTTATAATCATTTTCATCTGGCTTAGGGAAAAGCAACCATAAAATGTCTGTCGGATGACTGTTTGGGCCAGCGAGGCAGGTTTCCATCAGCTAGTACTCAGAATGTGGTAGCAGCTGACAGACGAGGCACAGGATGGTTTATGGTCTTTAATGCCCGTGCTGACATGGAGGATTGGGACAAGATTTATTCTAGGCCCGGCCCATCACCGAACACTGAGACCCAGTCATTACAAGCCAGATGACAACTGGAATGCAGTAATCACTTGAAGGAATATTTATTTGGTTTTTAAGTTTTTGGATGAATCTGGTTTTCAGAAAGTGATGGCCTGCTAGGAAGTCAGACTATGCCATTATTACATCCAAACCATTATGCATTTGCTAGCCAATTATGTAATCCTATATGGAAAACATAATCAGAAAGTAGGATAAGCCCCAAGACATGAAGGCTCATTATTACAGGCCTTACCACCATAACTCCACTTGTGGTTATTACACACCCTAAATATCAGTAATGACCAAAAGAACCCAATACTTGCAAAGTCTGGTCAGTATCGTTAAGTCCCTGGCCCACTGTGTCAGTGAATTTGATGGAGTGGAAATATGTATTAGACTACTTTTCTTCTGACTCATTCTACTGAATTTCGGGTGATAAACAGAATAGTAAAAATAGAGTTGGACATTTTTATTAAGCCTATTGTCAACCTAAAGATTTCAACTAAGCTTCTACAAACACATCTTCTTTCACACTAAAATCATCCCAAATGTTAAGTCATACCTTGGAATCAACGACATTGACTTACAACATTTTAAATGGTGTTTGCTTCTTCCAGATAAGCAAAGGAAGCTGGGCACAAATGACTGATATGCCACTATTTCTATGAAATACAGCATAACACTTCCTGTACAATCTTCAATTCATTCTGTGCCACTTAACTATCTTGTTTTCCTTTCCTTTCCAGAACTCTAAGCAAGCATTTTTCTCTGATAATTTTTCTCCTCAGGAAAATCCATCATTTTCCAAGTGCACCAAAAACAAGAAGCCTGGTCTGATTTATGACCCACTCACCCTCATGGTAGCTGTCATATACCACCGCACACATCACTCGGCCAAAGGTGCACAAGCCTGATGTCTGTATTGGCAGTGTCCATGGTGTGAAAATTCATTGAGCTATTTGCCTATGTGGGCACATTTCTAAGTATGCATACACCAACAAAATAATTCATGCTTTAAATGTACATAAGCCATAACCATAGAAGTGTTCTCCCTGTCTCTTGTCCATATTAAGTCTAAGATAAGTGAAAAGCAAATAAATGAAAGGTCCTCCAATGTAGGCTGTGATTCTGCAGCTTTGAGGTGGATTGTGCAATGTTGGAGAGAAGCAGTGTGAAGGTTTTAAGGAGGAGGCAGATACTGGAAGCCCATTCTCCTGTCACTTAATTTGTTCCCAGTGCCTGCCCTAGATTTCAGCAGTTGTCTCTTCACCCACTCCCCAGCTCACTCAACCACTTCTGCCTTACAGGTTTTAAATATTGTTACATTTGTGTTTAACAAACTTCAAAACCAGAGTTTTCGAGGGAAAAAAAACAAAAAAACCTCTTATCACTGGATTTTTCTTCCAGGGTAACCCTGTGCAGGAATTCATTTCATTCTCTTATTTAAGCATCCTGTATTGACCATGTTGGTAATCAAAACATTTCCAAGATGGTATTTAAAGCTAATGAGTTAGGCAAACACAGACATATTTTGTTGTGCAACCAAAACCATGGGCTTCCAGGGCTGTCAGGCAGAGCCCGGCCCGCAGCTGCAGCGCCCAGCTGCTTCCATTCGTGGCCTCAGTCAGCACTGTGTGTCCCTCCAGGTTCACTCTGCGTCCTTCTCCACACTGCTCTGGGCTTGGGACACTTCAAGGGGCCCCCCATGCTCTGACTTCCAGTTGGGTCTGGCAATGCAGAGTGAGGTCAGAGGTCAGCCTTTTTGAGGAGTCGCTCTGACCGGCTATGACCCTTGAGCTAAAGTTACCCTCTTCTCAAGGTGGCCCTCTCCACAGGATTCTCTATAACCACCAGCCATTGCTCTCAGGCCTTCACACTGAGGAGCGGTGATAACCCTAGCTGTTATGATTATTTGTCATTTCCCCATACCACGATTTCAACTTTGTAAATAGGCCCCCTCATTAAATCCTCCTTAAAAGATTATATTTGAAGATGCCACATATTTCCTGTGGAGGCCCTGACTGACGTGGGGTCTGAAGGGAGGCTATGGTCAAACACTGATATGGAGTCACCACTAGATATCAGCCTCCCCCACTGCCCAGCCATGGGCTGCCCAGCTGTTGTGTCATGTAGCTATGCTCTATGCGCTCCAACAACAACAAAAAGAAATGTATAGAGAAAACAAACTTTGCATCACAGATTCAAGCCAAACGCCTTACACAATTTTTATCTGTAAGTGTCAGTGTACCTGCATGGATGCTCCACTCTCCTGGAAGCTGGGTGCTAGGCGCTGTCTGGAATTAGGCCCATATATAGGATATACACAATCTGGAGGCCGTTATGGCTACACAAAGGACCTGCAATGCCCTCTAGTGCAGCCCATCAGGAGATTTTCCTGAGAAGCTCTTGTCAAAGTCTTTGGCATTCCATCTCACTGTTCTTTGTCGTCTATACTGCTGACCAATGCTGGCCTCCTGACTGGAAGTTGGAAGGGGGGCTGGCACATGATGAGTCCCAAATGAATATTGTTGAATATGTACCACTCACCATAAGCCCCTTGATGAATTTTCAAAAAGGAAACACATATCAATAGCACCCAGATCAGGAAACAGATGTTACCATCGCCCTTCAAGCCCCCTCATACTTCCAATCACCCCACCTCCAATGGTAACCTTTACACTTACTTTTAATGCCATAGATCTGTTTTTCCTAGTTTTGAACTTTCGGTAAATAGAATCATATAGCATGTACTTTTTTTTGTGGAGGGGATCCAGACATATATAGTGAGCCTGGAATTGGAACAAGAATGAAAGTTGGAAGTAGACAAGAACTTTCTATGACACATGTAACTATCTTGTCATACTATGTTGGTGCAAAAGTAACTGTAGTTTAAAAGGTTAACGATAATTGCAAAAACTGCAATTACTTTTGCATCACCAAATAACTTACGAGAGAGGAGAATTGAAGGAGGAGACTCAGAGGACAGTTTCTGGTAACATTGGCCAAGGTTTTATAGCACAGTGAACTAGCTTCTAAACCTGGAATAGCGAGTGCCCAGAAAAGGGGAAAATACAACCTACCCTTAACTAGGAAGAAACAGTGGTTCCCTATATTTTAGGAGCTAATCCATGCTTAGCAAAGGCTTAATTCCAGACAGCCCACAGCACACAGCTTCCAGGAAAGTGGAGCATCCATGAAGGTACACAGACACTTGTAGATAAAAATTGTGTAAGGCTTTTGGCTTGAATCTGTGATGCAAAGTTTATTTTCTCTATACATTTCTATTTTGTTGGAGTGCATACAGCATAGCCACATGACACAACTGCTGGGCAGCCTGTGGGTGGGCAGTGGGGAGGCTATCCTAGTCCAGAGAGTGACATGCCCAGCGTTGCTGAGCAGGAACAAGCCAGGCCAAGCTGGAAACAGCTGGAAAGCCTCTAAGAGCTGGGGAAAGGTCTGACTGACATGGCCTCTACCCCACCATGGCTCTACCTTGGAGCCGCTCAGCAGGACCTTGTACACCAGAACTGACAAGGCCTAGTAATTCCAGGGGAAGTCTTCTGGTTAATCATGATGCAAAGGGAATGTAGATTTGGGTGACTGATGAATAATAACCAAAAAAGAGAAAATTGGAAAGCCTCAACCTATTGCACACATTTTTATTCCATAAAAAGGCAATTCAGATCATTCAGTCCCAAAGAATTACATTATTGTGTGTGCTCCGAGATGTCCAAGTTCACTGTAAGTTTGAATGATCTCTTTTTAACATTCAGGGCATGACTAAAGAAGCTGAAGAAATTCTGAAGGCTGTTAGCTCTATGGCATAACAGCTATAGGTAATGATAAAATTCACCTCCCAGCTCATTTCAGGGCACGGTATGTTTTCATTAAATGACTCTTAAAAGCAGAAACTGAAAAATGGTGCTCAGGTTAGGCCTAATGTTTGAGTAGAATGTGGCTGCTCCTCAGAAACTCTTGAAAGGGGAGCCTTTGAGGCAGCAGTTTCTGTAAGAAAGTACATGTAACAGAACTAAATTAGTTTTTGTTTTAACAACAGATTTTGCTAAGGTCCTACCCTGACTCACACTAAGACTGACAAATGGCTGACTTTTGTTCTGACTTGAATGCACGAAATCGCTTCACAGCTGGTGAGGGGCACATGCTGAGTGCGGGCTGAAGTTCAGTAAAGGATCACAGAAACCTCACGGAAGAAGACGTGAGAAAGAAACTCACCAGGAAATCCAAATTCTGATGGAAACGCAAACCATCTGTCATTAATTTTGTAGTGCAGTTGCGTCTCCTCCACGGAGACAAACAGGGTATCACCTTGAGCAATCCTCAGAAAGCGGATTATATCTCCCAGCATGTCCCTCATTGCTGGAAGCATTGGCTGTTTCTCTGTTTGAATGCCAAATGAAGTTGTTGACATAGGTTTAGAGGCCATTTCTCTTTAAGCCCTAGAATCACACTCGGCTCGTGGGATAGTTGTACCATGAGAGACACTCGTACATGCTCTTACACACCTGAGGGCACGGTGCAACCAGAACTAACCACCTTGGTTCTCTCTGGGGTATACATTCATGGGTGAGTATAAATGATCAGTATTTAATAGTTTTTTCTTTTGGCTAAACTCATAGAGTTGAATTCATAGAAGCAAAATGTAATTTTGATAGAACTCTATTTCAAGCAGACATTCACTTCTGACTGGTGGTACAGAAATCATGTGTAATATCTGCACTCTCATATGCTGCACCTGTGGGTTTCATCAAAACCAATGAACCGATCCAATTATGGTTATTAGTTTAATAAGCTTCTTAGCAGCAGAAACACACCTAGAATTAAAATTAATGAACTTAAATAAATTATTGGTTTTGTGAGGCTCTAAATTTACAGGCTATAAACTATAAACTTTTAAAGATATATTTTATGAAAGATTATGTTACTGAAAGTTGGAGACAAGCATGAACTAAGTAAATATCATCAGCCTAAAATAATGGAACTAATCAGTGTTGGAGAGAAAGAAAAAGAGAGATGTCGATATTGATATTGATTTTTGTTACTGGATACTGGGCTATAAAATAAACTTAAATAGATTTTTTTAACAGAGGTTATTTTCATACACCAAATAAATAATAATAAATTATGATCAATGGAGGAAGTTCAGCAATTTTTTCTAGCAAATAACAATTAAAATAGAAAGTATAGTGATAACTATAGTCATTTATTTTAAAATATCACCATCTTAAAACAAAATATTGTGGGAGATGAGGGTAAGGAAGATCAAATATATGGTGATGGAAGGAGAACTGACTCTGGGTGGTGAACACTCAATGGGATTTATAGATAAGGTAAAACAGAATTGTACACCTGAAATCTATGCAATTTTACTAACAATTGTCACCCCAATAAATTTAAAAAATATATTAAATTGTGTGTGATTTTAAAGAAATTCCTCACAGAAACAAAAGCTTTGGCGAACCTCATCATCTTCATAGAATTTTCTGCCCCTAAATGGCCATGGGAGAACCATACTCGAGTGGACATTTTCTTAACTAGTTTCAGCAATCCTTATTTCCTTCCTTCAAGCCAAACTCTCCCTTCACATCTTTTTTCCCCTGCAGTAGACAACAATATAAATCTCATTAGAAATGACAAAATTTGTATCAAAAGAGAGTCAGAAAAGCTTTTAAGATTCAACTGACCTATATGGATAGGATAAAAAAAATCCCAAATATTTAAAAACTCATCCTTGAATCTGTAATACTGGAGTTTTGTTCTGGAGAGGGGAGAAATGAGCTTTGCGTCCTAGGGAGGTAGATGGAGTGCAGCAGGTCCCGTGTCTCCCCCACCCCCAGGGGCAGCCCGCTGCAGGAAGACAAGCTGTCTCATGGAAGACTGATCCATCCGCCTGCGCAAGGCCAGAACAGGAGTCAGGTCTGGGCTCTTGGACTGGATCCGGCCACAGAGCTGGATATGTGAAGGGCCATGTGCATTGTACCATTTGTCTAAAGACAAGGAAATGAAATGCATTTCCTCAGCAATAGGACATTTGGGAGCAAATCCGATTTGACAGAGGGAAATTGACCCAAGGATTCTTAGCTTGTCAGAGATACACAACCGAGTTGTGATCCATCATGAAATCAGTAATCCCCCTCAGATCATGTAATCTTATCACATGTGCACACATGTACACACACTTATACGCACATACCCACACACTCACATATTCATGCACATACACTCACATGCTCATGCACACACACACTTGCTCCTAGGCCCATACATTGCCCTGCATCCTCTCCAGATGCTACAGTGCATCTGTGGCATTTATTCCTGCCAATGTATGCATACTTGCTGTGTGCGGTTGAGGCATGGTGCAGGGGAAGCTGAAACAAGGTGCTCATCAAACTCAGAGGACTAATTTCTGACTAAAGGAAACATGATGCAAGAATGCAAGGCTACTGCCAGCATCGCCCACACAGCACTTCTTTCATTTCTGCTCTGGGACTTTCCTAAGGATGTCCACCAACTCCACAGAGTGCTGTGTGTAAGGTTATGTGGACAGATGACCACAAAAGTCTGGGTCAAGACCGCCAGCCATTTTTTCCCTTCTGAACCAAGCCAGAATTTGAATTCAGGTCTCCAGAGGGGAAAGCTTGCCAAACCATCCACTGTAATAATAAGTGCCACATTCACTGCAGGCAGAAGTTCTGGGAAGAGGGAGAAAAACAAAAAAACTTAGAGAACTGGCCTTCAACATTCCCCGCAATCCAAACCAGCATGGTCCTGAAACTCCAACCTGGTCCCCTTGAGGGACACTTGTCTATTTGTTTACATCCCTTGGTTTCCTACTTTTACCCAAAAGCAGAGAAAAAGACAAAAGACACTAAAAGCAATGGTACATTCTTGCCATATTTCTCATCCATTCAGAAGTAAAGTGTCAGAAATCTTGTGGGAAAGCAACTTCTCAGGAGAATTCTAACCCAATTTCTCAACTATAGTGGTCTGGAGTTTTTGTCTCAGTTTTAGATAAGGTCCTAATTCCTGGTTGCTTGTTTGCTCAAATTTCAAATTCTCCTCAGGTTCACATCAATCATTCCAAGAAACAAGCAAAACATTTCACATAACAAAATTTGTTGATTTTTTAATATATCTTTGGTCTGAGTTTATAAGACTTCAATGTCTTTAAATAAAAACATCTCTCTCTCTCTCTCTCTCTCTCTCTCTCTCTCTCTCTCTCTCTCTCTCTCTCTCTCTCTCTCTCTCATAATCTGAAGCTTGCTCTCACCACGACCACAGACTCTAACAATGAGCTACTAAACAAAATGTGTGAGGAAACCACAGAAATGAAGACAATTAGGGTAAATAAGTTCCAGTGATCAAATATAGCTAATTTGTATCCATAATATTTGGGAGTTACACAGTCTGCTTCAATTTAAAAGATATCTTCCAGACCACACTGGTTTTTTTCCAAGGGGACTGCCTTTTGCTTTTAATTATTGAACCTTAAGAATCTTGCTGTAATTTTGGGTTAGCTTGTAATTCTTGAAATAGGAAAAGAAAAAGTCTAGTCCATAAATCCATCTGTCTTCCACCAATTCCAACAATAGACTTCTGTGGCCCAATTCACTATCAATTAACTGTGGGACCTGGTAAAGGCAGGAGAGAAACTGAAGAAACTAAGCTCACAGCAAGCATGGCCTCAAAAAGCAGTAGCGTGAATGGACACTCTTTGGCAAAGAGCCATAGCGAAATAAAATGTATAAGAAATGTCTCAAATATAGAATATACTCCTATACATAGGAAAAAGTGAACTCTAAATAGTAAGACTTAACCCTTCTGTTTTAAGAGACTTTGAGTAGTCCTATAGTAAATAGTAGTTAGGTATTTGATAACATTGCCCACATTTTAAGAAATGTATTCTGATCACTATGACTAATGATCCCTGTGATAGAAGTTAGGGCACGCCTGTGGTCCCCCCCCCAGGTATACAGCAGTGCACAGGGGATCTCTACAATGAGCTGTCATTCATCCTCCAGCCAGAGCCTGCAGTGGTAATGACAACAGGCCTCACTCTCCCTACGCGGTAAAGGAGGGGTTACAGGCGAAGCCATCCCACCGGACTCTAGATCGTTTTACAAACTCATGCAGTCTCTCAACACACACCATCTATTATAAGCCAGTGACAGGCCATATTAACATGCCTTTTATCATCTGAATTCTGATGTTTTGACCTCTTGGGTCCTTGCTGACCCTGGAGCGCCTGCCCCTCCCAGGGTTAGTGATTTCCGAGAGAGAAAGGACTCACCTGCAGGTGAGCCTAGCCGGTGCAGACCACTCATCTCCTCTATGTGCTCTCACAGCCTGGGCCACTCTCCTTTAGCTTCATCACCCCACGGCCAGGTACCAGACAAAGAGGGACAGCCCTGTGCCCCAAAGCCCACTGAAATTGTTCAGTCTGGCCAATCCTGACCTGCTCACCCTGCCTCGCCTGTTTCTTCCCACAGAAACCACAGTAAAGGCTCTTGCCACAGTTTCCCCCTCTGCTTCCTGACAGACCTTGGTGCGGCCCTGTGTGGCTCTGCATCGCATGTGTGGTGAGAACATCCCTCTTGGTAACTGTGAGTAACAAACTGTCTTCTTAAAGGCAATTGCCTCTTGATCCGTTGGCCTCACCATACTTGAATAATAATAAAACCTGTATTTTAAAATAGGCATTAGAGGCAGAGACATCAAAGGCCCAGGAATTCCTTCTTAAGAAGAGCAGGTTCATTTTTTAGCAAATCAAACTGAAGAAAAAAAGTAACAAGGAACAAAAAAAGCATTCCTAATTTTAAAAAATAAAATATTTTCTATCAAATTGGCAATTTAAAATATGTATATTTGCAACAGTGTGCTATAGGAAAATGGGCACTCTCATAGATGGTTGTGGGACTATTAGTAAGAACAACTTCTGTAAGGCTATTTGGCAAAAGTATTGAAAGCCTTAAACATGTGCATATCCTTTGAGCCAGAAATTCTGCTTTGAAGAATATATACTAAGGAAAAAAATATAAAGATGTAGCAAAATAATTTTTAGTAAAATTGCAACGAGTTAGGGGTGGAGGGAACAGACGACTAAATATCGAGGAACAGACAGTTGTTAAATAAGCAATGGTGCACACAGAGCATGGGTTGCCATTCTGCCATTTAAAACGATGGATGGTGTAGCTTATTATGTATTAACATAGAAAAACGTTCACCACATGAGTTTAAGTTAAAAATAAGATATTACAGAGTAGTGTGTATAAACTGAGAATTTAAAGAAAAACTGTAAGTACAGAGTACCCCAATTAAAGATATGAAGAATTTATCACCATATGGCCTGACAATTAGAAAAACAGATATTAAGCAACATTTGCTCTAATTGTCTTACAATCACAGATCACTCACCTTCAACACCAATGTGTCATGTAGAGAAATGTCACCTCCATGGTCTCCACAGAAAGTGTATTGGAGAGCTAGGGATCGACATATCGGAGGACTGCAATGGTGTGCTCCAAGTGTAAATAATGATTATCTCTGATGATGGAATCGTGAGTGCTTTTAAATTCTTTGTATTGTTTATTTGTACATCTAACATTTCTACGATGAACATCTCTTTTGTATTAAGAAAAAACATGCTCTTTTAACGGTTTAAAGTTATCTCTCTTCAGGCATTATCTCTCTTAAGGTCAACTCAGAACAGGTGTTCACACATCACCCAACACAATAAACTGCCCCATTTTTAGGGCCATCAGGATTCCTTCAGGTCAGTTGGGTATAATTCAGACCATGCAGACTGACAACCTGATTTGCTAAGTGACTATACTTTCCAGGCCAAAGAACAGGGCATATCGTTTGGCAAATATGCCTGCTTTTTGGAAGTCAGGCCATCCCAGAGCCTGGAAAGCATACAGCTGTTGAACTACTCTAGCCTTTGAAAACAGCAGAGACCTACAAACTCAAGGCTTAAAGGAAAACCAAGCCAAAGAATAAAACACAGAAGAAAAAGCAAACAAGCAAACATTGTTTCTAAACACTGAAAAGATTGTCCTGTGTTAAATTGCCACTCGATTCACTTAAACTCAACCACATCAGGAGGATTTCATCTGTGCCAATCAGGGTCTTGGTGCTGGGGGCAGAGAAATGAACGGGACACTGGCTCTGTGCAACGCAGGGTGTTTACCTTCCCATCTGGTGAGCTGCTTTTCCTCAAATCACCAGGCAAACCTCTGGGCACCAGGTCAGAGGGTGTGATTACAAAAGCCCTTGGAGGTGTGAATGCAGGGAGGTTTACGCAAAATAGCCACAGAGTCAAATTCCAGTGACTGGCTGTGTAAATTAACTACCCTGAGCTTCAGTTTCCAAATCTGCAAAATGGGGATGTTAACAAAGGCTTCATAGAGATGCTATGAAAATCATACCTAATGGTGGTCAGGTGAGTTCTCCTTTCCCCATTTCTATGAACCATTCCACAACCCACTGAACAAATGGTGAGCACCATTGGAGTGGTCCAATCCTGCTCCTGAGCAGACTCAGCATTTTCACCATGTAACTTAGAACTGTTATTTCAATCAACAACAGTTATGAAAGCACATACTGGATGTCAAGCATTAGCATCTCTACAGGGCTCTCTACAGTCTTCATTTGATTGCCTGGATTTCTTAAGAACCAGCCCTGCAATGCTTTCATAAAGTACAATTATTTAAGCTGACTGAAAAAAAAACATTTTGTGACATGCTTGTCATATGTATTAACCTATTTTCTATCATGTTTTTCCTGTGCACATTTAAGGAATTTTTAATAGTCTTGCAAACCTGATTCATGTTTTTGGCTCTACAGACATTGGCCATTCATTTAAATTGTTGCCCAGGAGTGGGAAACAATATATATTGTTGACTTGCCATAGAATTCAAATTTTCAAACCCTTGGGACTGGCACAGGGGGTTTCTTCACTGCATCTGCTGACACCCCAAATGCAAGGCTGATTATTAGTCCAGGTCTCAGAGAAGCAGAGGCCAAGACAAGATGAAATGTGCCAGGATTTTATAGGCTAAGAAGAGGGAAAGGCAGGTAAGGCCGGGGGCACTGCCAGACTGTGATGCAAGGTAGACCCTGAGGAAAGAGAGAGCAGAGGTTGGTGGCAACGTCCTGGACCACTGCACATTCTAAGGCCATCAGGAGTCCTCCAGCCAATGTTGCCCATCAGAAAAGTCCCGAGTCTCCCAGGAACCAGC
Organism: Rhinolophus hipposideros; assembly: GCF_964194185.1. Classification (NCBI taxonomy): domain Eukaryota; kingdom Metazoa; phylum Chordata; class Mammalia; order Chiroptera; family Rhinolophidae; genus Rhinolophus; species Rhinolophus hipposideros. Next base: position 3,486,946 of record NC_138054.1, on the reverse strand, counting down.
CTGCCTCAGTCCCCCCACTGCTTAGTCATTGGCTGGGAGCAGCCTGTAAGAAGCATGGGCTCAGAGGAAAGGTCCATTGCACATGATAGATTTCAGAGCCTACAGCGGGCCCCGCGCCTCTTCCACTTGTGGAGTTAGAAACCTGTGAGACACGTTGTCATTGCCACCACACCTACACCGAGGGAAACGCATCATCGTACAAGTGCTCACACATTTGCAAGCATGGCCTCCTATGTCACTGGAGTACCATAAATAACACAAGATGTTACTATTACTCCGCCATGGCTCTTCATACTTTTCAATACATGCTTTTGTTTTCTTCTCAACTAATTTCAGCAAATACCCCCTGCGAGCCAGGCACTGTACTGGCTGGTACAAAGTGTGGTGTCTCTGAGCCAGGGCAGCCCAACACAGTGAGGCACATAAGGCCATCTAGGGAGGGGACACAGACCAAGAGGAGAAGAGGTCAAAAAAAGCAGATGGAATAGAAAAAACCAAGAGTCTTCAGAGTGTGGGCAATGTCAAAGTAGGGTATGTTTATGGAAGCCAAAGGGAAAGAAGTTTGAGGGAAAAGCGGGTCAACTTGTCAGATAGATGGAGGAGACCTAAGAACCTTGAGTCGTAGGCAGGAAGAAGATTTGTCCCCCTTACCTGTGGGAGATATGTTCCAAGACCCCAGTGGATGTCTGAAACTGCCGATAGTACCGAACCCTATATGTATGTTTTTTCTATACATACATACACTTTACAGCTCCTCTTTGGCATATCTGAATTGCCAACATCACTACCCTTGCACTTTGAGGCTGTTGTAAAATAAAATAAGGTGACTTGAACATAAGCACTGCGATACCACAACAGGCAATCTGATAATGGAGAGGGCTGCCAAGTGGGGAGCGTCTACAACATGGCTGTGTTGGACAAAGGGATGGTTCATGTCCAAGCAGGATGGGGCACAACTGTGCGGGATTTCATCACGCTACCCAGAACATTGTGCAATTTAAAACTTTGAATTGTTTGTTTCTGGAATTTTCCATTTTATGTTTTTGGACCCCAGTTGACCATTGATAACTGAAACTGGAAAGTAAAATCATGAATAAGGGGGGATACTATATTTCCATGATTTCAGTGAGACTTGGAAATTTTGAGCTTCTTTATCTCAGTGCACACAGGGACAGGACTAGAACTCAGTTGTGGGGCTTATTTGTGAATCTGCTGTGGAAGCATTCCTGATTCCTCTCTTTACCCTTCATCAGTTGCTGTTATTCTCACAGCAACTTTGGTTTCTGAGGTCTTCTCACATCTCTTTGCCTCTAATTCCTCACTATGTAAGAGGTGCCACTAAGGGGAGATAAGACATTGTCGTGCAAAGTGGGTCTCATCATTCCCTTGTCATTCGCAACACCTTGTCTGAGTCTCCACTGGTCAGGTTAAGATAAATTCCAGAAGTTACACAATACAAGTTAAAGAATAGGCCTTACTAGAAAACATTATTCGGCCAAGAGCCAAAGAGAGAAGAGAAGGCACAGGTTCCCCTGAGCTTCCTGACATCTCACAGAGAGATGTGGCAGATCCAGGGCGCAGCTGGGCCTGTAGTGTGGATCCAGTGGAGGGACCCCTACTTGATGTGGGTCTCCCTTTTTATGGGTCCATCAAGCAAAGCATTCCTGTCAATGGAGGAATAAACAGGCTTCTGGGAGCCAGACAGTCTGGGTTTGGAGCATCAGCTATTTACAGGATTAAACACCTGTTGCAGAATATCAGCCATCCCAAACCTGGAGACTTTAGGGGCCTGTGGGAAATTGCAGTCTCCCTGCAATTTCTGAGGAAGCCCCAGACCCAAAGAAAGCAAAGCTCAACGTAGCTCCCCCTGCTGGAAAAGTAGAGGTCCCTTGGTACCAGAGAGCTTAACAATCAAGCAACGAAAAGTCAGCCCCCATGAGCAGTTTCAGACGCATCTGTTCACTGCACCACAGAGCTGTAGCCAGAATAACTATATTATACAAGTGACAGTTGGTATTAAAAACAGGTGCAGGGCAAATGGGACGGCTGTTCAAATTGGAGGAGAGCTTCATCAAGTGAGATTATGAGGCAAGCCTTCTTAAAAGAGAGAATTCAATCAGGGCCTGAAGGAGTAGGTAAGGTTTGGACATGGAGGGTGGTGGATAAGGCCAACTGAAATGTAAATTGGAACTAAGTCACAGAGAAGAGAAAGGAAAGTTGGAGCATGCATCTTATCAGAACACATGTGGCTGTCAACACCTGAAATGCCTCAAAGTTGGACTGGATTTAACTGAAATGTTGGGAACCATTTTCTCTTAAAAATTTATTTCAAAACGGAGAATAAACTGGTGGTTACCAGGGGGGATAAGATTGATGGTGTTTAAGGGTACAAACTCATAACGAGTTCTAGTAATGGCGATCTAATGCACAGTATAATGAATACAGACAATAATACTACTATAATTCTGTAATGTGATAAATATCACTACATTGGCATTCATATCACAATAAGTAAATGTATCAAAGTAACACGCTGTGTACCTTAAACTTACACAATGTTACATATCAAATTTATTCAATTTTTTAAAAAACCTCAGACTGGAACTCAGAAATACCATTTCAATCAGGTGGATTATAATATTGGCAATTTAGACTCAAGGAGTACTTGTTGGTATTCGTTTTGCTTTTCTCATAGTTTGGCTTTTTGTTCCATTAGAATCCAATGTAATGTTTTGGTTTTTATTGCTCTAAATCTCAAATTTTGCTACTTAGGATAGAAATCACAACAATGGAATTCTTTATTCTTCCCAAATATGTGATTCTTTTCAGGTCAATTCAGATGTTAGAATTCTGACTATTTCTTGACAGTTTGGGGCAAGCTACCTCGTTTGGAGATACTGCAGGATAAAGAACTTCTGTAACAAAACGTATGTTTCTGAACCTGACGAGGAATGTGTAACAAGAGTGCTCTTGCACCAGGGAGAGGAGCTGGAGGCCTGAGACGAGGCCTGGCACGCAGCTCCCTCCCCTTGTTGTGTATTGCTCAATCGGCAGCCTTTGTCATTCGAGCTGTGACGTATTTCCAAATGACCCCAAAGTGTTTTTCTCTCCTTTATATTGTTTGTCTTGAGGTAGACTAGGTGTTAAAGATAAGCCAGGTTTGGAACCAGGTTGGACCCAAGTGTGACTAATCACCAGTCACTCGTGCAAAGACTCCGTTCACCTTCCCACGTGCCGGAGCACATCCGCCCCCTCGTTCTCTACACTGCGGTCAAGTCCTGCTTTCCCTTACCCTGTCCGCCTCTGAGAAAACGTCTCCAGGGGACAGCAAATTCAACGAGCGCCATCACAGGTCTCGTCAAGGCCGCGCTGCGCCACCACAAGGCCAGGGCCGGCGGTGCGCGCCGTGCTGCCTCCTCCCAGGCGAAACACGTTTTGCTCCAAGCTCTGCAACGAGCTGGCGCAGGAACTGTCTGTAAGTCAGAGATCCTGGGTAGATGCTTCCTCATCCATAATGAAAGGAGGTCCTCAAACAGGAGGCATCACCGCCCCGCCCCGGTTGCTCCGTGGCAGACATCAGTAATCGATCACGACGCTGCGCTCCAACCTGAACTCAGAACCCTTCTCAGCCCAGGGCTCCAGGAAGCCGCTGCCCACCTAATAAAAATTATTTGCCGTGCTGGGACTGAGCGTTCTTCCAGATCTAACAAGCTATTACTGCGTTAAACGAATGTCATGGCAATACAGCATTAAGAACGGGTAGATCAACCAATTCTGAGGCAACTCCACTATTCTGTAGTTAACATTTAATAAAGGCTGATCTAATTTCTTAAACCAGTGTATACCTTCATCTGAAGTAAAAGATCTCTACCTTCAATGATGAAACTTGATGCTATTTGGGTAGGATTATAGAAATTCTTTGGTATACTTTGACTTCGTTCCCAAGTAAAAAGTCGTTTTTTAAAAAATCATATTATATTATCAAATTATATTACCTAAATCATTTACTTCTTCCCAGTTGTGCATTTTACAAAATCTAGAGCAATCAGATAAGGACAAACAACTAATGACAACTCATTCTTCAGTGAAATGAATTGAGTAGGTCTAGTATCCCACACACATATAAAAAAGAAGAATGAAATCCTGGGTGTCAAAAACTATCAAATCTAGTGATAGGAGCTTCCAGGATGAGGACTTCCAAAACTTAGGAAGATACTGCCCAAATTGTGCTTCTTGCATGTCAGTCTTTGTCAGTCTGCGTACATCTCGCTCTAAGCCTGTAAGCCTGTTTATTCATCTCTAACTCCCCAAAGCCTGGGACATTAACCAATCAATACATGGATTTTGAGTGAATCTTCCCACTGCCCCAGACTTTAAGGGTTATACTTGACAATGTATGGGGGTTTTAGAAAACAGCCTGCACTGTGTCTGCACACATACCCATCATTGCTAGGAAGTGGAAGGATCCCAAGAATCCTTTCTTTCTTGGCACAATGTTCCTGGAAAAGTGAGCAGGACTATTGCTTCCAGGCTTGACTACAGTTTCTATTAGGCCTGATCCAATTTGCAGCCTCTCCAGTCGGCACCCCTTGTTCAAAGGTGAGAAGGGGGTTTGAAGAATCAAATAGCAGATGCTGTTGATCTTTGGCCCTTGGGCAAAACACATAGACTTGAAATGACAAAACCCCCAGAAAGTTCGTTAGAACATCTGGGCACCTTATCAGGGATTTAATCAAGGTTTCCAAAGTTGATCCAAGCCCTGTTTTCACAAAAATTGTCTGCCCATGAACAATTTATGTCAAGGATTTTTCCTCTTCTTTTCCTCCTGCTTCTCTTTATTCTTCTCTCCCTCCTTCTCTGGATTTTACTGCTGCAAAGTTGATTCTGAGATAGGGAACGAGCTTCATATTTCCAAGCCTGCTACATACACTGCTATTATCAAACACTTGTGCTTAGGTTAACCACTCTATGTCAAAATAAAGTAAGTGCAGTGGACACCCATCAGCACAGCTTGAACTGGGGAATTACATGAGCTTGAATTCCCCTCTACTTTTGCAACTGGGTCCTTGGCCAAGACAACATAACCTTTCAGTCCTAATTTGTATAAATAAGAAAGATCTTTATATGTTTGACTGATTTTTAAACTGGTAATTTTATACCAGTCATGTATTTCAATTAACTAATTATTATTCCTCTGTACTTGTGCCTTGAGATGACTTAACCTAAGAAGTTGCAATCATAAAATTAAAATAAATAATGATATTTCAACAGAGTACTGCCCATCTACACAAATCAACAACCTTTGTTCATAGCCTTGGGGAAAAATAGTGTTCTTTGAACAATCAAAATGATATTACCATAATATTACCATAAACTCCTCCTTTATATCTCTGCTCTACCCTGATTTAGTTGGTATGTTTTCTTTTTCGATTTCTTCATTTACATGAATATATTAACTGACAAGAGCAGTCAGTGACACAAAGAAAGGGGGTGAAGTTGCAGGCTAAGTAAGGGACAACAATGGGTCCTCAAATTCGGGCAATTCTCAAGGGTCTAGAAATGGAAACTCCAGAGCCCAGTGGTCTAGAAGACATGAAAGATGCCAGGGCCTGGAAAGAGTGGTTAAAACCCAAGTATCTGATTAAAACCAACTAATTAAGTAAATTTAAATATTCACTGAACTTAGAAGATAAGAGGAGGAGTGGAGCTCAATAAGCAACTAGATCTTATAAAGGCCTTCAGGATGATAAAGAAATATCCACTGAAAGAAAATAATTCAATCTAACCCATCTGCAAGCCTGTAATGGATTCAGGGTTCATGGACACAGGTATGGATTAACAGGTAGACATAGACATAGACATAGACATAGATATAGATATAGATATAGATGTAGATAATAGTTTTTGTTTGAAATTGTATTTGAAAGAGTATAAAGTCTAGTTTTAATACTTTGAATAAATGTTAAAAATCATAGGGTATGGAACTTCTCCCTTCTAATTTCTGACTGAGCACCACTCATACTTGAATTAAAGAAAGTCTTGGAATGATCCTCAGCTACAGCCATGTGACCAGACTGGATTTCCCGCATTTAAAAATTGAGTACCTGGTGTCCTGATAAGCTGACGTAATTCACCAGCAGGTCCTGTGGGTGTCCATCCCTAAGGTCTTGGCAGCCCTTATTTCCCACACCCTACAGCAGGCAGAGGACCTACACCTTGGGTGGTTACTGACCCGTGTGCAATGGGATCCATGTTTATACAGCTGTGGATTTAGCATCTCATTGTCTACATGCAACAGAACAGTTCTGGTCCTTCCGTCTAAAGATGACTTGCCTTAGAAATCAGGCATTTAAATTGGATCAGAACATTTAAGTGTGGGGCTTTCTACTAGCTTCCGGTTTACTTCCTTAGTATATCATTACTGATGCACACACAAGCTGTCATATACCTTCAGTCATTGGCCTTGCAGTCCTTGCTATTTCTCTCCACCAGATCCCTGCCGAAGGGCAGGGTCTGAACATGGCACAGACCCTATACTTCTTAGTCAGCTTAAGTACCATAAGGTAGTGTGGTGTGGTGGTTGGCATGAGATATTTAAAATACTTTGTTTCTCCTGGGAGTCCTAGGAAAGGGGAGGACATTTCCATTTAGTGAAATGAAGTATGGAGGCTACTTTAAAGGGGCACATTTATTCCGGATTCTTTAGGTTTTCCTGGAAGGAATGGAATTTCCACACACTCCTCTCAAGAGAAAAACACGGGAAGACTCTCTCAGCTTCTCTTCATCCCTCTCTTTTCCCCAAAGAATGGGAATATTATAGGGATATTTGTATAGCAGTTTCATTTGGAAGAAGGAAATACTGGAAGGCAACCTCTGCCTCTTTCGGATTCTCCATCTTCAGATCAGGATGGTGGTGTCTTGCTCTGTTCTCTCCATTCACAGAGAGGCTAGAGCTGGGTTTGAGGCTGGTGACAAAGTTTGAGTTACTTATTTTATAAGTCCTGTGGCTACTGGTCTAAACTGCACTTTCCAACAGAGCAGAGGATTTTTCATCTCTATCTGATTCCTGTGTCTTATCTTATAATTGCATCCAATCTCCAGTGAGACATGGAGGGGTGGGGATACTTTATCCTAAAACACACACATTACACACACACACACACACACACACACACACACACAATAGAGTGAGGTAGAGGATTAACATACATGTTCAGGGAATGGTATGCCCATAGGTCTGGCAAGATGGGGGTTCATGCTAAAGGACCAAAGAATACCCAGGTCCTCTTCCCTGCTATCCCTGTAGCCTAAGGAGGAAAAGGAGGGTAGTGGAGAGAGCTTCTGGTCCTTTTCTCGGCTTAGAGCCTCTTGGTTTTTCTTATTGTGTGTTATGCCCACATCTCTGTTTCCAATCCATGCATCTAGTACTTGCCAAGCTGTCCTATATACTGTCTTCATTTTTCCCCCTTCTTTATTTTTAAGCTCGATTTTGTATTTCACAAATAATGCATAATATATTCCCATTATAAAAATTTCAAATGCTACAAAGTGAATGTCCCACCTCAACTCCTCCACACCCCTGGTCCCAACATTCTTCTCTGAGAACAACCAACCACTCTCAAACACTTTCTAAGACCACTTCAGAGACCTCTGCTGCAATGAGGTCCCTTCTCCACAACACCCTACATGCCAGCCCTCTCCAGAGGACCAGATTTGGTTTGCTTAAAACCCAGTATAGCCATACCTCAGGGGGTGAACTTCCAGATGTATTTTTACTTACCAAAAGCATTGGTTGGCTCACCACCAATATAACAGAGAAATATGTTAACCATTATGATGCAGTTCACAAAATTAAGGTTATGGGAAACTCTATTGGACAAACAATCCAGTTTCTTCAACAAATGCATTTCTAGAAAAAAAAAGAGCGAGAGGAGAGAGAGAGAGAGAGAGAGAGAGAGAGAGAGAGAGAGAGAGAGAGAGAGAGAGAGAGAGATGGAAGTGGGGAAATCTAGTAGATTAAAAGAAACATATTCACCAAATGTAATGTGTAAAACTTCTTTGGATACATGAGTCAAACTAACCAATAGTAGAATAATTAAAAGACATTGATGAGACAATTAGAAATGTAAGCAATGACTGAATATTGGATGATAATAAGGAATCACTGTTAATATTGTTGACGTGTGATAATAGATTTGTATCTTTATGAGTTCTTACCTTTTAGAGATCTAGTCTGAAACCTTTATGAATGAAATTATATGAGATCTGGGATTGTTCAAAATGGTAGTACAGGGCAGGGGAGAGTATGTGGGGGTAGAATTGAAGGAATATTGGCCATGCTTTGATATTATTGAAACTGGTGATGGGTATCTGGAGTGTTTCTTTTGCATGTGCTTAGAATTTTCCATAATGAAAGTTAAGGAAAAAAAGCACAAAACTTTGGCCAAATTTCACTGGCACGGTCCTGAAGGGACGAATCTTTTCCTGCCGTCCTCTGGACCTATCAAGCTGGGTGTGGCTGATGCAGAGGGCTGGAGGCAGGTGTGGGCACGAATCAGGCTGAGAAAGGTCTCAGGGAGTTGGAGTGGCCCTGACCCTGATAATGAAACTTGACTACCCTCCGCAGAACGCCAAGTTCTGTCGGACTCAGATGGAAAACATGAACAACCTCCTTTGTAATGACCCCAGCTTTGAGGTTCCTGTCATTTTACTGCAGGACTAGGTTCCCACACCCTGACTTAATTCGAAACATTCCCGCACATCTCTTCCCCATTATGAAGAAGTGGGGAGATGAAGGTTTAAAAGCAGCATTTCTCTGCAATTGCGTGGGGGTGTTTTTGCCTGGAATGTGGGCCGCCTGACACATGTGACGCTGAAAGCAGATGCAGCTGAGCAGGGCTTAGGACTTTGCCCAGGAGTGAGGAGATGGCTGGAATATTTACTTTGAAAAGTAGCCTCCGTAAATGGGAAATGATTAATTCACCACGAGGAATCTTATACTCCACAGGGTAATGCCCTCAGGACAGAAAGGGCCTCTTTGAGAAAACCAGATTGAGCGCTCTGCTGGCCCCTGCCCCTTCCACCCTCGCTTGACTGTGTGCTTTCATAGAGCAGAGGCAGCACAGAGACAGGCTACGGAAGAAGGAATGAAATCCCTTTACCTCTTTGAAAAAGTAGTAATCATCAAATGACATTACCAAGAAAGTGAAAAGAAAATCTACAGAGCAGGAGGAAATATTTGGAAATCACATATCTCATAAGGGTTTAATATCCAGAATATATAAAGAACTCCTACATCTTAATAACACAAAGACAAACAATTCCACTTAAAAGTGGACAAAGATCCAAGTAGGCATTTCTTCAAAGAAGACACACAAATGGCCAACAAGCACATGAAAGATGCTCAGCATCACTAATCATCAGGGAAATGCAAATCAAAACCATCGTGATACCACTTCACACCCATTAGGATGGTTTTAATACTTTTTTAAAAACAGAAAATGAGCAAGCATGTAAAGAAATTAGAACTCTCTTACATCGCTGGTCAAACTGGAAAACAGTTTAGTAGATCCTCAAAAAGCTAAACTTAAACTACCATATGGCCTAGCGATTCCACTCGTAGGAACAGCAGGGACTCGCACAGATACTTCTACAGCCATGTTCACAGCGGCATTCCTTCTCAACAGCCAAAAGGTGGAAGCAACCCAGTGTCCATCAAGAGATGAAGGATAAACTAAGTGTGGTGTGTACACCCAATGGACTATTATTCAGCCATATAAAGGAAGGAAATTCTGACACATGCTACAACATGGATGAACCTTAAAAACATTATACTAAGTGAAATAAACCAGACACAGAAGGACAAATATTGTGTGATTCCATTTACATGAAGTATCTAAAACAGGCAGATTCATTGATATAAAAAGTAAATTAGAAGTTGCCAGGGGTCATTGGAAGGGAGATGTGAAGTTATTGCTTAATAATTTTAGCCGAAGCTTCTGTTTTTAAGCAGTTGCTGTTAGGGGTGACGAAAATGTTTTGGAAATAGAGATGGTGATGGTTGCACAAAATTATGAATGTAATTAATGCTACTGAATTACACGCTTAAAATTGTTCAAATGGCAAATTTTACTGCAATTTTTAAAAATTAATAATGTAATATACCAAAACTATATACTTTAAATGGGTGAATTGTATGGCATGTGAATTATATCTCAATAAAACTGCAAAAAAAAATAAAGAAATAAGGCACACACATACACTCACCAAAAACAAAAAGTTGTGATTCCTCACTCATGCTGATGTCTACCAAAGATGTGGCTCTAGGAGAATACGAAGCCGTCCAGTGTTAAGTGACATGGCCTCAGCCTCCAGGGTGCTGTCTCCAGTCACCCCCAGAGCTGCACAAGCACCGCCCCACCATCTCTGCCAGCCAGAGTTGGCTTGTGCCCCATTCTGCTGACGCTGACGGGTCCTGATCATAGGTGTAGCCTTATGTCTTCGCGCCTTCCAATGTTTGACGGGAAAGGGCTCTTCCAGCTTCTATGCAGCCTCCCAGCCAACAATGTAGGAAACCAGCTTTGTGATCTTTTCAATGAACGTGGACAACTAAGCCATTCACTTGTCCTTACACAAGATTCAGCAACTGGGGACAGCAGACATCTCTACCAAGGGGAAGTGATTTTTGGAGAAGGGCAAGGCCTTGGTCCTCCTTGGGCAGTGCCACCTTCCCCTTGGCCAAGCATAGTCATGCCATGTCCAACACTCCAGCTGCCACCTCCCCCGCCCTCTTTCCTTCCTCCAGCCCACAGTCCAGTCCCACCACCCTTCCCACTCATCCCTGAACCGGTGCTATGCCTCTTACCCCTCTGGACTCTTGAGGAGTTTTCCCACCTGGAATCATCCCCTACCTCCTCCTCTGCTCCCTGTAACACAGAACTTCTATTGGCCTCATCTATTTCTCTTTGAACCAAGAAGTATGTGAGGACAGGGATACATGTTTATCTCTGTATCCCACTTTCTTGGCACAGTGGCTGACACATGTAGGTAAGCTATCAGGTGTTTGTTGAATGAGTGAATAAATGAATGGCATGGCCACTGCATTGAATAACCCAGAGACAACACTCACATTGAAGAGGAGAGGAGGGATTTGCATTCCCACAGACTATGATGTAAGTGGACCCTGGGGCTGGTGGCTGGGAGAACTTGAATGACTACCACACTATATTCCTATACATTTAACATTACCCCAAGTAGGCTCACAGCCCTCTTAAAACAGTACAAGCATGCGTCTCCCCTAATTTTCAGATGAAGAAAGTCACTTGTCCAAGACCCCTGAAAAAGATTGTTCATAAGTAACCACTGGTCAGTCTTGGTCATGCCCATCCTACTTGGGGGATTACACCTCGATTCTGTATTCCAGGAGTCTAGGGAATGATTTCCTCCTTGAATGTGTGTGTGTATTGGGAAACTGGAGGCAGGCAGCAGTGCCTGCCAAGGGAGAGAGCTTTTGATTACCCTTCCTCCATTATCACACCAGCCTTTTTAAATTGCCTAATTTGTGATTTCAGTCAAAACCACAAAAATAAACTAAATTTTCTAATTTTATGTTGTCTGAAAATTACATTTTTATGTAAAAAGCAATATCAATTATCGTGGTCCCTTTTTCCCCCTGAAATATCCAGATGTCATTTTCATAGTATATGAAGTTTATATCAAAAGTTCACTCCCTCTCAAAATCAAAGAAGCTTAACAATAGTGGCTTGTCAACACTAATTCCTACTGTATATTTATATTCAAACCTGGATTTTTCCCTAAGATTTCCAACTGCATCTCACAGTCTTTGGCTAACTCCAATTTGTGCGCCTTTGCGCTAATATGGAAAACTACAATCAACTGAACATTTATTGTTTTCTTTTTAGTAAATGAGTATGTGTTGGAGACTTTTTTACTACATAATAAAACCAACATAAAATGAATTTGCTCCAGTGTTTCCTCACTCTTTAAAACTACCATGCCTCCCCCTGCTTGTGATAGTCTTTTGTTGGCATCTTGCCCAGACTGTAACTAGGTTATCAGCTGGGTGATGGCAGCAGACTCCAGCCTCAGAGCTTGTGCTGAGCCAGGGTGTCCTGCTGTCTGCCCGTTCAGGGGTCCCCACGGTATGGGCAGGGATTGTGATCAGTTTGCACCCCAAGGGGGCTTGGCCACTATGGATATTGCTTTTATAGACTCTGGTTGTTTCTGACCCTATGTTTTTTTTTTATTACATTCCTTTGCAATTCTAGCAGCTGGTTTTGTCAAGAGTCTTAATAAAGTTTCAACTGCTAAATGAACTTTATGGAAATTGGTCACAGAAGAAGCCTCTGCGGCACCTTTTAGAAAACCAGAGGCTAAATTGCCCCATGGCTACCTTTCACAGTAACTATAGTGACACAATAAACCCAACAGTGTGGGTGAAGAAGGATGATTTTGCAACTGATTTCTAACTAGATTTCCAGAGTAGATTTCTGAGAGGCTACCCTCCACACACAATTAGTTTCCTTAGCTCAATTTACCATAATTTATTAAAAACATTTGGTTGGATGGCCCAAATTATGAAGATGCTTTAAGGACCTTTACCTTTTAAGAGAATCAACTCAAGTTTGTTTTGGGGGACTTCTTTTTTTCATTCTTCAATTTTATAAACCTAAGACTCAGAAGAATTAAATTAGAGATTTAGTAGTTTTTTGGTCTATAAAAGAAAAAAAAACTATCTGAGATACTATTAGCTTACCTCTGTTATTGTTTAATTATATTAAAATATCATTCCATTTTTGGTAAGCATATTAATTTGGCTATGAAGTTACCTTGATTCAATAGTCCCTACATGAACCAGTAAAAAACTCTAAACTTCTTCTAGACCTGTTGTGAGTATAATGGTTTATCTTCCATTTCACATACCAATGTTATGGAAGAATAACTCAGCAGCAGACCAAAACTAACATTCATTTGTTTGGGGTGTGACTTCATACATTTCCATGAATAACACAGACTCTAAAAGCAATAAAACCAAGTGTCTCAGTAGCCAGGTACCTGAGTACGCACCTCCCAAGTTCCCCTACAACAATCCTTTATTTAACATCTCTTTGAAAATTAATTCTGCCACCAAAACTGAGAAATTTAAAAACAGAATTAAGTTATTAGCAACACTGAAGCTAGATGAAATAAAATCTGTATTTATAGATGACCAGCGACCAAGTCACCTTGAACTTATAAAGTGTAAAACTAAGAAGCTGAACTAGATCTCTGACAGCGGGATGTCTAAGAGAAGACGAGAATTCTAGGCTGAGATAAGAGATGGGCGGAAGCGGTGGGTACACTGGACTGAAGGCAGGGTTCCCAGGGCCCGTTCACTCAGAGTAAACAGACATGTCATCATTCCAGGTGGGCTGCAGTAAGCGCAGTGACACTACGGTCCATCCCTCAGTTCCAAAGCAAACTGAAGTTCACAAAGCCCATGGTTACAGAGTCAGCACGCAAACCCAGCTTCCTCTCTAGTCTTTCAAGAACCACATCTGATTTTAGTTTTGTTTTTTTTTTTGTCTGTCAGAATCTATTCCAATGAAAACAAGAGGGAAAATATAATCACGGTAAAAGGCCTTACAAGCTTTGCAATGACATCATAATGACACACTTACGATGGTTTAGTATTCTGTTTTTATTTAGCATCTAGAGTCTGCAGACGCTTCTTTATATCATTTTTGCTATTAAAAAAAAAAAAAAGAGGCTCAATTCCAATCACTTCCGTTCTTCAAACAGCAACGGAATCTGCCCCTAATTGGAATGACCTCCTTTAAGGGGCCTGGTCTTCCTGTTGACATCACAAAAGCACACATTTCCCTTTAATGAACAGTGGAGGGTGCTGTTGTATTTGATGTGTTTCCATGTTACTCAGGAAATTTTTTCTCTCTGAGGGAAAATGGCTCTTTCCCATAGTAATATGAACATGATGTACGATAATGAAAATAATTACATCAACATATTTTCCCCAGAAGTTGGAGTTTTTTTCAATGTGAATGTAGCGATCTTAGTTATAAGACACAAAGATAAACGAATAGACTTCAGAAAAGGATGAAAAGTATTGAAAAATATTTTCAGGATGAACATGGGCTCCCTAGATCTTGTAATTGACAACTCTGACTACTGCATATTAGAGGTTTCATCACATGTCATTGTTCAGCTGTATAAAGATAATATAACAGGACTAAAACACGGTGAACAGCAAAACTAACATCTGGCCATAATCAGATGTCATAGGATATACTCCCTGACGGAGTTCCACAGGGCATGAGCCTGGCAAGAATGATAGAAAGACACTTTTAAACTGAGTTGTGACAGCTGAATATCATTTTCAACCACTACACATAAGATCTGTGCTAGGCACTTTTCCATTGCCTTCCCTGATGCCTGAATGCCAAAGACCCAATTTCATACTTTCTTTTTGCTTTCCCACAGTAAACTTCTGCTTCTATATGACAATACCTTTTGTATAGTTTCTCATTAATCATATACTGCTCATGTCACATAAGTAACTTAATACATCAATTTAAGAAGCATAAGCATGCTTTATAACATGCTCTGGAGAATCTAGAACTACAAGCAAGAAAACCTGGCTTTTAATTCAAGCACATTTTCATAAATCCCTAAGAGATTTGTCACATAAAATCCAGGATGCACCGGAAATTTGAATTTATAAACAACAAACAACTGTTTTAGTACTTGCAATATTTGAGGTATAGTTATACTAAAAAAATTATTTGTTGTTTACCTGAAATTGAAACTTAACTGTTCTTTCTATAATTTTATTTGCTAAATCTAGCAACCCTTACCTCTAGGTACCAAAACACCTAAATTGAGGATAACTATAGTATGTGATCTTTATAGAACTTCAATTTTAAAATCCTATTTGTCTACGTTGCATGAAAATATAAAGAAATGTCTATGAATTTAAAGACTTGCCAGCTGTACAGCTTTGGAAGCAGGTATGAGACAGGTTTTTTTCCTCTCCTAACCTAATCTGCTGCCAAAAGCCAGATGGAGATAATTTGGCTGATTTTGGTATTCTGTGTGATGGAAACCTCACCTTATGGAATAATGTTTTTGTGAAGCCAGTCTGAAAGCTAACAACAAGCTTCAGCCCACCAAACGAGAATCAGACGTAAGTGCTCCTCAGCCAAACCCAGGTATAAACCTGAGGGTCAGAACAACTGGCCCACCCAATGTAATCCTTGACTTGGCATCTGTTCCTCATTAACTTTTCTTCCATCTTGGTCATCTGAGCAGAATATCTAGCACTGGCTGCTTCCTGTTTTTTTCCCAGGAACAAAACTGAGCAGGTATTATGGAATGCTTAGCAAATAGGTGTGCCTGCACTAGAGACGGGTAGCAAGCCAGGCTATCCCCAGCAGCCAAGTGACTTAGACATTTAGGGATACTCCACAAGGCTTTCAGACACTGGGAAGTAGACAAAAGGCGATCTAAAATGCATTACACTCCCTAAGCGGCTGCCTGTCATGATTCCCTCAGAAACCCACTTCATACCAGAGAATAAGAAACTCAGAGACCGAGCGAGCGGAGTAACACCTCCTGCAGCTACAATCACTTGGCAGCACGGTGAAGCCTAGATTGAAGAGCTCAGGCTGTTATGTAATGATGGTTGTTGAAGTCCCTGAACTATCACCAGTGAATTAATTGTTAATTAAGCAAAACTGAGTTTATCTGAGCTTCCTGCAGGAGGAGAGAACACTGCCTTGACAGAATCTTAGCCATGTCTCAGAGATGAAGTCAGAAGAGGAAATGTATAGGGCTTTGGACCCTGGACTCAAGTCCTTTAAGGCAGACCTTCAAGGCAAGGAACGGAAACTGACAGGGACTGGGCAAATACAGAAGGTACCAAAAAAATGGATACACATCTGTCTTGTGGGGTCTCCTGCGGGGTCTCTGTTCCCGCTCCCCACAGAAGAACACAGGACATGGTGAGGCCAAAAAGGAACACCCACGGAGCCATAGGTAGGGGAGTCATATCACTATGGTCTCACTGGAGGCTGGGTTTACATGACGTGTGACCTGCTGTCCGCTTTTCTGCCAACCGACCGACTCCCCTCTCTAACTGCAATCCGCACTTGCTAGCTGAGCCACCATCTTCTTGCTAACCCCTATTTTCTGCTAGCGTAGCCACAGCAGTTATATTAGTGGCCAATGGCTCACTGGTTACAGCTGATGGCCAACTAGCCACAGCTGATGGCCATCTGATCACAGTTCATGGCCATTTACTACCTGAGGCAGCACCTTTTAACGTGAGGCCAAGAGCCTGGAAACTGCACTTCTGGCTCTGTCCCCACAACATCTTAAGAAAGGAAGTAAACTGTTAAAATTGTAATACTCAATATATACCAATAACAAAAGATGAACGTAAGTCACATTTGACTTCTGCAATTACAAGAGGTGCTCAAAGTGGTTACCATCAGCATCCAGACACTTCTGATTATGGCGAGCTACTGCTTGAGCAACGTTGACCATCTCTTACAAAGTGTAAATTAAAAAAAAAAAAAAGTTAAAAAAAATTGTATCCATTTTTTTGGCACCCTCTCTCTGTGACATAATAGTTTAGGATTGGTGGACAGAATGAAATGAATGTCTGGAAGTGAGTCTTGATAAGTACACGGTTGCTTTAATAAGCGAGCTGTTTTGCCCAGCTAAGCAGACCATTTTTTCCTATAAATTGTAATAATTTCCTGAGATACACAGTGAAGTTAATTTTTTCTTTTCAGCTTTATCTTTCCTGGGTAAGTTTCCCTGGCACAAACAACCAAATCATGTTGACATAGGCCATCTCAGGCCTTCACACAACAACCTTCATTTTCAGTTGAGCTCTGATATGTAATTACTCCTTAATGAACACCAAGCACTTTCTATGTGTTTTTGTATATGAAGGTAGGTGTTGGTATCCCCATTTATTGACAAGGAAACAAGTCAAAAAGATGTTAAGTAATTTGCAAAATCCTTCTGGATCAATCATTATCTGAAAGAAAGATAGCAAAGCAATTCTTATCTGACATAAACAGAAACTGAGGCAACTTAAAGGTTTTGGCTGAGGTCCGCAGCCATCTGGAATGATTCTTGGATACTGTTGAAAAGGCAAAGTTAGTTTCCACTGACCTCCATCTAGAGTTCTTTCCTTCTGATGCCCCCGCAGGTTAAGGAAATCACAGTCCCCTCCAGAGAGAAATTCACATTCAATTTATTCTCTTAACAAGCTAACTCAGGGTCTACTCTACCTACCTGTAAGATGAATGCCACTGATGCCTTAAAACCCAGCACCTCAGGCTTAGCTCTATGCCCAGAACATTTCCTCTCTCCAGCATGGACTTCATGTGAGGCATGAGAAGCGATCGCGTTACTTTCCTCAGGAATAAAATGGGCTAAGCGCCGTAGCAACTTTTCTTTTCCAGTATAATCCCTCAAAAACATGGCCTAAATCTTGGTAACACTAAGTCCCAAATTTTCAAAGTAGGCCATGAAATTATATCTCAGTGACTTCCTTTGACCCAAAAGAAAAATGCAAAGCTGGCCTTACTTGATTTATCTTCGTGTTAATCATGAGGGAGGACCGTGTTTAAAACACTGAGCAGAATAATGCCATTTTCCAACCCTTTCCTCACAATGTTAGATGTCTCTTGAACAACAGTATTTGTTTAAATCATCAACTCCAGTGACCTTGCTCACTATATTTATTATGCTTTGGACGAAATAATATTGTAGGAGTTCCTATTTTTTAAATTCCATGCTACTATAAAATATACACTGGATCTATCATTATTTTACCAATCTGTTCATGACTTTGAAATCATAAATGGGTTAGCTTTCAAACCTTCCCTTTCTGAGAAAAATAAGATAAGCTGTTTTTCATTTACCTTGGAAAGTGCTAGTTTCTTTGTTTTAAATATACAGCTCAGATTCATGTTTTCTTTTTAATAGAATGTTCTGTTTTCCTTATACCTCTCCTGGACAATCTTCTCTCAAAAACAGAACTGCTTTTGGACAAATGCTGATACCACAGAATTAAAAGGGGTTATAATTCTCTAAACATGAAAGGGAAGATTTTCCTTAGCTCTTAACTACAACAGCAGCAATAAAGCCAAGAAGCTTTAATAATTTACTTCAGCATGACTTTTTTTTTAATAAAGATGATAACTTCATTTTTAACTGATTACTAATTACATAATTACTAATTACTAATTACATATCTAGGCCATATAGTACCTAGCATAAACGGGCTAAGATTTGCCAGTTTTTTCTTTTTTAAAGAAGATTACATTATATAGATTTTATTCATTTTAGTGGGAGTAATCTTTATTTACATAGCTAATATATCAATGTGAACATGGGTGTGATATATATTTGTAAGCTATTAGTAACACCAAAGCATTTGAAATAAAAATAGTTATATTTTGCCCATTAAGATTGGCAAACAATCAGAATAGTTGATATATAGTACTACCTACCCCCTTATCTGAGGTTTAAGTTACCCATGGTCAACTGTAGTCTGAAAATGTTAAATGGAAAATTCCAGAAATAAACAATTTATAAATTTTAAATGGTGCACCATTCTGAGTAGCGTGATGAAATCTTGCACCATCCTGCTCCATCTGGCATAGGACATGAGTTACCCCGTGTCCAGTGTATCCATACTGTAGACACTACTCAACCATTAATTAGTCACTTTAGTAACTGTCTAGGTTATCAGATCGCTTATCAGCGAGAGAGAGGGCAAATTCACATAACTTTTATTATAGTATACTGTTACAATTGTTCTATTCTATTATTAAATATTGTTGTTAATCTCTTACTGTGCCTAATTTATGAATTAAACTTTATCATACACACATACACACACGTCTGACAATTAAGTTCGTGGACTTGTTGCAACAATGTTGCCAACCTTTTGACATCAGAGAGATAATTCATTATGAATTTGTACCAACTGGACAAACAGTTAACCAAGTTTACTATTTGGAAGTGCTGAAAGGGCTGCGTGAAAAAGTTAGACAACCTGAACTTTTCAAACAATTCATTGCTCTTGCATCACGACAATGCACCAGCTCACACGGCACTGTCTGGAGGGAGTTTTTAGCCAGGAAACAAATAACTGTATTGGAACACCCTCCCTACTCACCTGATCTGGCCCCCAATGACTTCTTTCTTTACCTGAAGATAAAGGAAATATTGAAAGGAAGACGTTTTGATGTCAATCAGGACATAAGGGTAATACAATGATAGCTCTGATGGCCATTCCAGAAAAAGAGTTCCAAAATCTCTTTGAAGGGTGGACTAGGTGCTGGCATCGGTGAATAGCTTCCCAAGGGGAGTACTTCAAAGGTGACCATAGTGACATTCAGCAACGAGGTATGTAGCACTTTTTCTAGGATGAGTTCGCGAACTTAATTGTCCTAACTCATATACGTATATTTTATATATATAAATATATATGAATAATATATATATATGGTTAGGTATCATCTGCAGTTTCAGGCATCCACTGGGGGTCTTTGAATGTATCCTCAGCAGATAAGAGGGGACTACTGTTATTTCTACCTGTTATTTCTACCTATTATTTCTACCTGTCCAGTCTATAGCATCTCTTTACGAATAAAATGGAGTCACAGACTTTGAAACTATAATTAGTGTTACAAATAGCAAATTATCAAAAATGTAACCACTTAGAATAGTATTTCTTTACCTTCTTTTCATTATCACTTCTCTAAACATGGAGACTTTTTAGATATTTTTTCCTAGTCAATTCCCCGTGAAATTTTAATATCACAGATGCAATGCTTAAGGACTGTATGTATATATTTGTACTTATACATAAAAAGAGGAAGACTTTTTTGCACACCTCACAAGAACCAATTTTCACTCATTTGGAGGTAATAGTACCCCTGATGATTTTGAGGGTTTTAAAATGTAGATAAATATAGTAGCTCCCAAATTCCCACTTGGAAAGAAGTTTGTTCTACTTTTCTTGAATCAGAGCCCGAAGAATGGGCCTAAATTAAATTAAGTCCAAAATCATTTTTAGGGCTTGGGTGGGGAAAGAAATCTGTCCTAAGCTGATCTTTTTCTCTGAAAATATTAGTTTTTGTCTAAAAACAGTAAGGCTATTACTTACTGAAAGAAATGTTTACATTGGTAACTCAGCCCTGTATACGACCTGAAACACCAATTCACCCATTTGTTCATTATTATTCATTAGTTCACTTACTGACCTGTTTGCCCAGCACTCTGTCATAGGAGTTAAAGATGCAAAGATGGATAGCACTCAACTTGAATTTATTCATCCTACTAATAAGACCACAAATTTTAGAAGTAGTAAAAACAAGTAAATAAATCTACAAATTCTGAAATAGTTTAGTTTTTAGTATTACTGTTTATAGAACAGACATAATATTGAAGGACAATGATTGTGAATCACAGACCAATTACATTGTTTGCGGATATAGACAATTCCGTTCTTTTGATTAAGCATGCAGTAAGCAAACCGACAGCCTAATTTTGGCAATCCATAAGTATATTAACAAATCTTCCTTAAAAGCAATTTACCAAAGTTTAAATTACAACTTTTAAGTGCCCATAAAGGAATGGAGAGATGGTGTCTTGTGGCAGTCAGCTTCTGCTTTGAATTTAATTATTTCAACCATTTTAAGTTTAAATGTTGGTTCCTAATAAAGCATATGCGTGTTTTTAGTTTCTCAAACCAGTCGCCTCCCCCCTTCATTTTTCTCTCCAGCCAGCCTTAAACCTCAGACACCACTTGCTTTAAGAGTTCACTTTAACGGCCATGATGTAGTGGGAGTCCTTGCAGCTTTGGCAAGCATACGGTTCACTGAAAAGCAACTTTGCACTAGCACACCATTTATTTCTGAAACGCTGGCAAAACTGAAAGAGGCTCTAACTCCACAAGGGGCAACATTTTTCTTCAGGAAAATTGTCAACACAGGTAAAACAGCTGCACGCAAATTAAGAGAAATTAGCTATTGGGTCAAGTTTCTGTAGTTCAGGGATGGTATTTATTGACA
The DNA here is from genome assembly GCF_964194185.1 of Rhinolophus hipposideros. Lineage (NCBI taxonomy): Eukaryota > Metazoa > Chordata > Mammalia > Chiroptera > Rhinolophidae > Rhinolophus > Rhinolophus hipposideros. The sequence continues at coordinate 3,465,830 of NC_138054.1, read as the reverse complement.
TAAACATAGTCTAAAGTAATAAAAAGTAGTGTTTCCCAAATGAGATCCAGGGACACTGATGATAGTATATCTATGATCTATTATCCATCTGAGAGCGAAGGGTGGAAGTCACATCATCTCTATTTGGCTCTTCCCACTCCTGTTAACGAGGGTATGGGCTCTAGCAATTCAACAGTGGGAGGAGGGTCAACACAGATGGAGATGTGAGGACAAATCATACGGCCACCAAAAAGGGAACTAATGTCTAACATTATCTCAGAGGTTTTCCTTGCCAAGCTTACAAGATAGTCTCCATTTTTCTGTGATTTAATAGCTGCAAAGAATATGGATATTGTGAGAGACATTTTGAGGGTGTAAGTATAAGTATTATAAGTCTGGGGAAAACAATGGGAGAAGCCTCTTTTAGCTAAGAAAAAAGGTATGACCTTTCCAAAATTTTTACTCAAAAGTCCAGATTTTAAATGTAGCTACTGTCTCTGAAAAAAAACAAAATAGCAAGGGCTTGCTTTGTGCCAAGCGGTTAGTTACAGTGGAGGGGTATAGAAACAAGATAAAGACGACAAAAGATTAAGGTCTAGAACTAGAGTGAATGTAAAGTATGAATAGCTATAAAGCAAGAGAGATTAAAATATAGTCAGAAGAATCAAAGCATCCTGGGAGTAAAATGTTTGTTCAGACCAGCATTTCCCAAAGTATATTAACTCACAGAGAACTGTGTTGGAAATGTTAGAGTGTCACCTCTCACTTGCTGTCTCATAATGCCCATTTCTATATCACATTCTCTAAGAAGTTTTATAGTGTAGAATATTGTACTGTTCACTGAAACAGACATGGTAAATGTCAGTTGTTGTGGGTTGTCTTGTACTAGCTCATGAGACCTGACTCTTAAATTTTCAGGAATTTTTAAACAGGGTTTTAAAAGAGCCATTGTGAAAAATATCATTTATATACATTTACAAGTAAATACATTATATTAAAAACAAATGTAATAAGCCCTTTAAGTGAGTTTTTTATTTCAGTTATTTTATTTTTCAGTTCTATCTTTCCATTTGTTTCAAGTGTGTTCACAATTGCTTTTGGGAACATTTTAATAATAGTTTCACTAATATATTTGTCATATAATTTCAGAATCTGGGTGTCATCTTATTATTGTCTGTTGATTGCCTTTTGCCCTGGGAGTTGAAATGTTTCTAATTCTTTCTATGCCAAATAATTTTAGGTTGCATCCTAGACATTTTGACTATTGTGCTGTGAGACTCTGGGTCTTATTTAAATATATGGAAAATGTTGATATTTTTCTTTTAGCAGACAATCAACCTGGGTAGTTTCAAGATGCAAATTCTCGCCCACCATGTTTAGTCTGTGATTTTAAGGTGAGTTCAATTTTCAGTCTTTGCAGTGTTATTTGGATCTGCCCCTCATATGTGCTACAAGTAATTAGTCTGGAACGGGACTGGTGGTCTGTCTGTTAATTCGGTTATCAACGTCGTTTCTGTGCTGATTAGAATCAGATTCATTCAGGTGCAGCTCAGAGATGAGCTCAGGATTTCATAAACAACTTCACAAGCTTGCTTTCCCAAAGTCCTCTCTCTTTGTGCTCTTGCGAGTGCTGCCCCATTTCCTG